>NC_086297.1:11006190-12326128 GCF_963924245.1 Chroicocephalus ridibundus
ATGAGCGTGGAATGATGTATCAGCTCCGTGTCAGGAGGAACAGATTTTGGAATAACTGTGAAGAGCATAAAACTGGTTTAGTCATTAAGAAAAAAAAAAATAGAAAAAGAAAGGAAAAAAAGAAAAGGAGGAAAAAAAAAAAGCCCTGATAAAAATGAATAAAGGAGGGAACTTCAAAGCATAAATTTCCTGACTGCGTGACACTGATGTTTTGAACAGTTGTTCTGTGTGAGATAGCAGCAGTGATTTTAATGAACTTTAAAGAGCAGTATAAATAGGAACAAACAAAGGAAGGCGATCACATTAGCACAGAGCTAGGCACTGAGCTAATTGCCTGAACAGGATTTAAATGGCAGGTTATTATTTTTTTATTTATTTGTATAAACCTATTTTTCTACCTGGGCTTAAGAGAATAGAATAAAATAAGAATCTCAATTTGGATTTTCAAGGGAATCAAATACCTGCTTGATTTCCATGAAGTACTTGAGCTGCCGAGCCAAAGGTGGTGAAATGGGTGTAGCAGAGAGAGGGGGAGCCTTTTGTTGGCCTATAAGGGGGCTGGGTGGGTGGGAGAATTTATTTTAGTTTGATGCACAATCTCCCTCTGATGTTTCAAATGGATTTCACAGCGCGGCTGCATGGGGACTGGGAGGATCAGAACCATCAGAAATGGGGAAAAAACAGGTCACCTTGTGCTTGGAGTAGCTCACCGTATTCTCATCCTAGGCTGGAGATTTTCTTAGGCTTTGGATTTTCAGATTAGACCATTTTTTTTGTCCCCAGGCCTGCTTCTTGCTTTCACACGAGCTGTCGCTCAGGGCTGGATGTCCCCACCGCTGTTGGCAGGGGACATGTAGGCAACGGTGCTCTGATGTACGGCAGCCCACTCCTGCACCTGGATGCTGCGAGATATCATTGATGCCTGCTTTCCTGGCTCGATATACTCACCTGAAAGAAAATCAGCTATATCGTGGATCAGATTCGCTGGCCGGTTTGACATTTCTGGTCAAACTTTTCTCGCTTTTGCTATGGTTGGTGGTCTAAGAGCCATCACTGTGGAGACAGGCAAAGGGAGCCAGCCCTAGAACATTTGCAATGTTGAAAGCGTCCCTGCCTGTATAATAAGTAGGTTGTCTTGTCAGAGAAATTTGTGGTCCTTCAAGAACTGCTAAGGAGGTTAATTAAAAATTATAATCTCTAATGGGGTACATGACTGGAAAGCCAACGTCCTGTGTACCTGAGTAGTACAAATTCAGATTGCAATCACTGCTTTCTAATTCCCATCCCAACCTCCCCCTCGAAGACTCCAAAGTTTTGACCCGTGGCAGGTGTTAATGAGCTCATCAGCTCTCCCCAAGGCCCATCAGTGCTCTGTTGCTTGTAAAATAGGTTTCTCCTGCGCTGGGGAAGATGTTCACACTCCACAGCCCCTGCTCTCACTGTCCCCTTTTGCCCTGCGGCGCAGTTGGCCTGCCCCTTCCTGTGCCATTTCTCCCTGGAAGAGACCCTTGCCGTGCAGCATATTTCTGCGCTGACCCGCTACGATCCTTGGATTGTTTGCCAAAAACCAGCAGCCGAAGGAGGGAATTGTCTCACTGATACGTTAACCACAGCTCTGGTCGTGGGTCAGAACAGTAGAGTCTGGAGAAAATCCAGTCCGTCTCCATCAGCTCTTCCAATTGCCACCCCCCATCATCGTTTTCTTCCTTTGATTAAAGAGCACCGTGGGTTCAGAAGCCCCCAACAAAAGCCAGCCTTCAGTGGAAAAGTGATTAATCCTCACTCTATATTTGTTTTAAATTAAAATTCTGGAGGAGTCCATGTGCTTTTCGTATTTATTCTTCCTCACCACGAGAGGGACTGGCCCAACATGGACATTTCTGAGCTGCTCGGATGGCTACATATTAGAGTGATTACAATTATCAGCACTGAGATTAAGGGATTTGGGTTAAGAAAAGAGGGAACTGGGGAAGGAAAAAGCAGAAGGAAGGCAGAAGAAGAAAAGAAAAATGCTTCATACCTTCGCTTGCCAACCTAGAAACAGCTTGTGTTTGCAGGCCGTTAGCTCCTGTTACCTGCTTTATTTTTAGTGACCATCATCTCAGATACCATGAAAAGTCCTTTAAAGTGTGTGCACAGTTGGAGGAAACAAGCCGGCTTAAAGCAGAAAAGAGGCCCCACAGTTTTGCCAGCTTCTAGAAACCAGCCGGAATTGAATGCTTGCTCAGGGTTGCCGAAGGTTCAGGGAATATAAAGGCTCTTGCAGCGCAGTTTGTAGAAGATTTAATGGGTCAGTCTGTTCTTTTTGGCTATGCTGAACTGCGTGTTTCTGAGCCAGACGCTCTGACTTTTTTAGTGCCGAACTCCCGCTACAGTCGGCAGGGCTGACTTTTGGGAAGTGCCTGGCGTTGCCTGGCTTGAAGATATTGATCCTCCCTCTGAAACGTTTCAGGAGGGTCACTCAAAACGGGGACGGGGCAAATCCCTGTTACAGCCCCGCGGCCGGGCGTGCTGCGCCTGGGTGCTTCTGTCTGCTCGGCCTGGAAGCTCCTCCTTCCACTTCAGCCAAGATCATGCCCTGGGCTTTCTCGTTGGCATCATCAAGGATGAGGAGTTTGATACATCTTTATTCATAAGGACTAAGCACCTTTCCTCCATGTGTCCCAACGGTGATGTGCAGCGTTGGCTTGATTTTGGTGTTCTTCAGAGCAGTCACAAAACCCTCTCTAACGTTTCCCACTCAGTGCTCCAATGGGAGCAGGATACAAAGATATTTTTTAATGTTGTACTGAGCGCCAATGAGTTAAGAACAAAGGATTCGTAACAGGAACATCTCTCTTATGAAGAAAGACTGAGGGACTTGGGTCTTTCTAGTCTGGGGAAAAAAAAAATGAGGGGGGATCTTTATCAATGCCTATAAATACTGAAAGGGGGGGATGTCAGGAGGATGGGGCCAGGCTCTTTTCAGTGGTGCCCGGGGACAGGACAAGGGGTAAGGCTGAGAGACAGGATAAGTGACAGGCTGAGAGAGTTGGGGCTGTTCAGCCTGGAGAAGAGAAGGCTCCAAGGAGACCTTATAGCAGCCTTCCAGTGCGTAAAGGGGACTACAGGAAGGATGGGGAGGGACTCTTTGTCTGGCAGTGTAATGATAGGACACGGGGTAACGGCTTCAAACCGAAAGAGGGGAGATTTAGGTTGGATATCAGGGAGAAATTCTTTGCTGTGAGGGTGGTGAGCCCCTGGCCCAGGTTGCCCAGAGAAGCTGGGGCTGCCCCATCCCTGGAGGGGTTCAAGGCCAGGTTGGATGGGGCTTGGAGCAACCTGGGCTGGTGGGAGGTGTCCCTGCCCAGGGCAGGGGGTGGCACTGGGTGGGCTTTAAGGTCCTTTCCAACCTGAACCATTCTGTGATTCTGTAATGGGCACAAACTTGACCATAGGGAGTTCCACCTAAACATGAGGAGGAACTTCTTTGCTGTTGAGGGTGGCAGAGCCCTGGCACAGGCTGCCCCGAGAGGTGGTGGAGTCTCCATCTCTGGAGACATTCCAAACCCGCCTGGAGGCGTTCCTGTGCCACCTGCTGTGGGTGACCCTGCTCTGGCAGGGGGTTGGACTGGGTGATCTCCAGAGGTCCCTTCCAACCCCCCACCAGTCTCTGATTCTGTGAACAGGAGCCCCCGTCCACCCTCCTCCAGCCCCCCGACGCGTTTGGGTCTGCAGCGGTGGCCGGAGCTGCAGCTGGGGAAAGACCAACTCCGCTCTGCTCCGGGCTGGAATGTGCCCCACACGGGTTGAGGTTTCTGCAAATGTAAGTTTTTCTGAGCTTGTGCAAACTCTGCCTTTACAAAAGCTTGTAAATTGCCCCTGTTTTCTCAAGGACAACCACAAGGGTACCCCCCAATAAAATGCCTGCCCCAAAGCGGGAAAGGCGGTGAGGAATTTTTAAGGAAGAAGTTGCTTGAGCTGTTTAACGTAGGTGAAGAATGTTATTTTTGCTTCTGTCCTCATCCCAGAAAGGGTCAGGTCATTTTAGATATAAATTAAAAAGAAAATATTGCTGGAGGCAGATTGTTCACCTGTAAAATCTCATCTCAAATCATTAAAGTTTGGCAGAGTTGTGTAAACAAGCGAGGGTGAGAAGCAGTCAGCAGCTTTAAAACTTGATAGTGTATTGCAAATACTCGTAGGCGATTACATCAAAATAACAAGTTTTAAAGAATATTAAGAAAATTTATGATTAGAATAGGCCAGAATTTAAGTCGCTGCCTTGTGTAAATGTAGATACGATTGCCTTTCATTTCATGCTCACCCACTATTTTTTTCAGATACCGTATCAGAATATTGTCGGGCGTTTAATGGGAAGAGGTGACCAGCCTGGGTAAAGGATGTGCTAGGGGATGTTTATGCTGCTCCTGAGAAACACTCCATAGTTCACTGACAGTAGTATCTTGGGACTCTTTATCAGGAATGTAATAAGCCAGATATAGGGCAAAATTCAAAACATATTTGGTTTGGACCGCTGAGATCTGGAGCTCTGCGATTCCCTGCCAAAGCCGAGCTGTCCCAAAATTGACCTGAAGAAACTTCTTGCGCGTTTTGGTGAGGTCCTGGAAGTTCAGAATAGCGGAGGTGAGAGGCAGCTTTCATCTGCTAAATGGTCTGTGCTTTTCTAAAAAAAGCAAACTGTGAAATTAATGTTTGAACCCGATGAATTCCCAAATTGTCTCTTGCTCTTTTTTTTTTTTTTCCTTCAGTCATTGCAATCTTTTTTGCCCCATGAAAACTGGGTCTGTTCCACCGGTCAAAACAAAGCAGTTCTGTATTATTCTGACACCAAAACCACAATAATGAAGTGAACGGAAATCAGATTTTCTTCAGTGGATTACTGAGAGGCAAATTTAAAAATGGTATTACAAATAATACCTCATAATTACAATGGGAATGATGAGCACCCTTAATCATGCCTTGCAGCTGCGTTTGTTAATAAGAAAGCAGAGTAGTATTGTGACATTTTTCATATTATTTTTAATGTAGCGTACAGTTTTCAGGCCAGACTTTCATGCCAACCTTCATTGTCTCCAATACAAATAGGCTGCTTTACAGTGACCAAGCCTCTGACCTTGTTTTGCTTTAAAAAAGCTCTTTTCCCCCCCTGAAGTCTTGCAGTAGAGGGAAGGAGCGCGGATCTGTGGGACTCTGGGTTGTTTCACTCGAAACTCTGTGCATTAGTCATAGGTTTGACGCACTAAATGTTTCTAATTAACATCCAGCTTAAAACCACATGTGCTTCAGCCCACGTTCAAACGCTGGAGCTGCGCAGGTAACCTCAGGAAAACCAGGACCAGATGGCAGGACATGGCTGAACCGAAAATCAGGAGAGGCATTTGTCCACTTCAGGCAAAGCAGAAGCCAGTTGGGATTTAAGGCTGCTGGACGGCTGTGTCCCAATGCCCCGGGGAGGGGAGTGTGTCCCACGAGGTGCATGTGCCATCGCAGATCTCTGGCACCCTCGAGTCCTTGGCTAGTGGAGGAAGGTGCTCATGGCCAACATGGCTTCTGACTGCTGGAGTGGCCAGAACTGATTTTTCTGGGAATGGGGAAAGGCGTTACAGTGGTCAGTAAGTGGGATAGGCCAGAGAGGTGGTAGATGCTCCGTCACTGGAAGGGTTAGGATCACTGGTCGGGCTGGATGGGGCTCTGAGCCACCTGATGTACTTGAAGATGTCCCTGCTGATTGCAGGAGCGCGGGACTAGATTGCCTTTAAAGGTCCCTTCCAACCCAAACCATTCTATGATAAGCAGCATTAGCAAAGGTGGCTTTGTTGATATCTTTTGGATACTGCCAAATCTTTTTCTCTCTAAACTCACAAAAATAAGGTTTGCCGCCGTCAGGCTGGTACCTTCGCTGGTCATACACCTGCTGCGATGGTGAAATCTGCCTTGTATCCTCGTAGTGCTTTTAGTGCCGTTCCTGGAACTGCAGCGTCTGGGGAAAAGCATTTGAAAATTGCACATCATTAGCATGCCGAAGAGGAGGTAATGTATGTAAAGCGTTTGACCTCCTTCTGGCTCCTGTGGCTGGGACAAATTCTGATGTCATTTGCAGCAAGGCAAATCCAGAGCATCTACATTAAGCACATTAAGTTTAGTGGAGTTACTCTGAGTTTATACTCCTGCACCTGGTAAATGGAAGATGTCACTAACAGCCTTTTCGTGACCCAAGGGAAGGAAGTAATGAAGGCAACCTGCAAATGAAAGGATGAAAACAGTTCCCGACAACAGGACTTTTGCAGGGGTGTGAAATTTATTGGGAGCTGCTGCACGCTCAGCATTTTTTTTTTTTTTAAACCGGCTCATGCTTTTGTTGCTGGAAGTATGGAATTAGGAACCTTACTGTAGGCATTGAGTTTTTAAAACATGTCAAAGGCTACCTGGGGTCTACCTGGGGAAAAGGTTGGTTATAAATTGACAGAGCAGTCTGAAAAAAATTAAATTATGGGGAAGGGCAAATTTTTAATTTCTGATTTTCTCTCCTTTTTCCAAGAAGGAAGGGAAGGTGGGGAAGACTTGAAAAAACAAAACAAAACTGTAAAGAAGGGGAGAATGAAAACCAAAGCTAGTTTCCTGCACAATTAGTTGGAGGAATTAAATATCCCACAAAATAACAATTGCCACATTTTTTTATTCTCTCTCTGCATGTGTAAAACACCGGAGAAAGATCCACCACACATTTCAGTTTGGCTCATTCCCCCCTCGCACTCTCCAAATGCAATATCGCTAACTATTCTCAGTATTAAAGAGTCATTTTATTTTTTCCAAATACACAGAAAATTCAAAACATCTGGAAACTGAGGACTTCTTTGTGCGCAACGTTTCCAGTCCGAATCCCAGCAAGCCCAGAGAACCTGTGCTTTCCCAGCAGTGGATGCGGCGGAGAGACCTGATTAACAGGATGGAGCCCGGCTCGGCTATCGGATGCACCTCGGAGACGCTTGCGTTTCTTCATCGCTTTTTGAAGGGAGGCAGCCAGATGTAGAGTCGGCTTTCTCAGAAAAAAACATAGTTGGTCTGTCACCCGCATGCGTCGGAAGTTAATATTTAGATGATTGATTGTGAAAATATTTAAGGTTCCAGTGAGAGCCTTTATTCATCCCTACAGAGGGGTAAGAAGGGACTTTTGGCTCCGTGGCACGGTTTATCCATCTCGCTGGATTCCTCTGTCCTTGTGGGGAGGAAGAGGAGGGAAGAGCTGCCGTGTGTGGGGAGGCAGCTCCTCTCCCTTCGTGTGAATCGCTCTGGTTTGGGTCCCAACGGCCAGACACGCGCGGGCCCATCGCCTCATCACGGGGCAGCCCTGCCTCTGCCGGGCACCTGCGGATTGGCAAAGGAACTGCCTTTTAATTTGGGATGGGGGAATCCGGCTGTGAAATGAAATGTGGAGAGGGGAGTAAGATTTAGCTGGTGAGGGCTGAAAGGATCTTTCCTCATTCCCCAGAGCAAGGCTTTTCCGCCTAAACATAGATGCCACCGGATGAACGAATGGGCTCCAGCTCCCTGCGGAGACACCAGCCCTCCACGTGGTTCCTCGCCTCCTAAGGTACCTGCCTAAAGTAAGCAGATATTAGCTCTGAAAGTGCCTATTTTTCTCTGTTTTGTGCCTCCTTTTTTCTTCCAGGCTGTGTCTGTGCTCACTTACCCTGTGTGTTGATTTTCTCCTCCCCATGTCACACCACGAGGTTCGATTTCGGGGCAGGCTGAGCCCTTGGCTGCTCTCTGCACGCCGCTCGGGTCTCATTCCAGAAGCGTGTAAAGCCTCTCATTTGTCATTATTAGACTTAATTTGGACAAAACCGCCACAGATTAGATCTTTCTTACAGGACCTGGTTGTCAAATAGTTTTAAATCACAAACCACTTTGTCACTTTACTTTAGATTCTTAGAAAATCCATGCTCTGCTTTACAGTTTGGTAAGTCTGGGGAACACGCTTTGGGATTTTCATGCTCGCTATTCCTTTCTACGCAGGAGGAAACTCAGAACTGGTGAAAATCTGAGGCTACATTTGTTGGGAAGTTCTGGAGCTCTTTCTGCGTTTCCTTGCTGATCCCAGGTAAGAAGTATCCAGCTGAAACTCATGCAGGTGGTTGGGGAGAAAAGGAATGTGATTGAAAATACTTCCCAAGTGCAAAGGTAGAAGCGGTTCCTGCTAAGCAGCACAATTCCTGTATCCCGCGGGATGCCTTGCCCTGTGCTGGTGGAGCACTCCTCATTCTGAGCAGCGATGGCAAGGAGGAGGAGGGAAACAGCATTAGCTTGCAATAATCAAATGTATGAAAATTAGTAGGCGTTTGCCGTACAAGTGTAGTTTGACTGAATTTCCTCTTAAAGTGAATTTGACAAGCCTGCAAGACAGTATTACACATAAGTGCTTCTGTTTTGTCCCTGCGCAGCTATTTGCAGCAGCTGCCAAAGACCCGACGAGCTCTCTGGGCATGGGTAAATTTCTTCCATGTGCCGATTTGTCAGGTCTTGTACTGCAGAACGTGTCAGCCACGGGCAACTGCCCGTCTGCCAAAGGCTTTGGTGGCTCCTGTGCCGTCAGCGGGCTTTTAATGTAATGCTCGCAGAAATGAGGTGTGTCTGGGCTGGCCCCTCATTCAACCAGTCCTTCATTTTTTTTTTTTACCACATTGATATAATACACCTCCCTCTCTCTAATTCATTGATACCACTGTGTTTCTTTGTGAAGAAAATAAAAGAAAATAATCAGCAGCGCAGAATAAATGGCGTTTTACCAACAACCTTCCCATGTTGAGCTGTTCCACGGCGGGGGTCTGGAGCAGCCCTCTGAAAATGAGTCAGTCAGAAAAGAGGAGAGAGGATTCTTCAACAGAGAGTAGAGTTGGTTTCTGCCTTTGCGCCATGATTACTTAACTGATTTCATTAACAGCTACCTGATTGTGACGAACGGGAAACAGCTCTGCCGGTCGGAGTCGGATACGGTCCAGACGGTATCACAGACCCTGTAATTCTAAGGAGTGAATTTATCGCAGGATGCTTTAATGCAACATATATTAGGAACACGCAAGAGCTTGCTGCGCTGCTGCTGGGAGGTCCCATAGAGCTCTTGAGTTTGTGCGAAAACCGCAGGTGCCAGGCCTTGGTTTCAGCAGTTAGCTCAAGGAAGCGGATGGCCCTTTCCTGCCTGGGTCTGGCCCGAATCCAAAAGCACAAGCGAGACTGAAGAAGAAGTGGGTGACTGCGACCGCTTTTATTATCTTTCCTTTTGTGTCCGTCTCGTGGATTAGCTGGAGTTTGACAAAGCAGCACGAGGGCCTCAGCCTCTCGGTGCGCGTTGGAGGCATTGTTAGAAGGGGCTCTAACGCTGACTAGCAGCAGGCTGAAGAGGCTGAGCTTCTGCTGATACCCAATTAGCTGATTATCCCAAAGGGAATTGAAAATGAAGGTTATCTTTCAACTTGTGATGAGCTTCCAAATAAATATTCAACATGCATTTAATAAGACAGTTTTATGCATTATTTAAGTATCAATTGATGGGTAGAAGACGAAACACCACACTACTGATGCTGAGGACTGAAAGGCAAGGGCAGAAATGTGGTGAATGAGTCATTAAAGGAGATTTGTATCACTCATTTTACCAGATTATTATTTACACGGTAATCATGGAAAGAATTTTAGCAAGAATTCATTTCTGCATTTTGGTCGTTTGGGGATTTTTTTTGTTTTTAAAGCATGAGATGAGCAAGGGTACAACATAAATGAGATCAGGGAAAGAGCATGTCAAGGCGAGGGTGATCCTACCTCCAGCTCAGGGCAAGATTAGCTCTTCTGGGGCCAGGCTGTAACTTTGTCCCTTCCAGTTTTGTGCCTGGTTCAGAGAGAATAACATTTTTGTGTCAGGGACTAAATCTTTTTCGTTGAACTTGGAGGGTTTGATTCTCCTCTTGCTCTCACTCCTGGCACGTTGCAGGATGGACTTTGCTGGAGGCCAAAGCCTTCTCTGAGAAGGGAATCTGTTACTGAAGGATAGTCCGGTTCCTCCTGTGTAGCGGGAATCTTTAACGTCATAGACGCTCAAGGGAAGTCTTGACTGTCACCTCATTCAAACCGTTGCTGGATTGATCTCGCAAAGTGCAGAGCAATAATGTACCCTGTTCACCTGGGGAAATTGTGTGGGGCTGGGGGCTCCGGCATGCATTACCCCAGGGACCGGTCCCTGTGTTGGGGATATCTAACATACCTGACCGTGATGCCCATTTTTGACCTGTCCTCTTCCCTTCCTAACATTTTTGCTTCAGGTTACCTGAAACCTTGATGAGCTGCTTTAGCTTGGTCCCATCCCTGCCAGAAATCCAGGACTTGGACCAAGGCACCATGGTTTCAACATCATGGAAATGTCGTTGAACCTCTTCTCCGGTGGGATAACCGAGAGCAGGATCAGCCTCGCAGTCCTGGGAGACACCACTTGGTTAATGAAATAAACCAGTGACCTCTGAGACGGGAGTGAAAACAAGAATGGAAAGAGGAGAGGGGGTTTTCTCCCCACCGCGTCTCTGCCTCTCCAGTGCTTCGTTCTTCAGCTGCCCAGCGGGGCTGAGCTCCTCCTGGCAGCTCAGGGTAGGCTCTGTTTTCCCTAACACCCCGTGGTATTCCAAATATTATTTTAAATAATTTAAAAAAAAAAAAGAAAAAAAGAAAAGAAAAGAAAAGGTGCTAAAATAAAAACAGAGGGTCTGTCCTGATTGGTGGTGCTTCCTTTTTGAGCTCGCTCTGTTAACAAATTTATTCATCTAGTTGGGATTATTTGTCTTTCCTCTTACAAAATGTTTTTCCCTCCAAAGGAAAAACTGCCAATGTATTATTAAAGGAAGGTCAGAGCCTGGTGCCCTTTTCCTTGTTGATTCAGTGTTTGGAGAGAAAACTTAAAGGGTGGTTTTTTTAAAAGGGTGCTGCTGAGAAATAAGAACTGGAATTCAGTTTGTGTTTTGCCTTTAATTTTCCACTTTTCCCTCCCTCTTTCAGTCGGTGCAACGTGACCTATTTTCTGTATATATGCGGTTTCCCAGCCTAATTTCTCTAGTACTGAGTATTTGCATTTTCATTACTTTGAAGAAAGATTGTATCTCCATTTTAATTGAAAAATCACCTGTTTTATTGGAAATATAAATAATTGTCAAATGTTTTCACTGGTTTTTATGGAGATTTGGTTTAAAGGCTTTATTTTGCTTCTAATATTTTGATGCTCCCTTTAATTTGGTGCACATAGCTGTATTTCTTAATATCTTTAAATGATCTCAAGCATATCAAAAAGGTAGATTTTTCAAAAGAGCTTAGAACTAGAACTCTGAATAATTGGGTTTTTTTTTTTACTTTTGTTTGTTAAACTAAAAAATGTTTCTTGGTTTCTTTCTGATCACACTAAGGGGAAGATTATTCAGCAAAATAAATAGAATACCCAAAATGTTCCATTTGAGTCATTTTGCTTCAGCTGCATGCTCCAAAACCGTTTAGCTCTCTCTTTAAAAATTAAAGGCTGATAACTTTTTGAAACAAACGGACTTGGGAAGGAAAGCTTTAAACATTTCAAAACATCTTCGAAATCCTAAGTAGAAATATTTTTTCTTTTCCCAAAGATAACATTTTTGTCGCCCTTAAAGAAGTTATGGCTTCTTTCGTACCATGTAGTAGTTAGCGTGGGATGGTTCCCATCCCTAGTTACTGCAGGCGCCCTAAAAAATCAGCAAAGAAAAAGAGGTACATCTAGAAGGTGATTCAACCCTTCTGCCTTTCTCTAATAACCATTGGCGTAACTCTCATAAATTATGTTCTTTGATATATTTAAGGTCAGAGGGGACGAAGCTGGGCCTGTGGATGCACTATGTTAAGCGCAGTGTATATTGTGAAGTGCTTAAACAGCCTCGCTTGTACGTTTAGGGTGTAAATGTTTTGCCTTATGCAGCAGAGGCACTGGGAAACAGTGGGGTTTATAAGTGAAAGGCATTAACATCATGAACAATATGCAGATTAGTCTATATTAACAACCACATTCATTTAGATGGAGTTGATGAGCCAGCAGAGGAGGTTCCTCCACGGAACCAGCGACCTTGGGTGGGAGCAGGAGAGGTCGTGCTGGGAAAGGTGGTGATGCTGTGAAGGGCTCTTGATGCTTTTAAGGTGATGCAGGTATGTATTAATACCGATGCTTCATTAAAGTCTGAGCAGGGTTGTTCCATCCTCTTAACGAGATGCATTTTGCTATTTCTGCTGGATACCCTAAAATACAAATAGCGTTTTGTCTGGTGCAGGCAGTTCAGGAGTGGGTGAACTGATTCTTGTAGGAAATATTTAAGGAATCAGATAGTCTAGGGCACGATGGAAAATATTTAAACACAAGGTATCCTATTTTTATCGTGGGATCTTTGTCTGTAAAATGTGAGTTTGCAGCTTATTTTGGGAGAAGGGCTAACAGTGTTTTTATTATCTCTGAGCATGCTAAGCTGACTCAGTGTAATGTAATTAATGAGGTCGTCTTCCATTAGAAGACAGTGGTAAGAGCTATTGCTGATTACTTCACAGGCATTGGAGAAATGTTGCTGAAACAGGGGCTCGCAGTGCCCGGAAGATGGTGTTGGAAGATGTTGATTCTTCTCAAGCCACCAGCTGCAGCATCGTGTGCTTTTGGTTTCTGCTGCAGAAACTACTTCTGCCGGTGATCGAGTGAGCACAAAGAGAGCGCGTGAAGCTGCTGCTGCTGCTGCCCAGAGTGTGGGCCCCAAAGGACCTCCTTGGCTCAAGGAGCAGATATTTGCTCACACCAACATAACTCCTCTCCACTGTCAATATTTCCTTCGGTCATGCTGGGACTTCTGGGGACAGCCCGGGCCATCTGAGGACATCCTGGGCTCAAGCCGTTGCTCCCGAGTGAAGATGCACTTGATGGACTGTTTTCTTCCTTGCCAGTGGCATGAATGAGACTGGAAGGTCAGTGCTGGTAACCAGATCCAGAGAGCGCTGAAACGTGATACAGGGTGTTGAATATAGAGATCAGTACTGGCTTCCCTCCATGCCAAACACGGGAGAAAATGCTACTGTTGTATAAACTTTCTCCACATTCCCCATAATTGAATTTAGGAGTAGAGTGGCCTGCAAGAGACTCTCTATTAATCCCTCATCCATTTGTTCAGACATATGGACACATGAGTGCTGGAAACATCTAAGGCCTTATCTAGCCTGACCTTATGAATAGCAGACTATAAAATTTTGTCCATTAACCTCACCACTGAGCCCACTAACTCATTTCTGGCTGAAACACCTCTCCCACTCTTGGTCTGAAGAGACCATGTGGTGGATAATCCACCATTTCCCTTAATAGTTTCTTTTAACGGCTAGGCTGTCTCTCCATTTAAAGCAGGAATGATCCCTGCTGCTCCTGCCGTGCTTCCCTGTAGTTTGCAGTCTGTACGCAAGAAGGTCAGGACTAGGCTGGAAGGCTGCTGTGGGTGAGGAGGGAGATGGTTTGGGGAGAGGGGATGGTATGTAGGTAGCCTGAGGCGTGTGACAGTGTGCTCCCCCTCCCCAGGCGCCAACCCGACCTTTATCTCCCATAGCCCTGCCCAAGTGATAACCGCCCGTGGTGGTCACAATGGTGCATGTAGTCGCGATGGCGGCATCTGGGCCTCAACGTGGTGTCAGGGAGACAGATAACAACACAATAGCCAATGGCTAACTTGAGCAATATCGGTGCTGTGGTCAGCATGCAAATATGACTATAGGTCAATCATCTTGCCTCCATAAATAGTGAACAGCCTTTGAGCATTCCTGCACGGCAACGGGCTGCATGCCAGGATCTCCCCTTGCGTAGGGACTCCTCTCAGGGTTACTTCTCGAGATTCAATGATTCCTTGCCGCAACAGATCCTCGGTAAGTGACTGATAGCATGCTGAACTTTGTAATGTTAGCTGAGTTATATAAAGGATTGATTGCACATTTATAATCCTTTAGATATAAACTGTTGACCGAGTCTGGGGCTAGGATTGGATCCAGCCACATCTAGACTCCTCTCTGAGAAGGAGTTTAGAAAGCCAGGGGGGTCCTTTCCGAACCTCGTGACTCAACGGGAGGGTCTCCCTGACGGCTCTGTCTGACCCTATGCTCTATGCAGTAAATAACCCAGTGTGCCTTGCCATCTCAAATATTGTTCAAACAGTCGCATTTACTATCCAACTTGGTTAAATCCCTGTTTTATATCAATAAAGGTATCGCTGCTTCTCTCTATGAGTGAGGTGCATTGCTCCATCCGCAACAAGGTGTAAGGTTCAGGTCTCAGCAGTGCGACCGTATTTTGCGTGGTAGCCCTTAGCACTGGGGTGGCTCAGTGAGGGCTGAGGCCAGAACCAGTGCTGCCATCCCGGGGGGATTGCTGGGGTGTCGGCAGATCTGGATGGGGTCCTGGGGGAATCGCTGGAGCTGCGCAGAGGACGCCTGCTCGCTGCTTCAGCTCCGCACGGCACCAGGGCTGATTCAGCGCGTTCCTGCTGGGTCGCCTTAGTCAAACTAGATGAAAAACTACAGTGTTCCCCCATGCCCTGCCTGGCTGCGGTGCTTTTCTGTCTTTGTTATCACAAGCCCTAAATTCACTCACAAAATTGTTCAACTCCTTGTTTATTTGCTTCCTTGGGCTCCATAATTACAGCTGCTGCTGAGACAGCAAAGCCGGGTTCAGGAGACCACCAGCACAGCCGGCAGGGAAACATGGAGCCCCCTCCGCGTCGGGATGTGCTTTCTGCAGAGCGACTGTGTGTGTCGATGGATAGATTTGACTTTCTTCGGGCTGAAAAAATATGGCGAGGCGCAGCCTGCTCCACACTTCTGTAGTGCCGCCGGAGCAAACGAGCGGCAGCCCGCTGGTTCCAGCAAGGTGAGCAATATTTCACGGGGGAAAAACTGTGGGTGAGTGTTGTGACAGGCAGCCTGGCAGCTGGAGGTTGCCTCCTGAAAAGCTTTGGATTGACCATCTCTGTTTGCAGAGTGCGTTTGTGGTTTTGTTTTTTTTTTTTCCAGGGCTTGTCATTTTTAAGGACATTGATTTTAATGTGTTTTCTTTGGATGGTGATTTCACAGCGGAGGAATCGGCTCTGAGAAGGAATGGCATTCCTTGGTCTTTCACCTCAGCGTGCCTTGACTAGAAGCTCTGGCTGTCAGTGGTACCCAGAGAGAGCTTTGTTGATGAAAAACGTTCTTTGGACCCCTCCCATGCAAGTGCTGAAAGGATGAGCCGGTTGTTTGGAGAATTGTCATCTTCCCCATGGACAGGTGCCGTTTTGAGTGAAACCATTCAAACACCGCACACAACTCTCACGGACGTTGCACAGCACCATGGCGAAGAACAGACCTCAAAGCTCACAAATGAGTGGAGATCGCCAGAGACTTGTGAGCTGATGGATAATTGACATCAGGAAATGTTGCAACTGGCTGCTCATGAAAGCCTTTGAGGAGCTCCGGAGCCCGTGATTTCCTCCCTTCTGACAAACCCTGTCTCTGGCAGGTCGGTGTTTGCAGCTGGGGCAATTTCTCTGGGTGACGCTCATTGGCAAAGCGCCAGGATTATGACCCTACAAATGGCCTGATGGCTTTTATTCTCTTCTTAGATACGCGTTGGAGGATGCCTCAACTGTAATGGGGTGAGCCAAGGTCTGGAAGGAGAGGCAGGCTTAGAGAGCTCAGTCCGTTTGGCTTGCTGAACAGAAAGTTTGGAGGCAATGTGATCATGGTAGGTAATTCCCTGCACCAGGAGAAGATTTTTGATGTGTAATGGATATAAGAAGATCCAGGGGATGGAAGTTGAAGTTAGGTTGGAAATAAAACAACTGTGGAGCAACACTGTAATTTCCCGGTGGAGCAGCTGACCAAGGCGAGGGGGAAATTCATTCTAGCTTGGATGCTTCACCTTGAACCTGGATATCTCCCTGGAAGGGATGCGCTAGATCAGCCGTGTACGAGCTGGATGACATTACACACTGATGGGAAAAACAGGTTGAAAAATGGTGTCCTGGATCTTTTCACACACTGGGCAGCTTTCCCCTGTGTTACTGAGCTCACTGCAAAAACAGTTATTTCACCGCTGAAGGGCAGTAGCTGCTCTGGGCTCTGCACCTTCTTCAAGTTACTTCAATCGCAATGCAGAGGGCTGGGTCTGCGGTCGTTAAATGGAGAGAGCTGGTTACTTGTCTCAAGGATGGTTCAGAGCATTTCCATTCGATGCTGTAAGTAGCCACATTTGGCCCCTCTCCAACACGTTAGGGGATAGGTGTGGGAAATACAGATACATGGAGTGGCTGGCCAACTCGGCAATCCTGACGTAAAGAACAAGCGATCATGCTAAATAGAAAAGTTGCTTTTTTTTGGTTGTTGTTGTTGTCCTGGAAAACAAAATAATACTTGGACAACTGAATTATTTCATTTTACCCCAGTATTTTGCTTCATTTGGGGGTTATTTCTGACTTGTATGTTCAACCATTTTTCTTTAAGACACGGTTGGCTTTTAGACAAGCAAGCAAAAATGTGACTTTGAAACAAAGCAGCGAAAAGTCTGGTTCTGGAAACTGGCAAAATGATCTGGTTGTCAGTTCTGTGCCAGGTATCACCTTCTCTCTCTCCCAGCTGTCTGCGCGTTGAAGTCAGCTTGTGACGGCTGATGAAGACTTTGGCGCGGCCGAGGCAGCGATGTCCCCAAGGGAATCGATGCCAGCCTTTCTGTTGCGCGCATTTCAAGGCTGTAGTGAAACTTCAGCAGCGTGGGCAGGGCTGTGTGGCCAAGCAGGTGCCATCAATGCATCCAGCAGTGGCACACACGCTTTCTTGGTGGGAGCCAGTGTTGGTTTTGTGTGGTGGGACTGTCTACAGCCCCCGTTCCAGACATATGAGGCAGCAGAGCTACACGTCCAGGACCAAAAGCCATTCCTATACAGCGTGTGCAGTGTTTTTCTCCTGAAAAGCTCAGCTATGATAAGGCGAGGTGGAGTGGGACATAAATCACAATCAAATAGCTATGGTATGATGCTGTGTTTTTCCGCTCTCTCTTTGTGATATTCCTCTCAGTTCATCAGTTTTATAGCTGGGGCTCGGAACGGCTCTGTGCCTGATTCTTGTTAAAAATTGCAGATATCTGTTAATGTCGGGCAGCTGCTGTGGCTGTCGTAGCGTTTCTGGGCTGCAGGTCTCAGTGTAAAGGGATTTGGATAGCGCGGTTCCATCTGAGGGGCTGTCTTGTTAATTCTGGTATATTGGATAACTCCTGGAAGCAGTTTTCCTGAGCTATCGTAAGAGTTTGTGATAAATCTTAATGAGGCACCCCTGCTATGATAAATCATTTGTTTCTCTAGTAGGATCTTGGATTATTGTCCTCAGGGAAAAGGGGAGGAACCTCAAACCCTGCGTCAAGACGGTGTCAGTGGTTACCTGGCTGTTTACCATCCAGCTAGAAAACATTGCAGCAGTCACCCAAAATCCCCATGTTGTCTGTTGTTTGTAAAGGTCAGTGTTTGCCTCCCAAGGCAAACAACTGCTCTTGAATGAAATGCTTTGTTTTAACCCAAGTCCGTTAGCTGGAGGGATTCTGCCTTCTCCCTACCTCTTGCGTTAAAAAGGATCCAGGAGGGATTTACAACCAAGTCAAGAGAAAAGGTGACAGAGCCAGCAGTAAAGGCCACCTGAGCAAACGCCGCTGTTGGTGCTTTCACTTTGTTGGTGAGAGCAGCCAGGGCTGCAGCTGAGCACTGGTGCAATTGGGGTGAAACTTGGAAAACACGTAGAAGGCGGCAGCTCTCCTCGTGTGGATCTCAAAAACTGAACTAAAGCAAGCTGAAGACCAGAGTTGACCAGTTTCCCAAAAGCGTGTGACACATTAGGCCAGTCCTGTGCCTTCGCCACCGCCCCCTTCCCCTGCCTTTCCGTGTTACATGTTGTTCTGGGTATTTTCTTACATCATTTTTGTAAGGAGACGCATCCCAACGTGGGGAGATTTCCAGGCGAGGAGGCACAAGAAGCACGAGGCAATGGGCTTGGAGAAATCCCTGGGAGCTATGGGAGGTGTAAATAATGTCATTGCTAATTTGCCTTTCTTTCAACGGAGGTGGCAAGTTCATGGATGTCAGTCACTGGTATGATGGAAGAGGGATCCTGTCAGAAACATGTCCGCGTGGTTGGCCAAGACACTTACAGGGTGATTTTTAATTCATTAGTGCATGCACTAATGCACCTCTTGATTAAAACATTTACATGGTTTGTAACTAAAAAGAGTTCTAAAGGGTCAGATCTAAAACCTGTTGAAGTGTACCTAAGTCTCTAATTGACTGCAGTAGGCTCTGAATCAAGCCGTGAAGTAACTGTTCATTTGGAACCCTCTAAGGGGATGGTGTAAATTCCTGGAGAAATACAGGTTGGACAAAGGTGATGGGGTGATAAATCCCAAGGAGAAAACATTAGGTTACAGTGATCTGCATTGCTTAGTTAAATGGATTCAAGCCAGCAAAATTATCTTAATCCAGGCAACTGCTTTTGTGTAATCCTGTAAGTGGGTTAAACTTGTAGGATGGCAAAGATTCATCGCATTAAACTTGGGGCCTTAACTGTGGCATCTAAGGTAGAACGTCATCACCCTCAACAATGGAGAGAGAGAGGAATGACCAGAGGATGATCTGGATTTCAGTGGTCTCACCGATTTGGTAGCTGCCTTTGCTCTTTGGATGAAGAGAGAGCTGAGGGAAGTGCCTGCGCTTTGGTGGGGACAGTCTGGTTCTACAGCTCGGAGGCATGGAAATTGGAAAGAACCTGAGAAATATTGTGGACATCCCTGTCAGTAGGAATTCTAGTGACTTGCTGTGATTAAAAGGGCTGAGGTATCCTTGGGTTGGTTTGGGGGATTGTTTTAAGATGGAGTCTGATAAATTTGCAGAAGGGGTCGTATGGCAAAGCAGCGAATTCCTAGGGCTTGAAAAGCGCACCTAACCTGTTGGTATCTCCAATGGGTTTGAAAAGAAATCAGATCACTCTTTATTTGTACCGTATTTATATAAATTCGGTGTTTCCTGGCTGGTTCTGTTTGACTTTGAGATCGGGAAGGAATGGTTTTCTCCCTTGATGCATAATTTGGTTTCTTGTGGGTTGGGGGAGCTCTTCCAGGTCTCTGTAGCCCTGGAGCCTGGAGCACGGCAGGGGGTAAGCAGCTCACTTCAGACCTTCTGGTGGCATCATGTTCTCTTTGGTGTCTGACTGTTGCACTCAGTCTCCAAACCTGGGGTCAAGAGGGAATTTTCCATCCCGCTTCATTTGGAAAGGGCTGCAGGGGATTGCTTGGTAGTTACGGCATTTTTTTCTTTCTTTTTTTTGGGTCATGTTTATTTTGCCCACCTAAATAGTAAGATCTGCTTCCCATGTTCCCCTGAGAGCCATATTTAACAAATTTCCTGCTAATGCCCTCCGTGTGTTTTCTCGGTCTGAGGAGGAGCCCTCGGGGGAGAGAGCCTCTGCCACACCATTCCTGCCAGACTTCACGTGCGAGATAGGAAAAGAGACGTAAGGGGGTGATGGTAAATAAGGCCTATTTTGAAGGGGAAATGGAGTGCAGGCCTGGGGAGAGACAGACACAACTCATACTACTGGAATGCAATTGCTGATGGACCGGTTAAATTTAAAAGGCAACGGCCCAGGCCCAGATGTTTAAGAGCTTCAGCATGGCTTGAAACTGGCATAGCAATAAAAGGGCTCTTGTTTGAAAATAGTTTCTTTGAGGTTAAAAAAAGAGCCCTTTAAAGTGAGCTGCACCATCTGGCATTGAAGTCCATGGGTCCTGGGCATGGAGATCCAGCGATGCAGCTCCAGAGTGACACCATCCTTCACGAGTGACAGATCTCCCTCACCTTGCCACTGTCCTCATCCAGCACCAAGAAGGATGGAGATCCTCCATGAGTGGTTGAGCACAGTCGTGCTGCTATGGCTGTAGCACAGCATCTCAGATGGTGCAGAAGGTGACAGTGGGGTAGCAGTGGTCCCTATGAGGAGGAGAAGGGAAGTAGTTAATGGAAAGGATTGGAAACCACCGTGTTTTTCAGAAGGTCTGGCACTCCCTAACTCCAGGCAACTATGTGATAGACATCAAGTATAGGAGAGCCTGTAGCCATCCCGTTTATGACCCTTGCCCCTTGTTAGGTCCAAACCATCTAACAAACTGAAATTTTTGGTATGGAAGACTGAAAGCATAAAAAATTACAGTGAGCTGCCAGCTGAGACTTGGGGCTTCTTTTTGGTGCCTTTAGATGGAAATGTCCTAACAGTCCTGGGAGCTTGGTAACACCTCCTGCTGCCATTTCATTATCTGTTTTATTTTTTGAGGTGAGCGAGCTGAAGCGGTTGCAGTAACACACTGAAAGCTAAATACAAGGAACAGACAAAGATCGCTGTTTCCTATGGGGTAATTCTCCATAAATGGTCCCTTAGATGCCGGGGGAGAAGCTCCTTTGGTGCTGTTGCGATAGAACTGTAAGGTCAGGCTCAGGAATTCGGTTGCAGGTAAATGAGACCGCAGCAGAAGAGGCAGAGGATGTCAGACCCACCTACTGCCGTTTTGCCCCAGATCTTCTGACTTAGCGTGGCAGAGCTGCTTCTGCAGCCAGCAAGCTCCAGTTTGACATCGCAGCCTCGCCGACGGCAGTGGCAATATTCCCATCGTCTTGCGGGGACAGCACTTTGCCCCCGCGCTTTCTAATGTGCAGCTGGATCTTTCCCAGTGATCCCATTAAGGCTTTTCAGGGAACTGCGGGGAAATTATGTTAAGAATGTAATTAGAGGGTAGCCCAGATAAAAAAGCAGGTCAAGAACAATTTGAAGAGTTGGGGAATGACTTCAGTCAGCTGAAGAGGTGTCATAAGGTCTCTGTTCTCTCCAAGACGTTTTCTCACTCCCTCGGATGAAACTTTAGCTGCGGCTTTGTACACGTTCTTCTGGTTTTCAGTATTTCCCTGGCACAGAAAACTCTCCTTGCTGTATGTGTACCAGGTACTGGCAGAGGCGGAGTTAGCTGAGAACAGTTGGATTATAGGGTTTAGAGACAGATGGGACCTTTTTCATTATATTTTTTTATGATTAGCTCACAACATACCATGTGAGGCAGTCACGTATTTCATATTCACACAACAAATTATGCATCTAGTATGAAATAGCTCTTGTTTCCTTCTCTGAAATAGAATATGAATTTCCATCTGGAATATATAATGTGGTTTCCATATGTACAAACAGAGACTTGTTACAAGTATCAAAGCAGAAGGAACGGTTTGGATGATAATGTGCTGTGGAAGTGCCATCAGTTGATTCACAAATCTGAAGACAGAGACCTAGCTCAAGGGTGGGGTTTAAACCCAGTAGGATCTGTAGTCTAAGGCACTTCCTTCACCGTGTCTTCTGGTGAAGGATACTGAATTTAAGACCTCCAGTGCTGGAGTGGGCTGTGGTGCCTGAAGCCCAGTCTGCCCAGACCTTATGAACAAGTGGTCAAACCCGCTTTTAGACCTGGAACATACTTGGTTTCTCAATCTCCAGAGCTTATCTTAGGTGGGTGCCAAGCTTGTGTGTAGATGGTACGTGTGTCCTGGTGAGCGGGCTCAGCTCCACGCTTCTCCTTCCCCATTAACCTCCTGCATGGTGCGTCATTCCCATTCTGGGATCAGCCCACCATGAGTGCCTGGAACAAGCTCCTGCAAATTGTTGCTATAATCCTGTTTTGTGCACATCTGCTGATGGTGGGTTGACAGCCCCGGTGTTTGGTGTCTCTCAGCGTGACCAGCATTAGTGCTGTGGAGGATTTTTACTTCTGTTACCTCCAAGTCAGACAGACAGTCTGGCCCCGCTACGAGCCAGAGGTGCCCCGCCACCAATTTAACATCGTAGTTTCTGCTTAGTTTCCATTACACATAGAACATGTCACAGTTTTCACTTTTTTTTAAACTTATCATATCCTCAAAGCCTGTTTCTGAAGGATGAATGGATTATTTATTGCGCAGCATGGTTTTGTGAGTATCTATGGAAATGGCATCTGGTCTCCAAATGGAGACCTTCTCCCCCCTCTAGGTCTTTAAGAGAACATGACAGTAATTGAGCAATAATGAAATGTTTCAGGAGGAGTGTCGGAAAGTTCAGAGTGGTATGGGGGAGTTATAAATCTGGGCTGAATTTGGCTTGAGGAAGAAACCCCGTTATAAACTTATTAGCTGTTGACACTGTGCTTCTCTCACCTTGCCCAAGATGTAAAGCTCACCTCAACACCGTCACACTGCCTTTCACTTGCACCTGCCTCAAGGTGCTGCCGTCTCAGGCACCGCTCTCTGCCTCCCGGGAGATCAGTAGCACAGAGATCAAGCGCACACTCCCATGCATGCCATATGCTCTGCCCAGATCTCTGTGTGTTGCTCCAACCGGGACAAACCTTCTTCCCGTCGAGCTGGAGTTTGGGTTGCTACTTCCTGCAGTAAGAACCAGGGCCAAACCTCTATAGGTGCAATTAGTACGTCTCTCTTTTGAAGTTAATTTGTCCCAACAAAATATTGAAGCCTTGGCTTCGGTCTCGTTCAGACTAGCTTTTGGGTACCTAAATGGAGGCTTTGATCCAGCTTCATAGTCCTCTGCTAATTATTCATGTTGTTTCTAATTTGTGCCTCTTGGAAAAGACTGCCCTTTCCTCGTCAGCACGGCTGGTGGCCTTAGAAATAAATCTGGAGTTTCAAATTCCAAGCTGGGAATCTTTTAGCACTGGAAAGCTATTTCTGACATGTCAAATTCTGTCAAATTCTACTCTTAGATTGGGAGAAGTTGCTTTCAAGCTAAAATTTGGTGACTTACCTCAGGAAATTGTATAGGCTGTTGCTCCAAGCGGTGGTGGGAAAGTGGCACTTCTAAGTGACGACTCACGTCACCTATTTTACGGACCTCTCTTAGGGTTGGATGAGGGTGCGAGTTTCCATGGTTGGCAGGAGTGTCTGGGTGGTGGGTTTGTGTTAGACGCCCCCCTCTGAGGCTGTGGGGACGGACTTCACCTGAACAGATACGATGATTTGCAGTGTAGACAGCCATATCTGAGGAGATACCAAGGTCTCCATCACCCAAGCAGAGAAATAGGTACTTGTCAGGTGTGATTTATCTGGGCTGTCTAGCTCAGATGGAGAGGGGCATGCAAATACTGAATACTGTTGCTTAAAATTATTTCTGACATTGTCTAGGAATGTCGTCAGCCAAGGTTTGTGTCTTGATTAATTTTTGATGTCTATTGTGCAGTCATTTCCTGATCCATGTGATGTGCAGTGTGCAGCTAGTGGCAGGCCCTAATCAGAGTATTTTTGTTTGTATGTAAAATGGTTGATAAAAGCCTATGTACTTGACAGCGTTGCCATCGATCAAACCTGTGGTCCTATCAAGGAATAAAATCAGGTCTTCTTGACAACAGAAGGAGTATAATATGGTGCGTTGCTTCCAAACTGGTACTTAGGTACCCTGCGTTAAGCCGAAATAACTCAGAAACATGTAAGGAGTCTAAAAATACTGGTCTGACTGAAAAATATTTTCTTCATCTGGCTTTGTGAATCTTGTGAACTCTCGTTTCTACAATCAGTGGTTACAAAATACTGCTAAGTGTCTTTTGGAGAGAGTTGTGAAGGGACCGCACATTTAATTAATAGTGGTTGCATATGTCTAAATAAATTCCTGCAAAAAGTGACATTTTTAAGGAGATCTCATGATAAAATTGCTCTGGAGGCAAAGTTAGGGTTTCCCAGTTTCACATTTAATTAACTTAGTCTGACTTTTATAGGGCTTTGTGTTATGCATTTCGTTCTTCAGTAAACAAATGGCAGAAAATTAAAGCAGAGCAACTGCCAATGAACAGTAAATTTAATTGAAAAATAATGAGTTGCCATGGGGTGCCGTAGGGTTCTGCAAAGATAACGTTATTTATCTTGGAAAAGTTCCACTTACATTTGTCAAAATGTGATATATATAAAGGAACAAAAGGAAAAAATACAACGTTAGGTAGCAAAGGGCTAAGGCCTTATTCCTCATCCTGAATTTGGGACTGGAGTTTGGTGGAGTGAAAAACTGATTTCCTGCGCTCCGTGGCAGCTCGGTACAATTTCCATCTGATGCATCGCTAAGTGAAATGTTGTGTCAGGAAGAGAAGTGACTGGAATTTGTAAGGTCCAGATGAGCAGGAAGGAAGATGAGCATCAATATCACAGGAGGGGAGAAACGTGTGAGATGATCTCCGTTCTTTCATGGTGAAACAAAAGCCTGGATCTGAAGGCGCTCTCTGGTTTTCCCATCTATTTCAAGGGAAATTAAGTGTCTGGAAAAAAGAAGAGTGAGCCCTTGAGTAAAGGTGCTGAATTAAGACAGCAACAAGATGTCCTAATCTGGGGCTAAAGAGATACATTTTTATCACCAGGTTTGGTCCTCTCTGTGAAATACTTGGAACACAATCTGGTTGAATAACTCTCTGGGCAGTGAGCAGCAAGAGCAAATTAAAGTCGTTGACTGAGAGTGAACGGTTCATCTAGTTGACAGGGTACGCGGAGTTACTCTGTTTTTTCAACCAAGTAAGAGATCCAAAGCCCAGGGTGGTGCCTGTGGGTGAAGACGTTGTCCTGGGCATCCCGGGATAAGACCCCTTTCGCCCTGCACTCATTTCTTTGGTTGCAAACGTATGGAATGCGATGTGCAGCAGCTCCTTTTGGCAACATCTGTTTTCCAAGCCCATCATTTCCCAGCAGCTCCCACTATGCAGCAAAACCCACCTTATTTACAGCCTTCGCATTTGGAGGGCTCAACAGAGCCCAAATTTGGCTGACATTTGCAAGGTTCCTGCTTTTCATTTCGACCCATTCTTGCTTTATTTTTAGCTGTTTTAAAATGACACATGTTTCCGTCTTTTAGGTAATGAGATGCTTTCCACTTAATTCAATCACTAGTTAATTTGATCCTCTATTTAATCTGTTCCAAACGTCTGGAAGCAAAGTTCTGTATCTTAAGTATAAGTATATATTACATATATAGCTTCCACCCTTTGCTCTGATCATTCTGTTTGCTCTAAACAAGCCTTATAATTCAATCTCAGGCTATTGAAACTTGCCATTTAATTAATAAGAAAAGCCACAATCGAAGCAAGATAGAAGGAAAAGAAAAGGGTTAAGGAATGAGTCCTGGTCATAAAGATGACTATGACTGAAAGTTGCATCATGGAGTACCTGCTATGGCCTAATAACTGTGTTATGGGCTATCAAATCTGTGAGGGTGGGGGTGAATTGATGGGTAGAGCAAAGTCTTGTAGGAAGATGTTGAGAATAAATGTGAACAGCCCCTTGCGTGGCACAAGATTCAAGGGTGGTTGTGATATGGCGGAACATAAAACCAAAAATGTTGTGTAGCAAAGTTTCTTCCATCACCCCAAGGCCTTTGGAGCTTGGAAATCAGACGGCGAGGGAAGAACGCTGCTACAGCCCGTGCCAAATCCACGTCGTCTCCAGCGCTGTCAGGAGCGCCCGCCAGCACTCCATAAACCTTTCACTTCCATCCCCGACAGATCCCTGAAAAACCCTCACCCACCCGGTTTAATCAAACACTCACCTCAGCGCTCAACCTCTGCGCTGACCTTTAGTATCACCACATCGGCCCATCTGAGTGTCGCCTCCAGCTGGTATTTGGGGATGGATCCGCTTTCGGCTTGCAGAGCTGTGTGTGTGTCTGCAGGAGGAGCGCATCAGCCCAGCCCTTCGGCTGCAGCAGCCACAAGACGAGCGGTTTTACCTAACGCTTCCCAGAGGGTTGCTCTTGTGATCATCTAATGGGGTTTGCAAAGGCAAGGGACAGCAGATGTGGTGGGAACCTGGGGCTTTGCAGCTTTTGGGCCACGTGGATTGTTGGCATGGGGCAGATTTTCACTCATCCTTGTCGCAGCAGCGTAGCTGTCAGGCAGCAGAAGACCTTGTCAATGAATCTTCACGTTATTCTCCCAGGAAGCTGCCAAAAATTTTGCCATGCCACTTGCTTATTTTCGTGGTGCTTTGCTTGCTGGAAACACCGAGTGTGTGCCATGGGTGTTTCCCATGTCTGAGCGGTTCCAAGTGTCGGGATGCTCCTGCGAGGTGTGGGTTTGCAGCATGCCGGGGGCCGGAGGAGGCGATGCCCATGTGAGACACGTGGTGCCTTGGCAGGGAACCCAGCGTTTGCTTCTTTTCCACTGAGAGGTGAAGGCAAATGAAAGCCAAGTCAGCCAGCAGCT
The DNA here is from genome assembly GCF_963924245.1 of Chroicocephalus ridibundus. NCBI lineage: Eukaryota > Metazoa > Chordata > Aves > Charadriiformes > Laridae > Chroicocephalus > Chroicocephalus ridibundus. Next base: position 11,032,520 of record NC_086297.1, read on the forward strand.
CCGTGAGTACCAGGAGCCGTGCTGCATCCCCTGCACCGTGCCCTCTCCCTGTCTGCTGTGAAAGCACCTTCGCTGAAGAGGCACAAGGGTTGCGTGAGCTCTGTTTGGGGGTTTCAAGGCTGGAAGAGACCTGTGGGTCTGGCTGTAGCAGGGCCTCTCCTGCAGATGCTGCTGTTGCTGACAAAAGAGGTTTTCCAGGTGCAGCTTTGGGTGGCTTCCCCCTGCCTGCGGTCTCGCCCTGCCGTGGGTGGCCGTCCCCAAGCAGAGAAGGACCTGCTGCAGCACCGGAGCACGAAGGTGGGAGATGATTGCAGGGATGATTGGAATGCCAGGACAAGAGGGAACTGGATGTCACAAGCAAGTGAGAGGCAAACCACCCAAAAGCCAAGGGAAGAAGCGGGGAGGTAGGGAAACCACAGATCTGTTCAGCGCGCAGTGACACAGTGTTGGCCGGGTTTCAGTTCCCCACGAGATGGAGACAGCGCTGCTGGTTTCAGTTACTTTCCAACTGTGGTGCAGGAACAGTTTGTCTTAATAAATTGCGAGGAATAATGCAGTAGGACAGAGCTCTCGAGAGGGCGTGAGGGTTTTTATGGGAACCATGGGATGATTATTAACAAACAGATCATGTCATTATTGCTTACTCTTGGTTTGTGGGCTCCATGGCCCTTCGTGGCCCCTGTGCCTCAGACTCTGCCCTCTGATCGCCATGGACCAGTTTCTTTTATGGTGTCTGTGGTTGATGCGATGGGGATCCATCGCTGTGCCGCAGCGTGGAGGTGAGCTGATCCCTCCATCTCACCAAGCAGTCACCTGGGGAAGCAGACTGTTAGTGTGAGCAGTAGCGTAACGAACCTCCTAACAGAGGGAAGAGGCTTTTTTCCTCCTTCACAGGAACAAAAGCATAATTTATGTTGCTTTCCCGAAGCAAAATGCTTCAGCCTTCCTTCTGTGCCGCTCTCCCTATGGACTGGGGTGATAGCTTCACAGAATCACAGAATGGTTTGGGTTGGAAGGGACCGTAAAGATCACCTCATTCCACCCCCCTGCCCTGGGCAGGGACACCTCCCACCAGCCCAGGTTGCTCCAAGCCTCATCCAGCCTGGCCTTGAATCCCTCCAGGGATGGGGCAGCCACAGCTTCTCTGGGCAACCTGGGCCAGGGGCTCACCGCCCTCACAGCCAAGAATTTCTCCCTGATATTCAATCTAAATCTCCCCTCTTGCAGTTTGAGGCCATTACCCCTCATCCTATCACTACACTCCCTGATCCAGAGTCCCTCCCCATCCTTCCTGTAGGCCCCCTTTAGGGACTGGAAGGGGCTCTAAGGTCTTCCCGGAGCCTTCTCTTCTTCAGGCTGAACCCCCCCAGCTCTCTCAGCCTGTCCTCACAGCAGAGGGGCTCCAGCCCTCGGATCATCTTTGTGGCCTCCTCTGGACCTGCTCCAACAGGTCCATGTCCTTCTTGTGTTGAGGACCCCAGAGCTGGATGCAGTACTCCACTCAGGCTGTCCTAGGGAGTGCAAACTCAAGAACCTGGACATCATTCCTGCCTCTGCCACCGCTCTCCTCTGCAGTCTTGGACATGGCACTTCCCCCCTGCGATGTGGGGCTGTGTTTCGCTGTGCCACGCGCAGACAAGCCCAGGGAAGTTGTTTCTGGCAATTGTAACGCAGCTGGCGGGAGACTGGGCTTCTCTGGGTGCTTTGCGTGCCCTTCCATATAACTAGTAACTGGAGAAGCGTAAGAGGCACGGGATCAATGTCACAGATTGCCAACAGCACAGGGAAGCGTGCTGAGAAATGCATGTGCATGCCAGCACCTGGGGGCCTTTATTTACAACAGTGGCCGGTCGCAGTAACAGGCCAGCTTGCTCTCGTTCTGGCCTGGTTTTATCTCAATTTCAGCATTTTGTTTGTTTGCTTTTTTTGCAAAACGTATGCTTGTGTTCCCTAGTAGCATAAATGAGCTGCCACTCTTCTGAGCTGCTCCTGCTGGGCTGTTGTGTACCTCGGGAGACTGGACACCCTGGGGACTCATCCCGCATCCACCGCCACTCTCTGGGGCTCTCCGCTGTAAACGCAAAAGGTGCAAGACGAGACCGTTCATAAACATAAAGAGCAGCCTTCTGTTCGTCTCTCCCGTCTTCCAGACCCGTCTCCTCTGCTTTCACCTGCATCTCAGTCTCCCTCCTCTTCCCACCCCCACGGAAAGCAAACCTAATAGAAAAAGCGACGCTAATGATCGCGACCCCACTGCTATTTTATTTCCAATTGGCAGCTCATGCAAGCAGCCCTATTTTCTGTTCTAATAGGAAACTTTATGATGTACCAAATTACCCTGTAATAGCCTGCGCTGAGTTGCCTCCTGAAAGGTAAACGATTTTGATTTTTTATGATCGGTTATTATTGCCTTTTTTTCTTTTTTTTTTTTTTTTTTTTTGCCTATTCCATAAAAAGAGGGGGGGGGATTGCATTAAAGAGACCCTAAGGTTGCAAACCGGAGCGGCTGGGAGCCAGGTGGAGCCGTAGGACGGCTGCAGGTATAGGGCAGCGCTGCCGTCCCGCTGCCTGCCAGTGGCTGGTGGCTACTCGATGTCACCTCCCCGGGGGACCTGGTAGGGACACGCTACAGCTGATAACTCCCGGAGATGCCAATGGGTGGGAGAAGCCGCTTGCCGGGCACAAAAGGGAGGTTTTTAGGGGTATGCAAAGCCCAGGCGTTATTCTGCATGTTGTGGAGTGCCATCTCCTGGTTTGATATGAATTAACGGGGATTCCCTCAGCTCCGCACCATCCGTAGGGAGCCCAGGACGGCTGCTCCTGCTCCCTTCGGGCTGGTGTCTCTGTCAGGAAGTTATCCAGAGAGGTTGGCAGCAGCAGGAGATGGGAGTGCTTAATCCAGAGCTGCTCTCCTGTGCTAGTCAGGGAGAGCTCATTTCCTGGTAATGGCTTTGTTTTAATTAGAGTAGCTGAGCCCTTGCGCAACCCCAGTTGGAAGTGGTGTGACTCTGGGAAGTCCTGCTAGCATTTTCCACCGCATTTTGCAGTGGAGAAGCAGCAGGGAAGTGTGGGATGCGATCCGGGGAGGGATTAGGCAGGAAACTTCCCATGGGCATCAGGACATCTACTTTATTTTAGCTTAAATCAGGTGCCTAAATATCTTTCTGGCTCTGCATGAAGGTGACTGCAGAGACCACGCTTAACTCACGTCGATGTCTGCTTGTTATTTGTAAAAATATGTGATTTGGCGTTTTTGTAGCTGGACCTGGCTGGTGAACTGGAGCCTTGGAAGAACTGGAGCGGGAAAGGTGAAGTCCCCCTTGGTAACAATTTGTCCTGTCCCCCACTACGGTAGGGGCTGATGTTCCTCGCTGAGGAATTGCTGTCCCGTACTGGTCTGCGTCAGGTGCTTTTAATTACTGCCTGTAGCCATCACATTTCCATCAGCTGGTGTCAGTTCTGATAAATCTGACTGCAAAATGGGGAACCATTTATGCGAAAAAGATTTAAACTTGGTCCAGAGAATGCACTTTTCATTTTTTTCACTATGCATATTTTTTCAGGAACTAAAAACTGTTTGAAAAATCTGCTGAATCTATCACTAGTTAGTTCAGTAGAAAAAGGAGATCTGCGGTGGTGAAAAAACAGCGCTGATTTTGTGAAAAAATGATCACCCACTTTCCACTGAAGTGCTTGGTAAAACCTGTGATTAAAAATGCTGGATAGAATTTTGTAATAGCGCTTTCTCTTTGGTTGAAAAAATGATATTTAAACGTGTCTATCTTTAATATCTAAAGCCGCACTTAGAAGGTTGACTGTCATTGCTAGTTACCGTAGCTGTGGGGATGATAATGGCATTTTGATGCTGTATTTGTTTTGCCTGGTAACGCAGCTCCGGAGTGGGGCAGCCCCATTGGTGCCGGCGGCTCCGCTCGCTCCCCCTCTTCTGTTGGCGTCCCTGGGAGCGAGCGAGCTCGGAGACAGCTCTCCAATCATTTCGATAAAGGAGGATTTAATGGAGCTATATATGTATTTATAGTAACTTCTGTTGCTTGCCTGTCTCAATAGACTGTCACTACAATCTAACAGCGTACCGGATTCCAGGTGCGCTTTTTTGGCCCAGGGGGTTGGGTGCCCCTTTGTTTACTGGGCACAGACTCTGGTGGCGCTGGTGCTGGGACAGTCCCTGCGCAGAGCTGTACTGGGGGTGCTGGTGGCGGGTGCATGGGTGCAGGGTGGGTTGGAGATTGGACCCTTTGGGTTATCCAGAGGGTCTCTGAGAGGTGACCAAGAACAGCCAGCGTTGGTTCCCAACTTCTGCCTGGAAAGCTTTTGGGGTGGCCAGTTGGAAGGTGACAAGCTCCTTCTGCCCATCTAACTAATCCCAAAATAGCCCATGGACACCAGTTCTCCCTGGAGAAGTTGAAGATCCGTTTCATCGTGTCTGGTTTGAAAGATCCCTTCCCTGGCTGGAGCCATCAACCCCTGTCTTCCTGACTTGCCTCCGTGGTTTTGGGAGGCTGTTGCCCGCTGGAGTGTCTTCATTCAGAGAGAGCTTTGCATGGAGCCAAGGCAAGGGGCTTTCATCCTCCGGGGAGATGAGAGGGACCTCACAGCAGAAAGCAGTATCCAAAAGCCAAGATCCTTGGCCTTTTAAAATGTAATGCTGAGGGTGGCGAAAGAAATGGCAATAATTCTCTTGGATTCACTTGCTGTCTAACTTTGGGAGACAAGATTACTCACTCTTTCCCCATGGAAAGGGCAGAAATGAACATCGGGTGCTCTGACATGGTTTAGGCAGTAACCCACCCCTGGTCTGGCTGTGTAACACCAGCGAGCGTCTCTCTGCAGGTATAGTTATGCAGTTCCTGAGACAGATCTCCTCCTGGCAGGGAGACGGAGTGGCAGAAAGCAGGGAGCCGAGCCCTCTGCCTTCAGCAATGACTTTGCCAACTTCTAACTCATCTCTTTCCTCAGTCCTTTACACCTACCAACACCCTGCTTTGGTTTCTTTAAAAGCTGTCTGTTTATTATATGTGGGTGAAATCTGGTCATGCTGTACTGTTTATTAGTCCAAAACTGAGGTCAGGCAGGTTGGATTTCTTTCCCGAGTGCTTTTATAATATTTGTGTTAGCTGGGCAGCTAAGTGCTGTCAGATGTAGCGGCAATGGAGCTTGCTGCTGTTGAAATTTTTATGGTTTCATGCATTTTACAGCATCACCTGTCAGACTCCAGCAATCATGATGTCACCTGTAGTGGAATATATAAATTTGAACAGAGGAGACTGGAGCTAGGGGAGTTCTTTGGTAATCTGGGCTCCTTTTGCCCCTCCTCCTCCGGTGGGGAGGCCGGGAGGTCTTAAGGCATGGCGAAAGAAAAGGAGCAGACCTCTCTTCTCCCCTGGGCTTTGCCCCAGCCGTTCTGCATGATCTGGGCAAAATCGCTGCCTTCACTCCGGCTGTAGTTTCCACACTGCCTCTTTGTTTTGCTGGCTGCGTCTCTCGGGAGATGGTCTCCTGTATTCATCCTGAGCCATGGGAAAGGCTCGGTCGGCGCTGGGGATTCTCCAGTGGCTCTGCTGTAGTCTGGTGCCCCACGTGCGTGGGATGGAGACGTCGGGTCTGGCAGCAGAAGCAGGTGGCAGGGAGGGGTGGCTTTACCGGGCAAGTCTCTAAGCATTTAAGAAGGAAAGGGTGGGAGGGGATTTGCTCTCTATGAATAAGCAAGGACGGCACATCTGGGGTTCCCTCCGCCTGCTGCGCTCATGGTCTGCAGCCTCGCTGGTCTCACCGTGCTGCTCCGCTCTCTCCTCCCGGGCAGCGTTTGGCCTCTGTCCAGTTTTCGTGTCATTGCAGGTTTGATTACCGTCAGTTTGCAGCGACAGCGCTGATACAGAGACTCGGCAAAGGCCCTCGGGGAGCACCATGGCTGGTTAAGTGCGCGTTGGTCAGAGCCTGGCGGAGGTCGGAGCCGCGTGGCCAAGGGCAGGAGGACGCGCTCTGCACGTGGCGTCGGGCACCGGCATGGAGGCGACTCTGCGTGTCGCGTGGTCCTGTCCTCACATCACCTGTGGTCCACGTGCTCCACCGAAAGAGAGGTTCAGGGATTACTGAAAAGGTTCGACACCAGCTCAAATGGCAGCTCTGATCTGCGTTTTTGGAAGCAGGAGAATGATTGTGATTTTTCCTGGTTCTTGTTGGTTGCCGTAGTCTCTTCCCTGCAAACGCCACCTTAATTAAGTATCACATGAGCATTCAGATGATATTCCATGTGGCTTAACAACCCTAAATGAAGACATGTAGCCCTACTGCTGAGCTATAAACCCTCAGTAAAAATGGCTTAAGAACATGCTGACCGGGTTTTAAGAGCTCTGTAACTGATACACATCTTACGGTATCGTTAGGCCTCAATAAATCTGTTTCTAATAATCGCTATTTACTGAGGTTTCACAGCTATGCCAGAGGTACATATCTGTTACCTTGTGGTCCAGCCTCAATAAATGTGTTTTTAATAATCAATTGGTACTTCACTAATAAACAATAATTGCTTTATTAAATATGAATTTGAACATGTTCTGCATTTCAGTTGTACCGAAATCACCATCTTTTTTTTTTTTTTTTTTAAACTCTGGAGAGGCTTTTACTGACCAGCTATTGGTACTAGTGTGCACTAAACATTACTGTTCCTTATAGAGCATCGCTGACTTCGCCAGATTTATAACTTGTGACAATATTTCAGTGCTTTGTTTCCACCCTAGCCGAAGCAGTCTATCGGTTGCTTCCAAGCAATCTTCCTAGAAGAATGCTGCAGTCCCTCTTATGGATCATTAACTGGAAATGAACTTGGGACCTTCGGATGTAAACACACCACCTGCTGCCATACGAACTCGCAGACCAACTAGCTTGGAGTTGACAGTGCAAGTAATAGTGGTATGGGACTCTCATCTTTTACAGAAAAACCAATAATTGAAGAGGAAGTTGTTTTCTTGCAGTGCCATTGAGAAAGCTGTATTGTTTGTCAGGGCTTGCGTCTCAACCCAGGTCTTCAGAGCCAGGTGCTCCCATGGCACGACCATCCCAGGCTCGTCTGCCACCATCTGCCCTCCCGTGCCGTCTCCAGCGCTGCGGGATCACTGGGTGGGAGTGCTCGGCTGGTCCGGGGCTGCACGGGTGCCCCCGTGGCTGCTTCCTACCCTGCAATGCTCTGCGGAGAAGGGGGCTTTTGTCTTTGAAGTATGAACAGGTTTGTCTCCTTCCCATCAGTGTCTAAAGCAAGTTTTCTTCCCAGGGCTGGTTCAGGATTTTGCTGAGCGTGGTTGAGTGTGACGACCTATCCCTGGACTTCAAGAGGCCAGTCCTGGACAGGAGGTAAGGAACACAAGCAATATTCATGATTCACATCGCTCCATCCAAAAATACCCTGTTGATTCATCTTGTGTCTTAAATCTTACCTAATTTGAGATCTTTACAATCTCATGTGCCATCACGACTGGAAATCCTCTGCACTCCCAAGGCGCAGCGACTGGTTGTTCCTGTACCTGCACGGGAGAGAGATGGGCACGGCTCATTCGGCACCTTCCACTTCATTTCACTTGAGCTTTGAATCCCGCTCCCATCCCCACCTTCTCAAGCGACCTTTCAGTGTTGGGTTAGACCACACTCCTCTCCCCTAAATGGGACCTTGTGCAGAGTGTCTAGCCACCCCGGGCCGTTAGTGGCTCTGAGGCGGGATGAGTGATTATCCCCCACTTTGCCACCCCACACAGCTCACCCCAGTGGGGCGAGCTGGGGAAGCATGCTGTGGCTGGGACACCCCCATGGACGCCAAACCCCTTTGAGCAATGAGAACCGTATGTGCACGTCTGCGTTCCTCGCGTATGTCGAATGTCACATCGGATTAAGGCACATCAAGCCATAACGGGTGCAGAGTTCGATGCCTTTAATTAGTCCAGTCAAAGGCAGGAATTCCCTTCCGCCGGGTGAGTCTGCTCCCATGACAAGAAGATTAGCAGCCTCAGCTTGTGATCGTCAAACTCGGGAGTTTTCCATCCCACTTTAAGTCATTTGCAATTTTCGGTTCCTCACGCTGGTAGTTTTGAGGGGCTGGTTTCATTCCAGGAGGGCAGGGGTCAAAGCATTTCGGTAGATGGCAGGAGCGCTGTCCCCGACGTGTGTTTGGACAAGCCTGCTCCCTCCTGGACTACCTCTGGGAGAGACATTTGTGTGTCTGTCTGGACCTAACAGGGAAGCTGGGAGTGCACCAGGACCTCTCTGGGGAATGCTAGCACCAACAGTGGTGTCTGGTGGACGTCAGCTGGCCCATGGTATTGAGAGGTGCAGTAATGAACACACCGAGGAATAGAATTCCTCCCGTCTGGCAGCACATGCCAACCACGAGCTGCTCGGGACGAGATGTGTCACCATCCTTCAGCTGCCTGCAGGAGGTGAAGCAGCGGGTGGATGGTTATGTTTGAGCAGTCCCGTGTTGCCGTTTGTCCCTGCTCCCTATCGATCCTTTTCAGCCTCCTCAGGGTCATAAATACCCGTGGGCAGTGCTAAGCTCCAGCACCGTGGGGCCAGAGACCCACCGAGAGCTACCCTGGGCTCCCAATGTCTGCTGCTGTAGCCGACGGCTAGTACTGGCCGTGGGAACGTGGATGAAGTCTTGAATACCTCTGATGTGGTCTAAATGGTCTAAAATAGCCATTTCCAGGGCGTTACTGAAAATCCCAAACCTTTCTAGTTTATTTTTTCTTATGAATGTTAAGGTTTCGTATGGCTTATATGTTACTCCATTACTGTAGTTAATATCAATAGAGGGAAATACCTTAATTACATATTTTGTCTCCTTTTTCTATCCTTTTGGTTTAAGCTAAGCTCTAGAGGAGCTTGAGTTTATTGTTTCTTTGTCAGAGCTGTAGAAAGGCTTTTGTGTCTGACTGCTTGTCCATTTTCTCAGCTGAGTACAATATTCCTCCTTTGACTCTTTGATATGCTGAGATTTGCGTTTGCCACAGCGAAACTATTAAACTTTTGACTTAAATGGATCTTTACTTGGGTAACTTAATGCTGCCTTCTCTGAAAAGTGAGTCCCACTTCTGCAAACAACTCCACAGTATCTCACGGGTCTACATGGAGATGGGTCGAAGTTCTGGTTAGCAAAGTGTATTCCTGACATCGGTAAATATGAATAAGTTGTTTGGGAGAATACCAAGTGCTGCGGAAATATGTGAGAACTAGAGACGTTTGGGGTATTGTTGGATTAACTGCGGCAGACTGAGATGTCTGGGTAAAATCAGAGATAAAATGATCACTTGAAAGACCAGAAGTGTTATAATTTAAGAAATTCTTGGAGTTTTGGGACCAGGATCTCAGCTGATAGAAGTATAAATCACTGAAATGAATAAGATTTTTCTCAAAATCATGCAGGTGAGGTAAACACAAGCTGCAGCTTTTAGTGAAGTCGCCGAAGGCAAATTGCTGGGGTTGGTTCTGTGCGTGTTAATAAGTGACGCTTCGGGTTGGTGTTTCTGGAGACCCTTGTTTTGGTTATTTTGGGGTAGTTCGTAACCCAAACCCCAGGTTCTCAAGCTGGGGGTTCTCACGTGCCATCGGGGCCCTGTAGCCACGGGCAGGGAGGGGATATGAACACGGCCATGACTGACGCTTCCTGCCCGCGGAGGCAGCTCCATCTGCAACAGTCAGGATCCGCAATTTAAGGTCAGGCAGGATGAATCATTTTCGGAGGCTGGCAGGTCTCCAAGTCACCCCTATCCTGGCTATTACCCCTACTAAAGACCACGGTGGTATGCTGGGTCCTCCGCTTGGAACGGTATTTTCCTAGCAAATTCCTCCGTGGTGCACCTGGGATGCAGTGATTTATGAGACAGATTTGCACGAAGGATATACGCTGCATATATAAGGGGAAATGATACGCGGGTGGTTTCGCTGCGAGCTGGAAGGGGCCGTGCTGGCCGCGGAGGAGAGGAGAGCGGTGAAACCCTGCTCGAGCCATCCGGCCATCGCCGATGGGCCCGGTGTTTAGTCAGGTGCAGCCCGGCTCGGGTGCATAACCCTCATGTTATCTTACCTTAAATAAAACTTTATTGGGACGTGTCAGAAAGAAAGGCCTTGGCTCAGACACCATGAAAAGGAAGTTTGTTTAAGTAATTGCCAATGAGGCGGTGGGTACTTCCTGAGAATTAACGACCGGTCAGCTCGGCGGCCTTTGCACGGTCCTCAGGAAACGTCCCAAGCTGTCGGCCTGATGGCACGTAGGAAAGTGCAAATGCCCGTCAGGGTGTCATCGGTGGGTGACACTGGTTTTGGTGACTCTCGGGAGGACAGCTCAGCAGAACAGCGCGCGCGGAGATTCTTGCACAGCCTCGGGGGAATTCCTTGGCTCATTTAATTGCAGTGACTTTGAGCTGACTTCCCGAAAGGTTTTGGGAAAGCTCAGCTTTAATATCCTCTGCCCTGGTCAGAGGGAGGTAGCCGTGGTTCTCCCCCAGCCCCTGAACTCTAGGGGACCCGCACTGGTTTACTCAAGCAGGGGATTTGGCTTGGTTGTTCCGAGACTGATCTTGTTTGATTTCCACAGCTCATTACTGCTTCTCTTGCATTCTCCTAGAGGTTGCTTGGGTTTGTTCCTTTTCCTTTCTCAGTCCTGTTTGAAAAACCACTGAGCTTTCTAGTACTGTAATTGCCATCATTAATAATAATACCTTTAAATTATTCTTTTCAGCCTTTCTAAGATGTTTTCCGGACTGTCATCATCTTTGCTAATTGCCTTCCATCAGTGTCCTGAGAAAACTTGCGTTTTCTACAAGTGTTGCCAAGGAAGGACAGGGGAGTTGGCCTTCACAATCTGGTGGAGAAGACAGACAGCCTTCTTGTGCCCCGAACGGGGAGATAAAGGCCCCAGAATACGGGTAATCGACCAAGTCAGGAAATACCTAGCCTGAGACGGGAGATTGGAGCCAACTCCTGTGAAGGGGATGTAGGTCAGCCCCTGCCTCACATTTTCTTGTAGAGGAAGAGGCCAAGTGGAGTAGAAAGTAATGGAGGATTTCCTACATGATTGCCCTTTGCTGCGCTTCCATCGTGCGGGAGGGTCTTGGAGCCCAAAGTGACAAGGCTGGGGTATTGCACAGGCATGTGAGAGGGAAGGGACCTGTTTTGGGCTTGGGATGGGTGACCCTGCAGGTGTGGGTGGAGGAACGCTGGTGGATGCTGGGGAGGGGAGTGGGAGCATGGGAATGGCGAGGAGTGCTGTGGGCTTCATTCTTAGCTAAGATGGAGCAGGAGCATTTGGAGAAGTCCTTTCCTGTAGTCCCCAGAGTTGTATGAATCTTCATTCATCTCTCCACACATGCAATGGCTGTTCCAGCTGCTCGTCCAATGGCTTTTTAACCCCAGACATAAACTGGCCTTAGGAACCCCTTGCTCCTGCGTCCCTCTACTCTGTCCCAGTCACAAGAAATGGCAAGTTATTCTGGGCTTTTCAGACCGTCAGAAAAGCATCCACTGTTCCTCCCCTCTGCCATGCTGCTTGAGACTAAGTGGCCTTGCCACCAGCTGGGTTAATGATGGTGGTGTCAAGAAGTGGCTGAGACGGGGTGTCAATAGCCATGGACTTGGGTGGAGGGAGGGTTGCACTTGGTTTGAGGTCGGTCTCAGCCTCATCTCCTTGGCAGTATTGCTCAAGGACACCAGCACTGTTCAGAAGTCAACTCCAGAACAGTTTGTCAAAAGCTCTGGTTTCTAGAAAGTCCCGGGTGCCAGACCTGGACACCTGAGGTGAGGTGGCACACAGAGAGGCAGGTGGGACACATTCCGGGCAGGCAGAGCCAGGAGAGGTTTACTGGTGGAGCCCAGCTTCTGTTTCACTAGCAGGTGATGGAAACCAAGGCATTTCTGTGACGCTTTGGGTGAAAAATGATCATTTTCTTTTGAATTGTAATGAAAATTTCCAACTAATTCTAAACCCAGGCTTTTCTTTCACCTAGACCCTTTCTTCTCGGTCTGTCGCTCCCCTTGCTTTTGCCCAGCCAGCAGCCTGCAGGATGCCGAGCGTTAGAGCTGAGGAATTGTTAGCGATCAGGGTGCCCTAAATGCCAACAGCAGATGCAATAAAGGACTGTTCCTTTCCACTTGAAATGCCTGTTGCGTTTGCCAGGCAGCCAACACTGTAAATTCATTCTGACTATTTAAAAAGACCTTTTAAAGCTTTTGAATAGTTTCTGGCTCATTCTGTAGCAATAAAACCATAGTGCCTGAGCGCCAGACGTTCAGGACCTTACCAAGTAACTAAATACAAGATACTTGGAAGCATTGTCGAGTGCTTAGGAACAAGATAATTATGCTGGCACTTACACCGTTGTTTGCATGCTCATAATCGCTGTCCTGGGCTCTGTCTAGTGACATTTGGGGTTACTATGAAACAAAGAAATAGCGTAGGGATTTGCAAAATGGGAATCCCACCTGCTTGTGGGGCGGTGGAACAATCGTGTGAAGAAAACAGGCAAAGGTGGCAAGCGAGGTGGTGAGTTTTCCTTCTCACCCTGCTGCACAGAGCTGGGAGATGAAACAGTGCTTGTCTTGTCTGGTTTTTGTAAGAAGAGATTTCATCTTGTGACGATGACTCTTCTGAAGGAGGCAACACACTACTACCCCTTTTCTCTCCTGCCACGGTTAAGGTGGGACCAAGGCTTGCTTCCTGCTCTTCCTGCAACAGTTGTTTGGGTTTGAAGGTGTCAAGCTCCTCTGTTGGGGGAATCCAGCTCTTCGGAAGGGGAAGTACCATATATGTACTACGCTGATGTTGCTTTCTCTAGGCATCTGCTCTTCTTTGGGTTAGAGACAGGATAATGTGCTAAGTCGTCCTTTGGTGCGACAGGTTGGTCATCCTTCTGATCTTTGGTTGAGTGGGAATAATGGACGTTGGCTCTCACCCTGGGACAGGATGAGGTACTGAGCACTCATGTTACTTTGAGTGGAAGCTGTGGCTACCGAGCAGGGTTCAGCCATCAGGGTGAATTGCTGCAGGTCCCACGAGACCCACAGGCTTGGTCTGGCGCTGCTTGGAACCAGTGCCCTGTGCAAGGGAGGGGCTATCAGCCCAGGACACCCCAGTTCTTCTTGATGCTTGTTTTTCTACCTTGGTGGTAACACCTGGCCTGCACATCTCCTGTGCACACAGGAACCCATGACAGTTTGGCTTGCCTCCATCTTGGTACTTTTGACCTGTGAATGGTGCTTACTCCCTGAGGAGCCCAACCATGAGACCCTGAAGAAAGTAGAGCTCAGCAGCTTTAGTTAGAGACTGCAAGATGCAATTTATGCTTCCACTCCACAGCATGGTTCTGCCTTTCCTCTGACACTCACGGGAGCCCTGGGGACAGGCTGGTGGTCACAGAGGTCACCCAAGTGACTTGCTGGAAGGTGACTTTCCTCCAGGTGACTGCGCAGACAGTGTGCGTGCATGCTATTGGTACCCAGTTTGCCAGATGATTCCCTGGCATCCAATCCGGGCTTTTCCATGGAGCAGGGAAGAATGGAATTGAGAAGGCTGGTAAGTGGTCTGTGAAGATTTGTCTAGTACTGTTTTGGTCTTTTGAAAGCAAGGACCTCATTGCAGATCAAATGTCTGATCTTTTGCTGGCATAAATCAGCATAACTCTACCAAAGTTAACGGAGTTGTGCTAATTTACACCAGCTGAATTTATGCCATCAAAAATCATTCATTTCATCTGTCTCTTCTCCCTTTTTTCCCTCTCCTTGTATTAGAAAAGAAGTCTATAAAGCTAATATGGTCCCTGCAGCAGCATAACTTCCACAGAGTGTTTGCATGAAGAGGTTAAAAGCCCTATAAACTGCTTTACATTCTCTAATAATAGAATGCAGATGCAAAGGGGAAGGATTTGATGGTCAATTAATGCAGAAACTATCCAGTGCTTTGCATAGATCCTACTCCCTGGCTTTGAAATACAATGCCCAATTAAAACCTTACCCAGAACTATACCGAGATTAGAGAAGTAATAATAATCTGCAGCACTCCAGGTAGCACACTGCAGTTTTCAGGGTGTCTCTGAGCTGTTCCTCATAAACTCTTGGATAAGATTTGTCTGGGTGTTTCCAACTGCAACTGCTCCTGGAGAAAAGCTGTGAAGTAGCATTCAGCTGGTGAAGCTGGAGAGAGGGTTATTTTACAGAGGAAAAGAGGAGGTGGGGTTAAGGAAAGTGTTGACTATCCCTTGTGCATTCTTCGGAAGGAAAACTAAAATGATAGTTCCTGTAAATGTTCTGCCCTTCGGCTGGGTTCTCCTGGCCTGGCTGCCGTGCCTGGGCCAGGCGGTGCCCGCAGAGTGGCTCTGGGGATGGGCTGACACGGCTTCAGCATATTCCAGTAACTTATTTTGCAGTTGGGTCAAGTAGCACTTTCTCCAGCTCTTAGGGGCGGATGGTATTGATGACCTGTCGGGACGTCTCTGCATGCGATGGTGGCTCCGAAGGAACGGCGCAGTTTATGAGCGGACCTTATTTGGCGGAGCGAGAGAGGCTGGGGCCGCGGTAGTGTGGATGGGATCTGGATTTAATAGTCCAGAAGGTGGAATGAAAGCCCTTCTCTTTCAGTAGTTCACACTACAAGTAGGAGCTGAAAGGGGAGAAGGCAGTTTGGGCAGGAAGGAGCACCGACAGTAATTAATCAGGGTAACAGCCAGCCCCCTCTTGGCTCTAGAGCTTCCTCACTGGCAAAAGACAACAATGTGGAAATATATCACCTTCTTTTAAGGGCTCTAGTAATTTACTTGCCGTACGGAGCGACAGGAAGGTGGAAACGCAGGGCTCTGCATCCCTGAGGTACCTGGAGACACTTTCTTCAGGACTGAGCCCAAGGGCATGGGCTGCCTAAGCCAGAGGGACCTTCTCCTGGGCTGCCAGGTTGTCTGGGCTGAGCCTGCTCCTTGAGCAGTGCTTGCTGGCTAATGGATCTCCTCCTCATTAATCAGAAGGGATGGGGGTCCCATCACCGGCCTTAACCACCAAAAAACTTGGGTACCTCATACAGCCATTCGTTCATCTGCCTGGTGTGGTCAGTGCTCAGAGACTATCTCTTCAAGGAAAATTGATGCATTTAGTAGTAGAGATCGAAGGAAGGCCGGTTCCTTTCTTGTCAGCGTCTCCTCCGATGTGCAATGAGCAAACTGGTAACTGAGCAAAGGCAGTGGCTTGGGCAGGGATATGTGGTAGTGGCTTCCCCTGGGCTCGAGCAGGAGGCATGGCAAGTCCATCTGTGAGGCATCAAAACCCTGATGGCAGCCCAGCATGTCTTCTTGTTCTCTCTCTGCCTTTTTCTCCCTTTCATGGTTTTGTAAAGAGGACTGGAACATACAATGTTTTTTTAAAAAGTCTTCAAAACAACTGATTGAAAGAATAAATCTATCACAGATGGCCTAGAGCCCGCTGGGAATGGGGAGTCTTCCAGGTGGGGCTTCAAGTCCAGTTTAGATTGAAGGTTTCGATGTGTTTCTGTCTGAGCTCACGCACCTTCTTCTGCCTCTGGTTTTAGTCCCAGCTGCGTAAAATCTCAGCACAGATTTCCACGGTCAAGGGGAACTGCCCAAGTTTGGGAAACTAGAACTAAATGAATGGAGCATGATATGAAAGCATAATGGGGCTGATTTTTTTATTGCAGGAAGGCCTCTCGACACCGTTCTGACAGCATAAAGGGTCATTTACATCTATTTTAAGCAACGTAAAAGCTTGATCCTCATTTACACATGTTGAAAAGAAAATATAATATGTACCAAGACTAAGCCCCTTCCTACTGCCAAAGTGATGGAAAGAGATTTTAGTGTAAATAAGGCTCAGGCCTGTTTTCAGTTTCAGCGCCACGAACGTGCCGGTGCAGACGCAGGAAAGATGCCAAATGTATTTATTTTGGCCCAGCGGGGTGTTTCTTCAGTTTTCTGTCTGCAGAAGAAAGTGAATGCACACGTTTTGGCTCTGCCTTCCACGAGAGCCACTGGAAGTGTCACTTCCCCCAGCTCAGGCGGGGACCGAGGACCCCGTCCCAAAGGCCACCGCACAGAGGATGCTCTTGTTGGGTAGGACCTGGGGGACCGGCGGCTGCTGAATGGGCACCTTTGTGGCGAGGGTTGCGAGTTCTCTGTTTCCAGCTGCTGAGCTGCTCCCAAGGCCTCTGCAGCAACTTCAAACCAAGCAGAAAGCAAGGATGCACAAGCTGACAAACTCTGTTTGTGTCAACGAAAGAAAAGCAGCTCTCTGCCGGCTGCCGGAAATGGGCTCCAGACCTTCTCCTGGGGTGGAGGAGACACGGAGTAACTGCTCAAAGATGTGAGCAGTTCCCTAAACAGGATGATGATGACAATTACAGGCTGATAGGGGCTCAGTATTTACATCTCCTTAACTAGTCAAGGCTTTCAACCCAATCAGAGCCCGGGAGAGCGTTGCTCTTCCCCGAGAACATTGAAGGAGACTGTGATTTATCATGGGGCACAGGGGCAAGTGGCTGATAGTCCGCAGAGGTTCAATAATATGGACCATCTGCACGCAGATTGTGATGCAGCCTCTCCCCGTCCTTTTTTCTCTCCACGTAGGACGAGGGGCAGCCTAGATCTGAAGGGAGGTGCAATTTTAAGCAGGGCTGACGTGCCTCTGTGCCAGCGTGGGACGGATTAGAATTAGTTTCTGCTAATTTGCTCCACATGGAGCTTTCAGTTTGAATTCTGTCTCCTGAATTAACAGGCAGACCACCCTCTTGGTATCCTGGTTGCTGTATTTCCCGTTGTGAGGGAAGAATTTCTCATCCGTCCCGCTTTTCCTGTGGTTCGGGCAGTGTCATACTGGCTGCTCGAAGGGAAGGGGTATCTGTAGCTGTGTGTATTCAGCCTCCTGGGGTACCTGAGCCGATGCAAACCTGGGCAGTCATTTCGGAAAACAGCCAGCCTGGAAGTTTGGAAGCAGGAAGGATGCACAGACCAGTGATTATTATCTCCCGATTTTTTTTATTTTTTTTTTTCCCCCTGCCTGAGTCCCACAGTGTTCCTGTTCAGGAGGCAGTTCGTCGTCGTCTCACCGCTCTTCTTAGCGGAGAAATCAAAATAAGCCTTGCCAGAAAAGATCCAGGGGCTCTTACTTCTTGCAAGTACTCATGAAACCCACTGGTTTTGCAAAGTTTGATTGAAAAAAAAAAAAAAAGCACAGAAGATCCTGTGGCAGTCCTTCTGCTAAGGAAGACCACAGCTTCTCCAGCTGGGCCAGGCCCACAGGGCTGAAAAAGCTGAAGGCTGCAGCATAGGCTTAGTTAATTTGGCCAAGGGTGATGCATTTGTGCTGCAGAAACACCAAAGTGTTGTAGTGAGGCATGGAAAATACCTGCTCAGCCCATGAAGTGATGGGGCCCATCTGCCATGGCATACAAAGGGTTGCCCAGGGTGTATTTTGTGGGGTTTCACTCGGTCCAAGGAAAATGCCCTAAGTGAGATGGTTCCTTCAGGAGTCTATTCAGCCAGGCTTGCAGGCGGGAGTTTCTCCCTAAATTTTGGCCTCTGTTTCCCTTCTCAGGCTCATCCAGCCAAATTTTTCTTCCCTCTGTCACCTGCTGAAATTTTCCGTTGACCGTCACAAGGAAGGGCAAGCCACTGGGCTGGCCTTGGCCAAATGTGGTTTGATTGTTCTCTGTTTCTCAGGATGTCTTGACATCCCGTGTGCCTTCGCGTGGGTTGTTTCAGTCTCTCTGTGGTTAGGTTCCCACCTGAAGAATGATATTAATGTAATAACAATCCCTCTCATGTCCACAACAGCTTGGGTAATTCTTAGCCATGTAATTTCTCAACGAAGGTCTGGAAATTTCCAGTAGCTTCTGAGTCATTAAGAACCTGTGTACTTGGAGACATAACTATTCCTGGTAACTTATACTGGGATCACGGAGCGCTTCTAGGAGCCCTGTAGATGTTCAGGAGGCACATATAAGCCTCAGGTAACAGAGGTCTTGAACCAAAGACTTGCAGAATGAGGCTGAACGTTGAGCAGCGCTGGCTTCTTTGAGCCCAGGCAGTTGGGTACGCAGTGGTGGTGTGAACCCAAAGTATCGTCACTAGGGGCTGAATTTTGCCCCGAGCCACCCTACCACGTGTAAATCTGGAGCACCTTCTGGATGAGAGTGAGTAAACTCAAATGAATAAAGCTAAAGATAACTTTTATAATCTTTTCACATTTGTCTGAGAAACAGTAACATTTGTTTCTGTTTGAACTTTCAGAGAGCTCGATATTTCACCCTTGCTTTTTAAGGTTCGTGTTGGGTTTTGATCCCAGCCTCAGTGTAAGAGCTAACTTTGTGCTCCTGGATTCTGACTATAATAAATGGTGTTTTGTGCGTTAACTGTGGTGATGTGTTTGCAGGCAAAGACTGGGGAGAGGAGGAGGAACAGAGTTTCTCTGTTTGGGCTGTTCCAAGCCGGTGTGTTGTAGAGTCCTTCCTGGTTATGGTCTACATGAAATCTTACCAGTGCATCTGCAGGGGTTTTATAAAAACTATCCACAAATTTATTACATCTTTTCAGCCAAGAAAGACTACCTGTAGTGGTTCTAACTCAAAAGGTTTTATTTTGTCTTTTCCAAGCTGGCATGCTTCTCTTGGTTATTTCAAAACAGGTGTCTTAGAAATTTACCTACATTTAATTTCTCAAAAGCCTTTTTCACAGCCCCGAAACGAAACTTAGACAAAGTTGGCGAAATATTTTTTTTGATATCTAAGCATCTTTAAAACTTGTTTTTATTTCAAGTGAATCGATCTCTGTGTTTTTTTGTGAGGGCAACCTGAAATTATTTACCAGAGAAGCAAAGAAATCATTTATTCACCCAGTTCTGGGCTTTACCTCTTTCCCGGGGCCCAACAGTGAGTCAGTCTAGCCTTCACGCGCTTTTACCTCTGTTTGCCCTTCCTGCTAATTTTTATTACGTACTCTTGAAGTCAGCAAAATAGACTTTCTCAATGAGGGAGTATCTGAGCCTGGGTGTTTATTGCTCTTCCATGATGACTGGCAGCAGCCGTTCCCGTACAATGGGTCCAGCACGGAGGTGTCTTGGCAGATGACCGTTTCCCCTGTGGCTTTCTCTTTTTCCTGCCTGCTGGAAATATGAGGAAACTATACCTCTTATGTGTACTTTGTCCTATGTCGTATGCAGGAGATGGGAAAGCTCCTTGGGAAGAGAAGGAAAGAGAGCAGGTCATCTGCAGAGCACCCCTCCATAGTACGTGGGTGTACGATCGAGGGCTCTGTGAGCACGGTTGTGTTGGACAAAAGCACGGAGAAAGCTCAGCAAACCCATGCTCCACCTGGGTGTCCTGTTCTTCTCAGACTTCTCATAAGGAGCAGCTTCGGAGGTGTTGCTGGAGGTGTTCCCAGTAGAAGTGCTTGGCTAATACGATCCATTCCCTGTCTCTCAGCTGAACCCTGCCTTGTGACTCTTGAGTTTACTTTCTGAGCCAGCTCTCACCTAGCTGAGGGTGCTGCCGGGAAAATGCAGGGTGCTTCGGGGCTGGGAGCTCCTCTGGAGAGTGGAAGAGTGGCTGGGCAATGACATTTAAGTGACCCGAGTCCTCTTCCTAGCACTGTCACAGGCTGTCTGCTTAAACTCACCGTACCTCCCTTCTCCATCTTTAACTGAGCAGCGTAATACTGCTTTTGTTTGTTTTTTAGAGCACAAACAACTCCTGCAAGCTGGAAAGCCTTTACCAATAATTCCCGAACACAGAAATATGTGCCTGCAATGTGGCACTTTCTAGAACAGCATCCACTCAGATGGTGGAGAATCCATCACAGCCCGGGGCGAGTAATTCCAATGGCTCATTACTCTTTCAATTACAAACTGGCACCTTCCGTGCAGTTTGAATTTGTCTAGTTTTGGCTTCCAGCCATTGGATGTTGATACGGCTTTGTCTGTTAGATTAAAGAGAGTTCTGCTATAAGAGATCTCCTCTTTAGTAAGTGCTCTTTATTGTTAATAAGGTACTTCTTCCTCTTAACTTTTTGATAAGCTAAATTATTAAGCACCTTAAGTATCTCAGTGTGAGCAGCTCCCCTCCACCCCACAGCCCTCGAACTGTAATTGCAGTTCCCTCTGGAATTCCTACGCAGGTACCGTTCGGTTGCTCGATAAGCACATCGTGCCATTTGAGACGTCTGTGTGGAACTGGCAGATCTTCCACATCTGCAGTGGCACAAGATACAGGTATCTGCCTTCAGGCACCTGAATCAAGCCCTCAAATTCCAGAAGAAGGGTGTGAGATCCATCTCCCCTAACTTGAACCACCTACAGGTCTAGTAGTAGACCAGCCTGTCACCTAGTCTTCTGAGTACATCTTGCTTAGTCTAGGTGCTTACATGTTTTTCTGGTAACTAAGTCAACGCTCACTAAGCTACAGTTGCCCAGAAGGTGACTCTGGCATAACACGCCTGTTCTGCTGCCCATTGCAGCAGCTGTGGAGCCCCTAGTCTGGTTGTGAGGTCCTACTGGAGGACAGCTTGGCAGGCTTACGTCTCCAAAGGAGGCTATCTAGGCTGCTCTCAATTTTACTTTTGTGGGTTTGAGGGAAGATGTCACGTTTGTGATGTAGACTCATGTCCTGCTTTCCTGGTTGAATCTAGCAGGGATAGGTGGTTGATGCTGGTGATTGTGGCCTCAGGGACAGTGTTGTGTCATATTCTGTTGTTTTGACCTGGGTATCTTAGAAATTGTCTCAGTCTTTGTGTTGTGATGCAGACATTGGCAGGGAACTTCCAAGGAGAGCCATCAGCCATGTTCTCCACCCTCATGTCTACCTGAGGGGAACCTGAGGAATACCGTCATTTTCTGAGGGCTCTTCAGAATGTGTTGACTGAGGATGGCCTCTCTTTTAATGATGTTTTAGAGCTTTTTGACACTATCCTGGCTTTTCTTAGTGTAATTTGGGTTTGTATGCAATGACTGATCATGTGCCAGGGGTTTTATTATGGACAACAAATCTCATTCAATCAAGAGCAGAGACTAAACAGCCATTGTTTAACCTCACTACTTAGAACAACGTTGGATGACTCCAGGCGTACCAGATGGGACCTACCACCCTCACTCTGCTCTCTATGAGTAATCAGCAAGCGGATGGGCTGCAGATTTCCTTGTGAACTGTGCTGCGTTGGAGCTTTTTTCCTGCCCAGCTAGAGAGCTCTGCTGTTTAATACGGCATGGCAGCATTGGAGGTCTTCGGTGCCGTCTCCGGTGAGTTGGCTGAGGTGGGACTTCATATCAAGTCTTTGCCACCGTGCAGACGTTAGAGTGCAATAGCTGAGCAGAGTAACTTGCTGTTTCACGAGACCATATTTTTCTCTGCGCCAAAGGTGTTTTCAATTGATCCAACTGTAGAGAGGTAGTTAGTCCTCTGGGGCCTGTGAATCAAAGGCTCCAAGAGATCTCTCCCTTGTGCACCATTGATAAACTAGTCTGTGTTCACCACCTTAGCCCAAGGCTCAGATGGATGTTTTGGAGATTCTCTGCTTGCAGACTCTGATTTCTTGAGCAGCCAAGCTCTGTGGAGCATATTTAGTGAAGGCACAACTAAATGAGACATGAACAGCCTGATCACGGCAGGGTAAAACACGCAGATTCATCGCTCAGGTAAGAAGGAAGGGCGGCAGAGCACTGAGCGAGCCTGAAAGAACAAGCACGAGTGTGTATAATCCATGGTGTGAAACCGATGCTATAAATAACGGGCTGATGGAAACCAGATCTGTTCTGCGTATGCTTCCCATTTCTACTCCAAAGCAAGAAACTTGTTTGCAGTGAAACGCTCATACATGGCCATGCTTTGGCCTCTGTTCCTTCCCCCAGGGCATGTGCTGGTCCTCCTGAGACCTTTAAAAGGAGGTTCTGGGTGTGACCCGGGAAAGGAATGTGCCGATCTCGTGAAAGATTTCCTGTCGGCCACTACATGTGAGGCTAGGCCAGCATCCTTCGTTCCGTAATAGAAATTATCTTTTTCACTTGTTCTTCCCTGCCCCCATTTTTACCAAAGAAAAACATTGGGAGCCACACTAACTCGCCTGAGGGCAGAAGATGGCTGTGAAAATCAGTACGGCTGATTATCACCATCCAGGGCTCCACTGTTAGTATTTGATATTTTGGTCTCTTCAAGCTGCCAGTCAAGTAAAGTAGAGAAGGCAGGAATTGCCATATATAAATGTCCTCGGTGCTAAATCCTACTGTGAGCCATCACAGTAAATAAGTTTGTTTCTCTCTTAACCTTGTGTTCGTGCAAATCACCACGGCCGGTGGGCCGGAATTCAGCCAGCGTGAGCGGGAAGTGCTGCTACCACTGGCTTTGGGGAGCGCGAGGAGAGCTGAACTTTGGCTACCAGTTGTCAGGGAGTTAAAGAGAAGGAAGCATATTCCCCAAGGCGAAGAGCAGAGACCCATTTGGAATAAATCTGCTTGCGCTCCTCATTCTGGCGGACGGCTCGTTTGCGATTCAGGCCAGGTTTTGCGCTATGGTCAGCTTTAACTAATAAAGATCTAGCATGGTACCTTGCTAATCTCGTTAGATGAAGAGGTATGTTTTGGTAGCGGTTTCTGGGGGAGGACAAAGAGAAATATGTTCAGTGATTCCAGCTCGAGCTATTTCTGTCAGCTTTTTTAAAAGTATATATATGTGTTACGTAGCATACATATATATATATATGTACATTTCTGCTGTTTCTACTTAAATCTCTCACTAAAAATAGTGATACCAGAGGTCCCAGTTACCAGTCCCCAGGGATAACTGCATTCCAGGCTATAGGGACTTAGAAACTCCCATAGTGTCATCATTGCTCGTGGCTGGGTATTAATCCACAGAGGTCTTGGGGTCCTTCTTGTACCCTGCTTGGAGTTAGACGTACCGACCCCCTCCCCAACCGCATCTTCAAAGCCCAGGCGAAGCTGTGATGTTAAAACCTGCTGATTTCAGTGCTTTGCCCGGTGCCGCATTGTCAGGTTTATTTTCAGTGACGCCAGTGGATTTTATTCCCCCCCCCCCGCCGCCTCTGAACTAGGCTTTAAAACTCTCAGGAATTGGGCCGGTATTAATAAACGGCAGTTCTTTCACTTGGAGCACGAGGCATCGCCCCACCCCGCTGAGCCGGGCTCTTTGCGGAACAGGAAATAGGGAAAAACCTGGTTCTCTCTCCTTTCCTTGTTTTGTTCCCGGGCCGCTGTGGCTCTGTGCTGGTTTGTGTTAGCTTTGGAGTGCTGTATGGATCGACTGGCTTCTGGCACCGCTCCTTGGGACGTATCGGGCTCTGCTCTCCCCTCTGTCCCGGTGCCCTCCGCGGCAGAGTTTGTCAGGGCAGCCTCAGCCGCGGTTTCAAACCAGGTCCTGAACCGAACACATCATCCCTGTCCTCCGCATTTAGAGGCTGTAACTAATGCAAAGAGGGACACATATTGATGTCGTGGGATACGCTTGATTAATCAATTGGTGAAGGTGGTAGCGCGGAGGCTTTGTTGCCCCTTATAAGGTTGTTCCTTCCTCTTCCCTGTGTCACAACAAGGACGTCGTTGTGTTTTGCTGAATCCTTCCTTGCTTGGGGCCAGTCATTTATCAAAAGAGATTTCCATCTTGGACTAATAATTCATCTCTTATTGCAGCCCTCTCTGCTCCGAGGGCCCATTTGTTTCCTCTTATCGCAGTCTAATTATTTGGTGACGGAAAAATTCTGACTGTCTTGGGGACAGTGGCCGAGAGTTCAGGAGAACCTGGCTCCCAGGTAGGGACGTGCTTGTGAGCGTGGGCGAGGGGTTCCCAGGGGGTCCGACCCCATCCGTGGGACTCCTCCTGCGGAAGGGAGGATGCTGCGGGAACCCGGTGGCTTCGACATGAAACACAAAGTCTTTTTCTTTGACTTAACTTTTCCCTTTGTGCATTTTTCACAGACGAATGCTCCCACATGCGTCGCACCCACGCATCTCCCACCACCCACTCGCGCACTTTCTCACACACGGACACACTCACACTCTCACACATATTAATAAGAAATCCTGTAAATTAAGTTTTTTGGTCCTTTTTTTTTTTTTTCTGCCCCGCCCCTGGCAAACTGGGAACAAAAAGAGAGGACGAATTTTTATTCATACATACTTGGCCAGCGCTGGGATTATAGAAGGGAGGATGGATGGATGGATGAACAGATAGTAATCACAGCAGCATAATTAATAATAATGACAGAGCAGCATCCTGCTCCTATTAATAGTGCATGCACAGCTTTAATCAGCTCTATCCACCATCCGATGGGAGACTTTAACTAAATCAATTGCTACTTTCTACCAGAAGGCTTGTTCTGACCAGATTGATGGGGGGGATCCCCTTGGTTTTATTATTTCAAAAAAGGAGAAATTATTAATTTATTATTAATTTGTGCATCTTTATCTGGCCCGGGATAATTTCTTTGTTTTATTCAGTGACCCCAGTGCAGCTCGGAGGCGGTGGGGGATGTGTCGGGGAGTTCCCCGGTTCGCTCTCCCCTGGCTGAGCATCCTCTGCTCCTCGATCCGCTGCCTCTGGAGCTCGGTGCAAAGCTCCGAGATGGCCCTGAAAAGCCAAGCCTGGGAGAGGACTATTAATAAGGGCAGCAGGACTGTCTGCAGTCACCGTGTCACCGCTGTCCTCTTACCACCCTCATGACTTTGTAAAGCGTTTTGGAATCTCCTGGACCATGAGAGGTGCTCTATAAAAATCAAACTCCATCTCAGTCTGTCTCGCAGCCGTTCCCCTACTCTGAAAGCAGCAATAAATTCACCTGGGCAAGTAACGGCCAGTTGCACCACTTCAGAAGTGTTCTTTACAGGGAAGTTCTAAAATCTTGTTGGTTTATTAAGCATATCATATGTATGAATTGTCAATTGATGTATTGCGTGCAAAAGATACAGTGAATATAATAATAACCTTTCCCAGCATTTCATTTTGAAGCCCCATTTACCTGAACCGAGCTGCTTCCAATAAATATTTCACAGTGTGTTTCTCCTCCACAAGTGCGCTTACAACTTATGAAGCAAACACAAATGTTTTAATTCTGACAAAATGAGCATCTTTCATGCACCAGCCTCTATTCAGCACATAGTTTTGTGGCTAAATGGCTTTCTGATTATCATGTCCCAGGATATTACTTCAACTGAAGTGATATGAAATGTCATTAAAAAGTAATGTTCCTCTGCTTTGACAATCATATTAGTAAACATTGGAGGCTCTGCAGGTTATACGTCAGGCGGGCCGACACTAATGGGTTTATTAACATATACAGTAGCACTTTGTCAAACCTCCTTGTTAATCTAAATTTGCAGGTGACAAAAAGAACGGGAGGGGAGAGCAAGGAGATGATATTTAAATACTGTTGAGGTTGGGCCACAAGTGAAAGAAGCCAGAAAACCCGGAGCAAGGTCGGCCACTCCCCGGGCTGCTTCCCTGGGCTCGCCCAGCCCTCGCTCCCCAGCGGAGATCTCCTGGGATCTGGTGGGGAACAGAGACCCGCAGTCCTGGAGAAGAAGGCGGGCAATGCACAGGAAAGGGCACGAGGGGATTTGTTTCAGGGCTGGGGCTGAATAGCTGCGTCCCCATCCGAGCCAGAGGGTTTATGGTGCAGGAGCAGCCAGGGCTGGGCTCTGTATGAAAGTCAGGGTTCTGAGTGGCAAATAGAAGAGGGCAAATGGGGTCACAGGGACAAGTGGGTTATCACAGGGACGTCAGGGTCCCGGGGACATCTGCTCTGAAGTGTGTGAAGATGTTTGTGCCACCTGTAAACTAAAGCGTGGGGAGGGTCCAGGCAGCATCGCTGTGTAGCCACGTGGGACGTGGCACCGAGTGACAGGGCTGTGTGGCTTTTTAGAGGCGATGGAGGGCTGAGACCAGATTTCTCCCAGGATTCGGGCAGAGGAAAGATGGACATCTGAGCTGGAGGAGGGGCTGTGCTCTCTTGATGTCCCCAAAGGGTGGGACAGGAACGGGGAGGGGGAGTTTCAGCTGCTGCTGCTGGCTTAGCTGATGCCAAGCCAGCCGGTACCTGGGCAGCAGCCCTGGCTCTCCTGCCACGGGCAGAGGGGACCACACGCCGGCGGGGACACTCGGGGCACATCTGCAGAGGCTCTGTGGTGGTGGTGATGCCAGCTGGTGGGTTTGGCTCCCAGGTGAGCAGCCGTGAGGCACAGGCGGTGCTCTCCCTGCTCCCCGCAGCAGTGATGGAGAGCTGAATTTGGCCCACGGAGGGTTATTTACCCGACAGCTCCCAATGTTTCCCCTCGGGCTCTTAGCTAAATACCTATCGCCAGTTTTGTTCAAACGGCACCATCTGCTCCATGGGGCGGAAGCTCTTCCAGCACATACCAGATAGAGGTGGCTGGAGGCGCAAATGGGACTGCGGGGAGCTGCCCCCAGGGGATATTTGGGGAAAGCCTGTTTCCACAGGGAAAATGAATTGCAGCCCCGCACCCGCTGCCTCCTCCTCCTGGCTGGCAAGATTTTGGAAGGGGGGAGTAACAGCGGCAAAACTTTGGGTAGTGAAGCAGATTTCAGGACTGCACAGATGCCTGGCTTCTTCCAGCACTGGGGAGGTGGCACTGCGCCATGTCCCAGGGCCTGGTGGGGTGCTGGAGGTGGTCCAGGCTTCCCGTGCATGTAGGGAATAGCACTGTGTCCTTGGGCAACCCTACAACAACAAAGCGGTGTGCGCGGTGCTGGCTGCATCACGTGGTCCTGCCCGGGAATTGCAGCGAGGTGGGAGTCTTACGGACCCTGCTGGGTTTGAGGAACAAGAGGCATCTGAGGTTGCAAGTTGTGGAAGGTGTACCCACCTCTCTCTCCCCAGATATCCTGGCTTAGAGAATTCTGTTCAAAATCATCTCTTGAGCTAGTTTCTCAGATGCTGAAATTTGGGTGTGCGGCCAGACTTCAATCCCCAGGGACATGTAGAGCCTGGAGGGAGCTGCTGGCACCTTGAGCACCCCAGCACACACTGAATCTTGGCCATTGGGATCTGTCATGTATTTTTTCCCGGTAGAATGGCATGATATGGGTCTATATGTGGCAGGGTTGTCAGGAATATTTGTAAGGATGCTCTAAAGCAGTAATTCTCCTTCCCTCTCTGAAAAATAACCAGATTTGATAAGGCTGCTCAAAGGCACCGTTGACCGTGGGGGTCCCAGGGCTGTGCTCGTCTTTTGGTTCTGTGTTGGGAGGAGATAACAGCTGAGTCGGGTGTTTCCTCACACCAGCTCTGTGCTCGCTACAGGGTAACTGAAGTCAATGACTTGCCGCGGTTTTTATTTTGGGAGCTGGGAAGTGTAAGTACAGTGGGACCTATTCTTGTCCGAATGACTAAGCCTCTGCCAGCCCGGAGCTCTTCATCTTGGCAAACAGATGGTGCGTGGAGTTAAAGCGATGCTATTCGCTGCGCTGAAAGGCCTTTTCTTTCTGGAGCGGTGCCTTAAAGGTACAATGGTTTGGTTTATCAGGCTGAGCAGTACCGGGTGTTTAGGTGCCTTTTGGGGGGTGACAAAAAGGCGCAGAGTCGCAACCGCAGCCTTGGACGGGTCCTGCCTCGAGGGGCTGGGAGGGACCCATCCTCTGCTGGTGTAAGTTGGCAGTGTGTGGATGTGGGGAGCTCAGCCGTGCGGCAGAGCAGTGCGGCTTGCAGAGCTCAGCTGTGGGGCAGGGCAGTGGGGCTCAGGGATCCTTCGGGGCATGCTAAGGAGCATCATTTTTCGGTCCGAGAGGGAACCTCCATCCCTAGAGCCACTTGAAGCCCCATGTGCCCCAGAGGTCGTCAAGACGCTCGTTCTCGATGTGTGGATGCACCAGCCAGAGTTACTGTCTCTCCCTAACTTGTAATTTTGCAAACTGGAAGCCTGAGGTGGAATTGCCAAGCTCAGACCCCCCAGCAGGGCCGTTGGAGTGAGCGCCCTTTGCAGACCGGCACAGGGCTGCTAATGCCTGCACGGCCACACGCTGCAATTCCCACCCGGACTGGCAAACCCATCTATTCCTTTCCCTGCCTGGCAGCGGCACGTCTGGATCTGCAGCCACTGCCTTCACCCTTTGAGCCGCCCTGGGAATTTGGGGCTGGTATTTGTGATTACAGTCCAGTACTCCATGGAGAGCTGTGGGGATGCAAAGGGTAGCGAGAACTCGGGGTTGCACGGGAGCAGCTCCTGAGCATCCTGGTTCCTGCGAAAACCGGAGCCAAAGAGGCACCACCGTCCTGGTGCGCCAGCCAAGACGTGCTTGCTGGCAAGGAGCAGGGTTTCACATCAGTCAGATCCGTGTTTTGCAGCAGCGCTGCAAACTCCCAGAGGTTGTCTGTTTTGGGGGCTCATTATTATTCCGTGCTTGGTGCATTTGTCTTCGTTTGATCTCTTCTAGTTTAAAAGATCAGCAAGACTCGGTGGCAAAGCGCTCGGAGACGAAGAGGGGGGTGTGGGTTTTTGATGCCGCGCTGTCATCCCCGCTTGCGCCATCCCATTCTTGGTGCCCGGCTGGGACGTGAGCGCAGGCCGCGGGTGCCCACCTGCGCCCACCCAGCCCAAAGCAGCACAGGCGGCCCCAGCGGTGCTCGCTCGGCACACGGGGACTGCCGCCTGCCCTCGCAGCTGGAGGTCATGTCTGGTGCTGGTGAGCTTTGAATTTCTCTATAGAACATGAAGGCAGTGGGAACTGAAGAGCTGCTGAATCAGTAGATTATTTGAGAGAGGGATTTCCTCCTCTTTTCTTGTCTTCTCTTTCTGTCCTTCAGTAGCTGCGGTGGAATAAAAAGTTTAAGAAAAGGGAGGAAGGGCCTGGAGGCAACAGGTTAGAAAACAAATACCGGAAGAATGAGAAATGGACTTATTTGTAGAACAGAGTTACTTGATTTGAGATCCGACTTCTTATTTTTTTCCTTGATTTTTTTTTTTTAAGAAAATGGAAAAAAAAAATCATTTTCTCAAAATAACCCCTTTTTTTTTTTTTTTCTTTAAAAACTTTAGACAGACTTTTGGTGTTGCCTCTGCTCAGGATAGAGTTCGCAATTTAATAACCTTGTTGAGTTACAAATCCTGAGACTTCGCGACTCCTGCGCTAGTCCATCTGCCAAGCAGAGAGCATTTCTTGACCTTTTAAAGAAAGCCAGAGATAATGAACCATTTGGACTGGAGGATGCCCTAGCTGCTTGGAATAAAATCAGTGTGGCTGTGAATTTTGGAGAGGAACAAACGTGCAGCTCCGAGCCAGCAGTGCGGGCTGAGAGTTCACAGTGATCTCCGGCTGCAGTAACAGCCATAAACTCCTTTAAAACAGTTAATAAATCAGAGGACATGGGCAGAGGCAGATCTGGGCTTCACAAGGGCTTTAGTAAGTGTCTTGAAGGGTCCGGAGAGGGAGGATTTGACGGGCTGCCATTGAGTTTGAGCTTGTAGCTAGCAATTTTCTCCTTCAAAAATCTCATGGGCTCTTGAGAAATGCAAATACTGCCGAGGGTGGTGCTTTGCGGGGGGAGCTGGGTGTCAGACGCCGCTGTCCCCGTTATTGCCGGCGTTGGAAATGTGCAGTGTGCGCCGCACGTTTTGCACGGCGGCTGCTGGAGGTCCAACGGTGAAAGATGTTGCTTTCATCCGTATTTTCTGTGGCGAGTTTTAGTTCTTCTCTGAAAATGGAAACCTCAAATACCGCAGCTTCACTGGTGGTGTCCCAGGTCAGGTGTCCCATCTGAGGCCGGAAATGTCCCCTGGGGAGCACCACTGACCCCTGCTAGCCAAAGGGCCCTTGTGCATCCCAGACAACATGGTTGGGGAGTGGAGACCGAGCACCCAAACCATCCTTCCCGTGGCCCATCACAGCAGCACTTCAGACAGGCATCTCCTGACCTAACCCCGAAACCGCGGGGTCCAGCTCCCGTGGACTTGGCGCTGAGCAGCAGCCGGGGCTCTGCCGGTCTCCGGGGGCTCCTGCGGAGAATGGGAGGACCGTGGTTCTCTGGTCCTTTCTGGAGGCCAGCAGATGTCCATGGATGATCTTTCCTCCATTTGTTTGTGGGTGATCCCTTCTGCGTTTGGCTCATCAGGTCTCTCCCGCTGCCTGGGGGATTGCACCAGGGCTGTGATTTTCCGGCCTCCTGCGCGTGGTCGCTCATGCCAGTGCTCTCTGCTTAGCCCGAGTGGTTCTGCTCTTTCCAGCTGATGGCAGTTGCCGCATAACTTTTCCTTACTTCCATGGTATTTCCATCTTTGCAGCAAGTCTAGCGCAGGAGCACCAAGCTCCTGCCCCCGGCTCTTCTCTTGCTCTGCCTGCTGTGGCTGGGTGATGTTCCCAGGTCCAAGGTGCGGACCCGATTCGGCACATGTGGGCATGAACAGGGACGTAGGGACACACACACGCACACGTGCACAAGTGTGCAAACCTGGCACAGGCCGGGGCTGGCAGGCTGGCACGGACTTTGCTTCCACAACCTCCTTTCCATCGCGTCCAACTCGCTCTGCAGTTCCAGCAGAAAGGATGTAGAAGACTTTTTGGGTGGAGCAGGAGAAGGGACGGCTAACGCGCTCCAGCCCTCGCCTCGCTGGTGCCATGGAGAAATGCATGATTAATTTGTTTAAAACGTCACTGAAGATACGTGTGTTCTTCCTATGCTGCGAAACCAGAGCCAGAGCCTTGGTCTGTAGTTCTTTTAGGGAAAGATGACATAGTTGGTCTTGATTAAACCGTTAGTTTAATGTTGATTAAACCATGGTTAAATTATTCATGTGTCTAGCTATTCATGTGATACATAAGGAATTTATTGTAATGGCGTGGGTTGCCATGCCCAGTATTAAAAGCTTGTTGTGCTCACTGGCAACTGGCATGGTGAAAATAAACGAATAGGATGCTAAGGAAAGGCCTTTTTACATTAACGCTGTAGTATAGATCTAGCTGTCGTTTAAACTGAAATAGCATTAGGTTTATGGTGATTTTTAGCCACAGATCTCATGTCATAGCCTGCTTTCCTGCCAAGGAAACATGGGCAGGCTTGCTCGCCTCTAATGGGGGTTCCCAAAGTGTTGCAGAATGTGGCCACCGCTGTGGTTGTGGCGAAGAGCCAGGTAGGACGGTCGCTTAGTGCCATAATAAGCAATCATTTAGCTAAGGGAAACCTCCAAAGTCAACGCTCATAAGAAAAATCCCAGGACTCTTTTGGTGTCTGGCAGAGCAGATGAAACACCAGGCTTGAAGGGATTTCTCCGAGATGTCTTCCACTTTCCATACAGCGTTTGCTTTTTTCCTTCAACGCTAAAAATCTTAGCACGTGTATAACGCACCCTGCACTACTGGAGGCCTGTTTGTACTGGTCGCTGAAGGGTCTTCTTGTTGCCATGTCTCCAGGAATAAAACATGGACATGAGAAATGGGTGTACATGAGTCTGCCCTGATGCCCAGGCTGGTTTCAGACCCAGGGTCGAGGGTGGTTGGGTCAGAGCAACATCCTCAGTGCTGGCGACCTGCGGAGGAGCACGTTGACGGAGCACTTTGCATTCCCCTGCAGCTCCCTCCTTTGCCATGCAAAAGCTGAGGGCGGGGAAGGAAGGAACAAACATCCTGCTGGGAATGGCCTCGGCCATGGCCTGCTCTGTGGCTGCATGCAAAGCTGCCGCGGGGCCGGGGAGGTGGGTGCTGGTGCTGGCTCCCACCCACGTTACCTTCCTGGGCTGCACTGGGGTGGTGCTGCCGGCGGAGGGGAGGCAATGAGTCCTGAGGGGTTGGGACATGTCATGGAGGTCCTCTCACCCCAGCATGGCTCTGCCTCCACGCCTTCCCGGGTCCCCACTTTCTAACACTCCTTTTCAGGGCACCAAGGCAGGTTGGACACTCTTATGTTGTCTTTATTATCAATCTATAGACCGATAGATCCTGCTGGCCGGGTAAAGATCTGCATCTCGAGATGCATATGGGCCATGGCTTGATTTCACCCAGCCTGGGTGGACTTGTTGGGTAGCAGAAGGTGTTTCCTAAAGTCTGTGCTACTAAAAGAGTTTGGAGCGTCTGGTGGGGCCCCAGGGAGTGAAAGACGTCTTCCCATGCCCAGTGCTCATCTGGCAACCTCCTCGAGGTCATTTTTTAGGCCAGAATTTCTTGGGAGGCAGAATCAGGACTCAGAGCCATGGCTTTGCTCCAGCTGAGGGTCCCTGTAGCCCCTTCAAGACTCGGGGGAGTCTCATCCCCAGGAGCTGGGAGGAGGATTGGGTCGGCTGGGGAACCTGCCCCTCTTATGGTTCCCCACCTGCCAGCCCCAAAGCCTCAGCTTTAACTAACGTCCCACCAGTCTTGTTTTCCCACACCCTCATCCCAGGCGAGAGGCTGAACACCGGTCGGGGGCTCTCCCATCGCCTTTCTTCAAATAGCTTTTCTCCCCCTCTTCCAGGGCTGAGTTTCCTTGCTTGAATCCCACTGGGATACAGCTCCTGACCCCAGATCTCGTAGCCAAGTGCAGACAGCAAGAGCCGTGATCCCCCGGGGCTGATGGTGGGGTTTATAAAGCCCTGCATCTTCCTTCGGCCATCGCTGGCGGGTGGGAGGACGTGAAGGCAGCTCCCGTGCGGATGCCTGTAATAGGAACGGTGCCTGGGGAGGCATTTGGTCCTCATTAGCAGAAGCTCGGTAGCTGTTTTGTCATTTTTCTTGTTTGTCATAAAAAATAAATACAGTTTAATAGATGATCTTACAGAGCAGGTTTTGGCAACAGAATAGACCGTGTCCCATTATAAACTTGATGTGTATAATTTAAAGCAAGATGGAATATAAAACCATTTCCAGCTCAGATGAGAGAGAGGGAGACACAGATTTAGGTCTTGATTGTGCTGAAATGAAAAACAGCACATTCTCGGATAGTGTATTAAATCAGGCATTCTGTTTTATGGACTCCAAACTATAAACAGACTTTTTTCAGAATAATTAATCACGTCATTTATTTTTTGGTTCAAAAAGTTTGGGGAGGGGATTTCTTTTGTATCTTTGTGTATTTTTAGAGATACCGTGAGCAAAAGAGCAGCCCTCAACACCACAGAAGATGATTTGGAGACCAGGGAGGACTTTAAGGGGACGTTCCTGTCAAAATCCCATCCGTTATCAGAGATTTAAGGAATGCCCCTGAGGAGCTCTTGGGAATGCCACGCCGGGTGGGGAACGTTGGGCTGTGGAGCTGAGGGCGGTGGGAAGGTGAGTGGAAGAGGCAGGGATGCAGCTGGTGGTGTGCTGACCATCTTGGCTTTCCCAGACCAGCGTTAGGAGCGGGTTATTGGGGACTGGGGGGCTGCTGGGGGGTGTCTGTTAGCAGAGGATGCTCTTTGCTGGCCTTCAGCGCGCTTCCCTTCCATCCAATTTGGAAAAACCTGCCCGTCGTCTTGATTAAACTGAGCCGTTAATTCGTCCTGGGCTTAGAAACGGGACAGGTCTCTGCCATCAGCATTGTCTCCATCATCCCGCAGCGCTACGAGCGGAGGACCCGATCCCCCACTGCTGTAAATCATCACAGCTCTACTGGAGCTGGAAGAGGGGGCGCGGATTTCTGCCAAGGCAGGAGAGAGATCCAAAGCGCGTTTCCTCCGTCCTCCCATTGGTAAAGCGACACGGCTCCTCTAGTTTCGGAGCGACGGGGTTGGCTTCCCTCGGTCTGCTCTGGCTGTTCAATCCTGGTTTCAGCAGAGCCAGTGTAAATCCAAAACAGCTCTAGGGAAGTCAGTCATGTTCCTGGAGGCTCCAGGCTTAGAGGAGATAGGAAACTATTCACAGCTCGTATGGAGCTGTCGACATTATATATAAAAAGCTGGCTGAATGCAGCAACAACGTGCTACAGGCAGGGCGCTAATCTCTGTTGTTATTAAGTTTCCTGACATTTCCCATTATCAGAGCTTCTTTACAGTTGTTTATAGGACTGCAAAACTTTAATCTTTTAGGTTGAAATGCATCACCCGTGTACCATCCGTGACACAGGTAGTGCCACCGAGTGAAATTTTGCTTTTTCTCGATTTTCTTATGAGCCGGGAAAGCTGCACAACCCCCAGCTGTGTTAAAAATAGCAATTGATAAAGCTGCAAAGTCTCGCACCCCGGAGGAATTTGAGCCAGCGTTCCTCCCGCCTGAGCAACCCTCACTTGTGCCACGCTGCCCATGCGGGCACGGGGTTTACTACGTGATTTCCTGCTGCTTTCCCTACGGGACGGGTCAGGAGGAGCTGGGCCGGGGTGAAGGCAGGTCTAGGAGGTGCTGTGAGAGAGGCAGGACCCCATTTCCCAGGGCCAGCAGCATCTTGTCTTAACCGTGTGGGTTCATCTACTCATTCCTGGCAATAAATAACCCACCAAGTCCTATAGGAAACCTACCTTGTTTCTGTAGCAAGAGGCTATACGCTAACGTGCGTGTACAAGAAGGTAAACCAATCTTTTTTTGAGCTGGAAAGCGGCATGTTTTACTGGAAAACCAAACCAGTTTGCTTTGGCTGTGCTGCCGCCCGTCCTCATGGCAGCTGTACGCCTGCTGCCATTCCCAGGTTGGGGGACTTAATGCTGGAGGTGTTGTGGCAATACGTTGGAGCTGAAACGCATCGGCTTCGTGCCAAAATAATTCACTTCAGTTTGTTTGGCTTTTTTTTTTTCTTTTTTTTTTTTTTTCCCCCCAATGAAAAATCAAAATTTCCTCTGCGAGATGAGACGTGAT
Organism: Chroicocephalus ridibundus; assembly: GCF_963924245.1. NCBI lineage: Eukaryota > Metazoa > Chordata > Aves > Charadriiformes > Laridae > Chroicocephalus > Chroicocephalus ridibundus. The sequence goes on from NC_086297.1 coordinate 11,067,258, forward strand.
TTCAGTGGGGTGGGGGAGGATTGAGTGGCGGTGGTGTGGGAAGAGGAAATAGCTTTCTTTAAAAAAAAAAAAAAACCAAAAAAAAACCCCACCAAAAAAAACCCAACTAAAAATGACTTTTCCTTTGCAAAATAAATTTTATGACACATTTTTCTACCAGCACTAATTTTGAACAGTATTAGCAGTTTGGTGCCAGCCCGATGAGTGCTGGAGCAGCTCACATTCCTGTAAGGAAAGAGGTATAAATCCTAGCACCAAATCGGAGGCTGGCAATGGGCCTTTCTCGCTGGGACCCAGTGGACCAAGGCACCCCCCATGCGGAGGCAGGAGAGGAGACCATTTCAGTGGGATCAGCGCACAAAGCCGTGGTCTTCTCGCAGCTGTATTAGAAACACAAATCCTGGCAATGAACCGTTCAAGCATAGAAATGCATTTTGGCTGTCGGATAGCTGGTAAAATAGTTGTGTGAATAGACAGCGGAGTTAGTGGTGGGATTAGATAACAATCTGATTTGGGGAGAAGTTGTTCCTAAAGGGTCTGGTTTGGGCTTCCACACGATGTTGTGTTGCATCTGCTTAGGACTGGCCCCGTCCGATCATCAAAGATGCACATGGAGTTGCAGGACAGTGATTTATGGGGAAGGGCGACCTTGCATTTTGGATGCAAGGCTTGAATTCAGTTCCTGGCTCTACACTACAGTTTATCTAGCCCGCGTGTTGTCCTCCTTGTGCCACCAACAAGGCAAGGAGCCACCATGGTGTCCAGGGGTGGGACCTCCCTGGATCCACTTGTGTTTTATTGATAATCCCAAATAGAGCTGCGGGCTCGGGATGCCGTTGCAGCTGACGGATGGGGTCAGGCTGCACGTGTGTGCTCTGAGCCGCTCTGAGCTCTGGCTGTTTGTCACCCCCCAACCCAACAAGGAAAAAAATGCAGTTTTCAGGACATGAAGAGCAGAAAAGGTTTCACTGCTCGCTGGTTTGCTTGAAGCAAACGGATCAATAGCACTTGATACATAAGTAAATAAAACCAAGCCAGACGCCAGTGTGCTGGATCTCCAGGGATATATTTTGTGGCTGAAAGGTGGCTTTTCTCTTTGGAAATGGCACTAACTGTTTTCCCTGTTCAGTGGGTGTTAAGGGAAAGAAATGGGAACTTTTGTCTTCTGTTCTTCTTTGTGGTTTGGTTTGGCTTTTGTTGAATGACACCGGGGCGCCCCTGTTGCAAGGTTGATGCAGTTTCAAGGTAGTCGCTTGTCCAAGAGCAGGTTTGACCCTGAGGAGTGATGGGGGGTAGAGGATTTACTGTTGGCCTCACAGAAAGAACAGCTGGTGGTTCACTGCATTCCCAAATGAAATTTGTGGGGAGAAAGGAGGTACTGAGCAGGTGTCTTCTGTGGAAAGCATCTTGAGATTTTCCAGTTCGCAATTTTTTGGTAGAGTTTTTCCATTTCTTGAGGCTTTTCACAGAGTTTGGGGGCACTGACTGGCTTCTGGGCACTGACTGGCTTCTCTCCACCACTATGGGACTGTTTTTCTTTATGAAAACTCCTAATTTTCCTTTGGGCTGCTCCTTCTCAGAGTGCTCCCTGGAGCATGGCCTTCTCCTCAAACTGTGCAATGGCTTCCTGATGCAAAACGATGTCCTCTAGCTTTAGTAGCGAGAAGGACCTACATGTTCCTTGTGCGGCTAGCCCCGTGGAGCCATTAGAGGATGGTTTACAACCAGGAGCGATGTCTCTAATGGTGACAAACATGGCTGTCTTTCGGTGGATCTGCGGATCTTCCCAGTGTGATGGAGCCTCCAACCTCCATCTCCCTGGCTAGCAGGGCTGTGGCAGCTCAGACACGTCCCTGGGTGCTGGCTCCATGTCCTCCCCACCGTGCCAGCTAAGGGAGGTCAGCAGGGAGCTGAGTGCTCCATGATGACGGAGACATCGCGTTTATTTTCCCTTCTCACTGGCGAGCTGTGCATCGCCCCAGGAGCAACCAGCTGGTGGGACCCGAGTGGTTGTGCTAAAGCAATGACAATTTCTGGCGTAGAAGCTCTGAGGAGCCCCTCTGTTATGTGCTCTGCCCCCAGGATGAGTAAATAAAAGCCTCCTCATTTATTTATGATGCAAATAGCAACTGTGCATTCAGCTCTGGGATTTGTCGATTATTTATTTAGAGCATCTTGTCTCAGAGGCACTGGCTGTTTGCGTGCAGGAGGTATCTGTCTGGGTTTATTACCCACAAACGGACATTTTGCTTCTTGGACTGTGGCTGCTAATGTTTTTGAAAGTCTGCTGTGGAAATGGAAATCCTTCCAGGGAGACGCAGATCCCCTGGTCCTTCCTCCTCAGAGTCAGCAGCAGCAGCTCACGGCCCCACCAGCCCTCTCTGAAAATCCCAGCTGCACCGTACCCTGCTCCTGTGGAACACCGAGCTCCTCTGGACATGGAGGTTTCTACTCTGAGAGCACCAAAGGGTGATGGCTAAAATTCAGTTGCTGTAGGTCCTTAGCCTCAAAAAGATAAAGGGAAAATGGTCAGGAGACAGATACAGGCAGGCATGAAAACAGTGAGACAGTACTGGCCTAACTAGTGATGGTTCCTTGGGCCCCCCTTCCTCTCCCCCCACGATGGGAAACAGAGTGTTACTGTGTGCCAGAAGTGTTGGATTTGTCTTGTTCCACAACCAGACACAAAAAGAAGCTTTGTTGGCTTCCCGGAGACCTGGGGGGTGAATTGGTGTTCCCCCGTGACAAGGTGTCTTTCAGTACTCCTGGTTCTTCTCAGGTCAGTGGCTGATAAGTTTTGGCACTTGGCTTTATAAGCTAATGACGCTCATTTGATACATCCTTCTCAGGTGATCCCCTTGGCTTTGACAGCTGATGGAGTGCAAGTGCATCTGGAGAGAGCACCTCGTTAGTGATCCATGGCATGGACCAGATCTCAGCTCCGAAGCTTTGGTGAGTACAATCCCGGATGGCATTTTCCATGAGTGCAAAGACAAGGAGTGAAGGGCTTGGTGCAGCAGATGGATGAGCCCAGAAGGGTTAGATTGTGACAAAGAATTTTTGTTCGTTCCCGCTGGTCGCAGTTGTGGCACCATCATGGGTCTCCAGGAGGAAAGGCACCAGTGGCTGGCCCTGGCCCGCTGCCACTATGTTGTTATCCACCAGGTTATCCTTGCTGAAACGTCTGTCTTTAATTATCCCATGCAGGAATCCCTTCTTTGTAAAACGATGCCACAGTCAGAGTTTGAGAGGTGAGAGTTGGTTTCTTGAGATTTCTTTTCAAAAAGCTGTGTTCACCCTTTTATTTGACTGCCTGTCTTGCAGTCTCAGGGCCTGTGGGTAGGAATTCTTTTCCTGGCACCACTGTGGTGTCTTTTTGCCGGGTAAAATCATTTACATCCGTTGAGTCTCAGAACGGTGACGTAGAAATAGAAGAATTAATTCAAACTCCATAGCACAGCTCGCCAACCCACAACAGAGGACGATTAAATCTAGACTTAGATGATCAAACTTAGGCACCTAAATGAGTGACCAAAGGCTCTGGTGCAAGCTCAGATCCTTGTATGTCTTGGATCTCTTCTCTCAGTCTGAGAAAAGGTTGCTGTTAAGCCAGATAGATTTTTTTTTTTTTTTTTCCTTGGCTTCTTCACTCATGGTGAGATTTCCAGGGCTTTTCAGGATTTCAGCCATTCTCATGGGTCTTCTCTGAATCCTCCTTCAGCTTTTCGGCCTACATCTCAAGGTGTGGAGCTGCCTAGGATCTTACAGGCAAGATCCAATCTAAATTCCAGATACCTTGTGCAGGAAGCCACCCCAGGGGTTAGTGGTGAAACCCACTGATAGCTCGTGAGGAGCACTGTGTCCAGCTTTTGGAGCCCTCACCACAGGAAGGAGACCTGTTGGAACGGGTCCAGAGGAAGCTACAAAGATGCTGCGATGGAGCCCCTCTGCTGTGAGGACAGGCTGAGAGAGCTGGGGGGGTTCAGCCTGGAGAAGAGAAGGCTCCGGGGAGACCTTAGAGCCCCTTCCAGTCCCTGAAGGGGGTCTACCGGAGAGATGGGGAAGGGACTCTTTATGAGGGGGTGTAGCAATAGGATGAGGGGTAACAGTTTGAACCTGAAAGGGTGGAGATTTAGATGAGATCTGAGGAAGAAATTCTTTGCTGTGAGGGCTGTGAGCCCCTGGCCCAGGTTGCCCAGAGAAGCTGTGGCTGCCCCATCCCTGGAGGGGTTCAAGGCCAGGCTGGACGGGGCTTGGAGCAACCTGGGCTGGTGGGAGGTGTCCCTGCCCAGGGCAGGGGGTTGGAACTAGATGATCTTTAAGGTCCCTTCCAACCCGAACCATTCTGTGATTCTATGAAAGGTCTTTTAGAGCTGACAATGTTGAGAAGAGGGGGGATGTCTAGGAGCCCAAGGGCTTGGAGAAGGCATTTAAGGCTTGAAGCAGTGCGGCACTCCTGCAGCAAACAATCAGTGTGTGTTCTGGAGTGACAAAAGGGGCTGGATACAGATAAACCACAGAGTGGTAGATGTTGTGCCTGCTCTGTGTGTGTGTCCCCAGATGCGTACACATCTGGAGGGATTTGGGGAGGTACTCAAATATTGTATAAACCTATAGACGTGCACAAATGGGGCCTTGGTGACTATCAGTGTCTCACCTGAAACGCAATATCAGCTGAACAGAAGGAGAGCTGGGCTGGGCAGGACGTAGCCTACGGCTGTTCTCCGCTGGTGGCTGTGATGCACAGCCAGAAAGCCCTGCCGCAGTACGGCCCCGGCCACCGCCGCTGTGGTGGGTTCTCCAGCCGCTTCGGTCTCTGCGCTTGGACTGAAGCCAGAGTGAATCTCATCGAAGGGCTGGAATGAGGAGGGGGGTAACGAACTGTTTAGAGGGCCGTGAATAGCAGCTTTCATCGGCTGTCATTTCCCATTACAACTGGCTCAACAGGGAAATGCAGCGCAGGGCCCTAGGAGGAAAGGTTCCCCTGCCTTCCGAGTCCCAGCCAGCTCCATCCACGGGCTCCTCGGGCTCTTTGGAGACTGAGCCTTTCAGCCTGAACCTGCTGCAGTGGCTGCTAAAGGGCTGGCTGGACCCACCAGCTGCAGAACACTAGCTCAGCTCTCGCCTGACAGCATGGAGAGGGGTCAGAAGTGACCAGGACCTGGCTACGCCTGATGTGAGTTGATGTGGATGATGCGCAAATGCAAACCCTTGCAGACACGAAGGAGTTCTGCAGCAGCCAACGTGAGCGCAAGGATGCCAAGAACATGAATCTTCAAACAAGACCTTATGTATAGAGAGCCTTCTGCCAAAAGGTAGCAGAGAATTTGATGTAAAACCAGAAATATGCTTCGGTTGCCTTGGAATACAATATCCTCCTGAGCTGGCTTGCATATCGCTTCACAAAGATCAGCTGTCCACCAAACTACCGATACCTCCCAAACTTGGCTGCATTTCAGCGCTTGTGGGATGTAGTATAAAAAGAACGGGCGGATGATTGAGTGTCTCTGTTTCCAATTGACCGTGGTGCAAAGTCCCTAAATCTTAAGCCCGAGGATGGAGCTACGCCCTGTGCGTATGGATGAGCGTAGAAGTCGTTGGTGTCATTTCTGGTTGGAGATGGGTGTGGTGGTGCTGGAAAAGAAGGTGAGCTTGGAAAAGGAGTTTCCAACAGGAAGTTAGCCAAAGAAAACTGATTAATAGGTTTTATGCTGATAAATTGGAACTGGGATTACAAAGGCCGAGAATAATTCTCATGCTCTGAAGCTCATTCCTTTGCTTAACCCTGGGTTCGGGTGGTTGGTACAGGAAAGGATGGTGGCCAAGGGGTGAGCGCGGAAATCCCCAAAACCCATATCTGACAGAATTACTTGCTTTTCTTAATGGAGCCATGTGTGCGGGCAGCTCTGAGCGTGATGGCTGGTGCTTGGCAGTGCCCAGAGACGCTGTGGGTGTGCGTGGCGGGAGAGGGCTGGCTGGAAGGAGGGGGTGGAAAAGCCGCATTGCTCCAAGGCCAAGCTGGGGATGGAGCAGAGAAGGGGTGTGAGGGACAGCTAATGTTTCTGCAGGAGGAAGCCTTATAGAAACAGCTGCTGCGCTCCAGTTCCTCGGTGTCTCCCCACCTGCAGCTCCCTTGAACCTTCCCTTTCATCCCTTCAGTCTTTATTTCATTTGATTAATAAAAAACTTCTTTCCCTCTCTCAGCAGAGATACTGGAGCACAGCCCACGGGTTGGGAGTGGAGGGAGGGAATAGCTGCAGCTTGGCTTCTCCTCTCTGACCACCAGCCAGCTCCCTATCTCGGGATGGATCCAGCAGGAGCACGGGAGCTCGCATCCAAGAAGCCCCGGTGCTTTGCCAGGGCCACACAGGTAGCAAAGAGCCTGATAGAAAGTCAAATGCAACATCTGGGAGTCTTTTTTTTTTTTTTTTTTTTTTTTTTTCTCCCCCTGTTGCCTCCCCTGTATTTCAGAGCCGTAACTCTCTGATGTCCAAGGAGAGCTTGCCAAAGCTGAAAATGCTCCAGTCTCCCACACGAACACCCCTGTGTGTGCACAAACGCACGCCCGTGTCTGTCTAGGGGATCTGGATCAGAGGACAACCACTATATTCTGAAGTAATACGTCGCCTGTGAGACCTTGAGGTCCTTTGTAGGAGAACAAGTAGTAGGCTGTTCTCTTTGGCTCTTTTTTCAGCCTCGGTGCTACCACCCCAGGGCACAACGGGCTGGGGACAACCGATTCGGAGATCTTGTCCTTCTCCCTTCTCCTGCTTTCTCCTGCGTCCTCCCCTAGGAGTCTAAAACTGCAGCTGGTAGATAAAGGAAGACGAGTCAAAATGCTCCTGTGAGAAGGCAACAGATCCAGTCAAGGGGGAGTTGGCCTCCCTTGCTGTTCATCAGTGATGTCCCACAGGCTGCCAATTAATTTGCTTTCCCATCTGCGTCCTGGATGGTCTCAGTCTTCACAAGGGGTGGGAATGTGCAGTCCAGCTGTCCCGGGGAGCAGCGGGGCTCTGCTCTGGACACAGTCAGCGTCGCTAAAGGGCTGCACAGTCTTAACAGCTTGTTTGCGGTGTTTTTTTCCTGGTGTGCGTACAAGCTACCGAGGGTCTTGTAGGGATGGAGACAAGCAGAAGCCTTCCTGATAGCCGGTGCTCGGGCAGGGAAGCAGGATGCTGCTGGGAAGCAAATGGGAAAAGAGAACCCGTGGGAGAGGAGGGAAGAGGCCAAGGCAGGCTCGAGATCTGGGGAATGTTTAGGGCAACAGAGTTGGCTTGGTCGTGGTTGAGGATAGACGGGTTGGCTTCCTGAGCCCACAGAGCCCCATTCCCATAACTGGGCATGTTGGGCCGTGTTTACCCCCTACACAGCAGCGAAAAAAGGTTTAGTTCCCACTTGTTCTGTGTTGGAAATCAAGTGCCTTACTAGGAGCTACAAGCTTGGAGAAAGGGTTTAGCTCTTATTTTCTTGTCCAAAGGCTGGTCTGGTGAGAAAAGTGTTGGTTGAACCTCCCTTAGCCTGGCAGGGACGGGGCTGCATCTATCTGGATGCTGCACCGTTGGGTGTTTGCGTTTCTTACCGGTGCTCTTCCTCTTCCTGGCCTTACTTCGCGTTATTTATCCCGGCCTTTGGTGGCTGTACTTAGGAATGATTACAGAGGTGTCTTCAACACGTTTAAAAGTCCAGATCTGCAAATAATTTCATGAATGCGGTCACGAAGTAGAATTTGGTGATTGCAAACTGGTAACATCAAATACCTAATCCAGAAGCCATCAGATCTGATGCATTTTAGTGAAGTGAAGCATCCAAAATGCACCCTGTAATGTTTGTTAGTAATTATTTTCTCCTTCTTTCTTCCTGAGAGATGTCTTACGCAGCCTGGGAATGGGAGGACTGCCATGTAACTTGACTGGGTAATCACTAATACCAACAAATAGCTTAAATGGCTAATTTCCTACCAACAGAGCTAGCAAATTATGTTCCTGTGAGCCATCCAGCTGAGAGAGAGTGGCAGAAGTGAAAAAAAATTATTTCAGGAATTAATTGTGAGCACAGAAGGAGTGCGGTGTCAGTGGGGCAGGAAAGACACAAGAAAAGGAAGAAAAAAAAGAAAAAAACCCTACAGGAAAATATAATTCAAACATCCACAGAAGACATGCAAATGCAGACGTTTGCTCGGTGAGGGGCCTCTGGATTTTTCCTAATGAAGTCTAATGCAAAGAGGAAATTAAAGAACTCTGTTTTCCACTCTGCCCCGTTGCAAAGCGTCTGCGGGGGGAGCGGGGGCCGGTGGCAGGGAGGAAGGCTGCAGGGCCGGCGGGAAGGACTGGGCCGAGGAGCAGAGTTTCTGCTCTCGGGCTGACAAATGGGACACGTCAGGAATTTTCATTTTTGACAGAGCATTCTTGTTTGTTAAGCAAAGTAAACAACTAATTCGACCAAACGGAAACTTTAAGCAGGAGAAGATGAGGCTGGATAAACTTCCTGACCGAGTGTTTTTGTTTTTTCTTTTTGTCAAAGGGTCTTCCAAGATGGTCCAATATCTGAGACGGTTGCTTTTTTGAAATAGAAACATCCGGTTTTCTAGTCAGTAATACTTTTCATTTTGAATTGTAAGCTAAGTTTAGCGTGAATGGGGCTTCTTTGCTGAAGTTTTGGGAGAATTGAAACCAAATGTTTAAAAATTATCTATCCAAAATGCTTGGCTTGACTGAACTCAAGCGACTGTTGTTTTTTTAAACTGTAAACAATCTTGAAATTCTGAGTGTTTATCCCCGTATGACTTGAGAATTGTTTACAGTTTTTAGACATTTTTCAGGAACTAAAAACCTGTTCCTCATGTATATTTATGCTGGCAGCTGCTACCTAAAGGACAGCTCAGCTCCTCGAAAAGTAGAAGCATATGACAATATTCTCTTTAGTAAAGCTGGTAAAATACGGGGTGTCAAACCGGGATGAATTCCCCTGGCCAGTTTGGCCGCCCGGGCAGTGGCTGTGGCCGGGCAGGTTCCTGTGTGGCATTTCCCTCCGGAGCACCGGTGCCGAGGGTCCAACGTGCGGCATGAGCCCCGTGAACTCCCCAGCTCCGGGGTGTGTTATGTCGGAGAGGGGTTCAGGTGGTTGAAAAGTGAAGCTCCGACTTCGGATGGACGTTCTCACACTGCCTGGAAAACAAGCCACAGCTCCAGTTTGGCGGAGGTGGGATCCGCAGCCGGGATCTGGCCGTGCCGGGGCGCGGGGGGCTGCGGCTGGAGATCAGCCAGCTCTGCCATTAATAAGTTTTTCTGAGGCAGTGAAAGCCCAGATTTGGTCCTGCCGGCAGACGCGATGATGTACACGGGCAGTCCATCACGGCACCAGCAGCATCGTCCAGACGCCCCTTACATGAGTGTCTGCTCCGGATGACAGGGCTGGTGCCAGTGGGGTAACTGCTGGCCGGGGAGAGCTCATCTGGCACCTCCCGCTCACCAAAACAGGGGCAATATCCAAATTACATGGGCAGAGCTGGCCGTGTCCTGAGCCCCAGCCCTGCCAGCAGCTCGTGTGGGGCAGCCATACAAGTAATTTCTTTATTTAACCTTGAATCTTCCAATTGTGGAATATGGAGGAGTTTGGTCTCAGGCCAATACTGGGTTTCAGTTACAGGGGACCACAGTTTTTTATAATCATGGTGTAGTGATGCCGTTGGTTATATTTTTATAATTCCTATGGCAGGGGGCTAGAGACACGTCTGTGGGGTAGGGTGTGCCCCTGGATTGGTGTCCTTGGACTGTGGCTTCATTTTGGACAACAGACCCTGTCTGAGCTTAGCAGACACGCTCTTTTGGCTGGAAGACCTGATTAAAAAAAACAAGTAGGAAATGGCTCCCGGCCATCCAGCAAATCCCGTGCTGCTGCTGAACCGATAACGTGCGTGGAAGATGCTGGACGCTGGCTGCCCTGCTTCCACCAGCCCCGCGCCTCGCCGGAGCCTGCCCCGATTGCAAGGGCAACCACCAACCCTTCTGCGCTCCCCGAAGCCGTGGGTCCTGGGAGGCCGCTGAAGCCGTTTCGCCCCAGCAAAGCCCCACCGCGCTGCAGACCAGGCAGCATGCAGCTGGGGCGGGGTGGGGGGGCGGTGCTGAGAGGCAAGTAATGAGATTCCTGACTGCGTTTGCCCCATCGATAACGATGCTTTTGGCTGCTTTCCTCTGTGCTCTTGAACTTGTCCTTCTCGGGAGAAATTTTTTCACTCTGTTGCCATCTCTTCTGTGCCCAGCCATGGGGGGTCTCCAGCAGCGAGCAGGATAGAAAATCTATTGATTCTGTTCCATAAGCCCCGTACAAGGGAAGGTAAGTGCTCCCCAGCCAATACCTCTCAGTCATTTCCTTTAGATGTTGCTCACATGCCCTAAATCACGGCTGCTGGTGAAAGAACAAAAGAAATGAGCTGGAGAAACCATGGCTGAGCACATCTAATCCTGTCTGCAACATCACCATTGCGCCGGCGTTAATGGAGGAACTCGGAGAGGCCAGATGCTGGTGTGTCTATGAAGAAGGACCCTCCACTACCAGGACTGTTCTGAGTTGAAGGAGAGGAAATAGCAAAGAGGTTTGGCAGGTGAGCACGTACTTGTGGCTGATAAAGCTGTGTTTGAAGTTCCTCTGCTGCACTGAGGACCTCAGGTAACACTCCCACCAGCAAATTTGGCCTCCAGGAGTCACACAGTTGTCTTAAGAACCATGAGATTATTATTACCATTATCATTCCTATTTAACGATGCTGAAATGGAGGTGCTGAGTCTTTCTGGAAGAGGTCTCCTTGGCTGCCAGCAGCTTTCCCTGTGAGCCGGGCTGTCCGTAGGGCGTTTCTCGGTCATCAGATGTGGAAGATCCCAGGCCAAGCGGTGCGCTGGAGGCTCACCACAGTTTTGGCCTTCGCTCGCAACTTCACACCCGGAGAGACGATGCATCCAAAGCTGTGTTCACACGGTGCGGCGCTGAGCCTGAGGGCAGTGTCGGACCCGAATTAATGAGAACTTTCCCCGCGGAGCAATGAGCTGCGCTGCCTCCGGGATGGAGCGAGCTTGAGCAGCGCCAGCCCCGGCACAGCGGTGCGGACAGGCGTAAGATGAAGGAGGTATCATTTTTTTTTCAAAAGCCATGGCTGGCCAACGTCTTAGGTAATAAATGCTATGAATTGAGGAATGCAGCCTTGTTATTGCCTGGTGGAGGGGAATTCATTCTGCATGTTGGCTTCTCCCGAGTTTTCCACCCAGGCGTCGTTGACTTCTTACCACCACATAGATATTGCTGTATTTCAGCAAAATTCCCCACTTCTAATCTGGATAGTCCTTGCTGGGTGGAGTGCAAAACCCACATTGTTAACTCCGGATAACGGTAATTAAAAGAAAATAAAATCAAAGGTGCTCAGAAAAGAAATGGAACATTTTTCTGTGGAAGCCAAAAGATTATATTAAACGTCAGTGGTTTAATAAAATATTATGAAGTTTGGGAGCATATTTTCCCTGGGACTTAATCTGTTTATACATCTAAAAAAGTAAATAGAATATCACTTTACTTGACCACACAGAAAACCTGATACAGGGGGGCTGCTCCGCTGTATATATTTCTTGGTGAATTGCTTCCACCTCAGGTTTCACGCAACGTGTCGTGAGTTGGGTCCGTTCCTCTCCTGCCAGGTCGGGGGAACGCAGGAATTCATCAAACGCGGTGGCGAAACGCTGGGGACGTGGCAGGGCCGGGGGGGGAATGGCGAGAAGACCTGACTTTTCAAGGGTGTTTTGCAATCTCAAGAAAGGAATACGATCAAACTACGTGGAGAAACGTGAAGTGGAAGATGGGAGGTCATGGAAATGATGGCGACAAGACCGAGGTCCACTGGGGAGTTCACAGCCCGCCCCCCACCAGCTGCCATGGGGTGCGTTAGGTTTAGGAGACTAAAATCAGACGCAAACGGGTAATTCCGTCTTTTCCCCTTTTTCATTAACCTGCCCACTCTTTCCAGGTTGCTGCCGCCAGCAAAAAGAGAGCACAGCCTCTCAGTACCCGTAAACTTTATTAAATGTGTGCTTTTTCATTCTTAAATTAAATTAAAATCAGTCTGTTTCATACTGGAATAGCACCAAAGGGAGAAGGATGACAGTATCACCAAGCAACGGGGAGGGAGGAGAGAAAAACCCAGAAACCGTTATATGCGAACAAGTCTTTTTTTTAATGGTTAAGAAAACGGGCAATTTTGTTATTTCCCCCCCCCCCCCCCCCCCCCCCAATCTGGAGACCTAACATTGTGTGTGCTAGTGTGTACGGGGGAGAACCGAGGAGGCTGAGGATCGGTGTTAGTCAAAAACCGCTCAGTGCAGGGTAGGCATGGCCAAATCACTGCTGGAAATTTGACTTCTTAGTGCTGCACCCCAAAAGACCACCCCGAATAGCACGCAGAGGAGTCTCATACGCCGTCCTTCATGGCACGTTGGTGTTTATATTCCTTTTAACTGTGTAAATTATTGGGTGGCAGCATTTCCTCAGGAGTTGATTAAATTCCCCACTGCACCAAATCAGCGCCAACTACTACAACGTGGACGCGGCAGCCCGGACCTTGCCCTTCCAGAAATCGCGACGATGCGATTCACAGCAGCAGAGGGGCCGGTTTTTGTCTTGCCAAACTCCACTGGTAAAGAAAAACCCATTTCTCCGAAATTTTCCAGCTGTGGCCAGTTGAAGCACAGTGCAAAGAGCCGCTGCAGGGGGCTGAAGGGAGGTCTCCCGTTCAACTGCCTTCCTGAGTCGGGCTCTACAAGCCTGTGCCAAAGCACGGTGCCGTCAGTGGGGAAAAAAACCTGATTTTTGAAGCCTTTGGGGGCAATACTTGTGCTCAGCACCCCAGATGCTGGGGGTTTCTGCGCACCAGGGCTGGGGTGCCCCACAGAGCCCCACTGCCTGTTGAACAAGGCCACCCGTGCGGTGCTGCAAATGGGGGGCGAAGGAGATGCGTCTGCTCAATAATCATAGAATCGTTTGGGTTGGAAGGGACCTTTGAAGCCCATCCATTCCCACCCCCCTGCCATGAGCAGGGACATCTTCCACTAGATCAGGCTGCTCAGAGCCCCATCCAACGTGACCTTCAGTGTTTCCAGGGATGGGGCATCTCCCATCTCTCTGGGCAACCTGGGCCGGCGTCTCTCCACCTTCAGCGTAAAAAATTTCTTCCCGATGATAAATTTGACACTTGGCATCGATAGGATGCTTCTTCTCATTATTACCCTTACCCTTAAAGATAAAGGGTTCTTTTTTAAAACAAATGTTCTAAAATAATTTGTGTGGCATATAAGCCTAGGCTTCATCAGTGCACATTTGATTATTGAAACCAGAAGAATTTTAATACACCTAATTAGTTTCTCGTCAGTAATGTATTGATTTTTCTGCTTTTAAAAAAATAAACTTCATAGATCACTTTCTTTTTTATTTATAGCTACTTTTGCTTCCCCCCCCCCCAATACACATGCTCAATACTGTAGGCCTAGGAGGGGTGCGGTTTTCAATAGTTTACTTCCAATTCTCAGGTTAAAATAGCCTAAACTTCATGGCTGGATTTTAAAATAAGCCTAAAGAGTTTAGAGGCTTAAATGTTATTAGAGTTCAAAGCAATTTGATTGCGTGACGTCTTTTTAGAAGCCATTGTTCATACGCGGAGGGATTTTTCAAAAATACTTATGGCCCAGATCAAAAAAATCAATTATGGTCTCGGAGCCCTAAATAGTTTTACTAGGTGTGCAGCAAGGGATTCAAACCCTCGGAAACGAGCGGAAGTAAAACTTTCAAGCATTTTGGGGAAAATATGGCTACGTAGCGGAGTTCAGTGTGCTGGGAAGAGTTTTTTTAAAGGCACGTACGATAGTTAGGCTTGGGGACACACCGAAACGGTACTGATTTAACGACGGTGATTTGGTGGCAGTTGTAGAAACTCATTTGTATGAAGGTGCTTGGTGTTGCTCTGGCTAGTTCAATACGGGAAGAACAATCTGTAGCCCTATAAAGCTGCTTTATAGTAGTCTAAACGTGACCATATGAGAGACAATAGCAATATAATTGTATTGATTTTTTTAAATCATACTCTTAAGTGATATTTATACTTGTCAAAGGCATGTACAGATTAGCCCAACCGTAAGTCTCCTTGAAATACCAGAGAAATGGCATACTTAAATCTTCTTCTCAGCTTGGAAAAACCTCGGATTTTTGTGCCTCGGTAGTGCTGGCACTGGGAGGTTGTGCCGATGTTTTGGTTGTTTCAGTTGAGTGATGCCTTGTCCTCGCCGCCACCTTGGCTTTTGCCCTGGGACGGAAGAGGAGAGCGTGGGAGGGATGGTGGCCATCTCCCATTCCTGCCCCAGCAAACCTTGCTATTAGAAAGGTTTTCCCGGTAGTTAACCCCCATCCTTTCGGCTACACCTTGAGCCCATTCTCCCTTGATCTGGCCGGCACGGGCAGAAAGCAGATTGCTCCCCTCGTTTCCAGTGAGACCACTGGGGAGACCATTACCAAGAGCCCAGCGCTATTCCAACTTCTTCCAATTTGGGAGCTTTGAGCTCCAGCAATGAGCTGCAGAGATGCTGGGAGGAACCATGACCCCATGAAGCCAAAGCAGCTTGACCATCTCTGATTTTCTCATGTCCTCTCTTACATGAGCACTGAGGGGCCGAAGGGAGGCAGGTAAGAGAAAGGGCTGTTGGGGGTCTGTGACCCCCCCATCTGCCTTTCTGCTGCAAGGGCTTCGCAGAGGACGACGACGTAAGATGTTTACCCAGATGTGGTACAGGACGTTGCCAAAAAGGGGCTTAAAATGGGACACGCTGGAACGAGACTGGTAGGAAGGGGGTGGAGGTATCAGTGGAAGGAGCAAGGGTGGCGCTGAGCTGTGCCATGCCAGGACACGCTGCTGAGCACAGCCCGGCCGTGGTGCCACCAGCCCATCACCACCGCTCCACCAGCCGGGGTACGGAAAACCGAGCTCAGGTAAGGCTTTGGGGCAACAATGGTGGGAGAAGGGCCTTGCAACACTAATGAGGTTATTTTAATTACATTGGGAAGTGGGCCTTGCGTACAAAACCATGTTGGGTTTGTGTCTTCAGGGGATGAGAAGATCCCAGGACTCTGCATCCTTGGGAAGGGAGGGAGGTGTGTAGGGATGGGCAGGAGGGAGGAGGCTCAGGGCAGCCGAGGCGGGGATGTGGCTCAAGCCCTGCAGTGGACCTTGGTGCCATGAAGTTGAGCAGGTACCAAGCTGTTTTCCTAAGCAGGACAGCCCAAGGTGGAGATGACTCCCTCTTGGGTTAAGCTGTACTTTCAGATACAATTCTCTTTGGACTCCTTGAAATCTTTGCGCTGCTGTGATTTTATTAAGATCTCGGCGGACGTGCAGGCAGCCAGTGAACTTGGTCCCCAGGCTTCTTCCTAACCGCATTACCAGGTGATCCCCCCACTTAAGTTTGTTTTACCCCATCAGGGGCTTTTTAAAGTTAAGACTCAGGAGAGGGAGCATCATTGTGTGGTGTTTATACAGCACCACGCGATAATTAGGTGCTCCTATACTCCAGAAAATGCTGCAGATAAAGAGCCAGCAGATAAGTGAGCCCACAGTAATACAAGATCCTGCTTCGCTAATAGATTTCTGTTGCTGAGACACTTTTACCAGCCAAAAAAAGGCGATAAGGATCAAAGCAAAGAATTTAAAGCTCCTGGTTATTGCAAACAGGAGATTCGTTTTGCCTGACAATTTTTAAAGCCCTGCACACCCAGGGCTCTTGTTCCTGCCTCCCCCTCGATTCTCCTTTATGAAAGGACAAGAAATCTTCCATTGTCTTCTCCTCATTCTCTCCCCTTTCTGGATGTAATTTTTGTTCATTTTTTTTTTCCCCAAACAACATTTTCTCCACCTTTTTAAGACTGACCCAACTTAAAACGTTCTTCATTATGGCTTAAATATCACCCGCCGGACACTGTGAACTTGTTTTGTGCGTACGATGGTGGGATGGTGGGTCCCCCATCACCTTCGAGTCAGGTGTACCACGAGCAGCAGCATCTCAGTGTGGACCTTCTGTGCCCATCACCCAAATCCCTTCAGATGGGCCCCCCCTGGGAAAAGCAATTTTCCCTCAGCGTAGCAAAAGGGGGGCACACTGCAACGGGGACCGCTGGTTTAGAGCCAACTCCTGTGAATGAGGCCTTTTGACTACCTGGCGATTTTCATCATAGAGTCAAAAAGAATCATTTGCTTTCTTTCAACTTTTGGCTACCAAAACTGTTTTGTCTCAAAACAAAACAAAGGATTATTGGTTTTGGCTTCTGTAGGATGAAAAATAAGTTTGGTTGATGAAAAGAACTTGATTTAGGGGGAGCAAAACTTAAAAAAAAATCGAATACATGAAAAAAGTGTCACCAAAGGTTTCATGCAATAAAAAAAAATCCCCCAAGGTAAGGATTTGAAAGCCAAATTAGATATTAAGCCTCCTCTGTTTCCTTGTCAAAAGTGATGAGGTCTGGTCTAAAGTGGTATTTGCAAGCCAAAATCTGTCTGACCTCCCAGTAAAGCTCCAGTTTCCCCAAGCACCCCTGTCATTTCTGGAGGTGGACCTGAGGACATCTAAAAGCTTTGCACCTGCATATTTTTATTTTTATTTTTTTTTACAGAGACGGCGCTAAACCTTGGGCCCATTGAAGGAAGCAGCCGAGCTGCAGGTGATGTCAGTAGGACGAGGCTGCTGTTCACAGCCCCCTTTTCTGGGCGGACACACCTCCTCAGCTCCGAAAGAAAACAAAGCAGTGTCAAAAGAACAAAATAAATCAGAACAAGTCATGTTTCAGCACAACTATTATTTTTTTTTCTGTATTTTCCCCCCTCTCTACTGATATGTAAAAAAAATATATATTATATTATATTTTCCTTTTCTTAAATTATTTTTTTCAGCCTCAGTCCCAGCCGAAGTCCTGCCCCGTCATCTGGTAGAACTTCATGTTGAAGGGCCGGTAGAAGTCCCGCAGTCTCTGCACCACCTCCTGGTCTATGTCGGGGTGGGTCCTGCCTTTCGTCTTCCCCAGGCAGTGGGGTTTGCTGCTGCCTTCCGCCTTCTTCAGGCACGGGAACCCCTTGGTTTTGTTGAAGTAGAAGTGTTTGTCGGTGATGATCCTCTTGAGGCCCAGAAAGTCCTGGACCCTGCCCAGCTCCCCCGCGGGGTCGCTGATCAGCCTCTCCC
Organism: Chroicocephalus ridibundus; assembly: GCF_963924245.1. Classification (NCBI taxonomy): domain Eukaryota; kingdom Metazoa; phylum Chordata; class Aves; order Charadriiformes; family Laridae; genus Chroicocephalus; species Chroicocephalus ridibundus. The sequence goes on from NC_086297.1 coordinate 11,084,507, forward strand.
CGCTGACGAAGAGGATCTGCCCGATGGGGAAGTAGAGGAGCCAGTTCTCCAGGTGCTTGGCGTAGATGCCAATCTGGATGGCGCTCCACGAGGTGTCGATCAGGCCCGTAGTCCTGTTTTTGAAGGTCAGGCTCTCAAAGGTGGGGATATCGGGCTTCTTGGAGAGCGTCTGGGTGTAGTCCGAGATGGCTCTGGTCACGGGGTCCCGCACCACCACGATGAGCTTCGTGCCCTTGGACATGGAGGAGATGCGGGCTGGGGCCTCCTTGGTGACGAAGTAGCTGGGGGTCTTCTCCATGGTGATCTGCCCCTCCAGGGTCCTGGGCATGAGGTCTCTGGGAGAGGGAGAGAGGGGAACACGTTAGTGCCGAATGCCCCTGGGCGCGGTGGGGGAGCCGAGCGCAGGCAGTGCTCGGGGATGTCCCGGGTGCCAAGGGCGGGATGCTCCTGAGCCTCAGGCCTCCAGCCCAGCTTGCTCCCGTCCTTGCATGGATCGTCAGGAGGCCGAAATGCTCTGATTCAGCAAAGCATCTAAACACCCTCCTGATTTCCCACTTCCTTTGGCTGCCGGTTTCCCTAGAATTAGACCTAAACCTATTTTGCCTATTCGAGGCTTCTAAGGGGCTTCCTGAGGGGGGGTCCCACCTCCCTTCTTGCAATGGCACATCTCTACACTCCTAATGTCCTATCCCTTTAAATTCCTCCCTGCCCACACTGAGGTTTCCTGCACATTGGCTTAAATTCCCTGGAATAACAGTGAATTTCTGGAGTAACAACACTGCCTTCCTGCAGGCCACAAGGGATTTTTCATGGGCCAGGATGTAAGACTCTATCTTTTGGTATTTTCAAGGTGGCAGCACGCTGATGTCACATAAAAATGTGCAATATCAGCCCCCTGACCTCAGCAATTTCCTTCTTCCACCCAAAGAAATCCTACACGCAGGCTGCTTTGGGAAGCTCTCCCAGCCGGGAGCGGGAAGGGGCTTGGGCTCCGTCCAGGGTCCATCCTGCCCCACGGTCCCCTTGAGAGTCCCCAAGCCCTTCTGGGCCAGGAATCGGGTGTGATTTGCTAAAGGATCGCAGGATTTGGCCGCAGGATAACCTGAGCTCCTCCGTGTGAAACAAGGCAAGCCAGGAAGGTGTAGGAGCCATATGAACGGCCGCTTGCTCCTCTTGGGTGCTCCCAGCTCCTCTCCTTGCTCCCCCTTGCCTGCCACATCCCATCCCATCCCATCCCCTCACATCCCCTCACATCGCATCACCCTGTACATCACCCCCGGACAGGAGCCAGCATCTGCGAAACACCAGTGATTCACACCGTCATCAGTTGGTTACACAAAAAAATCCCCCCTTCCAGGCTCTCAGCAGAGTTTTCCTTGGTTTCCTTCCAACAGTCCGGTCCTTCCCGGGGTGGGAGTGGGAGATGGATGGGGAGGTGGCTGCAGCGCCGGCGAGGTTCACCGCCGTGCCACCAGCGGTTCTCATGGCAACTGTGGCCCCAGGTCCCAAGGAGCGGGGACCCACATCCCCCCCCCCAGCAAGCCCTGACCCCTCGTCTTTGACCTTGCCGCGGCTGCGACACCCGTGCGCCGTGATGAACTGCTCCCCGCCTGCCCCGCACCGTCCTGCAGCAGCAACATCTGGTTTGCAAACCTCTGCAATATGCCAGCAAAATTAAACTCATCTATCAAAAAAAGCAACAACGAAAAGCCAACAACAGCTAAAAACACCAATAACAACCAAACCCCAGGCTGAGTCGTTACGTTACAAACGAGGCAGCGACGACTGACCCTTCCTAAAGCATTTCTTCCTCTTTGCAACCACGTTACAGAGAGGCTGAGCAAAGACCTGGCCCTAGAGAAGCCAAATGTCTTCTGGGCTTTGCTGAAGGTTTCTGTTTGGGTGAAACTCCCTGAATTAGGGACATTCAGGCTGGAGAAGAAACAAGCTGAGGGGGGTGAGAGAGCTTTCGCACATCCTGAAGGATGCCAAGAGATAAAGGCAATCGCTGCTGACACTAAGGATGGAGACGGGGGTTCAAAACCAGCGTGAGGACGGCCTTTGCCGAGCAGACACGTAATTCTACGGTGGGATTTGCCATCACCTGATGCTGCAAAGGCCGAAAGTGTAAATGGCTCAGAAACAGCCTGGCCAAATTCACGGCGGATGAAGTGAGTTGGTGGCGATGACATGTGAGAATCCCAGACCCACTTCAGCCATAGGGTGCCCCCAACCCCAATTGCCCGCAGCAGGGAGGAGATAACAGGGGAAGGAGCCCTACAAACCACAGCTTTCGTACACTCTTCTGTAGATACCAGCCACCAGCCACCATCTGGAAGAGGGCACTGGGCTGGACGGCTCGGTGCAGCTGCTCGTATGGCTTTTTGCTCAGGGCAGTCTCAGGGCACCTTCTCCCCCCACGTGCACCGAGCCCGCATTGCTCAGGTGGTGTGTTGTTGCCCTTTGGTTTGGAAACCCTGCGACGACGGAGTCAGCTGGAAGCACCTGAACCCTCGAGAGGGCACGGGAACCGGGTGGAACCCCCCCTTTCCCACCACCTGCCCCCTGGGTCCCCGGCTGCTCCCCACCTCCTGCAACTGCAAGCTGCTGTTGAGCAAGAGCAGGAGCCGCTGAAGCGGCAGCGGGAAGGCAAGCTGACTTCTGTTTGTGTTTTGATAAGTGTTGAAATCTCCGCTGTGTCTTCCCAAGGAGGAGATTTAACCCCTTTCGCGGCGAGGCTGCAGCACAAAAGGTTTCTTCAGCGCCCAGGAATGAGCAGGCACCTCCGCTGCCAGGGCCGGCGGGCAGGGACACGCCAGGAGCCACGGGGAATGTGCTACCGCAGCTTTTGGGAGATTAATTAATTACAAAGGGCATCTTTCATGGACGTAAACAGATGCCTGAAGGCCTCCCTGGACTAATGGCATCTGGGTTTTATTGCAAAAGAGCCACTTGAAAAGACAAGAACCACAAAAATGTTTTTGGCAAGAGCAGCCACCAGTGAGCCCTGCCAGAATAAATGGATTCTGTTATTTTAATTTTAGTAGAGCTTGGGGCTTTATTTAATTACTTAATAGGGGAGGAAGACTTTCCTCAAAGGGAGCATTTCGGCTATGTGTGCATATTCATATCTGGCCTTTTCCAGGTCCGTACTTTCTTCCCAGCAGCGGAGTCCGAGGTGGCCTTTCCCGTGTCCGGCCAAAGCCCATGGAGGTAGCTCACAGGGCTGCTGCTTGTGGGGGCTGTCGCCCCTTCCCCCCCCGATGGGCCTGGCAGGACTTCGCTTTGGTAAGGCAGGGGTTTGGACGCGTCCTCCATCGTGGCGGCTGCAGCAAACCCTCCCGCTCCCAGCCGGGGAGGGCCGGCTGCCGCGGGGGGCCGGGCTGGGGGTGACGCTGTGCCAGGGCTCAGCACCAGGTGGTTCCAGGTCCCAGCGACGCACGTGGTGCCCCTGATGATTTCCTGGGATGCACCCTGGTGTGCCAGTCCTTGCCATCAGCACTTCAGTGCTGGTGTCACGTCAGGATGCCCCATTAACAGGCCCCCAACCCTCAGACGCTCCCGGTGTGGGAACCGATCTTTGGTGTCACGTTTAGTATGGCTTTTATAGCTCTTTATGGACCGTACAATGATGCCTTTAAAAATCTTGACGTTAAGTTTTGCAGGGCAAGCAGGCTGTTGGCTCAACCCTGGAGACCAGAGTCCAGAGAGACGCCACCTGATCTTGAGTCCCTGTTCTTAGCAAGAGCACGGTTCTGGGGAAGAAAGCACCACTTTACGTCAAGAAACCAGAACAATATACCAGGCTCCCTCCTGATAGGCACCCGAGGGTTGCGTTTGGGGAAATTCAGCTTGGAGGAACGGATGCAATGATACGTGTTGTTGGTGTTTGCCACCAGCTCGTGCTGGGGACCCGCCTCGGCTCCATCAGGGGATGGGAAATGGGTTAAAGCAGCTCTTTTCCCTCAGCTGACCTGTGCTGCTGTCCCACCAACTCCAAGCAGCAAGAGAAGCTGGTGACTAGTGAGAAAACAAGCATTGGTTGTTCCAGAAATGAGATTTTCGGAGGGGACAGCCTGTTCCCTGCAGTGGAGCAGCCCCATGCTGCTGGGTTTGACACAGTGGTGGGAGCAGCTCCCGGTGTTTGGTCCAGAAACGTCAAGGTGAGTTTGCTGTGTGAAGTCCACCTGCTGCTTTGCTCCCAGATGGACCAAGCCATGACCTGCTGGGGCCCTCCTGGGCTCCTTCGCAGTGTGCAAGGCATTAAAAGCAGTGTGGATGGACTTGCCGCAAAGCTTTCCCACATAAATCTAGTCCAGACCTCTCCCGGCGGGAGGCTGAAGTCGGCAGATAAGGGCGGCTCTTCATCAGGCCTCGCAGCACCGCAACCCAAAGCGATAAATAAAGCTGCCGTGATTACAGCCATCAGCCCCGCGTGCTCTCTAGTAAAACCTGCCCCAATTATCTGCTAAGGGCATCATCTCCTCTAGTTTTAACCCCAGAAAGTGAGTGCCTTCTCCCTGGCAAGCCTAGTATGACTTTTTTTAAATAAGCCGCCCCTCAGAGCCCAGCTGGGTGGACTGAGATGATCACCCAGAACAAGCTGCCCGACGCAGGGCCTCAGCTGCAGGGTCTTGCACACCCTTCTCCATCTGAGAGCGTGGCCACGTCTACCTTGAGCTCCTCTGCAGCAGAAAAATGAGTCTGTGCCCTGCCTGAGATGGCGATTGCAATGGAAGGGAGGAGGAGGAGAACAGGTTTAGCCTGGAAGAGGGGTTTGCAGCTTGCAGCGACGCAGCTTCTCGGTGCCGGAGCAGGGACCAAGGCAGGGTGAATGAATCGTGAAGGAGAAAGATCAGTCCCCGCTCAACCAAGCGCTGATGTCCCGGGCCCAGCACCAGCAATCTGGGGGTGGCCGAGGTGTGGGCACACGCTCGCCCTGACAGCCTCAGCCGTCCCCGGGGCCGCCACAGCTTCTCTGGGAGCAGGAGGGACGAGCAGAGCGGGTCTGCAACCACCCCAGCAAACACGGCAGAGGTACGGCCTGAAAGCGCAAACCCACCGTCCACCAAGTCCTGAGATGTAGAAACACCCGCAGCCGGGGCACCCGCATGGCAGGGGCAGCACGGGGACATCGTTTGTGTCCCTGGACCCCTCCAGCCGGGCTGGCTCGTGCTCTCCCCTCCCGCCTTCAGGCAAAGGAGGAGCCGCCGCTGCAGATCCCCGGCTCCAACACGCCGATGTTTGCCCTGGGCTTTGGCCGCCTTCCCGCTGACCTGGCCGCAGCCCCCAAAGGGCACGCGGGCCGGGAATTCTCCGCTGGATAAAGGATGGGAATGAAGCAGGAAGGTGAAGCCGGGGTTTCGCACAGCCTGTTTACGCGCAGCTGGGCTTTCCCAAAGGGGATGGTGATTTTAGCTACCGGCATCTTTCCGTTCCACAGCCCGCAAGCTGCAGCGGGATTAGGAGACGCAGCAGAAGGGCATCGCTTACCCCCACCCTCACCCCAGGACACCTTCCCTGGGCAGCCTGGGCCGGGGGGCACCTTGCTCCAGCCCCCGGGGGCTTTTTCTGTCTTTGCCAGTAGCCTGAGCTACTGGTCCAAGCAGTGGGATACACGCAAAGGAATGACGGGGAAGGAACCCCCCCCCCCCAGGCAGGTATTAAAGCATCCCAGGAGTCTCCCTGTTTCCATGGCTCGAAATCAGTTGCCAAAGAATTAACACCTCAGGGTGATCTGCAAAGAAGGAACCTGCCCTCCGTTACTTCTTGCTTTGGGTTTTGCTTTCTTGCAGTTTGGGTTTGCTCCGGACTCAACGGCCAGGGTCTGGGTGGGTTTGGAGCGCCCCAGCCCCCAGCAGCGGTGGGAAAGGAAGTCTCTGCTGGGGGCAAGCGTTGTTTTTAAGGAAGTGCCAGCGAAGAGGTCACCGCAGGAAAAACCGTATCAAAGAAATGCTGCTCTTTCCAAAAGAGTCCAACAGCTCTGCAATCAGCTGTGGGACCTCGAATCCCACGGAAGAGCTTTTCCGGCAAGGAAGGGCCAAATCTGCTCCCAGAAATGTAACGCGAGGTCACGGGGAGGATGGGACACGCTCCCACCAGCAAACGCCCGTCCCGCGTCCCGCCTTTGCACCACGAAGCGACAGCGCGGTTACAAATGAAAGTGGCTTGTTAGAGCAAAATTATCTGATCTTTATGTACGGGAGGAAGAGAGGAAGGAGAAAAATTCCATTTCTTTCAACTCCGGGAGCCAGCAGCGTTCAAGGCTTGAGGGAACCCCCCTCCCCTCCACCAACCACCCGAAAAACCAAGCAGCACCCGAGACGGCGCTGGCACTCTTGTGCCCCTTAGTCCCACTTGACGGCACTTTCTGCCTCTCTGGCTTGTGCGCTGCCTTCGGTATGTCATGTCTGAAGTGACTGGCACGACGGCGGATGCTACGGCAGGGCAAGGAGAGCAGGGAATTAACTGCCCCGGCGGGAGCTTATTTCACCTCGCACTTCTCTACAGAAATGCCACCAGAATTTCTGTCTCCGGGAAGGGGCCAGACACCACGGTGACTGGCACGTAACAGAGCTGGCAGTCCCGGGGGAAAGATGGAGCCTTCTCCGGCACGAAGCTATCGAACAAGGCGGGTGGGGAAACTGAGGCACAGCAAGCACGGCGGCGTGATGCAGCCTCACACCCCCATTGCTCCCTGCGCTGCCGCGGCCAGCGGCGAGTTGCCTTCTCCTCCCCCACCGCCGTGTCTCTTTTTCTTCCAAATCATTCCAAGTAGTGACTCTGCAACAGAAATTTATTAAAAAAAAAAAAAAAAAAATCCAAACCTTGCCTTTCCCCCACCCTCGAGCCCCCCCCCCTCCCAGAAGCACCCTTACAGTGTGTGCAGGAGATGACTGACAAGAAAGATGCTCTGGCAAGACCGATAACTTGATGTAACCAATAGCGTGTATGGATATATAAATTAAAAAGTGCTGCCTAAAGAGGTGAATGAGGCCACCTCCTGCGAGGCCGGTGGCTCAGCCCAGGGGCTGGCCTGCCCTGGCAGCTCCAGCAAGGCTCTAAATGTGCTTTGATGAGCTGTGAGGGCACGTCGGAGTTAGCTGAGCCTCCTGCTTTGCCTATTTTGTGCAGTCAATAAATGGAAAGATGCATTTCAAGAGTCTGATACAAATTTAAAAAGAACATCTCCAAGAAAAGCTGCGGGACCGTGGAAGCTGAAAGGAGAGTGGCAAAAGCGCAGAGAGAGGCCTGGAAGGAAAAAAGGAAATCACTCATCGCATTGCTCCATGTAAAATTAAATCCAACTGATGTTCTATCGAAGGGAGACTCTTGCCATTGGTTTGAACAGAGGATGGGTTGGGCTGAGGGTGCAGCCTTTAAAGGTCCCTTCCCACCCAACGCAAAATAAGAGGCAGGAATGGGCAGGAATAAGGGCAGCAACGGCCCTGGGAGGGGACAGCAAAGACCGTGGGTCTCTCCCATCTGTACCCATCCTGCTGCCGAGGCATTTTTCTCTGGGTAAAGATAACAGTGAGCAAATTCTAGGTGTTATCGGGGGACCGGCAACACAACCATCACCTCCCAGAGGATGCCCGCACCCTCACGAAGCAACTGTGGTGGAGTCAGGGGCCTTGGGTTTTCTTCTGTCCCCACTGAACCACTGCAAACCCTGCAGGATGAGGGCATCGCCCGCGGGGATAATCCTGGTTCTGTTCCCTTGGCTGTGGTTGGAAAGGCGGCCGGCAGGACTGCTGCAGTTCTACCAGCGGTAAATGGTCCCTGGGTTATTTGCTCCCCCGAGATGCGCCGAGGAGCCTCCTGCCACCTTGGCACGCTCCCTGCGCCCAGCGCCCTCCCAGGACACAGGTTTAGCCTTTCTCCCCTACCCCCGCTACTCCAGAGGGGTTTAAAAAAAAAATAAATCAGTGTATGCATGAAGACGGGGCCTCGTTGGATGGAGCTGTGCTGGGATGAAAGGGCAGTTCCCAAAGCACACGGGGCATATCATTACTTCTGCGCACTTAGAAAATACCCCAAAAGCCAGAGCTGGCGGCTGCAGGGATGGTCACTGCTGGGTGCCGCGGGCATCGCTGCAGGGGATAAGCATGGCACACTGTTAATATGCCACCTTTCCGAATAAAATGCTGTCGCAGAGGCAGGGTGTCTCCTCCCCCCCCACCAAATCAGCCTGCTCTGCGCTTGCTGCTGCACACAGCGGCGGCGGGAGCTCCCGAGCTCGCTCTTACGGCGGATGCTGGCGTTTATTTGAGCAAGTCTCGGTATTTATGTATCTCATTACATCTGCAGCCGGTAGCATCTGTTTCCACGCTGTATCTGTCAAGCAGCATCTTATCAGCGGAGCTGCCTTCCCGTCCCTCCCTCCTCGCCTTCCTGGTGAGCTCCCTCTGAAGTTCAGGAGACGGCTGACAGCCCAACGCGGGACGCAGCCGGCACCCCTGCTGCAAACCTCTGCCTAAACTGCAGCCCGCAGGGCCACAGGGACCAACCCCCCAGACATCTGCCCTGTCCCCATCCAACCCCACAGCAGCAACCAAAGCCGGGTCCCAGGGTCCAGCCGGGGCAGGGTGAGACAGAGGGATGAGGCAGGTGGCCATGCCCATCTGGGCATCCGTACTGCGGCTATCGCACGGGCATCAGGGAATCTGCGGGTCCAACTGAGAGGCTGCACTGGTCTCTTGGGGGGGGTTCCTCAGCAGATCCCCCCATTGCACCCCCCCGTTGCATGCCGAGTGCCCCAGGCACCGCTGCTCCCTGCCACCAGCCGGTTTAACCACTCCAGCGTTTAAGAAAAGCCGCTCCAACCATCTCAGGGACTTGGACACCAAACTGTCAGCGCCGCGTCCACAGGAGTAACAGCCGGTGTCACACGCGGTCACAGCCAAGAAGCCTTCTCCTTCCCGAGGAGCTGGGAAACCCATCAAAGAAACGCAGCAGAGAAAGTGGCTTGTCTGCACAGGCCGTTGCTGGTACCTCCGCAGGTGGACGCTCTCCTTCCGGACGGATGGGGCCATGACCCTGCTCAGGAAGAGCAGGAACAATCCCTGGCCAAGGGCAGGGCGGCTGCTGCCCTCCCGCAGCCGGGGCCGGGGTGACCCGTCAGGAAGCGGCAGTGTCCCCAAGATAAGGGGGTCATTCTGCCCCTGGCAGCCCCCGGACGAGGGTTTAACTGGGTGGCATCTTCCCCGTCCCGGCAGCGGTGGGGCCATGGGGTGTCTCGAAGGGGCGCGGGAGCATCTGGACACCAAGAGGGGCTGCACGGGAGCCTTTGCTCAACACCACTGTCATTCCCCCCCCACCGCTGTGCTTTCAGTGCTCGGCTCCTGCCTTGCTCCCTGGGAAGGGAGGTTGCACTGATCAGGGCTAATTACAGCATGCAAGCCCTCTGCCTAATTGCTCTGATTAATTATTGATGGGCAGAGCTGCTGCTGTGAGGGCAGCAGGTAAGCGGGGAGCCCTGTGCTCGGGCAGGTGCCCGGTGGCCTCCTGGCTCCCAGCGAAGGCGATGCCGGTGGCGAGAGGCGATGCTGCTGTCCCGACATCCTGCAACCAGCCTGGGAGAAGGAACCGTGCCGAGAGGCTCCCAAGAATCTGCTGTGCTGGGAAGCACATCTGGGCATCTCCTGGAGACCGCCAGTGCCTAAGTGCTATCGACAAGCAGAAACTCTCTGATGCCATTAGCCATGCAAGCCATTGATTTTCTTTGCTGGAACAAGAAGCTCATCGGAGCTGAGGCCATCAGGGGTGGCACCACCACTTCCTCCGGGCTGACCCGCTGGGCTGGAAAAGGGGCGTTTTGTAGTTGTTTTCTTTCCAATGGCTAAAAAGCCAAGTCATTGCGGCGCATTTCTGCATCCGTCTGGGAGGATGCTGGGGCCTGCCCGGTGGCGTTGCTGGTAAATCTCAGCCACCCAGAGCCCTTGGCCATAGACCCCTTCACCACGTCTCCACCCTTCGTGTGGGAATGGAGGCACCACCAGGCACCACCTAAAGGAGCTTTCTCTGCTGGGCTCGGGGATGGGTTCATCAGGCATCGCTGCCGCCGAGGAGTCCGGCAGTGGTTGCCCCTCGGCCTGGCTACCAGCCTGCTCTTTGGCCCAGCCTTACAGCTCCTCTCACGGCTCGCCCAGCAGCTTTAGGCAGCGTGCGGGTTTGGTGTATGCTGTGTTCCAGGGAGCACAAACCCTGCCCTTCCTCAGCAGCCCTGGACCCAGCGCTCATCACCTCCGACAGCGGCCACACGTATTTTTCGATCCCCTGTTTTTACATCTCCGCGGTCTCTGCGGTATCTTCCCTGGTAAGAGCTCAACCCCAGCAGCGGTTGGGGCTCCAAGCGCAGGGCATGAGCCGTTTGCCAAATCCCTGCAGCACCAGCTGATTCTAACAACGGAGTAAATCAGGCCCACAGCGATTTCATCCTATTCCCATCATAGCTCCCAAATGAAAAGTGATTCCTCACTTCCCAGATGGACTTGCTTGGGGAAATTCAGGCTTCTGGTGGCTGGTTCTGTTGGCTTTTTGGTGCTGTTTTTTGTTGTAACTGTTGTTCCTCTTCATGAAAATGGACATGAGTTCTGCTCTCTTCTACAGACGCCTCTATTATTCTGCAACCTGATGATTCCCCTCTCTGCCGCATCGTGCCAAAGGAGGATTTTCCAGCTGAGACGATGGGTACGAGCCCTTTTTGCAGCCTTGCAACCTGCCTTTCTCCCCTTGCTCGAAGCGCGAACCAAGAGCTCCCGGTCCCACCATGCACTGGAATAAGTCGCTGCTGGAGGTGAGTGGCAGAAGAGGGTCAGCGCGTGGCTGGAAACGAATCCTGTGAACCCAGCGCTCACCCAAAGCAGCAGGTTTGCTGAAAAGCCCGTGCCCGTTTGCCCGCCGCACGGTTGCGCAGTGGGGAAGGAGCTCACAACCTCTTCCCATCACACGGTGGGATGCAGAAGAGTCACAGCCTTCGCAGGGACCAGCACGACCTTCAGCCTGGGCCTCACCCTCCTCAGTTTTGACGTTAAACTACGCGGTTTTGGGACCTGCATCGCCATTCTGAACGTGCACTGCATTTTTTGTTTGTTTGTTTGTATTAAAGCTGTGCCTGTATGGGCTGATCTTTATCCCCGGCTAGTACGTGGACAGAGCGGGAGATGGCACGTGCTCTGAAAAGCTTATGGAATAAACAGAAAAGACTGAGGGAGGAGGAAAAAAAAAAAAAAAGGGCAGAAGTGACCCAGGATCATATGAAATTTCATACAATGAAATTTCATACAATGAAATTTCATATAATGAAACCTCAAGGTTGTTCTTCTTGCTTAAGCCCATCCCGGAAGTGGAGGGACCAGAGCTGCACCTTCCCCCCTGCCCCCGGACCCGGGTGAACCCCCCCGGTGGGCTCGGCCTCGGGGTGCCAGGGCAGAGGGGTTTGTACCGGGGGGAAACATGGGAAAACCTCCACCCCCAAACCAGTGACCATCTCCCGTCTCTCTCACTCAAGGAGCTTCAGGACCACCCATTTCAGCCCTGACTAAGCAAATCACCTTAAAGAGGAAGGTTAAAGAACTGTTTATTATTGGAAATGTCTCCCTCTCTAGGACTCATTTTTTGATAAATTAGCTTCAGCTTCATTACTTCATGATATATTTCCCTTGACATTTAATTATACTTACCCCAAACACATTAAGCCAATCAGTCTGAACAGCTTCTTATTAATATGCAAATTTCTCCTTTGAAAAGCCATGAATCTGTGAAAAATCTCTTTAGGCTTCAATTAGGCCCATTTGGGAAGTTGGGAACCCCCCAAAATGCCCTCCTGGTCTGAGGTCAGAGGGGACCGGGGGGGCCAGGGGACCCAGACCCACCCCGGTGCCTGGTTTTGCGATGGGAGAAGGGGATGCTGCCATCCACTAAAGCACCTTCACAGGCCCGGAGCCATGGAGAGGAAGAATTTTATTTTATGCTGAGGGTGGCGAGACGCTGGCCCAGGTTGCCCAGAGGGATGGGAGATGCCCCATCCCTGGAAACATTCACGGTCAGGTTGGATATGGCCCTGAGCAACCTGACCTAGTGGAAGATGCCCCTGTTAACGGCAGGGGGGTGGGACTGGATGGCTTTTAAAAGTCCCTTCTAACCCAAACCATTCCGCGATTCTATGATGCTAAGATGGGAAGTTGAATCCTGCAAACCAACACGGTGTTGGCAGCTTATCCCCATCCCAGAGATGATGTTCCTCCTCTCCACCAGCCCTGGAGATAGGGTGGTCCTCTGCTGAGGACCACAAAGCCTTCTCGCTGCAGGGGAGCTTCACGTGGGAGCTGCAGAAGATGCAGTGAAATCTCAGCCCAGTTTTTAGCAAAACAAACAGGAATCCAGTTCCCCCAGCGCCATGGGCAAACAGGACGTGATTTGCATTAGGCAAATAAATTGAACCACACAATTAACCATCTGCCCTGGAAAAGCTTTAGGTTTTGCTTTAAAGCATCGCTTCCAGCCTCCCTCTGCTCTCGCATCCGTCTGAACGCCGCAGGATTTTCTACTCGGAAACCAACAGGGAATAAATTCATTGAATCATTCCTATAAGTAATTGGAGAGAACCATCAGCAAAGGTACCACAGCCCCGCTGGCCTTTGGCCTCCCCGGATGTATTTTCTGTGGATTATGCCAATGGGCAAACCACAAAACTGCCTCAAACCCTCCCAGCGTCTCCAGTTCCCACCAAAAGCCTTTACTTGCTAAAACGAGATGATTTCCTGGGAGCTGCCGTCGCGAGAAAAACTCACCCATTTCATCCTATTTCAAAAGAGGCTGCAGGTTTTTTTTTAAAAAAAAATACGATTCGGTATAATTTTTTTTATTCCCTACAGTTAGACATTAAGATCGGAAATACATTGCAATCAGTGTACTATATAAATAGTCCAATTTTGGAGAACAGCTCTCATGAGCAATAAAGAAACCCAATTTACTATGCGCTGTAATAAAAATATCTCTTTTAGCATATAAATCAAACCAAAGTGAACAGATTAAAAAAAAATAAAAAAATAAACTCAGCCCCTCCCTGTTTTTTTGCCTGAGAGCGCAGGCGGCCCGCCCTGGGGAAGGGCTCGCCTGCCCTATATAAATATATGCAAGAGCAAATCCGTTAAAAACTGTAGCCACCACTTTGTTTTCCAAAGGTCCCAGTTTATCCTTCGGCAGAAGAAGGTGGGCCGGGGAGAGGTCGGCGAGAAACACAATCCTTTCCTGTATAAACAGTATAGCCCGGGCTGATTTTAAGTGCGTCCTATGGCATATATTTCATGTGTGTATATATAGAGGGAGAGAAAGAGAGATTTTTCAAGCCAGCCAGAGACATAAAGTGATCTTATATCATCTAAAACCAACAATCCTACTTGGACTTCTGGCAGTTTTCCTCGCAGTCGTCCCTGCCACCCCCCCGCCCCCCGCCGCCCCTTCCCCCACGGGCGGCTGGTGCGCGTCGCCGTCTGCCCCCATTATTTTTCACAAAGGCATATAAATCACTGGGGAAACTCTTATTATCTTATTTTCCCTCTGCTTCCCCCTTGTCTGTTTTGAGAAAAAAAAAAATTAATGCATTTGTCTCCAGAAAAACGCGCAGTCTCTATAATTCAGTTTTAAAACAAGCACAACTCGCAAATGGATAGACCTCGGTTAGGAGACTCATTTTTCATGCGAGTAATTGAACCCTTCCCTTCGATTTTTCCTTTGGGTGTTAAAAGACAACTGATGCCTTCCTGGAATTTGCTGAGGTCTAAGAAAGGTGGAAAGACAAGACAGAAAAGAAAGAGCAGAAGGCAGAAAGAAAGAGAAAGATGGAGAGGAAGGAAAAGAAAGAAGCCAAAGGTGAAAAGAAAAAAGAAAGAAGATGGAGAAAGAAAAAAGAGAAGGAAGGAAAGGAGGAAGGAAGGAAGGAAGGAAGGAAGGAAGGAAGGAAGGAAGGAAGGAAGGAAGGAAGGAAGGAAGGAAGGAAGGAAGGAAGGAAGGAAGGAAGGAAGGAAGGAAGGAAGGAGGGAAGAAGAAGAAATGGAGAAAGCGAGGTGGGAGGAAAGAAGAGAAGTGAGAAGCATATCTCAAAGCATCGGCTGTAGAGGGAACTTTGGGGAGCCCCCAGGAGAGCATCCTGGCTGGGATTTTTTCCAAAAGCCATCGGTGCTTTGCCTTGGAGGGCTCCTCGCCGCCAGGGCTGATGAGCAAAACCATCCCCATCACGCACCGACAGCCTCTGCCTTAACCTGGCCCCGTGCCCCCGCCTCGGCCACCTGCAAACCCAGGGACAACCAGCCCTGTGGTGTCCCGCAGCACCCCGAGCCCCAGGTGCGGTGCTGGGGGGGACACTCTGTATGGTTAATGCCAGTGGGTTCATCCCCATGTCTCCTTCTGCATCCAAATCTCAGGGAGTGTAATGACAGGAGACACGGGGTAACGGTTTCAAACTGGAAGAGGGGAGATTGAGATGAGATCTGAGGAAGAAATTCTTTGCTGTGAGGGGGGTGAGCCCCTGGCCCAGGTTGCCCAGAGAAGCTGTGGCTGCCCCATCCCTGGAGGGGTTCAAGGCCAGGCTGGACGGGGCTTGGAGCAACCTGGGCTGGTGGGAGGTGTCCCTGCCCAGGGCAGGGGGTGGCACTGGATGTTATTTAAGGTCCCTTCCAACCCGAACCATTCTGTGATTCTGTGACTCTCTGCTGCTCCCCCCTCCCTTAATGGGAATTCCTTAATGGGAACGCAAACCAACACAGTTCTCCGCACAAAGTCCCTCCGACAGCGGCGTGTGGCTCCAAACCACAATAATCACAGCCAGCGTGAAAATAATCCCCGTCCCTTGTGCCGCGGGGGCTCCTGGGCAGAGCCAGACTCTGCCCCCAAGAGCAATACGTACCGCAAGGGCTCCCGTACGAAACGCTGCACATCCCCCCCGCAGTCCCCAGACCGCATCCCCATCTCTTATCAGCTCCGATCCACCACTCGCCCAGAGGAAGTCAAGAATAATTCCAGAAAAGCCACAATCAAGTGAGCGCTCAGGCCAGCAAAGTCTATTGTTCCTTTGTCTCTCAGTATATTATCTCTGTCCCCTGGGAGGCACATTATTGCCTGCAATATATAATGTGATTTGCTTGTTTTCCATGTCTGCCTCATTTTTCTTAGGCGCAAACACACGTGCACCTTCAGCCATGCATGCGTTCCTCCCATGGAAGAAGAGGAGAAGGATGGGAGAAGATCTAGGATGGGAACGGGAGCTGGAGAAGCTGCAGGCAGCAGGAAAGGGGACAAAATGTTGTCTGGAAATTGGAAGGACACAGATAACCACTGAATGGAGGTGACTGGGGGAAAAAAAGGTGGTCCTCCATCCTTCTTCCCTCTGGAGGAGGAGAAATCCCTCCAGACCTCAGCGACCAAACATCAGGCCCCGGTGAGTGCAGGAGCTAAAAGCAGCTAAATTAAAGCAGCTGAAGTCGGAGGTAGGGAAATAATATTGGAAATAAAATGGGAAATTTAAAAGCGGACATTTAAAATTGGAAAAAAATGGGGAAATAATTGGCAATAGTAATGGAAATGCAGTGGATGCAGCAGGCTGAGACCCAGCCGGGCCACCCGGCCACTCTCGGGGAGTTTTGGACACCCCCCGCCCCGTCCCTGCAGGTTTAATGGACTGACTGCCGGGGTCTGTTGGGAGCAGGGAGCGGGGCTTTCTCCATTCCCAGCAGAGATAAAAGGATCCGGCCCCCCAAGATATTGCTGTGGAGTCCTAAACAATTCAACAGAGATTATTAAGTTTTGGGAAATACCGTGACATGCCCTGTACTGCTGGAGATGCTTCATGTATATTTGCGTGTGTGCGCACGCATCAACGGAGAGCTTTATGAAAGAGCCAGACACCTCAAAGCTGCCCCCCCCCCCGCCGTTTTGAGAGCAGCGGTTCTTTCTTAAATTATGCTGAGAAGTGACTTCTTTATATATCACTACACGTTTCCTCCTGCTGCAAGGCCAAAAAATCCTCTGTCTGTATTATAAAAAAGGAGAGCCTGACCTCAGGCTATGATCTAAAATATATGGAGTCACACAAGTTCACCCTCGCAGTCATTCTTCATCCTTCCTTCGCCAATTCTTCGCCCTTTTGCTAAATGAAACTTTAATGTCTGGAAAAGGGCTCCCTACTTTCGTTCCCGGAGCAAAGCAGTCAAGTGCGAAGAGGGCAAAAGTTTCCAGAAAATAGAAAGCTTAAAAAGATTCCTCCTAGCCTAATTTGCAAGTTCTGGGCAAGGCAGAAACCGCGCCGAGGAATGGCACCCTGCCCTCCTCCAGCCCCGCGGTCTGTGGGAGGGTTTGAGCCACGGCTCACGAGGTCGCGCATTAAGAGCTCTTTTCTGCGCTCAGCTATTCCACCTCCTCCCAGGGAACGCATCAGCGTCTAACCCGGTACCTAATGGAGTCATCTGGCACATTTCAGGAAGTTTTAGTTGACGGCAGATGTGAATTTCATGAGGGAATTGTGCGGCATCTCGCTCGGGTCCGGCGGATCCGTACCACGATCGCCTTCTCGTCGCTGCTCGGGGGAGGCAGAAGTTGTCACCTGGGCATTAGCGTGACACCAAGGGTTCTAAGTATGAATCCAGATCGTTAATGTGGGGAAAAAAAAAAAAGGAAGAAAAGTGCCTTCCAGAACATGAATGGATGAAAAAACCCACTTAGTGACCTCAGCTTCACGAGTCAACTTGAGTCATTTGGATCCAGGCCAATAAACCCTCATCTTCCTCACGCAGCACCGAACTGGCATGGGCTGGGGGTTTCACATCGGCTCCTGAAGATGACCCCCAGCCCTCTCGTTCTGCAGGGCTGCCCTGCTTAGCAAGCCCAACCCTCCTTCCCCCTCCATTTCTCAGCATCCGCAAAGGGGAGAAAACCCAGCTCCCTCTTTCCTTGCGCATCCCCCGGGAAAACGTAAGGAGATGCAGGAAAAACTGGCGAAGCCCAGGCTGATGCTCTTACCAGCAGCAGGGATTTCAAATCCATGCTGACACCGCGGCCCACCGTGGGGGGGGTGACAGTCGGGCATCACCCCGCAGTTGGGGCACGGGGGTCTCACCTGGCAGGGCAGTGGCACCACGGGGACCCTTGGCGTGGTGTGATCTTTCCATCCCCATGTGAAGAGCTTTGAACTGGGATTGCGTGTCTCGGGAGCCCAGGTCTCGCCGAGAAGCAGCGAGACGTCTGCTCTTAAGGCACTTTGGAAAGCCCAGACAGGACCCCTGGAGATGAAGATTTTGAAGTGTGATCAAAGGCTGGTGGAGATAGCAAGGAGGATTAATGCTTTTGCACAGTGAGAGCTGCTTAGTTATTCCAGCGGGGCTTTTTTCAAAGGGGCCTAAGGGAGTTAGGCACTTAAGGCTCACTCGGATCCTTTATTTAGTTTGCAAATCCCGCGCTGGAGTGAGTAGTGCAGGAGTGTGACCCCTGAAGCGTTACTTTCCGAGCGTGTCTGCTTGAGTGAAAGGCTGAATTGATTCTGGCCGCGTTGGTGGCCTCCTGCAGCTGCTCCTTCTCCCTGCCGGAGGGAGCGAGCTTGCTGGTGGAAACAGTTGAGGGTACAACGTCTTTAAAGAAATAAATAAGGGCCCAAGAACATACTGAACACTGGGCTGCGTGTTCAGGGGAAATGGCCGAGAGCGGCTCCAGGTCTGATTCCTTCCATGGGGGTTAAGGCTGGACATAATGTGCTGGAAGATGCTCCTGGCGGCAGATCCAGACTTTGAGAGCGACCTTCAGCTGAGTGAGCAGTGCCACTAGTCCTCTCCGGTGGGTCTCTCCGCCATCTCCAAGAAAGCTGCAGGAATCACTTATTTCATGAGTTTGGTTATCCTTCACTGGTCATGTCTCTCTGTACTTTTTTTCCCTCCATGGCCAGCCTTTTACAGTTAAAAAATGTAGAAAGAAGACACAGGGGGGTTTGTTCCCCAGATGCTTGCGTGTCCATGGCATCTTAATCATTCCCACCACCACCAATGCTATCATAGAGGGTTACAGCTCCGGGAAAGCGATACGAGGAAGCCGGAAAAAGGGCACAAACAATAAACAAAGAACCTGTTCTCATGCAAATGTTCCTCAGGACAATAATCATAATCATAGTTAAAAAAAAAAGAAAAGGGCAGATGAGAAACGCACACCATGGTCCGGCCGCAGCAAATGCTTTCCAAGCCTTCCCGCCAGGTCCCCCGGCTTTTATTTCATCTCCCCCATCACCGCAAAGTGGACAGGGACAGGGACAGGGAGCCCCATCCGCCGAGCCCCCGGCACAACGCCAGCGGGTTCGGTATTGTTGGGAAACACGGCACACATGTGACGTGCTATTGTCCCTAATTTGATTAATGAAGCGATCACGCTAACGGGGCACTCCACACACCCCCCCCCAGCACCTTGTTACTAACCCACGCCAGCAACTTCCCATCAGAGCATTAATTCCCCAGTACTTGCCTTTCCCAACCTTGTCAGGTAATTGTTTATGAAAAGATGAATGTATACAATAATACTGGGTGAAGGGAGCTGATGTATGTGGTGTTAATGAATGAAATAATCAGTTTGGTAATAACTGGCATGTGTATTTGTCAAAAGGGAACCAGCAGGACATTAGCATTCTGCAGCCACCGAACCTTTATCTCCTGGGCTTGTGTTTGACAACCGCCCCCAGATAGTCCATGAATAAAATACAGAGTAGTACCCAGACATAATTAAACTGCCAATGTGGATGTACCTAAATGAACTTGATATCTTAATGACACTAGATAGCATGCGAATAATGAAGGCGGCATGAAAAGGATGTGCATAATGAACACAGACATCCCGGCTGTCGCTGCGGAGCCGCCCGTGGGGACAGTCCTCGCCCCCGGACCTCCTCGTTAGCGCGCGGGGCATCGCTGCGCTCCCACGCCGCGCGAGGGGCTCATCCACGCCGGGCTGAGCACAGAGCGGGGGCGAGGGCTGGGGTCCCGCAGTGCCGGCCGGGCTGCGGTCACGGAGGACGGGGCGGCGTGTGGGGACAGGGCTCTCAGAACCCCCTCCTCCAGAAATCGCTCCTTTGCCCCATCTCTCTGCACCGAATCCTCGCCGCTCCCACTGCATCTGCTCCTCCAGAGACCTCTGGCATGCTGTTGTGCAGCACAGACGTGATTTTTAGGAGCACTCAATATGATTAAATTACCAGACGTGTTCCTTTATTTTATTTATTTTTTTTTTCCAGCATGGAGATTGTTTTCCAGCGGAGAAGCGACTCCCTGGGGACGGGCAGCTCAGAGCAGCCCAACCACTGGATTGGCAACATGTCCCGAGGCAGCTCGGCAGCACGTGCAGAGCCACAACCCCTCCTCATCCCCATCACCCACCAATTCCAAGCCAGACGTGTCCTCTCCCAGCACCCATGGGTGCCATCCTCCCTCCGGAGGATGCTGGGTGCCCCCGGCAGACACCCACATGTCCCTAAGAAGCCGCTCTGGTGTCACGCTGCCGCTCGCCGGCGTTTGCTCCTGAAAGGCAAGGTTTCAGCCTCCTCCTTCGGGGGGGTTCACACGCCACACCGCTCAGAAGGTAATTGCCACTTATTGCTCTAATGGCTCCGATTTTAGCAGCAAATGAGTGATGTACAGTAAGTATCGGTCTTATTAAAGAAATAATAATGGGAAATTAGAGCACACACTACAGGGAAGGAACACTCCCCCGGTGACGTGGGATACAGCCGTGCTGGCGTTTGACAGCAGCAGAGTCCCTGCCGGCTGCTGATATAACTCCGATATGTTTGAATACAATAAGTTCAGCGCGTCGGGAAGCAACCAGCTCAATACGGCTCGGTTTGCCCCGTAATGACTGAATCGACCGGTGGCTCAGAAATCGCTGCGAAGCCGGCATGGGAAATGTGAACTGGAACAGGTCCTATCTCCCTCTAAAAAGGAGATAAGGGAAAAACTGCTTAATGAAAAAGTAGGGGAAAAAAAAAAAAAAAAAGTAGTACAGCGGGTTTTGGGGTAAACATCTTAAAAACCAGCAGATGATCCAGCCTGGACCACCACGGGGAAAGCCACCATGGGAAGCAACCTGCTGGGGGTAGCACAGCAAGCCGTGACGCGGGATGAAGTATTGAGATGGGTTAAAAACCATAAAATGATGGGCCAGAAAAAGAGGAAAAGTGGCACCGCCTGCCCAAGAGGGACCTGGCCACATGCTACCACCACCCCGTCTTCAGCAATGAGGCATTACTATGAGAAAGGTGCAGCCAAAGAGCTTCGGGTCCCTACAAGGTGAAGCCTTCAATTTACCACGCGCTGCCTGTTTCCCCCCCCCGCTGAATATTTGGCCCCCGACTGCCCGTTATTTAACCATTGCTTTCCTCCCCAGGAAAGACGTCCCCGTGGCGCACCCTCATTAGACTGTAATGGTGATTTCATTAGATTAAATAACTCCGATGATCCCCAGAGACCAACAGCACTTTAAACATAGAGCCTCGGAGTTAGAATTACCGTTATTTAACATTGATTAGATTACAAGGCAAATCCAATTTTTCCCCTAAACATATGATGGCTATGATTTGCCTGGTGGGAGATGTGAAGGACGGCATTCCTGGAATCCTGTGCTGAGGTGGGGCCGGGGGGGGAAGCCGTGCCTGAGTCAGCAATGTCGGGGTGACCCACGGGCTCGTGTCTGAAACCCTGCTGCGGAGAGAAGAATGGGCTCGGGGGTGTCCCCACCGTCCCTGCCCTCGCTGTGCTCCAGAGCCGGGGTGGGGGGGTGGGGGGGCAGGTGGACCCGTATCTGCCGTGTTGGCTTATCACCCCCACTCCAGCAGGAATATCACCAGGAAATAATTGGGCCTCTTTGACCCATGGCCCTGCCGTGGCCGGGGCCGTTAATCACTCCTTAAAGCTCCCTGCCGGCCCTTTTTCCCTGGGTGCCCCGTGGCCCCCGGCTCCCAGCAAGGGACACGGCTGCGGCTCTGCCGGGGGTGTCTGGGGGGGCAGGAGGGAGCGAGAGCACCCGCGTCTCTCCCTTCCCCTCATCCCCAGGATCCCGTGGGAATCCGTTTTATGGCTCTGGGACGTGAGGGCTTGGAGCGGGCTGGGAAAGGTTGGTCAGGGCAGGAACCTCAGGGCTCCACTGCTGAGTATGGGGGTGCGGTAAGTGCCCCCTCCCCGAGGACGGAGCAGGGAGGGAATGGCTTTCAGTACATGGCGCGCTTTCCTTCCAAGCCCTTTCCTAGGATACGATGTGGGTTTAATGCCCGGTTTAGGAGAGCCGCCCGGACAGAGCTTCCTCTGGAGCCCTTTGCTGATGCATCTTCAGGAAGCCAAGGGGTCAAACGATTCCTAAATGTATTCCCCACATTGGGCAGAGCCGCCTGCGGATCCAGGGATACCGGGCAACCCCAGCAGCCGCAGGCAGGCAAGAGCACAGCCCGCTCAGACAGACACACAGACAGACGGACAGACAGACTCCCGCGAGAGCAGGTTCGGCTGCCGCTGCACGACTCCCTGGTCTGACAAATCTGGCTTTATACTGGGGATGTGTAAGGAAAAGGGGAAGCTGCAGGAAGAGCTGGCTCCAGCAACCAAGGTGACCACAAAGGTGCCCACGAGCAGAGGCCAGACCCACCAGGGCACCCACCCCGGGCTGACTATGGGATATTCACAGAATCACAGATGGTAGGGTTGGCAGGGACCTCTGGAGATCATCCCGTCCAACCCCCTGCCAGAGCAGGGTCACCCAGAGCAGGTGGCACAGGAACGCCTCCAGGCGGGTTTGGGATGTCTCCAGAGTCAGAGACTCCACCACCTCTCGGGGCAGCCTGTGCCAGGGCTCTGCCACCCTCACAGCAAAGAAGTTCCTCCTCGTGTTTAGGTGGAACTCCCTATGGTCAAGTTTGTGCCCGTTACCCCTTGTCCTGTCCCCGGGCACCACTGAAAAGAGCCTGGCCCCATCCTCCTGACATCCCCCCTTTCAGTATTTATAAGCGTTGATAAGGTGCCCCCTCAGGCGTCTTTTTTCCAGACTAAAAAGACCCAAATCCCTCAGCCTTTCTTCACAAGAGAGGTGTTCCAGTTCCCTAATCAGCAGAAGCTCCCAGAGATGGAGGGGTGAAAAAGGACCTGGGTCCTCATCCATACTGAAACACCCAGTGGGCTCCTGTCTGGGTCCAGACTCATCCATCCCACTCACCCAGGACGTCCCCAGGGGGTGATGGCCAGGAAAGCCCCTGGAGCAGCCAGGGTTGAGCGTGGCTCTGCAGGTCACCCAGGCTGGGGCTCCTTCATCTAGGCATGGGCTTGCACCAGCTTGTACAATGCTGCTGGATTTGGCCAACGCTGCTTTCAGGGCTTTAATAAAATCCAGAGTCCCTCATAATTTTAAGCCAGATTTACTCCAGAGGAAACACACCCAAATTCCTTCCTCGCCTCTGCGATCACCACCCCTGATGCCTTTCCCATGTGCCTTCCCGGGGCTATGATGTGACCAAGCCCAGGCAGCTTCCGAGTGAGAGCAGGGCTGGGGACATTGCTCTGGGGTGACAGCCGAGGAAGCATGTGCTGGGGAGGTGCTTATATTGTCCAAAAATAAATAATAATTCAAAATTCCAGTGCTGCAATAGCATATTTCTTATGTACCAAAGAATCCAGAGGTTTTACGTCTGGCCTGCAGAAGCCGGCGGTGATGAGGAAGCACTGATTTCTTCCTCCCACCTCCGTTTTGGGGCAGGCTGGAAGGGAGGGCAACGAACGCTGGGTTTTACTGTCCTAAAGCCCCTCGAATAGCCGGGCTGCAGGGATGGGAGCGCCAGAAACGGGGACACATCCAGGCATCGGCTGTGACCCGGCAGTTCGCTGTCACTTGGCCAAACAACTCAACTGCAATTAGGAAGCAACGAGCGGATGAAGCTGGAAAACTTGGAGGCGCAGCCCCCCCTTCGGAACCCGCAGCTCACAGCGTGGTTGCCTGACCCTGCCGCATCGTGCCGCGCAGGCGGCCGGTCCCCACGATGTGAGAGAGGGCCGGGACCCCCCGCGCAGGCAGGGCAGAGCTCAACCTGTCCGGGTGCCCAACGAAGCGGCTCCGGCGGCTCAGCAGGCTTTGCCGCCCGGGGCTGACCCTGACCCGCGGCACTGGAGCTGGTCAAACTCAATTAGCTGCTGCGCACGGCATGTGGGGCAGCCCGTGAAGTCCTTCCCCCTGGCTCGGCCCCTTGGGAGGCTCCCGGGCTGACCGCTTGTGTGTCCTACTAAATTCTTTCTTTCTGAGGCTCTTCCAGCGGATTTACTGCTGCTGGGAGGGCGGCAGAGCCAGGAGCAAGCAGGCAGAGCCCCATCACGACTTGTTGCGATGGCAGCTCCGGGGCCGAGCGCTTCTGCCCCCAGCCCGGCTCCCGTGCTGGGCTGAGCAGGAATCGCACCCCGTGCACGGGGAAAAAAAACATCTAAACACGATGTGACTCTGCGTCCGACTCTCTGCATCTGCCCATGGTCAGGGCAAACACACGCCGGAGAGGGCGATGGTGGAGGGAGGGATGCTGGCGCTCCCTGACTGCAGCAAACCCAAGTCCCAGCCCCCCCCAGAGCACCTTTAGCAGTGACGGTAGTGTTCTGTGAGTGAGCTCGTCAGCATGACCCCATTTCACAGATGGGGAAACTGAGGCACAGGACAGAACAGGCCCTTGCTCACCGCCGCCCAGCCAGGCTGAGTGAGTGTCTCAAAGCCTCCTCGCTGCCCTGGACATGGCACAGGAGACAGGCAGCAGACACTGTCTGTGCCACGGCAATGCCCACGCCGTCCCCGGCGCTCAGCTCTCCTGTCGCTGCAGGCGCACAGCAAAATCCCATCTCCTGCCCGAGCCAGACCCTGCTACACTTGGCAACAGCGAGGTGGGAACCGGCCATCCCAGCTCAAAGGAGGAGCAGCAGCCTGACAAAACAACTCTTTACTGTTTGGTGTGAGGCATTTAATGTTTCACAGAATCATAGAATCATTTAAGTTGGAAAAGACCCTTGGGATCATCGAGTCCAACCATCAGCCCCACTCTACAAAGTTCTCCCCTACACCATATCCCCCAACACCACATCTAAACGACTCTTAAACACATCCAGGGATGGTGACTCCACCCCCTCCCTGGGCAGCCTATTCCAGTGTCCGACCACTCTTTCTGTGAAGAATTTTTTCCTAATGTCCAGTCTAAACCTACCCTGTTGCAGCTTGAAGCCATTCCCTCTTGTTCTATCGCTAATTACCTGTGAGAAGAGACCAGCCCCAACCTCTCTGCAGTGTCCTTTCAAGTAGTTGTAGAGAGTGATGAGGTCTCCCCTCGGCCTCCTCTTCCTCAAACTGAACTGTCCCAGCTCCTTCAGTCGCTCCTCATCAGATTTATTCTCCAGGCCCTTCACCACCTTCATTGCCCTCTGCCCTCGCTCCAGCACCTCGATATCTCTCTCGTGTTGAGGTGCCCAAAACTGGACACGATACTCAAGGTGTGGCCTCACCAGTGCTGAGTACAGGGGGACGACCATCTCCCTGCTTCTGCTGGTCACAGTATTTCTAATACAAGCCAGGATGCCACTGGCTTTCTTGGCCACCTGGGCACGCTGCTGGCTCATGCTCAGCCGCTTGTCGACTGGAACCCCCAGGTCCTTTTCTGCCAGGCAGCTCTGCAGCCACACTGCCCCAAGCCTGGAGCGATGCATGGGGTTGTTGTGGCCCAAGTGCAGGACCCGGCACTTGGCCTTGTTGAAGCTCATTCCGTTAGCGTTGGCCCATCAGTCCAATCTATCCAAGCCTCTCTGTAGAGCCTCCCTATCCTCCCTATCCGTCACAGAATGGTTTGGGTTGGAAGGGACCCTAAAGACCATCTTGTTCCAAGCCCCTGCCCTGGGCAGGGACACCTCCCACTAGACCAGGTGGTGGTTTCATCCTTCACCTCTTTGCGACAACATGGAGAGATTACTCCAGGCAAGTTTGGTCTCTCTTTGGAGACACAAGTGTTGGCAGAAAGTTTCCCTTCCAGCAGCCGCAGCACATGGGGCTGGGCTCCCGCTGGGCTCCCCCTGCCCTCCTGCCTGCCCCCCACCTGCACCCAGCACGACATCTCTCCTTCGCTACGTGACCTCCTGCCACAGGGAGCAGGACTGGGCGATGTGGCCGTCCCTGCCGTGCCTCTCCTGGGGGACACATCACCTTCCAGCCACCCAAACCCACAGATGGGCTGGGTTTTGTGTGATTGCTCAGAAACCTCTGGCAGCTCTTTAAAACCCGGGCAGGTTTGCACGGGGCGGAAGAGCAGGGCTCGTGCCCTCCATCCAGGCAGCAAAACCCTCCGGCAGACGGGCAGAAATGAAGAACTGGGGCAGCTGGACCTTAAGCTGCTCTAGATGTTTGTCCTGACCCCACGGGGCCGGGTCGCTTCCAGCCCCTGCCTGCTGGGGAGCAGCCTCGGGTACCTTAGGAGTGCATAAATCTGAACTTCAGAAAGTTCAGCCATCCTTACCCAGCTCTCATGAGCCCCTAGGTGATAGGAGGTATCTTTTTTCCTTTGCATCTGGTATGGACTAACGCAGTCGCGCACACACGTCCAGGCCCTTCAGCGCAGGGGCTGACCGGGTGCAGGCGTTCGACGGTCATTTATACCGGAATGACCCAGACCGTGGGTGCAAAGCGCAACGCTCCCTTCTCCGCTCTCAACCACCAGCCATTCGATGCCAATGAGAAAAATTCATCTCCTCTCAGAAAGTGTATTTCTAACCAAATAACACCAATCATATTTTTCCCCGATAACAGTTATGGGAAGATGAGCCTCCCTGGGTCACCCCAGGGTCTCCCTGACCCCGTGCCAGCAGCAGGAGCAAACCCTTGGGTCGCTCCCAGCCAAGGCTTGGGGACTCCCTCAGCTGGACTTTGCTTCTCATCCCTCACCCTTAACAGCTGCTGACGCATCTTTGCTAAACGCTTCTGGAGCCCTTTTAGAGTCTTTTAGGCAAAAAACTCCCATGACAGCCAGTTTCACAATTTAATCTCACACTGAAAAAGTCCCTATTTCCGCATCATTCCAAGATAGTACAGATGGAGACATGAGAGGGACAGCCGGTGCCTTCTCAGCCACTCCATGAAATCGCCCTCTCAGCAGCTTCTGGCCCCCGGCTGCAGGGAGAGGCTCTAGCAGAGCCCAAGAGCATCCTTCCTGGGAGAGTTTCACAGCTCACGGCCACTCGGTACCACAGCGCAGGAGCGCCCGGGAGGAGGAAACGTGAGATGGACAATGTGAGATGGACAGTGAGCACCAAAGGAGATAAAGTGGACTTGTAGACCCGGCCAATGCTGTGACAGCCAGGGGGGCTGGAGGAGTGACGGCCCCCAACCCAGAAGCAGGTGGAAGGGACTTTCCCAGCGCATGGTAAAGCTGTGTCATCTCTAATCATAGAATCACAGAATGGTTTGGGCTGCAAGGGACCTTAAAGATCACCCAGTTCCATCCACCTGCCCTGGGCAGGGACACTTCCCACTAGATCAGGTTGCTCCGAGCCCCGTCCAACCTGGCCTTGAGCACCTCCAGGGATGGGGCATCATAATGCGTCAGCGAAGCAAGAAACCCAGTAAACCCCATGAGCTGAGGCTGTGGGAAGAGCTGGTCGCTGCGCCTAATGCAGCTGGGCTGAGGAAGAGCCAGCACTGCGGCACCAGCGCACCCGTGAGCATCTTCCTCCTCCTCCTCTTCCTCCGTGCAGCCCCGCCCTGCTGGGGAAGCTGGTTGGGACAGGGCACCCAGGGCAAGGAGACGTTGGTGGAACCGGCGTTCACAAGCCGGGTCTCACCAAGCCCTGCGGAGGAGGCGGCTGATCCGGCCACTGACCCCAGCCCAGGCTCCTGTCCCCCAGCTCGGCACGCCCGTGCTCTGCCCGCCGCGTGCAGTAAGACTTGGCTTGTGGTTTTTGCCTTCTCCAGAGATGAAGAAGGAGCTAACAACCATTGTCACGCAGGGACAAGACCAATAAATACCAGGCAAATATTTACAGACAAATATTAATATTCACGCAGCGCAGTTCAGCAGTGCAAGAGGGCAAGAATATTGCACATTAGCTTTATCCCTTGCCGGGACACGCAGCTTTTGCACAGAGAAAAACCCAAATCATCTTGCAGACCAGAAGAAAGACCACTTCCCAGCCATCAGGAGGCCACAACCCCGAGTCTCGTGGTTGGTCTCTGCCAGCAGCACGGTGCCCAGCAGGTCGATGGAGATGGGGAACAAAGATAACTGGAGCCCGTTGAAACCGCAGAGTTCATTTTTAGGGGCAGAGACTAGAATTACCTGAGCTGGAAGTTAGCCCGGACACGGGGATTAGCACCCTCAACCCTTGTAAGAGGAGTCAGGGGAACTTTCCATGACCTTCAGCATGAGGAGCGGGTTGAGGAGCCAAGCAGCACCTGGGGGGACACAGCTGATGCCGACGGAAGCTCAGCACACACCAAACACCCATCGCTGATGCTTGAACCAGACAGTCATCCTTCCCACCACAGTTAGAGACCAACAGCAGCGTGGAGCTAGATGCCAAGAGGTCCCATGTGCTGAGCCCTGCCCTGCCAGAGGTTCTGGGTGCTTTTCTGCCTGTTTTGTCACTGGTAGAGCAGAGTGTCCTCCATTCCACTAGCACTGCTGATGGCCATGTCACTGTACTAGCCCAGGGACTACAGAATCACAGAGTGGTTCGGGTTGGAAGGGACCTTACAGATCATCTAGTTCCAACCCCCTGCCCTGGGCAGGGACACCTCCCACCAGACCAGGCTGCTCCAAGCCCCGTCCAGCCTGGCCTTGAACCCCTCCAGGGACGGGGCAGCCACAGCTTCTCTGGGCAACCTGGGCCAGGGGCTCACCACCCTCACAGCCAAGAATTTCTCCCTGATATCCAACCCAAATCTCCCCTCTTGCAGTTTGAGGCCATTACCCCCTGTCCTGTCATAACACTCCCTGCTCCAGAGTCCCTCCCCATCTCTCCTGGAGCCCCTTTAGGGACTGGAAGGGGCTCTAAGGTCTCCCTGGAGCCTTCTCTTCTCCGGGCTGAGCCCCCCCAGCTCTCTCAGCCTGTCCTCACAGCAGAGGGGCTCCAGCCCTCTGATGATCTGACTAGACCACAGGGGGACAGCCCTGTCACAGCTCTGCCAACCCCTCCTACCGGCACGGTTTTGGAAGGCGAGAAACACCATGGCGAGGCCACTGATGCTGCGTTTGTGGCTCAGAGGAGGGAGATCTCCCCCACTTCTGGCTTTGGCACATCATACGGCTTCCTCTCACCATCACCAGTTTTACCTATGCAAATCACAGCGTGTTAACGGCACGATACTAATTGCACCCAGGGTAACCCACCGCTCCCCCCGTCCATGGGCACAGGTCCAGTAGGAACAGGGGACAGCCATGCCTTGCTGCGCTGGGTGACCCAGGGTCCTCCAAAACACCTTTTTATTGAGGCTTCCAGCAAAACTTGGCAAGGCACAACCCGGAGTCCGGCAAAGTTTGAGACCAAAGGGATTTAAGGAGCAAATTTCCAGCTGGGGGAAGGACTCCGGAGCCAACAAAAGTCCATATGCAAAATGGGGAAAGCGGCATCTCCAGGTGGCATGTTACAGGGGCTCGGAGCACGTCAGCGTCATGGGGTCGCTGATCCTGGGGCATGTTTTTGGGGGTCTCAGCAGAGTCAGGTCACCTCCGCGGGCTCTCTGCACACCCCTTCTCCCCGGCAGTCGCATCTCCTGCCTTTTGCTCACTTGCCTGGTGCCGGAGGGTCAGGACACAGAGCTTCTCCCGGGCTGGAAATGCAGACGTTTCCTCACTTCTTGAACTCTGAGCTGGAACATGCCAACACCTGGGGATTCCTCCCCAGCAAGGGCTTCCCAAACAGTCCAGTTCAGACCATGCAAAAGTGTTTAAATAACACGGAAAGATGCTGGGATGCAGTATTAAACGTTACGATACAACACCATGAAAGCAGAAATGAAATGTCAACGACAAAACGCCACATTTGAGAGCCCAAAGATGCGCATGTGAGCGTACACATACACACACACACAACCCGGCAGATAAACACGGAAGTCAAAACAATCAGATTTGATGTTTTCCCATAAAAGGCTTCCCCAGAGAGCACGGGCTGCGGGAGGGAGCCCTTTTCCAAGGGGCGATGTCAGAACAGATCGGCCTGGCTTTTGGAAATTTTCAGCGAAAAAAGATCCCATGAAAGAGCTATGTGTGTGTGTCTCTCTCTCTACATATATATATTTATAAAAAAAAAATATATATATTTATTAAAAAAAATATATCCAGCTTCCCCTCACGATGTTGCACCTTGAACCTGAACATCTCTCGCCAGGGGAAGGTGTGGGAAGGGTGGTTGTGGTCAGACCTGATCCAGCTGTTGGCATCCCAGTTTCCAGCCACCGCCTTCGTGCAAGGAGAGCGTCCGGATGCCCGGAGTTGCCCAGCTGGGATTTTTTTATGCGACGCTTGGGCACGGCTGCTCGACAGCGGGGAAAACAACCACGTGAGGTTTCCAAAGCTCCTCCGGGGAAGCAATGGGAAGTTTCTCCTTTATCTCCCACCAGAGACGTACCCGGCAGCAGCCTCGAGCCCGGGGGAGTTTGAGCAGGGATCTTTATATCTCTGCAACAGATGGTGTTGCAACAGAAAGAGCACGTTCTGAATCTCCTCACTTCCAGGAAACAAGAAGGATGGTCTTGCCATGCATGAAGGGAACGGGCGATTTCTTTTGCTGAAAGATTTCCTCCCGCAGAATGGCATCACTCGGTGAAAGAAACGCCAAGAATAATTCACTTCCTCAGGCAACTCTATTTATATTCTCACTGCGGGCACCGTCCTGCTCACGTCCTCCCCGGGGAGTCGCAAGGGCTCAGGAGGGCGCAGCTTGGAGGTTAACATGCTTAACGCCAAACCACGGAAAACTGAATTTCCCGGGAGCTGGGTTTTGCAGGAGACAGGCAGAGACACCACCACGGTCCCCGGGGTGACCCTGCTCCTACAGGCCTTGCATGAACAGCCCCACTGACCCACAGGGGGCTTTGTAACGAGGTAAGACCGCCCCCCCCCCAGTATCCAACGCCAGCAATGCAGCTTTAACTGCAACCTAATCCACTTCCCTTCCATAATACCTGCACGGAATGAGAATTTGCGGAGATTTATGGCCACAACAACCGGCCCCGCTCCCCCTCGCCAGCCTCCGCTGTTTCCCCGTGAAAGCAGTTTGGGTTACCTCGATATTCTCCAGGGGAAAGGCATAATTAGCAGCTCAGGAGCTTTAATGCCTGTGTCAGGGAGGGGGCTCACGGGGGTTTATTCTCAGGTTTTTCTGCTCACTTCTTGTTTGCTCTGAACTCTTTGGAAAGGCACCAGCTCCCTCCCCCTCCCCAGACCTAACTGCTCTTATTATAGACTTCAAAAGGTCGGGGTGAAATCCTAGCTCGGCTGCGGTGAACAGACGCACCGGTGGCGACGGTGCAGCCGCAGCGCGGCCCCGGACCCCGGACTCCAGGCAATTACTCCCAGGAACCCTCCCGAAGGCAGCAGAGCCGACGGCAGGAGGACGGGCTACGTCCATAGGTGAGGATTTGCAAGATCTGACCTTAAAGGAGGACTAGTTCAAGGAGGTTTAAGGAGGGTGAATCTGCTGCTTCTCTGACGAGTATCACAATTTTTGCCATAAAAGGGCTCTCGCCCCAGCCAGCTGGAGCTTCGCTGCTTTTCACGAGACCCGGCTCTATGAGTTCAACTGACAAAATCTTGGACAGTTGGGGCCATATTTTCGAGATTGCTCAGCACCAGCAGGCAGGGCCAGGGGAGCCCCGGTTTCCAAGTGCCCCAGGCCGAGCCATGGGGTGGATGAAGATGGTGCTGATCCTCTCCAGGCTCCTGCGCCCCAGGGACGGGGGAGTGAAGCCGTACCGAAGAGGAGGACGGGTTCTATTGACTTCTGAACCTCCCCTGCACATCCCCGTGCAGACCAGAGGATCTGCTGAGAGAAGAGTCCAATAAAACCCCGAGTACTTATTTTGATGCTTCCTAATGGGAATGGGGTTGACCTCTGCTTCTACGCCAGCTCAGGAGCTCACCCTGTCATCAGGAATGGACGTGAACCCTGGATACGAACTTCTCCGCTGACCGAAAATAATAACCCTTTGGGGACTTTTTTAAGGAGGAAGAGGAGAAAGAGCCCAGCTGCAGCTCTTCGCACCTAGATCTTGCTGGTGGTGTGTGTCTGGGCAGTGCCATCCCTGGATCCATCAGGCATGCACAGTAGATGGCACTCCACCTCGCCATGAGAGGACAGCGAGAAGTTGTGCCAAGGCTGCAAGACCTCTGCCAGCAGCTCTGGTGGGGTTCACCTGCTTTGGGTGTTATTTAACACAACAGCATGGCCCAACAAGCTCACCCTCCATATACCTCCCCATCTCTGTGCCGGAGAGAGGTGCCACAGACTCACAACCCTGCTGTTCCACCCCTGCAGCACAGGGCAGCGACTTCCCTCCCACTTTACAGATGGGAAAACCGAGGCACACCACAACATCTCCCCAGCAGTAGGGTGCCAACCTTCAAACTACTTCAAATTTTTACCGAAATGCCTTGGAGTACCCGAGTCCAGGTCACACACAACGGCAGCGGCAAAGCACATGAGCGCCAGAACCAGCGACTGTCTTTTTGTAACGTACTCCGTGAGCCCAGCCCTGGCCTCATCGGCCTTTCCAACGAGCTCCTTCTTCCCCTTGCACTTCCCCGGTGAGGAATCTCCTCATAAACCCACCTCATCCTCCATCTCCAACAGCTCCTTGGCCAGGAGACCCATGCTGCCCAACCAACCGACATGCTCTCCACCGTCCTTGCGCCTGTCTCAGCCTGCATCCAGCTGTTGTTTACAGCGAATTACCTGCGCTTTGGGGACAAGACCATCTTTTGTTCCCTTTTTATACAGCACCTGGCACCCTGAGCAGCTCGGTACGGGGAGGTGTCTGATTACACAGCTAATAAATAAACAAGGACCTTGATCCTCTTCAGCATGTGGTTGTCCAAGGCTGCAATTTCCAGAGAAACTGCTCCAGGCTGCGCTTGATGCTATTAGTAATTCAGATGTGTTTGGGAGACGAGATGTTCCCAGGACGAGGAGCAGGTGCTGCTAAACCAGCCCTTCCAACAGGCAGGCGTGCACGCAGCAGGGAGCGGAAAACCCAAACCGGCTCCAACTCCGTGTCCAACGGCACAACCCATGCTCCGGGCTGGGCACAGCCTGAACGCAAGACCTGGTGTTCCTTGCAGAGGCTGCAAGGATGGCCGAGGTAAGGTGGGGGAGAAGATCACTGCAAGGCAACTACATCATCTCCCTCCCGCAGGGCGTTTTGCAGCAAGGTCTTTCCTCCTGGTGGCCATCGGGTCCTGCTCCACCTTTCAGGAATTGTACTGGTTCCCCCCATGTCCCCCCAGCATCATCCACATGCTCCTGCCTCCCACCCCCACGCTCCCACGCCACTTCCATGCTTACAAAGCACCCCGAGACTGCGCTGCCGAATTACGGCGACCGCAAAACCCCGTGGACCTGCAGGCCATCCGCTGCTGCAGGAGCTCCTCCGTCCCCAGGGCTCCGATTTCACCCTGGTTTGAGGCACTGAGGCTGGGAAACGGCACAACAAGGTGGGACCCAGCTGCTCCCAGCTGCTGTAAGCACGCGTCCCCCCCTAAACAAACCTCCTTTTCCTCTGCCCCCTCAGCAACTGAGATGTTCTCTGTTCCCTTTGACTCAGAAACATCAGTGCTTGCCTCGATTAAAAAGAAGAGGAAAAAAAAAACCCAACACAAAAGCCTTGGAGAAAAATCCCAAGAGGACACTAATTAGGAGACAGAACTCCCCAGCTCTGGAAGCATCGGGGAGGAGCGATACTTAAACTCCCAACCTGACGGAGTAACTTTGAATCATCTTTCATCTTCCCCTGGATCGGGTGTAATCTAACGACATTAGCTTGGCTTCGCTCTAGTGAAATTGGCATCGGTGCGACGGAGGCAGGGAGATTAAAACATACGAAATAAATGTTCCTGGGGTGACTGACAGGATAATGACATTCCAACAGGCAGCTCAATCAGCGCGAGACTAACAAAGGATCAGAGGGAACCAGCCAGACTCACAATATCACCCGCAAATAGATATATTTTTTTTAATCCAGACTTTTTTTTTTTTTTTTTTTTTTTTTTAACTTGACTGTTTTAGCACCTCTTCTGGGAGTTTTCCCCAGCTGTATTCCAGGTGGGTGATGGCAGTTCAACTCTATTAAAGCCCGTGCTCACCTGCTATTGAACTCCATTAGCTCAATAGCCTTGTTCAGGGCTGGAGCAGAGACTTCTGCGCTGGGACGTCAATGCGAGCGTTGTGGGCTGCCCCCTCCCTCCTTTTGTCCCCATACGAAGAAGGGACTTGCAAGCCCGAAACACAGAAAGCTGCTTTCAGCACACAACTTCCCTTGGTATTGAAGCCACACGCGGAGGTGTCACACTTCCCAAATTAAATCACTGGGATTGTTTTTTTATAAAATCAGCCTCCCGGTAGGACGGCTGCCTCTCACCCAGGCACGGTGTGGGCTGTAAGAGCCGAGCGATTATCCCCCTTGATTGAATGGCCAGCGTGTCCGTGCCTTGCGTGGCACCCCGGTAGGTGACGGGACTTCCACGTGCTGAGCCCGTGCCTCGCGAGCTGCTGCCCTCCGGGTACCACCATCTAACCAGCCCCTTCGGAGCACCATCCCGCTGCCCCTGTCCCGATCCACCCTCACACCCTGTTTGTTTCCAGGAGGAACCGGGGCTCCCCTCGAGCCCGAGACCCCGCAGCCATGGTGCTGGTGTGGCATCCTTGCCACAGCCCACCTCCGCGCTCTACTGACACCGGCAGCGACCATCAGCCGGGAAGGCTGGCTGCCTTTTCCCCATTTCCAAGCCTTTGTCGCTGCAAACCAAGAGGGTTTGGGGTTTTTTTTTTGTTCCCTTGGACGGGACTTCCTGCGGGCACTGAAAGCAAACCCAACTGTTTATACCTTGTAATGATGCTGTTTAGTCTGACTTGCTGGGAAACAGAAACCCACGTGAAACCTAAGCCTCTGATGCCAAAGATAAGAAATCGGGACCCCCGGCAAACATCTGGCCATTTCCCCGGCACTGAACTCGCCGCAAAGATTACCCGTGGAGAGAGACAGATATTATTTTAAGTATTTATAACAGGCTGGTAACCGGTTACCAGCGGGCTGACACTGCAGCTCTGCCATCACAACGGGACTCTGGGTGTTAGTAAAGATTACTCATACAAGCGAAGCCGGCAAGATTAGGTCTCAAAGGAATAATCCCGTACAAAGAATTCACTGTACCTCAGCCTCCACAGGGCTAATAATAAAAAAAAAAAAAAAAAAAAAAGAGACGAAATTCAGTACATCAAATACCAGAACAAACAAACTGCAGCAATTAATGGGAGAGCTCATGTACCAAATGCTAAAACATAACGATTACACAAACAGCCTGCAGGGCAGCACCTCCAATGAGTAAGAGCTGCAAGATCAAGACCAAACCTCTGGAAAATTAAATCCCCTACACGGAGGGCTGTACTATGCCCTAAATGCCTGTGGCTCCTCCTCTGTCTAGGTCCCCGCTCAGGCACTGTTTCCAGAAGCGGGTCTATTCCGCTGCCATCTGCTCCTCAAGGCTTGGAGAGCATCTTTGATAAATGAGCTTTTCTGCATATCCACTATAGATTTCAGTAGATGCCACCCCAAAGCCGCGTGTTTATTTTTCAAAGTCAAGACTCGATTAAAGTTCTCGAGGTTTTTCAGATTCGTTTTTAATGTTTCCTTTCTGATACGGGGTCAGCATGTGGAAATTGGATAAGCGCGCGCTAAAAATATAATTCTGTAGACAGCTTCAGCCCACACGAAAGGAAATCTTTCTTCTCGGAGAACCCACACTCTGCCGCCTGCAAAAACCCAGCGTGTCTCTGACACCGGCGGATACACCAGGAAGCTCATCATTTCCACGTGTTAAGACTTTTACATAAACACTCGGACTGTCAGTACTATCCTACTCCACATTTCAATGCCGTCACCGCAAGCTGAGCCAAAATCATCCTCTCCTCTCTGCTAATAGCTGGGCTTAACATGAAAGTAAAACAAGCTCCGGGGGTACCCGAAATCCTCTCCTTTTTGCTTGTTCATTCAAAAAAGCCACAGACACAGACACACTCTGCAAAAGAGCAGTTTCGCCCCCACCCTAACCAATCCTCTCCATAGGCATCTGCCAGAAGAGGCTCCTCTATTAACTTTAAAACGCACGAGGAAAACATCTAAACAACATTAATGAGAATCCTGCCTCTTGGCTTTAACATTTTACTGTCTTGTTTTAAAGGGGATACTTTCTATTTGGTTCAATAAAGCACTAATTAAATGAAAGAACAACCCCATCTACCTTTTTGCTCGTTTCTTAGACAAGGCGAGCACCTGGGTTACGATCCTGGAACT
Organism: Chroicocephalus ridibundus; assembly: GCF_963924245.1. Taxonomy (NCBI): domain Eukaryota; kingdom Metazoa; phylum Chordata; class Aves; order Charadriiformes; family Laridae; genus Chroicocephalus; species Chroicocephalus ridibundus. The sequence goes on from NC_086297.1 coordinate 11,120,084, forward strand.
GACATTTTGGGTTACTGGGCTGCTGAAACATTTGCATGGGAAATACGGGTTTTTTTCTCCACGCTGAATATAGTTAAAGTCGCTTTTAACAGCTGCATCTCCGGGCGGGGAGTTGCGGGAGGTGACGATACGATGATTTCCAAGGGGAGGCAGCCGGGGCTGGGAGTTAGATCAGCCACAGGTTTTGCAAAGCCACCCCCAAGAAGAGCCGGGGGAGCAGCAAGATCTTGGGGGGGGGCTGTGCTCCTTTTTGGGGGGGGGGCAAGGATTAACTTTGCCTCAGCATCCACATGCAGTCCCCAGGGTGATGGAGCACCCACTGCTCTTCCCATGAACCCCACCTTGCAGCACCGCGGGCTGCAGGGGGGAATCCCGGGGGGGGGGGGGACGACACTGCTCCGGGGCAGGAGGGCTGGGGGGTGGGCTGGGCAGCGGGGCTGGGCGCCGGGGGGAGAGGAGGGGTGGGGGGTTAGGGGATGGGGTGGCGGGGAGCAGGGAGGAGGAGGTGGGGGGGGAGAGAGAAGGGGATTTGGGAGCAGGGATGGGAGAGCGGGGGGAGAGAGAGGATGGGGGGAGAGGGGCTGGGGGATCTGGGAGCGGGGACGGGGGAGAGAGAACGGGGCGGAGTGCTTGGGGAACTGAGAAACGGAGAGCGGGGCCGGGGGAAGCGAGGGTGGGGGATTTGGGGAGTGAGAAAAGGATGGGCCGGTGGGTCTGGGGAGCGGGGACGGGGCTCCGGGGAGCAGCGATGGGGCTTGGGGGGGGGGGGGGGGGGGGAGTAGGAGGGGTTGGGGGTCGGGGAGACGCGGGTGGGCGGCGGAGGGGCTCGGTGGCCAGCGGGGGGCACTGCCGGCTCGGCCACGGCCCCGGCCCCGGCGTCGCCGCGGTGTCGCCGCCCGCCCCAGCCCGTCCCGTACCTGTACCAGGCGAGTCCCCGCTCGTAGTTGCGGTCGAAGAAATGGGGCTCGGCCCCGACGGCTCGGACGTCGGGATGCACCCGCAGGAACTCCAGCAGCGCCCGCGTCCCTCCTTTCTTCACCCCGATGATGATGGCCTGCGGCAGCCGCTTGGTGCCCTCGCCCAGCAGCAGCGTCAGGGTGCCGGGGGTCCCCGCCGCGCCGCCCCCGCCGCCGCCCGAGCCGCCGGCCCGGCTCCCGCCGCCCCCGGCCGCCACCTCCTGCCCCGGCGCCGCCTCCTGCCGCCGCCGCCGCTGCTTGAGCCGCTGCAGCAGCCGCTTCCTCCGCGCCGCCGCCGCTTGCCAGGGGGGCAGCTCGGCCGAGCCCCCCAGGTACCCGCCGCCGCCGCCCTCCTCCTCCTCCGAGGCGGCGCCGGCAGCGATGATGGGTCCGGGCAGGGTCTGGCAGCGGTCGGCCAGGCAGTAGAAGACGTAGAGGGACATGAGGAGGGAGCAGAGCATCACCAGGAACTTCTTGAAGATGCTGCGGGGCAGCGGCTCGGCGGCGGGGGGGGCCGCCGCGCTCACGGCCATGCTACCCCGAGGCGGCGGCCGGGCGCCTTGGCCATGCTCCGCGGCCGCCCCCCCGGCGCGGCCCCTCCGCGCAGCGCTCAGCGGTGGCGGGGGGCTGCGCGCTGCCGCATCCCCAGCGCGGGGGGACACGCCGCGGCGGCGCTTCAGGGGGGCATCCCCCGACGGGGAGGGGGGGTAGGGGGGGGGGAGCCGCCGCCGCCCCCGCTCCGGGCCCGGTCGGGGAAGCGGTGCCGGGAGCCCAGCGGTGCCGGGGGCTCGGCGCGGGGCTCCCACGTGCGGCACCCGCCGCGGCAAACTTCGGCGGGGACATCGCCGGGTGCGGGGCGGAGCGGGGCGGGCGGGGCGGGCCAATGGCGCGGCGGGGGCGGGGGGCAGAGCCGCCCCCGGGCCGGCCCCGCAGAGCCGCGGGGTGCGGGGGTGGTGCGGAACCTCCCTTCCTCCACCCCCCGCGGCGGGGAAGCCGCCGCCGACCCCCTTCGAGTGGAGCGGGGTGCGAGGGTGCCCCCGAGGCTGTCCCGGGGACTGTCCGGGAGGCTGTCCCGGGGGGTAGAGGGATGCAGGGGGTCCGGGAGGCTGTCCTGGGGGGTGCCCCGGAGCCTATCCCGGGGGGTAGAGGTATGCGGGGGGGTCCATGAAGCTGTCCTGGGGGGTGCGGGGGTGCCCCGGAGCCTGTCCCGGGGTGTAGAGGGATGCAGGGGTGCCCAGAAGGCTGTCCTGGGGGCTGTCCGGGAGGCTGTCCCGGGGGTTGAGGGATGCAGGGGGTCCGGGAGGCTGTCCTGGGGGGTGCCCCGGAGCCTATCCCGGGGGGTAGAGGGATGCAGGGGGGGGTCCGTGAGGCTGTCCGGGGGGTTGCGGGGGTGCCCCCCAGGCTGTCCTGGGGGGTAGTAGGATTCAGGGGTGCCCAGGAGGCTGTCCCGGGGGGTAGACTGATGTGCGGGGGTCTGGGAGCCTGTCCCGGGGGATAGAGGGGTGCGGAGGTTCCTGGGAGGCTGTTGCGAGGTTGCCCCCCAGGCTGTCCCGGGGGGTAGAGGGGTGTCCCGTGGGGCAGAGAGGAGCCCTCAGCTCTCTCCAGCTTTTCTCTCGGCGCTGACTGACTTTCCAGCCGCCCGCTGGAGCTGCAGTGGGAAATCCAGCCCGCCGCCCGCAAACAGGCTCGTTTGTCAGCCAAACTCCGCAGGACTTTTCTGTTAAGTTTGTGCAGTGTGATGAGACCGTGATGTCCGTCTGACTGCACACTATCTGCCTTTCTGTCTGTCCACTCAGATTTTTTAGTTTCCTCCCCACCATCCCTCTGGTACCTGAGCACAAATTCCTGATTTACCCAACAATCACATCCCCCCCTACATACACAAATACCTTTCCATGGAAGAACAGTCCCCCTTAAAATCGGTGAAACCACTGACATGCGTGTAAAATACATTTGCAGGATTAACAGCCAACAGTTACACGAAGCACTGTGCTGAACGCAGCACAGAAAGACCTGAAATCAGACCTTTCCCCACTCGCTTGAACAAATTACCCCCAGGCTGGCTGCAGAATCTGGCCCGCGGTTGGTAAGAAATATCTACAAACACAACACGATACTGCTCTCAGAATTTGCTCTTCTCCTTTGAGAGTACATAAAATGTGGAAATAGCTATCAGCTTCATGCCTCGGCTGCCTGATTCTAAGGGCTTCATTATTTCATTGCCTGTGGGAATGTCCCTTTAATTTGAAATGTTTGTCATAGATTATAGAATTTTTAAACAAACTTGCACATGAAACACTTGACTTTTTTTTTTTTTTTTTCTCCTCTGTTTGGTGTGGACCTAGCGGAGGAATTAAACTTCAACTACTTGGAAATAAAGCTGGCGTATCCACAAATTATTAAATGAAAAGGCAGGAAAAAATTGCAATGAATAATAATCAGCCATCTGCAGGGCTGGCTGGCTAATAAAAATGTGTTTCCAAATAGTGAACAGGCCAAAATTAATAACAAATGTTATTTGCAATGAATTATTCTAGTAGATCTTCTCCCACCTTTATGACATTTTTCCCAACGAGGAAACTTATCTTGACTCTACGGAGTTCCAAATCCATACCCACCCCAGCTGCAACGCTGCCAGATCACTTTATCTAAAATTAGCGAGCGTAATTCCAACTTGGTGTGTTTGGCGACTTCAGGCTACTGTAGCGTTGCAGGTATTGCAATGCTTGAACATGTAAGCAGATGCCTGGTGTGACTGACAAAAGGCTATAAGCAGGTTAGGCCCCTAACACCTCTAGGCAACTACTTACATCATTAGGAACCTAAATGCCTTTATAAATCTGCGCTGTGATCCGAAGCTCATTGAAGTCAATGAAAAGACTTTGCTGACATCAATGGGCTTTGGAGTGGGCCCCGCAGAAGGAGGGCGATCAATGCAGAGTGGTTTGACTTCTTTATGCTGGTTATGATGATACTTTTTGCCTAGACGCTTAGAACAATGCCACGTTTTCTGTTTGAATAAATGCCCATTTCAAGCAGAGGAAACAAGAAAAGAGAAGTGAAATCGGTGTGAAAGAGCGCAGAGGGACGATGCGCGCGTGTATCGGCTGTGATCATATCGCAGGACTCACATTCGCTGCTTTTTTTCCTGGAAATATTGGTGAGAATCTCAGCTTTCCTTTAAAAAGTCGCTAGTTGCCTAGGGAAAATATGACCAGAGTCTATTTAAAAAGTTTCAGTGTCTAGAAAGCAATAAGCCAAATATATCTGGATTTAAAACAGCCTTACGATATTTAAGGCAATCTTGTGATTTTTTTTTCAGAACCTGACTCATCGTTTCTGCCTGCTGGGGCTGAAGGCACCGGTGGCTCCGGCAGCAACAGCTCTCTGAGAAGGAAGGTGTTTTACCTGGTAAAAAGGGAAATACAGGGAAATGAAAGAGCAAATAGTTTCACCCCCCTGGACCCCGTATTGCTGCGGACTCTGCTAGTAGAGCTGCAGAAACGAGATTCCATAGGGGTTTATTAGCAGGCTGGTTTTGTCCTTATTTTCAGCTGAGTTTCTCTCGGTACAAAACCCGCCTGGTGAATGCTCTTACCCATAAAGCCAGAAAAGTTGGGTGGCTGACGTCATGCCAGCCAGTTCTGAGAATTTACATCTCTTACCTATTTTATCCCCAATGCAAAAATAACCCTTCTCAGGGATAACGTGGGGTGGGTTTGGTTTGTTTTTTTTTTTTTTTAATGACCTTGAGGCTTTGAGCGAAAGGTGCTTTCCGTTTCACTCAGCCCCTTACACAACTGACAACATTTTCTGCGCAGCCCCTTGCTTTTCCCCTTAAATTTCTGCCGCGTTGATGGATCTACCTGTTTGAACGCCTTTCACTACACCCCATCACAGGCACCAGCGCCTTTCCCGCAGCCTGGCATCAGCGGGGCGCTGGGATCCCCCGGGGTCTGGAGGAGCTCCGTGTGCCATGGTGGGCATGGGGGCGTGCGTTCCCCCCCGCCTCAGTGGGCTAGCAGGGCGCAGGCGAGCGTGGCCACCCCACCTCGCATCGTGCCTGGGACCCACGGCTCCTGGCGCCGGCTGCGCTGCTGGCATGGGCTCAGCCCAGGGATGCTCCTGGCAGACTCTCCTCCGGGGTCCTGTTCGCACCCGTTCCTTACCTTTTATCGGTCGTTCCTTTCTCCTTTTATCTATTTATTGTTTTATCGCTTGCTCCCTTCCTGCCTCCCCCTCGAGGGATGCTCCGCTGCACAAGTGGTTTCTGGTGCTACTTCTGAAGAGCAAGCGTGGCTCTTGCAGCGTGCCAAAATCCCCCTCCGCCCCCAGCAGCAGCCCATCAGCGAGGTTTCCCATTCCAAGTGGGCTGGTTTGGGATGCCCTTCTTTTGGTGTCCCTTCATGGGGCATCCGGGTGTCGTGGTTTGGGCTGGGCTGGCCACCAAACGAATGACAGATGCTCTCTAACCTCAAACCAGGACACCAGGAGAGCCCCGTGGCAAGCGAGTCTGCAAAGGCTTAAACTCAGCAACCCAAATCCTCTGTCGCTTCGGCAAACAGGAGCCAAAGACTTGGCTTCCACCGTCCGATATTTCCAGGTGTTCCCATACAATCGGGAAAGCGGAAGGCTTCCGGCTCGGATGCCTCGTGCATGCACAGCCCGCCCCAGCCCCACTGGGACGGCTGTATTTTTTCCCCTTTCCCAGTGACCCGTGGCGTTGATGGGATCAGGGGTTAAACTGGGAGTATGGTGGAAAAGGGACCGGGGAGCCCGAGGCTAGCGCAGCTTAACAAGTGATTATAAGGTCTGAAGGCAAAGGGAACCGCTGCCTGTCAGGAAGCTGCTGCCGAAGAAAACATCCCATTGTACCGGGGAGATGGAGTATGGGACAGAGGAGAGAGAAACAGATTGATAACCGAGGGGCGATGTGACCCCGCATGGGCTCCTACAACAAAAGCCCCTTCATCTAAGATGAATAGGAACAATAGCTAATGGGGACGGGCCAGCAGCAGCCCGGGATTTGAGAGCCTGGAGGAGAGGGAGGAGGAGTCAATGGCGGGTCCTGTTTTACCCAAATCCTCTATTGATCTCGGTAATCTCCTGGGCTTTCCCCCCCTGGAAATCACACAGAAAGTTCAAGGACTTTTTGCCTTTGGATTGTAGGGACATGCATTGTCCTCGCGAGCCGGTGGGACCGGCAGCCAGCGAGGTGTGGCGTGGGGAAGGCTGGTGGGAATTGCCCGGGATGCCAGGGATGAGCCGCTGCTGTGGCCTGGACGGCCCTGGGATGTCCCCAGCCCCAGGCTGGCAGCGGTGGCAGGAGGATGGTGGCCTCACCCCATCACTCTGGCTCCCGGCTGGGTTCTGGCTCCACCAAGATTTTTGGGGCAGAATATGTGGACGTACAGAGCCTGGCGTAGCCAGGTCCCAGCCGAACGCTCCTGTATTATTGAAAAAGGAGCTGTGGGCTTTCACGGGATCCGCAAAGCCCTCGCGAGGCGCAGCACGTGCTGAGAGGGCACAGGGCACACGGCGCAGAGCTGTGCCAGCACCGGGAATGGGAGCTGCATCCCCGCCGAGCATCCCCGTGGGGTCCAGCAGGTAAGGGCAGGTGCTGGAGATGTTCTTTAAGGTCCCTTCCAACAGGAACCATTCTGTGATTCTATTCCCTGCCCAGGGCAGGGGGTTGGAACTAGATGATCTTTAAGGTCCCTTCCAACCCGAACCATTCTATGATTCTATGGAGAGCCGAGCAGTGTCTCCAGTGCTGAGGGGTTTGTTGAGAAGGTATCCTGAAATATCGAGCCATAGACACTAAAAATGTAGGGATGGGATTTTTCTTTTGGTTTTAGTTTTTTTTTTTTTTGAAGGACAAGATTATCCACATGAAATATCACTTAGACCAGGGGGAAAAAAAAAAAAAAAAAAAAAAGCAAAAGCAAGCAGACCTGTCGGCAAAAAGCGGGTGAAATCTTAGTCCTGCCTTGGCTGAGGCAGGAGGCAGCATATCTCCGTACCCGCTGCCCGGCCGTGGCACTGTGTCCACCTCGTGTCTGATACCTCCTGCCCGGCAGCGATGGAGAACAGGCCAACTTGATTAGAGAGCTGGCACGGGATGTGAGGACATCTGGGAGGCCTCGGATCGGGAGCATGAATTAATAAGAACCAGTAAGAGGAGGAGACTGAATGGGATTCAGAGCCCTGACGGGAGATGGGGGCTGCCAGCTGCGGCTGCCCGGCTGCTGCCACCAGGGTCCTGATTTCTGGTCCTGCCCTTCCCAACGCCATCACGCCCCAGGTGATGCCTCTGCCGAAAGGGAGGGGAGAGCATGGCCTGGAGCCGGGCGCTTTGTCATGCGCAATATAATCTAGGGGGTAAAAGGGCTGATGTTTAAATGATCCCTGTTTGTCCTTCCCTGAGATATACGGGCTGATGATTTATCTGGAGGGTCTCCACAGCTCGTTAACAGCTCAGCCTCCCATGAAAGCAGCTGCATCAGTGTTTCCCAAAGGCTGGAGTGGGCTATGGAGCCTCCGGGGCTAGTGGGATTGATTTCGCCTCTCCCCTGTTTAATGAAGCCGCAGCTCCCAGTTGTGGGCTTGGTGGCCTACCACTGCTGTGATGGTGGGACAGGCTGGGAGGCAGCGGAGTCAGGCAGGGCGAATTCGGCAGCCTCACTGCTTTGCTGAGATACTTGGCCGGGCGCCTGCTCACCCCAGCTCCTTCTGCGGCCCATGAAGTGAGCCAGGGCCTCACCAAACCCACCTCTGGTGCTCATCCATGGGCAGGTCCAGCAGAGAAGCAGCCCCATGGACCTCAGCTAGTGGCACTTACTGCAACCAGCAGCCCCAGGGGACTGGTACCGCATCTGTGAGACGCCTCAGCCATCTAAGACACACATGTTGGGTATGTTGCCAATCATGGTACCCTACCGACAAGCAACCACCCACCCTGTCCACATCCTGTTTGCACCGGGGCAATGGCTGCAGTCTCCCCAGTACACCCCAAGAGCAGGCAAGGACCCCTTTACACCAGGCAGAGCAGTACCGTGGGGCCACGGTGGCACCCGCTTGGCTGCAGAGGGCTGTGAGCCTGAAGAGCAAGTGCATGGAGAAGTCTGGGAGCAAGACGGAGAGGTCTGGGTGGTACATCGAGGGGTCTGGGAGCAACATGGAGGGGTCTGGGTGCTACATTGAGGGGTCTGGGAGCAACACGGAGGGGTCTGGGTGGTACATTGAGGGGTCTGGGAGCAACACGGAGGGGTCTGGGTGGTACGTTGAGGGGTCTGGGAGCAAGACAGAGGGATCTAGGTGGTACATTGAGGGGCCTGGGTGCTACATTGAGGGGTCTGGGAGCAAGATGGAGGGGTCTGGGTGGTACATTGAGGGGTCTGAGAACTACACGGAGAGGTCTAGGTGCTATATTGAGGGGTCTGGGCGCTGAGACCAGCTCTCACCTTGGCTTTAATTGGGTGGGGAAAGGCATTGTGTCGTTCTGGGTCGGCTCGAATGACCCCCACCCCTCCCCAGGCAGCAGGGGGCTGCGGGAAGCGATGGATTTCCACCTGGAGGGCTGTGGGGCAGGCACAGAGACGGGGACGCGCCGTGCTCAGTACAAATCCGCGCGCAGGGGAATTACAGCGAGCTGTTACACCCAAGTGCGCTCGCGCGGCAGGGTGTCTCAACCGCGGAAAAAAACACTCTCGGAGTAAGCCAGCATCGGGCACGTCCTGAGAATAACAGCGCCGTGTCCTGTCTACACCTCCTGGCCCGCAGCCCGCGGCGCAGGGTGAGCTGTACGGACCCCGAACGGCGGGTTCGTTAGCTGGGCTGGCAAAGCGAGGTGATGAACACCTCCCCGGCGCTCCCAACGGTCCTCAGCCACCGCCGGCAAATATTTACAAGAGCTCTCCAAGGGAAACCCATAAACTGCTCCCTGGTATAGCTTCCCGAGGATCACTCCAGACAGCTATATTAGCTGGAACATGAAGTAGTTACACTCCTGCTGCTCTTCCAGTGCTTTTGAAACAGATACTTGTCTCTTTTATTACCTTTGTTTGTGTCTCGTTTTATTTGTGCGCTGTGTGCTTCATTGTGCTGGGTTTGATACAGTTGTGGCTGGCTACGGCTTGGAACAACAATAAATACCTTCCAGGCCTTTTGTGCTTTTTAATATTATTCTCCCCTTTCCAAAGAAGTGCCAAGCCAGACAACGAAAACAATACAGGGAAAATTAAACCCTAAATCTGCATTTACGGTTCTATATTAAACACGCAAGCAAGGCTGGGTTCAAACTGTTGATGAGTATTTTTTTCCCCTGTTAAAAATGTGCTCGCGGGGAAGGTGGCGTGTTTCGTGGGGAAGGGGTGACTTTGATGAAGATTTACTCGGTAAGGTTTTCACAGTCCAGGATGGACACGCCAGCCGGAGAACATGACCCCAGGGACCAGACTGGAGACAAGGCTCACCCAGGTGGAGACGTGCCCATGTCCTGGTTCACTTTGCTCCACATGAGAGAGCGTCCAAAGCCTTGGCTCTCCCCAAAAGCTTAACCAAGGGGCTCTGAAGTTAAGGGCAGTCTTTTCATGGACTTTATCGGACATCGAGCAATGCTTAGAGAGTGTCGGGGGCTGAATCAGGCTCCCGAAGGGCTGGGACAGGGCAGCTGAGCTGGACAGAAGAGCCAGAGACCCACTGATGCAGTGCTGGGCATAAAGCCCTTTACAGCAGGTTTTAAGGAATAACTCATCCTTTTACGTGTGGGGCTTCAAAGGGGAGGCGCCGATTTGAGTCTCATGGTTTGCTCTTTACATGCGATCCCTTTGAAATATCTCCCCCCCGCCTCAGGAGGGCTGAAATCACATCTGGGAACCACCGGCCCAGCAACACGACACGAGCCCGGAGCCCCGCGGTGCTCCCGGGGCGTTTGTAACACCCAGAAAACACCGAGCCCTCCCGTTCCCCAGGCAGAGAGGGGCAATGATGTACCCCCAGCAAACCAGCCTCAGAGCCGGCAAATCCCTGGGGGCTGCCGAGGGAAGGGCTCCGGCATTGCCCCCCTCCCCGGGAGACCCCGCGCTGCTGCTCCCGCTCCGTCCCGGCTGAGCGGAGCTGTGACAGCTCCTCTTATTGGCTTCGCTGGGCTGAAGAGAGCACTTTAAAAGGAAGCAAAGCAGTAACACGGCATTAGTTCCTGCTGGAAGGGGGGAACGAGAGACGCGCGTTCCTGCCTTGTATGGGAAATTTGGCCTGCTTGCATCACCCCAGGAGTTTGGGCTGAATACTGTATTCTTAGCATCCCATCCACAGGCAGCCCGCGCTCCTGCTAGGCAGTGCTAAAAACCGCTGCCAGCTTGGAGACGGCCGGGCTTCAGCGGCGGGTGAAGTCACGCCTGGATAACGCGCCGAGGCTTCGAGATAGGGCTGGGCAATGGCCCAGCGGCGGCGACCGCCGCGCTCGACCCACCAGAAAAATCTCAGGGACAGGGGGAACCTGCCCTGTTGTGCATCCACCTGCCAGTGTGCCCTGGGGTGGTTACGGGCATTCCCACCCACACGCCAGCTCGCGGATAAGCCCGTCGCCCCGCTGGGATGAGGTCTGGATGCCAGCGGAGCCGGGTGTGACTCCCCAAGAGCCAGCCCCCCCAGGGACCGCCCGGCAGCGAGTGTGTCCCAGGCCCTGGAGGGTTTTGGAGGCAATCCCAGGACCGAGCTTTTGACGACTTGGGAGCACAATATCCCGGTGTCGTTTTAAGCCTAATTTGCATGTGCAGCACAGCGCCGAGTGTGTAATTACTGAGCTGCGCAGGCAGTCGTCAGCTCGGCTGTTTCAAAACACGATCTTTAGTGCTTCACAAAACGTCAGCAGACACCTTTCCCTCGACGCAGCTGCCTGTGAGGTTCAGCCGAGAGAAGCGGTGGGGCTGGGTGAAGGTTAGACAGGTCCACCTGACCAGCCTCAGCTGGACAAGCCCAGGGAGGACGTGGTCACCTCCTCTACACAAGGAAGAGGGCTGAGACGAGGCCAGGTTAGTCTGAACATGTTGATAACCAACAGTGGCTCTTCTTGGCCTCCACATCTGCCACGCACTAAGCAGATCTGCCACTTCCCAGCTCCCCAGACTCCACCTTCCCAATCTCTCGACCCCCTTACTGGCCTCCATGTTCACCCATGAGCCTTCGGAGGCATCTGCAGCAATATGCTGGGAGGGCTCAGTCACTACCAAAGGTAGGGAAAGCTCAGCCTTGAGGTTCCCCTTCATTTTGTGAGCTTGTGTCCCAGCTCAGAGGGATCCAGATAGATAAGGCAGGGAAAAGTCAAGCTCAGGACTCAGCGTGTGTGCATGCAAAGGGATGCTCTTGCCTGTGTATAAGCATTCGCGTTGCATGCACGCACAGGAGAGCAGATGGAGGTATGGCATGCATAAGGTTGTGGTGGGCATTTGCATGTTTGCAACGTGCAAGCTCTATGCATCTGCATGTCATGCATATTTTTCACTGAGGGTTGTGCGTTTTCACAGGTTTCTCTGCAGGGACGTCCACAGCAAAAGGGCCTCACGCATTTTTGAAGACACATCTATGTCTGGATGGGCATGCCATGCCAACAGACAACAGTAACTCTGTAGTTCCAGAGGAATGATGAAAAACGGGAGTAGACTGAGCACATCATCGTGCATCTGTGTCACTACCAGATTTCTTCTCCCATGGGCCCCATTTCCCCACCCCGTGCGCTGAACAAGGTTGCGGGGAGGGAGGTGACGGACACCCCGTGCTCCATCCAGCCTGGGCTCAGACGGAGCATGTGTTTTCGGCTTGCCTGTTTCTTTGCGGCGGTGGATTCTTTTTTCTTCCCGTCTGCTAATATCAACAAAACCTGCCAGGGCACCTCATCACCGGAGCTCCCTGAGAGCAAACGCGACATACTTGGAGCATGCAGTCAGCTTTTCCAGCCAGTCCACACGGCCGGCGTAAACTGTCTAAGTACCATCAGAAACCACTTTATAAACTCAGGATGGGGAGGAGATGATTGATGGCTCCGCACTGGACATGACACAGCTTCTACACTTCCCTGTATTTATAATATTTGTGTATTGCCCCTACCTCAAAGCTTGACAGGGCTAGTCCCATTCACTTAGAGATATGAATTTGGCACGGCCTGACATAAACTCCATCGCTTCGGGCCACCAAGGGAGAACCATTGTTGTAAACTTTCTCCCCCCGCACCCTGCTTGGCCCCTTTTTTCCCCCCTTCCAGTCACATTATTTCTTTACAAGCCAACAAGAACAGAACCAAATGTTTCACATCTGTTCTTGCCGTCCAGCCATTTGCATGAGAATCGCGGTCGGTGTTTCAATGAGCACAGCTCGCTGGCCGGCAATGGGGATGGAGCCGGCCACCACCGGCCCCTCGTGCTTCTGCCAGATGTCTGGGCTCGGCACAAAAGAGAAGGACCCGCGGCGTTAACAAATCACCTTCTTTCGGGATCTAATTGCTCTAGAGATATGTCGGGTGATTTTTCTTTCTGGATGGTGATCCTCACCCTTGGGTCAACCCTTTTGAACCTCCCGTTTGAGGGGTTTGGTGGCGGCGGTCTAGTTTTCTGACATCGTCTTCACCAAGGGAAGGTGGCATGTAGGATAGCCTTAAGGTGGGGGCAATTTTTGTTTAATCAATGAGTAATGGTAATTTTAATGGTAAAGCACCTCCAGTAATACGGCACCACTGGGAAAGGTCTTTGAAAAATATGTCTGTGTTTTGCAGGGAGTTCCCATTTTAAAAAAATAACAACATCTCCACTAATCGGCTCTACTTCTTCTTGCCAAAAGCATCTTCCTCCCTGCCTGCTCTCCCTCTGCATCCCCTGCCCTGCTCCTTCTCCAGGCCTGTTCGGCTCCTGCCCCTGCCCTGAGCACTGGGGATGGGGGTGAGACTCAGGGCTGTGATTTTTGGCAGCTGCTTGTTCTCTTTCCAGCCCGGCTGGGCATTATGAGCTGCTGGTTGACTGACGCAGCAGCGGCTGAAAGACTTGGTGTTGGTATGTCTAGAGAAGGGCGACGGAGCTGGTGAGGGGTCTGGAGCACAAGTCTGGTGAGGAGCAGCTGAGGGAGCTGGGGGTGTTCAGCCTGGAGAAGAGGAGGCTGAGGGGAGACCTTCTCGCTCTCTGCAGCTCCCTGAAAGGAGGGGATGGCCAGGGGGGGTCGGTCTCTTCTCCCAAGGAACAGGGGATGGGACAAGAGAAAACGGCCTCAAGTTGCATCAGGGGAGGTTTAGGATGGATATTAGGAAAAATGTCTTCACCAAAAGGGTTGTCAAGCATTGGAACAGGCTGCCCAGGGAAGCGGTGGAATCACCACCCCTGGAGGTATTTAAAAGATGGGCAGACGTGGTGCTGAGGGACATGGTTTAGAGGTGGACTTGGCAGTGTTAGGCTGATGGTTGGACTCGATGATCTCAATGGTCCCTTCCAACCTAGATGATTCTATGATTTTACGTAATCTGGCAAAAGAGACCTGGAAACTGCATCAGAGAAGTGTAGAAATGTAGCAGTCGAAGCCCCTCCATGCCATCTGCATGAGCTGCTCTGGGTCTCCCTCCCTGTGTAGTTGATACTCTTACTGACCCTCCAAGCCATGGGGTTCTCCTAAGAAAATTAATGTGTAAAGAGAAATTTTCTTGGCATCCTGGTCTGCAGGACCTCTTGGGTTGATGGCTGTGGCTCTGACCTCCAAGCAGCTCTGTACAGCCCCGGCAAGGGCAGCTCAGCGTTGGCCTGGGCCATGTTGGCCACCCAACTTGGTGGCCAAGCAACAACCCGGCTTGTTGCTTTCAGCTCTATTGGGACACTTGCACATCCTAAAGGATCCAAGGTTGTAATCATGCTCCAAAATTAAGATTATCCCGGGTGGCATTTATTGGGTAAAGCCCGTTGGGTCTTGGGTCTATGCACAAAGCTGTCCTGCCTCCGGCTGGTAAGCTCATATCCATGTGCTGGCATCCGAGTCCTGCCTGTGCGGTTCACAGTCATTCCCGTGAGCTGGGAATCATCCCATGGGGATATCCGGAAAAGGCAGGGTGGCCCCACAAGATGAGGCATCTGCTGGGGTCATGATCTCCAGCTGTGACATCCTCCTTTGGGTCTGCCCAAGCATTTAACCGTGTTTTGGAGGATTCCCGACCACAAAGGTAACGCAGATTGTGTATCGATCCAGCGCCCTTCAGTCAATAGCTACAAACCCCCCACCGCCGTGGCAGCGTCCCCGCGAGCAGAAAGGGCTGCTGAGCGCTGTTGAGAGAGGGCTGGGCTGCGGCGCAGCCACAGTAGGGGCGTAGCGAAGCCCCATGAGCTACACTGTGCCCCAAGCCCCCGGCCCCAGCACGGTGGGCTGGATGCAGTCAGCCCATCTGAGAAACTTGCACCACCTTTGTGCCCACCCCGCGACCTCCAGTCCTGGTACAGGCTTTGAGAAAGGGTGTTTTAGCAGCGCGAAGGGCTGCATTTATCCCCTCTGCGCACCAACAGTAGAACAAACGACGGCTGAAGAGCTGGCACTGTGCTGCTTTCCCACGCTCTGCCCTCGCTGCTGTGTCCATACCCTCCCCTCGCCTGTGGCAAAGCCCCGCCGGCGGTGGATGTGCTGCCCTGGGGCAATGGCAGCGCATGGGAAAGCAGGCAGCCCCGGTACCTGCCAGCGTGGGGGTGGCTGGCAGCAGAGAAGGATGCCCTCAGCACCCCCGGGAGCATCCCCACCACAGCAACAGCGGTGGTCTGGGCAGAGAAGATGAAGCACAGACCCGGCTTCTCTGCCACCATGCAGAGCTGCTTGTCCCGGTGCTGCCATGGCTGTACGGACCCACCGGAGCCAGAGCTTGCGCTGCAGGACACGCGGCGTGATACAGGTTTCCCTGCTTGGATGTCATCTCCATAGGGCGCAGCTGGACGGGTGGGTCAGAGCACATCCCTGGGGGAAAACGTGCTCACATACACCCAAGTGAGCGCTCCCACACTTTAATATCACCGTGTGTGAAGGAGAGCATCGGGAAAGCCACGCAATCCGCCTGTGTGTTTGGCTGTAAGGTGAGGGACCGGCAAGACGGCAATTGGCATTGATGCCGCAAGCTTTATAGCAGGGAAGGAGAACATTTCAGAAGAGAGCACAGGTTGCTGGCTGCGAGGGGACAGCGCAGGGGTTCAGGTCACCTCCTCGTCACAGCTGGGGCTCATCGAGCGCAGAAGGCGCTGGCTGCCCCCACGCTGCCATGGTCCACCCCGCAGCGTTCAGGTGAGCAGGTCCACGGCAATCGGATACCAACCACAGAGGCGGTGGCATCTCTCCCGAGGTTTCCCCATCCGTCGCAGGGAGCAAGGTCTCACTGCCATCAGCACTCCTGCACTTAAGCCCTCTCTGCTCTGCAGGCTGGGTGTCACTGGGCTTTCTGTCCCAACCTGAACGCAAAGGGGAATGAAGAGAGTATGCGGTGACAGCAGAGGCGTTTTGGCGGGGGATTGCTGGCCTGTGGCACCTGTGGCCAGCGGCAGAACCTTCCCGGCATGTCCCTCAGCTGTGCCCTTCACTCCCCGGCCGGGCCACCGCTGTGATGTGTGCTGACCTTTAGGGACAGAGTATTTTTTCAGGCTGCTGCCTGACGGGCCAAGCCTCTGGGATGCACGTGGGGAATCCCTTTGAAGCTGACATTTCTCAGCGAGCCGCGTTTTCCGCCCTCCCTCGGCGATGTGTTCGGAGAGGCTCATCTGCGCTGCCAGCGCCTTGGACCACCCTCGACTCGTGCAAAGTGTTGCCAGCTCCAAAGGTTCCTGTGCTCACTCAGCTGGGCATAAATGACAGCACCACACTCGGGACATGGGACAGTGTCCGTGCTGGTTTGCGCCTTTGTGCTTGCAGCGATGCCACAGGACTGAACCTTCTCAGCGCAGCTGCCCCGGGGTGATGCTTGAAAGGATGCGGGGAGGTGGACGGCAGCACAAAAGCAAGTCCCGGAGACGTCTAGAAGACCACTATGAAGACAGGAACGGGGGCATTTCCACTAGTTTCTTAGAGCTCAGCGCAAGCGCTTTTGCTGTTTGGGCTCTGTGGTCCCACCTGGCGATTCAGAGTCTGTTTTCTCACATTTGGAGAGAGAGGAGGCTGTGGGCAACGAGCCTGCAGCTGTCCTGGGTCTTTACCTCCCTCTGCACGACGGCTGGGAACACTCTGTGCACTGCACCTCCCTTGCCAAGAAATGAGCTCCATCCCCCCACCTGCCCCAGTCCTTTCTCTTTCAGATGGTCTGCATTTCAGGAGTCCCCCTTATCTTAAAATAAAAGTAGTAGATGGGGCTACAGAAGTCATCTACTCCATATTGATGCTGACGGTGATGCCTTAGATGGCCTCCTGGTACCCAAACTCCCCTCTCTTGAGCATCCGGTGAGAGTAGATACAGCAGATACAGTCTGAATGAATCCTGAATATTGTGATAAGGTCCGTATTTATGTTAAAAAAATAATTAAGGTAGGTTGATTGTACCTGATGCTGGCTGGAAGCAGGAAAGAGGACGTGCAGTATGTACTTGTGAGCACAAGAGGGAGAGCAAGGAAGGAAGAGAGGGGAAGGACAGGGATGAAGGAAATGGACTTGATACCTGTTTGTAAACTAGGTCAAGATTAATAATGATTTGGATAGCCTTGGCTCCGGGCCCAATTTTACAGGTTTTGCAACGGCAGAGAAAGAAAAGGCAATTCCTGCCTGGAAGAGCAAGCAGTCGATGGCTCCGCTCCGGCGGTGACTTACAGAGTCTTCGCTTTACCCACGCCAGGAGCCCGATTTCCACCCGCATAAACCTAACCACGGGAGTGAGGGCTTGCAGGCCCTGCGCTCGGCAGGTTAAGTCAAGGCTCTGGTTTAATCCGACTTATGACCGTCAAGGCAAGTCTTACCCAAGGAGAAAAAAAAAAAAAGAAAAGAGAAACCCTCTCTTGTAAACTGACTATTTTTATTTCACTGCTTTATATTTTATCATCTGCTTTACTCTGCCATTCCCTCTCGTTGCTGTATTCAAGTAGATATGAAACTGAATTGCTCCAAAACTGAAAAACACGAAACTGATTGCTCCAAAAAAAAAAAAAAAAAAGTGATGCAAAAGAGAAGAAAAATTGAATGCTGGGCTTGGCGTTTTGCAAGACCGGCTCAGCCTTTTACTCCCAGCACATGAGACACTTTAGCGTAACGGAGCAGAAAGTCTGGTAAAAGTCCTCTAGGAAAGAGGGAGCGCTGGAGCAAGCGCGCCGCGTGCCTGGCGGGGACAGGGCTGGCGTTGGGCAGAGCCGGGCAGGACGGTCCCGGCAGAAACGCCGTCCCAAGGCAGCGTTCAGCCGGCAGCCGAGCGCTGGCCGGCCTGATGAGAGGTTTGGAGAGCTATTTAGCAACACCAAATTGGGACTTGAAGCAGAATTAATTGAGCTCAAATTGCATCCTCCTAGCAATCCGCTAATCTGCTCCAGCAGGAGGATAATGACATCTCAAGAAACCGGCTTCAAAAATTGAAACTTGCCGAGTTTTAATAAACGGGCTGCTTAAAAAGAGGATTAATACTTGCATACGAAATATTGCCATACCAAGACTTACGTTCATATGGGAGCCTTTTGCCTCCAAATGGAAGGGGGATCTCAGGAGAATTAGTGAACTGCCTGCACTCACACACACACACACACACACACACACACACAATTACGTGCCCAAAAGCACACAGCACCAAGCTGCTGTCATGTCCCCAAATTACTTCTCTTAAACCGTGTTTATTAGTCCCAGGCAGTTCTTAGCATGCAGGAACTTTAATAAAAGCTCCTTTCCAGCAAAGACCTCAAAATGCTCTGCAAACAGCGACAAATCAAGTGTCACATCATCCCTGGTGACACAGGGACAGCACTGCAGCCTTTGGGAAATAAGAAGTGGCGTGTGGCAAATACATAGAATCACAGAATCGCCCAGGTTGGAAGGGACCTTTCAGCTCATCTAGTCCAACCATCAACCTGACGCTGCCAAAACCACCACTAAACCAGATCTCGAACCAGGAAGAGAAACGGAAAGTCTTTTCGAGTCCTGCACCCTCTCCCAGTTAATTTCTTTTCTCCCATTTTCTGAGATCTCTGTCACGGGGAGACAGCTGAGAAAATGGGATTTTTTTCTCTGATTGCAGTAGCAGCCCTTTGGGAAAAACGGCATGCTCACAGCATTCACGGGCGGCACGGCGGGATTTTGGGATCACTGATCAATCTGGCAGCAAATAGGTTGGATTTCTGGAAACTACTCCCCTACCCTCCTCACTCCATGGCTCCCGTTTGGGTGCAGCTGGTTGAAAACACCGAGTGCTTTAATGCCGAGTGATTCCCTTCGCACGTCTGCCTGCCCCTCAGAGCAGCGCTCGTCTCCGCAGGCTTCACCCCGTTCCCTGACGTCTCCCCCTTTGCTTAAGTTTTTTCCGTGTTAATCTAATAAGGCAGAGAAGAAGCTCCCCACAAATTCTTATCCATCACCCGCAATTTACATTTTATTAGCACGGCTACCCACAGCAAAGCAAATAAACTGCAGCGGGTTGTTCCCTCTGTTGCTGTCAATAATATTGTCGTTGTCACCGACCCAATTAGAAGCATTTGTCGGTGCTCAGTAATAAGCTCGGAGCCGGCGCTGAGGTCTCTGTCTTTCACCGGGTGGCTCACAGGCCGCTATGAAATATTTATGAACGATCTTGGATGACATCTGTTTGCTATTTTGCTGGTGATGTTCCCAGCGAGCGGCCGGCCTGGGGAGCACACGTCGGTGCTGGCAGCGCCGGCATCAGGTGAGCCCTCGAGGTGGATCGACGGGAAAATAAACCACACCAGGGGTCAGATGCTCCATCCCGGAGCAGGTCCCGGCTGCTGCGTTGGAGCATGGCCCTGGGGACCCCAGGCTGGTCCAGGCTGGAGAAGCATCACCGAGGATGATCACCCGGGTTTCAAACTGAAAGAGGGTAGATTTAGATTGGGTATTAGGAAGAAATTCTTTGCTGTGAGGGTGGTGAGCCCCTGGCCCAGGTTGCCCAGAGAATCTGTGGCTGCCCCATCCCTGGAGGGGTTCAAGGCCAGGCTGGACGGGGCTTGGAGCAACCTGGGCTGGTGGGAGGTGTCCCTGCCCAGGGCAGAGGGTGGCACTGGATGATCTTTGAGGTCCCTTCCAACCCGAACCATTCTGTGACTCTATGATGTGTCCGAGGCTCACCAGGCAGCGCTGGAGACTCCAGGGCTCCAGCCCAGCCCTGGTTTCCTTCAGAGCAATGTGCTTTTGACCAGCTCTGCTTCCAGCTGTGTGTGAGATGTGTCCTTTCACTGGGCAGCTGTGGGAGGAGGAGAAACTTCATCTAAGAAACTAATATTTGAAGGAGGAGTGACTTCAGGTTTGGCCAAGATGGTGAAATATCGTGGCCAAGCACCACAGCATTTGGGCCAGGAACGAGAGTTACGCCACCGGCACAAATTTGCACCCTGTGTTCCCATGTCTGGTGACCAGGGCAAGGGGAGGGGATGGTTGTACCCCACGTCCATGGGAATGAGACCCACTGCTGGGGCTGCTACAGCATGGGCTGAGCAAGGAGGAACTGCGGAGGAGATGTCGCACCTCCACTGAGCTCAGTGAAATCACCCTGCTGGCCACGGAGTACAAGTCTCCACAGCAAATCCCAAAATACCCTGAGTCATCCGATGGCCCAAAAATATCATCATAATTGTCTGAGCACTGTCCCTTAGAGAGGATTCTTGTTTTAAGCACTTCACTAAGACCCCTAAATAGGGATTTATTACTTTGGTCTTCCTCTATAGCCTGCAATGAGCAATTTGCACCTAAATCTATGCCTGAGATGGGAATTACACTCTAGAGTTGCCCGTTTCCCTCTGAGGAGCTGTGCTCCCCACAGCTTCCTTAGGGTACAACACCCCTCTGCGGCGCTTAGGATCCACAGCTCGCCATACAGTTTATCGATGTCATTGGGTATCTGATGACTGTTCCTAGAGCTATTCTTTGGTGGGTTGTCCATCATGAGACGACTGGCAGCTGCCCAGTGTGGGCCAGAGCTGTGCTGTCAAGATCATGGTCCTGCCTCCCCAACACCCTTTGACTCCACCGTCCCCTCCTTCCCACAAACTCCACAAGTGACCATGTGCTTTAGCCAAGGCACCGGCGCAAGCTCCGACCCTTGGCCGTGTTGCGGGGAGGGGAGGAGGGTGGTGGGGCAGGATCGGAGCTCTGGCCGGAGGGGCAGGGTGGATGCATGCTGTGCCCCAAGAGCCATGCTCATGGGACTAAAGGGCTGCCCAGCAGAGAGCCTGGCTGGGCACATGGTTGGGTAAAAGCCTCGCAAATCCCCCAAATTATACCCTTCCCGCTGCAAGGAGAAAAGAGAGGCTGTGCTGAAGCTGTAATTTGCACAGGAATAGCAGGATTGTTGTATTTATATCATATCATGAGTCTGAGTACCGCAGTTCCCCAGAGCTCTTGGTACCACCAGCACGTTCTACTGACACCCCGTCCACACCGCCTGAGCCTCCAGCCCCCCCTCAAACCTTCCCTGCGGTCACGCTGGAGCTGTCAGCAGCAATACTCATTAGGAGGGGAGTTAACGACAGAGGTCTTCATCCCCAATCTGACGTGCTGGTGACACTTTGAGGGAGGTGGTAGCTTGTCATTGGATAACCCTGTCACCACCATGCCTTGGAGAGATGCTTTCCTGCAGGACAAGCCTTGGCCTACGCCACGATGCTGCAAGTGTATGAGGAAGGGGCTGTGCTGGGCTATCTGTGTGGGCACCAGGGACATGACAAGGGCCACGGAGTGAGCTGGTGTCAGAGCCAGGACTGGGCTCAGTGCTGAGGACCTCAGGTGGGGACCGCCCTGCACACCATGGTGCATGCGGAGCAACACAGGGCAATTTCCTCTGGCAATATATAGCCCAGGGTCTTTCTGTTTATCTGAACCATCATTTGCAATCTCAAGTGTGTAAGGAGCAAACAGGCGATGCTGGAACTAGGATCAAGTGAAATGACCTATGAAGAGGTACCCACCTGACTGTCCTTGGAGGCAGAAAAACTCTTGGCTAAAGACCTCCCTGAAGCACCTCTCCATGGTCACTTTTCTTCCCAGGACCACGCTGTTAAAGGTGCTCTTCCCCTCGCTCCTGAACTCCACATTTGAGTTTTAGGCTTTGACTGGCCAAAGGACCTGTGTGGGTCCTGTCTGTCTGCGCGTGGAGGCTTTACCTGGAAAGTCTTCGGTGATGCCTCCGGGGGCTTTTGTGTTTCGAGCACCCATCACTGCGAGCTCTTCGAGTACCAGTCAAAGTCAGCAAAAGCAAAAAACCCCAACAAATACAGCAAAGGGGAGAGCGTCCCCAGCAGAGCTGCTCTGGGTGTTTCCCAGGCTTGTCAGGAAGGACCCACCGCCTCCTCCTACCCGCCAGCCATTCCATGGAGCTGTTTTAATTAAAACCTGCACAGACACCTTTTCATGTCTGCTCCCCAGCCAGGCACTTCCTCGTGGTGACTTTGCTCATGGTGGAGGGTGCCGTTGTTAGCACTTCGTTCTACCTGAAGTATACGAGGACGAAAGATAAGTGGAAATAATTTTCCACTGAAGGACATCAGTAAAATGTATGAAAACTGCCTGTCTCTGGACCATCTGGCTGCTGATAATACAATATTAATAACCACAGTCAATTAAGCCGGGCCTCCCTTGGGGAGCAGGGTTTCAGTTGGGCAATGTCACAAGAACTGATGTAATCCAAGTTCTGATGCCATCGATAGCAGCTGGCCCAGGAGCCAGGGTGCCCCGGGAGGTGTTCAGGCACACTCCCAGCTCTCCCAGCAGAGCCACGGCCACTGTCAGAGGAAGAAGAAGCCTTCAAGATGATCTGCAGGTGCTTTGGGAGCCCAAGCTGGGGTACCAAAGGCCTCTTGTCTTAAGAAAGCCCAAAGTGGGAAAAACTACTGAGAGGCGATGGTGGGCACTCTGTGAGATGCGGGAGGGGGACTTGGATAAACAGGCAGGCAGATGGGAAGGGTTTTCCACTCACTGGGATTGTGGAGATCCCTAGTTATGAGCATGGACATGCCCAGTGGTGGAGTCACAACTGCTTCAGAGGAGAAAATTCTCCCTCCTGCTATCCCTTGTAAAAACCCTTTCTTTGCTCTGAGCCAAAGCTTTTTCTTGTTTCCTTTAAGGTTTTTAAGCGGTTGAGGCTGTGACTTTGACAGGGCTTAGCAGGCAGGGGAGAAGCAGCCCAACGAAGAGGTCCCTTCACGGTAAGGACATTTGTCAAGGGGAGGACAACCAGCAGTGTCCCATACCCTGATGTAGCTGAGATTCGGCGCACAACCTGTCCCTTTGCAGGGCTCCTGCTCTCCATCCAAAGCTCTTCAGGACTCCAGGAGCCTCTCCTGCTGCAAGATGGATTTTTTTTATTATTATTTTTTTTTGAGGCTCTGGAAGAGTTTCATCAAAAACCCCATGGAAAATACCAAGGTGAGAAGCAGATTGTGCTAAGGATGGATGAACACTAAGATCCTTTACTCACTACGTCACCCATGAAACACACAAATATCCAGGATATAAATGTGTGAGCAGGATAATGCCCATGTTCCCCAGCAAAACATCACTCCAACCGCAGCTCCCCAAAGAAGTGGTTCTTTGGCTTATGAAGAGCCACGGCTTGAGGTGTCACTCTGGGAAGCACCTCTGTCGGGGAGGACAATGTTTTCCAGAACAGCCCTCCAGGATTTTGCACACAGATTCAGGAGCAAGTTTGTAACACCGAAAGAATCTCCTCACCATATCCCAGGAAAACTCCTCATAATTGGAGATACTTGCTACAAATTTGACATGAAAAGCAGAGTAATTTAGCATTTGAAGAGAGAGGTAGCTAGGTATGGCCAGGATATTTTTTCCTGTTTTTGTTTGTTTGGTGTTTTTTTTTTTTTTACATTTCACGACCAGTTTGAGTTGGGAACTATTTGGCTGGAAAATTCACGCTGTGAGAAAATTTGGGGCTTTCAAATAATACCTTTCCCAGCAGCAAGAGATTCATTGTGATTTCCAAAGGGTGTCACATGTTAGTTTTGCTCAAACTTTTGATATCTAAATTTGTACCAGGTTTGGCCCAGTTCCAAAAGTACTGCAAAAAACGTGAAGTCTGTGGGGGGGGGACAGGGACATGAGACCCTCAGAACTGGAAGGGGTGAGGAAAACTCTTGAGTAACCAAGCAGCAAGCGGGCTGGTGCGTTAATGCAATTCAAGATACAACTTTTCTCGTTGCTTTTACCCACAGAGTTTCTTTGGCAGCGAGAAGCGGTGCTGCGGAGAGGCAGGAGCTGACACAAGGGGGATTTATGGGATGGGTGACGACTCTTCCCATTGCACTTCCCACAGAGCAGCTTCACCCCCCCTGGGGAAGCCAAGGGGCAGCCTGTTTTGGGAAGAGCCAGAGGCTTCCCGCCTGCGGGGGGCCAGACGGCTCGTGTCCAGCCTCAACCCAAGGGCTGACCCCATGGAGGTCAGCCTTCTCCCTCTTGCCTAATTAAGCTGCAATTACACCCTTCCAAACAGAGGCACCTTCGTGTGAGGGTGTGCAGCATCCACTGCAAAGAAGCTCTGGGCATGGCTGGAGCCATGTAGTAAAAACCACATGAACAGTCACCAGGAGGAAACAAAAGAGCAAACCCAGTTCATGTACACCAGTTTCTCGGCAGTACCTTCCAAGGGAGCTGAAACACCTACTGAAGTCAGGCCGAAGAGCTGTTAAAAAGAAGAAGAAGAAAAAAAATTTGCTTACATAGAAAATATATTGTGCGGTTCATTTAACAACGGTTAAAGCAATTTAGAGCCATCAGCAGGATCAGAGCGCGGGATTTGCTCCGTTTGATCAGACAAATAAGGCGTGACGTCGGATGTCTCTGCCTGCAGAAGTTCAAACGCTGGGGCTTCTTCTGAGACCCCCTCTCTGCTCCGCCAAGAGCCTGGACACGTCCCATGCGGGGACAATCGTTTCTTTCCCGACCACCCCAGGCAATCTGCTGCCGCAACGCTGGTACTCTAAAGCATAAGATTGGATTAGGCTTTTCTTAGCTTGCCTCACTCCAAATGTAGTGTTGCCAATTTGTATGATTTTATGCCAAGCCTTGTGATATTTGGGATTTTTCTTAAGAGTGTCAGTTCCTGGAATAAAGTGATTACAGAAAAACCTCGTCGCTGCCTCGGTTATAAAAGTACATTCCTGTCCCACGTTGTTACCAGAAGGGTTGAAACGGGGAAGGAAGAGCCTGCGAGGGGGAGCTAAAGACTCCTCTTCCACCACCCAATCTTTGGGATTTGTTTCAAAGCTCCTGCATGTTTTTACGTAGCGATCTCTGATCTCAGAGCGTCTGGAACAGTCCTAGACAAATTTACCTTGGAATTGCAGACAAAATTTCTATCTAACTGGTGCATTCAAAGGGGAGCCTTATTTCTGGAGCAGGAACAGAAGATCATCAAAATGACCCTGCTGGTCCTGACCAGGCTGAGCTCGTCCAGTGTCCTGTCCCTAGGACAGTGGCACTTCCCCAGGATGCTCTTGCAGCCTCAGTGATCTCTGGTTTGGAGACGAGCTGAGCTTTCACCTTAGACCATCTCCTACAAGGACTAACGGTGCAATGACAGAGATAATGGTGCTCAGCACATCTGGGCAACAATCCCACATCTGCTGGAGGCTCTTTGCCACGGCTGTTCCAGGAAAGTAAGGACTGCTCAGAGGTGACCTTGGTCTTCTGGAATGCGGGTGACCTCCACGTAGTCATGAAGATGCTGAACCACTGGGATAAGCTTTACTTCTGATGAACTCACTTCAGCGCTTCCTTTCAGACATCTGCTCTTTTTCCATGTCCCATCGTAAAACGAAACACCCCCTATCCTTTCAAGATGAGCGTGTTTTTCCTGGATTCAGAATCACTTGAGTTAGTTTTGGGGGCCACCAAGTTAGGATTTTAGCTGATTGCTGCAGGCTTGCTTCTCCTGGCCTTGCCACCGGTGTCCCAAGCTGCGATGTCATGCAGCAAACAGACAACGGCCACCGTCGAATCCCATTTAAAGATGAGTCTTGTTATTTTTATACCAATTACAAGGTTATGGATCAGGCTAAAAGGTGTTTAATATGTTGTAATATTTAGGCACGCTTGGCTCCCACGTTTATTGGGGCTGTTTGTAGCAACATGGAATATGTGCTCACTGTGGAAGTATGTGGCACGCACATAAAAACAGCACAGATGTGCCAAGAAGCGCCAGGGAAGCCGGGCTGGGGAGCAAGTGCTCCTGCCTGCAGCGAGGGCAGCGGGAGAAGGGAAGAGAGGGGAGGGAAGGAGATGAACTCGTACCTGCTGGGCTTGCTCCACTCGGCTGCATCTTACTTTTACATAGTGTTTTCTTTTGAGGTCTCAAAATCCCATTGCACAATATTGTAAAAATGTCATAAAATATTTTATTGCATCGTACAACTGAAATGCTGCCAAGAGCCTTAACCCCTGAGCCGCCTCCTTCCCGCGGATGCCCGGCGTGTCCCTGCTCAGGAGCTGGCTCCCTTTGTTTTGCGGCTGAACTTTGAGGAGGATGGAGGGTGTTTAGGGGCTCGGAGGTGAGAGTTGCTGGATCACCACTCCAGGGCACTTAGTCTCTAAGACTAACTAAGTTAGCTAATTTGGGGCCTTCCCATGCCCCTATTCGGGGATTTCAGCTTGATGAGAATTAGAGGTGAGACTGGTCCTGATGCTTTCACTCCTCACCTTCTCCCCCAGCGCCAGTCCTGCAAATACCAATGGAAATGCGATCACTGCTCTGCAGGTACCCTGGGTGCATCCCACTGTCTCGTTTCATGCTGAAGCCATCGATCAGCCCTGAAAGGACTTTTGGAAGCATCTGGAGTCAAATCACAAAGGTATGGGAGGTGAAGGACGAGCCCTCCCATGCATTGGCCCTTAGGAGGTTGATGGTGCTGCTGGACAGGCGAGCTTGGGAAGTCACTTCTCAGCACTGGGCCTCATTTTCCCAAGGTGGGCATGGAGACAAACAGCTTTATTGACCTGCTGAGTAAAGCTCTTGGAAATTTGCTGGTGAGGAGACCGTGGTATCAGTGTTTATGAGACTGATGGTGGATCTTTTGAGACACGGGACTGATATTAGACCCTTCCCTTATACCGGTCCCCCAAATCAAGGTGAATCAAGGTGCAAACTGGACAAGGCCAACATGACCTTACGAGGTTCCTGTTCCCTTGGATGGAAGGAAAACCTAACCCCTCGGAGCACGGTTGGGGAGTCCAGCTCTGCACAAGCTTGGGTTTTCCTTCTGTCACTTGCCCTGTGATACCCAGCTACGTATCAAAAAATTGACCACCTGGCTACCCCATCCCTGCCTCAACAGACGCTGTCATTAACTTGGGAAATATTTCACATCAGCTGGAAAATTCCAGTGAGCTGGGGAGGCCAGAGGCCTCTCCTCCTGCAGATGTTGGGTCTGTGCTTGCCAGCAATCAGATCATGGCCTCAGTTTGTTATAAAGAAAGAGCGAAAATTAGCCAGCTGTTCTCAGTGGAGATTTTCATCCTTTTTTCTCCCCCTTTAATGAAAGAAATAATAACTCCATGAAAGGCTCAGGCAGAACTTATTCAGGCCCAGGGGAAATTCACCCTGCTCAGAGGTACAGATACCAATTAATTCTCACTTAAAACCTATTTTGAGTGGTACTTCATGGGTGTAAATCTTTCTGCTGGTGTTCATACAGAGGTGAATTTTCAACCTAGTTGTAGCCCTGAAGGGCAAAACCCCAACTATCTTTTCTTTCGTAGTTCCTAGGAACACAGTACAAGCAATTCCACATCTTTTAGCCTTCCTGGGCTGTAAGCAGGCTGCGGTATTGAGTCGTGGGCTAGGAGAGTCCTTAGGAGGAGCATTTATCTGCTGTAATGAACCTCAGGGTAGCTCTTGATTTTCAGTCTGTGTTACCAACGGTGACTCCCACCCTCTCCCAGCCCCTAAGCCCGCCGGTGGTGCCTCACATCTCACGGACACGCTGCTGGGAGTTTAATAAGGGACTCGTAACGCAAATTTCCCTTGAGTTTGTGCTAAATCTCCCATCCCGGAGGCTGGCGAGCTGGCTGAGATGTGCTGGGGAGGAATGCGGGGATCTGCTCCTTTGCTTTTCTGTCTAAACAAAATGCTTTCCCATAAACACGGAGGAGGAAACCCCACTTGGCTGAGCCCCTTGGAAGAAGTGTCTTCACTGGGAATGTTTATATGTTGCCTCTGAAACCTAAACTAAGTCAAACTGAGGCTTCGAGCAGAAACTGCCCCGCGTGGGACCGGTGCCGGGGTCTGTGCCGCGCAGCATCCGTGCAGCCAGGGCACAGCAGCGGAGCAGACCCTGCCTTGGGAACCGAGCTGGGGTCTCCATAAATGAAGTTCATCAGTTGCTCCTGCATAGACCTTCCTCGCGCCGGGGACAGCAATAACGGGGGCTGGAGGAGGAAGCCGCTCGCTCCTGCTTGCTCATGTTTCGTGTTCACGAGGGGTCATGGCACAGTGTCTCCCTGGTGAACCCAGGGCAGCCAAGATCCCATTGTCTTCTCCATGGGGAACCCAGGACCTTTTGGGAGCTTCAGGGTTTGCCTGGCATGTCCCTGAGTCTTGGTAAAGAAAGCGAAGTGCCCATGTCCCTGCCTCCTGTCAGCCCTGGCTACACCACGGACGCCTCTCCTTTGGAGAACCAGACAATCTAACTGTGTTTCCTTCATTTTAAACCACCTGGGGGTGGTTACCTGGGGGCTCTCCAAGCTCCATGAAGCGGTGTGTTGGGCAGTCTGGCTTTGCCATGGCAGTGCCTCAGTTTCCCTGCTGTAAAGCAGAGATAATTGCATGGACCGCCCGGAGGGAGCTAGCCTGGCTGGAGGGCACTGGGTGATTTTCTTACACCCCAAAGCAAAGTCCTTTAGGACTATTTGGGGTTGTGACACTGCCGTGTGTCACACTTTCTGTTAGTGAGCTTTCAACTGCCCAATGGTCACTACAGCAAAAGTGCCGTTGGTACACTTCATGCTCTCCTGAAATCTATTTATTGTCCCCAGAGCTACCAGGAAGGAGAAGAGGGAGACGACTGAGATTTTTCAGCCTCACACCATGGGAACCCACCACGGTTCCCACGTCCACCCGTGTTTTGCTGCTGGACAGACCAACATGACCGACGGACAGGACTGTGTCCACTCAAGTGCCACCATGCAGAGGGCTGTATTGCAAAGCCGCAGCTCCCATACGGTCCCTGATATTGCAGGGAGTGTTTGACTGCGCGAGGAGGAAGCATAGCTGGCCCAGAATAGCACATGGGGAGAGCTCTGCCAGTACTCCCACTCTGTTTCTGCTAAGCTGAACGCAGACATAATCCGCTGAGCTGGGAGGCTGGGTTCCATTAGCATTAAAGGGGATGGGCACCCAGATTTTAATGCCCATCCGCTGCTAAGTCCTCCACAAAAGGGCTGGAAGGTTTTTTGCAATAGCAGTTTCCTGTATCAGAGCTGTCTAGAACAGCACAGAAATCACCGCGGATTTCAATCAGCTCCTCATTATTGGTTTCTCCTCTTAGCTCAGCCAGAACAGGTTATCTGAAATCTATTTGCCTACCTCCAGCATTTAAAAAAAAAATTAACCCCCCACATTATTCGCTCCACTCCTGCCCCTCTCAAAACTGATGGGAAACAATGTTCTGATATAATTAAGGAGAAGAAATCAGTGCCGGGAGTTGGAGCAGTTAGGGCAGCCCCTACACACGCTGCAAAGAAGTGGCTGAACATTGTAATAAATGGTGTAATCACCCACCCAGCTCGACATCCCCACGTCTCAGCGAGCTGAGCCCCGCCACGATGCCGGGACCAGCAGTGCCCCCCGCGCACCCGGCACAGACCCCGCTGCCGGCACTGCCTGCTTGCACCAGTGCAGTCATACAGGCGAAGTATGGCAGGGCGATATAAAATATGACACCCTGATTTCCAGCAGGAACAGGCACAAATCCATATATAACACCACGGGGAACGAGCACGCGAATCCACGCTGTGTGCCTGCAGCGCTGTGTACAGCCTCAGAAGCGTATTACAGGTGTGTCTGCGCTCGCAAAGCAACGCAAGCCCTCACTGGGCTGGGATGCACTAACGAATTACAGGATTAATCCGTTTGTAACCCCTACAGGAAGGCACAGCCAGGTATTGCTGCAAGCTCTTTGGGGCAGAGGTTGCCTTTTTGAGGTGTGTAGGAGTTAGGAGCTCTGTTAGGGGTGATACAGATGCACACTTCCCTGCCCGGAGAAGCTGTGGCTGCCCCATCCCTGGAAGTGTTCAAGGCCAGGCTTGACGGGGCTCTGAGCAACCCGATCTAGCGGGAGGTGTCCCTGCCCAGGGCAGGGGGGTGGAACAACATGATCTTTAAGGTCCCTTCCAACCTGAACCATCCTGTGATTCTATGATTATATTCATTAGCAGTGTCTAAAAATCATCTCTGCCTGAGCAGTGCGGCGTCCGTGCTGTGATGCAGAAATGAGGACCGCAGGGCAGTGAGGGACATCTCCCACCGCGCGGTTTGGTCCCCATGTCATACAGGGCAGATGTCGTACAACCCCCGCAGCAGTTACAGCACAAACCCAGACGCAAACGACAGCTCCGTACTATTTTGCATTTGGGCGGTGGTACAGCGTGTCCCGTCACATCCCACACGAATGCACAGGCGCGTTGCCCCGAGAGCACATCTGCCTGCAAAAGCGAACACCGTCACTCAACCAGCCACAAACGCTTCCGCATATGGGAAAAGGCACAGGGGCAGCGGCTTCAAAGGGTGAGCGGGAAGAAAGTAAAGCAGCTATAGAAGCGTATAACCTCCTCCATGTCAAACACTGATGGAGAGAGACGTAATCAGCATCCAAGTTCCCATCTCCCCTTTTTTTTTTTTTTTGCAAAGTTTATTTATGAAATCTGGGGATGAAAGCAGGGTCCGATACGGGATGCGCAGCACAACCCGCAGAGGTGAAACCGGATGGTGGCAGATAACACAGGCAAACAGCAACGAGCAACACAGAAATATAAATAAAATCATGGGGTTTTTAGGAATTCATCAGAGACTCACAACAAGGATGGATCTTCCAGGGGGGCTAAAGCAAAAAGCAACGTAGCTTTTTTTGTCTCTTGCTGCTGGCTGCTCTGAAATTACACTGCTTTACACCCTTCTGTTCTTTATTTCCTCTCTGGAGGTGCTGCCACATGGAAGCAAAGCTGATCAGCAGGCTCTTCGGAGCCTGTGAATTAAAACCTGCCCTCTGATTAAAACGCCGCCGCACTTTGCTCTCCCTCTGTCTCGGTCTCTGGTCATATTGATGCGGCGCCAAGACAAAACATGGACTCGTCTCTCATAAAGAATTGCATCTCCTCCGCAGCCCAGCACCGTGTCACTGGTGAGCGGCTCCCATCTTCCATCATGCAAAGTGAAATGATTAAAAGAGAATTACTGGAATCCCCTACATCTCCATCAGAGACCAGGCTTGGTCAGTTGGAAAAATAAGTAATGAACATCATTTGTTAATGTCACTGTTAAGTGATGAATTTTTTTTATGCTTAACACGCCAGGCCTATTTTCTCTTCATTTCCACGTTTGTTTTTGAACCTGCTAATTTAATTAAATCTCTGCTGTTGAGCAGCCATTAAAGGTGACCAACCGTGCAAGGTGCCTGCTGTGGTGCACCAGAAAATTCAAGTAAATGGGAGGCAGCTTGGGGAGAGAGGAGCAGGTCCCTGCGCCGTACCAGGGCAACACCTGGGTTTATGGGGTTATGCCCCTGCAGAAGGAGTTGTAGGATATTTTAACGCATTGCACAGGGTATTCCAACCTTTCCCGATCCTAGGGCAATGCTCTGAAAATATATCCTGGATGACTTGGGCCTTAAATACATCTCCTTGCAGCATTTTTGTTTAACATAAGCGTCTCGCCACACGCCACGGGCTTTTTATCTTCCCATCTAAAGGAAAAAACATCTGGAATGAACCAGAAATATAAACATATGCTTTTTGCTTTGAGGATCCTCTCCATGCACAGGTAGTGAAAAGAGCAGGGAGGGGAGGGGAGGCATCAGACATAGCAGCAGTGTGCCCTTTCCCTCTTCCCCTGACCAGGCATCTCAGTGACCTGCAGCTTCAAGACGTGTTGTTAGCAAAAATCAGAAAGCATTGGGGTCCCTAAACCGGTCTCAACAGCCTCATGCATTTTGTACTTTGTAGAGTGAAGCGTTCACCTTGCAGATGCAGACAGCATCCATGCCTCCCCGTAATCTGAACCCATGAGCTTTGGTTTTGCCTTTCAGAAGGAATTTAATCCATGACACGACACAGCACCGCAGGGCTTGGGGGAATTCCCCTTCAAAGCCCCATGAGAGACTGAGAGCCATGGGGTCCCGTCTGTCCCTTCACACTGTGCCCCTTGAGCCACAGCTAAGGGATGCCGCTGCCCTGGGGGGGATGCTCTGAGAGCCCTGTGGTCCCCGCGTTCCAGCAGAGCACAGACCAGCCTGTCCAACAGCGCTTCCCGAGGGAGGGGATGCTTCTGCACTGGCTTCCCATCAAGAACACCCACAGGCAATTTTAATGCAAGGTCCACCTGATGCTGGGAGGAGCGAGATGGCCAGGGGCACCTCATCTGGGAATGTCCCATGGGGAAAAGCGGGAATGCAACGCCTCGGTGATGTGCAGCCTTCTTGAGGTGAGCATTATCCCAGGAGGACACTCACAACTGCCTGTCTTCTTTTCCCTCCTTGGCAACCTCGCTTCTCTGGGCAATAAGACCTCATCTGAGGAACGGTTAGTAGGAATGAGACGGGGTTTGTGCTGCTCCGAGACAACATTACGCAGGGAAAGACTGAAATTATCACATGCTGTCTGATAAGAATACCGTTCTCCAGAGCCCAACATGGAGCTGCCGGATGGCACGCATTTTTCCTCACAGCCTACGTTCGGGAGCTGCTTCATTACTTCTCAGAAGCAGCCGATAAGAGCCGAGCCGTGGCTCCTGCTGAGCGGAAAGGCAGAGGACCTCCCGCGGCCCTTGCGTGGTGGGTCTGTGCTTATTGCTGAAGCCGACACAATTTATCCGGCTCTAAGAGACTCCTATCTTCCTACGATTTAAAAGCAGAGGAGCTGTAGCGCTGCCATGCTCATTTTTGCAGGTGAAGCTGGGATGTCCAAGGTAGTGCCCGCTTGGGCAAGAGGTGGGGAAGTCCTTGGTGATGGTGAAAGCTCAGGTGGTGCCATCAGTGGCCATGAGATACCAGCCTGAGAGGGTCCTCCAGCATGGACCACGGCCTGGGCACTCCAGCAAGGTGGCGGCGCCTGTTTTCATGACAAGCAAAGCAGCAGATCCATGTGCGTGTCACGGAAAAAAGAAAACAAGTCACTCCCCGGCCTGGTGGAAAGGAGTGTGGCTGTGCTGCTGTCAGGGCAATGCCCCCTCTTTGCACCAGCGCTGGATTTGGCCCAGTCTCCTCAGGAAGCCCAGAGGGATCCAAAATGCAAATGTAAATAGATGCTTTAAAAAGCACTGGAATATATACAAGCTCCAGCAGGAATGTGGGGAGCAGCTGCTGTTTTTCTCCTTGGCCCTCTGCTGAACGTACACACGCACATTTTGTTGGTTGTAAATGTTTAGAGAAAACAGTTGCAATCAGACTCTTTGAGGACCACTTTATATCAGCTGGGCACTCGTAGGAGAACCGTGGCGGTGATGAGCTGTGCACATACAGCCCAGGCTATCGAAGTCTTCACCCCCAAGCATGGCTAAGCACCGCTCCTCTGCTCTTACACGCTGGCATTTCAGCATAGGTGACAAAGAGCAAACACAAAGCAAGCTGTCGAAATGACTGCCCTTACCTCTAGCAAGAATATCCCTAAGCTACTTACGAATTCAGCGCTCACCCCACAGAGCTGGTCCAGCAGCAGGGGGAAAGTCTGCCGGTCCCACTGCCAGCAGCCTTAGCCCTCGTACTGATCCATGGCTGATTTTTTCTCACCAGCTTTCACTTAATAGTTGGACGAAAGCAGAGGCGGGCTGAAAGCAAAATCTCTGGGTCCAAGCAGCCTTGGATGCTGCTGCAAAACCCCTCTTCTCTTTCCTCCCCTTACGTCCTTCTCACCCATGGAAGAATTACCAGCCAGGTTGGGATAACGTAGCAATGTAGGCCAGGGAGATGGGGAGGAGGGAAGGAAAGTCCATGGGCTGATCTCTATAAAGGTTATAGAGAAAGGCAGGCACATCTTTAGCCTTGCCTTAGATTCCTGTCTCCCTGCATCGACTTGTGGCCCTCACTTAGAATTCTAACGCATCTGAAGCTAGATGAGACCATCCCATCCAACAAGCTGAGAGGTAGCTGAAGATGCGAATTTGGGAAAAAAGGAAAGGAAAGAAGAGACATAAGAGGAGAGAGGATGGAAAAAAAAGCCACCAGGATCTGTGGCAGAGCCTGGCTGAAGACTTGTGCATCCCTCCCAGTGCCCTGGAGCAGCTCCCTCTCCTCCTGTGCAGAGGAGCAGAAGGCATTCCAGCCCTTTTGGCCAAGGGTCTCCTCAAAGAGCTTTGCTCCCATCTCACCCCAGCCTGGGCTGGAGCTCTCTTCCAGCTGGGACAAAGTCAGGCAAAGCAGAAAACAAACACGTCCTAATTGCAAGTGGCATCTCCTGCTGCGGGTGGTCTGTGGCCGGAGAAGCGTGACATTGTCTGGGAGCCCCGCCGCACGGTGGGCAGCAGCACGGAGGGGCGGCGTGTCCCTGCCCGTGGCGCTCGTCCTGCTGCTGGGTAATAAGGGCTTAATGGGGGAAAGGAGGCAGTGGGCTGTGCAGCAATCAGCCAGGAGCTGGCTGCAGTAGTCGTCATTAAAGGTGCACAACTGGCTCCCGGAGAACAAAACACTCATCTCTCCCACCAGCCCTCCCAGTACAGTTTTGGTGCTGGGCCAGGGCGTTGCGATTGTTGTTTTGATGGACGCCGATTCAAAACAAGCCCTCAGACAGTAATGAGGCTTGTTCAAATTGCCTGGGACTCCGTTTGTTCTCCTCTCAATTAATGCTTTCAGAGGAAGAATGCAAATTATTTCCCAAATTGGGGGGCGAGGAGGGGGTGGGGATGGGGACAATGTTGAGAGAGGGTGACCAGCTCATCGGAGGGAAGGATGAACCTCCAGCTCTTTGCATCCAACCCAGCTTTGCCTCTTGGACAGTAAAAGAGTTTAATGTTGACAAGTGAGTTCATAATTAATAACCTTTAACTGCATGTCACTAACGAGGAAGGCTGTGGCAAATTCCAACCCCACCGTGCCATGTTACAGCGGTGTTCATCCGTCAGTAACTGCTCCCTGGGTTGCGGCTCTCTTCCAGCCTCTGCGTGGGCAAAGGGGGAGGCAGAAAGCTGCCTCCATGGGGACAATTAGGTGACATCTCATGGCACTGTGATGCCCTGGATGTGTCAGCAGAGAGGCTGACGAGTCCCAGTACAGAATTGGGTCATGGGAGAAATTTTTCTGTGGTTAGACAGGGTCTGAAATATGCCAAAGTTGGGTTTTTTCCCTTGTTTGGGGTAGAGTGGCATAAATCCACACGTTCCCACCGAGGACTAAGCAGATGGGTGCCCATGGGCCACCTCCTCCCACCCATGTCACCATTGACTTGGTGTCCCTCATGTACCACGTCTGGGCCACAGCCTATGGCCGTTTCTCACTCCTTTTTCCTGGGAGTGGAATTTCTACCTGTTGTTTGCCCAGAAGTTACATTTGTGCCAAGGCAGACCACACCGCGTGCTGCCCAAACTTATTTATCATGTGAGAAGACACTTAGTATTGGCTTTTAACTTGTTTTATGGGTGGCTTTGCTCTGATGAAATGTGTCCCCTGTCTCCCAGTCCCCCCTTCCCCTCCTTCCTGGCTGAGCCAAGAGACCCTGAGGCCTCCATGGGGCCTGGGGCAGGAGGCTGGACGCTCTGGCACAGACAGAAGCACTTCTGAACTTTTACGTTTGAAAAAACAACAAAAAAAGGCATTTTGGCACCAGCAGGGTCTGAGTAGAGAGTCCTAGGATTGCAGTTTGAATTTGGGTTCCTCGCATTTTTATTCGCCCCAGGCTGAGGGTGCAGGAGGGCACGAGGGGGGCAAGTGTGCTCGGGTGGCACGGCTGGGGTGGCAGGACGAAGGCACATCGGGAGCCACGCAGGGCTCAGTCCAGCAAACGGGGCCCAGAAAAGAAAGCGGTATCGAAAGGAAAGAATAAGCAATCCCCATTTCGCTTTTGGGGAGAAAGATAAAAGAGTGTAAATCAATCTCAATCCGTTCTGTTCTTAAAACTGATTTTTTTAAAGTTTGTGCGCAATTCCTTGTGCGCTCAGTTCTCTCCTTCAGAAATGTTCTCTGCACTCTGCACTTGATGGTCATTTTCTAATTGGGCAAATGCTTTTGGGTTTTTTTCCCCCCAAAATGGAAGCTCAGTTCTCCTGGATAATTTAACTTCTTATAAAATATTGAGAATTAAGACCTAATGGAAAAAAACCTAAAATAAATATTTTATGGCTCTGAAAAGCTCCCAAACTCCAGCATGGAAAGCTGTTAGATACTGCTGTGTTTCTTTTTTTTTTAAAAAAAAAAAAAGTAAAAAAAAAAAGTAAGTTTACTGCTTGGAAAAACTCATAACTAATTTATTTATGCCCCCAGTGGCCAGGGGCAGCAGACTGTGATGAGGGGAAGGGATGGGTGTTGGGCAGTTTTTAGGAGAAAAGTAGAAAGAATGAATTTTGCCCCCTTAAAGATATCAAATGCTGATCTGCCTTTACTGACACTTTTGCTACATGAGCCACGTTTTAAAAACGAGATCCTGTGAAAGCCCAGCCCTTGTCAGTAAGATGCTCAAAGGGGCTCAGGCTCCTTGTAGGAGAAAGCTGAGTGCTGGGCACCGGCTGGGAGAGCTGCTGCTTGCACAGGGCCGGGCATCGCTGGAAAATCCCTGCGTTACCTGCTGGTGACATCTACGTGTCCCT
Organism: Chroicocephalus ridibundus; assembly: GCF_963924245.1. Lineage (NCBI taxonomy): Eukaryota > Metazoa > Chordata > Aves > Charadriiformes > Laridae > Chroicocephalus > Chroicocephalus ridibundus. The sequence goes on from NC_086297.1 coordinate 11,156,177, forward strand.
GCTGGGGACAGGGAGCGAAGGTCACAGCCATTGCCTTGGGTTCTCCAGGGAAATACCCACTTCTAGGGGGTGCGAATCCATCCCTTGCATATTTGAACATAAAGACTTAGGGATGTTTTCCTGCTTGAACTTGTTCGCGCTGCTATTGGTTTTCCACCAGATTTTGAAAAATGCAGAAAACGCAGCTTTTGTGAAAAATCCCCGTCCCGCGGCACTTCTTGGCTAACGCCAGCCCTGCCTGTCCCTGGTCCTCCTCACAGGCTGGGCAGGGCGGCGGGTCCAAGAGGTGACAGCGTCAGGGAGAGGTCAGGAAAAGTTTAAGAAGTGCCGTAATTAGGGTTAGCCGCCCATTTTTCTTTCTGTCCAATCGATGCGGGTCTCTACGTGGATGCATATGATCCCATTTCCTAGGAGGGAGACTGTAACTGGGTGGGGAACACGGGTTTTGATGGATCATCCTGCATGAGGGCGGCCTCTTCATTGGCCCCTAATGACATCCCCACGGTATGGCAGCCGACTGATGGATGGCAGGTAGGAAACCCCAGGAGAGGGAAAGTGAAGGATATTCCTATTATCTGCAGGCATGTTCAGTAGACAGGATTCTTTTCTTTTTTTTTTTTTTTTTTTAATTATTATTTTGAAGCTCTATCCAGAGAGGATTGGTTATCAAGGGGAAAACTGTTCGGCTCATTATCCTTCAATTATTGAAGTGAATGATTTGGGTAAGATGGAGGAAACTGAAAACATAGAGATTCTATTCCAGTCCATTAGGCAACCTTAGATTTCCTAAAGCAGTATCTTTAAGGCTGGCAGAAATATTTTTTAATTTATTCTGTCATCTGCAGACCGGGAGAACTGTGTCATTATGGAAAGGACTTTCTGAAAGCTAAACATTTTATCCTCCTGTTTTGCTCTTCGTAGTAATAATCTCTCTGCGCCTCCTACCCTTGAGCTGCTGGTTTCTGTTTTAGTTGGCTTTTAATCTTAAAAAAGTGATCAGTCTGGCTTTTGAAAGGACTGCCTGCTCCACTAGTGATCATACCTCACCTCCCCCGAAACGTGAAACGCTAAAAGCTAAGCAGGATACAAGGAACGAAAAAGTTTTGTTGTGGTTAGAAAATGTTCCATAAGAAATAATATTATGAGAAAAATTAAAATGCTTTCACTAAAAATAAACTGGTATTATGAAAATGCCCCAGGTGGAGAACACAGATGCTCTACAACCAGAAGGAGGGGTGTGACATTAGGCATGTACCTCTTTCCATACTCCCATTTTTTTCTTGCAAAGTTAGGCCAGGATAGCTCCGGGATTGCCCTTTCCTGCTGGTTTGGGTGGGTGGGAGCTGGGCAACTGCGGTGCCTCATCCCTCGCTGCTGGTGGCACCTCACAGCCCTTGCTGGGACCTCGCCGCCACCGGGGCCAGAGCCAGGAGCAGCGTCCCCACACCTCCTCACTGCTGCCCACCTGGGAAATGGCACTTGTGATAAACTACATAAGGAGGTTTTCTAAGAAGTTTTCCAGAGAGAGGGAAGAGTTTCAGCCACTCGCTTCCCAGCTCCTCTGCCGGGCTGCAGACACTCAAGTTGGATTTTTGTTCCTACAGCGCAAAGGCACCAGGCAGTCACTGATCTCGTATGACATCTCTTTGCTGTCACAGAGTCACCTCCTGCTCCTCTCCTCTGGACCGAACACCTTGACCCCCCTCGGCTGCTCTCTGCAGCTGGTCCTTCCTGCACGCCCCATCACTCTGCTGACCTCCAGCCTCTAACTTGTCCCTGTCTTTTTTGACAATACCAGACTCAAAGAGGGAGACGGTGTTTTGGGCAAGACCTCAAACGTGCTAAGGAAGCAAAGAAAAATTATCTTTGCACATCCCCGGATGAGATTTGAATGAGAATCGGCATTATATTGCAATATTGGTCCATGTTTAGCTTGCGATCCACTTTTACACCATGCTGTTCTTCGGTCAATTAACTTTGATGTGGTACTTGCGCATTTGTATTCTTCTTAAACGTACCATTTTACAGTTTTTACTGAGTGTTACATTGCTAGATTCCTAATCAGGTGCTCGGCTTGTTAAGATCGCTTTTGCTCTGATAAGGTGTTTTCAACCAAGTGTATATCCAAATTACATCTTTCAGACAGCGATTTCCTCCAGACAGCACTGTCCTAAGTTATGAGAGCATCAATCCAGACACTGTCAAAAGCCTCCTCACTCAAAAGCCATCACGCGTCTCGCTTAGCTCTTATTCCAAAGGAGGAAATGAAATTAATTTGACATGTCAGCATACATTGAGGTAAAACTGAGGGGTATTTTTCGCGTGGGAGAGTAGTTGTTGGGTTGTTTTGGAGGTTTTTAGCACAGAGCACCACTCTTTTAAGTGGATCTACTCCACTGGACTACAAAATTTGGGATAACTCAAGAGACTGTTGATACACCCACGAATTTGTCTGATGAAGATAAGATCTAAATATGTCTCAAATAAAGAGAGAAGTTTTTTGGTAAAACTCAGCTGGCTTCAGAGCCTGTCAAACTCAAACACCAAAAAGTTTTCAACAAACCTCTTCAGCTGCTCTCCCTCTATAGTTTACCTCACCCCTTTCCATTTATCTCCAAAATCCAAACAGCTTAATACTTATCTCCTGTGAAAGCTAACGAGAGAGTTTACATTTTTTTTCTGAGAGAGACTTAAGTTCATCAATTGTGTTGCTGTTTTTCAGCCACTCACTTGCCTAAGTGGCTTCAATAACAGAGTTGAGTTATGGACACAATATTATTACTTTTGTCGTTACCTCAAAGTGTGCGTTGCTGATGTTTGGCCTTATTTCCCTTTCTTTCCCCTTTATCTGAAATGTCATAACCTTCTTATTTCTGTTCATTACATCTTACATCATTATTGTCAGCTTGCACACGCATTTGTGAGATTTTGTTTTTCATCTGTAGTCTGAATTAAACTCAGTTTGAAGCAAGTTGTTTTATGTCTCTGGAAACCCATGAAAGATTTCTGAAAGCCAGACTTGTCCCTTATTAGCTGTGTAACTGATGGATCAAACATCATGATACTAAAAATAAAAACCTGTTCTTAACAACTCTGATGGGCGGTGGAAGATTGAAAACTTTAAAGTGCTGTCTCTCAGTAATTACTTTCAATTAATGCATTTGCCTTTTGCCAAAGACAACCAAGGTGCAAACGGCTCCTGGAGCTGACTCTACCATTGTGCCCAAGAATAAAGGTTGTTTCTTTGCAAAGACACAATGCAGCGTCCGTGGGATTTTGTTTCTATCAACAGCAAATCACGTGTCTCAATCTTAACAAGTACTTTTACGAAGCAAATTCTTAAAAAATATGATGGACCAGCTCCAGAAGTTGTGAAAGGACCCTTAGTTTCCCTTGTGCTAGCAAAGCACCGTAAAAATATATACAGAGTTGAGACAAAGTTGACAATTTTTCCTAACAAGTAAAGAAAACACACTGCACTCAGATCCAGCAATAAGAAATGCAGAAGTTTCATAAAGGTTTTGGATCCGATCCACAGCTGGTAAATTAAAATAAAATATTTTAAACCCGCTCCTTTCCATAAGAAGGTACAGACTTTTAAGATCTATTTTTACACAGCTCAATTAGGACGATAATAGTTTCACAACTGTTTCCCATGAAGGGGAACTGACGGCAAGTTCCCCAAAATACCTGTTGAAATGCTGCGGCCTCCAAAATTGGGTGTAAAAGGCTGATGGAAGCGTTTGACCTTCTTTGCGAAAGACGTGGGGGAGGCTTCTCGCGAAATCTTTCAAACAATGTCAGTCTGTCAATTTTCAGACTCTTTAATTTTTTCCAGCTGTAAATCAATCATCTTATTAACTCTTCTCTAACGTCTCCCACCAAGTTATCTGGGACTGGCAGCTTGACAAGCCATTTTTGTGGAGCCGTGAGAATAAAGTTCCTCTTGTGCCTTGCCGTGATGTCATGAGCACTCACTCCTGGCTTTCGCTGATCCTCTTTCACAAAAGCCTCCTTCTTTGCTTGGAGCAATTATTCAGCTATTAAAGCACATTACGTTAGGTTTCTTATTTTAAGAGTGATATCACTCCTTGCTTTAATGTCCAGCCGATGGAGCAATTTGCACTAACTTCCCCTGACACCGTGCTGGTGCTGGAGTCCCCAGGTTATGTTCCTGCCTGCATAAAGCTGCTATTGACGGGATCTACATGTGGAGAAGGCAGAGGGGCTGTGACTGATTTAAACATGTAAGTATGCAACATTAGGTACTCACTTCTACGAAACAACATTACCAGAGCCACCATTGAGCCCTGCTTTGACAAATCTTTAAACCTTTCCTCCATGCCTCTTCGTCCTGGCTTCTTAAGAGGATGAAGCTCATGAGCCCCAGCTGTGTGTGGGCACTTGCGCCTGTATGAACGTTTCCTCCCCACTTCTGGCCCATCACCTATGCCAGACCAGACCAAGTCCTACCAGTCCTGCAAAACCAGGTGGCCGGGTTGGAGAGGAAAACATGCAAAGAGGAGCTGCCATGGGTGCTCCAGAGAAAGGTTCCCTTGGAGCCTGCACCCCCTTACGCACCACAGCATGCATACACAACACTCGGGTGATCTGTCCCTTGTCTCTCTCCAGCCCATCACCATCCAAAGCGCATTCAGGGATCTTCCTTCCAGAGGGAACCAAAGGAAAGTGAACCCTGGGCTTGTGGGGACATGGGAGCAGACCTGGTGAGGGATCTGGTGAGGGCAGAGCCTGCTGCAGGCCATCCATCTCCATGGAGCCATAGAAAATCACACGCCCTGAGTCCTGGAGCTCTGAGAACAAGCTGCTGACACCTCCCACCTTTGTTATGCTCACTCTTCCTCCTTCCCTGCAAACTCAATTTCCTCGTCCCCTTTGACACATTAATGGTTTTCAACTTTCATCCCCAAATCTCTTCTTTTCTCCCCTGTGCGCTACACCCTGTGGGGAGGTCGCTGCGGCTGCTGGAGGCCAGGCTGGGGACCGAGGGGCTGCGCATGCGGGGCTCTGCTCAGGCTGGGGGGGCTCACGTCTGCAACTTGAACGGCATCTGTTCTCCCAGTTCAAAACCAGAGTGACTGTAGCCTCTGACATGTGCCCATGAAGTCCTGATTTCAGCCAACCCTTGTTTTCTATTTCTGTTCCCAGTTTGGGTTTGGGAGTAGCAAGGGGAAAGGGCTGAGGCAGGAGAGCTCTGTCTGTCCCAACCTGTAGGTCCCCTCCTGCTCCCCCGAGCACCTTGTAGTAAGCTAGGGAAACCCACACCTGCTCTAGAGTATCACGGTAGGACTGACGGACACTACAGAGGCAGCCATAGGGGCTGGCTGTCACCGAGCCACTTCTAAGCCCCTGCACATCCATGTACACCCTCCTCCTGGACGGAGGATGCTGCCAGCAGCTGTATCCCGACAGGCAGCACCCAGCTCCCGCCTGCCTACGGAGCCTGCCTGGCACCTACGGCCCTTTTTGAGGGGGGAAAAGGGAGGTCTGGCCGCTTTGCCCTACTCATGGTGTCTCCTCAGAGGGGCTGAAGGTGTTCAGCTCCATCTCGGGTTTCCCCGCAGGTGGTCCAATGCTCGGGAGGCTCAGGTGTATATATAAAGACCTGCTATTTATAGGCTTGCTTAATTCCCTAGTTCTACTGCGTATTAACCGCAAACCAAGCAAAAATGTGCAGCAATCTGTTATTACTGCTCCGCCTTACACGCAAGGTGTGGAGCTCAGCTGTCAATGAAGGACTTTCCACTGACAAATGCATATCTGGCGCGGCAAGCAATACTTCGGGTTTAAAGAGCCAGCAAGGGCTTAAAATCTGTTTTCATCACCGGCTCCAAATGTCACATGGATGTGCTGATGGTTTGATTCTGAATTTAGGGTGGCATAATCAGGGAGCAAGTACCTGCCCCACAATGCAGGTTTCCAGCCTCTCTCAAAAGCCTGAGCTTGTGATCTGAGATACTATCAGGCTAAATTCATCATTACTATCTCATCTGGTTTTAATTAAGAGCTAGTAAGGTGTTATCACCATTAGCATCACCATTCAAAGTGCAATTCATGATGCACATGTGTAGGTCAAATTGAGGTGTTGGTGTTCGAAGACTACACTGAATTTTTAAGTCCCACAGGGCTGAAAATAGCAGAAGCCAAAGAGAAACAAGCACTTTTTGGAAAAAGTGACTCATCCAGACATTTGGGGTGAACTGCTCCCTGGAGGTCCCTTTTCTTTTAACTACCAGGTGAGGAAACTGAAATGACCAACTGACTCCATTAGCCTCTGCTAAGCTGCACAGGCCGCTTTGGGTCCCAGTAACGCTAACAGTCAGTTTTATACAGCCAGGTTTCTTCAGGCTATCTGGGCATGCAGCAGGACAGTGGAAAGAGAGCCTGAAACTTGAGGGTTTCCCTGAAGTATGCAACTGAGAAGAAAATGCATTGGGTGTTATGAAATACTTGGACAACGTACTGCTGCCTCCAGTGAGAAAGCCAGCCCAGACTTCGCAAGAAATAGAGCAGAAGCAGCAGAACGGATGATGAAACCGGGGAAGGATTTAGTTGTACTTATTAGGTAAAAGAAGCTCAGAGAGGAAATCACTAAAAGGGAAAAGGTGTTGTAGGAGAAAGTGGCAAAGAAAAGCTTGACAAGCTGCAAGAACATGCGTTGGGAGGGGACTCATGGGATAAGACGTTACAAAGCAGCTCTGGGATAACAGGGTTACGAAGCATAACCTGGATGTTGGAGCAATCACACGGCAAGGGAAATCCAAGCAGAAGACTTTGGTCTGTGTTAGCTCCCAACAAAACACTTAACACAATGCTCTTAAGTCTGAGGATCTGTGTTACTCATTCCTTCTGGGGTAGGACACGAGGCAGCCATTTAGCAGCACAGGACAGTGGCTGGAAAGGATGGAAGCAGGCTGTAAAGTGGAATCACGCACTCAGCTATAACTATGTGGATGGCACGGGCTCATGGCACGGAGCTGCTGCCCTGAAGGGAACGCCAACAACCACACATGGACAGGAACTGGCAGTCAATCCCCAGAAAGGAATTTAAATGAAGTGATGCACCAGTGTTAGTGACTTTGGCAAAAAAATCCAAAGCGCTTTGAGTTGTGGAGTCTTCTCCGAGGTTTCCATCTGCATCGGCATTACCCGCTGTAGGATCGCTTCTGTGTGACAGCTACGGGACTCTGGCTCCTGTCACCGCTGGAACAAACAGCCCCTTTGCAACACACACCTTTTTACCAATCCTGTGACTCACTTAATGAGGGCTTTGCACATTCACATATATTTTCATTTAAGAGGAGTCCCATCAAGGAAGAGGAGCCTCCTGCCAGACTGGTTCTAATGCTTCTCAGCTCTGGGCAGCAGCCAGCCCTGCCAGCTCCTCGCAGCTCAAGGCAAAAGAAAGAGAGAGAGGGGGAAGAGAAATGCGCAACTAAAGAGGCTTTAGTGGCAAAAATGTGCTTCAGACAAACTTTTATGGGGTCCCTCTGGACAGTAGATGTTAAATTTTGATAATCATTTAGAAAAAAATCCTATTGAACTGGCAAAAGGGAAAAGCTGAATAAGGAAAAAATGGCACGAGATGGGTTATTTCTAATCATCGTCATCGAGGTTTAATGTAGTTCAGATATACACCATGGTGAGGGAAGATGTTCTCTGCTTTCACTTTGGTGCAGCGTGGGCTGGAGTGAAATAACAACGGCCCTAGAGAGTCACCCTGGCCATAACCTCTGGCACTGCCATCGGAGGTGGCCGATGGCTGTGGAAGAGAGCAGCCTGGCAGCTCACCGTTCCTTCACCCTGTCTGCTCCTACGTGCAAACATCTGTAGGTGCCTGAAGCTTTTTAACCCGCCCCGAGCAGCTGGCTATTGTACCTGGCACCCACTGGGGCCACCCTGCCCAGCACAGTGACCACAGCTCTACAAGGTGGTCCAGCCAAAGGTGGCTGAGAGGGGAAGAGTTATGAGGGAGGGAGGGAGGGAGGGAGGGATGGAGCGCCGAGTTACAAAACACTTACGCAACAGCAAAATGACACCAACAACTACACCTACTAATCACCAAGCCCTAAACAAACACATCATTTAAAACTTCTTGGGTTTGAGGGGGTTTGCTGGGTTTACATTAGCATTAAGACCCAAGTGATCTTCCCCTCGCTGGGTACCCCTGTTGTCCCAAGGACATCATGAGTCAAGTTCCGGACCTGAGAACCGGCAGCCACTCGTAGTCACACAGTGAATTTTTCTTTTATTAACAGACGTTTTCTGCATCGTGCATCTCTGCTGACAGCCTCCAGCTCATGGGAAATGTGAACACTCGTGGTTTCAACCTGATTTGGACTGGAAGCAAAATTAACACTAAAAAAGCCCAATGAAAAGGAAATCCTGCTTCTCGACGCGCTGCAATGGCAGCGGCACAGAGCTGATCTCTCAGAGTGGGGCACAGGCAGCTCCTCCCATTTGAGAGTTTAAATGGGTTGCATTTGGATGGACAACGAAAGCCAAACACAAACAAATCTCTTGCAAAGGGAATACACGGATGGGCCCTTCCGCTAAGGCAGCCTGCAAAGGAGATGTCCCAGCCATGGGGTGCTCTGGGGACCTGGCCTGGGAGATGACCAGAAAACAAGGCTTTTTGCCCCTCATCAGTGGGCCGTCAAGATGCCAAAGGCCAAGCAGAGAGGTGCACACACCCAGGCAGACTTCTGACAGAAGGACATGTGGCAGGGACAGTAGAGGGAGGTCCCATATACTATATTAATGGAGGCAATATATTTCCTTCGCATTGGCAGAGGCCTCTCTGTTGCACACTTTCTAACCTGGCGGTATCAGCAGGTCTTAAAGCAGAAAGCCTTTCTTAAACATGGCTGTGCATGCATACGTCATCTTTGTAATTATCAGAGTCTGACAAAGCATTTGCAGTACACACCTATGGCATATACGCTGCAAAGAGCAGAGTTGCTCCGTGTAGGCGTAATGGGAATTTCTCCATGATTTTTGAGGTCCAATAACCTGGACTGCTGGATATCCAGAAGGCAGGTGCACCACAGCCCACGTCAGCAGGGTAGTAAATCATCACCAAAATTGGTAGTTCACTGACAAAGTTGTTAAAGTCAGCAAATCTGTCTATTATAAGCACGTTGATGACTAGAGGACATCAGGTTTTTCATTGGGACCTCAACACCTTTTGCCTGCTGTGCTGTTTAGCCGTTCTGAAAATCTCGACCTCAATCTCCGAAGGTTTTTTTAGACTTGCTCTAACATACAGGAACACATCGAGCAGAGGGGTTCATGATAAGGCAAGTGATCGTGATCATCATTGGATGCCATGTGAGGTAAGTTTTTCCATCAGCTAAAAAAACCCCCAAACTATGCATTTAAATGAAATAAAATAGTTACTCTTGAAGTCTTGAGAAATCCAGGTAGTAATTTACAGGGTGAATGAAGGTTTCTGCACAAACAATGTTTTCAGAGTATTGTTTGTCTTGGAGAAGAAGGGCTCATAAATCTACAGCCTATGCCGTTGCAAAAATTATCTCAGCTAATTTCAGGCCCAAACTAATTAATCAGCACTTGTTGCCATGTTAATTAGCCAAAAGTGACCTCAGATGTATTTGGCCTTTTCCGGCTATTTAGCCCTAATGGGAGAGTATGCACCTGAGGCAAAACCTAGGAATAAATAGATGTGAAGTCTGCTTCCAGCTGGGTAAATACAGCCCAGACTTCCCGGTTCCTACGTTTGTGAAATAAACTGTGCCCCAACCTTGCCTCTCTCTGCTTTCTGGCCTTGAGGAACATCTACGACTCTCTGGGCTTTAAATCGAGCCTTTGCAATGTGTTATTTATGCAGCAGTGGCCTTGGAAAACTTTACGGCTTGGTCTTGGCCACTCGTAAGGTTACTGCTGCAGTATTTCCTGCTGGGAAGGCTCGCTCTGTTAGCAATAAACCGTGTGCCAGGCATGCACGGCTGCAGCAAAGCCACCTTCACAGAGGGACACGCAGGGTCACACGCTGAGCACCCGCTGTCTGCAACGAGCTCGTGTGCCTGATGCCAGCTATGAGTGAGGTCCCTGCACCAGCTACCGCCATGAGGGAGGTTCTTCCTCCACATAACCCTCTCTCTCCAGTCCCACTCCTTGCCTTACAGCTAATACTGAGGATTCACCCTTGATTTACCAGCTTGTTTGCAAGACAAGAGTTGCAAGGCCAACTTTATCACAAGACATGGCCCAAGTGCCTTTCCAGCTGTGGATTAATTGTGGTGAAGAGGGGAAAGGCAATGACACATCCCCATTTGAAAGATCATTTACATGTACACAGCCAATTCCTGTTGGCTTTCCTAAATTAGATGATCTTTTTCAGATTGAAATTAAGGAATCTGGCTTTGCCCTTGAGAATGCTTCTTCTAGATTAGGGCATGAAGATGTATTACATGAGCTAGCTTGAGCTAAGTCATTGATTAAGACAAAGCACTTGAGAGTACACAAAGCTAGCCAGGTCAAGAATATTATTCCTATAAATCTGTTATTGTATAGAGGTCAAATATATATTATTATAGATCCTTTTCTTCAGTCTTGTAATTCTTAATGTGCTTAACTTTGCAATTCTCTGACAGAAAAAAGAAACATGATTATCCCCATTTCACAGATGAGTTGACTTGCCCAAGGTCTTGAGTGAGAAACCAAACCCTCCCCACCAACATGCGCTCAGCCTTTCCAGCCGCTGTGTGCATAGGAATGCGGACTTCACTCTGCAACTCAGTATCCTCACAAGTACCTGGATCAAGCAGGCTAACAAAATACAAAACCAAACCCTCTTTTCTGTCAGACCCCATGCTGGGGCTCCCAAGGGCAGTGCAAGCACCACTGAACGCATCCCTCTACCATGGGGATAAAGCTGGAGCCCCTCCAGCCACTGCTCCCATCCTGCTTACGTGCAAGCAAGTTACTTTGGAAAGTTTCTGGTCTAAAGAAAGTCTCTGGGTTTTGTAGTGTTTTTTAATCTACAGGAATATTTTTCCTTCTAAAGAAGTTGCAATTCCTACTTGAACTGTTTTAGCCAAACATCAGTTTTCCTATTTTCCCCGCGTCTCTATGACTCCTACCAACTTGCTTTAAGAACCTTTTCAACTGAATCATCCCCAGCTGAAATTGCTTGTTGTTGCTCTTAAACAGCCATTAAAATTTCAAAGAAACTCTTTGAAAATCCCAAAATCTCTCTTGAGTCACTTCCAAGGAACTTTTATGAATCATGGTTTGTATCATATCACACCATTCAGCAAGACGTGGGCTGGAACAAAGGTATCACTGGGCATGACCAATCTTTAAAATATCCAAGTGAGAAATAACAGTTAAATGTCGTGAAGGTTACAGCTGGGGATGTAGGAAGCCATAGGTGAGTGTATGGCTGCTCCTTAAAGGCTGTTTCATTTTCTCCAGCTCTTTTGAGCCTGCAAAGAATGAAACATTCAGTGTAGGAAAGGGAAATTTTCCAAAATTGCAGTCATGCATCTTAGAGTGGTCTTATCTCTGGAACATGACCTTATTATGCATAATAACTGAAAATAAGAACAAATGACGTTGGTCTCTCTTGGGATCGCGTCAGAGCATGTTATGTTTTGAACTGAAGCTGGTTTGAAATCAGTCACTAAGGCATCTGTAGGAATTCTTTAAGGACTTCTTCAAATGTGGTGAATTTAAAAGCAATGTTACTTTTAACTACTTTACTCTTCTAACCCACTTCAGCTCATTATTTTGGCACCACGAGATGCAAAGGGAAGGCTTCTTGCATTTTGCATATTCTTTCTAAATAAATGGAGATGCCCTGCTGCTTTTGGAAGGGATTATTATTTTGTTTATGAATTTAAAAAGTGCTAGCTTAACTGCCTCTGAGACTCTATTCCTCTAATGCTAATGGCAGAACTGGGGAATGAGCAAAACAGCACCTTCCCCAACTCATCTCCTCTGTCCCCTGTGCAGCGATGGGCCCGTGCACAAAGCTCCAAGTGATGTTCTCAAGCTCAGACCTGGCGTTTGGGGCAGGGGCTGTGGGAGAGGAGCTCCTGAAGAAACCCCACTCCCGTGTCTGCAATCTCCAGTACGCGACCAGAGCATCCCGGGGAGGCTCAGAGAGCGAGTCGGGTCAGCTAACGTCGGCGCAGGATAACTCCTTCCTCTGCTCCCTCTCTTACCTTGCTCACATGTATTACACTTCGGTGCCTTTCACTGCAGGTTAGTAAAGATGCATTATACATGAGCAGCTACCGGTTGGGGTTGTTAATGTGGGGTAGGGTTACCCAGGAGCAGCAGGTAGACCTGAAAGCTAAAATTGATCCCAGCCTTTGTTATTTGACCACCTAATAGAGAGTGCTCAAACTGTCCCATGATGGCTCTGTCTTTTGTTTTGGGCTGCCCTGCTGTATCCCCGTAGGCTCTGATACCCTTTCATCATCTTCACAGAAGTTTGTTTTGGTTTTTTTTTTTACTGAGAAGTGCCACCGAATCTTTCCAAGCAATGGGTTAAGGTTGAAATGTAAATTCTAGGTCAACAGGGACCTGTTCGTTTAATGGCAAGTTGTTGGTTCAATATTGATATACGGAGAGAAAGCAGAAAAAAAATAGCCTGACAATGATGCTCAAACGAGGTCGCTGGGAGCAAATCTGGTCAGGCTCTGCTGCAGACTAAACATGAGCAATCATTTCAGGCTGAAATAGTGCTAAATATGTAAAAGACATTTCAAGGTTGTTTCTTTTTAAGGCGGTGAGTTAAATTCAGCACTGGAGTAAAAGCGGGGTATGAATATCCCCTTTGGAGGCAAGGATTCTGGGGAGGAGATGGTTCTTTTGGCTGGGAGTTGGAAGCACCTTCACCAAAAGGTTGTTTCATCTGCTGAGGGGGACAAAGGCGCTGCTAAAATAAAAGGAGGAGGGAAAATTCCCTCCAAGATTATTGTAAAGAGAGGGGAAGTTTATGCACGCAGCTTTTCCTAACCCTGGTCATGGTCATGAGATAAAGTTTGAAAACTTGTCCCTCAAAAGCTACAACTCAGAAGGGAAATAAAAGAAAGCCAAAGACACAGATGTATTTTCTACTATCTCAACATTTGGGAGATTGACACATGATTTTTGAACGCTCTGAGCTGGCAATATTAATAAAGCTGCTTTCATTGTCAACTTCTCAATGTCAGGTTCATTGAAGCAAGGACTGGAACTGAGCGATTCTCTTTCCCAAATGCACGCCCTAACCACCAGGCTGGAGAATCTGCCGTATGCTCGCTTTCTAGCTGAGTGAATACCGAAATAGCCCAAGCAAGAGAAAAGCCGCAGTAGGAGGGACCGAGGGGTCTGTCTTTCTCTCGTATGGTGATAAGAAACTCTCCTATAGACTGGAGCTCAAATCCCTTAACATTTGGGCAAGAGAGCATTAATTACTGATTTAATGTTGGGGAAAAAGGCTGTAGCAGCAATAACTTAAACATTCAATGACTCAGGCACGAAAACAAAAGGTTGCATTTCAGGTTGCAGCAAAACACAATTTTCTCAGGTTTCACTTTTGGGGAGAAAAAAAAGCAAGCAGGCAAACAAACAAATTACCGCAGACTAATCACAGGCATAAAAAAAAAATATCACTTCCCCTTTCCAGATGGAAAATAGAGTATTTGTACAGCCCATTTTCAGAGTGTTTCTTCCCTTTGAAAGACCATCAGAGAACTAATGAAAAACACAAAGGCAAAAGCTCTACCTGGTAGTATCCTGAAGATCTACGTCAACCTTCAGAGAGCCTGGGACAGCAAAAACAGACAGGTCTTGGAGAGTGCCAGACTTCGCCACCTGCATCTCCCCCATGATTTCTGCAACATCTTGTGGAAATGCCACAGTAGGAAGAACGGGGCAACAGGAAGGAGAGAAACTCCTTTTCAGGTCTCGGTATTCATACGTACCTAAGTGTATTTTCTAAAGCCCCAAATCAATGAATTGGGCATGTTACCCATCAATATTAGCGAAAACGTCTTGCGTGTTGTATAAAGCCCATGTTAGGTCCTACCCTGAGAATTGGTTTGAAGTTAAATCAGAATTGGGCGTAAAGTCCATTCACAACAATAGAAATCTTGATGTTAGTTTCTGGACCCGGTCCTTAAAACAACAGGAACTGAGCAGAAACCCAAATCCCAACTAGCTTCTCATCCCCTGCCTTTCCCTGTAGGACTCTTGTCCCTCAGCTTCTGCAAGGGGGAAGGGGATCTCCGGACATGGCGGTGGAAAGCCATCTGCTCAGCATTCATTCCCCTGTGTGTGCATTCCAGTTTTGAGGGTTTAACATGAGCATGGCTCAAAGGAGAGGTCCTGCCAACCCCAAACAAGGGGTTTGATCCCTTCCCTGCCAGATTCTACCCAAGATCCTTCCTGCCAATGCTACAAACTAAAATAACAAAGGTGGACAACATCTGAAATTACGCAGTTTAACACATCTCCCCGGTTTCTTTTAAGCTCTGGAGAACCAACAACCCGGACACTGAGCTCTAAAATGGCTTCACCCCATGCAGCACACATCACGCTACAATCTCATGTTCCCTTCTCTGAAACGCATAAACCATATGTTCACCCTCGGCACAAAGGTGACTTTAATCCACGGCGCGCATGTAGAGGGGCACAAAGCAGCTCACTGTTTTTGTGCGCTATCTGGAGGGAGGTGTGCGTGTGCCAAACACATCAATCCTGCGAGAAGCCAGCGCGCGCGGGAGCGCCTGGTGACACAGGCACTTAACTGTTTAGTGCACCACGCTGCAAACGTCTGTAGGACCCAAGGGCTCACAGACGCGCCGGTCTCTGTGCAGGTGCACTGCCCAGGGTTTCACCCCAGTACAGGATGGGCAGCGTCCTCCTTATTCAAGCATTAAAGCTCGCATCTCCTCTCGCTTCTGCTTTTCAACCCATCACCCAATTGCCCCAACCAGAGGGTGGCAAACCTCCCCACTTGCAGTCCCACAGCCCCACGTCAGCTTTCTCAACAGATCCGTGGCCCAGGCGGCACATCCGAGAGGCAGGGTACGACCTGATCCGGGCTTACACAGCCCAGAGGAACCCTGCCTCATAGTAATTGCCATCTTTGGGCTATTTTAAGCCAATGCAACTGCTGCCCATCCCATATTATGCTGCAAAGTGAGTATGAATGATGGCAGTTGATTATGTCAAGCTGTGCGGCGCTGTACGCAGGAGAGTGGCCTCAGCTGCTTCCCTTCCTGCCCCCTCTGCAAGATGAAATATTCCATTTTCATCCCTCTTAATTAAAGCGGGTAGCACACTTACAAGGGGAAGCAAGAGGTTATGCTCAGCAAACAATGGTCCACTCAATTAAAAGAAAACGCTCCTAGGAAACCCGGAGCAGGAGAGTCAAGTGTTTTCCTCTGCTGCCTTTTATCCAGACTTGATTCTGCTTCCAAAAGACAAGTCACATCTTTCTCTCGCTCCTCTTTCTCGCTTACACCCACCCACCGCGGAGACCAAAGCTTGCCCAGAGCATACACCTTGATGTAGTAAACCAGTCGCCTGGCAAATGCTTCCTGAAATTGTCCCAGCAAGGCAGGAGCCCGTAGCAAATAACAAGTCTGACAGGTAGCTGACCATAGTTTAATGAGGTTTCTGTGCACAAAGAAGGAATTACTGAATATGCAAAGTTTTATGGTAAAAGCATTCCTATTCAAGAGTCACTTTTGAAGTGAGAGCTGTGTACTGCTTTCCCTCTTACCTGCGGGTGCTTAATAACAACTTTGGGTTAGTAGACGAGGAAGACTTTTTAAACTTCTAAGGTGCGCTTCCCCAGTGTTGCAATTCTCTTGCGCAAGCTGGCAGGATTGCTTTTCAACCGCTTCTTCAGCCATGTATCAGGATCATCTTTCATTTAAACAAAATAATAGGTTTCTAGCCAGGTTGAACAAAAATCCAAGCTGAACAGGCTCAGAAGACAAGAGGCAAATGGAAATCTCGTGTTATCAGTTTCCCAAAAATAACACAATTTTTAAGATGCTTTTTTTTTTTCCCCCGGCTCACACTTCTCAGTCACTCGAATTGGCAACAATTCTGTTATTTAGTCCATTTATTTACTTTCTGCGCTCACTGAAAGTAGAAAAACCGAAGCTGGCTGGTTTCACATATCATTTATAGGCAGATGCAAAGGGGGTGGAAGTGACGTTTGGGTCTGTCACTAACCTCTTCCAGAAGAGTGAACTTTACCGATCTCTGACCAGCTCCCGCAGAAAACAGTGGCCAAGCCCTGGTGGGACCAGCTCATCCCACCCAGGTTTCTCCATACCCCTTGGGTCCTGCTTCCAAAACCCACACCACTGCTGCTGGGGACCTGGGAGCTGCTGGGGCAGCAAGGCTGGAGCTCGTGGGCAAAGTGGCTGCCCACATCCAGCTTCTGCCTCCATCCTTCACCCCACGCAGCCCCGTGGAAGATGGGGACGTGCAAAGCACCAAAAGCTGGAGGGGATCTGCCATGAACCGAGGGTCTGGCTGAAACAAACATGGGCACCCAGCTCGCCCAGGGTCTTTGGGAGAAATTCCCATGGCTTCTGTAACTTATTATGACTATCGTCATGATAACTTACTTGTCCTTCAAAGCACATTTTCTACACATCAGGTGCTGGGCACAAAGAGCACAAACCAGAAAATAATAGACAATTGAAAACCTGTTAAACCTCAAGGTTAAAGTCTGAGAAGAGGCTCCAGGGATGTCCTTTCACACCTGCATCGCAAGGAGCCACAACCCCAACTCCCTGGCCAGGGCACAGAAGGTGCCGCGAGGCTTTGGAGAAGCCGTTTGTCATTCTGGGAGGCAGCAGGGACCACGATGTTTGGCAGCATCCAGCAGCCTTGCCAAAACTCCCCATCCCAGCCCTTGTGGCAGCACCACCTCTCCTTGGACACAAGGTCACCGTAGCACCAACTGGAGCAAAGATGCAAAAAACGCATTAAAAAATGGGAAGAACATAGCAAGTCAACTTAGACCACCACAAAGGAGAAAGCAAATACGAAATCCATTGAATTTTGCTCCATTTCACACAACAGACTGCTCAATGGCAGATGTCAAGTGTATTTATGTCATGGGAACATTTCCAGCTACTTCCTGGGGTCTCGGCAAGATCTCTGCCATTTGCCTGAGAGAAGCTGTTGTTGCCAGGTTAGAAATGAAAGTTTTCATATTTACAACTCCACTTTCCATTTTCCGTAAACCGTCTTGTGCTGCCAGAGGAAGATACTCAAAACCCTGCTCTGCCACGAACATCCTTCGTTGCTTTTCCCCCCTCTGCCTTTGCTCCCCTGCTGTACCACGGCAAAAGCAATCCCTGCTTTTACCCATCGGCTTCAGGCTCTCTGCAGCAACGCAAATTTCCTCCTCCAATAGGTTGGCCCATGTGTTACCAAACAGCCCCCTACTCTCGGACAGCTGGTTTAGTATTTTCAAGGGAAAGCATTTTTTTCTTTAAAAACGGTATTACAATTGACTGAAACTAATAGCAAACTCATATTAAATTAACTGGGTTGTTTGGCAATGAAATCAGGGGAAAAAATGAAACATCAAAACACTTTTCCCTTGATATTTTCAAGTAGAAAAATTTCTGACATTTCATTTGGAAACAAAGCTCTGTTTCAAAAGATAACCATGTTTAATAATTAAAACGGGGGAAACAAAAACAATCAAGCACTGCATTCTGAGACAAATTAAATGTTTTCCCGACCCAGAAAAACCCCTTAAATATAAATAAGTATATATATATAAATATATATTTAGTTTTCTTATGGGAAGCAGATTAATTTAAGATAAACTCAGAATGTATTTTATCTTAGGAAGAGGGTTATCCCGTGAAATGAAAAGTCAGCTGTTTGCACAGTCCCCGTCTCCAACAGAGGTTGCTTCTGCTGGTAAAGTTTTGACAAGCTACAAATTGGTAGAAAGCAAATAAACAGGGCAGGGATGGACTCAGCTGACACAAACCCACATGAGAAGCCAACCAGAGGCTCACCAAGCACCAGACGGAGACAGGAGAGATGGGGCCCAAATCACATTGTTCATGGGAGGAAGCAGCCGGCAAGAGAAGATCTTCACTGCCAATGTTCATCAGATCAAAATTGCCTTTTTTTTTGGCTGGCTGCTGCTCCCAAGGCTGGAGCAGGAGCTAAATCCAGGGGGGAAACCTTCTCCTGCTGCCTCCCCCAGTGTCGCTGGCAGAACCCTTGCCTTTGTGGCAAATTAGGGATGGGGTCGAGGAGCTCGGGAGTGATTGATATTGCTTCCTGGAAGACCAGACTTCCAGGTCATCTCGTCTACCTTGGGGCTGGCAGTTCATTATTATGCTAACAGCATGAAAGCCCCAAATCTCACTCTTTCAAACTGTAATCCTTTATTACCCGCTGTCAAAAATACCCTGGGCCAGTTTCAATTCCTCCCACCTGCTCCCCATTCCCAGCTCTGCCTGGAAAACACTGGGCAAAACCCAGCCCGGGGGACCAGTCCCATCCCTTTGTCTGTGCTGGGGCAAACTGGGTGTTCCTGGCAGTGTCGGCACTGGGTGGGCTCTTCAGTTACACGAGGTGAGAGTCGATATGCAAAGCTATGATATTTTTATGTGTATACAAAGTGCTTCCCCACGCATAAGCCATCCAGGGATTTTATCCCCCTTTGGGCTCAGAAAACTGATGAGGGTGCAGTGAATGGGGGCTCTCCTGGGGCCAATTAGCGGAGATTTGGGTAGCATCCAGACACTGCTGGGGAATCACTGAAAAGGCTCTGCCTTGAATTTACAGCCTGCTCTCCTCAGCCCCTTGTTCGCTCACAAACAGGCGGGCACGCAGCAGAGGCCGGGGGGGGGCGGGGGGGACACACTTTGATCCAAAACAGATTTATTTTTTTGTTGTTTATCCAGACAGCAGGGCTCGGGCACCAGCGGTGGCAACTTGCACGCGTGTTTGCATCCAAATATATTTCAAGCAGCAAAAGCGGCCCCGGCGTCGCGGCTGGAATGCAAACGAGGCACCAAGGCCACCCTTCAGACACCCAGGGGTGCTGCCCCTGCCCACCACCATGACCCTAGAGAGCCCCATGCCAGTGGTGTCACCAACTCCATCCCCTCAGTGTCACCAACTCCATCCCCTCCATGGGATGCATTTTGCATTTCTTTGCCTGGGCAAACAAAAGCGGGAAGCTTGAACAGCTCTCTCCCTGCCATGATGGCTCTGCAGCAAGGTGAAGGGGGGTCTGCCAAGGGCTTCGCCGGGGCCCCTGGTCCCTGGCAGGGCACAATAGTAATTGGGTACCTGCCTTCTCGTCCATAAAGGGGATGCTCTTACATGAGATCTGGTCAATTATAAAGAACACGCTGGAAACCTGCCTCTGGTAAAAGCTGATGATGTCCCACGTGCGGCCCAAAATTTCCCTGGAAAACCAGACCATATTTTTTTTACGCCCCCCTCCCCTCTCTGTTTTTCCACTTACAGTGATGCTCAGGTGCTTCTTGTAACTCCAGAGCAGAAAACATTTTTCTACAGAAGCATGACGTTTTAAAGGTGATGGTATGTTTTTATGAGGCCAGGAGGGAAACATTTCAGCCACGACTAAGAGTTTGCTGTCTAGACACGTATTTGACCAAAAAAGGGACACTTTTAACATAACCCACAGCTTACCGAGTAGTGAATGCAACTGTTCAAAGACCCTTTGAAGCATCAAGCCCCAAAAGCCTTTCTGTCCATGACAAACTTCAGCGCAGGCTATAGAAGCTTCATGGACACCCCCAAATCCTGCCCTCACCCCAGCACTCCCCCCTCATGCTGCTGGCCCAGCACGAATTAAGGGCTGGATGCAAAGACTGAAGTGAACAGAAATACTCCCAGCTTCAGCCAGCTTCAAACCCAGGCTGTGCCTGGACAGAGAGAAGGAATATCGGTGCTTCCACGCCATGACATGGGAAAACACAGCGCACATCAGAGGACAGCACTTTCCAGGGCGCAGGTAAAGAGTGACAGTTTACTTACAGGCATGACATCAGCCTAAAGCATAATCTATTGTGCAAGAAACCCATTGGAAACATCCACTCTGGCTGTTCAAAGGCATCCCTGCCGCTGTACACCTTGTCCTTTTGATTTATGCTCGCAGGAGTTTCATACGGTGTGGTAGTACTTTATCAGCTGGAGGACCCCGCACAGATAAATAGCTCAGCCTTACAGAAGTAAACATGCCAACCACTGACAAGTATTGCTTTCATTAAGGATGAAAGCAACTGATGTGGTTCCAATTGTCCTGCTCTGGGTGGAGGAGGCACTAATCCCGTTATCAGTCATCTGCAAGAAACTGGATCACCAGCCCGGAGGTGGGAGTGGGTAACAGAGGAGCTGGCAGCTGGCAGCCAGGCACCGCAGGAGCAGAGGTTTAAAGCTGCCAGACAGGTCTGAGGTTTCCTTGTCATACCGATCTAACCTGGTCACGGACACGGGACGTGGCTGCTTATCGCAGAGGTCCTGAAGCGCGGTTATGCTTCAGTTGTCTTTACACCGACCCCAGGTTTCAATGGCAGAAGCCACCTCTCTGAAAACTAACAGAAATTTGGAGTTAAACACCACCTCTAAAGAAAACGCCAACATCAGCATCAGTCAAGTTTAACAGCAGAACACCGCAGACTTCAAGATACCAAGAAACTGCCGCAACCATGTGCACAGAGTACCCTTGAAGACACTAAACTGAGATGTGCTGAAGTGTACCCTGCATTTGCTGATCTTTTTTCATTACACGCACCACAGGCAGGGCCCTGTCCGCCCCACAGACCACTCTTGGTGACCCCACAATGACAGCAGCATTCACATTTTGGTGGGTCAGTGGTAAGATCCCATCCCACATCAAGCAGCTCTTTGCCTCCTGCTTCACCCCACGGCACCACTCGCCTGCCCCACTCATCCTGGTAGTGATACAACAAGCGCTTTATACAAGGGGAAAAAACCATTATTTTCTATGCCCTGACCAGAAATCAACCCCAAATCCTCCACTGTTGGCCAATCCAACACAAAACACATCGTTAACCTAATCAAGAGGCATTCAGAAATGCATTAATCTGCATTGCCTGATAACAACTGGAAATGTCCCTGTCCCCAGACCTTGGCCAGGCTCCCCGTGACGTGGCCCCCTTTGTTCTGCCCAACCTTACAGCACAAGGTGCTTGGGGTTCACCATTGGGACTGGGACAGCCGGGGCCCCGAGTCTCTTTTTTTGGGGAAAACTAAAACACATTTTCAGTATTAAAACTAAACTTTGTATTTTAGGTATTATGGAAAAAATTCAGCAAAAAAAAAAAAAAGAAGTTGTTTAGATATTAGAACTTTCCATCCTTTGGAAGCCTACATTTTTCTTCAGCTTTCCTGTAGAAGAGTTAGTGAAGCGCAGAGTTACTGAGTCTCCGGGCTTGCTTTCTCCAGCTACCAGCAATTTCCCAGCTCCTCCTCCCTTCCCTTGCCATCCAGAGCAGCTCAGGCTCCTTGGGAACAGGGCATGCCCACCGGAACAGCAGAAAATGCAATTTCAGATGACTTAAGGATGGAGACACCAGATCAAGCATGTGCGAGAGAAGTGGAACAAAATGTTAAATTTTAGAACAAAATAAAAGCGTATGTTCCATTTATTTCTGTTGCCAAGATTTGCAGATATTTCCTTCCCCGCTAACCCTTCTCACAGGTAATCACAGGAGTGGCTTTTGCTTCCTTCTGAAGGTTACAGGGCTCACGCTAGATGAACGGGAAGGGTGACTGTGTACTGTGTCTTTGAACTTCTGCTGTTGGTTATGCCTGGTTAGGAATAATTACACTTCTGTAATGGTTATTACTCACAAGTTCCTGACCCCAACTGCCGCTCCACCTTCCTGGGTTTTCTTGTGAGGGAACTGCTCTGCAGCTGGGTTTATAACCTTGACAGATGATCTCCGCTGCACAATCATCCCAGTGCTGGTGGTACTTCTCCTACCAAACTTAACGTAAATGCTATCAGGAAGGCAGAGAATAAAGTGAGCGTTGCTGTGAGGTGTGAAGGTGACAAGTCTTTCCTCCTGCCTTAACAGCAGCAGCTTCATGGCCCAAAAATAAACTGTGTCCCTCTGTGGGATGGGGATGCTCAGGTGGCTCAGAGCGGAGGACATACGGAGATAGGGCAGAGCAATAACCAGGTCTCCGTGCTACTACAGGACCAGGGTAAGAGATGATGCCATCACTGGGCTTCCATTAACATCCTCAAACCAGCAATAACCCAGCATGAGTTACTGGGAGATGCACTGAAAGGGGACAGTATGTCCTGGACAATGGATGCAGCAGGGCAGCTCAGCAAAGGGAATAATTTTAGGCATCAGAAGGACACATGAAAACACCTCCAGGATGGCTGAAAAGCTTGTTTGGCCCAGTTACTGCTCCCGGTAAGGGAGCTCCTAGCTGGCTTGAGCTGCTGGAAGTTGTTCACCCTGGCTGCTTCAGCATCCCTCCAGCCCCTGGGATACAAGAGATTTGAGCTTCTACAGACAGACTGATTAAATGGACATCATTAACATTTGTCATTGTATGCTTCAGAGCATGGTATTAGAGACCACACGTGGAGCAGAGGCAACGGTCCAAACAATAAGCTAATGGAGAACTTAGGAGAACTATGGGTTACTCTGATAAACAGCATAAAACTGGGAAAAAAAGCCAGAGAATAGATTGCCATCCAAAACCATAGTGGGACCTAACTCCAGAGGGCTGTAAAATGTTTCAGCTGCAACATTTTCACTCAAAAAAAATATCTGAAGGAATTATTTTGCTTCTCATCAAGATTTCAAAACCAGTGCTGAGACTGAAACGGCTGCTTCTCTTCCCACTCAAGGCAACAGTAAAAGTGCCTGGAGGGTGGCAGCATCCCGAAGGGCCCCCTTGGCCCAGCACACCCATTACAGGCGCTTTATCAGGGAGCAGTAAAGGTCTGTGCTCACACTAACGACCCCCTTGGAAGCTGCCAGCTTGGGAAAGGAGTGACACCATCGCTTTGGGACGAAGCCAAGCAGAGAAACATGTGTCCCGGGCAGGATCATGGAGCACAGCGGATATCCCAGGAGCTCCTGGCAGGCGGCTGGGGCTCCCAGTCCCCCCCGGTGGGGGTCTGGGTTGCCAGAAGGAACACGCCAGCCCCGGTGAGGCTCCTGCAGCCCCGGGCGCTGGCACTAATGAAGCTGCCCGGCCCTCTTTCCTTTTCTCTTTTCTTTTCCCAGGTTGGAGCACCCCATCCCACCAGAATGCACTTGAAAGAACAAGATACTTCCTTTGTACCAGGAAACAAATGATGATTAATGTGTTAGTTGTAATTAATCTGCGATGACAGATTAGCAGAGCAGCGGCAGTGTCTTTTGCTGCTGCAGGAGCCAGCGCTGATAGGACAGCTGGTGAGAGGGGACACCAAATTCAATTTGCTCCTCATTTGCATACATATGACAACCATCTGTGCTAATAGCACTGCAATGTCTCTATTAGGCTGTCTTCTAGTGTGCTGGCTCACCTAGACTCCAATTAGGCCTTTAAGCGAGAAAGCTTAAAGCGTAAATATTTGCAGAGGGGAAGGGGCGGCTCAGCAAGCCGCTGTGCGCTGCCTTTCCCTTCCCGCTGAAGGCTGAATCCTCTCCAAAGCCCCAGTTAAGATGCTCTGCTGCCATTTAGCACCTGCTAATGAGATGCCGAGCCCAACCACCAGACTAACTCCACCAGCCCCACGTTATCCAAAAATGCCTTAAGCCACGCGAGAAAATCCAGAAGAGCTGCAGAGGCTGAATGAAACTAGGCTTGCAATGGGGAAGAAGCCTTGACCAGCAAGGGTGCATGTCTGCCCTATCTTTTCACCCAAATTTGGGATGTTTTGGGCTTCTAAGCACAAGAGTGCTACGCTACCCCCAGGGGTGAAAGACGCAAGGTTGTTTGAAGCCGTGAAGAAGAGGTACCTCATGGGAGGCCACTCCTGCACAGTTTGTCCCCTGCCCGGGTTTCATCTGACACCACACTCACCAGCTGCCATCACAGCAACTGTGCACACATCTGGCCAGAGCTACGAGTGTGCCACAGGCATTTGTTCCAAGCGGCCGTTTATTTTTGTACCTGCATTTCAAAAATAGCAGTCCCAGGGTCCCTTGAAAGCTAATTAGGGAACCAGTTAATTAATGAGCTGGATCACCTACCCAGTTCTTCCTGTTCTTCCCATCAAGGTGATTTCTGCAATCTTGAGCTTTTTTTTCTTGTTTTCAGGCCCCAAAACTACAATCCCTCGAGAGCATTCAATGAACCAAGAGCAGAAGGACAGACCAGGTTGGACTGGGCTTTGAGCAACCTGGTCTAGTGGGAGGTGTCCCTGCCCAGGGCAGGGGGGTTGGAACTAGAGGTTCTTTATGGTCCCTTCCAATCCAAACTGTTCTACGATTCTATGACCAGGCAGGAGAAAGGACACTACAGGAGCTCACCCTAATTCAACCAGGGATGCAGTATTGCCTGCAGCCAACCCAGAGCTGGGCTACTGCTCCAGGCACTGCGTAGGTCCTTTCAATCTGACCAACTGGAAACCAGCCATGGAGCACGAATTAGCAGCTACTTCTGCAGCTATCCAAGTTGGTACACTTCAAATGTTTCAGGGCTGCAAGGAGAGATTTATCTGCAACCTGACCAGGAACCAAGCCCAAATCCCATGGCATGGAGTTAGCATGGCACTGGGTTAGCCCCGCCATGACCACACTGCTCCTGGTCTCAGCACAGGTTCATGAACCATCACCTAAAACATCCATGTGGCAGCTCCAAAACTATCACCCACACTCAGACTGGACTGTCTCTGTACTGTTTTTCAGCTCTGCAAGACATTTTCACTGCCAGCTAGAAGAAAACCAACAGGCTCCCCATCCAGGTACTGCTGCTTGATCAGGGGGATGTATCCATCACAGGGCAGTAGATGGGCAGTTACTTTTCTTGCCCAGGGGGCACATTAGGCATCTGCCCAGCATTGTCTTTAACACTAAATCCTTTTCACTTGGGGTTTGGTTGCGTTTTATGGGGGGTTTTTTGGTTGTGGGTTTTTTTTTTTTTTTTTTTTACTGATGGGAAAATACTTTTCCCTTATAAATTTGAATGGGTTAAAGGGCAATCCATTAATCTACGCCCACCCATGCTTCCACCAGACCCCCAAGGCTGTGCAGGTCCTTTGGAGCTGCCTCTGCTCCGTCTCCTGCCCTGGGATGCCAGACTGAGACGGGAACCTGCACGCAGCCCTCGGCTGGGACAGCACGTCTCTGCCCGGACACTGCCACAACATCCCAGCAGCTCACGGCTGAAAAGTTGATCTGCGCACACAGCCCTGGGTGAGAACGTGAAGGCCTTTGTAGGACTAGCTGGGCTTGACTGACCAAATGCAGGGCGATCTAGAGAATCTCATTTTAGACGTGAATCTGCAGTTTAAAACTGGCTGGACTGTTATTTACTTCTGACATCCAGCAGGGAGGTAGGGGCCATCCCCTGCTTGCACATACGCATCCACCTCTGTAGGAATGGCTGGAAGATCTAACAAGAGCCTTTTTGCAAAACTCCTCTGCCCACGGAAAGGCTGTGTTGAAGATAGCTGCAAGCAATGCCAAGCAACTCACTGACGGCGAAGACCCAGGAGCAGTGGGCAGCTGAGATGGGGTAGGGCTGACCTTTGCTAGCCAGCGCCATGCCCTAAATATCCCCCTTTATCCCTGGCACAGTGCTCACCAAGCGCAGAAGAGCTGTGCTGAGCCCAAGGCAGTGTGCCAGAACCCACTGGTTCTGGGGCAGGACGAGGAGGTGTTCACGCTTACCGCTACCGGGAGCTAAGATCCTCAAACACGTTTAATTCTGATAGCAAATAGGCACTGAAATACCTCCTCCCTCTGCAGGCTGAGGAGAACTAGGGTTGTGGCAAGGGAACTATGAGCATCTGAGGAAGCTGGGGGTGTTCAGCCTGGAGAAGAGGAGGCTGAGGGGAGACCTTCTCGCTCTCTACAGCTCCCTGAAAGGGGGGGGGGGGGGGTGTCGGTCTCTTCTCCCAGGGAACAGGCAATAAGACAAGAGGAAACAGCCTCAAGTTGCATCAGGGGAGGTTTAGATTGGATATTAGGAAAAATTTCTTCACCAAAAGGGTTGTCAAGCCTTGGAACAGGCTGTCCAGGGAAGTGGTGGAATCACCATCCCTGGAGGTATTGAAAAGCCAGGCAGACGTGGTGCTGAGGGACATGGGGTAGTGGTGGTTTTGGTAGTGTCGGGTTGATGGTTGGACTCGATGATCTTAACGGTCCCTTCCAACCTCGACCATTCCATGATTTTGCAATGCCTCCAAGCAGAGTGTTCCCCAGGGCTTTGCTGGCCCAGCTGCTTTCAAGAGACATCAGCTCTTCTACTGCAAAACACGATTTTTTGATACCAAACGCAAGCACAAAACCCAATCAGAAGCTTGTTTAGGGGCCTCTCTAAGGGTGCGTGCAGAGTTCAGGTGTGCCAGGCCATTATGGTGATAGTTACATCTGTTCTGAGGGAAACTCCTGCTGTGTTTTATGGAAAACCATTTCCCACCTCTGCTCCATCCAGCACAGGTTGTGCAGGGCAGGCGTTAACAGCTGCCCCTCCAAGTGCACACAAGCATGCACACACTGCATGATTGTAAGGCACAGGGAACAAAGGAAATGCAATTCAAACCCTTGAAATGCTTAATTTAAACCCAGACAAACCAAACACATACACACCTCCCCTGTTTCCATCAATTAAGTATGGGCCAGAAGTTTACAGATCCAACGTAACAGATCTTGGAATTGTTCCAAACCCAGGTATTAAATAAAGCCAAAAACTTTAGACATAAGGCAGCACTTTAAAGAGTCCAAAGAGAATAAGATGCGAAATTATGTAATTAAATTTCCAAACCACCTTAACTCTGCCCTCCAATGATACCAAGCCTGGAACAACAATGATTGAGGCATATTCCTCCCTATGGAGACCAACAGGTTAAATATTACTTGCCTTTGTGCCCACTTAAGCCATGGAGATTTTATCCTGAAAGAAGAAAATCTTGCCCTCCTCTGGCACAGCCACAGTTTTCCTATTTTTCTTTTTTTTTTAATGAATGATGAAGCAAAAGCTTTGTATTTTGTCTTTGGAAATAAAAAATATCGGAGGTTCAATTTTAAAGGAGGAAGACTTCCATTATAAAAAATAAAAATGTTTCCCAACCACACTCCCTGTTATCTATACTGTCTGTGGAGACAGACTGATAGCGCTTCAAGCGAAAACCAACTGCAGAGTTTCCTGACCTGACAGTATTACCATTACGTGATTTATATTTTTGGCCACTTCTGTTTTGTTGGTTGTTTTTTTTTTCCTCTATTATTGATCCAGATCATTAACTACCAGAACATTAATTAACAACATCATCACGTAACTCAAAAAAAGACCAAACAGTGTAACCTGTGCAGCTGGTGTGAATTAGTTCATGTGAGTTTTGAAGGCCTCTTAACAAAAGAAAAATCTCCAGGCTCAAGGAGCAGGAGTGATGGAGAAGCTGCCACGTCCCCTGCTACGCTGGATCTATGTGCGCCGGGCTATCAGCAGGATTCAGCTGCAGCTCCCGGCTCCTGAACAGCGAATAATTCACTGGAGAAGTACAGCCATAAAAGAGAAAAGAAGCCAGGATGTCCTGTCAGGGAAAGCAGCCCAAGGACCAGGGGACTGGGGATGTGTGCAGGTGTGAGCACGCTGGAACTGCACAGGCATGGGAGGCAATCACACTAGTTTGGAAGTCTTTTGGAAATGGCAAGCCTGCAAGATTTGCAGACGAAAAAAAAATAGGTTTTGCAGTCAGATCCTTGCAAAATGCCTGCAAAAAAATACAGCAAAAAAAACCCAAACCCAAACCAAACCCCAACACCATGTACTTTCTAGGCCAAATCCTCAACACGCACAATTTGAACCTCGCTGGGCCGTGGTGGGGATGTGGGCTCCCAGAGCTCGGCGGGCACAAGCCAGCCCAGCAGTGGCAGTGCAGTGCTCGTCCCGGTGCTTAATTACTCCCCTATCGCGTGGCTGCAAGCTCTCAGAGCTGTATTCGTGATTCGCACTTTTGCATGCAAAAAAAAAAAAGGGAAAAGGGGAAAGGTTGGTCCTTTGTTATTGCACCAGATGAGCCCCCCTCCCGGCGCTGCCTTTGCTTCTGGGGAGAGGAAGAAAGCTGCGGTTTGGCCCATGTATGCTTTCCAGCACACAACATCAGCAAAAGCATCTTTTTCCCAGCCTGTTTCACCGGGCCTCCCACTGCCATGGTGTCGGTGAGGACGGGACCCGGCTCGGTCCCCCCGCGGTGCCAGCTCTGCCCAGGCCACTGCTGCACATACATGGGCCAAACTGCAGCTTTTTTCCTCTCCCCAAAAGCAAAGGCAGTGGCGGGGCAGCTCATCTAGTGGAATAACAAAGGACCAACCTTTCCTCTTCTCCCTTTTTTTTTTTTTTTGTGCCTGCAAAAGTGTGAATCACGAACACAGCGCTGAGAGCTTGCAGCCACGCAATAGGGGGATAATTAAGCACTGGGATGAGCATCACACTGCCACTGTCGGGTTGGCTTGTGCCCACCGAGCACTGGGAACCCATGTCCCCACCACAGCCGAGTGAGGAAATGCCCCAGAGCCCCTCCAAACCCCTGCCCTCCGACTAATTCCGAGTTAAACATGCAATCCCACTGGCGAGCCATTCCCACAATTAATACAAGATGTCACGCTCTTAAGGAGTGAGTTATGTGTACAGGAAGGAAGACTGATACAATAAATAATGCAGTCCTCCCGGTGGCACTTCCGAACGCTACGGCAGCGCTCTCATTTGTGAGGAACATGCTAATTACCCCTCACCAGGGAGACTCCCTCGTCCCACCAGCCTCGGTGCATCTCGATGGCGTTAAGCACGTCTGTCTGCTGCTTTAATCATCAGCAGCTCCGCGCTGTCACTAACACTTCCAAGCCAAACAGCGAATAAACGTTGACAAAATACTCCCTGACACTTGCGTTCAAAAGCTGGAATGTTCCTTAGTTGTGTTTTTGACTTGCAAGGGACAAACTCCTGCAAACCCTGGCAGACCCAGCTTGGGAGGGTGACAGCCAGCAGGACCCGTGTCCCTGCAGCAAGAGGGACAGGCTACGGGGTTTGATAGTGCCCTCTTGTGCAAAAACCAGCAAAGCTTTCCGCCCCCCCCCACCCCCTCCCCAGGAGGAAAGGAGCACACCACGCATGTATTTGGGAGCACGGGGTTCACGTCACCCCTGTCACCGACTTTCCTCATGGCCTTGGCTGAGTCATTTTGCCTCCTGCACAAAAATGACACCATGCACAGGATGGACAAAGTGCAGCTTTGGAAGATAATTCCCATTTTTGCCCAAGGAATGCTGCCACAGCAGGGAGAAGCTAAAATAATCATTGGGCACCGAATGATTCATCGCTCCTGGGACCGTCCCCCATGCCTGGGACGAGGTGGCCTCTGTGGTAGGTCCCGTGCAGACGTCTCTGCCCCTGTGATTACAGAATCTAATTGCAGCCCGGAGGCATGCCCGGACACACACGCGGGGCTTCAAGGAGATGAGAGCAATTCTGTTCCTGGGGAAGCAGCAGAGGAATTCAGTGTGGTTTTACTGCTGCGATGAGCTATGAAAAGCGCTGAGGAAAGACCGGGCAGGGTCACCCCAGGAGCCTGGGACCTGCCGGGGGGTCAGGGCGAGCATGGCTGACATCTCACCAACTGTCCTGCAAGGGGATGCTCACAGCCCAGCGCCAGCACTGACCTCTCCAGCCCAAACCTCCTTCCCTCCAAACCTGGGGGGCCTCTTGCCAAAGAGCTATTAGCCAGGATGGGCTGTGGGATGTCCTCTCCAGGGTGACATGTGTCCCAGACCCCAAGCCACAAGCATTTTGGTAACAAAATAGAAAATTTGCCACCGTGCTGCCCTCACTGTGCCCATGAGCTTGCAGAAAAATCCCACCCATCCTCATTTTGAGAGCTCAAATCCATAATCTCACCCTTACCCTGTGGGTACCTCCACCTCCTTCAATACCACAGGAAAGGCAAATGCTGCAAAGGCAGAGGATGAGGCCACCGGCTGCATCACCTAATTCCACTCCATGCACCTCCCAGAATCTCCTGGCTCCTTCCCTGCCAGCCCCAGGTGCCTCCATCCCGCTGGCACTGGCTGAGACAGACCATCCGATTCCCCCTTCCCATCACTGCACCCCACAATCTAGTTTCTTGGACACAAATTAGTCAACACCAGAGCTATGTTAATTAGTGACTCATTAATTTTTCAGTTCACTGGTTGAATGAGAAGAGGGAGAAAAAAAACCCCAACATTCACATTATAGACACCAAAACTTGGTTTCACCTGAACTGCAGCACTTCATTCTCATTCCTTTAAGCTATTTGGGGATGACATTTCAAACAGAAATGTCAGTTTGAAACAAAATACTCTGCAAAAAGTTGAAATGAAGCATTCTGACTTCCTTAAATTCTGTTTCCCCCCCCGACCCTGTGTGAAGGGGAGAGGGTTAGGAAATCATTTGATGAATTTGACCTGAATGGAAGGATTAGTGCAGCTGACTAAGCATTCATTTATTTATTTTATTTTTTTCCAGAAGCGAGTTACATCCCACAAATTTATCATTTACGCCATTGTCGCAAAGGCAGAATTAGTGCTCAAAGCTGGCGGGGACAAAAAGAACGTTACTGTGAGGAATCAGCTGCCACTCCGCGTGTGTCCAGATTTGCTGGCACACACGCAGGTCCCTGCCTCGCAGGCAGAACTGGGGTACCCTGCTGTCTGGTGCCCCCCCCCCCCCCGCCTTTTACCTACCCCCAGAGCTTTTGCCTCCGAAACAAGGACCTGAGCTCTTCTGAAGGCAGAAAATTGCTCTGAGCGTTCCCCATTGCTAGGACTTTGTTGAAATATTTACTCAAGGCTTAGTCAGGCAGCTCTTTTTATGCTGTGACTAGCAGACAGGTTCAAAACCTGCTTCCCCCCGCCAACGAATACACAGGGCTGGAAAAGACTTCAACCCGCTGCCTCCTGACCTGCCTGCAGAGGAAAACTGGGTGGCAATTTTAAGGAAAACCCTGGGTTTTTTTCCCCTGATCCCCAAAAAGTGACATTTGGAAAGTGTCCATGACCAAGCAGCTATCAAGCAGGGAAGGAGGAAATTGGAAAGGTAGAGAAGAATGTCCCAACTTTATCCCTATTCCCTCTATATTTGTGAATGGGCAGCATTTTGGTGAGGTGCAAGCAGCCAGGCATCTGCGTGCGCTTCCCGTGACCCTCAGCTCAGGGAATCCGAGTGCAAGAAAGGGATTATTACAATTTCCATCACCTTTAGCGGCCTGATTTCTCTTAAAAGCTCTTCCACCAGACTTGTCTTTTCCTGTCGCAGCTTGCCACGAGCTCACACCATTCCCTCTGAGCAAGAAAGCCTCTTCGAGTTTAATTCTGCCAGCACAGCACCGGTTCGGGAGCAACCAGCCTAAAGCAGCCCTCCGAAAACTACCTGTCAGTGAAGCATCCCCTGTAGCAAAAAAGTGCCAGGGAAAAGCTTAGGATTTGGTGGTTTAAGGATTGGACTGCTTGGAATTTTGCATTTCTTAAAAGCACGGTGCATTTTCTGATGGTTGCATTGGTTCCTACGCACCGATTGACATGTCACTCGATCCGTGACGGCCAAGAGCAAATATGTATAGGGTTGTTGCTCGGTAAGACCCCTCACAGGGGGGTCAAGGCTGATGGGGGACACTTCACTTGTGTCACAACCATACTGATCAGCCAATGTTTGGATATTTGGAGGAGATTAAGTCCTGGTTTGGTTTTGCAGGTCAATAAACATCTCTCTGGTGAGCTTCTCCATGCAACTGCTCTGCCTTTTGCTTCCTGAACAACGCACTGGGAAATCAAAATGGTACAACCAGTTCTGGATATTAATTACAACATATTCTGGTATTCACTGCTTTTAAAACTCCAGATGCGGCGTGCGTCAAATTGCACAAGAGCGTTATCTTATTTAAAATGGAATTACACGTTCCTGTCCCTTGTGGTTTGAAAGAAGAGCACCCACAGGAAACGGGCACATCCTAAATGCTCCAAAAGCAAGCAGTAAATGAAAAACCACAAACTTATTGTGTTTAAAAATACATATTTTAATTTTAAAGCTGATCTCAGGAGTTTTCAGGCTGACTCAGGGCTTTCTCGCCTACCGCCTTTTCATGTTCCCAGACTAAAGCACAGTTTCTTAGGAGACTTCACCTTGGGCTTTGCTGTTTCCAGTTACTCGTTCAGTCCCGAAGCTGGGTGTGATAGAGCTGCTGCTCCCACACCAAGCAGCCACGTGCTATACACTTGCCTGGATCATCTCCCCAGTCCCTACAGCAGGTAGATCTACTGCCTGCCTTAGGTTCAGTCTCATTTCTTTTTACTCAGTCCTTCCTATTTCACAGTTGCTGGGTATCTGCCTTTATCCTTGTAATAAATTAATCTTCAGTGCCATTTCTCAGTCTTACATCACTTCAAGGCACCGAGCACCATCCCTTCCCAAGTCTGCTCCTCTGTCTCCCTCATGATGCTCTTCTGAGCTTTTAGTCACTTGCACTCAAACCTTTAATCCTAACTTTCATTTTTTAAAGTGGTTTATGACTTCTTCAATTTAGTAAGACGTTACTGAATGAGGCTGGAGTTTGTCTTGTCAGCTTTTCCAGCACGGTTATAAATCTGCTTGTGGAACATGAATCTGATGAGAGGTTTGAGGAGTAACAGGCCTTTACTCCTAACAGGCTGCAGATGCCTGTGCCTCTGGATCTCAAATGAGATCTACTTAAAATATAATTTATTTTCTCTGGAATTCATAACAGGTGGGGATGCTATGGGGATTCTTCACGGGCAGAAAGCGAGCCGTGCCCAGAGGTGCAGTGCAGCCAGGGCAGCCTCCTGCAGCGGTTGCTCGTTGAGTTGATACTCAAACCCATGCAAATTTAAATCCCATCATCTTATACACAAAAGGCATGGCCTCTGCCCAACAGAGGAACATGGTCCAGAGTGGTCAAATAGCATCCATGGACTGGATTGATCCCATGAAACTGTACTATCCAACCTGCTGCCTCTACCACAGAGACAAGCCAAAGCTTGTTGCAGAAGGCACAAGGACCCATCCCATAGCAGGTGAGACATGTGCAAGGGGAAGAGCAATCAAGGTATCTCTCCAGCACATGGTAATGGTTACCCAGGTTTCAGCCAGAATGTGCTGACAAGACCATATTTCATCCAAAACTTCTAACAGGCAGTTACATCTTCCAGGTAGCAGCAGGCCAGGAGGGACCCCACGCTGGAGTCTGCCCTTGCCACAGGAAAGATGCACTGCAAATCAGCTGTAAATAGTCCCTCAGCACCCATTTTTAATGCGGAAAACCAAAGCCCTGCAGTTTACCACACACACAGAGCTCAAGGTTAAGGCAGCAGCAGGCCGCTGGCCTGTGAAGCTGAGCTATTTTCTCAGTGCAGAGTCATACACGGAGCAACAGGCTATTATCTCCCAGTCCCAGCACCGCTCCCCCAGCTGGACGCAGCCACCTTCAGCAGCGGGGATTGCCATCATCCCCAGGGAATCACAGAATGCGTTGGGTTGGAAGGGACCTCTCAAGGCCATCTAGTCCAACCCCCCTGCAGTCAGCAGGGACATCTTCAACTGGATCAGGTTGCTCAGAGCCTCATCCAGCCTGGCCTTGAATGTCTCCAGGGATGGGGCCTCCACCACCTCTCTGGGCAACCTGGGCCAGTGTCTCACCACTCTCTGTGTAAAGAACTTCTTCCTAATGTCTGATCTAAACGTGCAGCATCACCCACTGCCAGCACCTCATCCAAACCCCAAACACCCCCATCGCTGCAGGGGGAGCTGAGCCCGCATCCCGTACACCTCAGCACCCCTCATCAGCCACGCCAGAAAGTTAAGAAACTAAACGCATTTTTGTCATGTTATACCAGTAAGCACCACAGATAAAGAACAGCCAAAGCCTTTACACTGTCCTCTTACAGCACCTATAAAACCTGGGATCTAAACAGGATATTCTTCAGCCCCACCTACTGGCACCTTATCTGTTAGCTCTTTGCATATGTACAGTAAAACATCTCCACGCATACAGACACAGCTCACCCAAAACCAGCACCCTGCACCCCGACACTGAACATCGCAGCTGGCCAAGGGCAACCTGCCAGGGGCTCCGAAAATCAGCATTCAGATCTCTCCCCGTTAAAGTGTGTCACCGTGATCTTTATGGGGAAGGGACATGGACAAGAGCCATAAGTTAGGCAGGCACATAAAGAAAGAATAACCTTTGGACAAGGTTTTCCTGAAAACGCAGCATTTCCTTGGAACTGAGTCCAGTGGGGAGAGTTATTATGGGAAGATTTACTTCCACTGGGATGCCAGGCTTTTAATATCACCATTTTAAATAATGCACATTTAAAAAGGTTATTTTACTGCGAGAAAAGGTTAACGCTATTGTTAGTTCTCTCCTGCCTATCCTGGATCAAGTGCCTTATGACATCCACTAGCAGAAGAAATAAATGTGGTATTACCTGGCTAGGGCATGGCCGCGACAGACGGCGGCAGTGGATGCAGGCCAGCAGCGTGGGAACGCCGATGCGCTGTCTAGCTGCAGAATTTCATCTTGGGGAGGTCCTGGTTAATGGGGTCAGCTTGGCTGTTCCTTCAGGCTTCAGCTCTTCTGAATTTACCATCTCACACCTTGCAATGCGCCCTACACCTGGGCAAGGGAAGCACAAACTGCACATCAGCTGCTGCTTGTTAGGAAACATCCCCTAGTACCCCTTTACAGAGAGACCTGGAAGAGCCACGCCAGCTAAATGTCCTTAGATGTTCACACAGACCACGGTGCCTATTGCTGCAGAATCTAAAAATCTTCAATAAACTACGCTGTCAAGTCACAAGGGTTTATTACTGACACCCAGCAAACCCAGGGATGTGAGTGTGCAGTGGGAACAGTGCAGAGCTCGATGCTCTGCTGCGTGCTTGCTGATCCTCAAGAGACTGCACTGAGCAGGTCACACCACATCCATCTCCTTCCCTTGCACTTTCCTGGTCACCTCACCCAATCCAATGGCTTGGGTTTTGTCACCTCCTGGTTAGTTTATCATCAGCTTGGTCACTGGTTCAGTAGTGCTGCTGCTAAGTTTGCATTAGCCCCGACTGTTATGTACTGCGGGTTATTAAAGCAGCTGGCAGGTATATCAATCCACCAGCCGTGCCCCTCCTCTCCCTCTAGCTCAGTTTCCTCCCCCCTGGCCCCCACACCAGGCGGAGGTGGGGAGTGCAGTGGTGCGAGGCCCCAGGGGTGCCCCAGGGAAGGCAGTGCCATGCTCTGCAGAGCCAAGAGCAGGACAGAGTGGCAATCGCAGCATTTAGAATAGAATCATAGAATCACCTAGGTTGGAAGAGACCTTTCAGATCATCCAGTCCAACCATCAACCTAACACTGACAAAAACCAGCACTAAACTATATCTCTTAAGTACCACGTCTACCCATCTTTTAAATACCTCCAGGGACGGTGCCTCAACCACTTCCCTGGGCAGCCCGTTCCAACGCTTAATAACCCTTTCAGTGTAAAAATTTTTCCTAATATCCAATCTAAACCTCCCCAGCACAACTTTAGGCTATTTCCTCTTGTCCTATGGCCTGTTCCTTGGGAGAAGAGACTGACCCCCTGGCTACCCCCTCCTTTCAGGGAGCTGCAGAGAGCGAGAAGGTCTCCCCTCAGCCTCCTCTTCTCCAGGCTCAACACCCCCAGCTCCCTCAGCCGCTCCTCACCAGACTTGTGCTCCAGACCCCTCACCAGCTCCACCGCCCTTCTCTGGACACGCTCCAGCACCTCAAGGACTTTTTTGTGGTGAGGGGAGTTCCCAACCTCCCTCTCCTGCTCTGAGCACTGGAGCAGGAGAGGGGCCCAACAGTAGGAAGGATGTGCTGGCAGCATGGAGCTGGGAAAACGCTTAAGAGGTGCTGTGTTCTGATGCAAAACCTCATTATCCTAGGCTGGCACTTGTTTAAGCATCTTAGTCTAGTTTTCCTGATTTTCCTTCTCTCTTCCCAAACGAGCTAGGAAGCTCTAGACACTGTATGCCCAGCTGCCTGCTCACCAGGCAAACTCAAGCTCAGGGGACTGGGGTGGGTTTGGTGGGCAGCAGAGAGCAGGCAGCCGGGGAGACCCAGCGAGAAGCCTGGGGCAGATCCCCCCCAGCCTACAGCCCGGCACCCCGAGAGCCATTTGCACCCAGCAGATACACAGCACGAAAGCTCACCTTGTAAAATGATGACCTTCATCAAGGCAGCATAAGAAGACACTCCTGGAGCAGCTCCCAAACATTACGCAGCGCCAGAGAGCAGCAGGGGAAGCTGCCAAAATATCTGCAGCACCTCCAGAAGAGCAGGGAAGAGCAGGCAGGTTTCTGCCACGCTGGGCACACCTAGGAATAGTAATGCCAGCAGAAGGGTGACAACCAGGAGCTCAGTCCAGAAACAGCTCTACAGCAATAACAGATACAACTTGTACAGGCCAAACTATGTTACAGGTGAACCACTAAGTAATAGAGACCCTAGAAAATAAAACAAAAATGAGAAGGGATCCTAGCAGGTCGAAGGCTGACATCTCTAAAAGGAGAGCAGGGCCTCTAACCCGGCTTTAATAGCTGAGGTGGCCCCCCCCCCCCGCCCCCAGCTGAGACCCCTCAGCCTTTGAGGAGGGTCGAGGTTTGGCCTCAGGTGGCAACAAAGAGCCAGAGCCGCCCCTTCGGGCTTCCCCAAGGCGGGAAGAATCGGAAGAAAAAAGGCAAAACTGGTGGGTTGAGACAAAGGCAGTTTAACAGAACAGCAAAGGGAACAAGAAAACAACAACAATACCAGGGATAGAGGAATATACAAACACGGTTACGGAACCGCCGCTCCCCGACCGGGCCCGGGACGGCCCTGCCCGCCCCTAGCGGCGACTTCCCGCCCCCGGCAGCTCCAACTGGGCATGGCTCCCGCGGGATGGAAAACCCGTGTCCCTGCCGGAGCCTGCGGAAAATTAACACTATCCCCGCCGGAACCAGGACGACGAGCCATCTAGAAAAGTCCCTGTGCAGGGCTGGGCTTTTTTCCTGCTCTGGAATGCTCAGAAGAAACAGTAGTATGTTCCTCCTGCCCAGTAGCTGCTACCTCTTACCTTTAAAGACTATCCTATATTTTTACAGGAATGCTTAATACGTGCCGATATCTCTAATACCTGTGTGGAGCTTGCACACAAGGAGGTCTGCCTCAAGCCAGCCTCACGTGGTCCAGCTCTGCAGTGGCCGAGGTTGGAGGTGCTGCTGTAGGAGGCTGCACGGTGACCGGTCCCAGCCCTCAGCCAGCCTGTGGGCCCCGCCGCTGCGTGCAGAGCACAACTGGTGCTTCGAGCCCCTGGTGAAGGAGGAATCAAAAGCTGATCCTGGAGTAAACAGCCCTGGGAGCTGCACGTGCTGTGGGACAGTAGGAATTGAGACACTAACTGGTGCTTGGAGAGAGGAAAGCTTCAAACTAGAGGAGAAGCTTCACACGTGCTGCTCCGACAGCCGGAGCAAGCAGGGAAACCGACTTTGCTGCTTGCTGTAGGATGAGGTGATAAAAGGAAACTTTTGCTTTATGAACCCAAAACACTGAGTGAAAAAAGATGCTTTTCTGCAAGGTAAAGTGTTCCTGGATGAAGGAATCAACACAAACTATTTTTTTAATCCACACCATCAGGATTAAGGCTGTGCCTGCCGATGGAAGGCGCACTGAGCTGTGGTAGCATGAGGCCTAGGCAGGGCTGGGGCTAAAGCCACCACCTCATGGGTCACCAAAACCTGTCCCTTGGTGCTCATAAATGCTGGACTCCGGTTTGGTACTGTGCCATACAACTTTGTATTTGCAACTGTGCCCCCCCCCCCCTCTTTGTACTGCAATCCTGCAATGTGGTGACCGCCTCCATGGAGAAGACCCTGCTTGGCCAAGCCCTGGTGCATCTGCAGGTGGCGGACCATGGGTGCATCCCAGGCTCAAGGATTTCAGGTGAGTCTTGGATGAATCTCTGAAGTATGGACTGCTGTAGCTGTGAGCTCTCTCAGCTCTACTGCTAGTTAGCTAATGACTCTCCTAACTAAATCATTAGCTCTGGCTGCTCCCTGTTAACCTTTTCTCCCAGCTTCCTCAAGAGAGATGAGGAAACATGCATCATATAAAAGGGGAAGGTCTATCTTTTTATTCTTTGATTTACTGATGTGCTAACCTGCAATGCTTTCTGGGATGAAGCTTTTCCCCACTGTAACCCTACTGTCTCTGGCAATATTACAGCTGGGAAAAATTTATCTCACTTAGTGGAAAAAGGTGGCCTAAGGAGGAAGGGAGGGAAGGACTTGCTGATTCTAGCCCTGGGATTAGGTTTCTCCAAGCAGGAGAAATTGATAGATGGTGGATTTAGGAGGGATCCACTGGGAACAGCAGAGTCAGCTATGCAGTGTGGTTTGCAATCTGCAATCCCAGCACATTCTGCAGCTCATGTGTGGTTTAACTCAAATTTAATTTACTTCAGTGGGAACTTTTCTTTGCGTTTGGACTTGCATACAGTGGCATAATATATACCTGTAAGCACACAGCGGATGAGCAAAGGGAAAGACTTCCTCTATTGAAATGGGTAATCGGGAAGTACTACAGTGGCTTTGATTTGCTTTATCCAGGGATACAGCCCGCTGTCCAGCCGCTGCTCTGTGTTGTGGTTGTGGCTTGGCTGATGAGAAGGTCTGCTTGGAGCTGCAGGGCCTTGATTGTTTTCTGTGGCATGTTTTCCCTCTGGGGTACCCATGGTGATGACAGAGTTGGGCAGAAGGACCAGAGGCACAGAGCAGGGTTACACAAGACACCTGGTAAGCAAGCAAGGAACTCACTCTCCAACATACTTGCTTGATAGTTCTGCAACCTGCTGGAGCAGGAAGGGGCTCTCCTCTCCGGTAAATCTTTTAGGATCTTGGAGTTGGTTTGCAAACTCTGCTTGGATATGTCTCAACTTCCAATGGCTCTTCTTGTAGCATCTGTGTCCCAGTCATACCATACAAAGGAATATGTTTAAGACTGGATGGTTCAAGAGTTAAGCTGTGATCAGACACTTCAGATAAGCTAAATCATTCACTGGTGTGAATCAGCACACCTCCTTTCAAATATAAACCATCACTCACCCTTGATTTTTTTGTGAAGTTTCTTTTCTTTCCCTTTCCAAGCCTTGTGGTTTCAGTCTGGACTCATATTGGTAACTCTGGTGTACAATAAATCTTTTGCTGTATATTTTGCCTCACTTAAAAGTACCTTGTAGCAATGGTCTGAGCAAATGGTTGTGACAAGATACTCCTGTCCTTTCAGTTGTTATCCAAGGTGTTCTTAATTAGTTGAGTGGGTTCCCACCTGAAGCACCAGGTTTTGGGATACAAAGCCCAACTTCTTACTCTTTCCCCTTGCTCCATGGCAAGCAGCAGTGGGGGGGTTGCACCAGGGGAAGGCACCCCTGAGATCAGCATCACCTGACGTGGCTGGAGCATCAGGGGCTGTTTGGTGGCACATGGGACCATAAGATGAGCCCTTAAAGGCATGTCTCAGCCTACCAAATTGTGGTTGTCCAGGTATGCCCCAGTGCTGACCCCTGCGAATAGGGTTGAATCGTGCAAGAAGAATTTGGTCAAATCTAACCCCATCAACAAAAACACATGATAATGTTAGAGGAAGGGGAAAGCAATGCAGGATTAGCTGCCTGTGACCTGAGCTTGCTGTGTGTGCGTCTCATTCCCATGAATGATGTGTTCATGTTTGTCTTCCATGGTGTTTGGTTTTTCTCCATCTGCTTATGTGCCTGGGAGAGTGCTGCCTCGCAGGGATGAGGCGGTAACGAGCAGAAGAGTGATTTGGTCAGGGCTGTCGAGATCAGTGATCCCAAGCCGATGGGATATATTGCCCCAGAGCAGTAGAAGGAAATGTCTTCCCTACTTGATGAATACTTGCAAGATTTTTTAAGTTTTTCCCAATTTTAGTGACAAACTGATATCTATTCTAGAAAATTAGAAAAATCCTGAATAACTTACCAGGTAAGAGCCTCTGGGGGTTCAGGTGTGCTATGAAGATGGATGGATGGGGTGTGCGAGTGCTTGGCCGTGAGCCTGTGAGACAGTGCTGCAGTGTGGTTTTCCCAGTATGGCTGACTGGGCTGTCTGCAGCCTCGGAGCCAGAGGTGATCAGTACTGTGTTCAGCTGTCTTAAAATATAACAGAGACTATACTCGGAAGGACTTGTGTGACTTAACATTTCATGTAAAAAGGCCCTGGTGTGACAATAGATGTGTAACTCTTATTATTCCTCCTGACAAGTTTTTCTTGTTGTTTAAATACAAATAAAGACAAGCACAACGTTACCCAAGATGATTAATTTTGCCTAATTTCTACTTCAAGACACTTTGGGGTCCGATAGTCACATGGAGATGTGCAGTCCTTTCTGACCAGGGAGTCCTGTTCGCCTACTGCTGGTTGGCCTTCAAACAGCTGGGTGATCCCAGATCATGGAAAGGAGGAAAAATCCAGACTTCTGACCACATTAGCTCAGGATCTGAAAAGGCAGATGGGGTATGATAGACTTTGTACAAGGATATCTTTGGTCAGTAGTCAAAAGGTTTTTCTGTTCCTGGACACAAAGGTTCAATGCAGGCTTCATAATGTTTTTTTTTAGCTGTCTGAAGTTCTTGACTCACTTTGTTTAAATCTCTGGTTCCTGGGGTCCTGTGGGTATGTGAGCATCTCAGCTTTTCCTAATTCTCCTGGTAGGAGAGGAAAGCTAAGAGAGATGCTCAAGTGTGCTGTTTGGAAGAAGACAAACAACTCTTGCTCCCAAATTTGTGCTAAATTCGAAGTACCAGTTTTGTCTTGGCCTGACTCTGGGGTCAGCAGCA
Source organism: Chroicocephalus ridibundus (assembly GCF_963924245.1). NCBI lineage: Eukaryota > Metazoa > Chordata > Aves > Charadriiformes > Laridae > Chroicocephalus > Chroicocephalus ridibundus. The sequence goes on from NC_086297.1 coordinate 11,197,288, forward strand.
TTGGGCAGAGGGTCTTCACCCACACTTAACAGAGTCAAGCTTTTGAGTTGCACTTGAGGCAATCATCTGATTTATTACTTGGTTAAAAAAAAAATCTACCTACCACAGAGTCTGGCAGGGCTGTGTACTGATGAGGTTAGCAAGTCAAATCCAGGGTCTGGATTTGAAAGAGGCTGGTAAAGAATAAGATTCATAACTGTTGTAATTAGACAGACCAGCAGTGGGGTGATTAAGTTCTCCATCTGGGAAGTGGAGCTGACCTGTTAGTGTCCAGCCAGCCCCGTGAGAGCTGGGATTTATGCTGTGATTTACGCTGGGGGGATTCACTTTTCTAATGATTTTTGGAAGGCGGGTCCATCATCTGAAGTTGTTTGCACCTGTAGATCAGCCTGATCGGTTTGCTGTCTGTGGTGGCTTGTTATTCTTGTTTGATTGCTCTGTTGAACACGTGTATTTGGGCTTATCGCCCTGACCTGGATGAGTGTGGAGGAAGGAAAAAGGGGGACGTGAGAACACTCAAAGCAGCATTGTGGGTGCGAACTGAGGCAAACATGAGGACAACCCTTGCAGCTCATGATGCAAACACAAAGAGATGTTAGCTGATGAGTTAAGATGAATGAACTTCTAGCTAGCTGGGTAACTGCAAAGATCAGGCTCGCCTGGGGAGTCCTCTTGCACTCTACAAGGTCTTCTATACCCCACATAACCCAGGTTTTCTCTCCCTGCCTCTGTCCCTTTGGCAGGCAGTTGAAGTGTTGCTGGGTGCGGTATTCTCTGACATGGTCTTGCAGCATTGGGCTGTTTGATGTTATTTTGGACAGCTGCAATCTCCTTAAAAAGTGCACGAGAAAAGACAATTAAGACGTGTTTATACAGTTAGATTATCCACTGGAGCGCAGAGCTTGGAGGCTGTGTGTGATAGGCGGTGGTGGGGCTTGCGGCACATGGATTTAGGGGCAGCAGGGAAGGGGGACCCCCCCCCCCAAGGCTGTGGGACACCTTTGGCTTCATCCCAGTGGGATGGGTGTCAGCTTTATCTGTCAGCAGCCCTCACCCCATGTCTCCATCCCAGCCCTGGGGGCAGACCAGAGCATGGATGCCCAGTTTCCCGTGCACGCTCCTCATGCATGAGCTGTTGCTGGGCTAATCCTTCCTGTGCCCTGGAAGGAGGGGAGAAGAGCAGGGAGAGGCACAAGTGAGATGGGGCAGGAAGGATGGAAAGAGGAAAAGATGCTTTTTGGAGGTATTGTAGCAACACTGACAAGGGGAGAGCAACCGCTCCCATTGCACTGCAGCATGGCAGTCCCAGGGTAGAGGAAAAAACCCTCCCAAAATAAAGCTTTTCAGAGAACCATACTTAAGCCAGGCCACCCCTTCCAAGCTTGCCACCACCAGGGATGCTGTGAGGACATCCCTGGGCTGTGTCCCCACGTGCAGGGCAGTGCCCGGGCAGCACAGGGAGGTTTGCACAGGGAGCGGAGCTCCTGGCAGCGCAGCCCGGCAGCTGCGGAGGTGTGAAATGCTGACACGCCAGCTGCCAGCACCATTTACATCAGCAAGATTGGTCTCTTAGGACAATAATGGATGTAGGACAAATGATGATGGTGAGCTGAAAGTGCTATTACTCATTATTGAAACTTTGGATTACTCTCTGGCCAGTGCTAAAACTATAAAGCCGGCAGCCAGTGGACAAGCCCTCGGTAACCTCTGCCACTGAACTAAAAGCTTTCGGAGGGGGAACAGAAGTGCTATAAATCTTGCGGGTGACGTTTAACATTTGTCAGAGAAACACTTTGGGCTTATTTTAATCTCTTCGTTTCGGAGAGTTCATCATAACAAATAACCGGTGCCTCCAACCCGGCCAGTGAATCCCCCGCCTCTCCCGGCTCCAAATGGAAACTCAAAGTGGCCCCTTAATAGCAAGGGCAGCTCTGCGCATCGGTGCCTCTCCGGCACTGTGTGGTCTCCCAGCCGCTCCTAAATGGATGCAGTCCTTGCAGTGTTTACACGTGCTGCCTGTTATTGCAATGACACTGGGGCCTGCAAATGTTTTAACTCTTTTTTTTTTTCTTTTTTTTTTCTTTTTTTTCAAAAAAAACCTGCCCATTAATCTTCCTCAGCGCTTGGAAGGAAAGTAAATTATTTACGGTGCGGATGTTATAGGGGATTGTTCCTGCATTAACATTTCATTTGGGAGTGTTAAATCTGTCTCTCATGCTAAGTTAGGGATTGGGTTTGTCAGGTGATGTGTCCAGAGATGAATCCCATCCAAGCCCTCATCCACCAGCACGTCTTCCTCTGCCCGGTTCCCTCCCCGCCATGGAAGGAGTGCCCTGTGCTCCAAGTGAAACAAATGTGGGGGGCCAAGGGGAATAATAACCTTATAAAGTGTATTTTTTTAAGCTGTAAATTTCTAGACTCACCTAAGTAAGAATCAGTCTCAGCTCAAAAAAAGGATTCTGCGTGAGATTCGTGCACATGGCTCTGCCAAGGCGCTGCCATTAGCATTCCTACTGTTTTTGTCCTGGCTTTTTCAGGCCACGTTGTTCTGCTTGGTCAGAGACTGTTAGTGATAGGTAAATCAGACAGTAATGCATTGGATCGTAATGCATAAATGCAAGTGTTGCTAAGCCTACTTTTAAATTAGTATGTCAGGAAACAAGTGACCCTTGTTATTGTCCCCATGGCATCTGGATGAAGGACGTATTTGGGTTCGCTGGGCTGGGCTGTCCTTGTCACTGCTGCTCCCAGACCCCTTCCCAGGATGAAGGGAGCAGGCTGATGTGCCACATATTAGAAAGGGACCATTGCTTTTCCAGACTTCAAAAGTTCAGGTGTTAGTGTGAGTTTTAGCCGTACAAGTAACCCCTATATTAAAAAATATATATATAAAAAAAATATCACCAAAGTCCTACTGCAAATGGCAGAGCTTTATCCCGGGGAAAGCTGTTAGAGGGAAAACATAACCTGACAAAAGCCGCCCCGCGTTTCTGAGCACAGCGAGTATCCGAGCAGCTGCCGGGGAACAGCCAGCGAGCTGCAAAGGCGCTGCCTTTCGTATGCGCATTAACCTGCGTTGCCATATGCTGAGCACCAGGATTTCCAGGCTGAATTCTGGCCATCCTTGGCACACTTGGGGCGATGACTTCTCCTCCTCTCAGCCACCGTTCACCTTTCCGTGACTGCAACGACAGCGCGGGTTGCAAAGTGCTCCGAGAGCCTCCACTGAAAAGCATTGGGAACCATACCGTAGAAACAGCATGTGCTTAAACCTTGACCACCGCTGCTTCCCTGCTACGTGTTTATGTCTATTTGGGGGAGGTGTGTGCACAAATAAAAGCCAAACTGCAGTTCCGAGGTGCCTGCAGCGTGTTTTCTGGGGAAGAACTGTTGGAAAGCAGAGGTTGGAAGCCGGCGGGCCGGGAGCGCCTGAAGTCGGGAGCCTGCAGCGGGTTTGACCAGCGAGGATGAGTCTGTTAATGGAAATATTGATTGTCTCAGAGGTTCAGTGCTGCCAACCAACCTGCACATATGGTACCAGTTTTATTGATATATGAATAAGATTAAACATGACACCTGTGTCAAGCGAATCCCTTGGTACCATTTAACCAACACTTAAAGCAGCTGCTTTTGAAAGATTACCTTCAGGCACAGGCCACCCAAGCAGAACAATATCATCACCTTAAGCACTTTCCCAGTTGCCGACAAATGGGAATTCTTGCCTTCTAGCAATATAATTAAACAATATTAGTGAAAGTCAAACAACGGGGCATTCAGCTCCTGAGCGTGCTCTCTGGCTGTGTGGTGGCTTCACTGATTTTATTGTTATCTCCGCAGACAACCGCACGTCTGTGGGCGTTAGGGCTCTTCGAGTCTCTGAGCTGCTGCCTCGAGATTGGGTTGTCGGTTTGCAAGTGGGATTTACCGTGAAACAAAATGTTGGGCTATTCTGCAATCCTCTATATTGCTGTTTGGAAAAATATTTTTATCTCCACCCTTAATAGAATATTCCTACCATGACAACAGGCTAGGAATTAATTTAATTTCTTACTGGGAGTGATAGAGTGGATTAAGGATGTGTGTCTCTGTTCAGTAATGAGCAAGTAATTGAACTTTAAGTCTTGTGTGAGTGCAAGAAACTTTTTCCATGTTGGGGACACTGTCAGTCTTCTTTTTTCTGATTCCTCCTCAAACTTCTGGTTCCTAATTATTGGTCACAATGCAGGACTGACTGCCAGTCGGGAGTAATAGCGGAAAATTCAGGTTTCTGTATGGCAAGGATACCTCTGTAACACATCTCCACTAGGAAAGGGGGATACACTCCAGCCCTTGCTGTTCTGTATCTGACAAGGGTAAGGCGGGTAGGGGACAGTGTCATCTGCTGTCCAGGTGGCAGGTGACCGGCTGCACTGTCAGACAGCTGTGTGACAATGTGGTGTGCTGACCGCAGCGACCAGCTGCTTGGGTCTCATCAACACATCTCCATTTTCCCAGCTTTGAGCATCCCTGTAGCTGGAGGCTGTGTGAGGCAGGGGGAGAGTATCCAGCCACCGCTGTCTTCCAGAACTGACACTTTAAATTAATAACCAGTTTCATCTCTCTACATCCACTGCCTATCGCTCCATCCAATCTGTCCACCTGTTTGAGTAAATCATCCTTCTGTTAGGACTGCAGTATTCTTCCTAGGAAAAAGGGTAAGTGGTGATGGGTGGTGAACTGAAAGCAGAAAACAGATCGCTCATGATACGGCTATTAGTTCTTTTGCCATTAATAGGTCAGATATTCCTTAGAAGTCCCTTAAACACTATCCCCTGATATGACAGGCTTGATAGGAAATGAAAACAGCTGGAATTGCTATTAAATTAATCCCCTTCTCAATACTAATTTTGAGCTAATAGAAGACCATTCATGTGATGTAAAGTCCTCCTGACTTCTGAGAATTCTCAACATGGACCTGGCCGGGAGATCAAGGCTTACCCTGGAGAAGATTTACATGCACCGAAGAGCTTTAGGAGCATAAATCCTGTTGACTGATGAGCACAAACTCCACAAGGTGCCAATACCTTCAGCAGAACACAACAACCTGCCTAGTGCACACAGGCAGAGAGCTCGTTTCGAAGGAGCATGCGGCCATAAATCCTCTAAATACTTTTGAAAAATCTTTTCCAGAGTTGTTGAGCAGAAAAAACAGGTTTGTGGGCTGCAGAGAGCAGATGCATCCTGTGCACATCAAAGATGTATTGGCTGCGTCATGACCTCATGAAATTGCTTGAGCTGGCAGCGCTTCCCCCGTTTCTGCCATGGGTGCAGCTTAATGATACAATCTACCGTTGTTTAGCTTTTGGAGTAAAACACAGCATAGAGCCAAACATATATAACTTCGTAATTGCTTTGCCTGCCCCTTGGCTCCCCTGCAAACTCCTGTCTTTTATCCTCTGCCTGCTCCCGCCGCGCTTCTGCTGCAGCCGCAGTGGCTTGTGACAGCGGAGCCAGGTTTATGAAGGCATCACCCGCCGGTGTCAGAAGTGACACATCCCAATACAATCTAGAGCTCCCCGTGTCCTAAGCCTCTGCTGACTATATTTATAATCCAATCATGCTGAAAAACACAAACATAACTCCTGTCTGACCTTCTCCATTAAACCACGAGGACTTTTTTTTTTCTTTCTCTCTCTAGGATTTCTAATACCGTGACATGTGCAGTATTTTGTCTGGTGGCATTTCCCCTGCTGTTTGTCATATTATTTACATGGCCAGACGATGCCTTGCAAAGCTGACAGCTTCAGGAAGGTGTATGAGCACCTGGCGAAGGTGTCCGCTGGTAGTCCTTGTTGGGCTCTGTGCAAGGAGAATGATGCCAGAGGCAGTCTCTGAAGAGTGAGCGCAAATGACTGCTTTATGACATGTTGTGGAGGCTGGAGGTAATGAGAAAAGCTCTCCCCAGCTCCCATGCCTTTCGCCCTCACAGTCTCTGGGCTCCTCCAGGATACGACAGTGTTGTTATTATCCCAGTTTATAGGATACAGAGGTTAAAGCATCTGTTCAAGGTCCTTCTGAAAGGTAATGAAAAGGGCAGGGGTGGGACCCAGGTTTCATGATTCCCCTTGTGCCACAGAAGCCTAATTCTTGCTCTTGCCTTTTGCTTTCTGAAATCAGGTGCTTCCCCCAGAGAACTCGGTTTCTCTGTTTATGGGGACTATGTTCAATGTTACCAGCAGAAACCTTTCAAAACACCACTCGTACCATCCCACCAAGGCAATGTGGGTGTCTTCTGACTGGTACTGTCTGCACCCACGTAAATGACTGCACATGGCACAAGGTGATGGAGAGCCCACCTGGACGCTCCTCTTTCGGGCACTAAAGCAGAGGTAGGCTTGAAGACTGGTGTGAGTGGGTGCCGCTCTCTTACTGCCAGCTGTACCCATATCTTCTCTTGTGGACTGCTAGATGCAGACCTCTTGATGCTGTGCTTCCATGGATCAGACTCGATGATAGCCCGTTCCTAGGTACAGCCCCTCCAGGGCCCAGAGTTCTGCAGACATACAATATTAATAAAGACTTCTGTCTACATGAAGAAGCCCCATGTAAATGAGGCCTTAACCTGATTTTCATTGGACTAGAAGAAATCTCAACTCTAAAGTTCACCAGCTTTGCACAGGCGTCTGAGTCAGATGAAGGCAGTCTCTGTCTCTGGGATCACTTCTGGATTTGGGGATTCCCACCCTGCACTGGCCTGGGCAGTCTCGTGTGAACCCCGTTGTTTATTGTTTCTTGTAATTAGCCCTATCTTCTGAAGTTGGAGAAGTCATTGGCTTCCATTTGAATGTGTTCCCTCTCAGTTCTAAACAGACTGCTTTAGAAGCTATGCATAATTTATGGGCTGCTTATATCCACTTCCAAAGACTAAATGAATGAGTGAAATTCCTTTGTAAGCTGGGTCATATGTACAGTTGCACCTTCAGCAGAGTAGGAGGCATGAGACCTTCTACTGATATAAACTGCTGTACCAACGTCTGGCTGAGAAGCTATATTTGGTCCTCCAGCTTCTGCTACCATATGTTGGGACTGTGCAAGTTGGGTAGGCATTGGTGTCGCCGTGTTTTCCTGTGTTTGGGTATAGTGACCTACCACTCTACCTTATATGTAAGCCTGGCCTAGATTGCTGCTGCCATTATGTCAGCACAGAGCATAGGGAAACGCGTGTCCTACCTAACCCCGCTGCACTGGCAGGGCTGCTGGTGCAGGAGAAAGGGATATTAGGTTAGCTCTGAGCTGGAAATTCATGATTTGTGCACGCCTCGCCTGCTGCAATAACAAGAAAATCGCATTTGCTCAAACCCTTAATTCAACACTTAAATCCAGCTTTGGTGGTTTTGTTGCTTTCGCCTGTTTTCCTGAGGCGTGCAGCAGAGAGGGAGTGTGCTGTTACAACTGGGGGCTGCGCTTGAAAAAAAGTAACTTCTAAACCAGCCCAAACTGACCATTGCCCACCCCCGTCTGATGCTGCTGGGTTGTAGTGCTGCTCCACTGCCAGCAGACTGTGCATTCCCACTGGAGAGCCAGGGCTATTTGGGCAGGGCTTCTCTGAAGAATATGTACCTTCACCTATTCAGGATGGGGATCGCCTTTCCATACAGCCCATCCTTTTGCAGAGCCCTTAGGAAAATTAGGGGCACAGAGTCTAGTTGGAGGTCAGTGACGAGTGGTGTTCCCCAGGAGTCAGTACTGGGTCCAGTCCTCTTCAATATATTCATCAATGACCTGGATGAAGGGACACGGTGCACCCTCAGCGAGTTTGCTGATGACACAAAGCTGGGGGGGGTGGCTGACACAGCAGAAGGCTGTGCCACCATCCAGAGAGACCTGGACAGGCTGGAGAGTTGGGCAGAGAGAAACCTTATGAAATTCAACAAGGGCAAGCATAGGGCGCTGCACCTGGGGAGGAATAACCCCCTGCACCAGGACAGGTTGGGGGTGACCTGCTGGAGAGCAGCTCGGTGGAAAGAAACCTGGGAGTCCTGGTGGACAACAGGGTGCCCATGAGCCAGCAATGGGCCCTTGTGGCCAAGAAGGCCAATGGCATCCTGGGGGGCATCAAGAAGAGCATGGCCAGCAGGTGGAGGGAGGTCATCCTCCCCCTCTGCTCGGCCCTGGGGAGGCCACATCTGGAGCGCTGGGTCCAGTGCTGGGCTCCCCGGTTCAAGAGGGACAGGGAACTGCTGGAGAGGGGACAGCAAAGGGCTACCAAGAGGATGAGGGGACTGGAACACCTCTCTTGTGAAGAAAGGCTGAGGGATTTGGGTCTCTTCAGGCTGGAAAAAAGACGCCTGAGGGGGGATCTTATCAACGCTTATCAATACTGAAAGGCGGGGTGTCAGGAGGATGGGGTCAGGCTCTTTTCAGTGGTGCCTGGGGACAGGACAAGGGGTAACGGGCACAAACTTGACCATAGGAAGTTCCATCTCAACATGAGGAGGAACTTCTTTGCTGTTGAGGGTGGCAGAGCCCTGGCACAGGCTGCCCAGAGAGGTGGTGGAGTCTCCGTCTCTGGAGACATCCCAAACCCGCCTGGAGGCGTTCCTGTGCCACCTGCTGTGGGTGACCCTGCTCTGGCAGGGGGTTGGACTGGGTGATCTCCAGAGGGCCCTTCCGACCCCCACCATTCTGTGATTCTGTGAAAAGAGGATCCTTGTCTGTGGTCTCAAAGGTGGTATCACACTGCCAGTAGGAAATAAAGCCATTTAGGAATTCATCTCCTCTAGCACCTCTACAGGCTCCTTTGACTTTAGAACGGCCACTGCCCTTGCCGGAGCCCATTCCAGGAACATTTCACTGCGCCGGACACCGTGCCATAGCCTCTGTGGCTTGAGTGTCCCTCATGCATTTAAAATATCCTTTATGGCTGTTAGGAAAGAGAAAATTAAAGAGAATGGCACTTACAGGACATCAAAGATACAAAGGGCCTCTTTATTCAGGAGACATCTCTGCATTTGGGGCAGTATTTTACCTGTTTAAATGGCTTCTTCTAGAGCCCTTAAGTATGGTGTTGCGCCAGCTAAGTATGGATTTTTAATTAAGCCCCCCTCCCTCCCTTCCCTCTTTTGCACATAACTATAATTTTACAGGTTAAGAAATCCCCTTAATATCTAGCTAGAGGTTTAATGCTATATGCTCTTTAAAGACCCCCCCCCTCAACCACCGTGCTGTATTAATAGCTCTGAGATGATAATTTTTACAGTCTTCTAGGACTGACGTCTGCTGTTAACACTTCGCGAGCGTGTCAAGGGAGCTGGGGCGGGGGGGGAAGGGAACTATACCTGTCAACCGATGTTTTAACATATGGCTTTAATCTTTTTAATTAACACAACTTCATGGGGGGAAAAAAAAAAAGGCAGTTCTCAAGGCACAAGCCTTTCTACCTGGGGAGGCGGTGAGTGGCTCCCACTCCTGCAGGGTGGATGCTCCTCGTCGGCAGCAGAAGGAGCATCACTGGTCCCCGTTGATACCCACAGCAGAGCCCCGGGTTACACTGTGGCTGTGGAGGCCTGGGGATGCTGCAGCGACAGACGAATATGCAGGAGAAGATGATTTAAAACCTTAGCTGCTTGCATAATTCATATGTCAAGTAAACATCTGAGGAAGGTTGCCATGGCATCGGGGATGTATATCATCTTGGCCATGTGTGCGCTCAGAAAATCATAGGAAAGCTTGCAAAGTACCGTGTTTTGACAAACATGATGGAAGATACGGTTCTGCTCTTGGTGTTGATGAGGTTTTGTGTTTAAGAGCACTCTGTAGTTGTGATCCCAGGAGAGATGATTGCTGCCACCCTGGGTCGGACTGGAGTGTCTCCTGAAGGGGTTGGTGGTGGATGCTCAGGAAGAGTAGAAGGAAAAGGGCATGTGTATGGTGTTACTTCAGAAACACCCTCCCACAAAACTTACCTGCCCAAACCCAAGCCTGCTCTTGCGTCTCTTCCCAGCCTCTTCACTGGTCCTGCATGAATCTGGTCCATCTCTGCCTGCTGTGACACCCTGAAATCAGTGAATGAGTCCTTGAATTGCTTGTGTGCAACCAGCACAGTCTTATACTGCCCCAGCTAGTGTAGAAACTGTCCTTTTTTACTGTCTTCACTTTTCAGTCACCGCTGTATGGGTTTTTGCAGCAACGTGTGCTGGGTGGTGCTGGCAGCAGCTCTGTGGTAGGATGGGTAGCCTTGGGCCCCCATACCCTGTGCTGGGTGCTGTACAAACATGCCTGCAGGGCTGGTTCCTCCCCACAATGCAAATGAAGATGACTTGTGTAAAATCATAGAATGGTTAGAGTTGGGAGGGACCCTAAAGATCATCTGGTTCCAACCCCCCTGCCCTGGGCAGGGACACCTCCCACCAGCCCAGGTTGCTCCAAGCCCCGGCCAACCTGGCCTTGAACCCCTCCAGGGATGGGGCAGCCACAGGTTCTCTGGGCAACCTGGGCCAGGGGCTCACAGCCCTCACAGCAAAGAATTTCTTCCTGAGATCTCATCTAAATCTCCCCTCTTCCAGTTTAAAACCCTTCCCCCTCGTCCTATGGCTCCCCTCCCTGATCCAGAGTCCCTCCCCAGCTTTCCTGGAGCCCCTTTAGGGACTGGAAGGGGCTCTAAGGTCTCCCCGGAGCCTTCTCTTCTCCAGGCTGAACCCCCCCAGCTCTCTCAGCCTGTCCTCACAGCAGAGGGGCTCCAGCCCTCCCAGCATCTCTGTGGCCGCCTCTGGACCCATTCCAACAGGTCCATGTCCTTATGTTGGGGCCCCAGAGCTGGAATAGGTATTAGTGGTGGAAAGCACTGGGGATTTGATTTCATGCCTTTGATTTTCCCCCTTGATCACCTTGCGTACGAGGCCTTTGGGGACGAGATGCACAGCCTTATTTTGTGCCCTGCGGTAGCACCGTTGCTTTTACTGCCACCCCTCCGGCTAGTTTGAAGCCAGGCTGGGTACACACACCCACGCCAAACCAACAACCTTCACTTGTCTTGTGGACATGCCACATCTCGCTGCTGGCGCAGCCCTGCAGACCTGCTCCCGAAGGCTCTCTGGCTTCAGTGGGGCTGAGACACATCTCTGGAAGCTGAGCGGGGGCTTTGCTGAAGGGAGCTGGGTTTGGGCTGCAGTTAGCACTTCCCAGCGGTGGCAGTCCCCGGTGCCTCACCTCTGTGATCTCGGCTCCCCTTGACATCAGCCTCCGCTTTGAAGGAACATTCAAAGTCTCTCGGGGCCGGTTGGGAGATGACTTCAGACCTCTCCGGTTTAGCACGTGGCATTCGGTGGGCAAAGATCCCTTTCATTAAAACTGATAGATGACACTTTTTGGCAATATTTACAATTCAAAGCGTTGTGATCAAAGTGCTGGAAATTAGGATGTTGATGTGAGATAATTACTCCTTTCCTAGCGTTCGTGGCAGCAGAGAGCGTGCAATTCTCTTTCCCTTTGTATACCCTGTGTCAGTTGAAAGCATTTCTACATAGCTGATGCCTGTAGATATATTTGCTGACTCTTAATGTCAGCAAATCCCACTATGATTAGGCCTTGAGGTGACAAAACAAAACCTTGACTGTTACAAGCTAGGTAACTCAGTGCTGAGATAAAACCTAAAAATAAACCCCAGTAGCCTTTTAATGGAACTGAGCACAGCGCAAAATAAATTTTTATAAGTTGTTAGGTCCTCGCAGCAAAGGGGAGAACTATAAAATCCTGTTTGATGGTTTTTTAATGGCAGTTGTTTCATTTAAGGCTTTTAGTGAAGCAGGTTACATGGCAAAAGCAGAATAATAAACAGTAAGAAAACGCATTCACCCTGTGAAACAACCCCGATTAAACACTCAGCGGTAACTTGGTGATATTGGCTCCAGGGTTTTCAGCAGGACCATACCAGGAGGGGGTTTTGCCAGCTCAGGTTTCCATCCCCAGCTCTCGTCCCTGGTCACGTAGCATGTTCTGCCTCACCCTTCGCCTTGGCTCACATTCATGGCCACGTTATAAATGCTTCTCTGCAAAGTGCTTTTTGGAACTGAACTTTCTCTATGGGATATTGCGCTGTTGCAGCACTGTAAAACAGTCTTTCGTGTTTTGCTGAATCAAAGGAGAGGTGCGTGAGGTGGCTTCACCCCCTTTGCCTTCCCCATTGAGCCCTTGCTCTGGATTTTGCAGGTGAAATTCAGATGCCAGCGATAGCTAACCTAATAACGACCCTGCGCAGAGGGATCCCTCGCTCTGTACATCCCTCATGCTCCCAACATTGTGAAACCATGTGCCATGGAAAACATCCATAGCTGATACACAGGCTGAGACACTTGGGGTGGTTCAGCGTGGAGAAGAGAAGGCTCTGGGGAGACCTTAGAGCCCCTTCCAGTCCCTGAAGGGGGCCTACAGGAAAGCTGGGGAGGGGCTGTTTGCAAGGGCATGTAGCGACAGGACGAGGGGGAATGGTTTAAACTAGAGCAGGGCAGGGTTAGATCAGACATTAGGCAGAAGTTCTTTGCACTGAGGGTGGTGAGACACTGGCCCAGGTTGCCCAGAGAGGGGGTGGAGGCCCCATCCCTGGAGACATTCAAGGCCAGGCTGGATGAGGCTCTGAGCAACCTGATCCAGTTGAAGATGTCCCTGCTGACTGCAGGGGGGTTGGACTAGATGGCCTTGAGAGGTCCCTTCCTACCCAACACATTCTGTGATACACAGAGAGAAAAGAGGCAAGGTAGGAACCTGCCTCTTGCAGCCCAAACCCACTCCAGCCAAAATTAAGAGGGGGAAGGCAGTGGGATCCTCCGAGCATCTCCAGCCAGTGGCAACCAACAGGCAGTGCTTGGGGCAGGTTTTGTTTTATGGGTAGGAGTCTCAGACACGTGGTCTGGGCCATCCTCCTGCTCCCTGTAGGCACCAGTACGGTGGGGGCCGGCTCGCTCTCGTGGAACGATGTCTGGAGAGGAGCCCTTTGGCAGGGGGGGGTTGGGGTTTGAAATTCCGCGTTCCCCTGTGCGTGAGCTGGAGTGTGCTTTGCGTCTGGTTTGGAAGAGAGGAGATGATTATGATGAGTCTAATCCTTCTCCCAGCAGAAGATTGGTGTTGAACAGTTAATGAATAATGCTCTTTTACCGGGGCTTTGTTTAGAAATGGGCTTAGCTTCGAAGCTTTCATAACACTGCAATACTGGCTATAAAAAGTGAGAAATAGCTGTGAACGTTTCCTTGAAATATTTATAAGTAATACACTGGAAATCCTACCCATGTTTCTAAACTGTTCCAGTCCCAGAGGTGCTGTGGGCAGCTTTGCCCTTGTGGTCACAGCCTGGCTGGCGTTGATGGACATCAGGGAAGGGTCTCGGTGTAAAACATTTTCTTTATAATCATCAGGAAATTCCTTCAGCTTGATTATAAATGTTGGGCCTAAGCATTTTGACAGCATCCTTTTAATAGAAACCAACCGTCAACCCCAGTCAAGTAACAATTTACTCTGGGTAGCTAATGCCATTGGAAATACTTTCTTCTTTTTCTTTGTCTTTTTTTTTTTTTTAAAAAAAAAAGGAACAAAATTGAGAAGCAAATCCAAAACCGCATTTTCCATTGATCTCAGACCAGAGACACAAACAGCTGGGATTTTAATGTCACACTTTACAGCGATGTAATCAAACCAAACTTCTGAAATCAATATTTCTTCATAACTGACCTTTCCAGATTAATGATATATTGCTATACTGCTCCATAGACAATCATTTCCAATAGAAAGACTAACCATTCACATCACTTTAATTAATCTGCCTCCGTTCTCCACTCACCCAATGAACTTTTAGTGAAGTTCAGGAGACAGCAGCCCAACTTTGAAAGCCATCATCAAACTGGAGATCAATGCTTGGTATAGGGGAGAAAATGTCCCCCTAAGCAACACAGAAAAATGTACGTACACAAAAAATCTTTTTGAGCGTACTCTCTCCTCCTGTGCTGTCTCCCTCTTCTTCACCACCTGGCCACAGCTCCAGGACATAATCTTCTGCTGATGGTAGGGAAGTCATTCCCATAGGAACAGACAAGGATGTGACAAACAGAGCTCAGTGACCTCTTATAGCATGATCATGCAGGCAAAATGGATGAGCTGTGCAAAAGAAATGTCGTGTTTATGCAAGTTTATTTTTAATAACTGGCTATCCAGGGTGGTGAGCAGCTGGAAACATATTACCAGGATCATTACGATGTTTAAACACAAGCCTGTAATACGGATAAACAGTAACATCACACTGAGATTTCAGCCAAGAAGCTCCATTAACTCTTCAGAAATTGCAGACAGACACAGTCCAGCCAAACAACCATGCGTCTCCTTTTGGCTGGCAGCAAAGGAGTCACCAAAGCCTGGGGTGGGTCAGCTGCTTCTCAAAGGCAGCGCTACTGCTTCACCCTGCTAACGCATCTTTTGCATGACTATTGCACGTCTAATCTTTGGAAATCCGTTTGAGACCAGCAGTTTAGGTGCTTCTTGCCTTTCTTCTAAGATCCCCGGTGGTGCTGCAGAAGTGCGACGTAGATAGCGTTTCTGTAGAAAAGTGGACTGAGACCACCCACCTCTTTTGAGAAGCCACCAAATTACCAGGTTTTGGAGGGACTTCTAAAGACCAGCACTGTAACTCTTGACTAGTCTTTCAGCTCATCCAGTTCCTGTAGGTAAATGCGTGCACAGCAAAGTAAAGTTCCCGCAGCGCTGTGATTTCAGAGCAAAACATCAAAGACAACAGAACCCCCCTCTGCAGACAGGGCTGGGGTAGAGGAATGTGCCGTGAAGAGCCTCAGGGGGTGTCTCTATTGATGGTTAGGGCTGACCTAGGATCACCCCTCCACTGATACCTGTCAACTGTTTTATACAGTCAACCTCTCAGCTTGATGAAATTCAGAAGTCCATGAAATTACACCCTGAATTAATCTGGCCCATTGCCAGGAGAGTAAATAAGTCGTAAGGCCCAAACTTTACGTTAGAAGCTGGTGGGGTTTTTTTTTTTGTATCCTTCATTACCGCCCAGGTAAGATGTAATGCCATCATCAATCCAGCCAAAGGGATTCAAACACAAAAGCCTTTGACTGTTATTTCAAAAAAAAAAAAAAAAAGAAGTATATCTGACAATAAATTAGTGTCATAACCAGCCAGGCTGTCTCCCCAGCAGGGAAACTGGGGGCTTTGAACTGCTGCTTTTGTGTCGTGGCGTTGGTGTTCAGAGGGTCCCTTTTGACGCCGCAGCCTCTCATCTCCGAGTGACACGACAAGCAGCTTGTCACCGGCCGCGCCAGGCGCCGCTGGGAGCAGTCACAGCACGCTCCTCCACCTTTGGAAATGCCAATCATGGCCACGTCCTGCGCGGGGACTCGCTTGTCACTCCCCTTCAAAGACGCCCATCTCTCAGGTGTCTATCCCCAGGGATGGCTCCGAACACCCCTGGCTGTGGAGGATGGGAAGGCAGGAGCCCCTGAAGCTCCCAGGGAGAAACATCCTGGCTGCTCCTCGGTGTTTTGTGTAGGGTCACCTTTGCGCTTCACTCAGGGTGGGCAAGGAAGCTGTGTGCAGGCATGGAAATATTTCCTGGGGGAAAGTATCTATGCTAACCAGTTGTGGGATCGTTGGGTTGGTCCTTGATGTGTGGTTTCCTCCGAGAAGGTAGAGCAGGTCTCTGCTGAAATCAGTGATAGGCCAGTGGAGCTTTTCTGGAAAGGGAATGTCTTTTTGAGTCCTTAAAAAAGCAGCCTGTTCCCTAAGCCCCTGGGTCCCCGCTGGGGGCTGCTTTTTCCTTCGGTGAGGATGGGGAAGGAGAGGTGCGAGCTTGCCATGGGGTGAGCTCCTTCCCCAGCTCTGGTGCTCTGGCAGGAGCTTTGCCTCAGGCAGGTCAGAGCTTTCTTCCAAGAGGTGAGATTTTGGGGTGCGATGAGGGAGGTGGCAGCGTGAGAAGAGGGCATGGGTTTGGAGCAGCAGTGGGTCCATACAGCGGCACCTCTTGTACTGGTGAGCGTCCTGGTGTGAGCAGGGTGCGATGCCCACACATGTGCTGCAGCCCAGAGCAAGGGGGGGTGTGAGGTACAAGGCTTGCCGGAACTGGGAATCCTTCAAAAATAATAATAAAAATAACCCAGATGGAGAAGCTCCATTAGGTGCCCTGTAGATAGTATCTCTGTGAAGACGCAGCGTTCATCTACACCCTGCCAACATCTGCTTAGTCCTTCTGCCTTTAGTGACTGAAATGATCTCCTCTTTCTCTCAGCCCACTTCGGAAGTCCTGCATGTGGACAAAAGGCACAGCTTTGCAGGAGGGGTGCACAGTACGGGGTTGTTCAGGAGTTAAGTGCTTTGTAGCTGAGGTCAACATTAACCTCCAGCTGAAGGTGTTGCGTTGTTGACGTTTACGTTCTTTGGGCATTGGTATACTCATATGTGCAGGGGTAATGCCTCGAGGTCCTGCCTGGGATGATGGGTCCTATTGTGCTCTACATCTTTGAGTTTCTTTGGCCCAAGCCAAAATCATCTGGGGGGGCCATGGTAACAATTTCAGAGCATGGATTGCAGCAAACAGTGGGCAGAGCCATGACCACGCCTTTGTTTCTGGGTCCCTGGTTCCGCTGGAGGGTGGCAGCATCACACCCAGAGGGGTACAAAGGCCACCAAATACCAGGGCCCCAAGGAGTTTGTGGTGAGGGTAGGAGGACAAAGTGGGGAAGGTGAGGTAGGAGGTGTTGTACCACAGGGCAATAGAGCTCAGACAGCAGAGAGGTGACCAGAACTGGAGCAGAACCTGGATCTCCTGTGACCCCCTCCCATCTGCGACTCCATGTTCCCCTCTCTAGGCCAAATACCGCTTTGCAAGTACGAGCAGCTAAGGAAAAGGTAGTTGAGGCTTACCAAAATGTTTTGCATTGAGATGTCATTCCTTATTTTAAACATTTCATGTGTAGGTCAAATAGACATCTCAGTTATTTGGAGTAAATAAGCTGTGAGTCAATTTGCATCAGGGGAACTGAATTGGATTTAGTACAACTGAGATCAGGAGTGGCCTGTAACTTATGAGAGATTTGAGAACTTAAACATTTTAATTTTTTCAAAGTTCTTAATTTCACCAGTAATGGGGTTTCTTTGCCCTTTACAAAGTGACTGGAATGAGGTCAGATTTTTGCAAGCTTCTGCCAACGTTTAATAAGAATAATAATCTAATACTGTCCTTCTCAACCAAAACCCATTACCTATAGGTTCAGATGGAGAGCAAATCATGACCCGGGGGGGAATTGGCCATTTCATGGTCCTGGCATCCGTGGTTTCCTGATAAGGGATGAGGAAGGTGGGGGAGGGGCAGAGCCCTCCTGGTGTTTGCTCCAAACCAACTCCTCATGAAGCGGTGTCAATGCATGTGATTTTTGTAAAACTTGGAGACATAGAATCATAGTTTGTGTTGGAACGGACCTTTAAAGGCCATCTAGTCCAACTCTCCTGCAATGAGAAGGGACATTTTCAATTAGATGACGTTGCTCAGGGTGCCATCCAGATGGACCTTGAATGTTTCCATGGATGGGGTATCTCCCACCTCTCTGGGTAACCTGGGCCAGTGTCTCACCACCCTAATTGTAAAAAATTTCTTCCTTATATCTAGACTAAATCTACCCTCTTTTAGTTTAAAACCATTTTTAAACCATTTAAAACCATTTTTTAAACCATTTAAAACCATTTCCCCTTGTCCTACCACAACAGGCCCTTCTAAAAGAGACATGTTGTGCTGCCTTCTCCAGACCCCGCCAGCAATGGATGCATGGCTCTGACATTGGTCGTGCTGGTGGCAATCCAGAAGGATGGCAGGAAAGGTGGTGGAATTACCTGGCTTTTAAATGGACCTGTGGATGAGGTCTGGGGAGCAGTTCAGCCCGTCTGTCAGTTCATAGAATCATAGAATCACAGGGTTGGAAGGGACCTCTGGAGATCATCTAGTCCAACCCCCTGCCAGAGCAGGGTCATCTTAGAGCTGGTTGCACAGGAACGTGTCCAGGCGGGTTTGGAATGTCTCCAGAGACGGAGACTCCACCACCACTCGGGGCAGCCTGTGCCAGGGCTCTGCCACCCTCACAGCAAAGAAGTTCCTCCTCATGTTGAGGTGGAACTCCCTATGGTCAAGTTTGTGCCTGTTACCCCTTGTCCTGTCCCCAGGCACCACTGAAAAGAGCCTGACCCCATCCTCCTGACACCCCCCCTTGATAAGCGTTGATAAGATCCCCCCTCAGGCGTCTTCTTTCCAGCCTGAAGAGACCCAAATCCCTCAGCCTTTCTTCACAAGAGAGGTGTTCTGGCTGAGAATTGACTCTCCCTTTGCAGGGTTGTCCTCAGCCGAGGCAGGTCCCATCTCACTTGCTGTGCAGGGAGGGACGGGACCACGCCAGCGCCTGGGAGGTGGGGATGTGTAGCTGGAGGAGGGGAAGCTGCACCTCACTTAAATTGATTATTGCTTAAATTGATCATCAAAGCTTGAGGCCAGCACTTGGATTGTTGGGGGTGTTGGTAATGGTGGGGGTTTTTTTTAATGCTTTTTTTCCTGACAAGTGGCTCGTGTTCATTTAAAAACTCCACCAAACGGCCTCGGCTGTGTCTGCTGGCAACTGGCCTAGGAAAATAAACTCCAAATAAGCAATTACAGATCACCTGAACTCTGAGATCTTGCCTGGTAGAGAACTGCTTAGTGGAGAAGGCAAGGGGACGTGCATCCCTTCCAGCTGGTTTGTTTGTGGTGTTTAAACCTTGGAGCTCTGGGTGCTCCTTGCAAACGTACAAGCTTGTCTTAGAGCGTGGTGAGGATTTGGTCTTGCTGGGTGGGTGGTGGGTTCTTGGCCGTCAGGTTTCCTACTCTGGCTTTTGAAGGTGCTGCAGGTTGTGGAGGGGAGCTCCAAGATGCTCCTGCGCAGGGCAGGGGGTGCATCCAGCTTCTGGAGTGCCAGGGGGACAAAGGGGCGTGTGTGGGCATAGGCAGGGTGAGGCAGATGAGAAATTAGGGCATGGAAGAGCTGTGAGATGTTTGCGGGCACCTATGACTGCTGTCAACAGGCTTGAAATACTGATGCTTTTGCATAAATTTGAAATAAATAAAAAAACCAGCCAGACAGGCGGTCACTCGTGTAGGTCCCCTCTTGGTCCCAGTTTGGCTCGGAGCAAACGAAGCTGGAGGCTCAGGGAGGGCCAAGAGCCGCCACTTGGCATTTGCTGCCGCTGGGGTAATAACACCCTTTTCCTGGCAAAAATTCCCTAGAGCAGGCGGAGAGCCCGGAGGCGGACAAGCAGCCTGCAGAGCTTTCCTCCAACAAACATGGGCCGGGACGAGATGCACTGCTCCCAAAATAAACAGCGAGTTCCTCTGGGGGCACCCACGGTGCCGGTGCCGAGCCAAGTCGCTGCCAGACCCAGTGTGTGAGCGTGGAAATAACAGCAAACGCGAAGGAAAACAGGAGAAACAGCCCAGGCAAGCATGGGGAGAGCAGCACTGCCGAGCCCTTGGTGTGACACTGAGCTGGAAGACGCTATGGAAATGCAAAAGGGGTTGGAAATATCCGATTAAGAGGCTTGACTCGATGTCATAATTGCTGTTTTCTAAAGCAGTGGTGTTTCCCTATAAAAGAAATGAAAGACCATCAAAGTATATGTATACATTCAGTATGTATATTTTTTTCAGCTATTTAGTCAAATCCCATCTACTCGAGTCAGAGGAACATGTGAAGCTTTCAAGCCATGTTTTTATTATAGTTGTTATCAATATGTGAAATCCTGGCTAGGAAAACAGCTTGGATTTTCTTGGGGGGGGCGTGGAATTTGAGTAAGAAATCTCAAATTTATTGTAGCTAAAAATGTCACAATTTTTAAGGCAGGCATCATCGGTAGTTTTGATTCTGGAGCAGTGGGGATTAGCATAACTATGTTGCTTTAATAAAATCACTTTAAAAGCTAAATCAATCGCAGAACATCGCTTCCCTCCCTACCCTTGCATCAAATAAGTTCCCATTTTCCAACTCAGTGGAGATGCTTTGCAAAGACTAGATGAAATGATGGACTCAGGCCTCCTAACTAACCTTAGAGGAGAGTAAAATATAATTTACTTGTATTTAGCAGCAGCTGTTTTGACGGTGGGTATTAAAGTGATTGGCAAATATGGTAGCAATTTATCCCAAGTAGTAACTGCAAGCTGCTATTTTAGGTTCATAAAAATGTAGTTACAAGATACCGTAATGTACCGAATGCAACTATTTTATGATCTCATAAAAATAGCACGGCCGCGTTTTGTCCTGTTGAGCGCGGGCGCTGCCTGCTCGGCCGGGGCCGCTCCTGCCTGGGCAGTGCTGCCCTCAATTAGAGTTCATTACAAGCCGCCTGCCCCTAATTGCAAGACAGGTCACCTTTCATGTCCTGCCAGGGGACGACCCGAGCATCCCGTCCTTGGGCTTTGCAGCGTGCTCTGGAGTTACGCACCGCGCTGGGATGAGGGGGGTTGGCTTCCCCAGGACCTGCGGGGACCTAAATTGGGACCAGTGATAGCTCTGGGCATGGAGCACAAAGGACGGATCTGAGCAAATTGCTGCCAAGGATCGTTTTCCTCCTCTCTCTCAGTTAAAAATAAGCGGAGGGTAGCGTAACCCTTTGGGGATAGGTAGTGTCAGCAGCAGCGAGAGTCATGTTTGAAGAAATTGGGGCCCTCCTTAAAACTAACAAATGCTGTGGCTTGAGCCTGACCTAGAATTTCAAAATACCTCCCCCTCGGCGCTCCCAGCCCCGGTGCTTCCTCCCGAGCAAAGGCAGAGTTTGTGTGCAGAGAAAGGGGAACTGTTTCCTCGGCGTTGCCCCAGCGTCACCAGCAATAGCCCTCTGCCCAGCCCAATAATAATTAAAACAACGCTGCCGTATCACTGGGAACAGCCTGTTAGCTGAGTACCTCCTTCCCGAGGCTGTGTCCAGTTCACAAATGCCTTTTCTTCCTTTCCGTACTCAATTTAGGGTTTAATATAGTCACGAAGCAAAGGCTCATCCTTCCAAGTGCTCCTGGGCTTGCAGTTTAATTGCATTTAGACCCAGCCCTGGGCTGGACAGACCTCATTAGAAATACTTCCTACAGCCTGGAAACCACGTCTGAAGTAGCCCTGATAGGGGCTGGTGATGGGAGGAAACTTCAGGTGTTACCTTGTATTTTTGGAAAGACAGACAGTTGAAACAAGAAGCTCTTCCACTGGGTGTAAATGGAAGTGGTGCAGATTAAAATAACTATTTTTAGGCACAGTATTACCTTTGCAGGTAAGTCTTGCCGAGACCTGGACCCCTGCTGAGTCATGAGGATGCGAAACGTGGCCCAGAGAGGAGTGAGGCCATGGTGGGTGGAAGAGGCTTTGATTCAGCCGTAGTGAGACCCTCTGGGGTTCTGGCCAGATCTCAAAGCTGCTCACACCTTTGGACAAACTATGGCTTGGTCAAGCTGGTTTGGTCAACAGCCGCCATGCACCCATGGGAGAGCATGGCTTGGTCAACAGCCATCATGCACCCATGGGAGAGCATGGCTTGGCCAACAGCCACCATGCACCCATGGGAGAGAGAGCATGGCTTGGCCAACAGCTGCCATGCACCCATGGGAGAGAGAGCATGGCTTGGCCAACAGCTGCCATGCACCCATGGGAGAGAGAGCATGGCTTGGCCAACAGCTGCCATGCACCCATGGGAGAGCATCTCCTCCAGGAGAGGATACGCTTTTTGCCATTACTGTAGCCCTTACACCATCTTTTTCTCTTACGTGCTTACCACTGAGCCAGGGCAAATCCATCAGGAAAAACCAGCGTTAATTCCAGAGACATTTCATCCAAGTCCACATGGAGTGAATCTGGCCCAACGTTAAGATTGAAAGGGGCATTATTTCAGCCAGTGCTGAAACTGGGGTGCCTGGAGATGACCCAACTTTTAGGGGCTGCAAACAAGAAGATGAAACAGTAAATATGTTGTTCAGGAAAATTCCAGAGCCTTTGCCTTGCTGTTTTCTTGATTCCTGAGCAAACCCACAAATCACCTCCCGTTTAAGGGAGAGTCCTCCCCCACTAACCAGCCCTAAAGCATCAGGATTAATGTCAGCCTTAATTTTCCGTTGTCACTTGCAGGGAAGCCTTGTCCCTGCATATTTCATAAATACAGACCGTATTTTGAAAACCCTGAGAAATGAAAACACTCTCCGTTTTTCAAAACAACCGGGAATGGCTCAGGAGGAGCAGTAACTTCTCCAGCAGAAGGCAGGATGGCCTCCTTCACAGCTGTCTTGCAATCGTTTATCCAGCGAAAGCTGTCCCCCAGGCCAGCGAATAAATTGTGCAATGCGCTCCGTTTCTTGACATCCTGACAATGAAAATCTAATTAGCGTGTAAGTGTAGTTTATTGGGTCAGCTGGTTCGACAAACCTCTCCTCTTCCACCCAACCTGCCATCCCACACCTTGGGGTTCGACTGGAGAAAGATGGAACAGCTTTGGTATTTCCCAGTTTCTCTGCTCATTGTAGTTTTAGTTGAAATCAGGAGCGGGAGTGACGATGAGATTCTCTCTCTGCAGTGTTTCCCACTGGAGTAAGGAAATATATAGCCGGAGATGCTGCAATAAAGCTGTTGCTTCGGAGATTGCCAGCGCATTTCTGCAAAGTATCTAACCAGCAGCTGCAAATCACAGCTGTGGAGCCAGTGCTAAAATACTCCAGTGTTCAAGGGTGTCTGGGAGAGGGGTTTTTAGACCAGGTCCATCCCTTGGTCCTTCAAGGCAGCCCCACGCCTCATGTTCTTCAGGGGTTTGATCTAAGGATCCGTATAATGACTCCCAAGGATAGAGGATGGAAGATACGACACCGTCGTCTTTAATGAGTGACGGGGCTCAAATTAACATTCAGAGTATGAAAAGGAACCGCTCTTGAAAGGGTGTCTCATTATTTCTGATGTCAAACGCTTTACAGGGAAATCCAAGATCAGAGCAGGTTTAGGGGGAGTGAGTGGGAATTTGGGTCTGTGAGTGAAATTTGGTCCTTCATCACGCGGGGCTGTGCGTGGCGAGGTGATTAGCTGCAAGCGCACAGTGATCTATCCGGGCTTTGATTAATTTGTTAATGAGCTTATGATAGGCGACACTGTGTCTGTCTCGTGTGTCAACCTTGCTATGTGTCATTTATCCCCCCGAGATTTTAATCGGGCACAGACGCGTTTCAACGTTATTTTGGACTTTGGGAAGCAGCTGTGGAAGCAGGCAATTGCGGCTGATTTTCACTTTGAATTTTTGGCCTGATTCGAAGCTCAGAGCTGCTTCTCCCTTGACAACCTGCCAAAAGGGACAGAGCCCGACCCCTGGTATGATCCTCCCTGGTTTCCATCTGCAGCCGCGTTTTGCTGACCACGAATGCAGCATCTCATTTCTGTCGCCATGATGCATTCGTGCCCTGGTCCTGCGGACATTAATCATATCTTCACAACTTCGCTCCTGTGCGTACTTCTACCGACTTCAGTGAGACTAATAACACGACGTGGTAGGTGCGGTAGCGTTTCAGGGATCGGGACCTTAAATTGCATCTCTAAAATACCTTATTTCCCCCGAGATTTCTGAAGCTAAAGGATCAACTTTTCAAATGCTGTAAGCTCCGTGTAGATAGAGGCAGAAGCCCTCATGTTCACAAAGGGATGTAATTTATGCAGACAAAAGCAATTTAAACTAAAATTGATCCAGCAGTACAAAAAGTGATTGGGTCAGTAGTTTGGCAAATAAGAAGGATGAGTTCACTCCACGGGCATTTACAGTGGATAATAAATTAGATTTGGCTGAAATATTTTGACCGGACTATTTTTTTTTTTTTTTTCAATCACAACCAAAGTATTATGCAAATATTCTTTATTTCAGAGCTTCAGAAGGATGAAACTCAGGTCCAGGTGACGTTTAGAAAAACTGCGTAGCTGGATAAGGAAAGAGGTTGTAGTGTGAGTCTACGGATATAATTCTGGCTGAAGTTCAAAAACTTCTGGAAACTGCAAATATTCTTTATATATATTCCCCTGATCATGTAACACTCATAAACAACAGACGTAATTAGAAACATTTCAAGGCTTTGAAATTGCTTTGCTTCTGAAGGAAAATGAAACTGTTGTTGCGGTGTAATAGAGACCGAGCCCCCGGGTCAGGACGCCGCCTGCATGACAACGCGGGCAAAGCGGGGACGGGGGCTCCAGGGGGGTTTGTGCTCTGAAAAAGGGCCCTGAAGGAGACTCAGCCGCGCGTTAGCCAAAATCTTTCTGAACCTCTTGGGTTCTTTTTTTTTCCTCCAAGCGAAGACCGTTTTGCGAAACCTCAAATCGCCTCGCGAAATGGAAATGTAGGTTTCCGATCCGCCGCCGCTCTTTTTGTTGTCCGCAATAGTAAGCAAAGCAGTAGATTGTGAAAATGTTGACAGATTGAAAATGTTCTGCATGTTTCCGGCTGCATTCCTACTGGAAACTGCTTAAATACCCATTACCTGTGATTGAGGAGTCCTGGGGCGTAAGTGGTGAATTGTGATACAAAACATAAAGCCGGGATTTCACAAATAATGAATTTGTGTTGGAATGAACTATTCTATGCTTGTTGCAAACAGCTGCCTGATCTTTTCGTGAAACGGGGACTGGTTTTTGTGAAGGTATTTGAGGGAATAGGAAACAGCACGAAATTTCTCTCATTAGTGAACATTTTTCATAGAATATTTTCATATTCTTATCGGAAACTAAAGAACTGCACTGACAGGTCTCCAGCATTTGAGTCATTTTAGCTGGACTCACCTTCATCTGCTGTGTTGTATTTTTGGTTTGGTTTTAGATGCTGCAGTCTAGAGAAGTGTAACATTAAATGGTTGTTTAAAGCAACCCTTAACAACCGTCACCTTCCAATTTCATGAAAAGACATTTTTTCTTTTCACCTTTTAGTCCGAAACTCCAGGAAATCACATCAGAATTATATCCGTTTCAGATCCAATCACAATTTTTCTTTTCTATCCATTTGATAGCAGGCATTGTTTTCAGAGGAAAGTTCAGAGAGTTCAGGGAAACAATCAGAATAAAAATTCTTGGTGTTTTTCGTAGAAGAAAAGTCCCATTTTCCAACAGCCTTAGTAAATCTCTTGCAGCGTCCTCCTCAAAATACGCAGGAGGAGACACGTGCATTCAAAACCTGGACATTTTCTACCATTGCAGTCCATGGGTCGTAAGTAATTCCCCTTCCTCCTCTCTCTGAGCCGCGACACCAAAGTCCTGGCTGTGTTAGCTCCTCAGTGGTGCAGTCACTGATATATATCTCTCTCTATATCATATATATGTATATATCATCCTCTTAACCCCTCTACCTACAGCTAGACTCAAACTGGAGACTTTGAAGCCAACCAGGAATGTGATAACTGGTCAGGCTGGGATTAAAGATTTTTAAAGATGTGTATCACAGCCACCAGCTTAAAGGCAAGCCTGGACTGTGTTGTCCATCTGCCTTATTGCGCCGTCAACAGAAATACTGTATTTCGAGACCGTTTTTCTGTGGTCTCTGCTGAGTTAGATTGACTTTAATAATCAGCAGAGTTGGGTGGCTCTCCTCCTAACCGGAGACAAAACATAGGTGCCCAGCATGCCCCAAACTTTGGTGAAAGGAGGAGGGATTTGAGGTAATTTCTGGTTTCTTCTCTACTCCCTATATCCTGCTTGCCACAGCAGAAGGAGGGACTGTGATACCACCCTCCCTCACTCAGATGTTCAGCTGTTGAATCATTTATTCAGTTGCAAAATATTCACATGACACTTCACCCCTCAAAACTTTGCTTTTGCTATGATGTCTGGCAGGACTCTTTGCTGAAAGGACTGACTAGGAATAAGAGGAGCAGAATAAAGCTGGCGTTAGCCACATGGTGCTGTGGTCCTTTGCCAATGCCCGGAGATGGGCCGGTGTAGGGCCCCATCCCAGTTCAGGTGTTGGCCAAGAGCAAGATATACCTGGTCATGCACAAAGCTGAATACCGGATGTTGAAAATTCAATCTAAGGAGGTGTGGTATCTCCAGCATTAATCAGCAGCTGAACAACGCTTTTGGGACTCTGCAAATCTGATGTCATTTTGTGGATCTGGTACTTTCTCCACTACTCCATCTCATCTTCTTTAGTTGGTGTTGCACGGTAGGCTTGCATTGGCACAGTGTTGAATGAACTGGGTTGAAAAGCTGTGCAAACTACAACAGAACATGCTGGTTTTGAAGCAAAGGCCATGTTTTCAGGAGTGGATTAGCTACTACTCCAGAACCTCCTGTCTGAAGGAGGGAGAGGGGTTGGCAAGAGCAATTTCTCAAGTACTAGACCTACATCAAGATTTTGGGTAATTATTTCATGAAAAATGAATTGCCGTATGATCCTAAATCTCTGTTTGAAAAATGGCTTAAGAGTTTCCTGGACATCAGGCATCTATATGGTTAAAGTTACTACCTATCTTCTGAAAACTGTCCTTAGTGTTAGTTTAAGCTAATCGGTTTTATTTTACCAAGAACCGGTTGAGTCAGAAACCACGTATCATCTAGTATATGTTTCCTTGGTTGACGGACAGCAGTCAGGGCTGCAGACGGAGTGTGGGCACAGGGTCCCTTTCTCCCAGGCTCTGGCAAGGGAAAGGCAAAGGGAAATCCGAGGCATCGCCCAGAAGAGTTGTTCTGCCATGATGACTGCGGAGAGATTCGTGGGGTTATATTAGCTCTC
This sequence comes from Chroicocephalus ridibundus, assembly GCF_963924245.1. Taxonomy (NCBI): domain Eukaryota; kingdom Metazoa; phylum Chordata; class Aves; order Charadriiformes; family Laridae; genus Chroicocephalus; species Chroicocephalus ridibundus. The sequence continues at coordinate 11,224,057 of NC_086297.1, forward strand.
GTAGGCTCGTAGGAGCCGTGGGGTTATATTAGCTCTCAGCTCAAGGTCATTCAAATCTTTTGTAGCGTATAAACCCGGATGTTTTATGCTGGCAGTCAGGCGTGTCTGCAGCAGACACTGCTTCTGAGCATTTACTCTCAAAGACTACAAAAAACCAGTCAATTAAATGCAGAGGTAAGAAGAGCTCTGAAGTCAACAGATCCAAGGCTGGACATATGGTTTTGCATGCGAACGTCTCCCGTGTTTAGCAAACTGTTCAGCCTGCTCGAGCTGTGTTCCTCGCATCACTGCTAAACTGGTGAATTCTGTTATTAAGAACAAAACGGATCAACAACAGAAAAACAGATAGCTTGGCAATAGATGGCAAACGTAGATGGTTCTAATCTGACACCTTCCGTAAGTAAATACAACTTGGCAAGTGTTTGTAATTGAAAACCCTGCCCAAGAGGGTTTCCTGTGCAGAACTGGCTTATCTGTAACCCACTGATTGGTAATAGCTATAAGAGGAGTGGCTATAATAGTCAGCTCCAGGGAGCATATATTGCTATCCTGCCATAATGTGTATGTTTGCTCAACTGGTGAAGGGGAACAGCTTGAAGGGCCACGTTCTTCCTCTGCAGGTGAATTCCCCGAACTCAGACCTGCACAATAATGACTACAGAAGAACTTTAAAAAGTCAGCATGGGGGGGGGGGAAGTCTTACCAAACATAGGTTTCTTTCATATGGGTGGATGTGTGTTGTGAAACATCTTTTGTTATACTATATGATTTGTAAACTTGGAACCTGACCTAGTGAAAATGTTGAGATCAAAGGGAAGGCTGACTTTGATTTCAACGGCCTTTGGAACAGACCATTAGCTGATACTAATCTATCTGTGCGTTTGTATTTGGTTAGTGTCAAATCCTTACTTCAGTAGTCAGAAAGGGTTTTTTCCTTGGAACTTTCTGTTTTTATTTTCATAAATGTTTTTCACTGTATTGGAGAGTTCATGAGAAAGGCTGCCCTTGGCAGCTCAGCCAGCAAGGAGATGATTTGAAGGCCATTTGTCTCGTTCAAAGCGTATCTTGGGTGAGGTTTTGAGTTCTTGATGCTCTGGTTGTTTTGGGATGAGTTGCCATCTCAGCAAGGTGGATGCTCAAAAGGTTCCACGCAGATGACACGTGCCTTGTATGTTGTGTAAAACCTCGTTGATCTGCACCTCTCGCAAAAGTCTCTGCTTTTTCCTGCACTATTACTTTGTGTTTAGGATTAACTAGAAAAACATTTGAATGGCTTTCCTGTTATTTATAGATGTCAGTTTTTGATGGAACTGGGCAGTTCAAGAAACGCACGTGCTTAAACCCAGTAGCTGTAAAACCAAATGCTGCTGCAAGTTTGCAAGCCTTAAAGAACAAAGTTTGATTTGGAAAGAGTTTTGAGAGAGGTGTCATTGAACTGGTTCTTGCCTGGACAGCAAATGTTCCTGTGGTGCAGATTTCATGTGGAAAGCGATGAATGTACCCGTGGGGCCTGGCCCCAGAGCGGTGCTGGTTCTCACAGCAGCTGAGCTGCTCACGCCTGAGAAGTGTTACCTTGCTGCTCTTTGGCCAAGTCACAGAATCATAGAATCACCAAATGGTTTGGATTGGAAGGGACCTTAAAGATCATCTCATTCCAGCCCCCCTGCCCTGGGCAGGGACACCTCCCACCAGCCCAGGTTGCTCCAAGCCCCGTCCAGCCTGGCCTTGAACCCCTCCAGGGATGGGGCAGCCACAGCTTCTCTGGGCAACCTGGGCCAGGGGCTCACCAGCCTCACAGCAAAGAATTTCTTCCTCAGATCTCATCTAAATCTCACTTATTTCAGTTTAAAACCATTCCCCCTCATCCTGTGGCTCCCCCCCCCACTGATCAAGAGTCCCTCCCCATCTCTCCTATAGGCCCCCTTTAGGTACTTTAAGTCATACTCTAAAACTGAGGTTTGCTGGTTAAGGCAGATTTAAGCCAAAACCAGCCATCTGAGAACTTGTGCAAGATGTGGCCACAAATATCCCTGGCTAAACCAAAAGATTTTAGAAAAGCCTAAATGTTCCATTTGGAAGTGAAATATTCCAATTCTTCATTTCACAGAGATATTTAGCAATTAAATTTACTTCCATTTATGGGAGTTTTTTAACAAAAACATTTCAGGTTGGGCAAAATGACCCAAAATTATTTTTCGTTCTGGTTTTTCATTTCAGAGCAGCTCAAATACAATTATCTGAGAAAGGATTTGGTTAATACCCTGAAATGGATCTCCTATTCTCACAGCTCTCTTTTGTGTCACAAGATGAGCCATAATAACCCATCTTCCAGGTAAACATCTGTAATTCACATCAGTGTTAACAGAGTCAGGAAGTTCTTGCCGTCTTTGACTATCCCTTCCATTTCTCGGTAATTTTTCCTGTCTGTAAAGAAGTTACCAGCTTCAAAATTGCTCTATTTATCCTGTTCAGTTATTGGTAGGAACATGATGGTCTTGGCACAAAGACCAGGACGCAAACCTCTGGGGACAGTCTGAGATCTCAAGAGGTCTCCCCGAGGCCAGGCAGAGGCATTTTGGTGGGACGCAGCAGTGAGTTCAGGTTTGTGTTGAGTGGAGCCCAGGAATGCCTTCAAGTTAGCATTATTCATGAGTCCTACATTCACAAAAAAGGAAAGAAAAGTGTGTGGCAAACTCGACGGGTCATTTTAATAATCTGTTCTGACATTGTGAATGCAACGTCCCAGTCTTTCACCCGGGGTGCTGCCGCCGTGCTGAACAACTCACTGGTGAACTCCATTTTTTTTTAGCATCATCTTGGTTCACAATACTGCATGCGCTGGAACGTTTACTTGAGTTTTTTCATAATCTTTCCTAGATCAATTAACTCCAAAAATGGCTGCATTTTATTTCTCCTTCGTAGTTTTCCATCTGCGTCTTCCCGGATCTCTGGGTGCAGTGATTTGTTGTCTCGCAGGCCTGCTGGTGTCTAATAGCATCTCTTGGCATGGGTAATGAGGGTGCTGTTAGCAAGAACAAACAGCCATGACATTTTAAGCAATCCATACTCCTCGCTCAGTATTGCACTGGGGCAGCTCGTGCCTGTGACTGACAGCTCTCAAGGCAAGGGCTCATCCCTGGCTGGGTGCGCTTTCTTGGGGAGTTCTCCTGGAGCTGTGGCGATGCACAGCAGGGCACTTCAGAACTCGGATTCATGAGTGGTTCTGGCCCTCGGTCATTGAAGTCCAGCCCTGGTCAGAGAAGGAGAAAACTATAATCAGGGCAAAATGAATTTGCCTCCCTCCCAAAGCCACTCACAGCTGTCCGGCTGATGGATCCTGAATGGCATCTCGCAGGTCCCCAGGGCCCCCAGCTCTGCTTGGCCACGCAGCCAAGCATGTGCTCCATGAGGACCTTCAGCACAGTGATGGAGGAGAATCTTTACAGGGGCGATAGCTGGGGCATTTCTCTTGCACTCCTCAAAAAGCCTGAGTCCCATGGACCAGGGTCCCTGGTCTGTTTGGTGGCCTTTTTCAGGTCATTTAATTTCTGTCTCCATTGGCAAAATGAGGGCAAGGTCGCTTGCCCCTTGGTTAGCCAGGACCACGGGTCGACACAGCTGTGACGGTCTCCCAGACGCACTCCTGCTCTCAGCTGGACCTGGCTTTGGAGTCAGTCTACACTCATTTTCCCATTGGCATTAGTAGGGACTAATGGAGAGACCCACTGACAAGGAACCCAAGGAGCTCGACTGATCACTGGCAAATGTCAGAGCAGAGGATTATATACCTATATTTTTATGAAGGACTGCTTGGCATGGAGCAGGAGGTGGATATCGCTGGTTATCCAAGTCTGCTCCCTCCCCGCGGCAGTGGCCAAGGGGCTGCTCCCGGCGAGCGCCGGGTTTTCTGTAGCCCCGCGGGCAGAAATCCCCCATTGCTCTGCGGAATGACACGGCGGTTTGGGAAGTCACATCTGGAGTTTCGTTACATACTAAATCAAGGCCGTGGCAGGTGTGTAAAGCTGAGATTTCAGAGCCGTTAGGACAGCTAATGTATGTGGCAGTTGTTTATTCAAAGGAGCAACTGCTGAAATGGGGCTTGGAATGATTTGTTTTGTTTTTTAAATCCCTTTCTCCGAATTCATGTGATGTTTGTGCAGCTACAAGGGAAGAACTGAGAGAATTTCCCGAGATGTGTCTTCTTGCTGCAGAAAAGTTGCTCTGCAAATTCCTCTCTGAAGGCAGAAACCCTCTGGGTTTCTCCCCAGAACACTGTGCTGTGCCTGTCTGGCCGCTCTGCAGCACTGACCCAGTCAGTTGGGCTATTTTGAGGCAGAATTCTGGTAATTGATTTCCTTCTGCGAAAAAACGACATGTTTGCTGTGTGAGCTAGCCACATGTGGGCCAGACCTTGGCCACGCTCCCGTCTCCCTTCCCTAATGCCACCTTAGTTATTCCGTGCGGTTCTGCAATGACAAGAGTGTTTTTGCGGTTGCTTTAAAAGCTGTGCATGCCAAGGTGAAGTCCTAAAGGCCGAGCATCCTCTCTAAGAAGAGGCCTCAGCTCATCTGGCGGTTGTTTCTCTCCAAGGAAGACGGGTTGGGGCTGAGGGAGATTTTGGAGATTGTCCTAATGAGACTTCACATCTGAGGACTTGTCTGGCAGCCACCTGAAGGCATCTGCTTTTCTGGCAGGCCATACTTAATGGCATTTACTGTGCTCTCCTTTTAAGAAGAAACAACTGAGAGTGGCGCAAACCAGCCACATTTCTGCTTTCCACAGTCTGTCCCTGTGTTTGTGTCAGCCACGTTGTAGAAGCCATGACAAGCTCTTGGCTTCACCAGCGTGGTCCTTACAGACCTGGTGAGGGGCTGTCACTGCAAAGACAAGCGCAGTCTAGAAATCACAAGGCAAGCTAGCGATAATTAGCAATAATGCAATTTAATAATCTTGGGTGCTCCTCTCCATCACCCCAACTTGTCTTTCCTTCCTTAGCAATAGCAGCTGCTCCTGGGGGATTGCTTTGCTGTCTTCGTTCCCTCTGCTGCCTTAATGCGCAAAATCCACAGAGGATGAACCACTCTCCATGCCAAGCTGGTATGACAGTGGCTAAGAAGAAAACCGTTTTATTTCTACAGCTGGTAGATGTGGTGCAAAAACTATTGCTGGGTGACATCTTCAGAGCAGGCAGATGTTATTTTGACCAAGGTATTAATCTGAATAGGTCTGTGCTGGAAATCATCTGTGTGGTGTTTGCCCCTCACTAGTGATGTGGGGTGGGAGAAGAGAGGTGGGACCGTGGGCATCTGGGATCGGCTGGTCATAGAATCACAGAATGGTTTGGGTTGGAAGGGACCATAAAGCCCACCCAGTGCCACCCCCTGCCCTGGGCAGGGACACCTCCCACCAGCCCAGGTTGCTCCAAGCCCCGTCCTACCTGGCCTTGAACCCCTCCAGGGATGGGGCAATGTCAGAAATGTCCTCTCTGTAATAGCGTGCTCGGATCTCACTCTGTGGGTATTAACTAACCAAATGTTAGAAAATTAAGAGGTAAAGGCCGCTACCCCTATTCTAAATTGAAACCATAAAAGTGAACTGAAGCCCACGTCAGCCAGTTCCGGATACAGAAATTCCCTGTCCTCATTTTTGTACTAGCCTCAGGAATACCATTCACTATGCGAAAGTGTGTGATTATTTCTGGAAAGAAAAGCTATTGAAGACTTAGTGCCAGTGTTGGCATCATTACAAATGCAGAAAGGAAGCTGTCAAATAACTGGTTGTGTTTTCAGATGTACCACATGTGACTGGGGCCGTGTTAGAAAACATGATCCATCCCATGTAAATCATGAACCGTTGAACAAAAGTCCTATTTGTAAATTTGAATATTGGCAGCCAGCTTTCAAAACTCTCCGTTTTGAAAACAGTTCTGTGATGCTTTGAGCGAGCACAGAAACGCAGTGGGACTCAGCCAGGTTCTCTGGACCTTGCCAAGTTTCTACTCAAACCCTCTCTGCCTGCATAAACTAGGAGAAAAACTGGAGTAAGGACCCCCAAATTTGGCTTGACACACAAATGAAGCAAAAGCTGGCTCCAGAGAAATTTATTCCAGACAATGTAATTTGTCAGACTGACCGCATACCGTAATTCTGTTAGTTACTTAATCACTTTGGTTAATTATTCTTGTTGATTCGCCTCTCTTGAGAACAGACACAAAAAAAAGAGAAACCCCATAACTGAATCTCAGTTTTTATTATACAGTTTTTGCAAACCCCATAATCTGTTAGGCCTCTCTATTTGCATGCGAACATCCAGAGGCATGAAGAGAAAAGCAAAAAGGCTTCAAGAATACTAGGTCCTGAGATAGCAGGACATCTAAAGGAACCCTATTTTTATTAAGTTACCTAAGAGAATAGTCCACTCAAGTAGCAAATCAGAATGTTAAATGAAATTTTCTTAGACACACCTATTTGTTACAGCTCAGATGTTTTATGAAATGCAGCTGTTTCAAGAAAAGCCTTGCCTAGAAGTTTGTCGGAAAGATGGTCATGAGCAGCTCGGATCTGCGTAATTCTTTGTCCAACTCAGCCCTTCCTGGGCAGAAATGCTGGGCTATAACTAATGCAGGACGGGGGTCCTGGACCTCCCCACCATCTGAGACGTGGTGTGAGAGCTGCTCTCACGTCATCTGCAAACCTCAAGTTTGATTTGGATGCAGGTATTTCACCACCCACCTGCCGTTGCCGGCATATCAGAAAGGTTTGATTTTACTCCAGAAAGGAACAAAAGCCGATTTCTATTCTTCAAGAAGTTTTCATGCTCTGGGCAGAGCTACTCACCAAAAGAGAGATTAATATGGGCAAGCCAGCCCGGAGCCATGAAAGCATCATGTCCCTGTCTCCCGGGATAAAAGGGATCCTTCCCGAACATTTAATGACTTTCTAAAAATACAACTGCAGAAGAGATCATAGCTTTTGTAAGAGGCACTTGCGATCTTGGGTTAATATTTCAGTGTGAAAGGTGTAAGAATGCTGGGTCCTCACCCAAATTGGACCATGCATGCGGACTTAAAAAAAAAAAAAAGAGCAGAAAAATTAAGCTATTTACCCAACTGCAACTTCAGTCATTATTTGACAGGCTGAGAGAGTTGGGGGGGTTCAGCCTGGAGAAGAGAAGGCTCCGGGGAGACCTTAGAGCCCCTTCCAGTCCCTGAAGGGGGCCTACAGGACAGCTGGGGAGGGGCTGTTTGCGAGGGCATGTAGCGACAGGACGAGGGGCAATGGTTTAAACTAGAGCAGGGTGGGTTTAGATCAGACATTAGGCAGAAGTTCTTTCCACTGAGGGTGGTGAGACACTGGCCCAGGTTGCCCAGAGAGGTGGTGGAGGCCCCATCCCTGGAGACATTCAAGGCCAGGCTGGATGAGGCTCTGAGCAACCTGATCCAGTTGAAGATGTCCCTGCTGACTGCAGGGGGGTTGGACTAGATGGCCTTGAGAGGTCCCTTCCAACCCAACACATTCTGTGATTCTATTTCTGATGTTTCTCTGGTTTTGAGTGTATCTAGGACAGGTTGGAGAGCTCTTGATTAATTTAGTAATTAAAAATCAATCTTGAAATATCTTAAGCTGACTCGATGGGCTTTTTATTTACCAACCTGCTTCAACAGATGATCGAGTCAGTTATTTACTGTATTTATTATATAATACCTATATTTGGGCATGTTTAGCTTGGAGAAGAGGAGGCTGAGGGGAGACCTCATTGCCCTCTACAACTACCCGAAAGGAGGTTGTGGAGAGGTGGGTGGTGGCCTCTTCTCCCAAGTGAATAATGACAGGACCAGAGGAAATGGTCTGAAGTTGCGGCAGGCGAGATTTAGACTAGACATTAGGAAGAATTACTTTACTGCAAGAGTGGTCAGGCACTGGAACAGCCTGCCCAGGGAGGTGGTTGAGTCACCGTCCCTAGAGGTGTTTAAGAAACGTCTAGATGTGGCACTTCAGGGCATGCTCTAGTGGCAGAGATTGTAGGTTGTTTGGTTGGACTCGATGATCTCAAAGGTCCTTTCCAACCGTGAAGATTCTATGATTCTATAAGTTTCTTACCCCTTCCTCTGGAGTATATTGCTATGGTCAAAGGTAGGGTGCGGGACTAGATGAACCCACAATTTGTTCTCGCCTGGTAATGCCTCTACCTCCAGATAACAAAGAGTGTATTCATTTTATATTATAGCAATTCTTTTTATTGTCAGGCTTTGATTTTTGCCAGGATAAATACTTCTTTCCTGGTAAACCTGCCAAGACCTGGAGGCATGCGTGCTTTTATGTTTTTACGCGTGTGCAATGTGCAGTGAAGTGTGTTTGTATAATAAACGTGGGTTATATTCTACTACCGCGGGGAAAGTGGAAATGATAGCACCACCAAGGCAGCCAGAATGCCACTTCCCAACCATTTTCAGTGCCAGCCTTCCTCTCTCAGGTGGGTAAGGGTTTAGCTAACATTATCAAGCCCTACAAGGCATGGAGAAACCATCCCCAAGAATGCCCCGCTAATCATTTCGAGATAAAGCCGAGTTGAATAACTGAGCTTTTCATCCGACATGAAAAGACCAGAAGCTACATTTGAGACAAAAGCAAAAGTTTAACAAGTTAGGCTGATCAAAGAGTTTTCAAAGGAACATTCAATTATATCTGCAACACCTAAATGGAAGGGTTGTTCTTTTATTTATTTATTTTGCGATAAAAAGGGTTATTAGGTCTTGTTATCTCCCTTCACTTTAATGCGTTCTGCTGAAACCCTCAGCAAAAAAAAAGCGTGCTTTGTGAACAACAAAGTGACAAGTGAAAAAGAAAGATTAAAATTAGTTAAAGGATAAAAAAGAGCGTATATTTTACAGTCAAAATCTCCTGGTGTAAGCACTGATGCATTCAAATGAAGAGAACAGACTGTGATTACGATGCAACTCCGCCTTGCTGCTCCAAGTGCCTGGCTGTGATCTTTCTGCAGACAACTGAAATGGTTTCAGAGCTCTGAATTTGGAGAAAAAAAAAAAAAACAGACCATGCAAAAAGAGCTTATTGCTTCTGGATTCATCACGTGCATCGGATGAAAAACGAGAAGGCTGTGCATGCTGGAACAAAATTGGCAGGGGGAAACCGGGAATCGTAGACTTGGGAAGCTGAGATTTTGCGAGCAGGGGAAGATGCTGTATCCAGATGCCAGGCTATGGTTTAAGGTTACTGAGCATTTGTGGTGAGAAGGCTCTCAAGTTTTACAGCCCTTGGTCATAGTCCTTTTCCTGCCTCCAACCATATCTTTTTTCCTTGGACTCATCTTATTAATCACATTTTTTTTTCACTCTTAGAGCCTGATGCAAAGCCCGGGGAAATCAATGGAAAATTTTCTGTTGACTTAGCTGATCTGCGGTTTAGGCCCTCAGAAGCTCTTAGTTTTTGAGTTAGATGATGCTTGCATATTTTGGTAGCATAAATGTGAAGGAAACTGCTCCCTTAAATTGATGTATGCATTTCAAATTTGTTCTGAGCTTTTTTTCTTCTTCCTTTGAAGCCTGAAAAGAAAAAAAATCCTCTTACTCCAAAACAGATAGCTTAGGTTGTGCTTTGCAGACCCAAGGCTTCTCATACAACAGAGTTTATATCGGCGTGGTGTAATACAAGCACACATGGCACCCATGGTATTTCCGGACCTGTTTTCTGCCAGCCCTGTGGTTTTCTTTCCTGGAGGCTGAAATCCAGCATGGAAATGGCACCCCTTGGTGCCGCTCCTCTACCATTGCCAGTGGCGCAGGAGCGTCCAAGATGTCATAGAATCATAGAATTGTCTTGGTTGGAACCTTTAAGATCGTCCGAGTCCAACCATCAACCCGACACTGCCAAAACCACCACTACCCCATGTCCCTCAGCACCACGTCTGCCCGGCTTTTCAATACCTCCAGGGATGGCAACAAACACTTCCCTGGGCAGCCTGTTTCAATGCTCGATAACCCTTTCGGTGAAGAAATTTTTCCTAATATCCATCCTAAACCTCCCCTGGCGCAACTTGAGGCCGTTTCCTCTTGTCCCATCCCCTGTTCCTTGGGAGAAGAGACCGATCCCCCCCGGCTACCCCCTCCTTTCAGGGAGCTGCAGAGAACAAGAAGGTCTCCCCTCAGCCTCCTCTTCTCCAGGCTGAACACCCCCAGCTCCCTCAGCCACTCCTCACAAGACTTGTGCTCCAGACCTCTGGAGAGACCCCCAACAGAACCTCTCCTGCTATATGTGACAAGATGAGACATCCTACAGATTATAAATCCTGGCTTGCTCTTATTTACGGTGCTAGAAAAGAACAGCAGGTTCCTCATGACAAGCGTTCCTTCAAAGCCCTACCACATTTCAAGGAGCAGAGCACTCCCCACGCCGCATGGACCTCTCCTTGTGAGAACGCTGCACCTTGCCAGAGGACAGACAAGCTCTCATGGCTTGGACTGTCCTCTCGGCTCACTGGAGGCCATGGCAAGTGGAAATATCACCTTTCAGACCATGCATATTAACAGCAAAGGGTTTGTTGTCGTCAGCAAGAGCTGGGGAGAAGACAACGTTGAGGAAACGGGAATAATGGTTGTGTAACAGGGAAAAAGTGCTGCTCTCTGCAGTGATAGTTACACCTGATTTAGCTACTGAAAGAAGAAGGAGAAGCCACGAAGACATTAAACCTCTTATCATCCTGACGGAGCGAAATTGGAAATAAAAAAAAATACTGGTTATTTGGCAGCAAATGGGTTTATTAACTTCTAAAATGGTGTGTGTTTGAATGTGATAGGGAAAGCAGCATTCGTCAGAGTGTTCACCGCATCAAAAGACAAATTAATCCTTTGAAGAAAGCTAGCTTTTAAAAATCTCCCCCGTTAAACAGTCTATCAGGAGACAGGCTGCGGTGCAGAGCTGGGAGCTGGTCCCTGTGCCACGGAAGGACCTGCGGGTGACACAGGTCCGGGTCCGGCTGCTCTCCTGCGTGAGGGTTGGCTGGCTGAGCGTTGCAAAACCACGGTGCAGGAGCTACTTTTAGGCTTTATTTTCCCTTCCAGCTCTATCTTAACTCTTTCCCTGACATGGCACCCCCAGGGCTTACGGCGTAATGTCTCACCAAGGTGGCAGGGGGGATTTTGGTGGCTTCTTCCCTCCAGCCTTGCCACCCCCAGCACCATGCCATTGCGGTCCCATCTCACCAGGCTCCTCAAGGCTCTGCTGCCCTCTCCCATCAGCAGCTGGTCACAAATCATAAAATTACAGAATCATAGAATAGTTTGGGTTGGAAGGGACCTTTAAACGACATCTAGTCCCATCCCCCTGCAATGAGCAGGGACATCTTCCACTAGACCAGGTTGCTCAGTGCCCCGTCCAACCTGACCTTGAAAGTTCTCAGAGATGAGGGATCCACCACCTCTCTGGGCAACCTGGGCCAGTGTTTCACCACCCTCAAAATAAAGAATTTCTTCCTTATATCTAAGTATAAATCTACCCTCTTATAGTTTGAAGCCGTTACCCCTTGTCCTATCGCAACAGGCCCTGCTAAGCAGTTTGTCCCCATCTTTCTTATAAGCAAGCCCCCTTCAGGGACTGGAAGGGGCTGGAAGGTCTCCCCGGAGCCTTCTCTTCTCCAGGCTGAACCCCCCCAGCTCTCTCAGCCTGTCCTCCCAGCAGAGGGGCTCCAGCCCTCCCAGCATCTCCGGGGCCTCCTCTGGACCCGCTCCAACAGCTCCATCTATTTTTTCCTGTGGTGAGGGCTCCAGAGCTGGATGCGGCACTGGTGACTTTGTAAATATTCTTGGAAAAACTTCAGTGAGCCACGTGTTGCAAAAGGATCTCTATTTCCTCTACTAATAATGCTCCATGAGAGGAATGTAATTGTCTGTCATGGAAACTGGTGCTCTGGTTTTCAGGTTTTTTTAGCTATAGGATGGATGCTCTGGTTTTCCAATCTGCTGGTTCCTGTGAGGTGCCTTCTCCCCTCCAGAGCACTCCTCTGAAAGGCAGCCTTTGAGCCGCCGTGGCATTACACCCCATTTCACACTAAAAATGAAACACACGAGCGGCGTCTCTCCAGATGGGAAAGTAACATCACGTATTGTGTTAACAGGAACGATGCAGAAACAGGAGATTTTGATACCTGGATTCTCTTGCCCCCTGGAGAGCACATAGATACTTAAAGCATCTTTCTATGCACCTATTGAACTCCTCAGATATCTCAACATCTGCACTTCATCGAATACAGAGCAATAATGGATAATGCTAAAATCTCAGCACCCCAAATTGAGCTCCTTTGCTGGCAGGTAAGCCAGGAAAATGGGTTTGAGATACTGGGCTATCTCCAAAGTGTATCGGATTTACTGCAGTTCCTGGTTGCTTCAGGTTATTTCCCTTTTCTGCGCCACTTTTCCCTATTCCACAGTTCCTTTAGATGGGTTTTAAGATTTCTGAGGTGAGCACTGACGGTGCTGATCCGTATCGAGAGTGGGTGTAGGTGAAAATAAAGGCATCTAAATATTCGTTAGCTCGGAGCCAGAGTGTTCAAGCTTCTGGCTTTTCGTGGAAGCGTAGGCTGCTTCCGTGTGTTTGTACGACCTGCAGCACGGCGGGACCCAAGCGTAGCAGGCATCTCGAGGTGCTCCTGTAATACAGATGAATACATCAGAGGAAGCAAAGGGGCCTTGAGCATGCTGCTTTTTACTAATATTTCACCCCTAGGACTCAGATTTCTGAGATTTAATAACTCCTTGGTGGAAGGCAAAAGAAAAAAAGCCATCCAGAGGAGCACTGCTGTTCATTTTAAGATGCATTTGTTGTGTGGCCGGTGAATGAGGGTGGGCTGAGAGGAAGGACAAGCAGTTGTGTCTCATCCAGACCATGTCCCAGACCCCCCTGTCCCCAGCGGTGATGCTGTGCCACATGGAAGGAGACCAAGGCGCTGAGGACGGGCTGTCAAGCCAGCTCAGCTCATGGATGAGCCCATTTACCGGTTGCCCCAAACCTCTGCTGTGGCTCATGCTCTCACCAGTCCAGAGCGAGCAGTTTGCTGGTCCAGGTGGGGATGTGCTGCAGCATGAGAAGCTCGTGAAAACTCAAATAACCCCAAAGTTTTCAAAGGGGAAACTTTTTCAGGTGGTGGAGCAGAGGTAGTCAAAGGCATCGGGCAACAAGATGTCATCGCTGGCCACCACTGCACAGTGCAGGAGCTAGAGGAGCAATGCCCCAAAGCCTTTGGTGCTGCTGAGATGCCCCATCGAGGCAAAGCTATGCCCAAGGCGGTCGGGAGCAGCCTCTGCCAGGGGGGGCGATGCTCATCCTCTGGCTCAGAGCAACCTGTTACAGCTCAGGGTGTCTTCACCCCCTCATTCGGCTCTGTCTGGTAATTGTCTGTAATTAGCACCCGGGTTTCTCCCGGGTTTCTCCCAGCTGCAAAAGCAGCTGTTTCTCCAAAGGGCCAGCAATGAGTTTGTTTTTTCAACCCCAGTTCCAAAAGCTTGGCAGGTTGAAAATAATCATCGTTTGGCAACAAAGCTTCCCTTTGGGTTGGAGGACAGGCAATGACCGCCGTTCCCATTTTACAGATATGTGGACAGGAGGCACAGGAAAGGGGAAAGGCAGAACTGCGTCCCGATCCCGTGAATTCCAGGCTTCAACTTCCAGACAGCTTCGCTGTGCATGGATAACAGGGTAAGACCACCCTTTTAGAAGAACTGCTGGGAGAAACAGATTTATCGATTCTCTTAAGATAAGATTGCCAACATGTTAAATCAGTTTTCCTCCTTTTGCTGGGGCGGGGGGGTGGGTATTACAAAAAATAAGAGCAAGTCTGAAGCATGTCCCCCTCCCCATCTCCTGGTTACTGGGCAGGGGGATCTCACAGGAAGAAAACCCCGGAGTGAGCGCCTGTAGGCTGGAAAGCCTTGGATCAAGCCCCGGTCCTGGCAGTGCCGGGGGGATCAGGATGCCGCGTCTTTCCCGGGGTACACCCGGGGCACGCACACGCTTCTGCAGGCGCTCGGCAAAGTGTCTGGTTTCTGGGGTTTGACATATTTTTTTCCCCCGCTGCCAAGGAAGGGAAGAAAACAGCCCTTTGAAAGGGCTCTGAAACCCAAGTAGAGCAAGCTGGGGAACATTTACATTGAAGTACAATAATGTTTAGGTTACAGACCCTAATCCCTGAGCCCTGTCCCAGCGGGGTGTCTCAGGGAAAGGGGCTTTCGGAGCGGGGCTAGTTGCAAATGTGACGCACGCAAAGGGCTCCCAGGGAAACACTCACACATTTTTTTCGTACAAAGATATTTAAAAAAGCAAGAGAGAGATGGCCCGGGTGGGAAATACATCCTAACAGATGTGTAATATCATTAAAGCTGACTCTAATATAATCTAAGCCGCAGTTTGGTGTATTAATGCTTTGTTTATCTTTAAGCACAGATGGATATTTTTATTAGCATTACTTTGTTGATGCAGCTTCTAGAAAGGTTAGTCCGGAGGGCAGATGTCTGTGTTATGAGAGAGTGTTCATGCTGGGGCGACTAATCAGAAAGGTGCAGCTTTTCCATGAAATTTCAATTAGAAAATTAAACCTTGGAAGCGCAGGCAGCCAGGATCTGCTGCTGAGTCCACGTGGCCAATTAGGATGAGTCACGAAAGTCCTTCCTTCCCGAACCCATCCCTGGGGCCGGGTGTCTTGGCCATCCTTGTGCCCTCCTGGGATTAACTCCAGCGTCTGTGACAGCGGTGTGAGAGGGGGGCTGGTGGTAAAATGGGGTGCTGTGGGTGCTGGCGGCAGGATGGGTGTCTGGTCTCCTGGCTGGTTCCCTAATCAGGACCTGTGGTTTTAGGGCTGAGCATGGCTCTGCTGATAAAAGCAGAGGTGGCAGGGTGCGATGGGGCTGGGACCACACGGGGACGAAAGGGTTTTGTTGAATGTTTGTGCTGATAAGAGTGGGTTGAACTGCTATTAAATACAGGGCAAACTGGATTTCTGCATCCACTTGTCCCTGTCTGAAACAGGCTTGCAAATAAAATGTGCTGAAGACACTTGTATTAGATCCAGATCCTGGATTTCTTGCTTGTGATAGAGTCCAGACCCATTACAGTCAATTGGAGGCTGCTCATTAAATTAGATCCTCAAGTGGGAGCCAGTACCAGTTTCCTTTGAGATTTCATCGTCCCTGTCTGAAAAGAAAACACCCGCTCAGGTTGGGGCAGTTGTGAGATGCCCAGAGCTTGGGGATCCTCTGTCCAAGCCCCAAGGAAAGTCCCCTGTGCTGGGCCCAGACATTCCCCACGCTGTCCCGCAGAGCAGTCAGGTGATGGAGGAGTACAAGCTCGATTTCTGCTACTCTCAGGGCAGTTTTCTCTTCTTCAGTGTCCCTGGGGTCTGGGAAATGCCGTAGCATCTTCCCCTATAAACTAGGATGGGAGGCAGCAACTCAGTCCCAGGGGAGGGAAGAAGTCTGAGCTCCACTTGTGTCATTCCATTGGCTGGAGGAAAAGGCAGAAATCTGTTCTCAAAAGGTTTCCCAGATTTTCCATTTTCTTTTACTGAGCAGAAGGAAAGAGCAGTGAGGCCTCAAGGCAGGACAGCTCCAAAGGGAACTCTTGCTTTCTTTAGCCTGCTAAAGAGGTTTCGAAATTTTCCCCATCTGAGCTGCTGCTTTAGCCCAGGAGGTGTCGGAGCGGTGCCTTGTACCCACGGGGGAGGCAGCCTTCGGGCCAGCTACACATCCCTCAGGCCACCGAACAGTGAAGTTGTGTCTGGTCTGAGCTGGAGAAGAAAAGGCACCAACCCCACGAGCACGTCAACAACCAAGCAAACAAGTGATGGTGTTTGGCTCTCAAGAAGAAATTATGCCCCCCCCACCAGTGCAGCTGCCCAGTGACCGAGGCCCCACCAAGGTCAGGCTCTGGCCTCTCCCTGTCCTGGCTTGAGTTCACGGCACGATCCACCCTGCAACGGGACCTGCGTCGGAAAAGCAGCTCGTTCCTAAGAGAAAATAATAATCGTGGGACTGCAGCCGTGAGATCCATCATCTACAGATGGGATAGAAGGGATAAAAATGTCCTTTTTTCTGGGGATTTTCACTTCTCCAGCCCCCCTTCCCCGCAGGTCAGCCTGTCCGTCATCCAACTCCACCACTGCAATCCCCAAGAAGCAAAATGTCAAACAAAGGGGATACTTTGGCACCCTAACTCCAGGGCTTGCGAGTTTTTGCCACAGCCCAGTGCTCGGCAGGGCACCACGGGATGGGGGAACCGGTAACGGAGTGCCCCGGTCACTCCACCGTGGGGAGGCAACCTGGGGTGCCTGGAGACCCCCCTCTTTGGCAGCACAAAGAGTGAGGAAGAGGAAAGGAAGCGCAATAGTCTCTGAAGAGGTAGAGGCCATAGAAGAAACCTCATTTAAACTCTTACAGAGGTGCTGTCGTGACTCCGAAGCTCGGTTAGCGTTTGACTTTGGGGATTAAACCATTTCATTATTGATGAAGAGTTCAGTGTGTCCCCGTCAACTGCACGGCATCAACGGAGAGCTCAAACGGAGCCGGGATTCGTAATTAAGTCTGTCACTTTGTTTCTAAGTTAAAGTTAATCGAAAACGCCCCTTAAAGATAAGGCTCACTCGAGCACGATTCTTGATTTGCAACCTGTCAGCAGGTTACTGCCCTGATCCGAAAACCCCAGGAAAAATGGAAAGAGCCGGCAGAGAGCGGAGGTTTTGAAAAAGCGGAGAAAAACTTGTGGAGAGGGAACCTATAGTCCTGTGCTATAAGGAGGGGTCCTACAGCACGCCTTCTACAACTGGCTTGGCTGATTCGCAGACAGCCTCAATTCAGAGGAGACAAGGTGTGAAGGTCTAGATTTACCCCTCTCACTTAAAATTTTATTGTAAACTCTCTCATTTAACTGTCCTATTAGGAGCACAGGCACTGCTTTTCAGGAATCACCCCATGAAAGGCAGAGGCAGACTTGTTTTTTCAGTATCTCATTATACTGGGCATATTTCCTCAGAGCTTTTCCGATCTTTGTATGATCTATAGAGGTAGAGTTAACACCTTTCCTTAGCTGGGTGTTGTGTGGTTGTTTTTGTCTTTCTCTTTCATAGCTACCCCAAAGCAGGCTGGCTTGGTTTCTAAAGTCCCAGATTCCTCCCTTTCCCAAAGTCCTCTGAAAAGTCTGGTGGTTAAGCGGAGGCAGCTGTTTGGGTTATTTTCTTTCACCCGTGCGAATGTTCACAGCATCATAATCCCTTTTACAGGAAAAAAAAACCAGTGCAATCACAAACACATACAGGAGCTACAAATAGAAGTGCATTTCTGCTTTCTTATCACAACTTTTTCTTTCGTTGCTGTTCGTGCCGAAATAAGACTGATTTGGAATACGTGGTCCAAAATCACTGGCTGAAATCCCCGTTTGGAGTAAAATAAAGAATCTGGCTCTCTAGTGCTGGTGTTTCTGGCCCGATGTGAACCAGGTGTAATGAACGCGGGGCTGCTCACCCACCTGCAGGCAGCCTGGACCCACAGCTCCCGGGAAAGCTGAATGCCTCATTCGTTTCAACTCTGGAGCCAAAAGATGGTATTTTAAGGAAGAATTTTACAGATAATCAGCATTCGTTTGATACGTTGCCAACTGAAAGTGTGTGTTAGTCGCCTGATGCAAATGTGACAGAGTGCTGAATGCACTGGAAGGTGCCACCTTTAGAGGTCAACCCTGGAGCAAAGCTAGTTCTCCTGTACGCGCAGAGCATCGCTGTAACGCAAGGGTGCATCCTTCCATTTGGACGCAAAAGTGTTTATTTTTGGGTGCCTCCACTTCTCCTTCTGTTAATTTCCCACCGGCCACCCCAAGCTTGGGCAACCGTCGCTATTTCACCACTTTCTGCGAAGGCACAGGATTACATTTCCTTCCCTCCGGCTCCTGCCATTACCAGGTGGCGAATGAAGCTAGCTTCACTCATATGTTTTGCATCAGTTTGCATCATCTACTACAAAGCTCTTACAAATGAATCTGTCAAGCCTAGCTGGCACCTTTCAGGATAAATGATGCAAATCGGGGGCCGTGCGAGGCAGCCGGTGCCCACAGCGCCATCCATGAGTGCCTTCAGCCCGAGGAATGTCTTTGCAAACATCTGTTGTTGTTTGAGGAGAGATGGCAGAAGGGGGAGGGGGAAAAGCCCCAATAATGGATGCTCTTGAAGTTTTTGGAAGCTCAGCGGGAGAGAGGAAGCGGGGTGGGGGAAATCAATGAGGGGGAGAGAGAGAGAGAATATTTTGCCTGGCAGTCAGTCATCACTCGAGCCAGGTGATTATTAATTATCTCCACGCATTGACACAATTTGCTATTTTTCTGGGTAGGTGGGTCCTGCGCTTAGTCGTCTTGGCATTTTTAAAGACGAATGAAGAATTACCTGGGATGTAGAGCCAGAAGTGAGAAAGATAAATAACACCGAGAAGCTGATCGCTGCCCGTCTGTCATAAAATTTCATTAGTTCTGACAGCCCGTACATAAGCAATGAAGGAATGCTAACTACACTTCCTCTCCGTCTGCTTCCATATTTCACTCATATTGCTTAGCTGGGAGAAAGAGCTGACCTGACAAGCCTTGAGGATGGAAGGAGGTGCTGGACCATTCACAGGGTCAGGATGGTACTCGGAACGGGAATGCCGAAGGGTTAAGTTTATTAGAGTTACTTTGCCAAGAGTGTTTTTCACCGGGCACAGCTGGAAAAGATAGAGGTGGATCTGGGCAGGTATCCATGAGGATGGCTTTCCCCGCAGTCCTGCAGGAGAGTGAAGGGGCTGAGAAGACTGTTCATCATCTCAAAGCCAGATGTTTTGCTGGGGTAACGCTTCCTCCAGCTTGAAAATATTGAGAAAATAAAGTCAGGGAGAAGGTTATCAGGATCCCAGCCATACCCAGGTTTCATGGTGGTGTGTTTATATCTCCCTGGTCCATACAAGAGCAGCTGTTCTGAAGCCCTGACGTGTATCATCTGTGTTTCAGCTGGAAACTGAGAACAGAGACCTCAAGACTTTACTGAAATATCCATCAGCCCCAGGCACAGGCTATCAGAACTGTTCTTCATCTTTGGGCACGTAGGCAGATGAGACAAGAGAGGGTTCTTCTACCTACAGCCGTACCCTGGAGCCACTGCTGCCCCTTCCATCTTCAAGTCCCAAGTAATGAAAATAAATATCATGAGGTCTATAATAATGACACGGAATGGGATGTTTTGATCATATTAATTGCTTGGGCTGTTGCAATACAGGATCACAAATCAATGCTTCCCCAGTGGCTGGCTGAGCCTCCCTGCGCACGTTTAAACAGATGTGACCTTGATGAGCAGAGATACTGGGGGCTCGAGGCAAGCTTGCAAGACAAATGAATGTGCCCCAGCAGATTTATGAGAAGTTATTCCTCGGTGTAGAAAAGTCTATCTTCTTTCACCTAACTGCTCCTCCAAAAGTGACTTTTTCTGTGTAGAAAACACGAGCAATCTGCAGAGCTACTGACAATGTCAAGAGGTCTTTAAGGAAAAATGTTTCCGTGGGGCTGGAGCAGAGAGGCAGCAAAGTGGAAACAGAGGTGTGATTCATTCCGAACAAGGTGTCCTCATTCATTTATAGCAGTTTGCTCTCCCTGTAAAGGATATCCTGCTCGGACAATGTGGGTACTTTCTTTTAATCTGTCCCTGCATCAGAAGAGATCTTGGATCTCTTCCTGTGCAACTGAGACTCTTTCATTTAGTGTCACCTTCCGTCAAGCCAAGAAAACACGCAGCAGCCGGTAGGGTTGAAAGGGGTGTCTGTAAACACGTGTTTACTGAAACTACTGGTAAATCAGCCACTGAGTCATCACCTCCCGCAGCTGTATGTTTCAATTCTTCCTAAGTCTCAGGCAATAACATCAGGCTTCCACTAGTTCCTGATGCAATTAGGGACTAGAAGCCCAAATACTGTGTGTGTGTGTGAGAGAGAGCAAGCTGGAGATAGGAGGTCCAGTTGGGGCTGGGAAGAAAATGGTTTGCCTCTTTACCCTTCTGAAAAGAAAGAGATGAAGTAAATCAATAAAAAATAATGACAGATAGGCCTAAGAACATAGGCTTGTTAGCATATTTAAAAACTCTCATTAGCATCACTGCTGCTGGCATATAGGATGTCCAGGAACCCGTCTGGTCGCAAGGGTCTGGAGATACCCTCATTGACTTATGAAGGTCCAAGTGCTGAAGAGGAGGTGTTCTCCTGCTACGTCCACCCCGGAGTCCCTGCCTCTGGGAGCCTCTTGCAGCTGCATCTCACAACTTCAGAGCCCATCTTCTGGATTAGAACCTGGGTTGACTTTGGTACATCCTCCTCAAGGTCAGTGCTGATGTGGTCTCATAAACATTAAGGGATCATTGTGATCATCTTGTCTCATATTCCTAGGCTATAGGACTTCTCTGGACTCATTCATGTTTGAACCACAGCATGGAAAAGCATCCCATCCTCACCTCAAAACTTCCAGTGATGGAAAAATCTACCATAAATTTTGCAAATTCTTCCAATGATTAGTTATGGTTACTGCTAGAAATAATAATAATAATAAAAAAAAGCATCTTGTTTTTAGTCTACATTTGTTTAGCTTCAGCTTTCAGGCCACCTGAGTAGAGCATCTATAAGTGCATTTGGTTAACTGTTGTTGAGTAGACTTTCTACCGCTACCAGGACGGAGAGGTTCAAACGGATCATGTTGGTCAGGTAACCCTCACTCGAGAGGCCTAATTAACATGACGGATGGGGTTATAAAAGGTTAAGTCTCTGCAGGAGGAGGGAGCCCTCCTGGAGAGAGAAGCGGGGATTTCCTGGGTGGGGGGACTCTGACACGCAGCTTTGGCTGGAGGGTGGCTGAAGTGCGGCTGTCGTGAAAGAAGGGGTGAGGATTTGTCACCCCAGTGAAGGGATGTAGAGTGCTAATGAGCTGCGTGTTAGGAGAGGGAGAAGCAGCGGAGTCTGGGCTGGGATTCAGCAAATGAGACAGCCCTTCCCAGGGTGGCTGTGCTCCTAACGCGTGGTGAGTCCTGCCGGAGCTGCTGAACTGCCTGGCAGCGGTAGGAAGGTGTTTATATCTCGGCACTTGAAAGCAGGGTACCTATGGCCAAGAGCAGCTGAAGGACCTGCTCTGCACCCCATCCCAGCTGAGCCCTCCCAGGGACACCCAGGGCTTTGGGCAGCACCAGAGGGGGACGCAAGGACACAGGGAGGGTCCTCTGGGCTGTGGTCAGGACTTCCAAACTCATCACACAGACAGAGAAAACTCCCAAGGGTTGTAGACTGGAAAGAAGACTGCAGAGAGCTGCGCTGACCTTACGTGGCAGGGTGGGAGGACTGGCTTCCCGGTGCGCGCGGTTTCTGTGGACTCCCGGTGCAAACCCAAGTACCTGAGCACTTGCCCATTCTGGGCTGACCCCAACCTCGCTCTGCCAAGGTGGAGCGACAAAGGCAAGAGCAGAAAGAGGACTTCTTGCACTTCATCTTTAGTGCAAAACAGGCCTGGGGCCTGTGAAAATGCAAGCGTGGATTCTGCCTGAGGTGGCTGCATCCAGGTGTTTCACAGCTGCCACTGAAGGGAAGATCTTCATAATCACTTCTGTAATTTGTTGACGTATGTGTTGCTACTGCAAGAAGCAATATCCTTCTAAATCCTTGTTTTCCCTGGTCTTTACTGTAGTATCTCTGGCTGATGTTAATTCACCCCCCGCTCCTTGATTTGAATCCTGGGCAGTTCATTCCCTTGATCTTGTGGAAGTCTTCTCCACGTGTGAATTCTACCGTGCCATCCTTAGCCAGTGTAAGAAACAGCATGACTCCGTCTACTGCAACAAGTAGCCTGGCAAGAGTCAAAGCAGGGTGGCACATTATGTAGGGTAATTTAATGAATTCACCATTTTCCTCTTTAAACTGAAAATATCCCTAATTAACAACTTTTCTGCTCGTGAAGGATGCTTACTTCCCAATAGGCTGTAGGTTCATCAAGAGGGATACTTGCTCCTAGAGACAAGAGTCCTTCCTTACAATCACTGTGCCTTGGATCTGTGAAAGTTTAATTATCAAAACAATCATTTGTCCAGTGTTGAAAAGCTGCGAGGAAAGAAAGAAAAGTCAATACGTTTGACCTCACTTCTGGGACAGAAGCTCCTGGGAGCCATTACAAGTCAACTGTGGAAGGATCAACACACTGATTTTAATGGATGAGTCTGAAAAATTCTTTCCAAGAGCCAACATTCTTCTGTCCTTCAACCAGCACCTGAATGAGCCAAAAACAGAGGTCATCTTCTACAGCAAAAGTCCTCTGCTTCCTTGGGTATCTAAGGAGAGAGCAGGGGGATAAGTGGAAAATAATTTATCAGACCCGAAGGGAAACGAAGTTCGTCAGGATTTCCTCGCAGTTGCAAAAGCAGCAGCAATATATTCAAATGCGGTCGAATGTGACACACTCATTTTTCTCACTTAGGTTGTGGTTCTGGAAAACATCTTGGAAAAGCACTTCAGTATGTGCTGACGCGTAAACCTGGGTGTGAACCCCACGCAGACCAGTGAAACTCAAGCACGTGCTTACAGATAAGCATGTATAGGCTCAAGTGCTGTCCTGATTAGGGCGTATGTTTAAGTGGCTCCTTGAGCTGGAGCCTCTGCCTTTGAACAGGCACTCCTGTTCTCTGCGTGTTATGCAGAAAGCACTAACTAAATAGTCGCTTGTTTTCTATAGCACTGACCAGAACCACCTCAAGCACCAGGGCAGCAGACATAAGCAGGAAAATTGACTCTGATCATCCCTGGGGTCATTTAACTAAAACACACATTTCAGTCGAGCCAAGTGTTCACCAGCGCTTTTCAACTCCCATGGTGTCAAAACAATTAGCAGATCACAGCAGCACCGATTCACTGGTGCTCCAATAAAAGCATCTGGCCAACACATGGAAATTTAACGCCAGCACCGAATAAGCTCCTCCACGCACCGTCCGCTGCCTGGGGGACAACGCAGCCGGGATAATTCTTGTATCACTGGAGAGGTTACGCAGTTCAGCTTAACCTTTTGAAAAGAGATCACTGCAGAATCCCAAATATGTATTGATATCATTCAAACTCAAACCTGGGAGAGGCACATAAACCTACTTTCAGTGGATTACCCGTTAGAATTGACTAACAATTTGGGGTTTTTTCTAAATCCAAGACCTTCTGTCCATCTGCTGTTAGTCGCACCTTGACAATTCCAGCAAGCATAATTTGATGCTAAAGAAAACTCTTCTTTGTCTTCAGGTTGGTGGATGAAACTGTAGCTGTCAGATTGGAGATATGCTGCAAGACGGTAAGTCGCCTGATCATTTAAAAGGCCCAGGCAGGGAAGCAGATTCGGTCTGTGTGGGTGAAAGTTAGCTTTGGGACACATTTATCCATCCCACCGTCTGATATGGAAACAGAGCAAATGCGGATGGTGCTTTTAGGCTCTTTTGTTAGGGAGGACTGCGCGCGATTTGCTGACTTGAGTGGAGTGAGCCCCTACGTGCAC
Organism: Chroicocephalus ridibundus; assembly: GCF_963924245.1. Classification (NCBI taxonomy): domain Eukaryota; kingdom Metazoa; phylum Chordata; class Aves; order Charadriiformes; family Laridae; genus Chroicocephalus; species Chroicocephalus ridibundus. The sequence continues at coordinate 11,247,624 of NC_086297.1, forward strand.
ACCTTGTATCAGCTGCCGGGTGACTTCACTTTGCTCTTCCGATCTCCAAAGGGGAGGAAAGACTGCAGGTGACCTCCAGCATCTCCTGCCAAGCAAGCTACGCAAAAGGCCGACCAGATAGCAGACCTTGTGAATACATCCTAAATATATCCTTGAAATATATCCTAAAAAGCTGAGCTGCAAATACTTGCCCAGCAAGAACAGGACGCAGATGGATTGTCAGATGATTATAAAAGTCCCATTCAGTAAGAAATGGATTTCATTAATCAAATGCATTTTTCACATAGCTTCGGACCTGGCTGAAAATATTCCTTCTTATTTTGTTATATGGCATTTATTAACACAGCTATTAGCTATGTTAATACAACCTCAGCGGTATTTTCATTGACTCCTAACAGACACTTCTTGTGTGTACCACATAGCAAATGCGACCAGAAGGAATCTGACGCAACCAGCCCTTCCTTTGCAACCAACGTGGGATCCAAAACAAACCTCTGGCGCTCCCAGCATCGCTGCCCACGGAACCAGCCATCCTACAAATAAATACTGAATTGCAAATCTGTGGCAAGCCAGGAATAAATCTGCTTCACCCGAAGTGGAAGAGAAAGCAGAGTTCAAGGCTGCTACTGAATTGGTGGCCAAATGCCAATACCATTCACTTCGGGGCAGTATAAAATGATTCATCTGACAGGCTGACCCACCAGGCCAGGAAAATAAGGCCATATGACTTTCTCCTCTAAGTCCCCCAGCGGCAGTCCTGTGCCCTGCTGAATGGCATCCACCTCCCTCCACGGGCCGTTCACTCGTGCAGGACCTCAGCCACGCTTCCAGAACGCTGCTACTATCCAATGCTGTTGGGAGGTTTCCACACCTCCGTTCTGTTTACCTCCTAGAGCTTAATCACTTGCAGGCTGTGAGCTTCCTTGCTCGCCTTTCCCATTTACGTATTTCGCTTCATTCACATGCTTTTCAGGCTGTTTTGGGGTGGGTTTTTTTTTTGGCTTTCTCCTCTTCCTGTGCGTGAGCAGCAGCACACCTTGCCCAGCCCCACAGCAACAGCCTGCCCAGTAGCTGCAGCTCACAAACAGCAAACGAACTAGGTCATAAAACGTGTGTGGGGAGGAAATTCATTACAAGATTGCATGCCAAAACATTTCAGATTGGGATTTTTTTTTTAGAAAAAGCCACACATGCAAGCGCTGGAGTGCCATCTTTGCATGTAATTGCTTTTTTTTTATCCCCTCCGTTGTCCTTGTGGTAGAACATCTGTTGTCTTATTGCTAACTGTCCTCCCATGGCTTTGGCGTCTCTCGAGGGGATCCTGCGTCGTGTTGCTGCAGCAGCCTCTGGTACCCTTGGTGGTCTCTCAGTGTTCCCCCGGGTTTGACACTGATCGCTGGGTTACCTCTTTCTGTGCCATTTCGACATCTTTACACCCTGCCACTTCGTTTGACCCACTCACCGTCAGCGCAATAACGGTGCGAGATGACGCGTAGCCTTCTGGTAAAACCACTGACACTGCAATCGAGATTCCTACCTATGTTTGTGCGCTGGCTCTGACACCGACAGTCCTGCAGGACCCTGGGCAAATCATTTAATCTCTCCCTTCCCATAAACCTGTGAGCACATGAACACACGTGTTCGTTCCTGGGTCGCAGATGGGAAGCTGAGCTTGTGTTTCGCAGATGCCTGTTGGCAGCCCCTCTGCTAGTCAGCCCTTCCTCTCTAGACCTCACACGTAAAATATTTGCACTATTTTTGTTGGCCCAACTTGTCCGTTTAACACAAATAGGGATGGACTCTTTATGCACTGGTACAGCACGTTCCCCAGGGGTGCCATGTAGGGCTTTTGAGGCAACTTCAACACGAGCGATGCCGTTTTCTCACGTATCACCTTCTGCGCAGAGACCTTGCACCGTGTGAGGCATGGCTTCGGGAGAAGAATTCATATCCCTGTGTTAGAGATCTGGAAATTTGAGGTGCTGGGAAGTGATTTGCCTCGTATCAGCCATGAGGTGCCCACGGCCACAGGCACGTGGCCAGAAATAGGACCAGAATAATTTATAGGACCAGGAAGCATTTATTTACTGAGCGTGGTCGAACACTGTAGGCTTCCTAGAGAGGTGGCCAATGCCCCAACCCTGGCAGTATTTAAAAGGCATTTGGACAATGCCCTTAATAACATACCTTGAAATAGTCAGGCAGTTGGACTAGATGATTGTTGTAGGGTCCCCTCCAACTGAAAATCTAATCCTATCCTATCCTATCCTATCCTATCCTATCCTATTCCATTCCCCATTTCTCATTTCTTCACCCCCAAATCATCCCTGCTGCTTGCGCAGCAGTGCCAGACGTGAGTGCCGCTGTTGTGTGAGCCTGGCAGCAGGCTGTCGGTTTGGTCCCTCGTAGAACTTTTCAATTCGTTTTTAGTTTTCCCTCTGAGCTGCTTGCTTTGAAATCTGCTATTGCCTCAATCAAGTAGCTAATTCCTCTAGCGCCTTCCCCACAAAATGCCTTAAACTGCTTCAGAATATAAAACGGAGGGTGCGTTAAGGGGTAAACAGGCCCCAGCGCTGCCGTTCGGAGGAGCTGGTGCCCCCGGGCGAGTGATGGCAGCACTGTGCAGTGCCCTGATGCGCCCACAGCTCCATGGTGGTATGTTGTCATGTCTCCCTGCAAGACAGGCATGGGGACGGTTGGGTGCAAACCTCTCCCGAGCCTTCTGTCTTTTTGCCTTGTCTGCCTTCCCTCCCTCTCCCATCCTGGGCCCTCGCGCCGTTGCTGATGCCCCGTCGCATCCCGCTGATGCGGAGAGGGACCGTCCCTCCACAGCCCCCGGGGCATGCTGTGCTCATTTTATGCTTTTTCCTCTGAAATACCCTCCACGTTTTGACACTCTCACTCTACACTTCAGCTCCCTTCTGCTGCTGCATCTGCCTTTAAAGCTGGAGCTTTTGCTGTTTATCTTTTGCGGGCACCAGGTCAGATTTATCCCTAACAGAAGGCGACTGTTCCCGATCTGTCCTTAGGGCTCCTCTGTAGCCTGCCTGTCTTCAGGGCTTCACCTTGCCGTTTTCCAAAAGTGCAAACGTTACTATGTTGGGTCAGACCGGGATCTGTCTAGCCCGGCATCCTGTCTGACACTGGAGGCTTCAGAGTCGCAAGAAACCCCAAATCTCCATTTATAGGCCAGCATCCCCGCTCTTCCCCAGCCTCACTGGCCACGGGGACGCGTTTGGTGGCTGTGTCCCGCCGCATGGCTATTTTTGCCGTGCCGTTCGCACTGCAACTAGTTCAATTTTCAGTTCTAATCCTTGGATGCTGAGGATGCAGTAGTTCTCTTTGAAAAGATTTACTACTAATCTCTCCGGTGTCTGTGACAAAGGACAGTTTCTCAGCATTACCTCAAATGTTAAAATATTAATGAGTAGAGAGTTCGGTAGCTGGCAAAGGCTGTCTTTGCTCGCACTGGAGATGGACTTAATGATCTCTGTGCCTTTGCTACTGCAAAATGAACATCTTACACGGGAGAGATTAGACAGACCTGACACCTTTAATAAAATACGGCCTGTATTTCTACAGATGTATTTAAAGTCATTTGAATCCTTCAATGTTTTATGAAATAGCAAAGCTTTGTGTGAATCTATTTAGAATAGTCTTTAAGCGCTGCAGTAGGTTTTATTTCGACCCAGCTCCCATTTGTAATGTGCTCACTCCTTATATCATGTTTATATAGATATAATTTTTTTCCACCCAGATGACTTTTTGAAATGAATAAAATGCTCATAAAAGGTGCATGGTTGAGAGCGCTATAGACTATAGCCAAGAGCTCCAAAATGGGCTGCCTATGAGAATCTTAAATCTCCACTTAGGGGCTGAAAGAACCAGCCTGGTTTTCCTCTGCGCTTGGCACCAGTGATCCCACTGAGCCCCATCTCTGCCAGGGCATCACCTTGAACCAGGACACGGCCACCGCGGGCACAGACGGCTGTGAAGAGAGACTGGCCACCACCAGGCAGCACTTGGTGGTCACTCAGCTTGAGTCAGCACTCAAAATGGTACCCAGGAGAGCCTGGGGGTCTTGTCTGAGCATCTGTCTTTGCCTTGGCTTCACTTGGTTTGGGATAAGGACAAAATTGCTCTTATTTAAAACTCCGAACACTGTTTGTCCCCGGTGTTCAAAGAGGGAAGACAAGGCAAGGCAAACCCCCAGTTTCCTTCCAGCATCTCCCTGGCTTACCCTAGAGTCAGGACTGACTGTTCACGCTTTTGAATACAAAAATTTCACCTGCTCCAGCAGAAAATTATGGCTCTAAAAAGCCCCAACGTGCAAAGACAGGCCTGGAGCAGTGAAACTGCTGGGAGCATCAGGCTGCTGAAGGCAGTGGAGAAGCCGTCCTCGCTGCAGGCACGATCAGCCCCAGCTTGGCCACTTCTCCCTCCACAGGTCACCCCTCGTCCCCGGGCTGCGGCAGGAGAGCGGAGAGATGCCTGTGAGAATGGTGCTCGCCTGAGAGCTTGCTGTAGAGAAGCAACAGCTTTTTAATTCAAGGATTTTCCTCGCTGCTGCCTGTGATGGGGTCCTGGGACAGTTTTCAACCACAGAAGTGGGAAGCCCCATGCTTTGAGGCAGGGAAGGGAAAGGAAAGGGAAGGCATGGGGTACTGGTGGATGAAAAGCTGAACATGAGCCAACAATGTGCGCTGGCAGCCCAGAAGGCAAATAGATTCCTGGGCTGCATCAAAAGAAGTGTGGCCAGCAGATCCAGAGAGGGGATTCTGCCCCTCTGCTCTGCTCTGGTGAGACCCCACCCGGAGCACGGTGTCCAGCTCCGCAGCCCTCAGCACAAGAAGGACATGGACCTGTTGGAGCGGGGCCAGAGGAGGCCACGGAGATGCTGGGAGGGCTGGAGCCCCTCTGCTGTGAGGACAGGCTGAGAGAGCTGGGGGGTTCAGCGTGGAGAAGAGAAGGCTCCGGGGAGACCTTCCAGCCCCTTCCAGTCCCTGAAGGGGCTCCAGGAAAGCTGGGGAGGGACTGTTTGCAAGGGCATGTAGCGACAGGACGAGGGGCAATGGTTTCAACTAGAGCAGGGCGGGTTTAGATGAGACATTAGGCAGAAGTTCTTTGCACTGAGGGTGGTGAGACCCTGGCCCAGGTTGCCCAGAGAGGGGGTGGAGGCCCCATCCCTGGAGACATTCAAGGCCAGGCTGGATGAGGCTCTGAGCAACCTGATCCAGTTGAAGATGTCCCTGCTGACTGCAGGGGGTTGGACTAGATGGCCTTGAGAGGTCCCTTCACACCCAACACATCCTATGATTCTATGATTCCCTAGCCAGTGGGTATGGAGAGGAGGGGTGTGAGTGACCTCCTCACCCAGGAGGTGGCTCTGCCACTCACCGAGGAGGCAGGTTCAGTTGTCCCCCCAGTGCTGAGAATCCCTGTGCATTCACCCGGGCTCAGCTCCCCGCTCCGGCCTCGGGGGACAAACCGCTGACCCTGCAGCTCTGTTCTGTATCCCTGGGGCTGCCTGTCCTCAGCCCCGAATCACGACCCTCCTCTCCCCCTCTGCCCACACGGATGGGAAATACTGGGCCAGGTGGAGATCAGGGAATAGATGGTCTTTTTTTAGTTCCTTGCTAATTCTGAAAAAAAAAAAAACCAACAACCCAAACCCTACAAAAGCTGTGTGCCTTCAACTGTGTTCCCAGAACTCAAACACTTCTGCTTAGAAAAGGAATATCATGTGCCCTAAAAGCTACAGGAAGGTCGGTGAATCTCCCATTTCCCTGCAGCAGATCAGGAACGTGGGAGATCAAGTTCAGTTCCCACGACTGCCTGATTACGACTCCGAACCCGCTTCTCCCGTAAAAAGGCTCCAACAAGAAGACCTAGAAAACATGCTCAGGCAAGCTCCATCCATCCCGTCAGTGGGACCAGTTCCACTTATTGCAAAGGATTCATCGAGTCACTGAGACAAGGGCCAAAAGGATGTGACTGACCCCGCAGCCTGCTCGGCAGGGACAGCCCTAGGAGGGGAGTTACACCGTGCAGAGCCCTCCGGCACATGGGAAACCTGAGCTGGGGCTGCCCACATCCCCTGTGAGCAGACTAAACCCTTGAGATATTGGTAAACCAACTCTTTTCTCTGTTTCCCACACTCCTTTGAAGCTAGATTTGCATTTCATTTGCTTTTGTTAGTGCCTAAAACGAGCCTTTCCTTTTTTTTTTTTTCCTGGAGGGAGCTGAACCGAGCTTTGCACAGCCACACATTTTTGGTGGGTTGGCTCAGAAGAGCAAGCTTTGGTTAACTCCAGCCAAGAGCTGGGTTTCGAGTGCTAAGAGCTGTGCCTGCTCGTATCTGCACGGACACGTGGAGCACCAGGCTCCGGTGCTAGAAAGAAGTGAGGTCCCCTTACACGTGAATGGGTCAAACCTTCAGTCTTTTCCCCAAAACGCACATGTGACATCTGGTCTCCAACCACAGATGAGTTTAATAAAAAGAGCAGCTCCGACCGGTAATGCCCCTCTGGTTTCTACATTTTGTTGCAACAAATAGGATAAAAATAAATATCTGTCTTTGCAGTTGGGCTTACAGAGAGCTGCTTTATGTAGGCACAGCATCTTCCTTGGCCTCGGTCGTCCAGGCCAGTTACGGCACAGTCAGGGTGTTGTAAACGGCGGTGGAGTGGGTTAGCAGCTCTCCCCATAAAACCAGCTCAAAGCCTTTCTCTGTTGCCGGGCATTTAATTTCCCCATTCAGAGGCCAGTGAGAGCAAAGGCGACCTGCCTATGGAAACTTTTAATTAAACTACTAATATAGAGTCGAGTCATTTCTGGTGGAGGTTTAAGTAGTCTGTGGGAGAAGTGCTGAGTTGTGGGAGAGGAAGGCAGCGTTTGTCTCCAGCCCTGGAATTTGTCCATTCATCAAACAGTCGTCCCAGGAGTTGAAGCTGATCCAATTGCATGTCAACAACATTGGCCATGCCTCATTAGAAATCAGTTGTAAAAAGTTTTTTAAAAGAGCATTAATTCATCTTGTTTCTTTTTTCCCCCCTTTGCTGTGGATTTTCATCACCCGTAGTGAGAATTTCAGGAGAAATTGTTTCTGAATGGCTGTTTTCCAGGGCAGACAATTTCTTTTTTCTCTGCCTCTGGTAGAAATTCAGGCCAGTCTTTTTGAAAATGAATATCTAAAGTCAGGCTTCCAAACCCACAGCCCGATTTGCAAGTTGAGCAAGGAAAGGACATCAAAGGAGCTCAGCTGGGCCGAATATCACACACTTCCCGAGGTGCGTCACCGTGAACTCTGAAGTCCCCTGTTTTTATAGCTCCGGCCCAGCCTCAGCGATGCAATAAACCATCGATAAATGGCTCCATCTAGATTTCCTGCATTTTCTTCGTGACACTGGCTCTGCTGCGCAGAGGGGGTACTGGGTTACCACCCCGAGATGGGGCCGGTTTACTTTATCTTCCTTGCGCAGGTATAAATGGATGCGCCAACCGTGGGGCACTACAGGAGGTGTTTGCAGGGCAGCCTTTCACATACCTCCTCACCTCTGAGCAAATGACTATTATGGGCTTTACGCTCGCGTCTTTTTCCCACTGAAGCTCTACTGACCTCAGCAAAAGGGTCTTCTAATTTACACTCTGGAGATCAGACCCAGCCCAAATTCACCGGTATTTTATACCCCTGTTCGCTGCTCATATTCTTCCAAGGGGAAATGAATCCTCCTTGTACACGAGGAGGTCAGACAACCACATGCTCCCCTTGCCACGTCGAGGGGCTGCGAGCGCCTGGAGGTGGCAGTGAGTGGCAGTTGTCTTGCCCAGCTCTTTCGGAGGCTTCTTAGTTTATGTTTCTTTCATCTTGGGGTGAAACAGAAGCTTTCTTAATGCCTTGTGTGGAAGTGGAAGCCGTCTTCATCCCACCCTGCTCTCGAGCAGGGAGAGCAGGGACCGGTCCTTCTCTAACGTCCAGCAGGGAAGTTGTGCAGCCAACAGGCTGGACCCCTTATCCATCTCACCAGAGAAACACCACCGTAAAGAAATCTCTTTCACAAAGACATGGAAGAAATCAAACGTGACCAGCAACATACTGTCTCCCAGTCCTTCCTCTGGGCTGTTGGCATCCCCCCAGGGACAGGCCGTGCCCGACCGTGAGCACTGCCGAGGCGCTTCCCTGCAGCTGGGAGGTACTCGTCCATTATTTACCACTCTTTCTTCCTGTTTATATTCAAAAACCTGATGCCTTTTTTTTTTTTTTTTTAAATGAATAGTTGCTGCTCCTTAAAGAAAATATTTAAGTTTCTATAGCAAGTGTGTGCTCCTAACACACCCAGCCCATCTGGGCACACACCCACAGGTTTGAACCCAGCTTTCCTCAACTAAGAAACAACCTTCTGTTCCTTCTGGAGCAGGTATTAATATTCTCTGGCTCTGGCTTACAGCTTATCTTCGCGCAGCAAAGAGGAGTTCAGCAACTGTCGGTTTGCTACTGGGATTTCTGAGCAAGCCACGGGACACCTTGGCCTAATTGAAGGTCATCGCGCTGAAAGGCAATTTGATTAGGAAGGGACGAAATAATTCAGCGGGATGGGGAGTGGATCCAAAAGAGGAATCTAAAACTTAAGCAAACGGAGAGCTTCCTGGCATTTGTGAAGCTCCCGGGGCAGACGCGAAGGGCTGGGGCTGTGGGGAGAGCCGGGGCTGGCAGAGGTGGAGCGGAGGCGGCTCTTGCCGTGCCGTGCCGTGCTGGCGGAGGCAGGAGGGCTTTGCCTGTCCCTCTGTCACCCGGGACAACTCGCTCAAGGGGGATTAACACAAGCAAGGCCGTGGACTAGGCTCTGCGTGGGAGCTCAGCCATTAGAGGTGATTTTGGACTCCCCCGCAAAGCTCTTCTTCCTTCACTTCCCTTGGTGTAATGGGAAAAAGATATTTCCCTTCTGGCTCATCTGTGGAGTGTAAATGCTTTGGGACAGGGACCGTCTCTCGCTGTGCCTGTGCCATCCCTAGCAGAACTGGGGCACCACCAGGTCCACAAGGACTGAACTAAATTACAGTCATGCTAATTAATACTAAATGACTGCAACTGTTGTAATACCGTAATACAGGCGTAGGAGAAGGTATTAGATTTCCGACAAGGTAGTCTGGGGAGTCCAGTGAACACAGCGTGCTGGAAAGGACAATCTTTCCAAACAAAAGGGTGAGCGATAGCTCAGGAGAAAGTAGGACGGACGCAGAGCTGCTGCCAGGTCGCCCAAATCTCTGCAAGGGGAAGGGGCTACACCGCATTGTGCCGTTCCCATCCTTAAGGGTTTTTTTTACAGGGAAAGAGGAAAATGCAATGACTGAGGAGCAGGAATCGAGGCAGAAAATGGAGTGGTGGGGAAGTCGGAAAGAGCACAGAGTTTTCTGGCAGGTGGGAGTTGCGGACGCAGAAGCGAGCGCACGTCTTGCCGAGGAAGGGAGGCTTTCAGGGAGATGGCAAGGGCAGCCGAATGAGTGACTGCTCCCCGAGGCATCGGGAAGGCTTTTAGAAATATATCACGGGGACACAAAAGGCAAGAGAGAAAGTAGCTCCATCAATAAATAAGGAGGAAGATTAAATTAATGGCGACTTTGAAATGGCTGAGCTGCTGAACTCCCTTTTTAAAAATCAGTCGTTAACAAGAAAAATAAGGGAAAGAGGTACTGTATGGACAATTAATTAGGAGTTCCCCTTGCGGGAGCCCAGCGAGCCCTCGTGATCCTCCCTCCCATGCTCAGCCCCAGCTCAGAGAGCGGCCGTGCCACCAGGACCACCATGGCTCGGCTCTGCTGTCGGCAGATGGTGGGTCATCTCGTAATAGAGAAAAAGCCTCTGAGCCACTGAAGAAACCACAAGAGCTGAGTGGCAGCCGGGGTGAGAGTCTCCAAACCAGAGCCCCAGGTGGTCAGGTCAAGCGTAACCTGCTCCATGCCCTCCTGGAGCCGGCAGCAGCCACGTGTGCTGATGGAGAGGTGGTGCATGTCACGCACGGACACCCGTGTGTCACACCGCAGCCAGGGCAGCGCCTGGCAGGGGGAGGGAGGGTGGGCTGCTGGCCACGGAGTGGCACAGGGATGTTGTAAATGAATGAACTTACACCCGTGGACTCTGCAGAGTAGAGGAGTATAAATAGAGGTGTCCTTTTCTTGTCCCGAAATGAGGGTTCTTCACCCAGTGGGCAAAAGCCAATCAACACGCTGAGTCGAGATATTTATTTTTATTTCAATTCTGCAAAATCGGGTGCTGGGCGTTTAACAACAGGCAGCACACCACATGTTCCCAACCACCCAGTATTTATAATGATAAAATGCAGCTGATTGATTGGTAAATAATGGTTCATTCAGCTGTAACTATACATATACGTATCAGCTAACTATACATGTGCATCTAAGCTCATGTTGAAAACATTCAGGGAGGTTACCTGATCAGCATGCTCACTACTCACAAATGCACGTATTTTAGCATTATAATTACCCAAGGTTAGTTTGGGATACACTCTTGGCTCGACTTTGGCCCAGAAGTTATATCTTTTGCTGTCTTAATGTGTAAGTCAGCAACTGCCAAAGAACATAAGACGGGTTTCGTTTCGCATCCTGTTCAAGGTTAGGTACCTTCTGCGACGTCCCAACCGAAACTTCTTGATAAACTTTTAACTTGGTTCTTTAGACGTCACGTTGAGGATATTGCGTAGGTAAACGAGCAGTTACTATCACACATATGGACTATCGTACAGAACTCCGCGTGCCTGGCTGACAGGCCTTTATTCAGGACATCTAGAACACAGAAACCATTACAAATGTGTGTAAAGGACGGAGGTGAAGAAATTAAAAGCAAGCTGTGTTTTAACTCCTTATAGTACAAGTCAGAAAGGTTTCTCCTCCCTACCCAGCCGGCTTGCTGTCCTCTCCTGCTGTCCTTTTTTGAGCATGCTTTGCACCCACACTTGTGCAGGACGGGGACGCTGCGTTTGCACCCTCCCGCGGAGATGCACCCTGCGGAGGGTTTCCCTCCGAGACCCTCCTTCATGGCAGGATGCGTTTGCTCTTAACGCTTTGTTCCTCCTTGAAGTCCTTCAGAGGCCCACCTGGGTCTCCTCTTTCCCCCTGAAACAGCAACTATTCACTCATTACGGAGACGATGGGCTCAGCTGCCTTTAATTGGAATAGGGACCATTTCACTTTCTTGGAGATGCAGATATTTCAGACTAATGTCATCTCCTGAGCCGGCCTGGCTAATTAACAACTCCTCGTCTCATCAAACCCCATCTCTCCAGGGCTCATGGGCATGTTTGTGGGTGAAGCATGTCTTACGCTGGCCCTTGTACGCTGCATCCATCTCTACACCAACACACATAGCTGACAGAAGTATCTTAATGAGATAAATTCTTATTTATTGCTGGTTCATTACTGGCTCTTGATGGAGCCCGACATGATGATGATTAACCTTGTGGAGGTTTCAGGAGGCTTGCTGGGGTGAGATGTACTGGTGGTGGGCTTCCTCCTGCCACTGCTGCCACCGGCTGCCTGCCTGAGCCCTGCCAGGCGCAGGGTTAGACCCTCGCTGGGGTCTCCTCTCTCACGTCCCTCCTTCAGGGTCCCCACCTCTGTGACACACGTTCGCCCTCTGACCAGTGCAAACACCCCTGGAGACAACCCAACTGGCGATGGAGGAATCTGTCCTCTGAGCTCAGGCTCCTACGTTTGGTGCCCAAAGTTAATTACTGCAAATTCTCCTTTCTTCGTGTCCTTGCTCCACATCTGTAAAGTGGTTACAAAAAGCACTTCCCTCTTCCCTTGGTTTTCTCTGCTTGATTTTACTTATCTATGGCCTGGGTGGCATCTTATGCTGGATTTATATAGCACCTAGTGCCATACGATCTTCACCTTGGCTATGATCACATAAGTAGTGAGCTTAATTCAAGTAAGATGTAGTAAGAATAAAAAAAAAAAACAAACCCTGGCCCAAATCAGAACATTCCCTCCCAGATACAGCCCGTAGATACCAAACTTGGATTTGCAGTGCGTTTCATGAGTATTAAATTGTATTTTAAAACACTGTCATGAAATAGAGTGAAATAAGTTGGGAGAGGTTTTTTTTTTATTATTTAGGAAAGGAGAGTTTATGATAAAAAGCTGAATTTATAGTGTAGTTCTGAAAAGAACATTTATGAGGAGTTTAAAAAACTCAGAAGCTTCCTTAATGCTGTAGTAATGAAGGTCCCCTAAGGGATTTAAACTATGCAGTAGCCAAATTCAGGTCAGATAAAGTTGCTGTTAATGATGCAACTCCTTCAAGTTTCCCCATGTAACAAAATCAGGCTTCAACTTCACTCATTTTCGCAGAAGTAAGAAAGAATGGGTTTGAAAATATCCAAGACAATCTGCTTGGACTGCACGGAAAATTACAAAGGTCTCCTGAAGGTGAATATGTGACCAAAGAAGACCTGGGCTGCCACCACATAGAAATAAGTCGTGTTGGCCTGTTTTGAAAACAAACAGTGCCTTGAGCAACCAGTGCAGGACCGGTGAATGAGTGATACTGGCCAGGCTGATTTTACTCAGTCTCCGTATTCGCTACAGACAAGCGGAAAATAGTTTTTCCTTTACAAAAACCTTCCCTTTTGTTGCTCCAGCTCTGAGCTGGGTGACGGCACTCTGAAGCATGGTTGTCTCTTTCTCAGAGGTCCAGAGCGGCAGCCCTGTGGTTATTGGTTCTTCAAACCAGGGTGGTTACACACAGGGGGAAATGGGCTCATGGACGGAGCGCTGAGGTTTTTTCACGGTGTTTTGGGTGAATCTGAGCTTCGTTTCCCTCTCTGTGCAACAGGTCGATGACGCTGATCTTCTGAGAGCTCTGAGAGGCATGTGTTCTTCAGAGGCTGTTTTTCTTATGACACAATCACCAACCTCTCCACTCCATCCAGGTACACCGTATTGCGGTCATACCCAAATTCAGTACTGGTTTCAGCATGTTTGGCTCATCCTACCTTTAATGGAGACTAAACCTGTTTGCATCCGAGCTGTGTATTTCTCCAAAGACTTTGCAAACCTATCCAACAAACCTCTGAATCCCTTCTCTTTTTTTTTCTCCCCTCTTTTTCTTTCTTTTTTCCTCTTAGAAGGTATGGAGGATATTTTTGAGCTATCTTCAGTAGTTTCCCGTCCTGCCGTGCAGTTCTCCTCAACCCAAGCGCTGTGGTTTATGCAGCTTAGCGGGGTGGCTGGAGACCAACGCTATGAAAGCTTTGTGATCCATCAAGCTGGCGATGCGGGCTGCCTCAGCTCCCCCCTCCCAGATTGTGGACAGTGGTTCGCTTTGAGAAAACGGCTCTCAAGCAGCAACTTTTGCAGGCTCTTCCTTTGTTTCAGTGGCACGGAAAACAGGCCCTTGGTCAGGCGGGCGTGTGGCACGACCCCTTTCACAGAACAAGGACTGGACATCCAATATTGCTTGTCGCGGCACAAAACACAGCTCTTTGGACCTCAGAAGAAATCTTTAAATTACGGACTGATAGAACAGCCAGGGCAGAAATGTCAGCCTCTATCAGTGAATCAAAGCATTCAGCTGCGTTCACTGTCTTACGTTTCTTTCCACTAGGTCGGGCCAAGCAAAGCCAACGCTAATCGGCTGAGAGAACTGCAAATGTTTTGAAATACTGCGGATTAGGGAAAGTCCGTGATTTGGGCAGACATGAATTATTGTGTGTAGATATAAATAAATATTGTTCCCCAGCTCAGCCTCTGGCTGGTGTCCAACATGCCACAAATTCATCAAAAAATGAATGGGTTAGTGTGTTAACAAGTGCCTGACAGACTATGAAAACTGCCCGGGGGGTGCACACGCTTTACTTGACCAGCTACCCTCGTTTGCCAAAATTAACCCTTAGAATATGGCAGCGCTGAGCGGAGCCAGCCCACGGGAAATGAGGCTGGATCTGATGTGTGCTCAGGCTTGTCGCTTTGGCAGCGTAGAGGAGATGGAAGGTGGGTGTGAGTTACATGGAGCTTTTTCCAAGATCTCCGTGATAGCTGGCAGAGTGAAATAAAGAGCCCTAGGTGGAAGAGAGCTCTCACCCTGATCAGAACAGCCCACCTTGTTATCTGCAGAGCAGCAGGGACAGATCTGTGATAGCTAAAACTTGACTTTTAAAAACAGTGTTCTGAATTACCGAGGATCTCAAAATGGCTTATCTGTAGGCTGCCTCTTTCATCTCTTGCTATTTTTAATAGCCCATTATGAATCATTTTGATATGTTCATAAATGTTATCCTTTCTGCAAGTTCTTCGTTATGGTTGTCAACTGCTGAGGCTAATATGAACACGGTTAGTTGGTCTGGCATGCGAGAGCTTCAAAAAATGACTGCTTGGCTGCATGATTTGTAATAACTCTGACTGCCCTGAATGTCCATAAATAAGGAGAATGTGTATTCTGCTTGTCTATAATCAAGACGTCTTCAGTCTGCTTTGTTTCGTCTAAGTTGAGGAGGTTGCTCTGAGCCTGGTTTGTCTTTCAGGATGACGTACACCAGGGGCTAAACATTGCTCCCGTTGAAATCAATAGCACAGCAACGCTTATTTTGGAGGGACGTAGACCCACTGCAGCAGCCAGGAACCCAAACAGGCAACTTTCAAATGATATAAGCCCCCTCCCCTGTTGAGGGCCTTCTGCCAACATCTCCATGAGATGTTCTTCCACGGAGGCTGAAAGCCAATGATGAAGGTGTCCAGCATTGCTCTCCTCCCTGGAACTGGGCTGCTCAACCCGCATCCCTGCCGCCTTCCTCCGCGTGTCATGGAGGGCTCTTCCCTTCCTGAGGACCTGCTGGGGACAGTCTGCAGGCGGATCAATCGTCCTGACCATGACAGCCTTCTCCTGCTATCAGCTTGCTTAGGGCCTTGGATCTGCAGCTTGCAGGCCCCAAACAGCTTGTGGAGTTTGCAGTCAACAGGACACATATGGTATTTCTCTAAAAAAGAGACTTGCTGTGTCTTGGATGTGTTTTGTGACGTAAAGATCGACTGGAAACACAAGCAAGGCATTCATTTATTTTGGCCATCTAGCATCCCAGGCTGCAAGGCGCTGGGGAAGGACGTAGATTACTGCTAAGAGCGGTAGGGCTGAGGGGTCTCTCCTGCACCTCCTGTTGCCAACTCTGGTGTGTTTCTCTTCCGTGCCTTTTCTTCCTCAGGCACAAATCAGAAAAATATAAAACATTCCTCCCTTCACAGCGAGGAGGAACACTGGAGTTTCTCACTCTTCTCCCATGAGGGACTCGTCTAGCTTAACACCCAGGAGAAGGAGGGAAACCAGACAGCCCTCCCATCTCCCAGCCAGGGAGGCCTGTGCTCACCAGTGAGGTAGGTGTGAGGACATTATTGCAAGGAAGTGCTGCTTCCAGGGGGGGTCCAGAGCAGAACCGGGCAGCAACTAGCCAGTGAGGATGGGAAGGCACAAGGGGAATAAGACGATGAGTGGTTACAACCTCAATTATGTTCCACTCCTGAAAGACAAAGCCTCCCACCACGCCGTGCCCCTGCACCATGCTTGGCCACGGGCTCAGCACTGACTCAGAAGGAAAAGTGCCAGCGTCTGAGTCACCAGGACCACTTCTTGCAGCGTTACGGGTTTTCCTTAGGGATCAATCCAAGTAATAACAAGACCAAATTTCACTTAAACTGGTCTGATGTGAGAAGATGGCAGCCCTAGGAGGTAAGACTAGCTTGGCTGCCTGCCACGTCCTGCAGGTCAAGGCAGTGAGTGCGTGGGCGAAGCGGTGGGGATGATGCCTGAGCAACCCTGTCTCACCAGTGCCACCGTCCTCTCCTTCTGTGAGCCGTTCAGTCTCACGCTGTTGAGAAGTTACCAAGGGCTACATTATTTATGGACCTGTTGGAGTGGGGCCAGAGGAGGCCACGGAGATGCTGGGAGGGCTGGAGCCCCTCTGCTGTGAGGACAGGCTGAGAGAGCTGGGGGGGTTCAGCCTGGAGAAGAGAAGGCTCTGGGGAGACCTTCCAGCCCCTTCCAGTCCCTGAAGGGGCTCCAGGAAAGCTGGGGAGGGACTCTGGAGCAGGGAGGGGAGCCATAGGATGAGGGGGAATCGTTTTAAACTGGGAGAGGGGAGATTTAGATGAGATCTGAGGAAGAAATTGTTTGCTGTGAGGGCGGTGAGCCCCTGGCCCAGGTTGCCCAGAGAAGCTGTGGCTGCCCCATCCCTGGAGGGGTTCAAGGCCAGGCTGGACGGGGCTTGGAGCAACCTGGGCTGGTGGGAGGTGTCCCTGCCCAGGGCAGGGGGTGGACCTGGATGGGCTTTAAGGTCCCTTCCAACTCTAACCATTCTACAATTCTATGATTATTTAAACCAGGATCTGCTATCACTGCACTCAGACTTTTTTGAGGGGAGGATGAGGTAGGCAGAGGAGCAGCTAGAAATCCTGCCAGTCAGGCAGCATGGCCATCAGGTCACTGGGCTTTCCCTAAGAGCAAGGCTGCTCCACACCCTCCAGGTCACAAAACAAAACAATGTCCTTTCAGCATGGGAAGTGGGCATTAAGGCTCTCCCTAATCTGCCTTTGGGTGTTCTCAGAACTGCTCGGAGCTATAAAAAGAATAATTTATGAAATCCCTAGATCAATTATATAATAGCATCACTGTGCATAATTGCAAAGCTCAGGAGTGTTGTTACCCTTGCGAGCCAGTCATTTGCACTTACGCGTTTGGTGCTGCTATGACAGCAGAAGGCATTTTTGCTGAATCCAAGAAATTCTGCTGCAGAACAACTGTCCAAACAACCTAATGTTAAGGGGCTTGTGATGCTTCTTACATAAAGGCTTGAAATAGTACAGGGCAGGAGGAAGTAACACGGAACGGGAAATGTGCTGGAAAGCTGTTAAGTCTGTGAGACAACTAACACGAGGCGCTGAGCAAGCCGTGCTGATGTTACAGGCACCGGAGCTACGGCTACCACGGGAGAGGACACGTCTTGCACAAACCGAAGCGTGAGCAAGCACGAGGCTGCCGGTGGGGCTTCGGTCACAGTTTTCACTGAGATGGTTGAGGAGTTACGACCCCTCACCTCAAGGATGCAGCAGGCAGTTAATTAGGGATGTGTGAGCGTTAGCAGTGGATCCGATTCAACTTCCATTTAAGTCTATGAAAGCATCTATTGATTGATTTCAGTAAGAGCTGGTTCAGGGCTTAAGTTTGCAGACGAAGCGTACAGATGGGCAGAAATACAACTGGTTCTCTGAAGTTCAGCTGAATTAGCCGAAAGTCCAGAATGTGCAAATGACATATGATTCTAAAGCATAATTTGTAAATACCATGCTTGTGCTGCTTTCTCACACACTGGGTTGGGCAGTAATTCAGACAGTGCAAATTGTCCTTCCCCAACTCAGGACAGGTGCCTGCAGGACCTACATGGTGGGAAGGCTTAGAGAGCTGGCAAAGGTGCCTTAGGACAACCATGGTCTTCCACCGCTGGGTAAGGAGGAGGAGCAGGTCAGGCAGGCTCCACTGGGTGTAGGGACAGGGTTCACAGCCACTGTCATGTTGCTGATCGTTACTCAAAACTGTGCTCCTCTTGTGGTGGCCATCTCCATTCCCAACCCTCCAAGCCTACAACATCCCTGCACACCTGGCTGGGGTGGCAACAAACAAGGAGAAAAATCGCATCCAAGAAGCAGTTGGGAATAGGGTCTGGAATGAGAGACAAAGGACGAAATCCATTTGCTCCCCCTTCCTTTCATTTTGGAAAAAGAGTAGGAAAAATACCCAGAAGAAGCTATGAAGATTTGTGAGAGGTCTTCTATGAAAGAAACCATAAGAAATCATAAGTGAATTGGAGAAACTGCGTCAGCAGAAGCAGAAGGGAGAGCAGTGTCATGCTTGGACTCAGCAAGGGATAAGCAGGAAGATGGCTGGTGAAAGCTAACGGGGGCTGGTGGAGCTCCTCAGTCCAAAATCCACATTCAAGGAACAGAAGCAAAGGCATCCAAATGAGGACAGTAAAGAGTGAGAATTGCTTCCAGGAGCTGGAGCCCACAGCGACTGAATTAGGACTGTTTGGGCATCGTTTGAAATGAGGAGGAAGCTGAAACTGTTTCCTGGAGCTTGGCGCAGGGGGGTTCATCACGCTCAGTCAGCCCCCGCAGAGGGATGGGAGACAGGGACTGAGCAGATGGGTGCTGCCTTGCCTGTCACGTCTCTCAGGGCGAGAACTGCTGGGGCTGAGCACTGCCTACCTGGGCAAAAATGCCACCGAGGGAGAAAATCAAGTCAGGAGTCCTGCCAACACGGGTGCTGCAGGGCGGGGTTTAATCCTAACCAAAGCAGGGAGGGGGACAGGATGATGGGCTGATAGGGATGGCAGATCATAGCCTTAGGGGGGGCAGAAAAGAGTGATGGGGCAGAGGGAGGAGAAGCAGAAAGAGCCATCCCATAGGTCTCATGGCATACACAGTGGGGCCTGTTCTGTTTAATATCGATGACCTGGACGAGGGGATCAAGTGCACCTTCAGTAAGTTTGCAAACAACACCAAGTTGGGCGGGAGTGTTGAGCTGCTGGAGGGTAGGAAGGCTCTACAGAGGGATCTGGACAGGCTGGATCAATGGGCCGAGGCCAGTGGTGTGAGGTTCAGCAAGGTCAGGTTCTGGGTCCTGCACTTGGGTCACAACAACCCCATGAATGCCACACGTTGGGGGCAGAGTGGCTGGAGAGCTGCCCGGCAAAAAAGGACCTGGGGATGTCGGTTGACAGCAGCTGAATACGAGCCAGCAGTGTGCCCAGGTGGCCAAGAAGGCCAACAGCATCCTGGCCTGTATCAGGAACAGTGTGGCCAGCAGTACTGCGGCAGTGATTTTCCCCAGTACTCAGCACTGGTGAGGCCCCACCTCAAGTGCTGTGTCCAGTTTTGGGCCCCTCACTGCAAAAGAGGCATTGAGGGGCTGGAGTGTGTCCAGAGAAGGGCGACGGAGCTGGTGAGGGGTCTGGAGCACAAGTCTGGTGAGGAGCGGCTGAGGGAGCTGGGGGTGTTCAGCCTGGAGAAGAGGAGGCTGAGGGGAGACCTTCTCGCTCTCTGCAGCTCCCTGAAAGGAGGGGGTAGCCGGGGGGGTCAGTCTCTTCTCCCAAGGAACAGGGGATGGGACAAGAGGAAACGGCCTCAAGTTGCGCCAGGGGAGGTTTAGATTGGATATTAGGAAAAATTTCTTCACCGAAAGGGTTGTCAAGCATTGGAACAGGCTGCCCAGGGCAGTGGTGGAGTCACTATCCCTGGAGGGATTGAAAAGCTGGGCAGACGTGGTGCTGAGGGACATGGTTTAGCGATGGCGGACTTGGCAGTGTCAAGGTTGATGGTTGGACTTGATGATCTTAACAGTCCCTTCCACCATTCTATGATTCTATATTGCTCCCGCTGAGAGCTGGTGGTGGGCAGAAGCAGAGATACTGGCTGTTGGTGGGGGATACTGGGCTGTGGAGCTTGGAGACCTTGAGGTCCTCTGGGCAGAGCATTGCCTGGGGTCCCTCTGTGCTGCCGGGGGAGGTCCGTCTTTCCCCAGCAGCAGCCAAAACGAGTTAATCGTGGGTTAGCAAAGCACAACTTTGCATCTGGTGCTGAGAAGCTGCGAGCGTGAGCACTGGTGGGCTTTGTGCAACTAATGGCCATGTCTGCGGAGAAGACACACTCAGCAGACCACTGCCTGCCGGTCCTGGCTGTCGGGCTGAGAAGCGCTTCCACAAAACAGTTAATGTGTGTGTACCGAGCACTTCCTGAGCAGTTGCTGAGTATAGGAGATCAGTTATGCAAGCTGTTTCTTCAGTTTTAATCTGATTTCCTCCCTCTGCTCTTAATAAATCTTATTTTTATTAGATCTTTTGAGTCCTCGGCAGCTTGGGAATTTCACATAGATTTTCCAGGAAAAGAAAGACCTCTGAAAGGAGGTATGAAGAAAAAAAAAAAATAGAAAGGGGTTCTGGAGATATTCAGGCAGCAATTCTCAGCTGAAAGAGCACAGGACACAGGTCCTTTTCTTCACAATGCCGTTTTCAGGGCAAAGGGCTGCTGGAAATAGCTATTGTTGACTCTGGCTGAGAACTTTAAGGGATAAGAGGTATCACTGCTTGTCAAACAGCCACGGCAGCGTGAGTTAACAAGGGATGGCCGATGTGATGGGGGACTGCAGTGGGTTATGCGGCTCCTTTGTGAATCCGCGTGGCTGGTTGTGCTGCCTTAGGGCAGGTTTTGCCATTTAGGAGGGGTGATTCTCCTCATGCTGCCTTTGGTAGGGTTCATCCCTGTCATTGTTTGGTTCCTACCACCCGCATGTTGGAACCAGATTTGACGTCAATTCCCAAACCTGGTCGCAGCTGAATTTACAGCAGACGCTCGGCAACGCTCTACCTAAGGAAGTTTTTTACTTGAAGGAAGCTATTATAGCTCGTAGTCCATTGCAGGTGGTGAGCAAGCAACACAGGGCTTGCCAAAAAATGGCATACCGCAGGGTCAGCGCAAGGCCACCTTTGACAGCTGGGAGGAGGCAGCAGTTTCCAGCTTCTGCTGATTTCCTATGGTATATTTGAACTCTGCTTTGAGAAAGAAACCAGTCTGGCACGCTACTTCAGAAAGGCTACTGAACCCCCATCTACCAGACTACTATTTCACTTATTCTTGGAAGCTTTAACTACCCTGAAACGCTGGAATCAGGATGGTGGGAAGGGTTTTAGGCGGGGGTGTGGGGGGGGTTGATGTGTTGTTTTTTTTTTACCTGTTACTTTCCATTTGGAATTATTTGCCGAGGGCAAGTCTTTAGTAGCATGGAATTGGGATGTTTCAGGCTCTCAGCTGGTACCAGCACATTTTTCTTATGGTTGTGGGGTTTCTTTACTTAAGACTAAAATATATCTATGCTTCAGCCTTGCATTGATACGAAGCTTGTGCATCACAAATGCTGCTTTGTAGGAAATCACAGAAACCCCCAAACCCATGCCATTACAAGTGACTCAAGGAACTATTTAACAGGTCATCAGGATCACCGGGAGTTTCTCAACCACTGAAGCTGGGACAAGCCCAAATTCAAGGAGATCTCTGCAGGGATGTAACTGGTGGTTCCCAGGTATCTTCTGCTCACTCTAGAAAGTCAATCAGCTTTCTATCCCTACAGCCTGGCTTGGCCTTTAATACTGTCTTAGTTCTTATCTGTTTTTTCATGTTTCTGATATGTCCTGGAACCCTTCACTTTGGACACCACTTATTCTGTTACACGCTATAACTGGGCCCCCAAAAAGCAAATACAGTTGGGCTTCAGCTGACGGGGGTAGAATTGCACTAAGCTCCAGCTTCCCCCATGGTGTATTCCTGAACTCCCCAACAGCCCCAGCTCTGAAATGATCCGTAAAGGTTACCACAATAACAGCAGGATGCCATCTTATTTATTTTGCACTTGGATTTTAGAGTTCCCTATCTGAAAGTACATCAAGTCTCGGTGGAGCTCTAACATCAATGCCACATTCTCTGAAGCAAGGAAAATATAATATTTTTACAGTCGGTCTTTAAATCATTTTCTGACAACAAATCAATCTTACAAGGAGCCTTGTTGGTGTTACGAGTAAGAGAAGGAGAGATTTTGAGATTAAAGTGTAATAATAGTTTGCTGTCTCCACAAATTTGCCCTTTCGTCTATCAAACTATTGCATTCTGCTGCCGAGATCTAATTAAGCCCCACCAATCAGATTTATGATGGTGCTAATAGGAAAAAGGATCGTATAATGCTGTTAATATGTGCTCTATAATTAACATTAATGGGAGTCGTGTGGTTAAATGCCCCTCGCATCACCCTGAAAACGCACCTGTAGGTGCAGTGTTTACTTTATAACTTCGGGGAAGCAGCAATAGATACCGAGCGATGGCCCATCTTGGCAATTAGCAAAGAAGTTAGAGGTGCTTCAGGAATCAGGACAGGAGATGAGGCTTCTCCCCCAACCCTCCATGTGGTCCTGTGACATCGTACCGGGTTTTTTATGAATAAGGTCGCAGGATGGAGCGGGGAAGGTGTCGAGAGCTCCCCGGAAGGGCCGTATCCCCGTTTCTGTAATCCCTTGCCCTGGAGCTTTCCAAAGCCTTCAGTATTTCATGGAGCCTCCAGTATTTCATGGAGACAGCTTCTGCAGAATCAGCTCTTTGCAGACCCAAACTTTTGGTAACGAGATCCAAAGTCTGTGGAGCCACTTCGGGCTGAAATACAAGTCTGACATTTGGATACTCGTGTCCACTAAAAACCGTAAGATGTTTTTTTTTCTCATAGCTTTAGTGGTTAAACCCAAACGGGCACGTGACACTCTGTGTGCCCTAAATCATCATTATTGTGTCACAAGGAGGTATTGCTCTGTCTTGATGCCTGTGGATAACATTTTCCTTAATTAGAAAAGTAGTGTTTTGCCCCCTCTCTCCGGGGGTGCAATTTATTGCCCGAGTGAAAGGCAATGAAAATCATTAAATCTTAAATCTCAGCCCTGACACGGAACCCTTGGCTACCTCTACCTTCTCTCTGACCCAAACTGCCCTAAAACCACCCAGCTTTTCCAGCCCTCCGTGTAATTATTGCGTGTGTTTGCTACGTGATGTTTATTTTACCTTTGCAGGTGTAAATTTAAGTTGAGGCCAAGCCTGTGGAAAAAACTAGGGATGCAAACAGGAACGGTGAAGTGATATATGCTGAGTGATGAGAACTCAGAGTAAAACAGGATATTAATTGTAAGAAATGTGAAGTCCTAATTTCTCCCCAGCTCCCCAAATAGAAAGAGAGTGGAAATAAATGCTTCGAAGTAGGATATTCTTGGTGAATTAGAGTGAGCGTTTTCATTTTATCTTCCTAATAATGATTTAAGATGACTTTTGCGTGAATTTAAGCACTATAAAGAAATGAAAGCCTGGGAGGAGGATGGTTCTGAGGAAGATTTCCATGTTAAAATATTGAGAATGATTTTCAAAAGCATTTAAGTGACTTATAGCCTACATCTCCTGAACTTAAACTCTTAAGAGAAAACATTTTAAAGGTGCCTGGGGGTGCAATTACGCTTTACAGCTTGAGCAGTCCTAACCATTCCCTTCCCTTTCTGTTCAGACTCCAGTCAAGGCCCCTTCCTCCATGCCATGAACCGGCTTTCAACCTCTCAGACACCGCACGGGGTGAGTTCCAATACTTAAATCAACAAAATAAGCATTTTTTTTTCCCTTCAGGTTAGCAAGTTGAGGCAGCTAACAAAGGGTCCAGCCACCCTCAGAACTTGTATGAGGGGAGGAGAGGACAGCTGGATCAGCTCTTCGCTCTGACCTCCTGCAACACGTAACTTCACCCAAAGGGTACAGAAATCAAACTTGCATTTTCCAAAATTACTTTTGGATCTAAATACAGATTTTATTTTTTTTACCAAACCTTTGGCTCTTCAAAGCTCACGTCCTTCACGGAATGAGACTCCCTGTCCTCGAGAATGCATTTATGCATTCGTCTTATGAAGAAAGGCTGAGGACTTCGGTCTTTTTAGTCTGGAAAAAAAGACACCTGAGGGGGGATCTTATCAACGCTTATCAATACTGAAAGGGGGGGTGTCAGGAGGATGGGGCCAGGCTCTTTTCAGTGGTGCCCGGGGACAGGACAAGGGGTAACGGGCACAAACTTGACCATAGGGAGTTCCACCTAAACAGGAGGAGGAACTTCTTTGCTGTGAGGGTGGCAGAGCCCTGGCCCAGGCTGCCCCGAGAGGTGGGGGAGTCTCCGTCTCTGGAGACATCCCAAACCCGCCTGGAGGCGTTCCTGTGCCACCTGCTGTGGGTGACCCTGCTCTGGCAGGGGGTTGGACTGGGTGATCTCCAGAGGGCCCTTCCGACCCCCGCCAGTCTGTGATTATTTTTTTATTATTAGAGCTCTCTTGGTCCTTTTTATTAAGTATTATGCCACCTTCTGTGAACTCCATGGCACCCTCTTCACGGACGCTGTGTAACTGTTAACTGAAAATGAGCCCAGCGATGCAGATGAGGCAATTCCAACCAGTGCCAGGACCAAGCGGCTGGGACGATGCCCCGGACAGGGCTCAGGGCCACTTTTTCATGGGAGATGTGTCTGGAGCCTCCAGCCCAGCCCCAGCTCCGCCCTGAACGCCTTAATCTCTTTGTTATACCCCAAACCTTGAAACCCACCGAGCCGTTCTCCCCCTCGGGAGGTATTTCTCGGTTTACAGGTGACGCTCGGTGGGAAGCTGCTCCAGCACTTGCTTGGCAGGACCAACCCTCAACCGCATCCCCCACCGCGCCGTCTCTCCAGGCCCAACCCAGCCGCCCGGGGCCGTGAAGCGCTTCTCCCCTACGCGGAGCGGGAGGCGGCGGGCTCGGCCCCTGCGGCGAACGGCGGGGCCGAAGGCGCCTTCCCCGCAGCCTGACGGGGCCCGATCCCCCGCGCTGCGGCTTGCGGGGACGGGACGTCCCAGCCCCGGCTTTCCCTCTGATTCCCGGCCCCGGCCCGGCCGCTCCCGCCCCGCCCGGCGACCCCCAGCGCCCGCCCCGCCACCGGAAGCGCCGACCCGGACGTCGTTTAGAGGTCATGGCGGGCAAGATGGCGGCGCCCAGGCGGTGAGGGGAGAGGGCGGCGGGAGCAGCGCTGCGGCCATGAGCGCTGCCCGCCGCTGCAGCCCGCCCCGGGCGCTGGCAGGTACCGCCGCCCGCGGGGCTGCGAGGCCGCGGCGGGGTCTGGGGGTGGAGGGGGGCCGCGGTCGGTGGGGGGGGCAGGGCCGGTGCCGACCCGGGATGACCCCCGGGCTGGGAGTAATGCCTGGGGTTGCGCTATATAGTGATATACACAGGTTGTATGTCTCTGTAAGTGTCCCTCCGTACCTGTACCTTTATAGAGCTATAGGTGTCGTGTCGTACAGGCGTGTCCTTTTCATGCATTTGACTTTGGTGCTGCCCTGTGTCAGCAGCTTCCTTTCAGTGCTGCTTGTGCCATTTTGCCGAGGTAATTTTATTGATAGCATGTAGAGCCAGTCATAGAAGAAGAACCGAAGAATGCCTCCCTAGGGGGCTAGGAGATGTGGAAGAACTCGCCCAAACCATCAGGCCAATCCTCTGCTTTCAGTTCTTTCTCCTGGTGCCTGCAAACGTGTTTCTCCTGATCTGAGCAGCCCCAGTTCCCTTTTTGGGGGGTGTCTTGTGTCACGGCTGGTGACATTGGAGTCTGAATTAGAAGCAAATTCAGTGGCAGAGAGGGAACTGGAATCTAATGTTCTAATTTTTTCTTTAATTAGGGTTATTTGTTTGGCATCTGAAGAACACTGGAATACGGCGGGTACCATGCCAGTTTGTGCATCTGTGCCGTGTAGCCAATGGCAGATTGGTTACATTTCAGTACTTTAACTTTCTCAAACGAATGGTAAGTCAGGGAGTTTATTTATCCCATGTTTCTCATTCTTTAATTCATTTTGTCCCATGTGATAAGTCCAAATGGAGATTAGTTGATAAAAATAATATTTTTTTATATCTACGAAGCTCGGGCAATTCTAAGCGTCTCCTTTTCTGCATTGCTTCAAAGTTAAACACTTGGGATCTAAAACATTTGAGGTTAGGGGAAACCCACTGTGGCAAGGATAATGCCTTGGGCTGCAGTGTGTCCTCTACCTGACCAGAAGCTTCCTGTGCCTTCTCATCTCATGTTGAGAAGTGTGAAATGAAATTATTTTCAAAGTTATTTGTTAAAATGCTAATAAGCAAATCAAATTTTGGCTAGCATTCATATAAGTGATAGATGGAACATACTTGTTGGGGTAGTGTGTTCTGACTGAAGGGTCAATCAATTCATTTGAATCAAAACTCCTGAGCTCATTAACTTAAGGGGTTACATTCTATGGCCTGTTGTTAATTTTAGGTATTAAAAGAGCTGTAATTATCATTCAAACCCCTGAAATTGTGTCGTCTTCTTTGAACAGTTGTAGCACATGTAAGAGGATGGTGGTAAAAGACATATTTTGCTCCTCTCTGAGTTGTGTCCTGTTCATTGTATTTAGGAGCTATATCTATGAAATACGGATAAGACTAAGTCTTACAGCTAACTACTCCTTTGACCACAAGGAGCACGTACATCTATTGGTATTTTTTGAGCTTTGTTCCTGTGTGAAGCAAGAGATCTCTTGCGGGTCTCTCCCACGCTTCTGGGGATCACCAGCACTTCCCAAATCCTTTTTTCTTGCTATTGATTTCATCTGTATTCGCATCATTCATACAGGGTTTCATGTCTCCCTTTATAATTATTAACTTGTACTTTAAACCATGATTAACTGAAAGCTCAGTCTTTTTATGTCTGTTGCTTGAAATACATAGAATATTTTGGGAAAGAAAATACATAGGAGAAGCGAAATGCTCTTTTTCTTACTCTTGTGTTTTATTCTGCAAGAGTTTTAAAAGAGAGGAGACAACTGTCTTTCCTTTCAGTATATGTTCATTTGAACTCCTGTTGAAAATTGTTAAGCCTCGTAAATTAGCATAAAGTTTGGGCTTAGTAGTAATAGCCTAATGTGGGTGACGATTTTATGTCGTAGGAGGTAAATTGTATATTCTGTCATTTTTCTGGTCGTTCCCCCCCCCCCCCCCCCCCCCCCCCCCCGTATCTTAAAGATACAAAACGTTTAGTGCTTATATTTGGAAACTGGAATTGTTTAAAGATGAACTGATTGACTGTAAATCTGCCTCTAATATCTTGTCCAACTTCAGAAACTTTTCTGCATGTGGAATAAGTGTTTGAAATTCAGGCTCACTCAGTCATGTCATCATAGGACGTAATTCTGCTACCAATAAGAATAATATAATTCATGTTGTTAATGACCTGAAATGGACAGAAATGTCTTCTCAACTATTCACCTTAACATTTCTCATTCTGTTCAGTATGTAACGCAATACAACAAAGACCTCAGCCAACGAGCCAAACCCAAGTCAGATTCAGTTGCATCTCCTTTTCGTGAGCTTCAGCAATTGGATCAAGAAAAAAAGGTTATACACAAGATTAGACCAATTTCACCTGTTCATCAACCTTTGTCTGAGACATCAAGCAGAAATGAGCTGAGAGAAGTGAAATCAGCTGCAGAAACTGAAGGCTCGGTTGCACCAGTAAGAGCAGAACCCAAAGAAGACAGACAGTGGAAAGAAATGAAGCTACGTCTGGATGATTTGCCAGGAATTTTGGCACGCTTGTCCAAAATCAAGCTTACAGGTACTATACTGGTCATTTTTTCTCTTCTGCACATCCTGTTTGATATCAGAGTTTTTCAGCATTTTACTGGTACTGTGTAGGCTTTTGTGTGATAATTCCCGCTTGACTGACGCAAAGTACCCAGGTCAATTCCATCAAATGTGTGCAGGGAAAAATTGTTTTATGGAAGTGTTTAGTGGTTTTCTCATTAAATTTGTTTAAAAACAGTGAGGAGGAGCTTGTATCGTATTGCCAGCTAGCTTTTGGGAATCATAAGCAAGCATTAGTACAAAAAATTCCGTGAAACTGGATTAGGAAGTGAATTTACAAGCATTGTAAAGTAGTAGTATTTAAAGTAGTCTTGTTTAAGTTTACCAATGTTCTGGCTTATTTACTTAAGTTTCACTTTAGTAATGCTTATTGTGAAATTGGTACTAAAAGTACTAACAAAAGATAATATGAATAATTTCGTATCTTATAAAGGAAAATGTTTGTGACCAATTAGATTTTCTAAAATAAGGTATAATTTATTTTTCTGGTGAGTGATTGTATCTTCAAACCAGCAGTTTGCCTTGCAGCCTAGCTACATTTTCCCTTACAGTAATACTTAACAACTGTAGATTACTTCATTACACATTGGTAGTGTTATATATACTTTAATGTCTAAGGAAACTAATGTTCTGACCGTAGACTTACATCTTCTCTGTACGGAGGCCAAGAACAGAAATATAATTTCCTAAGCCCCTACTGTGGTCCTCTCTCCAGTGGGTGAAATAAATTCTTGATAATAAAACTGTTGTTTGCCGTAACCATTTGTTGTAATAAAAATCCTGAATTCAGTTTCCTTTTTGAAACTCTTTGTCTTGCGATATATATATTTTCATTGCTTGCTTCTCCATGGAAAAATTGTACAGACCGCATACAGTGTACAAGGGTCACTTAGATTTTTCTCTAACAAAAAGCTGTATAGTTCTCAGTGTTGATGAGACATCTCATCTTTTGGACTTGGCAAAGCTGATCTTGTTTGTATGTCCAAATGTTCTTCCTCATTATTTTTTAAAAAGCTCAAGGTGTTTATTTTATGCTGGTAAAGAGTTGCGTTAGTAGACTCGAGGGATGAAAAGCTCATCTTTTGATACTTTACCATGCAGCTTTTACCTCTTAGCCTTGGTAGTTTCAAATTTAGGTATATAAAACTCCTACTGGCACATTCAGTGGTTACCAGGATTATTGTACTTCAAAGTTGCAACAGCTTTGTCCACATACAACCTCAACTATTGCCTCTTCTTTATTCTTGCATAATACAGGTCTTGTCTCTTTCTCCCCCGTGCCGTTCAGTTTTGGTAATATTTTGGTTTTGTTGGGCTCACCATGGATAACTTAAGTGCTATATGAACGATTTGCTCTTCTGGCGTATTTTCAGTGAGGTGATTTTATTTAAGTGGCTCTTCTATGTGAACTTGAAAGCTGGCTAGTTATTGAAGTAGAATTAAATTTAAAAAATCTCACTAGATCCAGAAATTAAAAGTTAAAATGCAATGATTTAGTGACCACCTTAAAAAGGAGAGGGAGCGGATGAACTGTGGTTGCTAATGCTCCTTATGGGTAAGCTCAGTGTTAATCCTACGAGTATTACTGGTGCTGGAGCATTACGGGTGCTCCTCAAAATGGGAGTTTCAAGAACTACACCAAGATGGAAGAGTGTCTTTTTCTAGAGAAAATAATTTTATGGGCTGCTTTTGCTGTGTGGCCTCCCTATTGCTGCCAAACTTTTCAGTAGCTTCTGGTAGGCTCGTGTTTAACTGCAAAAGGCAATATTGACCGGCAAGAAAGCACTGCGCTCATTTTAAAATAAGGTGTTCCTTGAAAGCTGTAGAGGGCATTGGTTACAGAATTTCAAGTGCTTCAGGCTTGTCAGTTGTTTTCTATGAGTTTGCATTTTGAGATGTGCCCTTCTTGATACAAGGGGAGCGTAGTAAACTTTGTACCTGTTGAGAAGGTATAGAGATAGAGAAAAAAACCTTAACCTCTCTTCTCGTTGGGATCTTTATATGTTTGGCGGAGGTGGTGATCTGGGGTGTGGAGATTTTATTGGAAGTAGGAAGTGTAAAAGAATAAATTGGGTGAAGAGGGGCTTGTACGAGGGGAGTTCTCTTGTTGGTCTTTATTGGTCATAGAATAGTGTGAGAGATGCACAGGAAACTTACTGGGTGTAGTGTGTGGAGCAAGGGAATAGAACTAGCTTTTTTCCAACTTCTGCAATCATTTAGGCAAATTATATATTCTCTAAAGAATATGGCGGCGCAGTTCTTTGATTTTATTTTTTTATAAAGCAAAATAAGCTCTCTGAGGTCGGTTTTTAAGTTACAAATGACACACAACTCCATTCCCTTCACCCATGAAGTTCTGATAGATCTCGTATCCTGTGTGTTTTTCTTGGCAGGCTCCCTATTTATACTTTTTAGAGTATGAAATAACAAAAAAACAAACTCTGCATTATGCTAAAATGGGACTTCCTTATGCCCTCCTCTTTTCCCGCTGCTAAAGTAAAGAGAATGTTTGTTTGTATTCTGAACTGTAATTCACCTTTGAAAGGAAATGAGTTTAGCGATTACCATACCCTCCTGCTTCATGTAAACTGCCGCTCTTGTGACTCTGCCATTAGAAGCTTTGCCTTACCCAACAGGAAAAGATTTTTGTTTATATTCTTTTGCCATAGAAAACAATTAGGGAACTTTTAATTACTTGTCGTGTAACCTACCTTTTTGGGTTCAATTTCCATCCTTTCCCTTCTCTGTGGTGTTCTCTGTTGGCCGCTGTCTGAACAGCTGTGTCTTACCATCTAGGCACTTGGCAAGCTAATGCATGTCCGATAAGTTTTCAGAATTATAAGTGTCATTGTTCTCAACTTTATCCTAAAGTTCATGCGTAGCTGAAAATAGGAGAGAGAGATGTGAGGGTATGGTAATAGGAGGAGATTCTAATAATTTATAATGCAAACACAGTAAGAGTTTTGGGTCGTCTCATCTTAAATTTAGCTTCATGTTTGCATTTAAGTAATGTTTTCCCTAGTGATCACAGATGAAAACTAAGATGAGCTATGTGCAAAAACACTGGAAAATTAAACTTCAGTGTTTAATTTGGGGGAGTTGGATGAAGGCATGATATGAAAAATGCTGAATGTTTTTGTGAGATATTTCTCTGTGGTTTCTGAACATTTCCTCATCGTTGCTCCTGTTAAAGGATGTCTTCATGTTGGTCTTTTGGTGAGGACAACCAGCTATTGATGTATTGCACCTGATGTAGCACCTGTCTGAGAAGTGGATGTATCAACATGGGTCAGATGCAAACTTAACTGCTAATTTCTAATCAGCTGCAGAATTTTTAATCAAACTTGCAAGTTCATTGAGGAAGGGGCTGTGTCTTTACCATGTCTCTATCTCTGCTCTGCCTGGAAGAGCCGAGTCCTGACTCCAGCCTACCATAACATGGATCTTTAGAAAGTCATACTAGAGCCCCTGTGTTTTAAATATTTATCTACCTTTCCTTTATCCTGTGTTTTAATGTACTACAGTTAACACTTTTATTTCTGTCCACAATCATATTAGTTTGTCTGAAGATTCTTCTTCATTCACAATTGTGTATTAACTGGTTATTATTTACCCACATGTCATATGCGAAGTCACAGTCTCTCCCCCAAAACCTTTATATTCTTTTACGACATCTCATTGCAAGGTACTTTTAATTTCCAACTCTTAGAAGGTGTTTTAGAGTTTTGGTAGTATTTTCTTCAAAGTACGTTTTAATAGTCAATCCATTGAACATTGCTTTTCTGTTCTGATTACTGAAAACTTTGTTTCGGATCTCACCAGAAAAACTTCTGCACTTGGTGTCTTGCTTTGGTTTAGCGTGTGCAGTATCTGTGCATAATCACAGGGACCAAAAAGGGCCGCTTCTAACCCAATCCATTTTCCCTCAAGTCAGGATCACCTTTAGGTCTGTCATTCCTAAATTGATGTTGCTTTGTCTGTTCCTAAACCCAAGCAGGGAATATACAGCTTTCCTGGGCAGCCTGTGGCAGTGTGTTACCGCCCTTACTGCTGAAAAGTGTCTCTAACAGAAACCCTCCTTTGCTTCCCTTTAAGTACGTTACTATTTCTCCAAACACCAAGAAATCTGGAAACCTCCTCAAAGTAAGCTTATATTTTGCTGTGCTTCTCTCACTGAGGCTGCGAGACATTGTTTGGTTGTATCTACCGCTCAGAGAGTTCAACCTAGTGTCCTATTAACATGAGGTAGGAAGAGTTGAGAGTAAATTATCTCTGGTTTTGTTGTGGTCTATACCTTAGAGCTATAATAGGCCAGGCTGTTTACATCTATGTAAATCTGGAGT
Source organism: Chroicocephalus ridibundus (assembly GCF_963924245.1). NCBI lineage: Eukaryota > Metazoa > Chordata > Aves > Charadriiformes > Laridae > Chroicocephalus > Chroicocephalus ridibundus. The sequence continues at coordinate 11,279,267 of NC_086297.1, forward strand.
CATTAATCATCTTTTAATAGAGTCATTCCAGGGTTTATTGTAGTCAGATCAGAATCAAATCTATTGTGTTCTTGGCATGTGTAATGTGCATGTTGTGGACAGAATCACAAGACTGATGTAATCAATTCTCTAGGGAGGCCCATAAATTTGCTTGATGTTTGTTTTTAAGGTAAAAGTAAATAGATGGCATTTTGATGCCATCTGATCATTAGCAGCTTCTTCCACAGGAAGGAGGATGTGGAATTCTCCAATCAGCTGCTGAAAGTCTTTGAAAGACAGATTTGGAAGCATCTTATGCTTTGGTTTTCAAATCTTCTGTAAAATACGTGAATCTTGGCACAGAGAAAACATGTTTTGTAAATTGAAATGGGAGGTTCTGGCTTGACATAAGGAAAAAATGAGGACAGTTTCACCATGAGGACAGTCAAACTTTGGAGCAAGTTGCCCAGAGATGATGTGACACTTCCATCCTTGGAGATGACAAAGCCCTAAGGGACCTGCCTTGAGTGGGAGGTTGGACTTGATGTTCTCCTGAGATCCCTTCCAGTCTGAATTACGCTGTGTTGCTGCTAGACAATATTAGACAAAAACTTAGGAGAAGACACTGCCAGCTGCAAAATTGTGCATGGTTGCTATGTCATGGACTTACTGACCTACATTTAGGATTTACAAAGTGGAGACTTATGATAATTTATGATCATTTTCAGTTTTGGAGACTAAAATAGAGCATTTTTTCATATGTCCCCTTTTAAGAAAATAACTCTGTCTCATTTACTAGAAGACACCTGGAATTTGTTGGCTGTCTTGCTTACGTAGGAATTTGTGTCTGTGCGCTAGCGATCCTCTAGCGCGGGAGTGTTGAACTGGAAATGAGAAGCCTGAGACGTTCGCTACTGACTTATGGTGTGATCGGGAACATCCTGCTTCATCTCTTGGTCTGTTGCGTATTTGTAAAAGGAAGATGATGGATATCCATCCAGCTTTGCGTAATGGCTCTTGACTGTTACCAAACCCCAGCGTAATCGAGCGACAGTGGCTAAATATGGTGCCTATGTTGTGTTCGTAGGCTAAAAATCTGGTAACAGCCGCTCTAGTAAATAAAAATCCATTTACTTTAGCGGAGTTCCAGTACGTTTCCATTTTATTCTGGAATAATGGCATTTATTTAAATAGTAGCTTTAATATAGCCAGAAACTTTGACAAAGATTTATCGGTATATGTCGTTTAGATTATTACTAGTCTACATTTATTCTCAGTTATAAATACGTCTCATATGCCTGTCAAAGTAGTTCTCATTTTGTGATTATTAAAACGGTAACTATTATCCTATCAAAGAAACAAAGCTTAATAGCAGTAGCTTTCTGGCAATTTGTTTTCCGTGCTACAAGGAAAACTAATGAGATGCAGTATTATTACAGTTTATTTTTTTGCAAAGCATTTTAAAATTGTTTGATAGTGATAATCTTTTACCATCTGCTCTGTTTGTGATATGGGACTTGAATTTTATAGGATATGATAGAAAGAGTTGTTTCAAATGATTGTCCCAAATTTAAATTTGCTTCGGGAGTTTGGCCTCCTTTAGTGTGCGGGTTATAATCAACAACAAATTTAGATGCTCCATCAGCTTTGGGAATGCTGATTTCCTTTAAGGAGCATGGGAACATTTGCAGTAGAACACTGAAAGTGTTTCTTTAATCAAAGTCGAAATGCATGTGCTTTTGTCCTTCCATATGTACTGATATCCCATCAGTCCAGGAGCAGAAAGGCAATCTAAAGCTGAATTGGTTTGCTTTGGCTTTCTACGCTTTTATTTTGGCTTGGCTACTTTTTAATAGGAGGTAAACAAAATATGGCTTAGTGATTCGCATGCTATAAATACAAATACGGGGATTTATAAAGGCAGATCATGTTACGATGAAGCCGAAGAGGAATGCAGAGACTACTGTACACTACAGACTTCTTGTATGTGTTTTTATGCTAGAAACATCATAATTCACTCTTTTTGTCACCAATCCATTAGCTTTTTCTTTTTAATTTACGTTGAAATTGGAGACAAATGTCCCTTGTTGATTTTTTTTTTTTTGTTAAAGCTAAAGATGTTTAAAAGACCAAAAATTAGGTTTAGGCTGAGATCATAAGTTTAAATCCTGGCTTCTTTCTGAAGAGCATATATAATGCCAACTCTCATCAACAAATCTTGAAAGGATCAATTCCATCTATTATGCAATAAGGTGAAGTTAATTTGGCCCCTAAAGCACTAAACTAACAGAGATTAAAAAACAAACAGAGTCAATGACCTCATTCCCTTGATGTGTTCTCAATTAAATACACTTTTCCTCCATGAGGAAAGCAGAAGAAGAAATGATCGCTTCCACGGTGAAAGAAAATAAACTTCCCAATCCAAAGGGAACCTTTTCTTATTTACTCTTGACGTGTTGGATTTGAATCGCTGGGCCGCGAGGCAAGCGGGGAACGCGCTGGTGTCCAGAGCGCTGCCCAAACAACTCCAAATACCTGATTCGATGGGATAAGTGAGAGGATGGGCCTCGGACTTTTTAAATGAAGTTCCGATAAGTCACACTGAAATGACTGGCTGAAATTAATCTAGAGAAATCAATGGGGACTTTAATTAGCGCTGTAGCCGTACGGTATTAGAATTTCTTTGAGGTCAGTGTAACGGTAATGTTACACTGACTGTTTGCCAATCCGCTCCACCTTTCTTCTGCAGTAAATGAGTTGCTGTTTTCCCATAATAAATTGGCGTAAAGTGCTCTCTAAGATAAGTTTTAATTAAATTCTTGCCTAGAAGTGAGCGTGTGATTTATTATGCAAAAAAATGAATGTAATCACTCTTAGAAATGCAAACGCCACTCTCTCACCGTCGTCTTTTCGGTGTATTTTTTAACCCTTATTGGTTATAAACCAATGCAGTTCCTGTTTCCTTGTGCGCTCTACTGAGAAGGATCCGAGGGGTTTGAAACCAAGATGCTGTTGTATTTGTGTAACAAATGGGGTCCAGTCTTTCAGAAATGATGAGTGGCTGCGTGTCTGTGTGGGGTTATAGGGCTGCATTGCAGATCGACTGGATTTTAGCGGTAGCTGAAGGGCGGCGAGAGCCGGGCGCTGCTTTGGGGCATTGAAACCGGGGGACCCCGCTTGGTACCGGGCAGAGACCCTGACGCAGCACGTTCGCAGCCTCTGAATCCATAACAGGGCTAAATAATTCCCGTATATAATAATATTATGTGTATTATTATAATAACATTCAGCTGCCAATGGATTTTAATACTTAGAGGAAAGTTTTGATGAGCAGCTAGTTTTCGTCACTGTCTTTTTAGGATTAAATCCGAAGGTTCTAAAGCAGGCACGGTTCGTAAAACTAGCACTTTGCATGTGCATCCTCGCCGGCAGGTCGCTGCTGTGACATTTAGGTTTTCATCTCAAGTAACGCAGCTTAGCAGATAATCCAGGTATTTTCAGTCAGCAAAGGTTATTTATTTGTCATTTAACTCCAGGCAAGCGGGAGACTGTAGGAATTGGGGAGATAAGAACATTTTGATTCTTTGATTTGAGCCAGCTGCGGTCTGGAACGTGTAATTACATGCAAAATATTATTTAAATACTTTCTGTTTAATAACTATTAATTTTAGATTGTAAGTTTCAAGGCCATGAGCAAAATATTCAGTAAATGTGCTGACTTTTATAGTATAAGAAATTTTTCATGTATTATTTCTTGCCAACAGTAAGGTTTCTAAGACCTATTATTTGGGTAATTACAATACTAGGATCGAGACTTGGGTAACTTTCATTTTACGCATGTGACTTGCAGTACTGTACTAAAGCTAGAATTTTGGATGACAAAACTGACAGGGATTTTTTTTATTAATCCACTCAAATTTTGAGGCCTTTAAAAGCTGCTGGGTCCATGTGATGATGTGATTTATTATTTTTTATTTTTTTTTTACCTTCTGCCTGAAGTTGCGCATGTGAAATGGGACCAGTGTGAGCAGATGCTTGAACAGTGAAGTTACTCCACCAGCTGTAGCCTGCGTGCACGGAGTTTCTTTTTGACTTTCTGCATTGCTTAAGTTCCCGCTATATAATGCGTACCTCGCAATTTGGGATTTTTCTTACTGGTTTTTTTTTTTTCCATGTTACATTTTGCAATGATGTGTGAGTTACTGGAACAAATGCATCACCTGTACATGTTGCAGTTTGGTCCTGTGGCAAGCTCATAAAATAGAGAATACAGAGGCCTAAGTTTTATTCTCACCTCATCTACTGATGTGCTGATCTTCTGAGTTTCTCATTTCATTCGTGACAGTTCTCCTTCTCATCTTTGCCCTCTTTATGTAGAGTTTTGGTATTAATTGTATGCAGTTCCTGGAGCTACTTTGATCAGTAAAAGTAGTAAAAAGTTAGTCTGCCCAAAGGTTCTTACAGGGTTTAGCAATCTTAACCCTAGTGGTCTGTAGAAAGGAGATGGTTTCTCGTTGATGCCTTGACCTGTGCTCTGGCTTGTGTTGCAGCTCTGGTTGTAAGCACGGCGTCTGCTGGCTTTGCCATGGCTCCGGTCCCTTTTGACCTGACGTGTTTCCTGCTCGCCTCCCTCGGAACCGGACTGGCCTCCTGTGCTGCCAACTCCATCAATCAGGTCAGTCCATCTCCTCACCCGTACCGTAAACTGGGGGTGTCCTGGCTTCTGAGATGCTCCCAAGGCTGGCAGTGCAGTGCCTTCAGCTGCCGCCTGAGCTCTGAGCCACTAAAACTGACACCATGGAAGGATTAAAGTCTGCGAATTAAAGTGTAGTTGCTAGGCACAGTGTGTTTATTCAGAATTGAGTTGATGAGGTTTTAAGCCTCCCAATAATAATGTTTATCTTGATAATACCGAGCATGGGTCACTGAAAATGACATAGGAATGACTGTGTAATTGGAGTATAAGAATAGCCATCGGGGCTCCAGCCTTACGAGCCTGGTTCCTCGGTTGTGTTCTTGTATGACCTTGTCGGACCTGCTTAAAGAATGGCTCAAAGCACCTTTCTGAAAGTCTGTAGTGGGACTTTGGTGGGGTTTGGGTGCTTACGCTCAGGCTGGAATCAGGGAATCCCCTGCATCTACAAAACGTACTGAAAGTCTCCATTGAGTGGTAGCTGTTTTGTGCCGCAGATGTTCTGGGTGCTTCTTTGCGTGGGTGAATGTGCCTGTGGAGCGTGGTGCTGGTGTCTCAGCTCTCCTGCAGTTCAGCTGTGAAGCAAAGTTGCTGTTAGGCTCTTCCTAAGTCCCAAAGGAATTCTGATTTTGTGAGAGCTGAACTAGTGAATGGGGAACAACGCTCGTGGTGTTGAAAGGAGTTACAAAGCATAGTAGCCACATTTATAACTTTCAATTGTAAATATGGCCTGAAAAAGAAGTGGCAGTAGCAGTGCCACCTTTGATAGCACTTTGGGGTTCCAACAATCACCTGGGAGATGGGGGGGTGAGTGCTGGGACCCTGTGAATGTCACAGGGCATGGACGTTCCCTGTGATCTACATCCTGGAGTCACCTTGATTGAGTCGCCCTCTTTGATGTTGACACCTTGTACCACCTCAGTTGTAGGCACCTGATGTGCTTGTTGAGGTTGCACCCATAAGCCACGTGTCTTGCTCAGACTGAAGTAAGTACAGGTTTTACTGTTTGTTTTCACTGAGCTTAAAATCGGGGCAGGCAGCTAACTTCGCGTCTGTTTTCCCTGCAAAATAGGAAAGATGCTGCATGATTTTTCGTTGCTTGGAAATATTTAGGTAGCCTCCCTAACTTGAAAACACTTAGGTAGCCTTGAAAAATAATTTTAAGTCAGTCGTGCTATTTTCTGAAGTATACCTTTGGTTATCATGTACATATTTTTCACATAAAGTCTGGGTAGAAAAGCTGTCATAAATAAGGAGACGCTTTCTTGGTTATGATACGATTTTAGAGCTAAGGTTTTTTCCTCCCTTTTTTCCTTTAATACTTTTTTTTAACATGAAAAATTCATTTTGTGACTTATCACTCCTTTGAAATATTTACTGTCGTGTTTACTTTCACCTTTGATGTGGATACTACTGGACTGAGGAGAATTAATTATTTCTTGTTTAGAGACTCCCATGTGACCTGTCTGTCTTGAGATTTTGATAGATCATCCTAGAGATGATATTCACGCACAAGCAGCTGTTTTTCTTTGTCTTCAGCTTGTACGTATTGCTCAGTGTTGTATTTTGTCTCTGTATTTAAAAACTCTTGGAAGGCACTTTTTAAAATGGTGAGATACTTGGGAGTACCAGAAATCCTGCACCATAATTTGGAGTCAGACGTTTTTGAGGCTTGCTGGAATGGGAAGGGAAAGTTAGGAGTGCAGTAACTTTGTGCTTGGCCTCAAAATTCACTGTTTACTCACTGTTGTCTCACCGTAGGAACAGCTGTTAATATGCCCCTAAATGGAGAAGCTTTCTCCGGCCTCACAGAGTGTAAAACTCTTTCAGAATCTCAGCTGAATGCTTTAAGTTTGCCCACTCGCTCATGTTGAGCCACTTGCCTATGCAGATAGACCTTCAAGGCAACTCCTCTCATTAAGGAAAATAAAGCAGCAGAGTTGGTAACAAAGCAAAAAAAAAGAGCTGTGGGCCAGGACCTTGTTTGTCAATGGATTCTTTCAGTCGATGAGCAGCCCTTTCCCGGTGCTGCAGTGTCCGAATTGGCTGGGAATTTAATTTTTGATAAATACTGTAAGCTTGGGTATCCTTCTCGACCTTTGGGAGGCAGCACATTTGACTTGGAACTTCCTTTATTGCTACTTCGCTCTGTCCATTGCTCCCCATACGCATCCTCTTCTCTGGCAGCTCATGACTCATGTTTCCCTTGCTGCTCCTTGCTATCCCTTAAGGACCTTTTTATACGATAACCGTCTTTCCGCTTCCCATCTTGCTATAAATCTGTACATCTTTAAGGGCAACTCGTCTTTCCCACCCCTCATTTCCCTGCTAAATCTGTGTTCGCGATTTACAGTCCTCAACTATGTCGTGGGAAGGTAACGTGTCGATTGTTTAAGATTCTTCCCCGTGATTTAGGACAGGATGTGAGGAGCCTGGTCCTGTGAAAATGTGATGGAGATTCCGTAATATTTGTGGAAGTATTGATACAAACTTTTAACGGTTCAAATTCTGTCATTAGGAGTGGTTTTTTTCCTTCTCTCGACCACTTCATTTTAGCAATCTGGTAGGAGCTGAGTCCAGTTTACCTGCATTGAATGAAGTTGAATTAACTATTTAGGTTGAATTAACTACTGGGGAGGGAGCCAGGACTACGCTAAGTAACACACAGAGACCAAGTAGTCGTATTTTGTTCCTGTACGAAGTTGATCTAAAATGATCCTTTAATTATCACTTCCTCTCTTGATTTCAGATGGGTGTATGCCATACTCTAAGCACTTTTTTTTCCCCTAACTGCAAGAGCTAGAAAGTTACAAAAATTGGACAGAGTGAAGGTTCCTGCCCCACTTTCACTGTCCTTAACAATAAAGTAATAATAAAAGAATTATGGGACTTGGCAGCATTGTATTTTTCCATTGTTTATAGAAGTACAATCTGGGTATTTATCAATCAAAGGCATGTATTTACAAACAAGTTTCACAACCCGTAAATTCTAAATTCTAGCTGTACTTTGCGATGCAAGTAGAAATAATGTATTTTTAATGACGATTCTGTGAAACTGGGTAATTATTTTTTAAAGGCTGATGACTTTTTTTTTGTGTGTGTGTGTGAAATGACAGTGAAAAAGTTGTGTTTGAAAATATCCTGGAAAACATAGACAAAAAGTACTTGAGCACGGGCTTGCGTTGGGGGGAAACGTGGTGCCCGCTCTACAGCGAGGTCATTGTAGAAACATTTGTGTAGAAGCTGTCAGGAGAAGAATCTTGGAGTAATTTATGTTGGACAGTAGTTTGATAGAAACAGAATCCCTCAGGCTGGTGGAAAATGTTATGAATTCTGGGGATGTGGATAAATACCGGCGGGTCCTCGGGTTTTCCTGTAGAGCGTGTTGGGTCTGTGGGCTCTAAGGGAGTAAACTCCTGCTGGGAGGTGCCAGAGGAAAGATAGTGTTTTATTTCTCTTGTCCTCTACCAGCAGTTCTGCCTCTGCCTCACTCCTTCGTATCGCAGTCCTTCGGAGTTGTACCTCGCACCTAATCTAGCATTTTAGTGGCACGTTAATCCAGTGGTCCCTGCTTCTCTTCCACATCAGGCAACACTGCGTTATATCCTTCAGCCCTTCACTGTTGTACTACAACATGTCACCACTTCTCACTCCCACCTGCTAAAACCACTTTCCTCTTTCTTCCCCCCCCCCGCCTCTTTTTCTAATGGCGCACTTTCTTTTTTCCATCATTAAAGTAACTTAAAATTATTTTGGACAGGTGTTCTTTAGTAGTGTTCTATCTTTTCAAAATAATCAATATTTTACGGTGGTTTTTAATTAAAAAAAAAAAATCACTTAATGCATTTACCAAGGAATAGACCGAGATACGTTTTTACTGTAACATTACTAAGCTAGCCAAAACCACCGGAAAATCTCATTAGAAGAGATCAGTCTTATTAACTGCAGTTATGGTAAGGAAATGGAAATATGTTCTGGGGTTTCATCTTGTAAACACTGCATGTTAATCTTGAATAAAACAATTATTCCTAGCATATCACTTTTCTATACTGTCCACTTTCCTGACTCTTGCAGCGTTGTACGTTGGTACGGATACACAAGAAGGTATTTTACCTTAGTGCCGTTCATAACAGTGACAAAAAAGAATAACAAAAACATTGGTTTTCTGATTGGTGAGGGATGAATCTTGTAACTTTTTCTTTTTCTATGCTAGACTCATGCTGTCACAGAAATGGAGTGGGAGAAAATGATACTTAATTAGTTAATAATCTTTTGCTTCTTTGTAGCTCTGGGTTTTGATGATTTTTTTGAAAGCTGACTCAAGTTTCAAGGAGTAGACTGTTACATTTATATTATGGAGAAAACATGTCATTTTTGAGACTTCTAAGATACTAGCCTCTGATTTATGGAGAAGGAGATAAAACATGAAGAGATGTTTACAACACAATACACGGCATTAAAATGTTAAAGGAATCGCATGCACATTTTATATGTCAAGTACATTCTTCTGTAACTGCAGCACGGTTAAAAAGTGGGAGCGAGCTATAAAGATGAAAGCAGGATGTTTAAAATGGTTTGAATTTAGTAACCGAGAGATAAAATGATGTGGTTGGATTTGACTGATGGCACCTTGAAAAGGAAGCAGACCGGACTGAATATCTTAACTGAAGTTAGAGAGCTGAAAAGAAGAAATATAGTAAATATGTTAATGGGAATGAGAGAACGAATGTAAGACCAGTGAACGTCCCCGTCCCTTCAGGCTCTGATGTGATGGCTGCGTTTTGCTCTTAATGTCATCCTCTCTTGACAGCGATGATCCCTTAGAAGCGTAGCTGTTTAAGGGTGGGAGGGGTGGCTTTAGCATTAAAATAATGGAGTGAAATTCAGGATTGGAGTTCAGTTGCCAGCCCGGGGACCTTGTCTGTGGTCTTTTTTGTTAGGACAAACTGTGATGGTCATCTGGGTACCGTGGTGGTGGGCACCAGGCTAAGTAAAGTCAAAAGAGAGCAGCCTCTCATCCAGTTTTTAATCCACTTCACTATCTCTACCTTACCAGAAGGATAGCTGCAGTCTTCACCTTTTATGATATTTTGCTGTCCTGTAATGACTCGATTGGCCAGTACTCACGACTTAAAAAATGCTACGAAAGTAATAAGCCTACTTAGACAAGCGACTATTGCCCCATTTTCCAGAGAAAGGTCAACTGGAGCTTACAAATACAGTAACATTTTTAAATCCTCATCACACCTCCGCTGCCTGTAGATGAAGCTGTGCTTTGCTGCACTGATGGTCCAAAATCAACGTTTTTACAGTTGTTTTTGCAAGTATGTGCTAATGAGCAATGCGTGGTCTCAAGGGAACAAACCGGGCAAATTGCTCCAATTCAGATAAACTGTTCCTACCACACGGGCCAAGCAACGACGTCGTCAGTTGGAGTCCTGCTAATGTGCTCGTATTCCTGCGCTTAATCATAACGAGTTGATGTTTGTCGTGTAGTTGTAGTTTTCTGAGCCACCTGGTGTTGAAGGTCATGCAACGGGATGAAAGGAGGAGGAAAATGTTAAGTTTGAGGGTTTCGTTTTTTTTAATTTTGGAGTAAACGTTCTGAAAGAATGTGTAGCGCTGATTGTCAGAGGTCCAACACCTTGTTCCTCTCTCAAGATATATTGGCTGTAACCGTTTTAGCTTGCTGGGCCTGTAAAAATAGTAATTCATTTTTCAAGGAGAGGAAAAGAAAAAAACAAACCCATGAGGAATTAGTTATTGTGAACACCTGCATCGTTGGGAGGAGGAGGGTGGCTAGGAGATGTGCCGCCAGCTTCCGTGGTGGAGTGGAGTCGAGTCTTCTCCTTATCAACTCCACATTTTGTTTCAGGTCAAGCAGTAACAATGATGATTTTATGTGAATGAGATGCGGCGGATGAAATAGTTTTTAAGTATTAACTCAGCCCCTCTTTCCTCTGTCGTCCCCTGCCCCATCAAACAGCTTTTGTGAATGAGAAGGAACCTGGGAGGTTTGTATGTGGTTGGGTCCCACCAATCTCGTGAGCACAGAGTTTTTTTAATTTGTATCTTCTTTTGTTTCTGCAAGTTTTGTACATATTCTGGTTTTAGCTTGATCAGAGGCCCTGCAATACTACTTGCTTCTCAGTTTCCCCATCTGAGAGATGTTTAATGCAGGTTTTTTGGTCATAGAAGTAACAATGGTTCAGATTGGACTATTAGGCCCCAAGGAAACTGTTTGCTTTCTGTGGCTGTGAAAAATACTGTAAAGTGATGTGACGTTAGTAGTTGTGTTCCTTTCAGGGAGCTGCTGCTGTGGTTTCTGAGGAAATCTATAGAGAAATCTATAGAGAAATCTGTTAGAAGGATTGAAGCAATAGAGAAAAATAAAACAAGGTTTAAACTAATGTGCAGAAAGTGGTAGTTAGTGATGGATGCTTGGATTATTGAAGAAGTGGAAAAGAAAAATAGCAGGAATCTGGTAGTCCCTCAGACTCCCTTCTCTGTATTTCCCAGTGAGGAAACTCAACACAAAGAGAGAACAGCAACAGTTCTTATGTTCCCCCGAACCAAGTGGTTATTTGGTGTTATCTCATCGTGTCTAAACTTTTCATACTAAATACATGCTTTATTGAATGTCCGAAGGCATGTAGTGGGAAGTTTTTATTCCAACGCCGATGTTATTAATATGCCGTAATTCAGACCCAAGTTGGAGGAGATGACGTCTGTCAGATCATCCAGCCCAACTCCACTCGGTGCAGGTTTTTCCCAAGTAATCTACTCAAAGTTCCGTCTTGTCCACTTTTTGAAAGCTTAGAGAATTATTCTTTTTTTTTTTTTTTTTGCTTCTTTCCCTAGCAGATTAGTACACTGCCGTGTTTGAATGAGAGAACTTGTTTTAAATGCCGACAAGATTTGCTCTGTACGGCGTATTTGAAAAATCAGATAGTTGAGTGATTAGTTTAAAGTGATTTAGAAAGAGCCTAAAATGACTTTCCAAGGTTTTGGGTTTCCAAATCAAAATATTTCATGCCTGGCTAACAGCACCTTGTCCTTCCTGCGTGCATCCTGGCAGGCGCTCCCCCTTTTTTCGGCTGGAAATGGTGAGCGCCTCCATCAGCCCGCACTCCTGGATCTTCAGCTGGGATTAACACCTGATGCATCTCTGTCTCCCTCTGAAGTCCCCTCTGTTTTGACTGAGCAGATTGCCTGCAGCAGGCGGCCCGGCCTTTCATCTGCCCCCCCCGGCGATCAAAAGATTGTCAGGAGTGGTTATTAAAACCTGGTGTTTAACTCTGGAGTACAGGAATGTCAGTGTTGGAGGCAGCCTGGGATGTAATTTACAGTACATAATAAATATAAGAGAAGCGCAACACTGGAGAAGTCTATCTTGTGCTCCAAAGTGTGCTGATATATGCTGCTTTGATATTTTAACTGCTAGGCAACCTTCATTAGTGGTCATTGAAGATCATAACTTACGGCTCCGTCAGATGATTCGTAATTGCAACAGTTACATCAAGTTAGCGTGTAGGAATCCTTGATATCGAGTAGGAATGGTTCAGCTTGCGAAGACGTATTTCACGAGAGTGAAAATGATGAGCACTAATGAGAACCAACCTCTGAAGGCCCGATAAATTTTAAATGCAGAGATTATCTTTGCAAAGCATAAATTATTTGACCTACAACTGAAACTTGGTAATGGATCTTTGAAAAATATTATAAATTAATGCGTACCATTGTTGGAAGAAATTCTCTTTCCTCATATGCATACTGTGTGAGTATTGCGCATGAAGAGTCTTCAAAAGAAAGTGGATGGCTTCCCACAGCCCTAGAGGGAGGAGCACTGAGACCCCAGTCACCAAAGTGTGATGTTCAACAAAAAAAAGTGCAAATAAATAAACCAGCATCCTTTTTCACTACGTTGTCTCCCTCTGTGGCGTTCCTTATTAGCGTAAAGCTTCAGATTTTAGAGGAGTTTAAATCAAAATGTTTTGGTTTGATTTTTATGTTACATTTCATATAAATTAAAATCCAACTAAAAACCCTAAAGAGTGGATAAAAAGTTGTATTTAATGTTGTGGCCCTTCTTCGCGGGTCATCAGGCTTCCTGATCCGATAAAGATTCCACTAGATGCACAAAATAAGTGTGTCCTATTGTTTGTTATTTAGTTAACGGGGCAATCGGTATAAATGTTGGGTGCAGACTTTCTCCCCTGCGTTGTGCTTGTTGGTGAGCAGTTGTGTCCTGAACGAACGCCAGAAAGGAGGTGGGATGGCAACGGGGATTTTATGGAGGAGATGTGGCTGTGGACATGGAGCCTCCTCCCCGCCGCCAGGACACTGCGAGGTCCTCTGTTTTCTTTCTCCCCGGCTGAAACTCTCCTTTCTTCCATGTAGGCTCTGATGATAGGTATGGTCTGAGAGGGAATACAGAGAAAATTCCTGTTGTCATTCTGAAATATCAGTCTGGCAGATTAGAACTTTCGGGTTATAACTGCAGAAACGGCCTAACTTCTGTGCGTACGTGAATCCTCGAGACGATGTGTTTTGATGCTGCAGGAAGTTTTCTCTCGTTAGCACCGCACTAAAAGGCTCTCTGGAAATACTGAGGGCAAGTGAGGTAGGGGGAAAAGAAAGATATAATTTACCAAATGATTAATTGTCAGGAATACTTCAGTGGTGTGGGGTTCCCTTTAGATCCAATGCCAGATTTCCCCTGGAAACCCTGATCACAGGCAGAACAAAGGAATTTCAAAGGACTGAAATGATGGAATGTGGTGAGAGCACTAGACAAAAGGGAAAACCTAGTACTTAATAAGATTTATCTGGCCTTTTGATCCACAGGGGTATTGCCTTTCCAAGTTTAGAAAAGGAAAAGTGAAAATAGCTAGTCGATTTATTATTTTTTTTTGTCAGTCTTCAAATACATGTTTTGATGTTTTCCAAATTGCTGAGAATTTCTTCAGCAATGCAAGTATTAAATTCTAATCTTATTAGATAATTAGTGAAATGTCATTTTCTTTTTGTAATTTACGTAGTGTTATATTCCTCCTGTTTATTGCCTTGAGTTAGACTCCTGACAGTTTCGAAGAAGGCGATCCGGTACTTTGTGTACTGTGCTGCACGAAAAATAACGAGTATGTGGTGAAGTATGACTCACAAGGGTTAAGGAAAATTATTTCCTGGTTCCCTGCAACAGCCTACCAACACCATTTCTTTAGGGAATAGCTCATTGAAACACAAACCCAGAGCATTCTAACAATCCCTTTCCTTTTGAATTATTTTAGGGTTTTTCTCTTCAAATTTCCATTGTTAAAAAATACGGTGTAAATGCCATGAGTTCACATTCTACTTTGTCTTCATAATATCAGAAGGGATTTCTGTGCAGTAAAATGGAGTAAAAGTCCTCTTTCTTTAGTCTCGCATGACTGTCGTTGCTGTTAATGCAAAGTTTTGCTCTGCTTTGTCTTTGTTACGCGCTCCGATATTGTCAGTGGTGGCCGGGAAGAGTGGCCCGAGCTAGCAGAGCGCTCGTCATGCTCGTCAGCTAGAGTTGGCAAAGGCAAGGAGGGCTGGAGCAAGCACTCATAATGTTCGTGTTTGTACGGGCTGTGAGACGTTAATTTACCTGTGTCTTTTGACTTTTTTTTTTTATCCAAAGGTGCAAGATTTTACTGTAAAGCCTAGTGCAAGGTCGATTCTGCTGACCTGATCTGCTGGAGCTCAGAAGTGGGTTTTGGGTAGTTTTTTGGGCAGTCCCAGGGGAATCATCTCTTTCTCTGCTGTAGCTGAGCAGGGAGGAGGAAGAGGCGATACCTTGAGGTTATGAGGAAAGGGATGAGGAGGGTCTTGGCACACCTTTTCCTAGGAAAGAGTGAAGCAGCTGTTGCTATGGATGTTCTCCGCTGAAAAGTGGAAAGGATCTTTCTTGCACAGTTGCTGGAACTGCTGTGACTGCGAGGTTGAAGAGACGCGCTATTTTATTGACAGTGAAAATCTTGTTTTCTCAGGAATTCTCATGTGGGGAAGCTCAGAGTAACTGTACTTCAGGTTTCAGGAGGCGTCTGGTGTAAACACGCGCACGTGTACTGCGTGAATGTCTCTGTAGCCCATGCAGTAACTAATACTACGAAGTCTGATGACAGTGTAGTATGAAGTGCTTAATTATTTCAACTCTTCTTTACCTTGGTCACGTTGATCCTTTTTCGTTATCTTTATATAGAATTTAACTGTCCTGGTAGTTTGGCACAAATATCACAGTGATATAATTCTTTTGATTTTTCCTTCAAACTCTGTAAGTAGTTTGTTGGAAAAGCACTTCTGGGGTTGTCATGGTGGCAGGTCACCGAGAGCGTGATAAAGCGAGCTCTGACAGAAGTGGTGCACCAATAGGTGGGTTTGGTTCCAGTTTTGAAAACTCCCCGTCATATGTAATAGTGGTGATTTGCTCCTGTGTCAGTGCTGTGGCATTTAACCATTAAATTTTTGAAGGCACCGTACCAGGTCTTTGAAGTAGAGTCTGCAGATACAAGTTACAGAGGATCCTTCCTGTCGTATCTGTGGTGGTAGTACAGAATTTTATTATTTAATATCTGTAGTGCAATAGAGTCCGGTGTTTTCACAGTGTAAGAAGATGTGTCCTGCAGAGTTTGCAACCTGTGAAGTTGTGGAGTGTCAAAGTATGAGGATTTGCCTTTAAAGAGCAAACCACTTCTCCGAGTTGCATCCCTTTTCAGGGGAGGGTAGAGGGAAGATTGAAAAGCAAGTTGATTAGGCTGTAGAAATCAAAGAAGGTAGTTACTGTCACGAGAGATGTAGTCTTGAATGGAAACAAGCTGCATTAAGCATGTAAAAACTCAAGGACCATCCATCTTCTTCCTGGACGTGACTGAACTGAACCTTGGAAGTGCTGGAGGAAGTATTAAAATTTGTCCAAGCTTGTGTTTGTTGGTAAGGCTGCTTACTACCCGCAGCCTAGAGTTTACTGAAAATCAACACGCGTCACATCCTAGAAGAAACAAGAAAGTCATTGAGAGTTGATTTATGCCGGTTAGAATTCTTACTCATAAAATGCTTCTTGATTTTTTTTTCTTTGTATTTCTGCTCACGGAGTGGGTTGGGTGTTGCTCTAGGCACTCGCAAGGTATGTTGCTCGATTCTTGGAAGCGTGCCTACGCCACGCGAGAGGTTTCCAGTGGGTCAGCTGCCTAATTTATGGTAGGATGAGCACACATGGCGTGCACGATATCGATGTGGGCCAGCTCTTGGGGTGTTTGTCAGTTGTCCTAAAAAGATCTCTTCTACCCACAGTTCTGACGGTTGGATTTTTTGTTTTAAGATTTGTCGCGCTTTAAATAGATGGGCATCTGATGCATTCCTTGGGAAGGTGTAGAATATATGTATGTATTTACTAATTTTTATATATACTTTTATATTTTTTAATATATATTTATATTTTGTTCCACAATTCCTTGGATTCTGGTGGGAAATGGCAGTCCAAATTGCACCAAAAATTCAGCAGTATCCCCAGTGGGATTATAACACCGGTATGAATAGAAAGCTGTAGTAAATTCTTTTTAAAATTTTTTATTTGTAGTGTCGAATAGCCATTTACCACTAAGTGACTTTTTAAGAGGATTCTGAGTGTAAGCTGTTTAATGAACGAGTAAACCACAGCTCTGGGCAGTAATCCATTTCTTCTGGTTTTTATGAGATCTGTATGGAAACTGAAGGAGGAGGTTAGTTTTCAATACCAAAATCATTAGGTGCATCATCCAGATTAACAAGCACAAGGCATGTTGGAAGAATCGTTAAACTGGGACAAGAAATAAAAGGGGACGCGTGGATGGAAATGTAAGAGTTGCAGCAGCTTCGTAATATAAGCTTTGACTTTAAAGCAAACATGTTTGCACATCTCTCAGGTTTGGTATTCTCAGGTCACTAACGGCTAACTTAACGCTGTCTGGATCGGGATAGATTATGTAAATTTTTGAAGGAAAACAGACTTCTAGAAGATGAAAATCTGTCCCTATAATCCCCCTTTTAAGACTTGTTTCTTATTACAGTCAAGATTTATGTTGATGCTCCTAACAGAGACACGACAATCCGTTTTTACTTCAGAGAGTATCATAAAGGTGATGGCATTTGAAAGCAGGCTGAATAGTTCAGCTTCAATTTTTATGTTCTGAAATTAGATACTTTTAAAAATAATAATCTTTTACAAGATGCATTAAGGCTTAAAATGCCTTGTGTTTGTTAAAGGGCAATAAACGGAAAATACTATCTTTGAAGGACATCCTTTATAAAAATGTTTATCTGAAGTGGCCTTAGAGAGGGAAGGAACTGAATTGGAAATGGAAAACAAAGTTGGAGTGAGGCAGAGGACTCTGCTGTGTTTAATTTGCTGTCCATACTGGGTACAGCTTGATTCCCAAAGTGTTTCTACCGTCATTTTAGCAGATTCCGGACAGCGGGAGCATGCGGGGCAGAGAGCCCCTGGTTCATCCGGCTGTCTCTGCTCGGTGAAGGTTTTCTCACCCCAAGGAAAGTCCCCATGAGTTTGTGGATAAGTAGCAGGGCAGTGTCTGGAAGGGACAGATGCAGAATATCACCTGGCAGAGTCTCAGCCTTAACTGGGTAAAGGCTGAACCGCGATCTGGGTGTTGGATTCCCATGCCTCATCCTTGATGAAAGTCTGCAGAGCGAGGACCGCTCCTGGTGGAAATCATTCGTGCCTCCTCTGCAAGATGACGGTTGACTTTAACTCCCTCCTGGTCTGGATGTTTCTAAAGTTTCTTTTGAAGTGGGGCCAAGAGGTGATGCAGAGGCTTATGAGCGGGGCAGGTTTTGGAGGGAGAGTTAAAATATTTTACTAGAAGTACTGCTAGAGTCAGAGAAAATGGATAACCTATAAAGCACAAACCTTCTTCAAGTCGTCATGCAGACGTGGTTCTGTCGGTCTGGTGGTATCTGGAGACTAGTCATCTTGGACTCCCAGAGCTGTTTTTCTGCCAGGGTTGCATAAGAATAAATCAGGGGTATTAACACAATGCCATAATTAGTTTCCGAATAGCATTAAGGAGGTGACGGTGAGGCAGAGCGTGAGGAAGGTCTCTAAAAGCACAACCGGCAGGGAGAAGGTATTTAGGAAATGGTTATTTACTGTCTCTTGAAACCAAGAATCAGAGCTTTTAGCAAAAGGCAAGTTAAAAATGAACAAAAGGAGTCTGTTCTCGCAGTGCGTGGTTGCTACAGGTGGTTTGGATGATAAAGGTTTTGGTGATGGTGCTCACGTCTTCTTTTAAACCTTTGGCATTTGCTTTGTTTATTTTTCAGTTTCATTTTAGTTACTAACAAATTGAGTGACACTGAGACATACAACTGAACATGAGATTTTTTAAAAGAAATAAAACCCAAACAACCAAAAAACCCAAGTCCTCCCTCCTCCCCCCCTTCCCCCCCCCCCCCCCAAACTGCTACTGAAAATTAAAGGAGCTGCACAGCAAATTGCTTTTCTAATTAAAAATCCACCCTTTGGTTTCTCTTGACCCCCAAAAGCTGCTTTACTTCTGCTGCAGTTGTTGCTAACCTTTTGTGCTTGGAGAGCTGTAACCTTTCTTTTTAAGACTGGATTTCACTGCAAGTGCTTGGGTGGGTTTTTTTGTCTCTTCTGTTGCAGGTTGTGCGTCCTCTGTGGGGTGTTTTTTGTGGTTAAAAACAAAGGCAGGGAAGGCTGATTTTAAGTATTTGTCCCAAAGAGAGAAATAAAAGAAACAGCCAAGTGCTTAACTGCTTTTGGAATGAAACATATTTATCACAAATGGCTCTTTGCATCGCTGGAGAACGCGGAGAAGTGGTGCTTGGGGATGCTCTTGGAAGATCTGCCCTTATCGGGGGATCTGGAGCAGAACTATGAGTAGAAATGGTTGGTTACATCTAAAAGTAGGCTTTCTCCCTGTTTTCTGTTTAATTCTCTGTTACTGATGAGAGTATCAGATTTAAACCGTGCTTCAGGCAGCTGTGGTAGGTGTTTCCCTCTCTCTGCCTTGCCACTCTTACCAGGAACGTCTCTCCATGGGGGCCAAAATTGCAGACTATTTCCTTAAGCCACTCTCTCCACGGAGCAGTGTCTGTTCTGGTTCTGCTGTGCTGATAGATATTTCCATGCGTAATCGTGACTACCCGTAAATTCCAAAGAAACCCCTCAAATGAGTTATCCCGTGATCTAGTCCCTGTATTCTTTTGCTGGCTTCGGATTTGCAGCCCTGGTGCAGAAGATGGTTTCTTCCCTGGCTCCAGAGCTGCTCCATCGGGTACGTTTTTTAAATGCCTGTGGGTTACGCGTGAGTGTGCTTCTGTGGGCGACAGTCCCGCTGTTTCAGAAAGTGGCATTAATTGTGATAATGTAGCGTACAGCTCCTCTTTGTGAAATTCAAGTCTTTTTAACATCACCACCTTCAAAGACAATAAAAATTCCAGTCTGCATTTATCTATTCCCATGTGAGGAGTTACTGCCGTGTATATTGTATCATTCCATGTGAAATTCTTCTGCTTAATAGTCTCATTTATACACAGTTGTCTGAGGTCAGTTTTCCATTTTGCAGTTGTCAAACAGCTGTCAAATTAAGAGACCAGATCCCAAAGTTCATTTACATTTTATGCCATTCTTTGGGTGCCTGTTTCATATCTTAATATAACTAATGATTTATCTGCGTATCTTAGTCGTCTTTCTGCACTTGTTTTTCACAGATGTTCACATCCTCTCGCTCTTCAAGAGCAGCCCTTAAAATAAAACTCCTTTAACTGCTTTTTTTTCTTTGTTGAGGCTTTTCATTATACAGCTAAAGGAAGACGATACTGTATCCTCGGTGCAGGTAATGTAAATGAAAATGGTTTAAATTCTGCCTCCTACTAATTGTAATTTGAATTCTGAACTGAAAAACAGAATAGTAAAAAAAAAAAAGTTCTGAAACATGCTGCTGGGAATTACAAAAGAGAAAATCTCAATTTCATTCATTTATCGTTGGTTTTGGTTAATCATTGGTCTAGCTGTTGATTTCCCCCTTTAACTTTTGATTTCTTCTTCTTCAATAGAAAGCCAAAATTAAAACGGCCTTTGTTCACAAATCGTCTTTGTAGTAAAATGTATTCATTTTTCATCCTCGGGAATATCAAAGGCTATCACATGAGCGAGAACACCGGGACTGAATTGAATGCCATTTGTGGGTTTGTAGGATGATGATTCTTACGTCGCTGAGTTCCAAGCGTAAATTTATACCGTGAAGATTTAGGGGTTGTTTTCTTATTTTTTTTCCAGTGGTGTAATGATCAAAGGAATATCTCTATACATGCCATTGATGTCTTACTACAAAGTACTTAAATAGCCTGAGGTAGCCATCTACTTCCTAAAAATTCCTTAAAGACAGGTAGGACCCTTGGGTGTTAAATGTATACTTTGGAGTTTGGTGTATTTTCAGGGGAGGAAGGCGAGGGAGATACTATTACAGGCCTCGGCAGTTCTCTGTAGTGCTGAGCTTTAAAAGGCTCTTTAAGAAGTAGCCTTAAATTATGGTCACTGGGGGAAGTTTGTCTCGGGTACGCTGTGCCGGAAAATGGTTCTGTGCCATTTCAACGTCATTCACTAACCGGTTCAAGAAGTGTAACTTAATTAACCCTTTCCAGGTTTTAGGGGACAATTCTGCTTTATTACATACATATTCGTTGCCTCTTGCCTTCTGGAAAGAGACAATTTAAAGGCTATCGAGGCTCCTTCTTACCAGTTGCTTAAAGACCCTATGGTTTGCGAAGTAAAGGGAAACAATATCCTCGCTATTTGCTGCATTTCATAGGCAATTATTAGTCTTTTTGGTTGATGGGCTCCGCGTTGGGACTGTAATAAAACACAAGTCAATGTGAAATTGGATGCAGACTGGGAGAGCAGATAAAACCAAGTGAAAATTAATGACAGATGTAAAAGTTATTGGTAATATCGTAGTCATCTTTTTACAATCTTTTTCCAAACTATATTTTTATTTCAGCAGATGTCACTTGAAATCTTCAGAGTAAATCATCTCTTTGATTTTGATTATGATCTTGAATACTGAAAGTAGCTTAATTGTGATGGGTTCTGACTTATTTATGAATACATTTTTACATTTGAGGGCAGGCACACAGATCCCAGGCTGCCGAGTTGTTCAAAAGGGGTTGTTACGGTAGGGTGCGGAGTGCTCCAGTGGATGCCTGTAAGTCTGTTTTTATGGCTTGAGATGTCACTAGCATTAACCACAGGGTCCGCAGAACATCCCTGGAGCTGAGCATCTGTCACACGTGGGACACGGGGAGCGGTGGGGCTGGTTTGCTCAACATTCCCTAAGCAAAACAGGAGAAAGCACAACTTTTCAGTGTTCGTTCAGCGCTGAGCATAAACAGCACTTCTATAAACAACCAAAAAAAGCCTTCTCCACTTGTTGTAAATCATAAGCAAGCTTTATTTGCTTAGTTTCTCTCATAAGAAAGACCATCACAGGTTAAGCCAAAGGGTGCTCTGATGCAGGAATCCTCTCTTCAGCAGGACCCATTGATGCCCTCCCTGTCTCAGGTCCATCGGGTCATGGGACCTCCTCATTAATCTCTTCCTGGCCCTGTTGGATATCGGCAGCGTTTAGAGGAGAATGCCTGACATGGGAGGTCCCAGGAGCTGAGACCTTCTCATCCTCCTTGGAGCATGACTGGGCAGCACCCACAGCTCCCTGGGTGTCCACAGGGACAGTGGCCGTTCCTGGAGAAGGCTGGTCTGTGCCTCCAGCTCTTCTCCAGTTTCTGCACTGTTGAGTTTCCTTCTCCTTTTCATTGTCCCTTGACGTCTCCCCACCACACTTGTTTGGAGTGGAGATGGAAAAGGATATTTTGCTTTGGTAGGTGAAATCAGTATCAAAAATATATGGTAGAAGATACTTAAGGTTAAGATGAGCACAGGCATGAAGGGATCAGTCTCCAGAAGACTCTCCAGCAAGTTTTGTGTCAGGGACTTCTGGAAAAAATGATGGTGTCTTTGTATCTGTGGAAACTTTCCTCCATGAACTTCTCCAGTTTCCCTTTTTAGCACTGGGAGAGACAATGACTACTCATCTCCCTGTTGGTTTTCCATGCCATGTATTATTTTATAGACACCTCTAATAGTCAGCCTTGCTTGCCCTTTTCCAGGCTGAAGACATCTACTCCGTTTTGGAAGTTGTTCTGTACCTGGGATTGCCTTTGTCTTTTCTTTGCGAGGTTTGCGAGCTTCTTTTTGAGAAAGGGGGACCCAAACTGTGTCCCCTGAGGGTGTAGACAGGGATATAGAAGGGATTTGTACAGCGGCAGTGTTTGTGCAGGGCAGCATCCCTCCCTCAACCGACACGTGCGTGTGTACACACATACACACACTCTGTTAGTGAGCAGAACTCAGAACAGCAAATTGGATTAATCAAGTCCTTAACATAATTAAAATTAAACAAGACCTCTTGGGACGGTAATCAATCACAGCAATCAGCTCTCTCTGCTATGGTGCCTGTAGCTTTTGTTTTCCTTTTCTTTTTAAAATGATTCCTGAATAGTGACTGACTCTTTCATAGACCTACCTGTTCCTACCCCGTGGTGTCCTTCCTAAGGGAAAATGATTGGTTTCTTTTCCACGGGTAACGTAACATTTACATTTATTCATACGTACTGGCCTCTGCCTCTCATTCGATATCTACTCACCTGGTATTTTAAGGCACTTCTGCAATTCTTCGCTATCAGCTTCCACCCTTAAAGATCTGGACAGCATGATAGGAAAGTCAAGTGGTCTGTCCATCCGAGCATGTCCTGTTCTTGGGTGAAAGAAGATCTTGAGATCTTATCATTGTGAAGTACATTAACTGTCTTTCTGAGGTGGAATTACCCTATTTTGAAGTGTCAAGCTGTTGTTACATAGGGAGGGTTGATGCAACCACCGCTGCCTTCTGTTTGTGCTGAGAAAAAGAAGTAGCATCTTTGGAAAGCGGGTGCCGTAGAGGTGTCATCCAGGATGGGATTGCTGACAATAATGCCCATCGGTGGGGTACTTGTAATCCCGTGAGACCCTTCAGCCCGTAACAGAAAGATGATCTCAGCAAGACCCCTGATTTCAGCCCTTCCAGTTGGTTTGCTCATCTGAATCCCAGCTAAACAGGTTGGGAAGCCCATTTGGAGGACCCTG
The DNA here is from genome assembly GCF_963924245.1 of Chroicocephalus ridibundus. Lineage (NCBI taxonomy): Eukaryota > Metazoa > Chordata > Aves > Charadriiformes > Laridae > Chroicocephalus > Chroicocephalus ridibundus. The sequence continues at coordinate 11,302,159 of NC_086297.1, forward strand.
AGTTTCTTACGTATCGCAAAGGCATTTAGGAAGGTTGTGCAAACCTGTAGTTTTTGCATTAGGAACCATAGAGTTTAAAATTAGATAGGAGTTACACACTTCTTGATGTAGGGATGTCGATAAGAGGTCTGATTTATGTAGGTTAAGCATGTGCGGTTTGTGCTGAGCTTCAGTAGAGCCCCAAGGAGGCGCGAGCCCAAGTCTGCTGCAGAAGACGCAGATGACTTTGAGCAGCCTTGCCCTAATGAGAGTGCTTCAGCTTTTGCTGCTCTAATTACTCAAATGTTGGTTTTGACACATGGGAATATTGATTTTTAAACCGCTGTCGTGAAGTCAGAAGAGGTTCAACTCCAACGTGGATGGAGGGAGGCTCTGGAGACTTCAGCGTGGGGATTGAAGGTTAACCCGTCATCTCAGGGGTCCGAAATTTGCTCCACGTGTCTGGCTTAGGAGGGTGGCTTCTGCTTCCGAAATCAGACTTCCACCCCAGTCGCTGCAGTGTTTTTCTTTGTCGTTAGTACCCATTCCGGGATGTTTATAAGTTGGGTGGAGGAAACACATATATGCTGTAGCCGCCTTCCAGAGAACTACTGCTCTTGCCCTGACTTTCTCGCTGACTTTTCTCATTAGGCTCAAAAGAGAACGTACCTCCTCCCCTGCCCCAGCTCAGCTGAGCTCTTGCATCTGAGTTTCAGATCTGGAGGATCACTGGTGTGCTCAGAAACTTGCCCCCCCATCCCTTTTTTTTTTTTTTCTTCTTCCCCCTAAACTATATCACTTGTTCCAGTACAATGTGTTTGGTCTCCCAGCAAATCGTGTCTGCTCTTCTGTAGGAACATAAAGGCAAAGAGAATTTTAGAAATACATACATAGTCTTCTGGACTGATGTGTCCCTAATACATTGTTTACCGTGTTTATGTTCACAATACCCTTTTATCTCTCTTTTACCAAAATGGGCCCCAAACTGAAGCTGAATCAGTGTCAGTCTGGTGTGTGAACCAAAGAACCAGCCTTTTCCTAGGCGGTAACAAAAGCATATATGTTGGTGACCAGCTGTCAGAGCAAAAATAATTAATGCATCAAAAGGTTTATACATGGTAGACAGACTGGCTTTATTTTTTATGGTTAATTACTGAAATTTAAGCTATTAGAAGGGCGGGAACGTTTTCTCTCACGATTCATACGGTTTGGCCCTGGAAAACTCGAAAATACAGAATACAAACTGGATGCCGATAAATTATTTTTGCACAGATCATGAAATTAATAGCACTTTTTATATAAAAAGCTATAAGTTAGAGTATTTAAATGTTATTTTTATGGCATATTAGGTGGAATTATTTTAATGTAAATGGTTTATTTCGAGGAAACTGTGAAATTGATAAATAAATCTACTCTGTTCCAGTGCTAAACATGTGAAACGTAATCTTCTTGAGTTTTACATCCACAGGCCGGTGTCCTTGGGGTTGCAGTAGGGTGTAGGTGCTACTAATGTGTGTAACAGGTGCATGTAATTTAACTGTAGAACTAGTCAAAATACCTTTAATCAGTTAATGTTAAGTCAAACCATATGGGTCCAGGGCTATTTTTCTCCTGCTCTCCAATCGGCCGCACTCGGGCTCGTGTGGCTCGATGTCCTGCAGGACCCAGCAGCGGGATGGAGAAAAAGCGGAAATTTTAATCTTTCTGCTCCGAAGTAACAGCTGCAGGTAGTGTAAAGGCACGACGGCCCGTTTCGACTTTTCTGCTTTCCCATACGGGTCGGTTTGGGAGTTTGCAGGGTTGTGTGCGGTGCCCCGAAGAAAGGGCATAGTGCGTTTGTGGGGTTGAAGAGCCATTAAAGGTGCTTCAGCATCAGCCTGCGGTGGAAACATAACAAGGCTTGAATGCGGAGAGAAGGGGGTGCTCGTCTGGTCGATAGCTTTCAACACTGAGTCTCCTCTGATATTTTGAAACAGATGCAGGGCAAGCAAAGCATAAAAATCACGGAGAGATGGAAGTGCTCACCGCAGAGGGGTTTCCTGCAGCGGCTGATGCAAAAATATTTAGAAATGCGTAGCAACGAGAAAGCAACTTTGCGCTTATCAAAGGCATGAAAATGTTTTTATGCGCATAAGTGGCAAGTTCCTTTCTTGTTCTGGAATATTAGTTTTACCAAAGACCGCTTGAACTAGGACAGGAACAGATTTGCCGGCGGACTGGAGTAGCGCGAGCATCAACCACCGCCGAGACCGTCTACCCAGCAGTAAGTGATTGCGGTTTGTCGTCTTGGAGCCGGGTGGATTTCTACTGTAAATTGTTGGCAAGTATTTCATTTTTTCAGAGGCTGTGTTGGGCCCTGTTATGTGCCCTGTTAGCTCCTGCTGCTGGAGGAGAGGTATTTCGTGGGGTTGTCTTTCTGGGTGGTCCTCCCCAAGCCGTCGTCAAGGTCCGCACGGCGGATCTTGTCAGCGCGGGGCTCAGCAGCACAGATTTATCTTGTAAGATAGCACCGGCCAGAGCGTGCCGGCTAAGGATCTGCTCAAGGATCCTGTCCACAATTAATAAAACGCACTTTTGAAGCTGTCTTTCTCTTTCATTGTATTTAAAGCAATTCGGAACATCAAGTTTTTCCCCCTTTGAAGTTTAATTTCAAGTTCATCGGCTGTGCTAGCGGCCTACATCTCTGCAGATCACAGCTTCAAAAATCAGATGATAACTTTACTCCTGAGACATTTGTAGGATTTGTTTCCTTGAAAGGTAACCTTAATTAACATTTAGCTTTGCCTTTGGAGTCTCTTCGGCAGTTGATTGCAAGCAAATGCACACAAATAAAAAGTTCCTTTGACAGATACTTGCAGTAGCCATGGTAGGCAGTACCCCATTAAATACCAAAATGCTATCAAAACGATTTTCAATTTTGTACATTTTTTTTTTAACCTTTTACTTAAAGTAAATATCTTCAAGTCATTTAATTAACGATGTACTCTTTCTCCTGCTAATACAGTATAAAAAAAGCTAATGTTGACTACTGTTATTAAACTGTTTTTAAGAGACCTAACTTGGGAAGCTAGAGAAAATACAGTAGGTGCCACACGCAGGAGTTAGGCAGAGTCGGAAAGAACCATAACCATAAAATATTTTTGATAAAAAAATTTACAGGAAAATAGGTTTTGTTGTTGCCGGTAATAGTAAAGCAAAGAAAAACCAAAAAAAACAGCCCACCAGAAAACAAGGCAGAGCTGTGCTAGCAGGGAGTATGTGCGAGAGCGTTGGCATTTCTTTTATGCCGCTTGTGAAAAGGTTTCATCTTTATTCTCTGCCCCCTGAGAAGACTTCAGATCTAATGTTCTGGGTAGCAGAAGACATCCGCTCCCCTTTCGGCTTTTCCAATCCCCGTGGGTGCTGAGGCCGGGGAGCCGGCAGCACTAATCATATTAAGCCCCGTCTCCGGGCTCCCGGCGCTGCCGAATCGGCGCATTGTTTTTTGGGGGTGCGGGGCTGGCTGCGGGGCTCGCCGGCAGCGCGTGGGCTGGGGGTCTGGGTGCTCGCCGCCGCCTCCTCCGCTCCCCAAATCTTGTTGGTTCCACCTCCAGCGGCAGCCAAGCCGTCAAGCGGGCTCCATTCAAGCGTTTGCCACCTCCAGCTCTCGCTGGGGTAGGAAATGCTAATTCGGTGTCAATTAGAAAAATGCCAGTAACGGGGCGCTGCGCTTCATAAGAGGCACTTGTGTTGATTCATTGCCTGCTCCCCGTATTTTGTGCGTTTCTCCCCACTTGTTTTTTATTTTCAACAGCTGAAGTTGGGTGCATTTTACTTTTTCATCTCCATTTTAGATATTACTCCGAAGTTTACATTGTGCCAATATGCCATTCCATCGCCTGGTGTGTTAAATTATCGTGCGCCTTCTGTTTTCACCCTTAAACTTCAGTCTAACCCCTGTATTTGAGCTTGGTTTATTTTTTATTTTTATTTTATTTTATTTTTGATTTTAAACAATTTAACTTGGGTGCATTTTACCATTTCGTCTCCATTTTAGATGTTACTCCAAAGTTTACGTTGTGCCAGTATGCCGTTGCATCGCCTGGTGCGTTAAATTATTGCACGCCGTCTGTTAAACTTCAGCCTAACCCCTGTATTTGAGCATTTATGGTTGTTTTTTGAAATTAGGATTTAATGGTGCAGGATTGAGCGTTAGAAACGTGTGGCAAGCTATGCTAAACAAACTTCACTGATAAATCTAAAAGTTAAAACCTGCATTGCTACCTTAACTCTCCAAATGGTGTAAAATGTATATCGCAGATACGTGGTGCAGTCTGGTTCGGGGATATTTTATTATTTTATTTTATTTTTTTTTTTTACATTCTTGTGAAAACATTGTTTCTCCAAGTTAGCCATGTGTTAACCTCAAAAATGTTAGTTTTATGGGTAGCGTTGCCCTCATAAAACAAAAATGAATGGATAACACTTTAAAGAAGTCTGCGTAGGAAAAGGAGTTTGAAATAACATTCTGCTCTGACTTTCTCGACTAATTTAAACTACTGTTATATTTTTGGTTAAAGGTTAATGTTCCTTTAATTGGCCTTTTAATCGGACATCTGTGTTTGGTTGTTGGGGGGGTGTCTCGCATGGAACAACATGCCCTGAGCGTTCGCATTTTTTTCCTAGTAATCTCGGGGGATTCTTCCTCCTTTTCTGAAGCGTGCTCCCTGAACTAATTGCCTCCGCGCCTTCAACAGCTTTTTGCCAACAAATATTGATAATATTTTAGCAATGTTAGGTAAATCCTAGCACTGACTGTTAGATATTTTCAATAGGGCACGTCTGAGCTTCCAGATGCTCTTTGGAGTGAGTCGGAGGTGGGGCGAAGAAACTACTTCCAGTAGCAAAATAGGATTTTAATTGAAAAGTTAAACTACATGTTTGATTATAGCGTGTCAAAGTTCAGAGAAAACGATGGATTTCTCGATGTTTGACGTTTATTCCTGCCTTGCGCAGTACCGTGCTCCGTTCTCTTGCGTGGGGTAGTGTGTTAGTTCACTGTAGCTGCGGTTTCTTCAGCTGGTTTTCTTTCTCTGCTGGGACAGAAATCAATGGGAGACTTTCCGCTGCCGTTACCAGGAGTGGGATTTATCCTACAGAGCTGAATATGAATATTGTTACGCACTAGCAGAAAACAGGAGGGCAGCGAACCTCAAAAGAAGACATCTCGTAGCGAAAGCGCGTTTAATTCATCCACCCATCGGCATCTGCTAGCATGGGAACGTCTTTGATTTTATAATTGGAGTAATCCAAAGTGCTAGGAGACAGTCAACTTAATTTGATTTTTTTTCCCCCATTTGTTTGGGGTTTTTTTTTTTTGGTTTGGTTTGGGTTTTTTTGGTTTTTTTGTTTCTTTTTTTTTTTTTAAAATCTCTGAATGCTGATGTGCTTGGTGCGTGGCCAATTTGGGTTTCCCGTTGAGAAGCATGTCGCTGCATTTTCCATTTGATTGTGTAGATCTTTCTTACATTGGTAGGGGACAGAGCAATGCTGGAAAAGAAAGGGCCCGTATTAGCAGGGAGTCTCAGTGATTTTTGTAATGCCTGAAATAACTTCTAACTGACTTAATGCTATTTATCTGTTACAGAATAGTAATCTCTCTGTAACATAATTAAAACATGAATTAAATCATTGTCTGTCCAAGAAGATGGAAAACTTGAGAAAACTGCGTGGTAATTGCCAGAAATAGACCTTTTAATTACAAAAAAAAGTGTTTTGTGGTGCCTGTGTCTTTGTGCCTGGTAAACACCAAGCGCTTTCTCATTTTGGAAACCTGAAGAGTTCTGCTTTGTCTCACAAATTTACGATTTGCTTTATACATATGCACTGCATTTATTGTTTGAATAATGATACGTTTTATTTTAGCAAATACGGGGTCCTGTAAAATAAGCAGTTTTCTTTAATAATAAATAATAATAGTAAGAAAGATGCAAATGAAAGGCCCGCTCTAAAGCTCTTAATTTTTCATTCCCAGCAACGTGGACGTCACATCTGTATGTTTGTGCGTGTATTTATGCCCGCGCTGAAAAATTCCCGTTGTGCTCCGGAATGACACGGCACCATGATTTCATCCTACATATGTTTTCTGTCCACGTCACCGCGTGCCTGACGGTGGCTGTAAGTCCCGCTGTAGGTTAGTTTATTACCAAGCCACTACTGTGTAGTGTCTGATTTTTCTCCAGTGCCAAAACAGCCTCCAGGAAGCCACATGAAAGTTGGGTTCCCCTTCCCACGAGTGTTCTTAATTTATTCCGAAGTCGCGTTTCTAATAGTGGTCTGAGACTCCGGCGCTGTGTGTGGTTTTGAAATTATGGCAGCAAACCGCAGAGACAAAAAAAAAAAAAAAAGCCCCTAGCCCAGATTTTGCAGTTCCTGGATGTAAAGCTGAGTGGCTTCCCCCCTTTTCTGCTGTGGAGAACTTTAAAAGGATTCTGTCAGAATAACTTAGGATCACAATCTAGGTTGTGGAGTGTGGTGGAGTGAGAAATGATTTCTTGAATGGTTTGGAAATCTTGGTTAAATAAATGTTGTGAGACGCTGGGTTGGGGCTTTTTTTCTTGTATTCCCTATAAAGCGTGTCTAGCAAACGTTTGCCGAAGTCCGTACGTGCCCTGCATGCGGGGCTGTGGCTCCGGTTCCGTCCCTGCAATGGCTTTTGGCACCTTTGGGGCCGGGGGCTGAGCGTGTTGCGCTCGCACAAGCCGGGTCCGGGCTGGGGCTTCTCCCCAACCCAGAGACCTGCCCCGATGCACACCCCCACCGGCAGGGGGATCCACGGTTTTATTGTGGCAGGGGGATCCACGGTTTTATTGTGGCAGGGGGATCCACGGTTTTATTGTGGCAGGGGGATCCACGGTTTTATTGTGGCAGGGGGATCCACGTTTGCATAAAAAAAACCAAACGCCCCCCCCCGCCCTGCCCAAACACACTGCAGGAAACAGCCTGTTGAGTATTTAATTTCTTTTTATTCAATACATGTTTAAAACTAAAGTTACGTTTCGAGATTGCAGTTCCTGATTCAGGGAGAGCCTGATTTTAGTGCTTAAACTTCATCCCGTGCTGCTGGAAACCCTCCGGATGCTGAAACAGCGGGAATTTATTGTCCAGCAAAGAGGAGTAGGAGCTGTCACCTGAGCAGAACTTGGCACGTAGGACATAACACATATTCAGAAAACTCATCTGAAGATTATTTTTTTTTTTTTTAAGTATTAAGTTTCTTTTCATTAGTAAATTAATTTTAAAAGTGCTTTTTTCGGGTGTACAGTGACTTGTTAAGACTACTATTGTGAAAGCTATTGCAGAGCTGCACTTATATTTTATACATATATATATATATATACACACTTTATATATATATATATATATATTAGATTTAAGCCTCTTGGCTTGCAGGCCAATGCCAGCATCCTGCACCTCGGCCGGCCCTGGGGATGCCGGGGGTGCCATGGGAGCAAGGCACACATCTCTGGATAATTATCTTTGCTCTTGGTTGGTGTCAACTTTTAATTCAAGTTCGCAGTGTTACTGCGTGACACTTTCAAAGTTATATTTAGACCACGCTGGCATATATTGCTTGCAGGACGTTATTTTTCTATTTTTAATTTATAGAAGTGCTCATCTTCACATATGGTAACATTTTCTCATTTTCCAGTAACATAACAGCTTTGACTGTTATATTATACAGGATATTATGTATTACGTAGTAGTCTGTACTTTTCATGAGAGCCAGCTATTTAGACAGGATTTCTGCACCGACTCTGACTATTTTTTTGAGCGGTTAATTTGAACAATCTTAGTAATGTTTTTGAGTCTGCTTGGGAGGGACAGATGAAGAGCAAACCCTTAAATAATAGGTGACTACGTACAGAATTAAGTGCATGGCTTCAAATTAACAACATTAATTATCAACTTCAGAAGAGAAAATTCCTTCATCTGTGCTCTGACTCATTCATAAAGTTTATTTTCTTTTGGGAGAGATACTATTGTAACGCATAAAAGATGCACCTAAATATTTATCGCGTAGGCTGGTACGGCTTTGCTTCTGCTGCATGCTCGTGGGAATAGTCCTGAGTGTTAGATTAAAGCTTGGTACCCGTTCACTTGTCTTTACAACAGTCGTGGTGTAGGATTAAAAACCACCTTGCTTATATCCTTAGGAAGCTCCTTTCCAATATCAGTTCAGTTTATTAAAATCCTTATCAGTTTTAATTTACAAATACTTAGGAATTCAGCTCTTTAAACACACATGAGGAAAGGAAGAATTCTAAATATGGTTTAAAGGCAATTTTAAGTTGGGGGTGTGTGTGTACACGTGTGAATCCTTGTGTATGTATCGTTACGAGTCCATACACGTGCTACATGAGAGCGGGTTTCCAGCCCAGGGCGTTGGGTGAACACCAAAAGGGTTGTCAAGCATCGGAACAGGCTGCCCAGAGCAGTGGTGGAGTCGCCATCCCTGGAGGTATCGAAAGGCCGGGCAGACGTGGTGCTGAGGGACATGGGGTAGTGGGGGTTTTGGCAGTGTCGGGTTGATGGTTGGACTCGATGATCTGAAAGGTCCCTTCCAACCTCGACCATTCTACGATTCTGTGTTCACCCTCCCCACTGAAGGACCAGAATGCTGCGGGCAGTTCATCCTCTTTCTTTCATATCGGTTCTTCAAAGCGATGGTCTAGACTGGGAAGATAAATCCCGTTTGGAGAATATTTCAGCTGGAAGGACTTTTTGGCTCTGCGGGCGGAGTAAGTCATGTTTGCAAGAGCAGCGGTGGGCAGGAGCTGAGGTCCATCAGCACGTGGACCCATCCCCGGTGCGGGGGATGCCTGCTGCTGGGCAAGGGGTTGGAGCCCGTCCTCACTTCTCACGTGTTGTGACAACATGAACTCTACCCACCTATTTTACAAAGCGGGAATATTAAATGGCTTTATTTTTATTTCAAACTTTTCAAAAGATCCATAAAGTTTCACGAGCGTGGTTCAGCACTGGAATCCAGAATGGCCAAGGACAATTTTAAAACAAATCCTTTAGAAAACTTCGCAGTTGTAAGTAGTGTTATTACTATATTTTTTTTCCTTCTTCCCTTTCTTTTCACTTGCTTTCACACCTTGGCTTGATGCCTTTGGTTTGTAGGCAGGGAAACCTCTTTGTCTACTTTGGTGTAATTTCTAGTGCGAATATCAAGCTGTTTACAGGAAAGCTCTGCAGAGAGGGTGTGGGGGGAGTGCTTAAGTTGGTATTTACTTAGTTCACATTTTAATAATTACTTGAAGAATGAATTTGCTTCAAATTTTAAAGAACTTTAAAAACTAAGTTCACACGTTCTTGGCAAGGTGGCAATTATCTAGATTGTGTTGCTCATCATTGGGTGGGTTTTTCCCTTGGTGACTTTTTCCCCCCCCCCCTCATTTGGGAAGGATCATTTATTGAGGATGAAATTTCATTTGAGATGACGGATGTTCCTAAGAATTAACTTTAAAAATGTGTGAGTATAAGTTACTTCTTTAAAGAGGGTGACATTGATACACTTCATTAATGTAGAAGACACAGCCTATAACTTAGAAAGCCGTATGAAGACTTCAGGTTTTGACATGTTTAAAATAAACAGAAATCACACTTAATCAGCCTCAGCTGTATTCCATATAAATGTATATTTGGAGAATAGACTTCGTTCTCCTGTAGCCATCGGCTGGGAGGTGCAGCCTTCTCTGTGGTCTCATGCTAAAGGTTTATGAGAATTAAGATTTTAACATAAAGTGTCCTCCTGCTTCGAAGAACACAACTGCAGGTCTTGGGTTTTTTTCCTTGGATCAAGCAGTTGTGTGGAGATCAGTTATATAGAAGTGCTTCGGAGCTGAGCTTTTAACTTGCTGGCTTGAAGGTGGATATCCATCTTGGATACCTCCACCGGTCTTCTTAATACTCGGCCTGTGGTCCCTTGAAAATTGGGGATGAAAGTCCTGCTGGGCTTGCGGTGGCTTGGAGAGCGTCTCCTGTGTCCTGTCCCATTCCGGAGACACCGCGTGTGCGCAGCAAAGTGTCAGCTGGAGTTCTCCTAGAGGGGAGTGGTGTCCAAGATGTGTTTCGGGGGTCTCCAGCAATGGAGATGAAAAGCCAGCTCCTCTCTCAGGCGCAGTTTCCGCTCTGCGGGAGCTGGTGTTGCTTTGTGTGTGCCACAGGTGTGTCCACCTCCAGAAAAGGGATGCTGCTGCACCTGGGAGAAGATTGGGGCGGTTCTGTGGAATGTTTTAGTCCTTAGGGACGGGTTTAAAAAAAAAAAAAAAAAAAAAATGACAAAAACGCTCTGGAAAGCAGCACTGAAAATAATAGCCTGCAACTTAAGCAGTGGAAAGTACGTTCTCGGTGACAATTCGGTGGCTGGAGTTGTTGGTTTGCATTCCTGGGGGGTAAACTGGGTTGTGCTGAGAGACCTGCTCTGAGCTGCAAAAGGGAAGAGAAGAGGGGCTCTTGTATCATTTAAGAGAAAAAGGGGTGTCTAAAATCCAGAGAAACACGTTCACCAGCAACCAGCATCTGATAATTGGAAAGTTTAATCCTGTAGCTGCTACCTGGATAAAGGAGAAAAAGTTTGAATCACGGCGTTGCAGCGGCAGCCCCTGCTTTGTCAGCCAAAACGCCTCCTTCACGGCCAGAGAAATGCCCGTCCGTGCTTGAACCTCCTCACGATTTTAGGTACGAGTATTTTAATCACGGCTGATCTGCTGTTGTGCTTGATTTATTCTCCTTGGAGGCTCCTGTTACTGGGCTGGAGTAACAAGGGGGTTTATTATCTCCGTTCCTGGAGTAATACATTGATGACATTAAATGGAGGCATTTGAGTAATTCAGCTATTCAACAACATTTTTTAATCACCGAAATCTCAGTTTTTGCAGTCAATCCTCTTATCCTTGCTTTCCGTTGGATTGATGTAGCTGTTACTTTGGGGACTGGAATCTCCGGAGTTATCTTTTGAGTAGACAAGTGATTGATTTTAGGCATTAGACATTCGCTGAGACGTTATAAACATTAGCCTTTTCTTCCTTCTACTTTGAAGTGGCCTAAAGCCTTTGCCGAACAGGTTAGTTGCCTCAAAGAATTACCAAAAAATATCTTTTTACTTTCTTTGACATCATATTTTTAAAAAGAGCCGGCCGGGCGGTTTGCTGGATGGAGTAACCTTTCCTCCTCCTCCCCGTGTGCGCGCAACTCTCATTATACTCGTAGGAGAACTACATGTGCATCGAGGAGAAAAATAGGTCCCATGTGTCAGAGCTGTCAGGAATTTTTTCTTCCACTACATTGCTTTGCTTTCTTTCTACCTACAGGAACTTTGCAGTTTTTGCACCTTGTTATCCGCTGCCTGTCAAATGTCACATTTTCTAATTCCTTATTCTCCGAGCTGCCGCGATGCTGCGAGGGTTTCGGCAAGATTCCTCCGGCCGTGTTGTGTTGTGTGTTGCTCCGAAAAAAAACCCAAACCTGCGCCGCAACACAGGATTTCAGCTTTAATAGTAGGGAGAGGAGAAATCAGTAACGTGAGCAAATATAATGTTATTTTTCTAATTTGGTCTCCCCGCTTCTGAAATTATACACCTTTCTGATGTCCGCCCGGCACCGAATGTGCAGGGCAGAGCTCCTCTCCCCTTTGTTTAAAAATCTGACACACAAAAATCTAAGCTATAAATAAAAATCATCTCTCCTAGAATGTTTTAAAAGCTATTTAAAACATTCACATAAATAAAAACCAAGCTGGTGTTTATTCAGCATCTCTGCCCTCCTAAGAACATTAGGGTTTTTTTTCAGATAATAATGTATTTATGTAGGCAAGCTAGAGATAACTTTCAAAAAAAATATTTGGTTTAGTCAGGATCTACATTCAGTAGGAAAAATGAAGCTTGACAGAGGAGGAGAAATATGTCCTTGTGAGTGGAGCTTCAGTAAGTGCATTTTGTAATGCACAATGTTTTAAATATTTTTTTTTTTTTAAATAAATGTGGATTAGTTTAAGGCAAAGCTTCCCCTCTATTGTCAGTTTTCTCCGTTTTGCTTTAAAACTTGCATTAATCTGGCACAACTTTTCATATTTTTCTCTCTCTTGCTTCCTTTGCCTTTCTTTCTTTGCGTTCTCTTGCTTTTCTTTGGCAAAAATAAAGTAGGATTGGGTAAAAAAAAAAAATAAAATATATATAGTAGCTATAATTGTTGGCGTTGATGTAGTTGGTTCAATAGCTTTGGTTGCTACTCTCTTCCCACGCTGGTGACCTTGTTAGGCAAAAATGCGGTGGTTACTTTTCAAGTTTCTTTGTCTGTTTTTTGCTGATTGGACTTGCGATTTTTGGGAAGCGGGCGGGTGGAGGTGTAAGCTCCTTCTGTCTTGTTCAGTTGTAGTAGCGATCGCCTATGGAGAGCTGAAACCACCGCATTTCCAGTTTAAATCCACTGCGTGACTAGTAGAAAAATCCATCTCAATTGGGATGGGAGGTAGCAGGAAAAAAAAAAAAGCCCAGTCCTTTCTAGTGTTATCCAGGGTTTGGACTGTAGATCCTTGGGGATGGGGCGTTGATTAAATGCCTACTGTGTTTTGAGCGCTGCATTAGTGTGTCTTGATCCTGCTTTTTATGACTGTTCTAATAATAAGCTTTTAACTACCGAGCTTCAAAATCTGTTCCAAAATGTGGCTGTCGTTTCACTGGGGAGGGCAGCGAAGGTCCTGTCGTGCCTTCAGTGTCGAGACTGTGGTGGCAGAACCTAGACCTGCACATCCGTGTGCTGCTGGCGGTGGCGGGGCCCGTTTTTATTAATAAACTGGTGCCAGATGAATAAATTTCTGAGAATAACGGATGGCAGCGCAGCTTTGCCTCGTGGAAACCCTCAGCGTTCCTGGGCAAGGTGAAGTTCCTTCGGCGGGGAGTAGCAGAATTCTAGATGGCGAGATGGCTGTAGGAAATCAAGCTAACAGAAAAATCAATACAATTTCCAGCCCTTAATCATTGCTCGCAGAGGTGAGGGGTCACCCCCTTGGTAATAGTGCTAATTGATACAGAGAGAGGCTGCGTTAGCGTTTCGCAAGTAAGCTCTATTTAAAGCCAAGTAAATCTAGCAGGAGGTTTTATGGAAACGCAGCAATTTTGTACATAGAAAAAAATTTATTTTTTTTTTTTGGGTAGGATACATAGTGTTTTAAGACTGTGTCGTGTGAATGCTGAGTACTTGCGTGTCAGGCGGCGGAGGGTGATCCCGCTGCCTCCAGAACACAACTCCACTGGCTCATACGTGAGCGCTCGCGGGATCCAGCCTCCACGCATGGAATGGCTTTAAGCCACTCTGAGATCCCATCCATTTTTGGTGGTTTTTTTTTTATCTAGAAATGAAATATGTGTGTTATGCTCGCACACGCGTGCTCTTATATATGAGATTTCCTTTAGCAAATGCTTATTGGGAAAATAAAAATAAATCCTTATTTATTAAAATGTCACCTTGGCTGTGACATAGAGAAGGTGTATCTGGGGTGACGCCAGGCAGTTCATCCTTTACATCGCTCTCGGCTTTAATTCCGTGGCCACAAACGAGCACGGTGATAAACAGACTGATGGGTACCCAGAGCGTTGTAGCTCAGGATGTGACGTGGGTTTTACAGCTTCTAAACGCGGTGACCATTTTTTGCCAAGTGAGGTTTTACTACCCAGAGTTCATTCTGACACTTTATGAACCCCTAGAATAACCCCAATGTTATTTTCTCAAGTTTGATACCCAAAACTTATATAAGAAACTAGGTAATGAAAAAAATGGCTTAAGATACTTCCTTATTGGTGGCTAGTATTAAATTATTTCATTATTTTCACTAACATAAGACTTTAAAATTATGGTTTCTGTGTCTTAGAGCAAAAAAAAAAAAAAAAAGCCAGTGGCATAACTTCAGCAACGCTTTTCCCTTCGTCTGTTTTTCTACTTCTCCCTTCTCTCTCGAGGCACGGCTTAAGAAATTCCAGGCGGAAAGCGTGGATGTGAGGGTGTGCAAGCATGTTTCCCTACATCAGGCATGTTTTTAAAATTTCTTATTCGGACTTGCGTTAACAAATCGCGAAAAATCAGTGCGACTCAACCCAGAAAAATCATCAGATCACAAGCACAATTATTTCACTGGGGGGAAAAGTATCTCTTCAGAACGGTCTCTTCTAAACAGTGATTAAAAACTGGGTGCAAAGTTTAATTTTAAGACTCGGGTCCTTACAATGTACAAAGCCTCTTGAGATCAAGGCCAGAGTCTTTGTTTCCTGCAGTTTAATCGTCCGTCACGTAGCTTTAGATGAGTTAAATCAATATCCGAAATCCTATATTGCAGTGTAATTTAATTAGAATTGTAAATAATTTGGTTGAAATTATAATTCATTGTCAGTGCATTAAAGTATATGCAGGTATGAAAAATTCCTTTAAAGATTCTTTAACTGAACCAAACCCTCTCTGTTCGGAAAGAGCTCTGGGAATTCAACTAGCTCACGGGCTAATTTTGTTCTGTATCTTCTCCGTCAGCAACTTGCAGCGTTTCTCAAAAATATGTGAAAATCTACTGTTCCTGTTAACATCTGCCACTTAACGTTTCGCATGTTCTGCTGCGTTATAAATAATTTATTATATCTGGATATTTTTATTTCACTGTAACGATTGTATGCGGGGGCTTACGCTGGGAAGGTGCTGCGTGGAGCAGAAGCGGAGGGGGTTTTGTTTTGTACTCCTGTCGTAGGGCGTAAATCCCAATCCAAAAGGAGTCCTTAGTGATCTTTTAATTTACTTTTCAAGCCATATTTTAATTGTTCCTGTTAGCTTTGAATTCTTTTCTTAAAGATCATGTATTATTGATATCTTTTTGTTCCGCACCGTTCCGTTGGCAGCCTGTAGCTGTTTCCCAGTTGACTAAAAGAAAGAGCTGCTCAATGTTGAAGCTGCTGTGGTTTTCAGATGTTATTTATTGCCATGATCAGGTTTTTTCTTTGGGGTGTTCCATGTTTAACCTAATTGCTTTTTAGTTTGAAACCAGGGTTTAAAATTATTACAGTTCCTACAAAGGAAAAATTCCATTCATCTTTTTCCCTTGCCTCATAAAACTATTTAAGAAACCACAAAGAGTTGGCCAAGAACTCTGGAATGATAAAATTCATTGCAAGATTAGAGAATTTATCCAAATCTACATGTTGATTTTTAATACTACAAAATTAGAGGCACCTTTTTGTATTTACAAAGAGAAAGCTCCTGACCCGCCAAAGCCGGCGCCGTAAATCACTTGCCGTCCGTCTGGCCAACACCTGATTGCACGTGCTATCGCCAGGAAGGTTTCAGCACTGCTCTCTATTATTTAATGATCGAAATACTTTTTCTTTTTCTTTTTTTTTTGTACCTGCTCCCAAGGGCCAAAAGATTTATAATCCTTCGGGGGCCGGTGGAGCTGCAATATTTCCTTTCACAGTCGCTCCTACTCCGATTGCGAACGGTGCTTGCAGGGTAACTAATATTATTTCCTCCTCCTACACTTTCCTTTTCCTGAAGCCATCAGATAACTGGTTGTTTGTTCTTCTGTGCTCTTGCAACGCGTTCTGCAACTCCGGTTTTTCCACTGGCCGGATTCTCTTTCAGTTTTCTCATGCTTTGTGTTTGGGGGGGATGCCGGGGGAGGGAGGGGGGGATTCGGTTTAGGGATCGTTCCTCCCTCTTTATCCTAAAATCTTTGTTTCCTGTGCCTTGCTCTTTTGCAGAGGGCGTGTAGGAGAAAACTGGCTGCAGTATCCTTAAAATACTTCATGGAATAAAAAAAAAAAATTGCTAGGAAATTGTCCTTGTAGATGAATCTTTTTTTTTTTTTTTAATATATAGCATATGATATTGGAAATTTATGAGGCTTTCTTCTCTGCAGTTGAAAATTGGGAATCTGATGAGCACAATAATAGTTGCGCTTTATTATTGTCTTTAATGATATACCTAGAGAGCTTTGCATTAAGTAATCTTGAGCGTCTGAATGAAATAATAGTGCTTTTCTCCATATCTAGTTTTTGCAGATAATATGCCAGAAATATTTACAGCAGTGGAAGCCCGTACGTTACTTAGCTTCTGGACACAATCATCAGATATTTTAGCAATCCTCTGAAGATTCATGTTGCTTAAGATCATGTGCTTTTTGCATTTTATAAAGTCTTTCAAAATGAGAAAGAGGAAAGAAAAGAAAATGGGAAGAAACATGAAGCAAAGTAATATAAACTTTGATGTTCAACTTTGAGATTACCTCCGGGAATCAAGTGTCAGCTCTTGAAAAACCTCGTGAGATCAATAAAATTATGCAGACTTGAACACCTTAGGTGAAGCCTTTTTGGGAAAATAAGTGCAGAAGAAATCTTCGTTAACGGCTGAACAATTGATGAGACTTTCCCTAAGATATCTTTAAATACAATATAAATGGTTGAGCACAAAAATGCATCACCCTTAAACTGAGATGACTTTGCATGCACATGAGTGCGCGGGAGACTGGAGTACATCATTTAGGAATATAGGAAACCTTTTGTCCGTAGTAAGGGGAAAAAAAAAAAAAACAAACATTCAACATCATATTACATGTTTTCATAAAGGAAGGAGCTTTCCCAAAAAGTAATTGTGATTTCAGTCAGTTTTTCCCTTCTTGCATCATCAAGAAACGTTGTTATTAGGATCCAGAATCCCATATATTTGTCTCATACTGTTTTACTGTTCTTTTTAGTTAAATTTTCAAATGTGTGAGCGGTGGCGCCACATAATCCTCATTTATTTTTGTTATTTTAACACTCTCAAAATCTGTTCTGTTCTCCTGCCCGTTCCACAAGGAACTCTCCTTCCTTCCCCGTCGTGACACTGATCCAACCAAAACCTCGCTCTCGCAGTCTTTTCAAATTGATTTGGATTTGAAAAACTGGACTCCTAAACACTGCTTTTGGTAATTGGATGACATGAAAAGCATAACTTATTAAAGAATTCCCTTCCTTATTTTGTCACACTAATTTATAGAATTTAATGTGTTTTTTCCTGTGGATTTTTTTTCCTCCCGCTTATAAATTTAAGCATTAGTGTGCAGTACGGACTCAATTTCCTCATAGCTTTTATGGATTTAATTACATTTGGGGGCTTAATTTGGTTTAAAAAATCCTGGTTTCCACACTTGTGGAAACTGAAGAGAATCAATTTTTCGCAGTTTCTGCTGCTTGTCCAAACTACCGTGGTGTACAATTAGACTTCCCAAAATCCTGCTGAACCTTTACCCCGTCGCTTTTTAACTGTCTCCATCACACCAGAGTTTATAAGCAGATACACAACAGCATGTAACCAGGCTGCGAGATACGCCCCTGTGAAAGCAGCTTTGCCATGACGAGTAGAATTTGAAATATCGTTTAAAGCAAGTATCTGGACTCTTGGTTGTGAAAAATGGTCCCTGAATTTTTCAGCTCTTGATTCGCTTTTGGTTGGGAATGGCAGGGAAAGGGCTCGCTTGAGGCTGCTGGGTAGGGAACTGTAAAAGCAAGCTCCCCCCTTGAAAAGCTGAATTCAGTTTTGTTTATTTTTAAAAAAAGTTATTTTCCAATCCACTATGAGTACCAGAAAAGCTTTCTATTGCTGTTCCGCCCTTTGCTCAAAGATCCTGAACCTGGTGAAGTCCGTAGCTCAGCTAATGCCCGGTGTCTGTGAAAACCCAAGGATTTTTAGAGCTGGTTTGGATATTGGTTTTCCAGCAGTAAACTGTTTTCTGCTGCCTGTAATTCTGTTGGTTGTCTTAGGCAGTCTTTTTTACTTTAATTCTTGTACGTGGTATGAAATAAAAAGCACATATGCCTGATTTTCAAGCACTGAAAAGCTCAGCCTTTGGCGCGGGTGGCAGCAGGACTGGGCTTTGGGCAGGTACTGCTGCGAACGCAGCCCTTCCCCTGCCCTCCCCGCTTCTTTTTGCATCGTTTGGGAAGGTGGCAACACACAAACGACTCTTTCAAATCCCAGAAGCTGTTCTGATACCACGGAATTTCACAGGGGATTTTTTTTATTTTATTTTTTTCTTTTTTCCCCCCTCCCCCTTTTTTTTTTTTTTTTTTTTTTGAGAAGCAGGCAGCAAGTGGTAGGCAGACCAACTGGGATACTGGGAAAAATACTCAGCATCCTATCCATTATGCATGGCAAGTGTCCTTCAGGCTGGGGGGGACACATCAGCGATTTCCGAGCTTTCAGCGGCTCCTCCTGTGGTCCCAGTCCTGCCCGTCTGTCACGCAGGCTGCCAAGGTTGCCCCATCCCTCTTTCATTTGATATGGGCTGAGAGTGACAGGCCGGGGAGCCAGGGCCATGGCAGGCGGGCGGCCGGGGCTCCGCGTACAGCTGCTGAAAGCTGTCAGGATCTTGCCAGGTCATCCCCTAAATGAAGATCTTCCACCGTGGTCTTTTTCTCCATGGCTGGAGACTTTTCCAAATCCACCACGTGCTTTTCCAGAAGCCCTGAACAGAAGTCACTGTTCATAGCGATGAAAAGCACGGCAGAGATTTTCCCTTCTGTGCCTTCGGCATTCAAACACATCTCTGTTTCGCGTCCTCCCCTCGCGCCCTGCTATTGTTCAGAGCTGCCTTCTTGTGTCCCTTTTACGTCGTGCTCTCACGTTTTGCTTTTTTTTTTATTACTTATTGCAGGCCATCCCTTACATTCTGGGAAGTTTCCCCCATCCCATCGGCCGGCCAGGCTCCCTCTCTGTTTCCTCATCTGCCCCCCAAACAAGCCCAGACCCCATTTTTCACGGTGCGATTTCAAGTGAGCTGTAGGATTTCCCCCACCGCTTCCCCGGTCCCATTTAGGTGCCGTTTGCTGCCCTGGTAGGGCAATGCCGTCTCCTCCTCCCTTTTAAGAGCAAGGAGAGTGATGGCAATAACGAACCTTTCCATGGTGCCAAAAATCTTGATACTAACTTGTAAACCACTCTGTCCCCAGAAAAAAAGGGGGGGAAAAAAGAAGAGGCACTTTGTGTTACTGTAATATTAGGGATAGATATTATTTTTTATGTTGTAATCCAAGGCAAGAGTAGCTGGCTACCTGCCTGTGGTTTCCTTCTAAACTTCTCATACAGCCGCAGGGCTTTTAATTGCATTTGAAAAAAGCAAAACAAGAAAAAAAAAAAAAAAAGCCACCCCAAAATACCCAATGGATGTGGGACGATGCTGCTCCTCGTGCAGGGGTCTGTTATCGCGGTGTTTTCAGCCCGGTGGGGTGAACCCGCCCGACATGGACCCGTAAAAAGAGATGTCTTGTCACAAGATATTTATTCATTAAACTGCATGCATCCTGCCTCTCCTGTTCACCCGGGAAAGTAAGCTACTCTGCGAGTAGTCCTATTTTTAATAGGAACATTCATAAATAAATTCGCCTCAGGGGAGGCGGGGGAAGAGGTTACATCTGCGGCTGTGGATGAAACGGAGTTTCATGAGGACAGGACTAGATTATTTGCTGCTTGGTTCTGTGTTTCTGCCCATCGCTCTGCAACGGGCGGAACTCCCGACTCCCTCAGCATTGAGGCCCGGCTTGTTTTACAGCTGGAAATCCCGCTTTAAAATCCTGCCGGTACGCAGTCGTGGGCTTTTCCTGGGGAAAAAAAAAAAAAAAACCCAACAAAAACCCAAATAAAAAACCGGGGCGCTTTGTCAAGTTCTTTTTCTTCCCTGTGTGCCCCAAGGAGGTAATGCATTTGCCGATGATAAACCCAACAGGTGCCAGGGCCGCGGGTACTGGGGCCAGTTGGCTCTCTGCCGGCCGGCGCACAGTGCCTATATTGTGTCTCCGGGTTTTTGTGTGCTTCCACGTCCTTCTGAGGGATGGTATAACCCAGTTGAAATACATACTTAAACTCCTGAGGGATTAAGTGTGTTTCCTTTGCTTTACAGTTCAGAATTTTACAGTTTCTTTGTTTGGGGGTTCTCAGATTGCTTAATGATTTTTATTTTCCCCCCCCCCCCCTCTCTTTTACCCAGATGTGTATAATAGCAGTATTTGAACCTTAGTAGGTTTGCCAATTTTATTACTCGACATATGGTATATCCTTTTATTTTTGTCTAGTATATCATTCTTCTGCTGAGAAATCCCTTGGTATGTGCTTTTCCCGTATTGCTCTTCAATTGTTAGGTTTGTACCTTTTCTGCACTCTGAAGTTTGCTTTTTTGTTCGTGATTCAAGGCGACAAAATGTCAGACGTTTTGCTTCTGTCTGAAAAGTATTGTTTAAGCTGTCACTTATTGGAAGTATTACGACGGATTAATGTTAAAATACACCTCCCTGGTAACCTCTTGCTCTCTGGTGCAAGAGAAGCAGCGCAGAAGGCGCTGGATGAAGCGGGTGCTGCCGGAGTCCATCAGTCCCGGAGCATCCGCACCCCACCAGTGGCTCCCTGGCGGGTCTGGCACTGGTGATGCTGGTGAGCCCGAGCTTCCCAGCAAGGAGGGAGAACCCTCGCGGGTCTGCTTTGCCAGTGCTGGGGGGGGGGGGGGGTTTGGGGCACATCATCACCCCCAGCCCAGCTTCTCGCAGGGGTTTGGGTGTTTTTTTCCGCCTCTAAAGCGCTCCCAAAGCCTGAGCTCTCCTCTCCGTCCTCTCACCTTGGCCACGTGGAGACGTTAGAAATGGGACTTTCACAGGCAAGTTTGCTTTCCCATAATATAAAGCTACATCCTTTGCTCCAAGTGTTACAGGGGCATTTTAAAGTTGTTTATGAGTCCGTAATATTCTATCCAAAACCCTGCGTGTGTGGCTCATCCTCGCATGTTTATTCTGTATTTATAGCGACCAACGTTAGCAGAGAATGTGAGCAGAGATTGTTTTCCTGGTAGGCCGGGGAGTGGATTCTTTTGCGGTTTGCATCTATATAACTCAATTAAATGGCATTAGGATAGACTTACATCAGCTGAGTTCTCAGCCCGGAGTCCAAATATAATTCTTAATAACGGTGGGTTTACAAGTGATTTTTTCTTTATAAAATTTTATGGCTGTTTTCTTCGGAGTGGGTTCTGAAGCTTTTCTTGCTTTATAGTAAAGTCTGCCTGTAAGAGAGTTCAGACGAGGAACGTTTTCTTTGAGAGTGAGTCAGAGTCTCAGAATAATTTGTAGCCTACTGAAAGTATCCCCGATGTGCTATTCGCATGATAACTCTTGTATAAGCTTCCCAATTCAGTTGTAAAGACACAAATCACTTGAATTCTGTAATTTGTTTCCCACGCAATGGGAATAACACATGGCTTTCTGCTGGCAAATATTTTGCTAATGTTTGTATCTGGGTTTGGAAATTATAAATTGCTGTCTGATGCTAATTGCCGTTAATAATAATAATAACGACCTCTCAGGTAATCTTCTATATAACGAGGAATAAAAATAATTTCCTTAAAGCCTTGCTAATGCTCACAGTGGAATGTGAATGGTTGTCATGTTTTTATATGCCTTGAGAAAAAGGATGAAATTTTGCGTAGCAGCTAACATCAACGACAAACACATCAAAGAAACAGACCCAGTTTAGAAGAATCCTTTTATTTTCAATTAATATAAAGAGTGGGCAGAAGTTGTTTCCCACTGTGTCTTGCCATTAAAATATAGATATTATCCAAAATGCTTGTAATATTCACACGTTTTACTTGTGGGAAGGGGAGCTGCCTGGTGGGGTCATGTGAATTAGCGGGGCGCGAGTGGTCGTGTGTCCTCGGGCACTAAAACTGTCGCATCCCCCCAGGGACGGGCCTCGTGCTGCGCAATATCGCCTGGATTTAGGGGAAATCACTGCATGATAACACTCAGACATAAGATTTAGGGTTTTAAATGGTTGCCGGAGCACCCGCGGGCAATAACCCTCCTGGAGCCCAACGCGTCTACCTCGCTGGGATGAAGGGCTTAAACTGGCCCCGCTGGAATTCAACCAGTGACTTCCCAACAAGTCCGGTTATTTTGGAGCTGATGCTCCAACCACTGAACTATCATCCCCAGCGTAATTAATTCTTAGCCTTTCACCAGAAATAGGTCTTCTAAGCTTTTGGTTGCTGTTCTTGGGTTATCCTATCAGTGATACCTACCGGCCACCTGCAGAATTCAGTGCAGTGATTTCCACGACAGACGCTCCACCTTGTTTTCCTGCCAGGCTTTGCTTTCCTACCGGCATTTAAATTAATAGCTGGGAATAAATGTGGCTGGTTTGCTTACAAATACTCAGGAGGAGATGAGCCGTAAAGACAAGTGGTGGGGAGTTGAATAACTTTTTTTTTTTTTAATTTTTTTTTAGCAATAATTCAGGCAAATGCGTTGTTGAGGCAGACAACTGGAATCCAAAGTGTATTTTAAAATAAAATAGGCCTTTCGCAAAGGCACCGTGCTGGGGCAGTGTAACAGCGTGACGGTGAAACGGGGGGTTTGTGAGAAGGACCGGGATCGGCCGTTTCCGTAGCTCAAGTAAAACTTTCTGCGTTGAAATTTCGTCTTAAGGTTCTCCCTGGGCATCCCTGCTGCCCTGAGTTTTACTTTGCCGTGAGAAAAGTCACCGGCGCGTTTTGGGGCAGGCTGACCACACAGTGCCTTCACTAGAAGCAGTTCAGCATCGCAGGAGCATCACCCAGGAGAGATTTTTTTTGCTCCGATCAGAAGAGAAAAGATATTTTAGCACGCGTTGTGTGTTTAATGTGCCGTTTGGAAGCCCTCCTGCCTAGCTCTACGAAAGGGGAGGATTTTCCCAGCTCCCATCCTTGGGAGGGCTCGTCCTCAGGTGCTGCAAAAACTTGGATAACACCATAGTTCCTTCCTGGCTCTTGCCACCCAGCGTGGGTTTTTTAATTGACTGGAAAGGCAAAAAAAAAAATTAATACCTAGAACATTCTAAATCCATAATTTAATATAACCATACATCTTATACATATATAAAAATTCTCTTTTTAATTGGACGTGGTAGTGGCTGCATTTGGTGGGGATCTGGTTTGGGTTGCAGTTGTCTGAATTTTGATATATTTTTTCATGAGCGTAAGTTGAAACCTGTACGAGCGGTGGGAGGGATGCAGTCTGCTAGGAGACGTTAAATTCCTGCCTGGGTATCGGTTGGTAACGTATAGTTTCTCTCCGATAAGCTTGGTGGTATATTAATAACGATGCTCAGATCTCCTGTGCCCCGTGACAAGTCTGGGAGGACTGGTTTCTTCTGCTGAGTATACTCTTAGATAAGAGGGTTGCTTTTTTTTCAGATTTAACATATTTCGTCTGAGGATTCCTAACCCTGACTGCCAGTTTGTATAATTTACAAAGACTTCTGAAATATATCCAAGAAGATTCATCTCGCTATTCGCAATTTCAATTTTCTGAGAGGGGCGACGTGCTGAGAACCCGGAGTTAATTCCAACCAGCGCGATCCCCAGCCGGGCTGGTTTCGCAGCAGACGTTGCAAATTGCCCAGTGAATTTATGTCTCCCCGAATCCAGCTTTTCTTCTCATTTTCAGTAAATTTCGCACCCGCTGCAGTCTCCCCAAAGATTGCTCAGTAATGGCCGTTTATGGGAACGTTTGCAAAAATAATAGAAAACTCGCAAGTTCCTGGAAACGCCTTCGGATTTTGCCGTGATTCACTACGGTGAATTATTTACTAATTCCACCCCATCTTACACATACTTGTGTGTTGTATGTATTTTTATATATGGCTTTCCAAACGATGACAAACCAGTAAAATAATTAAATTAGAGTATTTCATGAAACTTGCCAACCTCAGGGGGCGGCGGTGGGGGGCATGAAGATTTTTCCAGCCACAAGGAGAATCTTTGCGAGGCGCTGGGTTAATTTAGATAAAAGAAGTGATTCTTGTCCTCGCAGAGTTCTGGATTTAAATAGGCGAGTGTGGGAATGAAAAAAAGGACCACGAAGTGACTTCTTCAGGATCACTCTGTGAGCTATTAATACCTGCCCTAGGTTAAAAGGCAGGTTTTTTGCTTTCTAGTTCAGAGTATTCTCTACTCCTGGATCAAACCTTCCTAGGCAGAAAGAACTCGAAAAAAAGACCTCCAAAAAAATCTACTTTTTTTAGAGCATGACTGCCCAGTAGTGTGAAAAAGGCAAATGCAAGCTTGACTCTCTCTTGGAGGTAGGGAGCTATTAATGCCATTAGCAGACAGTCATCTGGAAAACCGTGCACCGCTCTGGTCTCCCGTATGCAAGAAAAATTAATTCAAAGGGGAACAGGTGCTAAAAAGGACTTGCGGGGGTGTGGGGGGAATGTGGGGCCACACTTAGAAGAGGTGGTTAGAAGACCTGGGCTTCCATGGCCGGGCAGGACGAAAGCTGGTGTGGACAAAATTCTCTATAAATATATCAGGGGGTAAGTACCAGGGAGGAAAAGGACCTGGTTGTAGAGCAGTGTTGGCAAAAGAACAAATTACAGAGTCATAGAATGGTTTGGGTTGGAAGGGACCTCAAAGATCATCCAGTGCCACCCCCTGCCCTGGGCAGGGACACCTCCCACCAGCCCAGGTTGCTCCAAGCCCCGTCCAACCTGGCCTTGAACCCCTCCAGGGATGGGGCAGCCACAGCTTCTCTGGGCAACCTGGGCCAGGGGCTCACCGCCTCCACAGCAAATAATTTCTTCCTAATACCCAATCTAAATCTCCCCTCTTCCAGTTTAAAACTGTTCCCCCTCATCCCATGGCTCCCCTCCCTGCTCCAGAGTCCCTCCCCATCTCTCCTGGAGCCCCTTTAGGGACTGGAAGGGGCTCGAAGGTCTCCCCGGAGACCTTATAATGGGCATAAATTAGCTATGCGTAAATTTAAGCTGGAAATTAGATGAAGGTTTCCAACTATCTTCAACTTTTTTTGCAATTTATGAAACGCTAATCCCTTTCATACGACATGGTTGCCTGTCTGGCAGAGGCAGCGCAGCCCCTTCGGCTTTATTTAGCACAGGGGGGGATTTGTTCAACCAGGGGGTGAGTAACTTGCTCAAGGTTTATGTAAACCCAGTTGTTTAAAACAAAAAATCCTCATAAAAGCCTGGCCTGTTGTCTCGTATTTTGATGAAATTACTAAGAAGATATGAATCTTGTTTAATAGGTCCACTATTTGTCTGTTCATTTCTCTGATAAATACTCATTCCATTTGGATATCTAGTATTTGGGTTTTTTTTTCCTATGAGTGGCCCTGTCTGAATTTAAAATGTGATATATTTGCATTATGCAGAACAACAGCTCTTCAAACCAGCTAAAATCTCTCGCCTTTCTTCATCCCAAAGAGCTGGTAGACCTGCCTGGACCAAGACAGTTATTAAAAATATTGAGAGATTGGAGAACCTGCCCTTGAGGCCCTTTCTCGTTGTGCTCAGGGTGGTGTTACGGGCTCTTCACGTCTCCCACATCAACCTGACTCCTATGTTTGAGGAACCTCGGACCCTGGCAAAGCTTGGAGTAGAAATCCTTCTGTGAAGGTAGTCCCGATGCCTCCTTTGCAGGCGCGGTGGCAAAGAGACCTGAGTGATTGGTTGTCCCACCCAATTTTAAATTGCAATTGAAACCTATTAGCCTGTGATCACTAATCAGAGTCAAAGTTGTTTGTTGTTGGCTTTTATTACTCATTCCACTTTGTCCGTATTAGTTACAGGCATAATGTGATTGCTGTTCTGCTTTGCCGACGCGCGGCATTCC
This sequence comes from Chroicocephalus ridibundus, assembly GCF_963924245.1. NCBI lineage: Eukaryota > Metazoa > Chordata > Aves > Charadriiformes > Laridae > Chroicocephalus > Chroicocephalus ridibundus. The sequence goes on from NC_086297.1 coordinate 11,327,849, forward strand.
CAAGGGACCCTCTTCACTAAAATCTAGGTTTCTCTTTGCAGCTTGACAGGTTGCTCTTACAGCCATGGGATGATTTTGAATACTTTCTAGTTCTCAATGCAAAAAACAAAACAAAACAAAAAAGTTTTATTGTTTTCATAGGTTGGGGTGACATAAATGTTAAAGTGCCTCCTGTTACTTGATATTTAATTATGAAAGCATCCGCTGGAAAAATAGTATAAGCCTGGTGTAATCAGCGCCGGAGCAGGGCTGCTAATCTTTTCATTTGGTCTAGACATCAAGGATGCTTTGTACCGGGCTGGCTGTAGCCTGATAATCTAAGACCTTCTGGACTAAAAGTTTCGGGACTCTTTATGAAGAGGAAAAACTCCTACAGAAAACCCCTTTGGTTCACATCTTCCTCTTTCAGTTGATAAACGCTTATTTGATTAGTTCATGGAAAAGGTATTCTGGATGAACCTGGCGGCGGAGGCGGTTTGTTGCTGCCTCGGTGTCTGGGAGAGCAGCAGCCCCCTGCGCTCCCCGTCAAAACAAAGCTGCTGGGCCTGGCTCTCTTGCTGCTTCCAACTCGGATAAATCCCGTTAAACAGCGTTTCCATTCACTGTGTTACTCTGGAAAAGATTTTTGTAATTAGTTGCGTTCCTAAAGAGAACCCTGGCAGAAGCAAAGAATACATGGACCTGTTGGAGGGGGGCCAGAGGAGGCCACGGAGATGCTGGGAGGGCTGGAGCCCCTCTGCTGTGAGGACAGGCTGAGAGAGCTGGGGGGGTTCAGCCTGGAGAAGAGAAGGCTCCGGGGAGACCTTAGAGCTCCTTCCAGTCCCTGAAGGGGGCCTACAGGAAAGCTGGAGAGGGACTTTTCACAAAGGCGTGTAGTGATAGGACGAGGGGTAATGGCTTCAAACTAAAAGAGGGGAGATTTAGATAGATCTGAGGAAGAAATTCTTGGCTGTGAGGGCGGTGAGCCCCTGGCCCAGGTTGCCCAGAGAAGCTGTGGCTGCCCCATCCCTGGAGGGGTTCGAGGCCAGGCTGGAGCAGCCTGTTCTGGTGGGAGGTGTCCCTGCCCAGGGCAGGGGGTGGCACTGGGTGGCCTTTAAGGTCCCTTCCACCCCGAACCGTTCTGTGATTCTATGAATATGTTTCCTTGTGCTTTTTTCCTCTTTTTTTTTTATTCTTAAATTGCAATAATCCTCCTTGCGATCTATTTTAAAACAATTCAAAGACTGTATATGAAACACCAAAATAATTGCCAACGGTCTGTTTTCCCCAACCTATCCGCATACTTGTTTTTCATGCATCGCAGTCCAGTTTTAATCTGCGACGTGGTTTATGTTAGCCCTTAGCATCTTTAATTAAGGAGTGGGTGGGAGGGCAGCAGCAGGAGAGGGAGGGGATCCCCTTCACCTCTGTGATGCATCGGGAAAGTCATTCGGGGTCAAAACAAAGAAATCCCGTCTCTCAACAGCGGCCAAAACTGAATGCCTGAGGAGGAGTATAAGAATATAAATGAGATCTTATATATCTGATGAGTATTTTAGTTCTTTGCATGGAAAAATTCAGATTTTATCTACCCTGGAAGGATTCCAGTGCTGTCTAAAGGAAAAAAAAAAAAAAAAATATCACTGTCTGAATAAAACCACTGTCTGGTCTGGCACAGCACTGGGAAGCGCTGGTACGGCTCATCCTTTGGGAAGTCACGATGACATTCCTGCGGGGATGGATTAAGCGGGATGTTGCCTGAACTTGTCCTTGCCGGGGCCAGACCAGGATAAGCTCCCGGTGGGGCTGCGCCGGTTACGCTGACCTGCCCCGGCCAGTTCATGGGGAGAGAAAAGTGCAGCCCGTAATCTCTGCTGTTACCTTGCAAATAGATGACCATGAGATTAAGAAAAAAATAATTAAAAAAAAATATTATGTATATCTGTGTATATATATAAAAATATGTGTGTATTTTTATTTTTTTTTAATTTTTTTTTCCCCGGGTGCGAGGGCAAAAGCCCTGGCTGGGGCGTTTCTGCAAATCTCCCACCGTGTGCCGTGCACGGCGTGCCAAACCCTGCGAGAAAGGAGACTGAAAGCCAAGGGGTTGAGATGGTCTTGCTGGTTCGTACGTGGTGTGGCTGGTTCTCGTGTCCTTTAGTCCCGCTGCCGGGTGATCACGGGAATTCCCGTGTTCAGAGAGTTTCAGAGAAGGTGTGAATAAGCATTTCCTGCACTCCCAGGTGCATTTGCCTTTTTTTCCTTCCCCCCCAAATAATACCTTTTGTAAAATGAAGTTTATCTATCACTACTTATTTAGGGAAGGAAAGGCAAGAGGTTACAGCAAAATAAAGCAGGGGGGTTTTGTCTTCCTTGTCTTTTAAACAATTAAGCAGGAGAAACAACCCCTTTAAAATATATCTGTATTAAATATATCTGTAAATATAATTTCTTTTGGAGACTAACTTCACGGAGCAACGTTTTCTTCCCTTTTTTTAATCGAAGGCTGAAAACTGAATTTCTTTTGGAGGCTATAACTTCGTGGAGCACCATTTTCTTCCCTTTTTTTTTTTTTTTTTTTTTTTTTAACAGAAGGTGAAGAGCTGAGCGGTGCCGGGCAACAAGATCGTTGACTGAGGGGAGACTTTTTTCTTTTCCTTGATTTGACTGCAGTCCTCTGGAATGAGATGAGACGCATCCTAAGGAAAGGCTCGGGGCTTGACTAGTTTTTTCCCCTGCCTTCTCGGGGCTTGCAGGCCACCGTGCCTCTTCTCGTTTAACTTATCGGATCTCAGTGCCAGATTATCTCTCTGCCAGCTTTTAGAAGCTGGGCTTAGTTGTCAGCAGCTTGTCTGCTAATAGGCACAACTGTTCTCCATCAGGGCTGTAGGAGCGAAGCATCTGGAAATGGGGAAATTCAGAGGAAATATCGCTGGTGAAACCCAGCGGAGGAACCCCATGCAGATTGGGAGAGTGAGCTGCCAAACGATAAATATTTATATAGTAAATGCATATGCTTGTATGTAAATGAAGTGCTTATAAACCCTCTGAGCAATCCTCCAAACCTGTTTTGCGTACGTTTTAGCGTAGAAGGTAGATTTTAAACCTTTATTTGGATGAGCGCGTGTTTCGAGAGGAGTTGCCAAGGTGCGCGGAGGAGCTGGATGCCCGGCTGCGTTTAGCTGCGACGAGGCGCCTGCCTTCAAAGGTTCTTTTGCCTGATTGTGGTTATTTTATTTTAATTTATTTTTTTTTTTTTTTCTTTCTGGGAGCACAATTTGAGGTATGTTGCACTTGGGTCATTCCTGCGGCCATGAACAGATGGTTGTTTCGCAAACCATAAATTTTATTTTCTCTTTTTTTTTTTAATGTAGTGAAACTGGGAGTTACACCTGAACTTTTCACCACTCGGTTCAAACAAGCACTCAAGTGTGGAGCTAAGCAGAAAATGGTATTTACTAAATAGCACAATTCTGACAATTATTTTCATGATGTGTTCAGTCTTTAAGTGACTTGTAAAATGTAATTGGATTTCTTTCTAATTTTACTACTCCGATCGCATGAGTAGGTGGGCTGAGCATTACCTTCTGCAGCAGGGGTTTTGGTACCTGCCTGTGCCCAAGTATTCCTGATTTTCAGTGATTATTTTCATATCTGTCCTTTTTTTTTTTTCCAGTCCAACATGCAGACAGGGTCACCATGTGCTTTTTTAGTTTTATTTCGTGCTTCCTCTATAAATCGTGGTTCATAAGAAGCATTACTAAATGTTGCAATTCATTTCACCACTTCATATTTAATGACTATCGCGTAAGAGCATCTCGGGACTTGTCTACACAAGAACTGCAGCGTAATTAAATGGAGGTACACGTTTAAGGACTTGCCTACCTAGGGAAATTCACTGGAATTTTAGTGGGATGTGAATTTTAAAGCAGAATTTTTTTCCTCAGGAATGTCTTTTATGGGTACTTTTGTTTAGGAATTAAGAACTTTTTGTTGCAAGCTTGTTTTTGGAGTTGCAGAGTTAGTGTTTCTGGGGTATATACACGCGCTTTCCTCACTGAAGAACTTGAAATCTGGCCCAAAAGTAGATGTTTCAGCGGGTTATTTTTTTGTCATAGAAATACTACAATGTTCGGTTTAGCTCCAGTGCGTAATGACTTTTTTTTAATTATTATTTCAAGAGTTTCCACGAGAGCAACTGATTTGATTTTTACAGTCCTTTCTTGAAAGGATAGCTTTTTATTTTTTAATTTTTTATGCTTGTCCGTAGATAAGCTGGGGCGGGTGGTATCATGTACTGATCTGGGCTCTGCGACGTGCAAAATAAATCCTTTGTTTTATCTTATACTTGCCAGCAATGGGAGCCTGCTCTGATCGGTGGGACCTTGACGCTGGACTTTGTCTTCTGTTTTCTCACAATATATTCCTCCTTTGCTGAATAAAGACATTCAGGTTTTGGTCCAGTATTAGATACTGTAATGCACTTCCGTTATCACAGAAAGACTTTTTATCTTTCGGGGTTTAGTTCAGTGGAAAATGCCCACGATGTGAAAAACTCCCTTGATGCGGAGTTTGACTTACACCCCTTGTACGAGGACCCTCAGTCAACTCTCCTGTTGAATCCAGGTGATTTTTTCTGTTTCCCTTGTGGTTGAATAAAACACCAGTCCCAGCTCTCCAGATTAGATCTGAGGAAGAAATTCTTGGCTGTGGGGGTGGTGAGCCCCTGGCCCAGGTTGCCCAGAGAAGCTGTGGCTGCCCCATCCCTGGAGGGGTTCAAGGCCAGGTTGGACGGGGCTTGGAGCAACCTGGGCTGGTGGGAGGTGTCCCTGCCCAGGGCAGGGGGTGGCACTGGGTGGGCTTTAAGGTCCCTTCCAACCCGAACCATTCTGTGATTCTGTGATTTAATCAGGCCTATGTAGTCAAAGCTTCCCAATCCCTGTGCCGGCACAGACAGAAAGGAGTTTGAAATAGTCCCTGCAAAAGCTCTCGGATGGATACTGGCATCCAGGAGAAATCAGGCCACTGAGGTGCAGGGTTGATTTCCGCCCCATCCCCCCCCCCAGATATTCAGAAAACTTCATATTGGACTAGCACTTAGCAAACAAAGGTGACATTTGAGGCACCTGGAAAACAAATCTGACAAGAGTGGCATTTCCGTGTCAATATTAAAAAGCTGCTGCAAGTTAGAATAGAATCATAGAATCGCTGAGGTTGGAAGGGACCTTTAAGATCATCAAGTCCAACCTTTAACCTACCCTGACAAAAGCCACTTCTAAACCATGTCCCTAAGTGCCCCATCTACCCTTTTTATAAACACCTCCAGGGATGGTGAATCCACCACGTCCCTGGGCAGCCTATTCCAATGTTTAATAACCCTTTCAGTGAAAAAATGTTTCCTAATATCCAATCTAAACCTCCCCTGACGTAACTTGAACCCGTTTCCTCTCGTCCTATCACTTGTCACCAGGGAGAAGAGGTCAGCCCCCATCTCTCTACAACCTCCTTTCAGGTAGTTGTAGAGGGTGATGAGGTCTCCCCTCAGCCTCCTCTTCTCCAGGCTAAACAACCCCAGCTCCCTCAGTCGTTCCTCATAAGGTTTGTCCTCCAGACCCCTCACCAGCTTTGTAGCCCTTCTCTGGACACGCTCCAACACCTCAATGTCCCTCCTGTAGCGAGGGGCCCAAAACTGAACGCAGTACTCGAGGTGGGGCCTCACCAGTGCCGAGTACAGGGGGATGATCACTTCCCTAGTCCGGCTCACCACACTATTCCTGATACAGGCCAGGATGCTGTTGGCCTTCTTGGCCACCTGGGCACACTGCTGGCTCATATTCAGCCGGCTGTCCACCAACACCCCCAGGTCCTTTTCTGCCGGGCTGCTTTCGAGCCACTCTGCCCCAATGCCGTAGCGCTGCATGGGGTTGTTGTGACTGCTGTTGTTGTTCACTGCTGGGTGGAGGTAATATCCATGGCGTGAGCTGCGGGAGTTGGGCGGGAGCGTTGAGCCCTTCGGGTGGGCAGCGAGCTCCTGCTTTAATAACCTTTTTAGGGAAGGATCATGCAGTTTTGCTCACTGGCATCACTCGGTTACTGCTTTGACGTTCAGAAGTGCTGCCGGAGCTGGTGGCACTCGTCAGCAAGAAGCCACAGTTGAGTCGAAGGGAAGGAAGGGTGGCCCAGGGTGGGAGTGGAAAGCACCAATTTATTACAGCCTGTTGATGCTCCATGCAGTGCTTAGGACAATTTTTGCTTATTATGTTTCTTATTATTGTTCTTTTATTTTTAAGAATGGCCTTCTAAAATAGAGAGAATCATGCTGCCTTGTCCATATCTTTGACTTCCTTTTGGCAAAAATTTTTTTGTTGCCAGAAGCCAGAACTAAAACTATATAAACTTCTAAAGCATTTGAAAGGATCACTGTCACAAAATAAATAAATTTAAGCAAGCGAAATAGGTCATTATACTTTAAAATGGGGGAGGGGAGGTAATGCTGATTTGGTGTCTTAATTGGTTTCCAAGCTAAAATTAATAGTGTGTGGAATCCCTCTTAGTAACATGACTCAGAACTATTTATTTTTCAACTCCTCTTTTAACTCCAGCTGAGATTGATGGGCGCGTTATCTTAGCATTTGGGAGATGCAAGCGGTATTGGAATGACAAACATTTCTTGACAGCTTTAGAAAGATGGATGATGTGATGCCCCTGCAACAGGTTTGGGTGTTTGTGCTTTCTGATGGGTCATCGGGAGACTCTTGCTTCACTTTCATTCTTAACGAAGGGGAGGGAAAGGTGAGACCTAATTATTGGTTTGAGTTGTCTTTGTAACTTGACTTCTCAGTGTACTGGTTTGTCATCGAGCCCTTAGCGGAAGAGCGTAACGATGGCCATCCCCAGTTAATGCGCCCAGTTTGTGCGTTATGCTTTTAAAAAAGAAAAAAAGTAGATGGTTACTGGGTTTTGTCTGCAAAGCTGGTGCCAAGTGTTAAATGTACCTTGGGTATCTGTTGTTATATTGTACCTCATTACTCTGTTTGGCAGATCTACACATTCTGCATAAAATCATGGTTTTTTGGAAGGGAGATCCCTTACCAAAACCAATGGACTATGGGTAAAATTGATAGGCTTGACCAGAAACTTCATACAATTTTGTGAGCGACTCTTCCACGTCTTTTGGTCAGCAGAGCTGCGATAGCTTTAGAAGGAGGAGAGAATGCCTTGAAGATGCCACAGATGTGACCCACCACATGGAATTTTCTTGATAGTCTTTACCAAACCTCTTCTGTGCGGTCTAAGGACCCTCAGTTCAAACCCTTTGTTCACAGAACTGCATCTTCGTCGTCAGCTGTAGAATTCAGGGAGGTTTCGTAACTATTACATTCCCCAGCAGAGATGTTTCTTTCCTTTGTGGTCTGTGAAATTAATAAGAAAAAAAAATATATATTATCAGGATATTGACAGCTTTCTGTTAAGCTCTGTGCAGATGGGAGAGAGCAGAGTGACTTTTCTTAATTTGCTTTATTGCCAAGCTGTTCTGAAAAATAAAGCCGGTGTTATACAAATGAAGTTACAGTTTTGCCCTCACCAAGGTGCCTTTGGTATTAACTCTTAACATTTAAAGCTCTGCAGAACAGAAGAAACTAGACTCCTTTTGGCGCTGCGAGCACACGGTGGAGCGAAGCAACGAGGCTCTTCTCTTGCCAGCCAAGTGTAAATCATTAAATCCCCTGCAGAGATTCCTTGCTCTTTTTTTCAGACATCTGAACAACGGAAAAAGTTGTTTTTAAATTTTATTGTGAAGGGGATACTTGTAAACTCTCTTCTGTAGACCCGGTAGATTCCCTATATATGCCATATATAAAAGCGTGACTTGACACTCTTCCTGATATCAACTCTTTAAATACTTTAAAGGAATAACTCTTGAGGAATGATTTTATGAATATTAAGAGGTTTGAGCTGCGGGTAGGTCCAGCCGATCGGTTCAGCGACAGTTGGGCAATGTTACTGGACTGTGTTTCGGAGGCATGTCGGTAAACGCTGATGCCACTTTACACCCGTGTTCACATTCGGCCTTTTTTATTGGTTATATTACAGTGTTCCCAGATTTCATTCCTTGTGGGATTTTTTTGGGTTTTGGTTGGTTTTCTTTTTTAACATTTTGGCCGGGAGGAGCTGTACATTTTTCTTTTCCCACATACAGATGGACCAAAGCAAATTCTTTTTCACAGGTGCCAGTAACTTCAAGTACAAAAGTTAATTTATTTCCCAACCTAAAAGATGTTTTGAATAAGTAATTTATTTGTATGCAACTAAATAAATAACCTTTCCGTAGCCAAAAGCGGGCAAGCCTTCTGCTTTACGTATGGCACTACTTTTGTCTGTCTTGTGAGAAAGAAAGCATCACTAACAGGAGGTGTCAGCCGTAAGCAGTGAAAGCAAACACATCTACGTGTGATATAAGAGACCAGTTTATGGATTAATATTCGGGTGCCTGGCAGAAAGCACATCGCGGTGGATTAGTATTCTTATCGTTTGAGTGACAAATTATAAAAAGCTGATTAAAATGACCTGGATCCAGGACACATGGGCTGGAGCCAGGAGACGTGTGGAAGTGATTTAAATCTCACCTTTCCACTTCCTTGCTCTAATCTCCTGGGCAAGAATAGAGCAGCAGCCAGGCTGCTTTGTTTTATAGCTCTCTCTAGTAGCCACAGGGGACTGAAAAGCAGCCGATACCGATAGTCTGGAGTCACCTGCCCCTTTTACAACTGCCCTGGCTGAAGCCAGGAGCTCGGGATCCATCCCTCTGCAGTTACTAGAGAGAAGTTAAGGCTTTGCATCTCAATTAGTCCAGCTCCTGCCTCTCTCTGCTCTCACTTGCCATCTGGAGGAGACGCGAGTCTCCCGGTTGGCTCTGGAGCTCCTGCTCGACTTAAGCACTTGCGTTGGGCAGCAGAAATACTCCCCCAAGAGTTCCCAAGTAACAGCTTTATTCCACCACAGGAATTTGTCTAAGCCATCTTCAGTATCGGATTTTATCTGCAGTGTTGCTCAAAGCAGCTGCACTGTGTCCAGAGGACCCGGCCTTGTGTATTTTAGGACATATAGTAACTTAAACCAGATACTGACCTTGTGCGATTCCTATCTTCAGCGAAGAGATTGTTATTTGAAGTTTTGTTTGTTTTTTAAATTATACGTTGCACTCATGGCATGCTGGCATCGTGACAAATATGATTTAATATGAGTCTCTCCAAGAAAATGGCTTTGCAAAGCGATTCAGAGTGTATTTGGGTAGGCAGAAAGGTGGTATTTCTCTTCAGCTCTAGTAATTGTTCCTAAAATACATAGAAATAAAATAGATCCCGAAGAGCAAAAGGTATGTACTTCTGCATCTGCCATCTGCTTATAATTCATCATTAAAACTTGCGAATGTCCTGCCTGGGTCGGTGATGGATTTGGGGTGATCACGGTCTGGTGGTGAAGTGTCCGTGGGCAGGTTAAGTTTTCCCTTATTCTACCAGGGCAGCACAGAGCGTAGAGATGGATGTTGCTTCATTGCATTATCTCCGCGAGCCTGGATGGGGAGAAGAGTTTAACCCCGACATGGGAGACACGCCGTTGTGTTGCTGCGTCTGTCCTGGGGTCTGTGGTGCGCCAGCTCAGCCGTGGGAGTTCAGCCCTTTCTCCCTCTCCTGTTTTCATGTCCCAGGTGACCTGGTGTAATGACACGGATCAAAAAATGTAAAAATCCAGGGGAAAATTAGCGATTTCTTTTGGGCAGATCAGGTCATTCTGTGGGTGCAGTTGGTCGGGTCAGCACAAAGGAGGGGCAGGAGGCGTTTGTCTGACTGGGGGCTCAGACCTGAAACGTGGGTTTTAGCAGTTTTCATTTTAAGGTGAAAAGGAAGGACCTAACGGTGACAAAGTCTGTGCCCAAAAGAAAAGGACAGGGAGGCATTCAGTGCTTTGGAAATTGCTCCCTTTGATTCAAGAAGCCCAGACACGTTGATGGGCAAGTGCCTGCCCTCCTGGAAGCGGGGCTGGAGGAAGGCTTGGAGTAAAGAGCTTTGTTTGTGGATGCATTAATTGCGTGCTGAATAAAAAGGACTTGTTGGTGGTAAATATTTAATATTATTACAAGTCTTTGGCAGCTGGCCAGAAGCCAGTATTTCTTCCCGTGAAAGCTGTTTTCTCCAAGGTGGATCACGGAAGGCGAAAGCCCGTTTGCAGTATCCAGCTTGCATTTCCCCGGGAGCTGTGGCTGACCTCCGCGAGGCCTCGGGAATACACTAGTTAGGTGGCTCCCAGCGTCAGCAGTTTGCAAGATTGAACAGCTTATAAAATCAGGGCCTGGGTTCATTTTTATTATTATTATTTCATTTTTGTTACAATATCTTCTTAGCAAAATACGATGTCAGTGGGAAGAGCTGGACTCGGTGGTGGTCACCCGACCTGTTTGCTTGTTTACCAAAACAGGAGATTCATGTTTTTTCTCCCATTTCAAGTTTTGGACATCGGGTGCATTGGAAGAAATGAGATGAAATGAGGTTGTTCTTTTATCTCCATGCATTTGGGCTAGCAAATTTGATTTAAAGATGAAGACAAGACAAATATTGTATGTAGGGGTAAAGTAGCTAAAGTAATTTGATGCAAATCCCCCGTTCTTTCATTCAAAGTTATTCGTACAACCGAAGACCTCATGTAGTCCTTAATTATCTTTTCTTCCTTGATTAATTCCGTGCTTACTGCAGCGTGCTTGGACACAACGCATGCGAGCCCAGGGTCTTTCCTTCCTCCCTCGCCGCCTTGCCCCAGGTGAACGCCAGAGGCGCACCCACACCTGCGGTGACAGCGGTGCGTCCGGCCGGGCTTCGGCTGTCGCAGCCACCGTGTTTCGGGATACGTCCGTCATCCTCCCCCCGTCCCGACCCCTCGTCGTGGTGATGGGACTCGCAGGCAGAGCAGCAGCGTATTAGCACCCTGTCGTTTTGACACTCCGGAGTGTTAACATGTCTTGTGCTTTCCAAGCTCCTCGTGATGGTAATTCCGGTATCGCCAAATGTGGTGTTTGGGCAAAGTGCTGATGAAGAGGCCACTAAGCTGTAAGAGTTTAATGAGCGCTTGTTACCTCGGTCAGAGCCGCTAAAAGGCTTTGGATGAGCTGAAAGCAAGGCCAGAGCGGTGTGCCGGGGGCTGCGGGCACCGCTGCCCGCTGAGGGCACTTCAGCGCAAGGAAACAGCTGGAAAAAAAAAAAATCTCAGTTTTGGGGGGAGTGGATGTCTTTGAGGATCCTTAGAAATGTCACACGCTTCTAAGCGGTCAAGGAGATAGCAACGTGTCATCTCTTGAGCGCTTAAAAGCAGAGCCCGCACAGTACGTCGTTAATCTGAGGGGATAAATCAGCGCTAATTGGAGTCTGTGAGGCTCTGCGTTCTCCATCCTCAAAACGGGTTTCTGAAATGACAGGTATCAACATTTTTCTTTGCAGTCACCTCCCGTTCTCTTCCCTGTACGGAGCAATGGGCTTCTAAACACTGGCTAATGAGAAGAATGTGTCTTTAGTGGAAGCTTTTTTTAAAAAAAAAATAAATAAAACCGTGGCAGCTGCTTTACCTATCAGACCTTTCTTGGGTTGGCTGGGACATGACAGTTTGGGGTTTAACTGCCCTTCTCTGACTGTAAGTAACATTGTTCAGGCTTGCATCAGTCTCGGGTTTAATTAGAATCCTCTTTGAAATGGAAAATATTAAAGCAGATCTATACCTAGACCGGGAACTGCAGAGCCAGAGGGTTTTCAGATACTGCCTTTAAAAAAAAAAAAAAAAAAAAGAAAAAAGCGCCGTTTCTAATCCTTAAAATATTTGCCTTGCTTTATTTTCATATCTTGAAGACAAACAGGTGCTGTGTGCCCTTTATGATTCTCAAATATACAATCTCCAAGCCAGCAATCTCTAAAGCCTTCCCTTGTTTGTACAATTAGGGTGGGATTTTCAGAATCGCTCCGTGTTGGTCTGTCTCTGCTCTCATTGAAGTCAAACCGCCACTGGCTGCCGTGAGAACCGTGTTAGATCAGTACATGAGTGCTTCTGAAAATCCCTTCCCTTCGCGTTTTTTTTTTGGTTTTTTTTTTTAGTCACATCTGTGTACAATTGAATAAAAAGACCTTTGTAATATACTTTAATTATTCTTTGTTGTTTTCATGTAAAAGTGATTGAAAGAAAACCAGAAGAAAACCTATAATAATACTCTTGACTTTGATCTTATTTACCGTAAATTATGTGTTATGTTTTTCTTCTCCTTTTATGTAATTATATATTACTTTATCACAATGTAAGATAAATCACTGAAAACACGAGGAGTAGAAATAATGAGGTAATACGCAGGGGAAGAGCATTCGCTAAGGGAGGAACTCGACTCCTCGTGGTCTGACGGGTTTCCAGTGCTGTTACAGCAACTTCCCTTTGAACGCACGGAAGAACAGGGACACTTCACGTGAAAGGCTGGTGCTAAAACCCGATGAACTTAGAGTCCGCGTGGCCAGCTGCGAGGAATGCCTTTCTGGATGTCAGCTTCTCAGGAGACCTCCGGATATTCTCCAGATAGCCATACCCCGTTCTGTCCCCGCGCTCTCCACCGTGTTTTGGTCCACCCGTTCCTCCCTGCTTCATGGGCCATTTTGGTTTCCAGTGTGTGTTTCAGTGCTGTTTCTGGTTAACTGCTCATTCTTTGGCAATACCAAAGAAAACCAAAGAGGATCGGAGCTTACTGGAGCTCAGGGGAAATCAGAGAACCCCAGAAGCATCTAATTCAACAAAACCAATATTTGCAAGACTTGCCCTCTACAGCCCAGTTTCACCCCTGGCTGTAGAGGTTCAGTGAAGTGCCCAAGTGGGGAGTCCAGTTGTACTGCTTGTTATTTGCATTGTGTTAAAAATGTTACCTTGGGTCTGCAGCAAGAGCTTTTAGCTGAGGAGAGGCTTTGGCCACCAGCCGCCCCAATCCCCGTAGCTGGTCTCCACCTCCCTGGTGTGATACAAGGCACGGAGGGTTTTGGAGACCAGCAGCACGTCAGTGCAGGAGGAGGTGACTGCTCTGTGGCCACAGCCTCATCTCTCCTTCGCTCATTAATGCCATAGATTCACCTGAACTGCCCTTCAGAGAGAAATAGATACATCCGGAGGGCAGTTCTGCTGCCAAAGGGCACATGGAAGCCTGCTGAGATGCAGGGGTGGTATCGCAATGGGAGGACCACTGAGTTGCCTTGAATTAAATTGTCTTTTAATAGCAGGGTTCCGCTCCGTCTTTAGACTCGTGGGATTATCGGTTCTGATTTAAATATGTGTTTAGCATTAGAGGAAAATGTTATGTCAATACGTGGAGGACCGGTTGCCTATTTCAGCCGCTGCTGTTTCCACCATGTGTCACAGATTAGAGCTGGCCCTGGACGGGGGCCAGGCTGGTGCTCGATACGCTCTAAATCCGGAGTGGTATATGAGAGACCTTTACTAGCCTAAGTGCGGGTGATCTGTTTGATAAACCCTATGACATAGTGTTCCTCTTAATGCCCTCTATTTATGTGTTTGCGTGGCCAGGAGTAAAGGTATTGCGCTGCCATAATTCCGTAGTTAGACTCTCTCCCGCGGGAATGACCACGGGTGGCAAATGCAGCACGTGCTCAGGGCTTTCCATCCGCTCCGCTGGCTTAATTAACTGCAAATAGTCAGGTCATTGTCTTTGAAAACTTAATAGGTGGTGTCGGTGTTTAACTGATGATACGGAAAGAGCGAGAGGGCGTCCTGTCATCCTGTCCCCGGAAAGGCCCAGGACGCCCTCTCACCCTTTCCGTACCCTGTTGGTCCTCGAAGTGCCGGCGTAGCGAAATGCCATCTGCCTCTGCGAGGCGATGCCACGGGAGTCTTGGCTCAGTCCAAACTAAAATTGTTAATCTCTGTGCCCCCCAGGAAGCCTGAGTGATTAGCTGCCCGCTGCATTCACTGCTGTTCCCAGGAGGTAGCTTGAAGAAATTAAACGTTCTTTAACATTTCAGTTAAAAACAAAGTGGAAACCAATATGAAGAAGCTGAAGGAAAAAAACCCCATGAGTGTAAACAGCTATAAGCAGTAATGTGACAGCTAATCTCAGAATTGTTAGATGTTTAAGATATAATTACTGTATATTAACTAGATGAGATCTACACAAAGAGCCTGATGAGCCTGCCAGAGAAATAAACCACAAAGTACTAGCTGGCCTGATTTATTTTTTTCCATCATCGTGTTTTAAATGTTCATCCATACTGATTAAAATTTAGGTTAGGGTCTGGAAAGCCGGTGCCAAGTTCTGTCTCTCGGGGATTTTTAGATGCTGTAGATTTAACCCTCTGTCTGTCCTTTTGATGGCTGGCTTCCCAAATACCTAGGGCAGATAATATTCTGCCTTGTCCAGCTGAACTGATGCAGTCGGACTTCCTGAGGAAAAAGCCTCTTGAGTGCTTCTGAAATATTTATTTGTCCAGGATTCATCTTACTGAATTTACTGTTTGCTGAAACAGGCAGCGCTGCGTTGGCCTGGCATGAGCTAATGTGTTTGAGTTCGCCCTTTCGCTCCTATGGAATGATATTTGAGATGCACATTTTTTTCATTTTTTTTTTTTTCCCTAGAATATCAGGGGAAAATGATTTCAAGTGGGGAGAGAATTTTGCTGAACATCTGGGAGCAAAATGGGAAAAGTTTGATAAATGGCATCTTGCTGACATGTAATGGCAACTAGCTCAGTGAAGGAATCTGGGGCATTGCAAATAAAAGGCTTTTTCTTAACTGTGGTTCAATCGGATATGTAGTTTCGTGCGTACAGTTGACAGGAACAGATTATTCAGATTGTCAGATTTAAAAAAGCGAAAAAATTCAGACTTTAGTCATGCAGTAATCTGAATTTCGGGAGCAGCCGTGTCTGTGTACAACAGAGACGGACATTTTTTGACTACTTAACTCAGCAGAGAAGTTTATTCAGAATTTATATTCTGTTCGGGAGTTAGCTACAATAGTAAATATATGGAAATATTTTGTACACTGATAATGGTATTGTCGGGTTATACTGATAACTCGACTGCATGAGTTTGAATTCTTTCAACGGTGTTTAAAGTCCAACTATTCTTTATTACAGTCATTTTATGTTTGAGACACACTGAGTTTAAAACCTGTGTGTTATTTTGATTTTATCCATCGCACGTGGAATACCTTTATTCATAAGCCTAAATACTCTTAAATCAGCCAGAATCTCCTCGCATGCCCAGGCTTAAACTGGAAGTAAGCTCATGGCAGTCAGACTTTGCAAACAGAAATAAAGGGAAAACTGTGTATTTAAAAACAAAGCAAAACTGAGCGTGGCTCAAAATATTTTGGGGAGGAAAGACTTTAGCCGTATAGAATTTTTCCCTTGTATTGCTCTACCAGTCGGATGTCAAATGACATTTTTTCTTCATTTAGCATAATTGTCTCTGAAATGTAACAGTGAAACAAACCATTAGCAAAACGCTGAGCTGTCAGAAGCAATCACTGGTTTCGGATCCAGCCGGGTGCTTTCCCTGCTCCGAAGGTACCGGTTGCGGTTTCCTATAGAGGTTCTTTGTGAAGCATCCAGTGTTTCAAGGGCAGCGTTGGAGCCGTGTGGATCCGACCTGCCCTTCGCAGGCAGCTGCCGGCTCCAGGCATTGCAGTGGCCCCACAGACTCCTCTCGGCTCTTCTTCTAAACCAGGGGCTCCATCGACTTCGGTTGTAGGTGGGAGTGACCGTTGCCACTGCAGATCATAGGATCATGGAGTCATCTTGGTTGGAAGGGACCTTTAAGATCATCAAGTCCAACCATTAACCAAACACTGCCAAAACCACCGCTAATCCATGTCCCTCAGCACCATGTCTGCCCATCTTCTAAATACCTCCAGGGATGGTGACTCTACCGCTTCCCTGGGCAGCCTGTTCCAATGCTTGACAACCCTTTCGGTGAAGAAATTTTCCCTAATATCCAACCTAAACCTCCCCTGGCGCAACTTGAGGCCGTTTTCTCTTGTCCTACTGCTTGTTACTCACGAGAAGAGTAAAAACCCGCCCAAGTCTCGCTCTTTCCCAGGTTTGGACAGTTTCACAAGCATGACGAAACGTGAAGATGATCCCTGCTGCCAAATTTCTTGGCTTTAGAGCATAGTTAGCAAGTTTTGTTTAAACAGGATAACTTTAGCATGTGGGCTTGAGCACGTGCATGCACTCACTTGGATATGTGCTGGACTTTCTTATAACCTTATCTCTGGGAATGGTTAAATCCATCAGGAAGATGGTTCAACCCGAGGTTGAAAACGTCACCACGGATGGAGAATATCATGAGCATGATAGGGATGGTCTATGGGTATCTGATCCCTGCCGCGCTTGCAATGTGTAGGAGCAACAGCAGAGGTTCTCAAGTTGTTATATAGTCGTTACTTCAAAGTAATTAGATGGGGAAGGTGGTTCCTGGGATCTCTGTGTGCCCGTAAATGGATGGCCCTGTCTTTCCCGGGATGGGCACCTGTAGGGCTCCGATGAGCACCTGTAGGGCACCTGTAGAGCTCCCTGCTGCTCCCGATGGCCCTGTTCCCTGGGAATGAAGCCCCATTAAGTAGCAAGACCAGTAACGTGTCACTGTCAAAATGATGTTTGTTAATTTTGTCTCTTGTTGTGTAAAAGGTTGCATCAGCTTGCTGGAATAACATAGGTTTTATCACGTACTTGTTTATCGTACAGTCACCTTAAATCTGTCTGCAATTTACTGGGCTTACTGTCAGTCCGATTGTTTGAAATTATGATTTGTTATGGTGCTTTTCCTACATATTCACCATAAATGGGATTCTACCCCAAAACCTCAGACATAACGTCAGTAGAAAATGTTCTTTTTCTAACTACATCCTGCTCTTTCTATGGGTAAATATATGCTTATTATTTTTATTATTATTTTGCGCACGTAAAACTAATTGGCTTTGCCGTTTGCTGCGTGGCAAAGCGCATTCGGCTTTTCCAGTAACATTCTTCATAAAATAGATCATACGGAAGGCTGCAGGAATTCCTAGCGTGAAGATGGTGCCGCCTGAATTTTCCCAGAGGCGGTGTTTAAAGTCAAATTGGGTTGTGACATTAAATAACACCATATGGCGTGTGCGGTCCCCGCTGCTCAAACTGGATGCTCAGCGCAGTTTCGGTGGCGTTTTACAAGAGTTGATTGATTTTGGGGTGGGTTATAGGTTCTCAGAAGTTAGACGATCTTGAAAAAAATTGAGCGTTTGTCTTTTAAATACCAAAAATACAACGTTTGCGAGGGCTGTATGTATGTGTGCGTGCGATTGCGTATGTGTAAAAGCTGTGTCAATCCGGTGGAGAACAGAACTTGGAATCAAACTACTTCAAATAATTAACTTTTGGGGACTTGTGCAAACTATTTTTGTCCTCCAGGTGATTTTCTTTCTAAGGGGATGCCAAAAGCATTAATGCAGACTATCAAAGCTCTGTAAAAGGAGTTTGCCATTTGCGTTGTATTTCCGAACCTTCAAAAATAGAGATTAAAGCACCTGCAGATGCAGACGGTACATTCCACGCATGGCATGTTTTCCGGCATCCTTTCATTTTGATTCTTCCTTCTTTTTTTTTTTTTTTTTTTTTTGTTTTGTTTTTATTACAGTTCTTTGAGGTTCCGTTTGACTCCAATATGAACAGGACAAAAAACAGACCACTGGTGCGAGGACAGATCAGGTAAGGCTGTGCACACCTGCCCCGCTAATGAGAAATGAGTCTTCACCTTGCTTTTATCTGTCTCCAACCTTCTCTCTCTCTCTTCAGATGACAGAAAAATAGCAATTTCAGACAAAAGACTAAAGAAAGAAATGCACCTCTCTGTTCTTCGATATTTCTTCAGGTTTATAACTTACATGTGAGGAGTTTGGGTAATCAGCCGTCCCTTAAAATACTGAATTTCTCAAGGCAGCAGCCTTTCCACTCATGTATTTCTTCATGTGTGACGACTGCACGCACAGCTGAACTTTTGCATTAGTTTGTAACGGCAAATCTTCAAAATTTCACGTCTAAGAACAAACACAAAAGCGTATATTGGTTTTAGTAGTCACGTTTATCCGTTAGATCACAAACATTCATTTGAATCTCCCAGCAGAGGTATGTGCAACTCATGTATTTTTGTTTTCTAGGGCGCCGCGTTGTCTTTGCCTTTTCATGGAATCACAGAATGTGTTGGGTTGGAAGGGACCTTTAAAGGTCATCTAGTCCAACCCCCCTTTTCCACATGCGTAGCACAAAGCTTGGGGTGAAAGCACACAATGGTGGCATCTTACGAAAAGAAAGTAAAAAATTTTCATCATTTATTTGATCATCATCCACCAGTAAATCCCCCCAGCCCCCCTCAAAGAACAAAAGAAGACCTGTGTTAGCACAGGGATTCCTTTAAAAAAAATAAAATCCTTCATTCACTCTGTTTTCTGGGTTATATATCAGTGCAGTTTCTCAAAGACTAAAAAAGCAAAGGGAAAAAAGAACATCAGCAAAACCCTCTAACTTATTTGCAAACTAAAACTGAAGGCCCAATTCATAAATGATTCAACAAACAATTTTAGTATTGCGTTTCCATGATTTGTGCCAAGGATTATTTATAACAAAATTATGTTTTCCCTTAGGCTTCTGCGAACAGTTGGTCCTATTTATTTCTGTGTTTTATCCATCACCTTTGGAGGACTGAAAAAAATGTGATGGATGAAATTACAAGAAAATTGAGACAAAATAGTAAAGCGAACCTCGGGGGTAAATTCACTTGCGTTGTAAATAGTTAGAGTGCTTCAATAAACTTGTTCCGATTTGTTCTTGAAGATGGTGCTAATTAGAGATTCCTGAGTTGAGTTAATTTTATTTAAAAACGTATTTTAGGGACCACTGCAGTGAGGGCATGCGTTGTACGCACTGTGAGTCAGCCTTAATTGTGCGGTTCAGGGGAGCTGCTCTTGTGCTCCACTCGCACGTGGGCCTTCAGCCCTGGAAGAAGGAACACTTGTTAGGAAGAAAGATGAATTTTCTTCTTCTTTTTTTTTTTTTTTTTATCATAGTCTCTTAGCATGGCTTGCAGTGTGTCTGGAGTCAAAAATATAGCTAGGAAACTTTCTGTCAGCTTTTGATTCAGAGAAAGCAATTTGGTTTAGAAGTTTCCTGCGTCCTTAAATGAACTTCACTGTCATCTGAATGCACCACAGATTGGCAAAACCATATTTAACGGATTTTCTTACTTCCCCCCCTTCATATTTGCTTTCACCACAAAATGGTAATGTTGGGGACTTCGTGTAATCACTCATCAATCTATCTACCTGACTGTCAACAGCTAATTTAAAGTTCTTTAAAGTGTCACTTACCTTGAATAATGCCGCTCTGGTTCCCTGTAGACCATTGAACACGCAGACCTTGACGGGGGTTATTTCTTCTGTGGTGTGCCAGAGGAGAATAATCCAGTGCAAGTGATCTAACCTTGTTATGTTTTGCCACATATTCCCTGGTGTTCCTTGAACTCTTTCCTTCCTGGCTGATTAAATAAAACCCTTAAATGGTTATGCTAAAATTAGTCAAAAACCGACGAGACAGGGATGGATAAATTGTACGTAAGAGACTGGTGTCTTGGCTCCGGGAAGGGATCCAGAGAGCTTGGGGTATGTACAGAGTTCTTGCCCAAAATTTGTCTGCCATTTGAGTTTTGACATTTTCTTCTCTTTAGCTGCACCATATCATGAAATGTTTGCTGCTTTTTTTAATTATGCTGTGTTACAACATCTGTGATTCCCAGTGCAAATGGGGCTTCTCTCTCTCGTTCTCTCTCTCTTTCTCTCCCTTTCTCTCTCTCTCTTTCTCTCTCTCTCTCTTTCTCTCTCTTTCCCTCTCTCTTACTCATTTTGTATAGTCCTTGATACAGAACTGGTCAGTATGGGTAGCGATTTTCGCGTAGTCCAGTCCTGAGCTCGAGATGCCTTTTGAAGAGTGAGCACCTCCTTGGAAAGGCTTTCGATGGTGGCTTTGATGTGAACTTCTGCCCACTGAGAAACAGCACTGAGACCAGTGACATTTCTTATAGAGGTTGTGGCATCCCAAAGACAATTCTTAGACGCTTTGAGCTTGGGCCAGAATCAAACTGGTAACCCCCAGTGAGAGGTCCTTGGTGTTACTGAGTCATCCTGTCCCTGGACGAGCTGGCGTCTCCATTTCAGATGGGCTAATTCATGGAGCTGGCTCATTAGGAAACATTACGCTGTTGTAGAGAAATTATTCCCGTGTGTTTCACTTTGTGGCCTCCGTTGGCAGCTTCAGCCCCAAGTTTATTTCGGTTTGAGGTCAACTGACAGTTCTAACTGACCTTGCTTCCAACGTTTCTCCCCTTCCTTTCTGCCTGAAGCCTTCACTTTGAGGAAACACCACAACCCCTCTGTCTTGGCGACACTTGGGTGTGTGCCTTTCCCTGCGCACACGTTCATGTCATTCCCAAGTCCCCATGTCTCAGCCTTTTCTACAGGTTGCCCAGGACTTGCAGTTTCCTTTGGCATCAGTGAGGAACCTCAGTAGCTTTCAGAGAACTGCGCTGTGGCCAGGGCTGCACTGTGAAGTGTGAAAGTCATCATGGCCTCCGTGGTCTGGCTGGGGACAGTGTCATTATTGTACTGGTGACACTCAAGATGTGTTGAAGGTAGGCAGCTTTGGCCTGACCGTCGCTCCAGGCAGCACCTTGTGAGCCGGGAACCAGTTCTGCAAAGATCTCTGGAAGGCTGGCATTTGCAAAAGTGATTGTCCTCCATCCTTTGTGAAGTCCTCTCCATATTGCACCAACTTTATGGATGAAATCATTATTTCGAGGCTCAGCGTGCCCCTGCTATATATATATTTTATATCATTTGGCTTGGACCAGACCGTACAGGCAGTGATACCAGAGGACTCTGCAGAGCTGGGGTCTGCTGCACACAGGGCCAAGGGTACGTACCTGCACCTTATTTGCCAGCCCCAAACCCACCGCTGATTCCCCCAGGGACTCTTCTGACGCTGTTGCTAGATTCGTGACAAACAGCACCTGATCGTTCATTGACTGCTTGCTTTCCAACGACCTGTGTGATTGGTACGGCTCTGAAAAAAATGTTCCCTTTGAGCAATGAGACGGAACCGTCCTTATTCTCTATTCAGAGAGTAATCGGAGACATCCTGTTGCAAAAATAACAAGAGGAGACCCAAACACAGCATGGCTCTGAACGCCATCCATCATTCCAGCCTGCCCACATGTCCTCCTCCCTCCCCTGACCCCTCCAGTCCTCTTTGGAAACACAAACAGCTTGAGATGTTCTTCGTACTTTGGCTGCAGTGTTAAACTCGCTGGGCACGTTTGCCTTTTTGCATTATAACAACAGCTGATATTAGTTTTCCTGCTATGAATTGTTTTTTATGTCATTGATAAGGAAAAATTCCATGCGCTCACACAACCTTAGATTCGACTGAAATGGCGGCAGCTTTTCCTGGTTTCCTGTTGGGCATGATTTATTCCCTTGCTTTTTAAGGTAATGGATTTAATTTTCCTGCGGATTAATTTAAATAAACCTCTGGTATTAGCTGCAGTAGCTGAGTGAGCTTAGCCTCGAGGATGACAAGTGTCCTGCTCCGTTATATTGTACAAAGTGACAGTTTTGATGACCCTTCTACACAGAACTGCGCACGGTCTTCTTAAAAAGTGGCTGGTTTTATGAACTTAATGTACTGCTGGATCTGCTGTGCTAAGCACTCATAAAAAAAAAAAACTTAGTAGTTGTACAGGAATAGTTTTTCCTCTTAAAAAAAAAAAAAAGTCATCAAACAGCATGTTCTAAATAACTAATTTGCGACCGCACGGACACCTTTCAGTTCTGCTCCCACAATATTTGGCAAATTGGAATTATTTTCTCTGCCCAGTCCTTTGGCTTTGGCCTTTTCCTTCTGCGTTTAAGAAGTTGAAGTCTATTAACTTGGCAGAAGGCGGCACAACACGGATAATGCCTTGGGTGCTTCAAAAGGCATAATCTTCGTGTTGTTTGGTAAATATTTTTTCCTAGAATCCCTCTAACCTCCTCACTTAGCAGTGCCCAAGGAGCTGTGGTTCTGTATGTGAGCTTCCCGCTTCTTATGGCCGCGGTTGATGATTATTGCAATTAATGGAGACAGTGACGCTTTTCCTACTGTTGGATATTTCTGAGTGGAGTCTTGACTTTGGTCAGTTTAAACTATAAGCCAAACTCTGGAAGAAGAAGACCAAAAAGAGCTCCTAAGGTAGCACTGTTTCTCACTGATGGCTCGTATTTATGAATTGTAGTTAAAACTGCAGATATATCAGTTGGACATTCATAAACTGATAGAATATTGCAACACATCGGACGTTCTATATTCAAAAACATGTTAAAACTCAAGACCAGCTCTATGTAAAGCTGAGTTTCCCACCCGGTTGCCTGCAGTAGACTTACCACCACAAAGTGTAACAAAACCGGGCCGTGCTGAAAAAACGTTGAGTGTGTTTAAAAAAAAAAAAAAAAAAAAAATCCCCTCCATAATCACTGCCGATAACTCTGTGTAATTAGCTTGACTCTTTGCTTGCTAACGCTCGTGTAAATCAGGAAGGTTTCTACTGATGTTGGTGGAGCTCCAGTGCTGTAAGTGAGAGGAAATCCGTGTCCTCGGCTTACGCTGAGACCTGCGTTAAGCGTTTCCCCAGCCCAGCTTTAAGCCAGAGGTTTAAAACCCTCCCCAAGGGTTTCGGAACAACTTGGGTTCCCGTTTAAAGACCAGCCTGCGCTTGGCTGATGGGGCTGCTCCCTTGGGTGGTCATTTCAGACAGGTTTCATTCTACTTAAGTGAAAACAAATAAAACAAAAAGTCCATAAATCTGCGGTTCTTCGAGGATAATCATTTTTAAGAGATCAGATGCTCGTTCCCTGCAGGGAAACATTCCAATATTTTGTTTAGAAAATACCTCATTTTAAAGGGACTGCCCTGAGATCTTTTTGCATGATAAAAATGTTTCTTTTTTCAGTGGGAGGCTTTCCTCTTGTTTAAACAGGGCACAATTCAAAGCAGACACCACCACGGCAGCCTTTTCAAGCATTTTTTTTCTTTTTTTTATCTTGCTTGTATTCAGGCTTTATTATTTGAAAACAAGTAAATGCATTCCTTCCCCACCACCACCCTCCTGGCGTCTTATTTTTTTTCCCCACCCTGTGTTTTCCAGAAGCTGTCATTGACTGTATTTGGTAAACAAGAAATTAAAAAGGCAGCTTTATATTTTTGACATGTACAATTGCTTGTAAAAATGTAGCTCTTGCCTTTTGAACAGCGGGGGATTTTTTTATATTTCTTTTTTTTTTTTTTTTTTTTTTCCTGGCATAGCCACGTCATGGAGAGGTGGGGGCGGGGAGGGAGAAAGAAACCTGGAGGCTAAAACATAGTTTAATGAGAATAAAACCCACATCAAAGGATGGACTAATGGAATGATATAATGCTTACTGTGTCACTTTCCCAAAGGGGATATGGATGACAGTACTTATATTTCAATTATCTATTCACTGCCTGCGTAGGATGTTGATTAAATGGTTCTAAGGTATTAGGGGCCTTTTGTAGAATTCACAGAAAAATGGTGATACTGCACATTATCCTCAGATCAAAATGCGTATTAGCGGGAAATTATATAGCTCTAACTACATATATATTTTGTTTCTTAGGGCAATAAAGAGGGTTGCTTTAATAACTCTAACGTTACGTTCAAATTCGTTTCAGTTGAAACGAAGAAATTACTGGTTCTCCAGCCCGTGCCTTCAGCTCGCTCCTCCCGCCTGGACCTAATTCTGCCCCAGCTCAACAGAGACATTCCTTTGCCGCCAGCTCTGTTGGGTAAATATAAACCCTGCGGAAACACTTGACCCCTCACGCCTTGCTGCTTTTCAGGTCAGCCGAGGGGGCCAAATTATTTATCCGAAATCTTTCATTGCACGTGGGACAGTTGATAAATCGGAGTCCATTGTACGTCGCCCCACGTTAGGCAACATCCCAGATGCTGATGTATAAAGCAGGAGTCACGGTGCATTTGGGTAAATGGCTGCTCCATCTGCTTGTGGGGAGAAGCGATCCGGGCTCCTAATGGAGTTGTCTTATCCTCTCATGTCAGCTCCTCGCAGGGGGTAGAGCCCCGTGAGCCGGGGGGAGCCGAGCTATTGTACACTAATCCTTCCATCTTTGTGTCCCACGTGAACGGGCCTCTTGGATGCGAGTTGTGACCATTGACTCTTTTTTTTTTAACTGACTAGTGATGAGTCATTTTCTTCGAAGGTGACCGTAAAGGGAGTTTTCCCTCTTACGCTGCACAAACAAGCGAAAATAAAGCTCGAAGACCAAGACCCTTTCCCCGTCTTAGCACAGTGTTCTCCTGGTGGCTCTTCTTCCCCTGTCTGTCAAAACATTTCAGGGTCATGTTTGTAAATTTTGGCTTAGTGCAGTCAAAATCCCCACACTTCGTTCCCTCTATTAGTATCGAACCTTATCTGGCTTAACCACAACAGCATCGTTATTCAACGAGCGCCAAGTGCTGTAGGAAATGTCACCGCTCAACAAGTCCATTACGGAGCTGCCTCTGATTAGAAGCTGCTAGACCCCGAGATCTGTTTACAGTAAGTCATGTTAGAAGTGCATTTCTTTCTGCAGAGGACAGAGTTTATCATGTCTCATACAAGTTATAACTTACATGTTATCAACTTCGCGAGGCAGATATAAAAGAGGCTTTTCTTACACTTTCATTAGCGGCGCTAACACAGATGCTTGCTCCCCAGTCTTTCTGACTAGAAAAGCTGCATTCCTGAGGTTGAGATGCGCGGAGAACCTCTTAGATATGTTTTATTTAATTTTTTTTTTTTTTTTTTTTGCTAGGGACGAAGAATCACAAGGAATATTATATTATAAATCATGCTGTAAAGGAGTGTGAGCCACAGTGACTCATCTTGCTGCCCGCGTGTGACAGTAATTGTGTTGTATTCATGCACTTTGATGCTATATGAAGGGGGGTTTGGGTTTGTTTGGGTTTTTTTCCACCAAACATTTGTAAAATAAAACTCCAGATGCTGACTTCAGATAAACTACCAAACTAATAATGCAGAAATCCCAAAATACGACCATCCGGATCCTCTTCACCTCTCAGGTGAAACAGAGCAACTGCTTAAGAGCACGCTCTAGAGCGTTAAGGTGATACGAATATCCGATGATACGAAATGATATGCATATCAAATGCATGCTTGCGGTGTTGCAGAGGAACCTGCAGATAGGCAGGAAGGATTTGACTTAAATTGCAATTTGGCAGGCTCGTCTGCTCCGTTGCTCTTCCACTCAGTGGTGTCTGGAGCCTGATCCTCCTTCCACTGCAGACCATCGCTTCTTGTCCTGCTGCCTGTGGCCGTAGTGAATAACTTATTTCCTTCATTTTCATTGGTCCTGGGAATGTATTTAGAGGCTCCGAGGAGACCTTAGAGCCCCTTCCAGTCTCTAAAGGGGGCCTACAGGAAGGATGGGGAGGGACTCTGGAGCAGGGAGTGTAATGATAGGACATGGGGTAGCGGCCTCAAACTGCAAGAGGGGAGATTTAGGTTGGATATCAGGGAGAAATTCTTTGCTGTGAGGGGGGTGAGCCCCTGGCCCAGGTTGCCCAGAGAAGCTGCGGCTGCCCCATCCCTGGAGGGGTTCAAGGCCAGGCTGGACGGGGCTTGGAGCAACCTGGGCTGGTGGGAGGTGTCCCTGCCCAGGGCAGGGGGTGGCACTGGGTGATCTTTAACATCCCTTCCAACTCTAACCATTCTGTGATTCTGTGTGATCCTGTACAGAGAGCGGCTGGCCTGTCTTTTCCTCTTTTTTTGAAGAACGAGTTGATAGATACTCTAGAACTTCAGTTTTCTCCATCTTTATGAGGTTGAGAACTGGCCTGAGACTTCTTTACCCACTGCTCTCCAAACGTTGGCTGAGGGCTCAGCAGAAGCATGTGTTCGGTTTAATCACTCTAAATCACAGAAAAATGTTTCTGGAGAGACCGTATTATCCATCCTGTTTGTCAGCTGGTCTCGGGCTCTTAAATGAAGAGAGACCTGAGATTTTGAAATAAAATGAATGGATCACTTAACTGCCGTGTTGTAAGGTTAGGTTTGTTAGGTTAAAGAGGAAGATTTAGTTTAAATATTAGGGGGGACATTTTTCAAATTTACTGTAGGTCTGTCTTGTAAGCACTTTAAAAAAATATTTACATTTTCGTGACTGCGGGGAAGCTGTGAATATTATTATTCGCCCTTTCACTCCTACCTGACAAAGCCGTATACCAAGGAGCGTGCTAACGCTCTGCAGGGCTGCTTGGAGTTGTTATGATTAGCGTTCTGCTGTGTTTAGCCGATGTAATAAGAGCATAAACATTTTCTAAGTGTGGGTCCTTTTCATTTTTAATTTTTTACTTCGAGCCAAGTGACGAGGCCCAATTGGAGCTTCTGCTTAATAGCAAAGGGCGGCGTAAAAAGTTTTATTTCTCTCCGAACGTGGTATTTGAAAACTACAAGTCTCATCCCAGACCGGTGATTGCTTTGGTCTCCGTCCTCCGGGAAGACTCTTGAACCCGTGAACAATGGAATACCGTGTCCTGGCATCATTTGCCTGGAGTTAAACTGGTGAAAAGGAGAGCAGGATGTGTTCAGGAGAAAGCTCCATGCCGAGGGTGGGATTCCCAAGTTCGCTTTTTTTCATCGGAGTTGAAATCCCTCTTGTCTCATCCTAGCCTACACGTCGCGTCTTTGTGGAAACTTTCAGCTGAATCGATCGAGCCGATTTTGATTTACACAGGCATAAAAAAGAGAGATGTGTCTCTTTCAAGATGAAATGATTGTTTTAAATTACCCGTGTTTGTTTATGATAGTTTTAAAGTCCCTCGCTCTGGTGGGGGAGACAGAACATCTGCAGCTCGGATTTTTGAGGAGCGAGGGGAACTAATTCCCTCCAATTTGGTTAAAATACGGTGTCAATTGTGCTTTTATACACTAGCGATACGTAGCCAACACGGGGCAGCTTGGCCTCCGTGCATGGGTTGTTTCTTCACTAGGGAGAGAAGCAAATTGACACAGACAGGGGATATTTTATCCTAGTCTGTATTTATTTATGCTAAGTACACTTCTGAACAAGTATATTAGCTATATACTATATACAGCAAAGCCAGAGCTGGGTCGGCAATTTAGCGCCAAAACTCAAGGAGGCAAGTCCAAGATGAGAGCCAGCCAACTACGGGGGTTTATCCATCGCTGAGCTCCGTATATGCCAAGTTCTCGCTGGATGACATTCCTTGGGAGATTTAGACATCACTGGTTGAATCCTGCCCCGTTTCCCTGCTGATGGTCCAGATGTCATTCAAAACCGCATCCGGCTTGGTGCTGATGGGCCCGGCTGAGCCCTGTGGACAAAGGGAAGGTATTAGGGGCGATTCCTTTCAAAGGCGTTTGCGTTTTAAAGAGGTTTATTTGAGGTTCAGGTCTGTAAACTCTTCCTCTGGAGACACAATGCTGTAGCGTGGAGCTCCTGATTGAAGTGTGCTTAAATGCTACCCATTAACCCAGCTCCTTCGGCTTTTTGGGAGCACCTACAAGTTTCAGAACTTCTCTTAACACAGAGCTCCTCCTCAGCTCAGATTTTGTGTTACAAGCTGGGTTTAGAACTTCTCCACTGGTTTCCATGCTATTTTATTATTTTTTTTCACATTCAGGGTAAAGTGCTGCCCAATCTGAGATGATCAACATCTTTGTCATAGTCGTTACCAGAAACCAAATCACAAAAAGCCAGTTAGAAAAACATAAGCGGGCAGAATTGCAACGAGGGTGTTCTGGCGATCTTAAAAATCGTGGTAGCATTAGACCCCGTTAAAGGGGATTTGATATAAAATCCAGTACTCGTAGTGCGTGTAGAGCCTCATCTGCCACAGCAACACATTTCTGGGGACGAGACGCCAGACGCTGACGGAATATACGTATTGCTTCGTCACCTGTGAAGACAAAGTTAAGTAATCTGTTAAGGAAAAAAAAAAAAAAAAAAGACTTGACAAGCTCCCCATTTGTTTGCAGCTCCTAAAGGACGTCTTGTCAGTCTTCAGTGGTGAGAGGCAAGCGTGTATTCTGATTTTTGCAGTTGGTGGGGAAAAACTGAATTCCCAATTAAAGGCGTAGTTTAGTTTCCTGTTTTAGTTTTAAAATGGATCATCCTTCATCTCTTGTCCTGAGTCGTGAACTTTCTTGCATGATTGAGAGAGAATAAATGAGTATCTATTAAGATCTTTCTCTACGTTTTTTCCCCTTAAAATAGTACCGGTTTAGCTCATTGATAGATATCGTTCAGTTCAATGTAATTCTGGTGCTTTGCAAGATTAAGCCTCAGTCGGCAGGTTCTTGGGCTTTTCGTGATGTTCAGTCACAGCGCACCTGTGGAAGATGGTATCGGAGGCGAGAGCTGGATTCCTTGTGTTTGCGAAAGCTTCGGAGGGACCCGGGATCAGATCTGCATGAAAGAAAGAACGGCGTCTAGCGACATGCCCGTTCTGCCAATGTTAAAGCTATTTTTTTCCTTTCAATTGGAAAGAAATACCTCTCATTGAGACTAATCCAATCTGTAATTGAAAGTTGTAGTTGAATATAAAAATAGTTTGTCGGTCATGCCTTGAGCCCTTAAAAAAAAAAAAGATACGCTGCCTCAAAACTAATTGGGGGTCATAACGCATCATCATGTAACCACTTTGATTTAAAATCTCAAATCTGAGTGGGGATATTTTTTCTATCAGGTACATCCCCAGTCTGTCTGTAGGACTCTTCTGGAGTTTCATCTCGTGTCTTTTGCAAAAAAAAATTAGAATCATTTTAGAAGTCATCAGTGATGAAGCTACTGATCCAGGCAATGTTGTTCCAGTTTCATTTTCCATTAGTGGTGTTGTTATTACTATAGAACTTTTGCAGCTGACGATGGTCATGAATATGGTTTTTATTACTAAACATATAAGTATGCAGCCCGAAAGGATTTGTGTGGAAAGTTAAAATTTAATTTCACTGTTGGTAGATTGCCATTGTTCAGTTGTCTGCCATGATCGCTGATTGATTTTGAATGCTCCGTGCCTTACTTTCAGCTTAGAAGCTGTACGAATGTTTTTTTTAACCTCCCTTCAAAAATCATTCCAGGAAAGCTACCGTCGCTATTCAGGGGCAAAATGTGCCTTTTACAGCCTTTTGGCTTGTTTCTCGCCGTCAGCTGACTCTATGGCACTTGCGCCATCAGATGACCCCACTGCTGGTTTCAGGCACGTGTCCATCTGGGGGAGCGGAGCTGGAAATCACGCAAATGCAATCCAGATGTGTGCTGGAAGGAGAAGCGCCTTCCTCCCATTACCTAAGTCATAGGAGGAGGAAGGCTTCTAAAGAGTCATGTCTTGTTGCAGCGCGTAATGTCCGCAGCTCCTTCTGTCTCTTCCAAGTGGGATGGGATCGTCTGGTGCAACTGCTGGGGTTGGTGGCCTTCCTTAATTTGCTTGGTGGATCTTTAAAGCTGCTGAAGAGGGCTGAGCAGTTCTTGGGTGCTGATCTTTAAAAAAAACAAATAAAAATTAGAATAAGTACCTTGGCTGAGGCTCCAGCTGAGGGGGAGGTGACCAAGTCATAGCTCAGTACTGTATGACAGTCATGGTGACCACAGGTTCAGCTCCTACCCGGGGACTGGTTTTCGGCAACTCTTGGTGTTGCCTGGACACAGGAATTGAGAAGATGTCAGGAGATGAGCAAAACTGTAAAGCATCAGCTGGGGAGAATGACGGTTTTCTGCACAGGGTTAGGTGTGTTTGTGCTGAGGAACTCCATGGCCATCTTCCATGGCTGGAGCCCCTCTGCTGTGAGGACAGGCTGAGAGAGCTGGGGGAGTTCAGCCTGGAGAAGAGAAGGCTCCGGGGAGACCTTTGAGCCCCTTCCAGTCCCTAAAGGGGCTCCAGGAAAGCTGGGGAGGGACTCTGGATCAGGGAGGGGAGCCATGGGACGAGGGGGAACGGTTTTAAATTGAAAGAGGGGAGATTTAGATGAGACCTGAGGAAGAAATTCTTTGCTGTGAGGGTGGTGAGCCCCTGGCCCAGGTTGCCCAGAGAAGCTGTGGCTGCCCCATCCCTGGAGGGGTTCAAGGCCAGGCTGGACGGGGCTTGGAGCAACCTGGGCTGGTGGGAGGTGTCCCTGCCCAGGGCAGGGGGTGGCACTGGGTGGGCTTTAAGGTCCCTTCTGACCCGAACCGTTCTATGACTCTGTGACCACCGGCTGTCGCCACCATGGAAACCTTCAAAGAGTTGTGACTTGCACTTCAGTTTGCGTAACCTGTCACTGCTGTCGGAAAAATGTAAAAACTTCAGCCTGATGCTTTTGTCTGAGTTTGTAAGCGGCTTCAGAAGCCTTAATAACTTGCTGCTGACCTGGAAAAAATTAGGAAGAGGAGGGGGCTTCCTCCGGCAGCCTTGTACTGGCGAGTAGTCTGGGGACATTTTTAGTACCTACAGATTCCAGAAATAATAAGCAACTTATGATGCTTACTCCTGAAATCTGATTTTAATTATGGCTTTGGAACAGCGCTCATGCACTGGACTCGTATCTCAGCCCGTGATGGTGAAATGCAGTTGCAGAAATGAGAATCACACTTGTATTCTTTGTCTGCCAAATACCTTCCTCTGAGCTCCCGGCATTTTCAGCCCGTCTGCACATGAGGCTGGTTCAGGCTCTTCCTCTTCTTATTACGACAAATTGTTTTGACACTATATGCAGATAGAATTTGCGCCTGGAGTAGCAATATTGAGATTAATCTGAGCCATCAATCTCACCTTTGTTGTCTTCGGCACCGTTTACCTGCCGCCATGGAAGATGCTGAAGTCAGGGATAATTTCGGGCCGTTCCTGCGGGCAGCGGCAGCAAACGAGGGAGGGGAGGAAGCGTGGCGGCCTTGCTGAACCTGTGTCTTAAATGAAACAGAAAACGCACCGGATAGAACCCAAATCAGTTTTTGCCTCCGCAAAAAATAAGTAAAATTGCAATTTAAGGGTATGGTCTGTGGAGAGTGTTTGCCGTTATTAAAGTCGCAGGCTGAGGCAGGCGAGGATGCGCATCCTGGCTTCGTTCGGGTGTGGAGGTGACTCTAAATAAGTGCCCTTCACCAGCCCCGTCCTGCTTATTTCACATCGTCATCCTGCGTTTGGTGGAACCGATGCCTGGCCTCGTGGCTCTAGGGACAGTTGTCAATAATAATAAGATCTAACAATCAACCAGGAATTGGAATGTTTCAGTCCCTTAAGGTATTCTATGCACGCTGCAGCAAAACAAGAGAGCATTGTTGGTTTGGGTTTGGTTTTTTTCTTTAGTTTGCTCTTTTAGAAGCGGGTGATGTGTCTATAAAAGGTTTTTGACAGACAGGGAGAAGACAGAAATTGTTTTATTACCTTTTGTGTTAGGCTTTGAATCTAATTTTCAAATATAAGCACTTATGCTTCACCTGAAAGAAATATGCAGGCAGTCTTAAATGGGCACTCACAGTCAGGCTTATGCTTTTATGTAAATATATTTTGCGTGCCCAATTTCCCATTAACACAAGGTCACAAATTAAGTTTCTTATGTATTTACATAAGATCTGAACATGAATTGCATACGACTGCTGATGGCATGAATGCGCCTATTCAGGATTCAGATGGGCTTTGTGTCTGTATTTCTATGAGTGTCAATATATTCACAGAGATAGGTCGAAGCATTAGATGCTGATACAGGAATTTTCCATGTTTCTAAATATTGATAGGTTTTAAGAGGGAATTTTGTCTGGCTTCTGGATTTTTCTTTTCAAACAAAATTTTCTTTAAACTTTTTCCCCTTTTTTAATACTGTTTTGTTGTGGTTTTTTTTAAAAATTGTAGTTCTAACTGTACTTTGACAGTCGTCTTCACAAAATGTTTTGCCAAAGAGCCAAAAACAGCAAAGAAAAGCATGTGTAGTAGTGATGCTATTGATCTTTATAGACATTAAGCTTGCTAATGCTGCTGTGAAATAGGTAAAATAGTACATTAATTTTATAGATGGGCAAACGCTTTAATTTGTTTTCCCCTCTCAATTTTTCCAACTAGCGCTGTGAGTCAATAAGTCCTATTATCCATGGCTCTGGAGCCCATTAAATAAATATATTTCATGCACGTGTGTGTAAGATCGTTATACAAGTGGCACTAGATTTGGAGATTATGCTGGCGCCCATGAATTAAATGAGGCTGCTGCGTTGTCCAAAGTTGCCGTGACCGATACGGTGAGTGAGGGTCCGTGTGCGTGCCTCGTGGTCGCCTGTGCAAGGGATGCCTGAATATCCCCCAGCTGGGATTCCTCCTGCGTTCCCGTTCCTCCCCAGCAGCGCTGGGCTGTCCTTGAGCCATCCTGCCCAGCCTGACCCACAGCATCTCTCCAGACACCTCTGCGGCAGCAAAAGCCCGAGTTGAATGAGAAACCTGGGTCTCTTCCTCCTCCTCCTCCTCCTCTTGGATGCTCTCAGTGCAGTGTGACTGGGGAAGGTCCATCTTGGGTGAACTCTAGGGGAGAGAAGCGTCAGCGCGTTTTCTTTGGATCAGGAAAGGTTTGATGATTCGCTGTTGAAGCTGAAGTTCTCTCAAAAGCTTTTAGTTGAAAGTGAATGTCTTTTAGCAGTATTATTAGCCAGACTTTGGCATGTGCGTGCTCAATAAGGCAGTGAAGAGGGACAAGGTAGAATGACCAGTTTTGGGTTTTCCTTTAGGAGGTGTCCTACGTGGTGACATGCTGGTTATTTTAGAGTTGAAATTTGAAGAGAACTCATTTGGCACTTGTAGTATTTTTCCAGAGTCTGATTTTAATCAGCCAAATCACTGAAACCAACTCCTCCCAAGAATCCATCATAAAACCTAGTTTCTTACTCAATATGTTTGCTTTCTGAGCTAGCTCCTTGGCCAGTTTTCCAAGGGAAGATTGCCTTTTTTTCCCATGGGAGTGATTCCCTTAGTGAACGCCCAAATGAATTGAGACTTAAGTACCAGCGTCTGTCATCAGCCTGCGCTTACTACATGGGATGGTTTAAGGATGAAGGAAGCCAGCAGAGACCCCGCAGCCACTTTTGACCACCACGTGAGAATTCCCCGACGTTGGGTTACCCAAGACCGATGCTCCTGTGGTGCACGCTGGACTGCGTGCTGGCACGAGGCTGTGGTGGGAGCAACCGCGTGGACATTAGGTGATGGGGCAGTTCCAGTGACATCTCAGCCTCCCAGCCCTTCTCCTGTTCCAGAATGGGGTCCTCTTCTCCTGTGCTGCCCCGGCAAAGGAACGTGCATCAGCTCAATGAGCCTCACACCACATGCCAGAGTTTTGACGGACGTAATGTGAGCGTGGAGATGCATAATGGTCCCTAGAAAACCATAAACTAGTAGAAATCAGAGTACCCCTTAAACTGCTGTGATTTAAACTGAAAGTCAGTCTTTTCTTCTTAAAATCCTGGGAGTCGCTGAAGCAGAAAAAGCTGCACCAGTGACTGAAATCTCTCTACCTTTTCCTCAAATAGTCTCTTTCTCCCCGATGAGCGAGTTGCTTTTACTTCTCCCAGACCTTATAAACATGACATATTTACGCGAGAATGAGTTGAATTCTCCTCTACCTCATGTCTCGCCAAGAAAGCAAGGTCCTAATTTCTGGCTGCAGTGCCAAATAGTATTTTAAGGGGCAGAAACAACAAAGCTGAATCATCAGATCACAGTTGGAGTTTCTGATCTCAGTTGGAGTTTTAGGGGCAGGCACTTGTAAGTCAGACAATTACTCTTCCTGAAGATTTTTACAGTTCCTTGTTTGCTAAGGAAACGCTGGAGAGAAGTAGAAAATGCGATACTTTCGGGACGTCTAGAAGTAATATAGTTCAACTGCTTGTGAAGAACAGCCATCGTTGACTTGATACTCTCCCCTGAGATTGTCAGGAGTATTACAGACACGGAGCAAACTGCCTCCTTTTAAAGAGGCAAAAAGGAAGAAACGGAGAAGCAAAAATGTGTTTTCATCTATGAGGAACAGAACAACTTTTTTGGAGGTCTCAGTCAGGTAACTTCACCCTTCCCTTTTGATAAAACCTCCTTTTTTAAAGGTACTTTTCCAGCCCATCAGTTGGATGCGGAAGGCAGCGCAGAGCTGCTGTCAGGGCTGGTGCCCGCAGGGAAGCGACGTGGGAGAGACGCGATGCTGGGTTCAACCGTGGAGAAGGGTTTTGCCCTCCCAGCCTTGGCCTTCCCTTCCCCGGAGAGGCACGAAGGGCTGGTGTCTGCCCGGCTCATGGTGTGTAACGTTCAGTTGAATTGGAGGCGTGTAGATGAGTCTTCACTCCTGATTAGTGAGAAAAGCGCTCGTTGCGTTAGGTCAAACCGTGTCCTCATTTATGTCTGCGAGCTCTGCGGGAGCGAACATGGGTAGCCCGGCCTTGTCGGGTCAAGCTGGTCTTTTGTCGCCTTCAGAGTGTGTATTGTGTTAATCTGGTGTTTACTGTCTGACTGTATTTTATTCAGGAATCAGTCAAGATAGATTTGTTTAACCAAACCCAGTCAGGCTTTCACTACAGAGGGGCAACGTCTGCGGAGTTTTGTAGTCGGCGTCGAGGCAGTTTATTGGTACAGATTGTGTTTTCCTGCCTTTCTGCAAAAGGGCACCGCGAGCTGCAAAACCAGAGGGCACAGCACCGTATGGCGCCTTTCACAGTGCAGCTCCCAAAAACACTCTCAAATTTTGTACATCTCATTGTCAATGGATGGCAACGACGTGCCCTGCCCCTATTCCTGATGTATTAGTAACACCGAGCCTGGGAATGCGGGAGCGTAAATGTGCTCTGTGCACGCTCCATAACCTAAAATCTGTTGATGGTTTTGAGAAGCTGGATAAAATGACTTAGTCAATTTAATTTAAATTGAAGGCAGATCTTTAGTGTGAGGTTTGCTCATTTTGCTTCTTGCAGTTATTTAGGATCTCTGTGCCATATTGGTCCAACAAAGGTCTTAACAATCAAAATTTGAATGGTAGGATTTTTTGCTGATAAAACTCCCATAAAATTCATCCCGAACAGCAAAGCTTTTCTTACGAGGTTTGGAGCAGTGCTTGCGACACGTATTTTAGGGGTAAGGATTTGGCCAGAGGGCAGAGTGATCACAGAATACAAAGGCTGCATAGTTTTCAATTAGACAAAACGTGTAAAGCTAAACTTCATGCCGAGACATTTGGTGCAAGCACGCGTATTTTCTGCTCTTATATGGATGACTGGAAGCGTGTATTTAGCCACGTGGGTTATTAAATGCAACTGAGTTAATGGCATTTTCCTCCCTTCCAGAGGTCTCCCACACCACGTTATTTCTTAGTGGCATTTAGTTCTCTCTTTCCATCGTACCAAACACCCTCGAACAAGGGTGTGGGAAGAGATCTCCACACACGGAACAGGCTGCCCAGGGAAGTGGTTGAGTCACCGTCCCTGGAGGTATTGAAAAGCCGGGCAGACGTGGTGCTGAGGGACATGGGGTAGTGGGGGTTTTGGCAGTGTCGGGTTGATGGTTGGACTCGATGATCTGAAAGGTCCCTTCCAACCTCGACCATTCTACGATTCTGTGTTCACCCTCCCCACTGAAGGACCAGAATGCTGCGGTTCATCCTCTTTCTTTCATATCGGTTCTTCAAAGCGATGGTCTAGACTGGGAAGATAAATCCCGTTTGGAGAATATTTCAGCTGGAAGGACTTTTTGGCTCTGCGGGCGGAGTAAGTCATGTTTGCAAGAGCAGCGGTGGGCAGGAGCTGAGGTCCATCAGCACGTGGACCCATCCGTGGTGAGGAAGATGCCTGCTGCTGGGCAAGGTTTGGAGCCCTCCACAGGCTTGATGATCTGAAAGGTCCCTTCCATCCTCGACGATTCTAGGGTTCTACGTTGTCCTGGTGCAAGGGAACACAACTAAAGCTTCCTTGGGGTGCATCATGGTGCTGCCTGTGAAGCGTGGGTTTGGTAGCCAAATAAAAAAACCTTGTTCATCCTATTTGGATGTTAATTGTGGAATACATTAGCAGAATTTTACATAGCTTCAGCCACTTGCTTACAGATTTTAACAGCAATTTCCAACCTTCCCTGAGCACCTAGCTGATGTGCAGTAGAAATCAACAGGAATAATTTGCATCTTTATTGTTTGCTGCTTTTGGCCAAACCTAAAATATCTTCAGTTAATTCCAGTCATACTTAGAAGGTAATAAGTTTTGATTTCGAGCCTGTTGCCAGAATTGCTTTGGTGTGCTGCCCCTGCTTAGCACAGTGCAGAAGCTAAATGGGAACGTAGAAAACTCGTCCTTTTTTTCAGTAAAGCCAAAAAATACTGTATTGCTGCTGATGTAGTTTCAAAATGATAGAGTGTACTCTTCTCCTCATAAACGCTTCCTAATTTTGTGTCTAGCCCTGCTGCGTGTCAGCCAAAGAATCCCATTGGATAATTGCAATCGATTAAAAATCTGACAAGCTACAACCATTCTCGTTTATTCTAGACCCTGGGCGCTTTTTCCAGAGGTCAAAATTTGCTAAGATTAAAATGAAAGATCTGCTGGAAGCAGCTGTTCTCCATAAGGGCTGTTTTCCTGCCTGGGTTGAATGTATTTGTTGAACGCAGCGACCCCAAGGGTAGGAAGCCCCGGCATTGCGAATCTGCGGCAGGACTGGCTTACCTTTTCTAGAAAGGCTTGTCTTAGGATGGGGGGTCAGATGGGAACGTTTGGGCTGGGCGAGCAAAAAATAACAAAAAATGCCGTCTCCGTTTTTGGGAGGAGGCAAAAGGAGCGGGGCAGCAGTAATTCTCGAAGGCTGAGTGTGTGGCTCTGCTCTCCCCGCAGCCCCCTGCTCGCCGTCTGTTTCGCTGCCTCCTGCGGAGTCCCGGGCATCGCCCTGCTGACGCTGGGGGTAAACCCTCTCACCGGCGGCCTGGGAGCCTTCAACATTTTCCTGTACACGTGTTGTTACACGCCCATGAAGAGGATGAGCATCGCCAACACCTGGGTGGGAGCCGTCGTCGGCGCCATTCCCCCCGTCATGGGCTGGACTGCGGCCACCGGTACTCTGGATGCTGGTGAGTATAAAACCCGCGCGTCTGAGCGAGCGGTTGCCATTAAACCTCATTCTTTATGCTTTTTTGACTCGATACTGCTTCGAAAGCAGATATATTCTGCTGTTGGCAGTGCCAAAGCCTGTTACGGTGCGGTACCATACAGACTGAAGAAGTAGACATGGTCGTATCATCCTTACGGCGGCATTTCAGGGGCAAACGTGAGTTGATGAAAGAGCGTGTCTTATTGAATATGTGTTTAGGCCATCTTAAAAAAGAAATCTAGAAGGAGAAGAGTGTCTTTGGGGTTCACATGGAAGAAAATGTTATGTAATTTCAGGATTAAAACCATACCCGGTAAGATCTGACTCACAAGTCAGGAGCTTTCAGCTGGAAAATTCCCAGATGTGTTTATTACTGTCTTTCCACAAGCCAGAAAATACCCTGGGAAGATTAATTTATTGGTGTATTTCTTAATTGCTCACTTCTAAACTCTGAGTTATAAATGTTCCTTCCCCCTCTCCTTGAAAAGCAAACGAAGATTTCTATTTTAGTAACTGTGAACCATTTTTACATCCCTCATAAAACACTGATCTCTTCAGCAGCAAAACTGTGACACAATTAGGGCTTGTTTTTCCTGCCAGCGAGAAACTTAAGAATCAAAGTGGCTCCACATAGTTACATTCTGAAGAAACTCAGGGAGTTCAATTAACAGGTCTGTTAAGAATGTTTTGAGCGCACACTCATCCCACAGCGCGGCATATTTAAGGCTTGAATAATACTTTCAACAACAAGGCTTTTAAGCAGGAATTATCAGGATCTGTGCAAAACCGGCAGCACGCCGTTCCTCGTTTGTGCTGCGCGCTCCCTATAAAAGTCAGGCTGAATTGGCTTTGTGTACGCGTGCTCCGATCCAGAGCTGATCCAGAGCTAGGAGGAAGGGGTTTGTGGTGTTTTTTTTTAATCACGTGTAGTACTTCTATACAAACGTTTATATCTCTGAAAGTTTTGGGTTTTTTTTATATTTAGGCCTATAAATGGTATGTGTGTGTGTGTAGAGTGTCTCGTGTTAAGGAGTGCATAGCAGACATCATTAGAAGTTCTGTATTTCTAAAGAGGAGACAATGAATTAAACCCACAAAATGTGTATTTTTAAGGACTGTAGCGTTCTGTCTGCAGTTGCCTAGATCTTGGATCTGACGTCGTTTAGGGATTTCTGCGTAGGTTTTGGCACCTCTTTGCAGAGTTGATGCTAGAAGATGACTCTCACGTGCCCACGTTTTCACCTGCGCAGACCGGACTGGGGGAGCTCACTAAAACCCCTTGCTGTAGAGGCTGTCACCGTTCAAATTGTCACCCCGGATTTTTAGCTAAACTGCTGCGGCTAAAGCCTGGCACGTTAAAGTCAACTGGCACTGATTTTCATCGTCTTGAATTCGTCAAGTTGCAACTTGCTCTTCAAGACCTATTTCGCAAAGCGCGAAGCTGTCCCTGTAGGGCAGGCAGGGCGGGCAGCAGGGAGCACCGTCTTTGTCCCAAATAAGCTCTTCCTCTCTAATTTGCGCCTGAGATGTGGTTGCGTGTCCCTCTGCCAGCTCTGCTGTGGAAGGGATAGTCTCTGGCAGTGGTGCCACCGGTGGAAGATGATAGCTCAGAGCCAGACTTCGCCAGCACGTGATGATGTTGCCGGTGCGTGACCCGGTGTTGCGTTGTGTGTTCTGGGCAGCTAAAACTTTCTACAGTCAGCTTCCGGCGTGTGTCGGTGAAAAAAATGTTATGGAGCTGGTACTGGTCTTTGGAATACAGCACCCCTGGGGGGAGTCCTGAAAACGGTGCCCTGAATGTAATACTTCAGTGCATTTCAGTGTTAAAAAACAAACAAAATAAAACCTAAAACACCTTTAAAAAGAAAATAGAGAAATAAAAGAAAAGAATTGCATTGTAGACTGTAATTTTGAGTGTTGAACGTTCTATTATTGCAAAGGAGAAGAGGGTTCAGCACCTGGCAGCATCAGACCCGTGCCAGGAGAAGCGTGTGTCCGTGTGCGTCCATACGCGACACGCAGACCTGCGCCCCTTCGCTAACCAGCCTACCCACAGTTGTTGAACTCATTAATAATGTGTAATTAGCTTGGAGACTTCACCTAGTTTTAGGTAGAGGTGTGAAAATGCATTTGCACCTCGTTTAACAAAAAAAAAAAAAAAGGATCATTCCACTCAATAACAGAGAGGAATGTGAAGGAAGGGAGTTAGAAAACTAATGAGAAGGAAAGTTCTCACCACTTAACTGCTGGCTTTTTGTGTTTTACATTTTCCTGTGGATTTTCTCTCCTTGTAATCTTCTCACAGCAGCCACATTGT
Organism: Chroicocephalus ridibundus; assembly: GCF_963924245.1. NCBI lineage: Eukaryota > Metazoa > Chordata > Aves > Charadriiformes > Laridae > Chroicocephalus > Chroicocephalus ridibundus. The sequence goes on from NC_086297.1 coordinate 11,367,414, forward strand.
TGTACGTGTTGCTGGTTGTAGGGAAAGCAATATTTTAGAGTGTGGACCTACCTCTCATTGGCATTTGACGGGGGTAACCCAGCGCGGCAGCGTAGTGTGTGGTACCCTGGGACAGCCGTGGCCGCATCCTTCTGTAACGTCCGGAGTGCAATAGCATCACCGGCGCATAGCTCGTGCTGCGAGATGCTCTCGGTCGTTCCAGAGAGTTGGAGATGATTCCTAGGTTCCTCCAGAGATAATAACGAAGTGTCTCAGAATGGGAGCGGCCTTGTTTTAATTTATCCTCATTTTATTTATAACTTTCTTATTGCAAAGTTTAATACCTTGACAGTTTCTATTACAAGAAACAAATATCACATGTTTGCAGGTAAAAATCTGGGACCCTTATTTTTCCAGCGATGCAAACACTTTGCAGACTCACAGAATGGCAGGGGTTGGAAGGGCCCTCTGGAGATCACCCAGTCCAACCCCCTGCCAGAGCAGGGTCACCCAGAGCAGGTGGCACAGGAACGCCTCCAGGCGGGTTTGGGATGTCTCCAGAGACGGAGACTCCCCCACCTCTCGGGGCAGCCTGTGCCAGGGCTCTGCCACCCTCAACAGCAAAGAAGTTCCTCCTCATGTTGAGATGGAACTTCCTATGGTCAAGTTTGTGCCTGTTACCCCTTGTTCTGTCCCCGGGCACCACTGACAAGAGCCTGGCCCCATCCTCCTGACACCCCCCCTTTCAGTATTGATAAGCGTTGATAAGATCCCCCCTCAGGCGTCTTTTTTCCAGCCTGAAGAGACCCAAATCCCTCAGCCTTTCTTCACAAGAGAGGTGTTCCAGTCCCCTCATCATCTTGGTAGCCCTTTGCTGTCCCCTCTCCAGCAGTTCCCTGTCCCTCTTGAACCAGGGAGCCCAGCACTGGACCCAGCACTCCAGATGTGCCCTCCCCAGGGCCGAGCAGAGGGGGAGGATGACCTCCCTCCACCTGCTGGCCACACTCTTCTTGATGCCCCCCAGGATGCCGTTGGCCTTCTTGGCCACAAGGGCCCATTGCTGGCTCATGGGCACCCTGTTGTCCACCAGGACTCCCAGGTCTCTTTCCACCGAGCTGCTCTCCAGCAGGTCACCCCCAACCTGTCCTGGTGCAGGGGGTTATTCCTCCCCAGGTGCAGCGCCCTACGCTTGCCCTCGTTGAATTTCATAAGGTTTCTCTCCTCCCAACTCTCCAGCCTGTCCAGGTCTCTCTGGATGGTGGCACAGCCTTCTGCTGTGTCAGCCACCCCCCCCAGCTTTGTGTCATCAGCAAATTTACTGAGGGTGCACCATGTCCCTTCATCCAGGTCATTGATGAATATATTGGAGGGACTCTTTATCAGGGAGTGGAGCCATTGGATGAGGGGTAATGGTTTTATACTGAAAGAGGGGAGATTGAGATGAGATCTGAGGAAGAAATTCTTGGCTGTGAGGGCGGTGAGCCCCTGGCCCAGGTTGCCCAGAGAAGCTGTGGCTGCCCCATCCCTGGAGGGGTTCAAGGCCAGGCTGGACGGGGCTTGGAGCAACCTGGGCTGGTGGGAGGTGTCCCTGCCCAGGGCAGGGGGTGGCACTGGGTGGGCTTTAAGGTCCCTTCCAACCCGAACCATTCTGTGATTCTATGATATTGAAGAGGACTGGACCCAGTACTGACCCCTGGGGAACACCACTTGGCACGGACCTCCAACTGGACTCTTTGCCGCTTGCTGGTATTTCTGACACTGCACTATCTTTTGCAGATCTTACGGCGATTCCCAGCGACGCTTCCATTTCTGTCCCTGCTAAGTAACTTTAATTATATGCTCTTAAGCCTGATTGAACATCCTGCCCCCAACCCTAGGTTTTGTGCCAACGTAATTTAGGGAAAACCTCACATTTCAAAAGAGAAAGATAAGGTTATCTCTGGGAAGATGTGGAACTCTTTGTTGTGGGTTTGATGCGGGGAGGGGGGGGGTTGTGCGGTGTTTTTTTTTTTAATGGCAGCTGTTTGAAACTGATGAAAGATCGGGAATGTTAACATTTCCTCGCTGGGGGAGCCAAGTGCAGGTGAGATGGTCAAAGGTGTGTGATAAATGTAATTTATCACGTGGCTATCGCTGCCACGTATCTGCTGTATTTATGCAGAACTTAACCGCCGGCCCGTGATTTGCAGTAACACGTTTGCTTCCTTGAAAGCAGATTTCACTGCTCCTTTGTGGTGCTGTTTATTTCCAAAGAGATTGGTTTTTCTAGTAAACCTAGACGCCCTCAAATTATTTTTACAAAGGAAAATACGAAATTCACTTAAAGCCTTAAAATAGCACAAAGCCAGGAGAAGGAGGCAAAGTTCAGCAGCGTCCTGTTGGGTGCTGGATCCTCCTCCTACACAGGACCCACGCGCGGGATCCCCGGCTGTGCCCCGCTGATGCTGAGCCCATGTACAGGCGTCTTTAGGAAGTTCCAGAACTATTTATTTCGGCGTGCGAGAGGCACGACCTTATACGTGCTTTAAATTACTCTTGTGTTGCTGGTCTTTCTCCCCAGACTAACTCCGCAGCTTGCTTGTTAGAAATGTTTGTTGTCCATTTAAACTTGTTGTTTCTCAGTAGCGGAGAAATGGAATCTGGGGTAAACATTTCCCAGTGCCGTAACCCGTATTTTGCCTTATACATTTTGTACTTCTGCTCTGAAGGCTCCATCCCAGCCGGCGCGCGGTATCGGTGTCTTAGAGCGGAGCCATCCAGTGCGGCGGCGTTCAGATAAACCACCCAGTTAGATGGAAGTGACAAGCAGGGGTCCTCAACATAATGTGCTTATCAGTTAAGGGGATTTATTCTGAGTAGGTGGCAGTGGCACAGCAGATAAGAGCCCTGACGGAGCAGACATTACAGACCCACGGTGGCCTGGAGCCATAGGTATTACTGCACCAAAGAATGTTTATCTCAAGAGACTATTTAGTTTATCTCAGATGCTCCACTTCTGGTCTCGCTTTCCCGAAAGACATCTTGTACTGATTTTCATTCATTTTCCGAAATTTAAATAATTCCTGGGGCTATGGAATTTATAGACTGAGTATCAATTGTAATCATGTGGAGGCTGATTTTTAAATTGCCTTTACTTTGTAATTCAAATTGTGTTGTATGGTAGACATTAATTATGTCAGCCAACATCTATTTACAAATGGGGATTTAAAAACGGGCAGCTCTTATCAGCTAGTGACATTTGGCAGATGGATGGTTTCAGTAACAACAAAAAAAAAAAGAGAATAGGGGCGAGGGGGGGCTGCCCCCGACCTGTCAATGGCTGGGGTCTCTCATACCTTCCCTGGTGTAGCGCTTGGCTGCCGGGAGGAGGGAGAGCAAAGCAACAGCTTAATTGCCTGCAAAATAAGCTGGGAGATCTTTGTGTCCCTTCCAGTTAAGCACTGGGAGCTTCCAACGCCCCCTCATGTGGGAGCGGGTCTGAGATCCAGCCGCCCTCCAAAGCCGGGCAGCTCCGCGTCCCGCCGTGGGAGCAGAGGAGGCTCCGACTATCAACTCCCGCTAGGAAACTCAGCTTTTCGGATGCTTTTCACTTCTCGGATGAAAGACGACAGAATTTGTGGCCTGTTCCAGAGGAAACGGAGGTATTCATGTCACTGACATATGAGAATTGGCCCAGGAGTGTGCTTTGTGGGGGTAAAGACTGTAAAAACCGAGGCAGAGGGACAATAGTAGTAAGCAGCTGGTCTGAATTTAGGACAAAAGCCGGTGGGCTGGGTTTTTTCCCCCGTTTCCATCTTCACAAGAGACAAAAGAAATGGCAGTTTCACTGCTGGGACACCTTGGGGGACCAGCTCCACGAATTCAGAGGCAACGTGCCCTTTGCCGGTTCTCTGCCCCACGCACGGCTCATGGGGCACAGGAGGACGTGTGCCCCAGGTGTGTGACACAATACCTGCAGGAGACCTGCAGGAGAAGGACCAATGTCCCAGTGTGTGACACAAACACCCATGGGAGAAGGACCAATGTCCTGGTGTGTGACACAACACCCATGGGAGAAGGACCAATGTCCTGGTGTGTGACACAATGCCTGCGGGAGAAGGCGTGATGTCCTGGTGTGTGACACAACACCCATGGGAGAAGGACGGATGTCCCAGCGCGTGACACAACACCTGTAGGAGAAGCACGGATGTCCCAGTGTGTGACACAACGCCCATGGGATAAGCACGGATGTCCCAGTGTGTGATACAACGCCCATGGGAGAAACACCGATGTCCTGGTGTGTGACACAACACCTGTAGGAGAAGCACCGATGTCCCAGTGTGTGACATAATGCCCATGGGAGAAGCACCGATGTCCTGGTGTGTGACACAGGGTGACGAGGAGCCCCTGTGTGGCTCTGCAGGTTTTCAGTCCTCCACTGAGTCTGGCCCTTCGGCAAATGCTTCCTAAAGAGATTAGCGCAGAACGAATGGTCTGTGCAAAGACCATATTTTCATCTTACCCAACAGGCTCGCTTTTTTTATGGCATACGTTGCTGGGCTTAGCTAAGATGAATTCTGTACGGCGGTGGTGCTTTTCTCAACCTTGCCTATATAATGAGAGGTGTTTCCCTGTGAGGCTTTCGGCTGTAATAACCTGTCGTGTGTCGTGCAAGAAGTGTGCATGCCCGTGTCTACCCGTACGCACGCAGCTTCTCTCCCCATGGCGAGCGTACCTGAGGGCGTCTGGTTGCCTCCTGTGGAAGGCAGAGGCCAGGAACGCTCCCTCGAGGTGCAAAACCCCACTGCCAACTTCATTTCCCATTCCTGGTGGACACCGAGGATCGTCCTTTTGTTCTGCAGACAAGCCGTACACACGGCCAACATCCCCTTCCCTTTGTGTGCTGCCCGGAGAAGTCTATCGCAGCCCCGCGACGCTCCTGTCCCACAAGCCTTTTGTGCCGGCCTTCAAAAGAAACAGCTATTGAAACCCATGACCATGAAGCTTTTGAGTTCTCCAGTGTTTTCCTCCTCGCCCTTCCTTTACACGACCGTGTAACCTTGAAGGCTCACAATCAGGACCGTGCGCGGGGCTGTACGTGCCCGCACTGACAGCCGGGACCATTGTTTGCGGCCCGGAGACCTTGTGCACGGCTTTAGAAGTGATATTTTTCCTATTTTCCTTCTCAAGGCCGCTTGCGTGGCATCCGACACAAGCAGTAGCATCTGCTTTTGTTTCCCAGTGGAAGCAGAAGTGGCGGTTGTTGTCTTGGGGTGGTGCTAATATGGGAAATGCCACGGCGGTAGAATAGGGGGGAATTAAATTGGTTGGGTTAAAGTTCGTGACTAGGCAATTCCCGAAGTCCTTTGTGTTTGAGGAGGCTTCATAATCAGAAATCGAGATGTAAGTTTTGTGGTGTTAATCCCTTTTCTACTCCCTAAGACAATGGGAAAAGTTAAATAGTAGGTAGCAGTTTTCCTCAGGAGCGACTGTGTCAGGGCAGTGTCTTGAACACTCGTAATTGGAGGCTGATGGATTTACCCTAATCGTCATTTTCCATCACCAAAATAAGCTGAAGGAAGGGCAGTAATTATCGCAACTTCCAACTCACCTTCACAGCCAGAAAATGCCTCCGCCAGCTTAATCAACCAGGACGGTACAGCTGTGTTAGGGACGCGACTCTCCAACCCACTCGGAATATTTGTACCAACCCCTCCAAATAATCTTTGGGTGTTTAATATTCCATTGAACCTGCAATGGGCAGCAAGGCTTTGACGAGGCTTCAAAGTCTTTCTTTACCCCCATAATTGCTGCATGGTTAGAAATCGCCGGGGAAGGCCACCGTGTTAAACTTGTTGTGAACGAGCGCAAAAGAAAAGAGAGAAAATAAAAGCTTTTGGGATGTATCCAGTACGGTCCCTGCGAGCGTAACATCCTGTAAAAATCACGCGGGATCACAGTTAACAGAGTTTTGGACTGGTTCTGTTAAATTTCCTGTAGAAAAGGTGAAAAAGGCGGTCTGAGACAGCGCGGTTGCTCCCAAGCAGGTGGATCCAGCTGGTCCAAGTCAAGCCTCTGAGCTCTAATCTACCTTGTCTGGATTAAAGAGCAGTAATTTGTTCAACATCTTTGAAGGGAGGAGAGCCAGTTGTGTGCTATCAAGGAAATGCGGTGTGTGGTTGTTTCCTGGCTACGATCCGTTAAAAGGCCGAGCTTCCACTACCAAAGCCTTCCCTCCTGACAGCAGCCAAACTCAGACCAGTTTCCTAAAGACAAAAGGCCGGTGCTTTCCTCTAAGAAGTCAGGGAGCTACCAAGGTCTGGAAATAATTTTAAAATTCCTTCACATTATTCAAGGCAGAAGAATTACTAAAATTGTGCTTTAAGCAAAACAGCATTCTTAGGTTGCCAAGGCAGTAAACACCAGCTTTGGGAAATGCAGTAAGATTTCAACATCTGTTTCGGAGCTGATATTTTAACCATTCCATGTTTATTTTAATGCCTGGTTGGCCACTTCCCAGTCGTACATATGCAGCACCAAAGCAAAGACGGAAGGAGCGAGTCCGTTCTTGAATCGATGCTACAGATCAGCTCCCCCTTCCTTTTTTTTTTTTTTTTTGTTTTATTGGTTAAGTAAATAACGTCTGTCCTGTCCAGAGCTTGAAAGTGATACCAGAGGTTTGCAGAACACTATGCAGAGGGCAGGCACTGTGTGTTGTCTGAAGAACAATGAGAAGGATAAGAAGAAATAATAAGTTGTTCATCCCCGGTGTGTTTTCAGGAGCACGATGTCGATGCAGCGGTCTCTGGAGATACCCTCGGAGATGTTTGCCTTGACTTGTGCAGACAGGGCCACGTTCATCCGCCTGCCCGGGCTGCTTGGGCTCCAGCTGACTCTGCTGGTGCTCCCACCGATGCACGCTGGGCTCCAGCCTCTGCCCTCTTGTAGCTCAAAATCCTTTTCTGCCCTGGAAGAACTTGCCTTTAAAAATTTCTTGGAGAGTTTCAATGGGATCATCCCCAACTATTGTGCCTTGTTCAAGGCAGACAGCTGAAATAATTCAGCTGTGGGTGAAATCATCGCTACTGCTCCATGTGCCAAGTGTACGATGTATGAAGCTCTTTGATGATGAAAGGTATTGCCAGCATGAAAGAGGCATATTTCGAATCACTGCTTAAGAGAGTGGCATCCTCAGCACGAGACAGTCCAGCAGGATCCAGACATTACTTCTGCCCTTTAGTGGGTGAGAAAATAGGTTTGCAGTCCTCAGGCTGCTTTATGTGAATTAAACTGTTTGCTCACAACGATGCTACCAGCATGATTTAGAATCATAGAATGGTTCGGGTTGGAAGGGACCGTAAAGACCACCCAGTGCCACCCCCTGCCCTGGGCAGGGACACCTCCCACCAGCCCAGGTTGCTCCAAGCCCCGTCCAACCTGGCCTTGAACCCCTCCAGGGATGGGGCAGCCACAGCTTCTCTGAGCAACCTGGGCCACTTTCTGTTGGCACTGTGAGCTCAGCGGCTGAATGTGCCCACTCTTTCTTGAGCAGATGGTGTATAGACTTGAACAGACTCCATATCCTTTACAGGATGTGAGTAATTTGGGGGATGTCCATGAGGGAGTCTCTGGGTCACTGATCCCGATGCAAGCCCAGGGTGGATGAGACAAGAAGGTGTTGCTCCCCGACTGCTCTGCTCATCCCGTGTTGGCCAGTGGACAGAGTTCACACCCTGCAAGGGCTTGCACCCTAAAAACCATCTCCCACTTCCCTGCTCTTAGGTCCTCTTCTTAGCAGAGAGGCCAAGGACTCATCGGGATGACATTATAGAATCATAGAATGGTTCGGGTTAGAAGGGACCTTAAAGACCATCTAGTTCCAACCCCCTGCCATGGGCAGGGACACCTCCCACTAGACCAGGTTGCACAAGGCCTCATCCCTCGCCTGAGATTTGGACCATCCAGCAAATGAGGTCATCATAAATTGCTTTAAAAAGGATAAAGCATGAAATTTTCATCAAAGTTCAGAGGTACCACGTGGCCTTCTGGACACCGTGAAAAGCGTAGCTTCAGAGAGGGATGCTTCTTGCTCTCATAATTCTAAAAATTAGACTGTCAGCTACCACGGTTTACAAGCCCAGAATCACTAGTTGGATTTGGAAGCCTCGTCTCACGATTATTTCCAAGTCTTACCCAAATTTGTTGAACCTTAAAATGTCTTGCCAAGCAGTTGCCGAATCACTGTGGAATTTAGTGTCTTGTTTGTTTTAGAAAAAGGGCGATTTATAAAGCTTCAGTATTTCACTAGATAAAAATACATTTACAGAAAGAAAGAACCATTTTCTGCCTTCTTCAGTGCCGGTTGACATTTTGGCTTTATCTTAGATATTAAAATAAAATAAAAATCTCAGCTTGCTCTTGTTTATTAAAAAGAAGATATATTATCGCTATTTAAATACTTCCAAAAGAATTTTTAAAAAGAAATAATAGCTTAACCTTCAAATTCATGATGAATGGTAAAATCTGTTATTTATCTCTAACTCTGCGGCCGCCTGCCTGGTTCTGTGCAATCCTGTAACTTTTGAGATGATTTAAACTTGTACAAAATGGTTAAACGATAGGAACTCAACAAGAAATTATTTTATACCTGTTTTGCACACAAGAGCGAAAGAATATTGGAGACTTGGTGCTGTTTGACTAAATAGACGCCATTATTTTTCCATAATCAAACAGGACTCGTGTGCCGAGGTGCCAGGATTTAGAAGCGTGTGCTCGCAGCTCTCCCGCTCTCGCACTTGGAGAAGTGAAGAGTTTGGAAGTGGTCACAAATGGGCTAAACTTGCAGCTGTTAAAAATTTGGCCAAAAATAAGGGTAACGAGTTTAGGATATCCACGAGCCGGGTGCTTGTGGTCTTGCGGTGTATAAATGCTTATGGAAAAGCAAGAATTCCGTACGGGTCTGCCTGCGCCCAGGTTTTCCACGTGCCGTGGAGAAGCCCGAGGGCTGCGGTGTCCCTGGGTGCTGCAGTCCCCCGCTGCCAACACAGACCAGGGCTCTGCTCCGACACCCGCCTTTGCCTTTCCAAACCCCCCGCCAGCTCCACACGTTACGGCTGTGAACGACCTCGTCTCTGGTCTTCACTAAATTACAAACTCGGTGGAGAAAAAGGAGATTTGCATTGATTAAACTGAGTTCCCAAACTGTCGGGAAGCAGCAGAGTAGACTCCGCGCTATTTTGAACCAGGTAATTCTCCAGAGTTAGTCTCGCTGTAATATTGCTTAAAAACATTGTTGACCTAATTATGACATAGTTAGCATTCATCTAGTAATTATGAGTATTGCAGTGTCTGCTCCGGGCTGGACGGGATTCGTACTGTGGGCTCATTTGATGCTGAATTGTACCGTACCGTGTGCTGTGCTTTGCGAGTCATCGCTCTTGACGTGACACTTAAAAATCTCCGACAACCCCACGGTCTCAGCCCGGGCAGAGGAAATTACAGGATGTCCAGGGCACATGGGAAACTTAACAAAAAGATGGGGTCGGTTAAAATCCCCATAATGGGCTATTAAATTGTTTTACTGTTCGGCTTCTCTGTAAAATATCAATTATCTCAATGGTTGTAATGTAATCAAAGTAATTAAATTCCAAAGGCTTGCATGTAAAAACCAGAGCTTTGTAAATGGGAATCCAGCCTCGAGTAGTTTAGTTGGTCTGTTTGTGTTTAAAAGTTTCTCCAGATGACTTTTTTTCTTTTAATGGTGTTATAGTTAGAGAGAACTGCGAAAGGTTTTTGTGTGTTTGAGGTTTAGGGTGTGTTTTGAGCTTGGCTGCACACAACGTTTGAACAATTGAATAAGCAAAGCCCGTGTTCCAGCCCAAACGCAGGGACGAAGAGCCGGCTGCTCCGTAGCCGTGGGAAGCAGGGACGGCCTCTGCCTCGGAATCCCGGCCCCGGCTCCACCTACTCACGGCTCCTCGGCTGACGGAGAATTGTAGCTTCCCTTTCCCAAAGTTCTGAAAAATGACAAGCTAGTATCTCTAAAGCGCTTCAGAGGGGAAGCTTGAAAAATATTCCTATCTGAGGTTTATCGCGTTCGGGATCTTGCCTCCGGTGATATGTTTTACAAGAATAGGAAAAAGCTAAAGAATGACATATTCCAAAACCATTTTCCCCCATTGTTTCTCCTGGTGTAGGGAGTACTGCTGCTTCATTAACTTTTATTTCAGTTTCTTTCAGTAGAGCTGCTCCCTTAGGTTTCAGCAGAACCGAATCAAATCCTGTTTTGTTAGGGACAAAATTACATTTTTTTGCCTCAATTTTCTGAAATTCATGGTAATTTTGGGGTGCACCATTTTCAACCGTCTTAAAAGGTTCCACTTTAGAGAAGGTGCTTACACCTGAAGCATCCGCACCCTGAAAGTCGACTTTGGGAGGATCGACTGGCAGGATTTGCAAGTGTTTTGGGGGTAGTCCAGGAAATCACCTGCGATGCCTAGCAAAGTTGGTCTGAAAGCTGCACGTCCGATATATGAGGATCTGTCTCCATCCTTAATGTAATCAACGTTCAGAGGCACGTACTTCCCTGATGGGCTGTTTGTTACTCATTGTAGTAAGTGATGAGATGGGTCTTTTATACCACTACTGGACCTTACAGGCAACGGGAAACCCGCATTAAGTCTAATGGGTTGTTCCTTCATCGCTCGATAAGGTAGGGCAAAAGAAAGGTCTCTTTTGCAAATTTAGATTATCGTTATTATTATTTGCATGTCAACACCAGCGTATGGTGGCTGTTTAAGACACGAACTGGACATGCACAGCCCAAGGAACAGATGGGGAGAAGACGTGAACCATGAAGGAGACAGTGACAAGGTCTTTGTTAGAGCCCAAGCAGTCGCTGGGGAAGAAGCGAACATTTGGGGAAGAATTTAAATACATTAACACGTGCGCAGATAAGTGTTGCTCTTTCTGTTTCTATCAAGTCGTTAAGAAAATGATAGACTCATGGCTCCAACTGAGAAGTAATTTCCATAGAGAAGGAGCTCATGAAGGCAGGGAGATGCAAAGAAAGTGTTAATGCCGGAGCGGAGTGTTTGGGAGCTGGGGGAACAAAAGGAAAATCCAGGAATGTTCATAATGTGCAACAGCCTTGGGGGATTTTTTGTGTCTTCAGACAAAATTAGTGAAGGGAGTTTAGTCTGAGGGCCTCCTTGAAGCTCGCTGAAATCGGCACATGAGCTGCTTCTGCCTCGATAAGCCCCGTGCCGGGTCCTGAGGATAGCTGTGAAAAACATGGTGCTGCCATAGCGCCTTTTTAAAGGGAAAAGTAGCTGATTGCCGTGAACAGAGTTGCTTGGTCAAACTATTTAGAAGTTCCTACGATTGGTTTGAAGGAATATAAAGTTCTCCATCTTCTGTCGCTTCATTAGCAGCTTCTGCCAGTTCTGCCGCCTGCCCGAGGTCCGTGATGGAGGGGCTCCCGTGCCGGGAGCGGCTCCATTCCTTCTCGCAGTGGGCAAACAGAAAGCTCAGCCGTGCTCCTGGCTCCCGGGCTGCTGGTGTTTTCCCCGTTCTCAGGAGGAACCAGCTTATCCTCCTTTTCTGCTCTCGTTGAGCAGGCTCCCTGTTCCTGCTCGGTGTGACACTGCTCTGCCACCAGCTTTCTTCTTCTCTGGATGCTCCAACTCAAGAACCCGGGAGCAGAAGCCAGAGGCTCCCAGGAAAACAGCCTCTTGCCCAACTGTGCTTCATTTCCATCAATCTTCCCTTAGGTAGAGACTGAAAGTGGTGCAGAAACCAATTAGCGATGGTTCGTTAGGAGGAAGTGACTTGTTGAAATGCTTTTCAAATTAAGTGCTCGAAAAACAGAAGAGCCACCGCGCGCAGCCCCGTGTAAATGCCGTTAAAAGCAAAGCGTGCCTTACCTTACAGAGCGCCCCTCGGCTCCTGCACGGCGCCGTGGGGCTCGTAGCGCTGCTCTTGTGCAAATACAGCCCGAATCCGCTGCGGTCTTTAACGTAGCACTTCTCGCGGTGGCCCCTCTAATGCGCGTTTCCTTCTCTCTCCCGCTGCAGGTGCATTGCTGTTGGGAGGAATCCTCTATTCCTGGCAGTTCCCTCACTTCAACGCCCTGAGCTGGGGTCTGCGGGAAGATTACTCCCGCGGAGGCTACTGTATGATGTCCGTCACCCACCCCGGGCTCTGCAGGCGGGTGGCTCTGCGTCACTGCTTGGCCTTAATCGGACTCTCAACCCTGGCTCCTGTTCTCGACATGACCACGTGGACATTCCCCGTCGTTTCGCTCCCTGTCAACCTCTACATCTCCTACCTCGCCTTTCGGTTCTACAGGGACGCGGATCGCAGCAGCTCCAGGAAGCTCTTCTTCTGCAGCCTGTGGCATTTGCCGATGCTGCTGCTTGTCATGTTCACGTGCAAGAAGTCGCTCCTAGACAAGGAAGACAAAGGCGATCTGCTCGGTGGAGATCATGGGAGGGCTGTGGAAATCAGATTGCCTTAAATGTCAATTGCTTGTCGTCCTCGTGACACATCAGGTAGTATATTTTAGTAATTACAAGGGGGAAACCTGTGGGGATGTGTTTGAAGAAGAATCATTTGTGCCTAGCGACCACTTCATGCGATAATTTTCTATTTTCTTCTGAAAGGGAATAGACACGAGAGCTTAAAGCATTCACGGCCCTTAGGCTCACTCACTCATCACGGATTCAAATTTAGCCTATGTCAGAAGCACATCACTTCGGGGTGGCCTTCTAAAGTCTCCGTGAGTCGTGGCTCTCACCTTGTGGGTAGGTTTTCAGTTCTCATGCGCACACTTACTGACCGCCAGCACTGCCAGCCTTGGCCACGCCGTCGGGAAGCGACAGATGAATGATTTATCACCCCTGCTCCCCAAGCATCCTTTCCAAATTAAGCTTTGAGGCACGTGGTGGGTTGGGTGAACTCTTGTCTCGATCCGTGCCGTCCCTGCTCTGTTACTACGCAGAAGCCTTCAATTTCTGAGGTTTTTTCCAATCAGTTACTTTTCCCAAGGCTCCCATTCACCTCGGTAGATTTTTTAGCTTTCATACAGCTGGCGCAATGCTAAAGGAGTACAGCAGACTGTCTTTCAGCACGCTACACACCAGCAGTTAAACAGCCTCCAGATGAACGGCTCTCCTCTACCACGTACCTTGAACACGCTCTGAGCCATTCTGCCCTACATCCATCCCGGGGAATTTCCGACTCCCGGGTGGTTTTCCGTCGTTAGGCTTTGAGCCCCGTGTGTCAGATCTTCAGCTGGTAAAAATTGCCGTTCCTCTTTGGTGTCAGCGAAGCTTTGAAGAGGTGTGGGAGGCGAGAACCACATCCCAGAGCCTGGTAGTTTTAAGGCTTTTCTACGCTGACGTGGCTTGTGCCAGCCCACTCAGTGCCAGCGTCCTCAGGCGAGCTCTGGACTTGCATCAAGAGTTTGATGAGTATTTAATATCACACTGGGGTGGCTCCGAGAGAAGGCACCTCGCTTTTGGGCTGCGTAATTGGTTAAGGAAACAAATTTTACAGAACAAAACAAGTTTGGGATTTTTCTCTCCTATTATAACGTTCAAATTCCTGATGCAGCCAGCCTCTCTCAAAAGCAATTTCTGTGGATGGTCCCACTAGGAAAATGCATTATCTTGGTTCACTGATACGCTGAAGAACATTTCTAGCCCCAGTCTAACGCGCTTGCCGTGCCACCGCGGGGCTGCGGCTAACCCGCAGCCTTCCCGGGCTGGCTGGGACCCGCTGGGATGCTTCCAAACACGGCGGCATCCAGGGTAGACGAAGGCTGTGTTACGGTTTATTGTGGTAGTCAGTGCCTGTTATGACTTGATGTGTTTTCCTGCCAAGATTTCTTTCCCCCGTGGAGAGGGACTGGGCAGCACGGCCGCGCGTCGATCCAAAGAGGGAGTCACACCTGAAACGGGAGACACTGGCTCTGCTCTCAGCCCGGATAAAGCCCTTCAGGAAACGTCACAAATCTGCCACCACGTGCGTATCACGCCGACATAAAACCTTCGCTGGCTGCTTTCATGCTACGAGCCCAACTTCTGGTCCCAGTTCCGCCGGTGTAAATCAGGAGTGACACGGTTAACCTCTGTTCTGCGGGCGGAGGCGCTCGCCAGAGCAGAGCCACCTGTTTTACGTGGCGCTTAAATAAAGGGTTTGCAAGATTTTCGGAGTCTCTCGAGTGATTGCAGATGACAGGATTGGGTTCCCTCTGACTCTTGGTCTGACGGACTCCGTTGTACTCGGGTTACTGCGGGCAACACTTTGTAGAAATGTCTGGAAACTGTGCGACTCCTCAATTTGTTTTAAAAATGCATCCGGTCTTCTCTGCAATAAAGTGCGTACTGTACAAAAAAAAAAAAAATATGTGAATGCTCAAAATCTGTTTTAAACAATTCGCTTGTGATCGGAACTCCAGGACAGCTCAGTTAATTGCAAAGGTATGTGGTGGTTTTGTGGCATTTCTCGCAGCAACAATATTCTTCTCGATCGCTGCAAGAGCAAGGACAGCTTGCGAAATAGGGGTTTATTGTGCAAAAAGGACGCTGAAAGTAAGTTGGCGTGTGAGTAGAAAGGGTTTGTGGAAAACCGAAGAATTTGGTCAACCTTTAGCTGGGAGAGGAACCTGAAAAGAGCAGATGGCGCGCGCAAACCACAGGTTTTGCTCCCAGAGGCAGAAAGTGATGCTGAAGCAGGAGGGTTGTGGTTTTCTCCGAAGCCAGGCTTGGGGATGGCCTGCAAGTACGGGGTCTGTCCCGACAAACTCAACGTTGATTAAAGGTCCCCAGGAGATGCCTGTGGTTGAGTTTTGAAGAGCAGTCATCTTCATTTCTTGGGCCAAAATGTGTAACGTTCACGGGTTTTAGGGCCAGACAGGAGCTTTATAATCATCGCTGAGTGTCTGCAAAATGCAGGTCACAGAGTTGCACCAACATCTCCACACCCAGTTGGGCTGGCCTGGGGAGAGAACATGGTTTTACAATGAGTGGATCTGGGATTTGAAGGTAAGAAATACCTTAGTTTTTTAATTGAAAAAAACAAAGGGGGGGCTTTTTTCACCTAGAAAGCGTTCTCAGCTGTGCTCCAAAGTGGCCATGTATCAGGTATGGCTGATGTCATCTGCCGTCATTTTACTGCCTTTAGGAATTTTTGCTGTCGCGTGTGCTTTGAAAATAAAAACATTGCCAAACTGAAATCTTGGTTACCGATGGGTAGTACAGTATCTGCTCTCGGGTGTCCTTTTCAACTGTGCTGGTGCCACTATGGAAATGAAAAAAATACTGAACCGTCTGTAGGTGTTTGTGGTCCCTGTGACCCTACGTGGAGGATTAATGTCAGCCATCCCCGCTCCAGCACTGCTGATATTTCTTGCTGCCTAAATTCTGCAGGGAAGGAGGCAGTTGAGGAGCATGAGAGTGTCTGGCGGTGGCCGCTTTGCACACCTGGGGCAGTGCCTGGAGTTCCTGCATCTCAGTCCTGGGCTGTGCCAGCGTCAGGCTGGAATCTGAACCTGAATCCTGTGTACAATCGCAATGTTTTTTGCCTTGTCCCATTTGGAGAACTTGAATATAGGTTGTTTGTCATAGAGTCACAGAATGGTTCGGGTTGGAAGGGACCTTAAAGCCCACCCAGTGGCACCCCCTGCCCTGGGCAGGGACACCTCCCACCAGCCCAGGTTGCTCCAAGCCCCGTCCAGCCTGGCCTTGAACCCCTCCAGGGATGGGGCAGCCACAGCTTCTCTGGGCAGCCTGGGCCAGGGGCTCACTGCCCTCACAGCAAACAATTTCTTCCTCAGATCTCATCTAAATCTCCCCTCTTCCAGTTTGAAGCCGTTCCCCCTCGTCCCATGGCTCCCCTCCCTGCTCCAGAGTCCCTCCCCAGCTTTCCTGGAGCCCCTTTAGGGACTGGAAGGGGCTCTAAGGTCTCCCCGGAGCCTTCTCTTCTCCAGGCTGAACCCCCCCAACTCTCTTTGTCGTCCCCTTATCCTGGTTATTCAGGTTCTCCCCATGAATTGCCCCTCCTGGACAATTGCCCCTACTATTTACGTAGTAGCGTAAAATATAGCAGCGACGTGCCACGTCCCTCCACCCCCGGGGTCTGCTGGTAGCCGAGAGGGTCCCATCTCGGTGTCGCTGTTACAGCGGGCAGCTTTGCCCCACCAGAAGCCCGTACCGAAGCTCACAGAGGAATCTGAGCCAGTGACTCAGAAGGACAAAGCTGGTTTTAGTCTGTTTGGACTTTAAACCTTTTGTGTGGTTTTGTGGATAAAACAGTAGCCCTAAGGCTCAGGGGATCTTCATTCTTTCCAGATCTGCGTCGAAGGAATGCGCTCCATCTGTAAAACAGGGATGATGATATTTCTCTTTGTTGGACGAGTAAACAGCTCGTGTTTTCGTCAGTCCCGTACCCGTTATTCTGTACGGCCCTGGAAAGCAGGCGATGGCTAATGATTAGATTCCGCCCCGCGTCTCTCCTTTGACCTTCACCGAATCGCTTCATCTTGGCGGAAGCCTTTCCTCGCAGGACAGCCCACAGCTGAGCCTCTGAATCGCGCCAAGCTCTTGTGTTGACGAGGACCCCCCGGCTCCACCGTGACCCCCCCCCGCGGTACCTCGGCGTGACGGGCGTCCCAGCGAGCCCGGCAGGCGGGGGGGCTCTGCGCTGTGTCCCGGCGGGGGTGAGGAAACCCAACCCCGGCACACACAGCTCTTTTCCCCTCTCCTTTCCCCCACTGGGTTGGTTTTTTTTCTCGCTTCCCGTCTCAATCTCCGATATAATCTGCCCCAGCAGAGTAACACATTCACACTCCCCGGGCTCCAGCGGCGTTTCCCACTCCGCCGGGCCGCGGCATTTCAAGGCTTATACAAAACACACACGTCCTTTTCAGTTCCGACGATCCCACCAGAGCAGGAGTGGAAACAGAGTGATACGACTAGAAATCGTTATCGTTACAGTTAGAAGGCGTGTTGTCCTGCTTGCCCTCCAGAGGCGATTAGATATTCCCCTTTCCTTGGAAATACAGGCTGTCTACAGAACACTTTGCTGTTAAAACAGAAATATCAGCGCTGTTTTCCTACCAAGCAGCTCTGCCGGAGGTGGTAATCCTAGAAGCTCCGTTGCAAGCTGTTCCCGATGGCATTTGTAGTGGTGGTATTTCTTAAGCAGGCAAAGAGCCGTCCCCAGCCAGGGCTCCTGGGATGCAGGATGCCACCACGCTGGTGGGGCGGCCTTGGGTCGGTCGTTTGCCTCTTGGTGCTGCTGTTCCTCCTCCCAGTCATGGAGAAGGTCAGTCCTGCGGGGCAGGGCTTCTCGCCCCTCGGTCTGTGCCCTTTGGCCCTGCCAAAGTCAGAGTCTGGTTCCAGTGTTTGTCATCTCCCAAACAGCATGTTGTTAATTTGGAGTCAGAGATGACAAGCGAGGAGGTCAGGAGTGTCACTGGTGAGGACCCTCCTTCAGGAGACCCTCGGACTGGGATTTACTGTGTGGTTCCATGGATGGTTTTTAGTGGCCTCTGAAATGGAATGTACTACGGAATATTAGGGCTTTGACACAAAGTTCAGCAAGCTTTGGAGCTGCCTTCCGAACCCTTCTGCCAATGGAGCTTGCAGTGTTTCTTGAACGCGAGAGGGTTCCTGTGCTCTGTTAGAGCTTGCGTTGGTCTGGGTTGCCGTGTCGCAAGGATGCCCGCTCCTCCCAAAGGCAGTTCTCAGCCCCAGACCGGTCCCATTCTCCTTGACCCAAAGAAAAGGAGGTCTTTTGAGAGCACAGCGTGCGTGCAGTGTCCCAAAGCCATTTAGACCGCCATCAGAAGTGTGTGTGTTTAAAAGAGCCGGCAGGAATCTCTCTCCTCGGCCCTGCCTCGTCCGCTTCCCGTCACCTCCACTTTGCTGCTTCCAGACTTTTAACTGTTTGCGCTGAAGATTTTCCAGCCCGGGTCAGCGCCTGGGGCTGGGGTTTAGTTTCCAGTGTTTCAAAAAGGCGCAGTTCAACTGTTTCACAGAACCAGGTTGGCGAAACAAGCTGTTTTCCCACAATGCGGAGACGTTTTTCCTACCGCTCCCTAACCAGTTCTGGCACCTCCGGGCCTTGGCGCGAGAACTGAGGGTTTGACAGCGGGCGCGAGTGGGTTCGGGTTGGTGCATTTCTCCATTCTGGGAAGGTACCGCACGTTTCCCCGTGTCCCTGCAAGGTTACTGCTTCCCGTTCTTGTCTGAGCGTTGCTGCTGACGCCTCCGAAGAGATGCTCTGAGCCTGGTGGGCACAGGCCGTACTGGGGAGCTGGCGGGGAGATGCTGCCACGGTCCCTAAAGGGGCCACGAGGGCTGAAAAGAGATGCCTGGAAAGGAGGATGCCGTGCTCTCCCTCCAGAGCTGGAAAAAATGCCCTAAATTCATACCTGTGTTACCATTTTTGTAGGATCCTGGCCTCAGTCCTGCCGGCTGAGCGCGGCAGCGTGCGGTACCCGATGGATCTCAGCCACGCGTGGCCCCAGAGGCCAGTGGGGCAGTTTGGTGGTCGAGGTTTTTTCCCCCGACTTTTGCTGTCCAAGACACATGGCAAGGTCCTTTCTGTCCCCCGCTCCCCTTCTTAACACTTTCTATTGTAACTACAGCTTCCCTTTGATACTTTTTTTTTTTTTTCATGAAATATGTGCTATAAAATATATCGCTTGTACCCGTCTAAACTGCAGCTGTAGCCGGACTGTCTTTTCTTAACCAGAAACACAGATCTGGGGAATTGCCCTGCGCGATTGGAAACAGAAGGGCTCCGGTCTCCCAGACGGACCGGCCTGTCCCTAACTGGGACCAGCAGGGACATCTCGCCCGTCTCCCTCCTCCGAAAAGCAAGAAGGGGGAAGAGGGCAGGAGGGGTCCCTGCGGGTGGGGTGGGATGGAGACCAGACCGTGGTGCTGGGGTAGGACAGAGGGTCCACCACCGACCCTCTCCTCCCGATGCTGGGGGACTGGCTGCCCAGATGCCGACGGGCACGGGGCAGCGAAGCTCATTCACGAGGAAGATGCTGGCACGGGGACTCGTCTTTTGTTTTCTGAGCAATGAAAAAGATGAAGATTTGTGCGGCCGAGAAAAGCTGGGAGATGTTGGGGATTTTTTTTATATTTCTTTTTTTTTTTCTTTTTTTTTTTTTTTTTTTTGGCCGGGGAGAAGGAGGCACTGTATCAAATTAAACTTGAAACAGAGATACAAACGAGGTGATTAAGGCATTTCCGCCGTGCTTCCAGGGGAGCTGCTGGACGGCGTCCAAACCGGGGAAGGGAACAGCCTGGGTTTATCAGCTGAACTCGGAGGTTCGTAGCGATACTCGCGCCACAGAGCAGCCGAAGGGCTGGGTGACCCACACGCTGTCCCTTGGCTGTCCCAACGGCTCCCAGCCAGTGTGGGAGGGAAACTGAGGCACGCCGAGGGGAAGAAGGATGCTGGGGCCGCGGAGTTCCCCAGCGGCAGAAAGGAGAATATTATTTCAATCCCCTCTGCCCCGTCTGATGCCCCTTAGGGCCACTGTCTGCTTGTTACGTGCACTTGGCTTTCAGCAGGAGTGAGGACGGGCAGGAGCTGGCTATGCGTCAGGGCTGGGGCTAATTAACCCTCCTCACTTCACTAATGAGCAGTGGGATGAGCGCAATGGAAGCATCCTCGGGCACGCGGCCCCGCACCAGCTCTGCGCCGTGCTGCTCATTCACGGCACTGCACGAGGTATGGGTCTGTCCCCATCCCGAGGGACACCTCGGCCAGCCCGGCACTGCCTCTGGGATTTGCCGATAGGTGACAAATGCCTCCGTTTGGGGACGGGAGGGGGTCTGTCCTCCGCGCTGCTGCTCTGCTGCCCGGCAGTGCTGGTCCCCAGGGGTCACCCAGCATCTTGCGCTGCATCCCGCACTCCACGCGGGAGCAGCCTGGCTGGGATTGCTGCACGGACGGCTCCGCGAGGTCATCCCAGAGCTGCCCGTGGGTGAGGCCAGGATCCATCACGCTGGAAGGAGCAGAACTGTAGGAACCACCTGCAGGGCTCAGCCTGGCCGGGGACTGTCCTTACAGCCCTGCCCAGCGCCAAAGCCACTGTCTGACGCCGCAGCTCGGAGCGAACGAAGCCGTTCCAGCGTTGCCATCCCTTCCCAGGCTTTGCTGACGGTGGGGACTGCGGGAAGGCCATGCTGGACGGACGGACGGATGGACAGACAGGCATCCAGGCCTCTCGCAGGGATGCGCAGGCTGGGGCTGGCTCGGCCGCGATGGCAGGGAACTCCCTCTGTTGACTTATCCTGAAGTTGCACCCCGTAATCCAGTGGTGTCCCTGTCGCTGGTAATAAATAGCACCTTCCGTAAATGTCTTTCGCCCTTACTAAACCGCAGACCGGACTGATTATTGCTGCTTTTGTAGCCTTTACAGAGCTGTTTTTATTTATAATTGCACCCCGCTGGTGTGTTCATAATGATTTTCCCTGCTGCGTCCCATGCGGTCCAGTGCTACAAAGCCGCATTTTTGTAGTCGCTGTTGTTGGTTTTAATCACTTGTTATTGGGATGATATATTAATAGCAGTATCTCTGTGAGGCTTTTGAGTGTTTTCTTTTCCAAAAACATTTACAACAAAGGCTAAGTGTTAGCCCTCATAAAACGGCGTGTCTCGTGTGGCTCCCTCCTCCAGCGACGATTGCGATGAGACGGGGGCTCAACAGAGAGCCCATCTTACCCCATCCCCTCCCAAAACCTCCCCAGCCTCTGATTAAAAGGTGTTTGGGACTCCAGCGGGAAGAGGGGTGCTTGAAAGGCCCCGCGTGGTTGGAGGGTCTAATTGCCTGCGTGTAGGCTGTGGAAGTCTGTAATAATCCAAAATACACTTCGCAGATGTTGGTTTGCGCCTCGCCATTCTCCGAAAAGCCAAATAACCCGTTACACCTTATTTCACGGAGGGAAAGGGCAATGAGGCGGGGGAGTTTGATGCTTTTGGGATGCGCACCCATGGCGGAAAACAGGAATAAAACCAGATCTGCGCATTGAGCAGAGGACTACCTCCAAGCGCGGGGAGGAGTGGGGCGATGCTCTTTATTTTAGCCGATTATGGGGTGGGGTTGGGGGGGGGGGAACCCCAGCAAAAGTGACGTGGAAGGGCTTTAAATGAAACATTTCGCTAGCTGAGGCCGCTGCCTTTCATTTCATTCAGAAGGGGACCGTGAATGGACTCCTCGCCCGCTTCAAAAGGCGGTGGCAGCGTGTCCGCTGCGGCGCGGGTCATTCATGGACGCTCCAGGAGATGCGAAAACATCTGCTGGGTCCCTGCCTGCCCCTTTCAGTACAGTTACTCCCCTTGCTAATAATTGTCTGTGTTCTGTCATCTAGAAAGGGACTCTGTGCGCCTCCCAGGTATTCTAATGCTAATTTGTTTAGTTAAAAAGGAGAAGAGGCTAAACAGATGTGAACCATTTGGTTAGGTTGTAGTTCATTTGTTAGGAAGTGCAAAGGATTCTTGGCAGGATATTAAATATTACCTTGGCTGCTCACAAACACTTCATATTTCAAGAGAGGAAGGGAGGTAGGGACTGCACTCCATAAATCAGCCTTTTCAAAGAGACAGAAAAAGGCAAACATTTGATAAATCTGTGTCATTATACTTAGAGATCAAAGGGGGTTTTACATATGTATTTATGCAACTGGCAACCTAGGAGACAATAATAACAAACACAGATCTCTGACAGCTTTACAAAAATAAAAATTAGCTGGTTCTAATCTGTAATTATCTGGGAACCGCGCGAGGTAGGAGGTTGCTAGCGGTGGAGCTTTAAGTTGCTGATGTTGAGACGGCGAGCGAATGTTAAGTCATTCATAAATCCAGTAGGGAGTTCCATGGGCAAGAGATCGCAGAAGGCAGCGGGTGGCGGCTGGGCACGTCCGCGGCGTGTGCGGACCCGGTGTCACACACCGAGCCCCAAGCAGGCAGGCAGTAGTCACCAGAACCCAAGGTCACCAGGGGAAGCCGTGTTTCACCGAGTGCTAATTGCCTTTATGATTTTCCAGCAGGTGATCCACCGGGAATCTACCCGAAGGATCCCTGAGGACAGGAAGATTTCCATCTCCTGCTTGCCAGTAAGTTACAGATCCGTGTCTAAAAGCTTCCGTAGCCTGGCGCGCCTCTGTGTTGGCCTGCGTGAGCCCTGCTACTATTCCCAAATTAGGCTGACTTGCTTTGTACAGCTCCGTAAGGACAGAACTGGAGCCGAAGACTCAGGTAAGTCAGGGAAAAAGACCCCAGAAGAGGTTTGGAAGCAGCAGGAGTAACAGGAGGACGAATGGGGGCTGTAGCGGGTATTGCTGTAATCCAGGACAGAATTTAGCGGAGGAATTGAAACCTCTTCAGAAGCAGCAAGGGCCGTCGTATCGCTCAAAAACCAAGGAGAAATCCAGTTGCCTGAAAATAATTCCATGGACAAAGCAACGCAGCCGCAGAAATTAGAGAAGGAGAAGTAGCATTATGTCATCTCGCCTTTCCTTCTGGCCAGTCGCTGGGCTGATTTCCTATTCTCTTGTGCTGTTTTAAAATGACTTCAGCAACTTGGTTTCTGCTTGTTCCCATGGGAAACTTCCACAGTCTATAGATTTCGCTGGTAGGAAACTCTTCTTGACAGTCAGACTATATTTTCCTTTACTCAATTCCATCACATCACTCCTACTTATGCCTCCTTGGAGCACCCTAAACGCTCTTCTCCATTGAAGTCGGTGGAGTTATGCGAGCAGTAAATTTGGCCCGTGGCACTTGGAGAAATAGATATTAAAACCCCGGGGACGTATTAGGGGGCGAAGGGAGGGAGGGCAGTGGGGGAAAGGAAATGGTTTCAGGTTGAGAGAAACAAGATCTCCTCTTACATCTGCACAGCGGTGCTGCCCCGGTGGGAGCGCGCCCGGGACCGGGCAGCAAAATGCTGCAAGAGGCGACGATGTCCCTGGGGTGTCCCTGGGCGCTGCTGTGGTTACGAAGCCACATCTGAGGGCTGGAGGGCTCTATGTGGCACTTGGGCTTATGGGCGGAAGGATGGCACGAAGCCCTGGGCACTTTCCTTGCCAGTAGCTGACCTGTTTTGAGTCCTGGTGATGCTCCCCGCTGTCACCCCACTCCCTTTCACCCCCAGGGTGGCCCGGCCCCACCATTTGGCTGTTTGCAGCTGGGGTGGTCACTGGCTGCTGGTCCAGCCATCCTGACCCACCACAAGCTGTGCCTCCGCGGGTCAGTACCAACGCATATGTTTTTCAGGACAAAATCCCAATCTATCGTGACATTAATAGGAGTTCAGCAGACACGAGCGGTGATGGAGCTGCTGCGGTACCAAAGGAGAGAGGGCTGATGGCTGACACGCGAGGTTTAGACATGGGCAATCCTCAGCTCCCCTCTGCTCTGAAAGAGCCGCAGGCCACCAGGCCACAGGGAGCATGGCAAAGGGCACGTGTGGCAGAGAGGATGAGAGGGGACAGCACCGAGGACTTCTTAGGGTGGATGAAGTGGGATAAAAATACACAAGGTCTCTCTTCCTGGGACCCTGCAAGGGGACAAGGGCTGGGGACATGGACCCATGGCTGAGGAACATCTCAGAGCACTGCAGAAGAACATTAAGGTCAAAAAACCATTATAGGAACATATGTATAGAAGAGGACACGTGATAGCATGCAAAAGCCCCGGACCAAAGCCCTACATCTCGGTGTGCTAGGTGCTATGCATTCCCAAAAAGGAGGTGGTGGTGGCTGGTCACCTCCTCTCTGGCCAGGTCACTGCGTGCCACAGCCCTCCAGGCTGACACACTCTGGAATGGTTTATTTCCCCATGAACAGGCACTTGAGTAACATCATGAAAAGGTAAATGACTTTTCTCCAAGCAGAACAGTGACCATGTCGGGAAAAACGGCATCGTGTCTGGATTGGGACCAAGAGCACCCTGGCTTCATTTTGGGTACCTGCTCCTATTTATCGCCCCAGCAGGACTGGCCCCCGCAGATGTTGGAAGAGCCATGCATGCCCTGTCACTGACACACCAGTCTTCACGCCGCAGAAAAAAGAAAGAAGATGCCGAGCATTTCAGAACCGGCCTGTTCGGTGGCAGGAAAATAACGTACAAAAGGACGTACGGATTTTCTAGTTGGGAAGAGATAAAGCAACAAGGTGAAACTCGGCAGTAGACCAACAGGGTGGGATCGGCACCGGGACATGCTGCACTGGGCAAGACACGGAGAAGATGCTGGAAAGCACATGGCTGCAGCTGCTGGGCACGCGGCCTGGGAAGGGTCAGCCAAGGTGGGTGCCGGCAGGGTGAGCCTGCAGCTCCGTCCTTGCTGGGTGAGTTTGGTCACCTTGGCTTGAAGGTGTGCTGGGTTCTCTGCCTTCTGCCCTGGTTTAACAAGGGCGTTTTGCACCCTCGGGCCCGTCTCAGCGCTGCCCCAGTAAGTGCCACCACGTCCCCTTGTCAGGAGCTGCACCTTCCCAGTGCCGGCTCTGTAATGAATCGATCATCAAGAAATGGGATCCAGAGACCGTACTGATGCAGCTCAATTAGTTTATTGATTAACCAGCTAGCGAGTCGGCAGCTATTATGATTAAAGGTCTCTGCAGCAACTGCACGGAGCAAACCCAGTCTTGTGTTTCTGTTTGCGCCCATTTCTTAGCAACCCCGGTTTCCTCACCATGTGGCCCCCGTTGCTCCGTCGCCCTCATCAGTGGGGCACAACACACTGTGCTTCTGCCACAACGGCCGCGTGTGGGACATTAAATCGCAAGAGCCGAGGGTGAGCCCTGCTGGAGCCCTGCTCTCCAGGTGGCAGCAGGTACGGAGGAGACCTGTGCCACCGAGCAGACGTGCAGGCTCTGGCTGGAGGCCGGTGGCTCGCTCTGGAGGACAGAGCCATGGCTGGTTCCCAAACCACTTGTCAAAGCCCGCCTCCCCTGCTCCAGGGAGGGCTCAGACTCAGAGGTCTCAACCCTCCTCCTGACCCACCTTTGCTCCCATGCTGTTTCTGATCCCGTTTGCCATTCCTAGGGAAAAAAACCTCCTGACGTCCAACTGCTGAAGATACAATTACAGTAAAACCTATCTTGGGGCTATTTTTCTTAAAAAGCCCATCCAACTTTTACAAGCTACAGCTGACATATATTAAGGGCTTAAACCAAACTTTCTGTGACATTTTGTTGATGTTATCCTGGCTGGTGCTGGTGGATGTGAGGAACAAGGAGAATTATTCCATCTGAAGGGTTTTCCTCTTACCTCATGGGCGTAGGAACGTGCCACGGAGCAACCTCTGCGCGCAAGGAGCAGGTTTCCTGGTTGGAATTGTAGAAAACACAAAAGAGGTGAGTAAATCTGGGTGCAGGAGAGGCAGCCTGTGTCACCCGTGGCACGGTGGCTGCCCAGCCGTGATTCACGCATCGCCTGGAAGTGTCCTCTGTAATTCTCTCCACAATTAACCAGTCTGGGCCAGCTGGCAGAGCTTTGCCAGCACGCGGAGGGAAACTAGAAAGCGATTCCTCCTGCGACTGCGTCTCGTCTCTGCTTGGTTCGCATCACCCTTCATGCCGCGGAGAGCCCAGCGGTGCCATCCATTCGAGCTCACAGCAGAGGAACGCTTTGGAATTGTTGGCTGTTTCGCTCCCCAGCTGAGGCACAAAAGGTCTCCTTGCGTCATCCCAAAATCCGCTTGGCAAATGGCTGGTCCCGGGAGGGATGGGGACCAGTGGCGCTGGTACTGATGGGGGTTTGGGTTTGAGGTGGCCCAAGCACCCAAAACTTAGCTCTTAGCTCTGTGTTAACCCGCTGAGCAGCTTTTGGAGAAATCACACGCTTCTCAGGGTCTTATTTCCCCTCTTCAAGCTGCCTGGTTTAATTAGTTCGTAAAGTCTAGTTTGTCGTTTGGGATTGTTTTGCAGGATGCTCACGCCGCAGCGAGTGTGATCGGAACAATTCACTTTTCCACGACACTTTTCATGAATTGCTGTAAATCTGGTATATGAAGAAGTCAGCATCACGCTGTCGCTTCTGACACACGAGAAAGTCAAGGCCCTGGGTGGGGAAAAGAAGTTAAAGATAAAAGGTTCCGGCAAAAGCTGGCTGTGCCCTTACAGCAGCAGTGCTCTGAAAGCAGGCTAATTCAGCACGAAATTTTCTGCAGCTTTTAATAACAACACGGTGGAAAAGCTGCACACGTGCATGGAAGCTGCTAAGTTACATTCTTTTTGGATGAATGTAGACTAAGGCATTTCTACGGAGCGTGCGAAATCCCCACCGGCTCCTCGCAAAACGCTGGCACAACCCGGTCCTGGAAAGGAGGGTCCCGGAGCTGACGGTGTCGTGGGAAGGGTCTCCTGGGCCAAACGCTCTTTGGGGCTTTCACAGGCTGTTGTGTTGTGTTTGGTCTCTGCGTGTTCCTCCCGATACGTGGGCTGTGACAGGTCTCACCAGGTATTTGTAGAGGCAGGGACTGCAGAAAATACAGGGCTGCCGAAGGTGTGGCTCATCAAAAAGCCAACGCACGTCAAAAGAATAGATAAATCTGAATACTTTGGGGAGGAGGAGGAGGAAATGGCTGAGATGGCCCCGACACGGTGATGTCCCAGTGCCTGACCCCCAGCTGCAACCGTGGGGGGAACGGGGAGTGGGAAACCCCGCCTGGCTGGGGACAGGCAGGAGGACGTGGGATTTGTCATCCTGTGGCCTCCAGAGGAGGGACGTGGCCATTGCACTGGGGTGTGCAGCTGTAAACGCTCCGGGGATGTGCCCGCCGGGTGGGAAGGTTGGGTTGCCGTCCTCCTAATCCAGCTGAGATGCGAAAGGAGCCGAGGGAAATGTGGATTGACAGGTATAATCCAGAATTGCATTATCTTGTCTTACGGTTCTCTTTTGTGTCTGTACAGCAAATAGACCTCTGAACCCTCGTCTTTAGTCTAGCAATTTAAGTTACTATTTTGTCATTAAATCTTGTTTAGGGATAAAGCTGAGTGTGATTAACATTCTTGAGTGGGGGCCCTGGGGGATGGACAGCACAGGGGGTGCCTCAGCCAGAGGCCGACAGGAGCTGGGCTGCTCCCCGTGTGAATCCGGGGCTCACCCGAGGTGAGGAGAGACATCCCCGTTGGCAAGCGTTAGCCAGAGTGTCTGAGGGCCCAGCCACGGTCTCTAATTGAAATCCTCTCAAGTGTCCTTTTCTTTGTGGTTTTACAGCGCTAGAAGATGCTGCAGACCCCGATTCTGATGCGCAACCGGAGCGGCTTTGCAGGAGGCACTTTGGTTGGGCAGAATTTACACCTGAGCGAAGCCTTCTTTAATATGATGTATTGGGCCTTGATAATGTTGGATCGATGCGCTGGGCAGGGGGGGACGAGGGCTCAGAGGAGGCCGGGAAGATGCTCAGATGGCTGGAGAACCTCTGCTATGAAGATAAGCGGAGAGAACCGGGCTTCATCCTTCTGAGTCACTGGCTCAGATTCCTCTGTGAGCTTCGGTACGGGCTTCTGGTGGGGCAAAGCTGCCCGCTGTAACAGCGACACCGAGGTGGGACCCTCTTGGCTACCAGCAGACCCAGGGGGTGGAGGGATGTGGCACGTCGCTGCTATATTTTACACTACTACATAAATAGCAGGTATTGTCCAGGAGGGGCAATTCATGGGGAGAACCTGAATAACCAGGATAAGGGGAGGACAAGAGAGTTGGGGGGGTTCAGCCTGGAGAAGAGAAGGCTCCGGGGAGACCTTGGAGCCCCTTCCAGTCCCTAAAGGGGCTCCAGGAAAGCTGGGGAGGGACTCTGGAGCAGGGAGGGGAGCCATGGGATGAGGGGGAAGGGTTTTAAGGGGGAGATTTAGATGGGATATCTCAATGGGGGATTTAGATGGGAGATTTAGATGGGGAGGGGAGATTTAGATGGGATATCGTGAAGAAATTCTTTGCTGTGAGAGTGGTGAGCCCCTGGCCCAGGTTGCCCAGAGAAGCTGTGGCTGCCCCATCCCTGGAGGGGTTCAAGGCCAGGCTGGACGGGGCTTGGAGCAACCTGGGCTGGTGGGAGGTGTCCCTGCCCAGGGCAGGGGGTGGCACTGGGTGGGCTTTACGGTCCCTTCCAACCCGAACCATTCGATGAGAAAATGATCGGCTTTCGGAGCCGGATGCATGGCAGCATCCCGCTCGCCCACCCTCGCCCCGGGGTTGCCCGCGAGCCCGTACGGGCTCGCGGGCAACCCCGGGGCGAGGGTGGGCGAGCGGGATGCTGCCCCGACGGCTCGCCCCGCCCCCACCTCCCATCCCCTCCTCTGATTGGCCGCCCTCCCGGCTCATTATGCGGCAGGCGGCGCCTGCCATAGGCTGAGAGCGCTGCCCGTCCCGCCCCCGCCTCCGCTGCCTTTCCCTGCGCTGCCGGCGGCGGCGGCGGGGGGAAGAGCGGTGGGATCGGGGACGGTGGCCGGGGCTGAGCTGCGGGATGGAGGGTGGGTTTTGCCCATGAGACGCCGGGCAGAGCCGAAGGGAACCCGGCGAGCTCCAGCCATGCCTCCCGGCCCGCCCGCCGGCACATGGGGCAGCGCTTGAACCGCTGCCTCGATGTCCCCGTGGCGCTGCCGCCGCTGAGGCGGAGGCTCCTGCTGCTCTTCATCATGCTCTTCCTCTGGCTCTACATGTTCTACTCCTGCGCCGGCTCCTGCGCGACCCGCGGCTCCCCGGTGGCGAGGGAGGAGGGCAGCCCGGAGGAGCAGCGGGGACGCCCCCCCCTGCCCGCCGCCGCCGCCAGCCCCATCTCCAGCTTCTTCAACGGCTCCGGCACCAAGCGGCTGCCGCAGGCCATCATCATCGGGGTGAAGAAAGGAGGGACGCGGGCGCTGCTGGAGTTCCTGCGGGTGCATCCCGACGTCCGAGCCGTCGGGGCCGAGCCCCATTTCTTCGACCGCAACTACGAGCGGGGACTCGCCTGGTACAGGTACGGGACGGGCTGGGGCGGGCGGCGGGGACGGCAAGGTTAGGAAGAGGGAAGGGTTCTCCCCCCCCCGCTCCCCTCTTATCCCCCCCAGCCCCCCCTTTATTCCCCCAAGCGCCCCTTTATTCCTCCCCGGTCCCCCTCGCCCCCATGCCGGCCGGGGGCAGCCGCCGCTCCGCGGCCCCGGTGCGGGGGATGCGCGGGGAGCGCCCGCTCCGCAGCTCCGAGGCGAAGCGGGGATGTTCCGCTAAATACGCACGCAAACCCCTCCGAAAAGAGGAAAAAAAAAAAAAATAACAAAAAACAAACCTTAAAATCCCACCCCAACCCTGCGCGGAACTTGCGCTCCCCGTTAGCCCAAGAGGCGGGTGGGCGTTTGCCGGCTTTACGCTGCCCAAACCGCGTTTAATCTTTAAATAAAGGTTAACTATCAATTCGAAATTATATATTATTATTTTTTTTTAGCACTGATTTCGTGGTGCTTTCAGGGCTTTTGCTGGAGCGTGTGTTTTTGCCTTCAGCCGGGGGTGTTGCTGCGGGATGGCCGAAACCCCCCTCGGGTCGGGGAAGGCGCAGTTTTCCCAGCAAAATCAGGGGTTTTTTTTGGGGGGGGGGGTGTCCCGTTTTGGGAGCGCCAGCGGCAGCCCGGGACTGGCGGGCGGCAGCTCCGCGCTCCAGATGAAACTCCCTCCATCGCTTCATACGCTTTTCTCCCCCCCCACCACCACCCCCGTTAACTTTCTCCTGCCGCTATAATCAGCTTTATGGCTGATAAATTGCTCCGGCTGGCGATTCCCAGCCGAGCGCCGGGGACGAGATAGCGGGGGTGCTCTGGGATGCTGTAACGCGCGGTTTGGGGACGGGATGGAACTTTTTGGCTGGGGGGGGGGGATGATAAACGAGGGGATTGCATCCTGCGAGGGTGGATGGAGAATTTGGCGGGGGGGGGGGGGGTTTAAGGTCCCTTCCAACCCAAACCATTCTATGATGATTTTGCAGCCCTGCGCGTCGCGGGGTCTGCCTGCGGGTGGGCTCGGGGAGAATCAGGAGGTGATGGCGCGGGGGAACCCTCCGGGGCTCCTCAGCCCTGGTGGGACACCCTGCGCCCGGCCGAGCCCCGTGTCGAGGTGTTTCAACCCTAAAAGGATGAAAGTTCCTTTATCGAGAATATTTTGCATAGGTCTTTCTGCTGAGCGTTTACAGGGAGGCTGAAAGAGCAGAGCTGGAGACTTTGAATCTGGATGGGAGCTGTGGAGTTCTGCATTTTAACCTCTTTGTAGTCGTGAAGCTCCCACCTTGCGAGTCCGATGAGCTTTATGTCTCTTTTTTTTTTTTTTAAATGTTGTCACCCCTCAGCAGTTAGTGAAATGCCCGCAGGATAAGATCCGGCGAGCAGGAAGTCGTTTCTGAAAGCGCTTTCGTTTTATGAAATATTAGAATTTTGGTGGAGGGTGCAGCGTGTCGTCCCGTAGCGACCGAGGTGAAATCTTTATAAATTCGGTTGGTTTTAATAAAAAAAAAAAATATTAATCTCGCATTTGGAAAGGAGAACTTGCGTATAACACAGCAGAAGACCTGTCAGGATTTATTAGCAAAACGGTGTTGTACGTGTTGAACTCTGTTTTTAATTAGGCACCTAAATTAGACCATAAAATGGTTGATTAATCTTTTACAAGTAAGAGGTGGAAGGGGAGAAGGAGAGAATAGTGCTTATGATTACATTAATCTGTTATCCCAGATGCAGTGGGCGAAAGTCAATATTTAAAGGGTACGTGCTATTTTTAAATTTGGGGAAGCTGGCACCCAAGCTGCATGTAACTCCTTCAAGTTTCACCTTCTCAGCCGCTTAATTTTAAGCGGCAGGGGCCCCGGTCCTGCAAAGGCACTGCTACGTTATCACGGAGTATTTTTGCAAAAGAGGTGTTTTAAGTGAAACGGGACAAATCTTCAGGTCCGAGCGGCGACGCTCCCAAGCAGCGAGCGTGAGTGATGCTGAAGGTCTTGAAACCGCTCGGGGACGATTCGCCCCGAGGATCGGAGCGTGTCCGTCCGTCTGTGGGAGCGGGACCCCGGTCGATTTGTGGGAGGGGAGAGTAAATAATGCAAAATATACGTTAGGGGGAGGATGTGTTTGCTCCAATCAACAGACAAGTTGTTTGGTAATTCTGTGTTGTTTCTAACTTTAGTGTGAATTCGATGCAGAAGTTTGTTCCTGTGAATTGCAGCATTCGAAATCAGATACGGTACAGCTCAAAACTCCCACTGACTTCGGTGAATCTGGGCTTCTCAAGAGCTTCCTTATTTCCCCAAGCCCTAACGAGGCTTTTATTTATTATCTTAATGTCAATAGGGAGATGCGTTTGTATTTTCTTGTTAATGGCCCAATAAAATCAGATTAAAAAGATGCTATAAAACATGCGCTGTGCCAGCCAGCGCGCGGTGAGCGGGGCAAGCCTTGTCTCGGGGGTTGGTTGGTTGTTTTTTTTTTCCAGATACTTTTGCCCAAATTGACTGAACTTTGGAACTGGGGGAGTCGCCCGTGTCCTCAGCTCCCGCTCCCTGCCGTTTAAATCCACTCGCCTGGCTTTGAAATGATGGAGATGCAATTTTTGACCCCCGTCTCATTGAAAGTGTATTTTGTTCGACTGGCTTCTGGCTAAACGTGGTTATATCTGGTAGGAGTTTGTTTAAGCTCTTCCTGCCATATCATGAAGTGTTCCAAAGTGGTTTTTTCAGATTTCCGAGAGGGAGACGGCATCACAAATTTGCTTATTTAGCCTTGTATTTTGGGGCTTATTTGCGATTAATCATATTTACGTGAAGTGCTGATCTCTGTCTAGAGTTTTCATCTGTAGAAAATAACTTTCGACGGAGGGAATGCAAACTTGGTGTTTTTTTTTTCCTGCTCCGTTTTCTGTCAAGGGAAACGAAATCTGTGGGTTTTGGGTTGGGTTGTTTTGTTGGGTTTTTTTTTTTCCTCCTCTGCGTGGAAGGGAAAATGGCATCAAGTGGTGCTGACCCACCGTCCCTAAAAAGCCGGGGGCGGGGGGGGAAGAAATTGGCTTTTCGATAGCGAGATAGCTAGAAATCTAATGGAAATAACTCCTGTAGGCACACTGCGGGGTTTTCCCTCCCCGGTAATGAATCCAGCATGTTAACTGCTTCAAGTGAAAATATGTACCATGACAGAGGAGAAACGGGATCCAGCCACTATTGCAAACTAATTCGAAGTAGCGCCTGGAGATTATTTTTATTTTTTTTTTGATAATAAAGAATTTTCCCCTTCGCAACAGTAAGGAGTTCAGCTCCGCAGCCCGTGCGCGCTTGCGTCCGGCTGCCCGGACCAACAGCCTGGGAAGTTGTTATTTTCTTATGGGTTTATTATATCAGTTTTGGGGGGGGTGTTTTGAAGCATTTCTTGCAAGCCTAGAAAATCGGTTGAGATTGTTATTTTTTTTTTATTATTATTATTTCCTTTCTTATTTCATGCAACAATGATGCATTTTTAAACATACTAGGGACTTGAAAGCCTTTTGTCTTATAATTAATGTAAATTAAGAAAAACAGCTCATGTCATTAGTGTTATGTGCGGGTTTTTTGGTGTTTGTGTTTGTTTTGGGGGTTTTTTTAAATCATTTTAGGCCCAGTGGGCTGTAGTACCCCGTCCCTCCTGCCGTGGGCTGAGCGTTCCCAGCCCCACTTGACATCACTGATTTATATTTCGGGTCTGAAGCCCTCTGCGAGGAAACCCCGTGCCATGGCTACTCCGGCTGTGATCTCGGTAGCGGTGCTAGCCCGAGCCCCTCCGCCCCTAGCAGCGCAGAGGGGAGACCTCGTTTTCTTCCTCTCCTCCCCCTCCCCCCCCCCCTTTTTTTTTTTAACTTTTACATTTTTTTTCCTCTTTTTTCGTAAAATTCTTAGAACGCTGGGGCTTCATCTTCCCGCTCTTGGGTCAGCAGGATGAGGCCCCGTGGTCTGGTGGTGTGCAAGGAACAGCTTCAAACATGCATTTTATTTTTTTTTTTTTTTTTAAACTCCCCAATCACCTAAATAAGCATTGGGGGCCTTAATGTGCAAAGTGCTGCTTCCCAGCAATTCCTGAATTGGGAGAAAATGCCTCATTTATTTACTTACTTATTTATTTATTTTAAAGTTTATTAATTTTTCCCCAAAAGCCTCTGTTTTCGCCCCAGGGAAGCGCGTCGTCGCGGTGCGAGCCGCGCGGGGCTGGTGCTTGCAGGGGCCGGGCTGGCAGCAGGGGAAGGGGTAACGCGATGAATGTTAAAAGTTCTGGGGCGAAAGCCTTGCAAAACTCAACGTGTTGTTTCCGCCGGGTGTCGCAAGGTTCATTGGCCCCGGGAAGTTTGGGAAAGGTCTTGATTTTTTTTTTTTTTTTTTTTTTTTTTTCCCCAACTGGACTTTGGGCGCAAATGACCGTATCCGAGCGAGGACCGGTTCCTCCAGTGCCTTCCCGCGGGCTGCGTTGGCTTGGAACGAGCGTATCCTCAAGGAGAGTTGCGTTCTCTGGGATGGCTTTGGCTGGCAGCTTTCCCGTTGAGATTTTGTTTTCTTGATTGTAAAAAAAGAAGTAAAAATCAATTATTGACCTTGCATTGTGTTGTGTTTAAGCGAGCGGGGACTTTTAGTGGTCCCCTGGGCACACGCACAGGGTTTGGTGTCCCTTTGGCCGTTGCGGCAGCTCCCCATGACGTTGCCTGAGCCCCTGTGCATGGTTTGGAAGAAAACGGCCCCAAAAAAGAAGGGCTGGGCTGCTATAATCAGTCAGCAAGGCCCTTGTGTTTGCACGGGATCATTCCTCTAGATCTGAGGAGGGTTGAGTTGTTCAAACAGATGGCAAAGATTATTCGTGTTGCTGGGGTTTCAGCGCGCTGCTCCGTTTCAAGCATGTTGCCCGATATGACGCACGTGACAAGTTCTTCCCAGCACGACGCTGGGGCGGGGGGGGACACGACATTGTCTGCCGTGATCGGGTTTCATGGCCTCACCTGTTGAGCTGCTGAACTTTTCAAAGTTGACCATGCGTTGGGGGTGACTTATGGGGATGGTGGATCTGCCCGGCTAATCGCGTTAGCGCAGCGCCGCGCCGGGGAACCTCGTGCTCCTTCTTGGCATGAAAATGATGGGAATGAAAACCCACGGGCTCGGCTCTGGGTTTGGGATTTTTTTTTTTTGATTTTTTTTTTTTTTTTTTGCTGTTCAAGTGGGCCATGGCAGATGTCTGTAACACACACCAAGCTTTGGATACCTCAAGGCGCTTCCAGCAAAGGCTTTGTTTTTGAAAAGCATCCAGCAAGCCCCGGATGCGGCGGCTATAAAAACTCTACCCAAAGCGCCGTTCTTTTGAGCTGTGTTTCCAACCTGGCCTGATCCTGCACTTGTCTCGCCATCAGACCTCACTTGTTAAACTGCTCTGTCTGCTGGGCCCTGGATTTGGTGCTGTTAATTCATCCCAAGTAGGAAGAAGGTCTAATTTAGTGATCGTTCAGCCCGCGTGTTGGTGTCTTCTGCTGGTGTGGCCCTGGGTGGTCAATGGGTTCAGGGGATAATGAATGGGCCAGGGCCGTGCGGGACGGTGACCATATGGCCTCAAAGAACAACAAATAGCAGGGCAGGTTATTTCAGCGGTGTAATTAGGGGGTCAGGGGCTATCGGCTGCTACCTGTTGTCACCATGTGGTGTGCGAGGAGGGGCTGGAGGAGCTGCTTTGCTTTGTGAAATGACTAAGTGCTGAGCTGGGTCCTGACTTGCTGCTGCTGATGACTGTACCGGGGCTTGCCCACGCCGTTGCAATTTCAGGTCTTTCAGCAGCTCGCTCGTGTGTTTCTTAATTAGCTCGCGAGAAATGCCATGTGACTCTTTTTTTTTAATTTTTTAATTTTTTTTTTAAAGGAGCTCAGCCCAGTAGCTGCCACCAGTGGCAGCTGGAAGGCAAATGAGTAAATGGACCTTATTTTGACTTTCTTAATGGAAACGAGGGCTCCCGTGATGAAACATATTGATTGTCAGCTGCCTCAGAGGAAAGGTGGGGTTAATTCAGGGCTGGGGTTTACTGGTGGCATGGTGTTGCCATTAGGGAGTTGCTCCTGGACCGGAGGTGGTTGTGAGGACCCATCACATCTTGCCATGGGTCAGGCGAGAAGAGGAAGCCAAGGTCAGGAGCTTGGTCCCTCTGTCTTGAGGACCTTTCTGCCTGGGGATGGTGGGGACTGGTCAGATGTGATCCGCAGTAGACCTTAGTTCATTCAGAAATGTTATGGGAAGGAGAGATCCTTTTCTGGTGCCACGTTGGCTTTGAGCATTCACCATGGTGGTTTTCCTCTTGGATGAGGAAGATGGAGGAGGAAAATGGACTTGGTGATAGTGATTTTGCAGGTGGTGTCCTCGTGCTGGGAGGGGGTGAGGGCCACCGAGGGGCGAGGATGGGTGTGTGGGAAGCTGTGAGCTGCCTTGCTTGAGACCTTGCATCCCGGCCCTGCAAGCACGTGTGCTTCTGTCTCAGGAGTCCTTCAGAGGGCATCGGAGACTTGGGTGCTTGGGGGTTTAGGTGGTGCTGGTGGGAACGTTAGAGGAAAATAGGTGTAGAAGTGCTGCTGGCAGAAGACCTCACGCTGATTTCTGGTAAATGAATAATTCAGTTGTTTTAAATTTCTAAAGTATGTGAGGATGGCAGCGCTCTGCCACGTGGTGGGTAGCAGGGGAAGAGACAACTTTATTTAGAGGAAAAAATAATGCCGTGTTCTGCTAAATGCTTTACATCTGCGTTAACCTCCTCGGAACCGCCCTGGAACCGCCCTGCTCCAAAATCAGTTTTGTTTTCTCCTCTCCCTACAGAAAAGGGATGGAGAAAGAACGTCTGTACCGAGGGATGCTGTGACTTAGGCTTCGAGGGAGTCACGACACTTTGTGGCAGCGAAGGATCTGACCCAGAACTTAATTTGCAGCCGGTCTTGGCTTCGTACAGCAGCATCCACCGCGCTGGGCTCTGCGAAGCCTCGCTGGAGGGAGACGCTGGTGTCCTCCTTCGTAAGGACACCCCCTTCGCCTTCCTGTAGATCTTGTGCTGCTGAGATTCGTAAAGCCAGAGCTGCAATCTGGCCAGTCCTCTCGGCTAGTGCCACCGGGGACTTCTGCAAATCCACCAAAGCGACTAGTTTATAATAAAAGCGAGCCGTTGTAGCCTCTCCCTTGAATTGGCACAGCCTCTCCCCTCCGGTGCGCCTTCCTGGCAGGCAGCGCTTCCAGGGGAAAGTGCGAATTGTGCACGGGCTTGTATTTTATATCCCGACGTATAATATTATAGGTGGACGGCTATATTTTATGCATCCCTCGCTGAATATGAATGCAAGGCCAAGTCCTGCGTTGCCGCAACGGCAGCCCAGCAGTACTGAGCACGGCTGGGGTGAAAACACTGATTTTCTTTAAATAGATGTGCTTTTCACGTGGGAAATTGGCTCTGGCAAGGAGACGAGTCTTCGGCAGCGTGCTGGTGGCCAGGACTGGTCCAGGTCCCCAGACTCTACAGTGTTTAATGCAGTCCAAAGCCCTGCCTCGGGGAGGGACTCCAGGATCGGGCCCTCGGCGTGTCACCGTAAGTGCAAAAAATATGACCCCAGAAGCCAAAATCCATTACAATGATTAACTTTGATAAAGCAGCTAGTCAAGCTTTATATTAGAGCCCCGGGCTTACAGCCTGTCTTGAGTATCGAATACAAACTTGTCTCGAAACTGGAAAGTCTGCGAAGTGCGGGCGAGCGGCACGTGGAGGCGTAGGAAATCTTTAGAAAACTGCTGATTTGGCGGAAGACTGACTAAACGCGGGGAAAAGCAGAATGCACGGGCGTTACGCTGGGGTGAAGTTGCGTTAGTGCGTTTGATTCGGAGCGGGGTCGGGCGATGCCGCGGCTCGGTGCAGGGATCTTGCCGACGCTAGGGGGAGGACGAAACCCCGGCGCTTTATTAATTAAGTGCTTTGCTGCTTCGTTGAGCTCTTAAATATTTGTTTTAAAACTGGCAAGGCCTGCAGCTTTGGCGTGCTTTTGGTTTGTTTTATTTAAAGGTGTACTAGACTTGGAATGAAAGTGCTGGAGGTGTGTCCCGGGACTTCGGTCCCAAACGTGGCTGTACACGGTCCTCGGCTGGTTTTCCCGTGGGACTGGGAACACGGTGGCCGTGGGTTGCGGAGGGACCCCATGGCTTTGCTGTGCCCAATGTCTCTGCGTGTCGGGGTGAAGGTGATGCCGAGATGCCGTGCCTCTCCGCTCTCAACCCCCTGCACCCACCTCTGGTGCCACGTTTAGGGAATTGTGCCGGATCGGAGCCGGTCCGCCCGAGCTCCGGGGCTGTCCCCATCTTCTGCAGGTGGGCTGGGACGGAGGGACCTCCTGAAGGTCTCGCCGGGGAGCAGCGAGGCGGTGGCCTTCGTGGGTGCCTGTAAACGTCCCCGAGCGCCTGCCCTGGCTTCACCGTGGCTGGACCGAGCTGCCCAAGACGCAAACAGCCTGAGCATCGCCCCTTCTCGGGGGGCAATTGCAAAGGAGGAGGCCTTCGGGAGGGCTTAGCAAAGTCCGACTCCCTCCCTCTTCCCCAGCACTGAACTTGTTGCAACTTAACACAAAGCTCCTAGCTTTTTCCTTTTTTTTTTCTTTTTTTTCCTCCTTTTTTTTTTTTTTTTTTTTTCCTGTTTAATTTCCCTCTCGAGCTGGTCTGGTAGCTAATGAGCCTTGTGCTGTCTGCCCGGCCTTTTGAAAAGCAGAGGGAATAGCTAATCGCCGTGCGTGGGGGTGCATGTGTTGAGCGGGGAGCGAAGCCTTGGCAGAAGATAGCAGCCTTGCCAAAGCAGAAGTGGAAGAGCCGGTTAGGGTTTCAACCTGGGTTTTGCTGCAAGCCGAGAGGGGCCGGGAGCTGCCGTCGGCTCCGAAGCCTCTCTGTGCCGGGATGGGGCTGGCCGGAGAGCGGGACGAGCCGCTGCTGGCTCCCCCCAGAGCCCATCTCAAGGTCACACGGCTAAACGCAGTGTAATAATTAATTGAGCTATATATAAACAGCAAGCTCATATGGTCCTAAAGCAGATTAAGAGCCCGGGAGTTTCCTCCCGCCCGCCTTCCTCCCCACCGTCTTCTCCGTCCTCGGTTCCTCTGCGGGCCAGCCCCGCAGTTGTCGCACCCTCCGCCGTCCCAGCAAGGCTTACTGGTTGGGTTAAGGACCTGCACGGCTGGGTCTGAGCCCTAAAAAGGGTAGGAACAGAGCAACACCGGCTCCAGGGGACTCCGCGGCTCAGCCAGTTCCCCCATCAAACCCAGTTTCCTTCTTGCTGGTGCTGGAAAGGACACGTGCAGCATCTCCACCCTCCCGGCGGCGATCGCTTCGCCCTGTGTCAGTGCCTGATGCTGGGAATAGCCTAATACTGGGAATAGCTGCTGGGGTTTGCCTTCAGCAACAGGCTTTTCAAGACTCTTGCATAGGCTCAGTACAGCTGAGCTGCGTAATTTTATTAGCCCCACTTTGCTGTGGGGTTAAAACCTCCGCGGAAAGCAGGTTTGCGTGGGGCTTGCAGCACGGGGGTGGAAGGAGAAGCTGGGCTGGGTTTCCTGGAAGAGCTGCAGCAACGGCAAGTTTGTAATGAGCCTTGAGGCTAAAGCCAAACAAATACTCGTCTTGCGACTCCTGGGGAGTTGAGATTTGTATGGTATCGAAGCTGATGCTTATTTTTTTTTACTCTTGTACCTGTCCAAAAACTGTTCAAAACCCTAAAAGTAAAAAAATGTAAGGATTAGGTTTAGCTTAAACTCCGGGTTACTTTTTATGTAGCTGCAGGAACACCCCAGGAAAATTAAAAACGATGTCTCTTAATGAAGCAGAGGTGATGTGCGCTGTCAGGTGTCGAGGTACTCGGAGATGGGCAGAGCAGCTTTCAGCGCTTCCAGATCGGTCCGGCTCTTGCAGTCGGGGCACGTGCAGGGCACGAACCCACCAGCAAAGTCTGATCCTGGGCTTTGCACAGCGAAATCCTGGGAAAACAGGACAGACTCCGTGGCTGGCTCTGGGAGGAGTTGGGGGAATGTGTCTGCACCGCCCGTGCTTGCTGCTATACTGCTTCTCGGGCCATCTCCTCCTGCGTGTGCAGTTGACCGAGGGCCACCATCGGGGCTGGGGGCTGGTGGGAAGAGGTGCCCGGGGCTAATGGCCTTTGTGCGAGAGGTTGCGTTTGGGAAATTTGGGTTGCCCATCTCCAGCTCTCCAAGGCAGAGCTGGCTCGTCTCCGTTTCCAAGTGCCAGGCTGTATCTACATCCAGGAGATGGAGGCAGGGAGAAAAGGCTTTGTGAGGGCTCACAATGGAGTCCCGAATCAGTTCAGTCCTGATCAGAGGGGGCCGGGGTTCTCTTTGGGAACCCAAGGGTGTAGAGATCAAAGGTGTGGGTGAGTCAATTACAATTCACATTTGGTTCATCCATATGTTTGGGTATTTGAAAGGCTTCAATAGTAACCCATTTTATATCTCTTATGCCCATTGATTTGTTAATCTGACACTTGGTTTCATCTGAATAACAATAGCTCTCATTCAGACTCCTCAGTGTTCAGGGAAAAGTCATTTCGCTTGGGTTGTGCTCCAAGGCCTCAGCAGACCGGCCCACTGTGCTCTTTATGTAGAAGGGCTTGAAGGACTACGGGAGAATTCAGCCCCGTCGCCGGCTCTGGAGGGAAATCGGCTCTCGATGGAAACGGGGTGGGATGCTGAAAGTCGGTGTGCTGGGTTTTGGCACGTGTGGTTTTGCTCCGTGAGGTCCTTTCTGGTTGCCACCGTAGCGGTGGACCTGCCATCGCAGCCTGCGAGGTGCGAAGAGGCGGGCAGGGTTACCAAGAAAGGCAACCCAAGCAGTCAGAAGTGGAAAGCAAGCGTGGAGAGCCCTCTTAAATACAGCCTGAGCGAGCGTGCTGGACTAGATCAAATCATTGGTATGGCGATGTGAGGTCTCTAATTACGTGAATACCTTTTTAATTAGAAGCAGCGCTTTGCATCTGTTGTACTTGCAGCAGAGCATCTCCACCAGCTGAGCCTGCTCTTTAAAGAGCTCTTGACTGTATTTCGTTGACTGTTTATGACCACGTCACGATCCCACGTAATGACTGGGGCAGGAGGGGTGTCTGCAGACAGACCTGCTCCTTCATGTTTCCCTAATTGGTGCCTGTCTCCCTCCTTTGCCGGGAGTTTCACTCCTTCCCGAGGCTGTCGTGGTTCCTTCTGCTCTACCCTGAGTCCTGCAGCGTCGGTGGGGACCCGCCTTGGGATGTGGTGGCACCGTGAACCTGTAGCTCGATTGCCTCAGTGGGCACGCTGCGTTCTTGCCCTGGAACTTAATAGTATTTTCTGTCTTTGATGTTTGGGGGCAGGTGAAAAGGATAGGGAGAGACTGGGGAGGGCTATACTGGTCTGATTGGAGATGTTGGGGGGAAAAAATCCCATTCTGGACAAACGCGTCTCACACACTGCCCTGGTCTGTTTACCATGGAGCGTTCCTAATTTCCAGTGCTCCTCCTTTATGACTGTAAATCACAAATCCATTAACAAATGAGTTGAGGGGACAATCCCATTTCTGTGAAAATGCATTTAGGGATCAGTACTGAGAGGATCACCGGTGTATTAATTTGCCAGGCCTTTTGTTCCGGCGGGTGGCAAATATAGCTCATCCCAATGGGGGTCACGCTGTCTGGGCCAGCGTCCAGATTGCCACCGGTTCAGGTCATGGTTGGTGCCACCCCTCCTTTGCTGGGAAGGAAGCAGGAGACCTTTGGAAACAAATCGTGTGGCTCAGCTTGGAATAAAGTCTAAACCAATTGTGAATTCTTGACCCACTCGATGGATGCTCGGGGTAATGAGCAGCCAGGTGGTGAGTACGGGATGCGCTTCCTCGTTTGGGCACCTTCCTGCAGAGCCGGTCCTCCTCTGATGAGTTTGTTCTTCACCACCTTTACCGGCCACCAGGAAGGTGACCCGTCCTCTGACGGTCAGATGGGGGCATCCCCTTATTTTTAAGGCTGTCGAGGAGGAACCTCGGTGGCGCACGGTTACGTGCCTGGTTTGGGTGTTGCTGAAGAGGCAGGTGGAGTCACGCAGCTGGGGTTTGGCAGCAGCTCGCTAGCATCGCTTGCCCTGTGTTAGGAACGTGCGTGTATTATCAAAAAGGGCAGAAAAAAATGTAACTTTCTTTTTTTCCATAGTGAAAATGGAAAGCTGGCCACTTTCTGAGCTGTTATTTTGAAGGCCTCCACCATCCAAGCGATGCTGGATGCCCATAGGATCCCTTTGGGTGCAGAAGGTGGATTCCTGGAGACCATGTATGGCTTTTTTAAAGACTTGTAGATATATTTCTGCTGTAAGGCTTGTTTCAAGCCTGCCCTGGCCCTGCCACCCCGAGAGCTCCCTTCCCACCTCCTGCAGAGGAACTAGTGGGCTCTGGCTCAGCCCTTGCGTGGAAAATGCCCCATGGGCTGTCGGTGCCCGGAGGAAAGCGCTGCTGGGTG
Organism: Chroicocephalus ridibundus; assembly: GCF_963924245.1. Taxonomy (NCBI): domain Eukaryota; kingdom Metazoa; phylum Chordata; class Aves; order Charadriiformes; family Laridae; genus Chroicocephalus; species Chroicocephalus ridibundus. The sequence continues at coordinate 11,408,897 of NC_086297.1, forward strand.
AATAAAGCAGTTTGCCTGCTCTGCTGTCCCCACGGGGAGGAGGAGGAGGAGGAGGAGCAGAGTTGTCACACGACTGCTGCTGGCACAAGACCCTTTTGGGGCTCTTAACCCAGCAGAGTGGTTTAAGCCCCCGCTTTGGCGTGTTTTTGGCAGACGAATCACGGAGGATGCTCCTCCTGCATGGGTCACGGCCCGAGGGGTGCGAGCTGGGGCGTCGCTCGGGGCGGAAGGGGGCTCCGGGGCTTATCAAGAGGCTTTTTCCTCTGCTGGCGGCTGTAAAGCCCCAGCGCAGGAGGGCTGGGCTTGGTTGGGAGAAATGCGTGTCAAGGTGGCAGGCAAAGCCCTCCCTGTGCAAACGCTGGGCCGCTCACGCGGGCGTTTAACAAAAGGCGGCATTATCAGCGGGACTTGTTACCTGCCCATGCAGGCACACAGATTAGGGCATTAATTTCTGTGTTGGGGGAAAACACAAAAGACCTCTCAGCAGGGGCGTGATTTATGACCGCAGCAGTAGGGGAACGTGGTCCTGCCCGTATCTCGCTGGGTCGGGTTTGTTTGATGGGTGTTGACTTGGGCAACGTTTAGTTTGAGGTTGGCTCAACCCAACCCTGTTCGTGGGTTGGGTTTGGGGTGTTTTTGTTGTTTTTTGGTTTTTTTTCCCCCCTCTTCTAGCAAAATCGGAGCAGGTGAGACATGGTGGCTTGGCATTGCCTCAGGGGAGAGGGACAATGTGGGAAGAGTTGCTGAAGTTCGTCTCTTTGTAGTCCTGTGCCGGGTTGAAACTTGTTAGGTGCTCCTGAACCTTCAGCCTTGGTGTACCAGGATCCGCCACCCACGTCCAGCTGGTTTTGGTGGTTAGAGGGAGGCAGCTGCAGTGGTCACTGCTGCGTGCTCATTTAACCAGAAAGTTGATTTATAAGTATGTGCCATTAAAATCCATGTCCATATAAACCCGACAGACTGCTGTCCTAAAACAGCCTCCCAGAACAAACTCAAGAGGGCTTGCTGCTCCTGAATCAAGCTCTTTTCTGGGAAACTTCTGCCTAATTGCAGCACAGCTCTAGAAACGCTGCAGCAGTGCATAGCTGCCATACATACCACTAGGGTGACTACGTGAAGTGACCGTCTCCCCCTGCATCAGAAGCTCCAGATGTGCCCTTTGGGTCCAAGCCGAGATGTGCTCTGCTCGCTGGGCTCCCCACCACCAGCAGACGGCATAAAGGTCCCCGGAGAAGGGCCTCGAAGGGATGTTCTGTAGGGATGGGGCTGATGGGATAACCTCCCACGGGCTACCTGGATTAGGAATACCTCCTGGTGTCCTAGCCGGGGAGAGGAGCCCCAGGGTGCTCTGGTGTGACAGGTCATGGGTAACGGTGTCCAGCCCCATGGTGAATCCCTTTGGGGAGCCAGGAGGATGCTGTGCTCCATTGGCAGTGACGGGCAGTTTGGCTCTTGGACGAGTCATGATGCTACCTGGTTTGGGTGTCTAATTCTTGAAAGGCTCGGTGCTTCTGGGACACCAGCTGAAGGCCGGCAAGCTGTACGCAGTCTGCAGTGCCGGCTCTGTGCACCTCAGCGCCCGCTTCTGGCTCCCCCATGGCCCAGATCCTCACGTCCATGGGGTTTAACCCCATGGAGATTTCTCTTTTTGCCGCAAGGAAGCGTTTTCCTGAGACCTCTTGAGGAGGAGGGATGTCCAGAATGGTGAGTAGTGATGCCTGTGGGGTTTTAACGTCTTTGAGAGGATTAGCGCCGTTGCTGCAAATTAAGAGAGCAAATTGGTGAGTGTGGGAGCGGTTCGGGGCTGTGGACTCTGTGCGGGGCTGGCAGGTGCATTGCTGATGGCTGAACACCGCCGTCGCTGGGTGATGCTCCTGTGTCGACGGTTGTGGCCGTGCCTTGATGGCAGGGATGGGGCGAGAGGGAAGAGCCTCGGGAGGAGGCTGCGGTGCGAGCAGTGGGCACCGGTGCCGCTTGGCCATGGCCGAGCTGTCACTGCATGGCAAAAGCGCTGACGGCAAGCGGTGGGCTTTGTGATGAGAGTTATGGAACAGCCTGGGGTGTTTTTTTTCCTGATGGAGCTGAAGCCAAACCCCTGAGATCGAGGTCTCTGGGGTTGGCTGGAGCCAAACGACAGCCACATTGGCCTCACGTCCTCTGCCCCAGGGGACACTTCTGTCACCTGCATGTACCACGGCTGTGTTTTGGATGTCCCACCAGCTATGATTTCTTTATCCTGCTTTTAAGCCGCTGCCAAGCCAGGCTTCCTTTGCTTAAGCCTACCCTGAGCTAGTAAAAGCCTTGCAACAGCCATGGTTTGGGGTTTGCCCTGTTGATTTCTTGACACATTTCAGCTCGTAACTCCAGACCTCGACTCTGTTGCTTTGCCTTTTTCTCAGGATGGGGACATTACTTCTGCGGTTGCAGCTGCAAAGCCAGCCCAAGCTCAGCAGATACTAGTTCCAGCTTCCCGCGAAGGGCAGGGTCAGTGGAACCCAAGTAAAGCTGGGTTCGAGAAGAACCATCTCTGGTAGAAGGATGTGTCAAACCAGCAGCCTCCGCAAGAGGCTCCAAGAGCAGAGCTTCGTCTTGCAACGAATCCATAAGTGGATCTACCAAATCTTTGCGTGGCAGGAGCTTAGTACACATAACGTTAACTCAAGGCTATACATTTTTGAGGGAAGAGAAACGGCTGGTCCTTCTGGTTGCAATAGAATAAAAGGCAGAGGCAGTCTGGGGAATTTATTTTTCCCCGGGAGTGAGTTGTGAGCACTGAAATCTCTGCAGATGCCTAAAATTCTTCCTCTTTCCTCCCTTTCAGGCTGTTGTCTGTTTAATTTATAGAGAAAAATGTTTCTACCTCTTTGCAATAAACTCTTGGACACGGTGAAAGTAATCTTAGCTTGTTCCGGACCCGCACCGGTGCCACTCTGGAGTAGCTGCTGACTTACATCCACTCCGGGGCAAGCAGACCTGAGCCACCGGTTTCTGGTGGAGGTGGCGAGGACTTGTACTGGTGGCCTTCAGGTGCGGGGAGAGAGGGGAGGAGATTACGCTGGTGCCACTGGGGCACTCCTGCGGGGATAAATGCCAGTTAAACGCTGCAGCGGGGCGCCCTACGAGGCGACGGGGCGCAGGAGTAAGACGCACAGCGTGGCGGCGGCCGTCGGCCCCGCGATCTGCTGGGCAAAAGTCTTTCGTCCCAGTTTGCCAGTTAGCTCAGTCGTGTTTCCTACTGGCTTTAGGGGTTTTTTTCCCCGCCCCCCTCCCCCCCCCTTAAATCATGAGTTTCACAGAACTGCCCCCTCGCTGCTCTTCTTTTAAACAAAACCAGTCTTTTTTCCTTTTTTTTTTTTTTTTTTTGGGGGGGGGTGGAATGGAGACAGATTAGAGTGATCTCACATGACTTGACCAGTGGGCAGTGAAGTCCGGTGATGCTGGGCGATATTCTAAAGAACTCAAACAGCAATTAGCCTTTAATCGCGGCGCTGCTCCCCCCCCCCCCGTTGCCCGCAGGAGCAGCAACGTGTGCTCTTTGTTGGCCCCGGGGGCCATGAAAGGGAACCGGGGTGTCGGGGAGGGGGGGGGGACCGAGAGGAATAAGATGCTCATTTCAGCCCCACCCCCTTACTGCGCTCCAAAAGCTCTTATTTTCAGAGCAAAGGACTATTGAAGCATCCGGACAATGGAGACCAAATCCTTCTGGGGGAGGGGAGGTGCCGGCAATTGCATCTTTTGTCGCTTTTACTTCTTTACTTGCCTCTGGCCTCCCCCATCCCACCCCTCCCAGAAAAATCCACATAGATGCTCGCTAGATGATAATGCAATCACTTTCTTGGGACCTTGCTAATAGGATTATAATTATTACTGGCGATGGACTGGAGTGAATAGAATATTTACCACTTCATCGCAAATTATTGTAAATCCCTCCAAAGCAGCCCTTTGATATGTAAAGTGCTGCCCCTCTCCCCTCAGTGAAGATAATTATTTAGTGGAAGTTCAGAGCTTTTAAGTATGACGGGGGAACAGAAAGAGGCTTCGGTGTTTACATAAAGAGGGCCTATATTATAATTAACTGGTGGAGTTGATGAACATCTTGCCTGGCTCCAGCAAAGGAGGAGAGAAAGTTCTTGCTGAGCAGTTGTAACATCTCAAGCTGTTGCTGGGGGAAGAGGGAAGGAAATAATTGGAAACTTGGCCCTTCGTAGTCCAAAGAAAGCCCCGCACCTCTGCAGCCCGCGTTCAGTCGGTGCATGAGTCCACCTGGTGACAGCGGCAACGTTTTGGGTTTGTTCTTTAGGGCTGGAGGAATTTCTGTCTGAGGAACGGCGAAGTAGGCTGGGAGACCTCGGCCTGTCAAAGAGGTGTCTCGGGGGAAGATACGGTGCTCTACGAAGTCAGAGCTGGGCTGGAGATGGAGGGATGGGTTGGTGTCATGCTGCAAGGACTGGGGCTGTGGAAGGAGGCCAGCAGCTGGTGCACAATGGGCAAAGCAAGGGCCCAGGGTGGGCTGTGCATGTGGAGGGTCTGCGTGGGTTCAGGAGGAGCCTGGACAAGGGGTTGGAAGAGGATCAAGGGTTACCTGATCAAGGGTTATCAGGTAGACAAACTGCATCAGGGCCAGGAAAGCCCCGGCGCTGAATTTGGGTGGAGGCTGGAAGAGCAGCGGGGGACAGGGGGTGCTGCTTGCCCTGCTCTTGCTCTGCCCTTAGTCCTCCTATGGCCAGGGCTGGAGATCCCTGGGCCGTGGGGGCTTTGGCCTGAAGGAGAGGGCTGCACCCTGCGGGCGCATCCACGTGAGCGTCCACAAGCAGGGTACGTTTCTCCCAAGCTTTCAGGCTGGTCTCGTCCCCTTCAGCCCTTCTTCCCAAAGGCTGCCGGCGTGGGGCGTCAGCTCTGGGGTGGGAAGGGGGATTGCTCCAGCCAGCCATCTCCAAGACCACCGTCATGCCTTTCCATCCATCACCAAGGATGGGCACGGCCCAGGAGTGATGGCTATGTCACCCATCAGTCTCAAAGGAGTCTTTGTGGCTCTTTGGCCTCTTTATTATGCTCTCTGGTGAAAGCGCAAACCCCGTCCCCATGCAGCCAAGACTCCCATCAAGTGTTTCTGCTGCTGTAAGTTATTCCTCCCCTACAGTCTACAGTCCCCTGGTCTAGTGGGAGGTGTCCCTGCCCCATGGCAGTGGGGTTGGAACTAGATGGTCTTCAAGGTCCCTTCCAATCCAAGCCATTCCATGATTCTATAGGCTGCAGCTCTGTGGTGCACCATATACGGCACTTAGTTCCACAAGGCAGCAGCCCTGTAAGGGATAACATGTCATTATCTTGGTTATGAGTCTGTGCTTCTAATTAAGCCACTTAAACCCGTGGGGCAGGGGAGGTGTTTGGGAGGGAGGTGGGTTTGGGCTGGCGTGGGGCGGGAGGCAGCCTTTGCGGCAGAGGCTGGTTCTGCTCATCACACCCATTGCCGTTCCCTGGTGTCACAGGTTTTGTGCATGGATCAGGCCCTGCTTTGTCCCGGTCGGGTGCTCGGGTGCCGCTCAGTGCTGTGGTTGGAGCCGGGCAAAGCGCCCCGTGTCCCTCACCCGCATCGCATCCCTCTGCGGTGGCTCCTGGATCTGCTCTGCCTGCAGAGACTTTGGGGGAGGTGGATAAAGTTTTGTATTTAAAAAAAAAAAGAAAAAACAAACCCAAAAAACAAAGGAAACCCCCCACCCCCCAAAAAAACCAAACCAAACCAAAACCACCCCCTGGTGACTGCGGCAGCATGTTGTCCCCTCCTCAAGGCACTGCCTGCTTTGATTTGCCGGGGCCGTTTGGTTCGACCCGGCTCTGCCTGCGTGGAGTGGGGAACCAAAGGACCATCTGCCGATGCCCCACGTCTTCCCCGCTCCCCCCAGCCTTTGATGGGATTGTTTTATGCGCATCAAAGGAACTTAGATCAGACTCCAGGGCTGGGATGGACCCTGTTGCCGTGGGGTTTGTGGTGATGCCACCCATGGGCACTGGCTCTTTGGCCCCATTGAAGCCCCAGAGCAGCTTCATGATGGGGACCCTTTGCCCGCTGTTACCCTCCTCTGTCTCCTTTAATCCCCAAATTCCACAACGGGTGAAGGGCACCTGGCAGGTTTGGGGGCAGGGAGCAAGGAGAGTGAGAAAAACATTATTTTCAGGCCCCCATATTTCGCCCCCCCTCCCCGCTCCTTTACCTACCCATTCCTCACCCCCAAAACTTCATTAATTCCCATCATCTGGTTCGTGTAAACATCGTGGCGAGTGTTTGCCGGGGCTGGATTGGGTTACACCCGTTTCAAAAAGGCCGAGGCTGGTTCCCAGCCATTCCCTTTTATTGTTGTATAATTTGCCAACCCAAACAACGGGCTCCCGCTCGAGACAAAGGCGCACATGTTGCCCTCACCGCCGGTCGTAAAAAAAAAGAGGAGAGGCTGCCTGCTACTGTACAGGGCCTTGGTGCAGCGGCACCCCGAGCCGGCGGAAATTTCGGTAAGAAAAATGTGATCTATCAAATAATAAACCATGAAGCGCTCCCACCTCCAAAGGGGAATTTGGTGTTGCCCCTTCTCTCTCTATTTCTTCCTCCTTCATCTTCCTCCTTCCCCCACCCGGAGCTGCTGCCACCAGAAAGCAGAGTCGAAGCCAAGTGGGTGATTTCGACGTTGACCTTGATGCTGGTGCCGGGCGCCGTGACGTGATTAAAATGCTTTATTGCTTTAACGGGCTTTTCCTGGCCTTGCCAGGTTCTTGCTTTTAAGGAGCGTTTCTGGGATTTGATGATTTTGTGGTCAGTCCCGCAGAGAGGAGGGCGAGGTGGGGTTGGGATGGGTCCAGTGTGGTGGGTTTGGGAGCTGAGCTGGTGGTACTGGTGATGCTCTGGGTCTCTGCCTCCCGGGGCATGGCCGAGCTCCTGCTCACCGTCAGCTGCTGATGTGGGGCTACAAGTGTGTGGTTTGAATCCAGCCCTTGGCTGCTCTGATCGCCACTGGACATTTTTCCTGCTTTCTGACAGCCACGTGCTGCCTCGGAGACTGGGAGCAAGTGGGTATCGCCTCGGCAGAGCGGGTGGGCTGGACGGCAAAGCTGCCAGCAACGGAGATGCGGCCCCCATCCTTTCCTGGCTGTCTACAGCTCTTTTTCAAGATACCAGATTTGGTTCACTTGGCCTAAATTTATTTCTTGGGACGAGGGAGGAGAGGAAGAGTCAGGGAAGCAGGGGGATTTGGAATGGGAATTGGCTGTGCTGGGTGGGAATGGCAGTAAAGCCCTCCTCAAAAGCGTGTTTGATTTAAGGCAGCGGACGGACGGGCTGTGGTTTGAAACAAGCCCTTTGGCTTTGGTGGGAGCAGAGCTGAGCCGGACCGTGCTGGGATGGGGACAGGGGGCCAAGCCACCCCTGGGGACAGCACAGGAGGGGACGCAGCGATCTGGAGAGCATCAGTGTGGGAGGGGGTGAGGCTTCAACCTCATCTTCTGCATTTGTTTCCTGGAGAGCTTTTCCGAGCTGGTCCCAGGAGGCTTGTTTGCTTTCCAACCTGCGAATTAGAAAGTCGTAACAAATCATCACGTGCACCAAATTGTACCATGTTCTGGGTCGTGCTGCCTGGGCTTGGGGTCACCTCGGGTTTTCAAACCCCCTCTTGCGACTGTGGAGGCTAAAAACGTGTCTCCTCCCAGGACGGGAGAAGAGTTTTTGTGTCTACCTCTTGCACTTCTGTTCACCTTCTCACCGTAAGCTTTCAGTCCAACCTGTGTGGTTTCTTAGACAGCCTTTTGGGAGGATTTGGGGGCGCTTTCCCTGGAAACAGTCGGGTTTCCAAAATTTCATTTTCTGGGAAGAAATCACTTTTTGTCTTCTTGAAACACTAGTCAGGAATTTGGGTAGAAAACTGGCCAGAAATCGGTTGGATGTTCTGCACATGCACCGCCGGGCAGCAAAGCGAATGGTTCTGGATTGCAGGCGTGAACTCGGCGTGAATGTGGCTGATATCCAAAACAGTTTGACTTGCTTTTTCTGCCCTTTCCTCTATTTTCCTCACTTCTTGAGAACAGCTGGGAGGGAGAAGCCCAGAAATTCTGCACCAAAGTTGATTCTCGTGGTGCCTGCCGGTAGAGCTGCCGCGGGGACCGCTGCGAGCGCTCCCCAGTCTGCATCTCGTAGAAGCATCCAGATGCTACCAGCGTTTTATCCTGGCCGTAACAACGCTTCTCTTGCTTTTACGATACCCTGTACCCAGCTGTCCGTCACCTCTTGGAGAGTTTTGTCGTCCTTGCAGAGGGAAACTGAGGCAGCTCGGAGGGTTGAGCAAGGAGGGGGGTGCGGAGCGGAGGGTTTGGGACTGGAGGGTGCCGTTGTTGCAGCGTGGAGCGCTCCGATTTTAACACTTGCAGGTGCACTGGAGCACGCTGGGGTGGGGGGAGCATCTCCAAAAAGTGGTGCTGAGTGGGAATATATCCAGCATGAAACCCTCCCCGGGATGGAAAACATCATCCGCTGGGCTCCGGGACTCCCGTTGGGCAGCAGGAGCACCGGAGCGTGCCGGGGCAGGGCTGGGCAGCCTGACGGCGACCTCGGCGCGGGCAGACGGTCGGGGGCGGTTGTCTCTGCAGCCCCCCCCCAGGGCTGAGCCCTGCCGCCGGGCTTCGGCAGAGCCCGGAGGGGTTTATCCCAGCGGGTGTTTGGGAATGGCAGGAGGTGCGTGGGGGGGGACCGACAGACGTCCCCGGGGATCAAGTTGAGTAGCGATGTCTGCGCTCTGCCCTGCGCCCCGGTCTGTCCCACCTGCGGCCAGTCACGCAGCAACAGGTTGGGGGGGTCCCCTGGGCACACACACCCCCCTCCGGCCCCTCGCCGTTCCTCCTTGAGAAGTGGCAGCAGATTAGCCCAGAGCCCCTCTGCGCAGACAAAAGCTGCCACAAAGGGCATTAGGCTTCAGGACTGGATTACCGTGTGGCCACCTGCCATCCCCCGCTTTGTAAATTTATCTCGCTCTGGGTCCGGTTTTCGCGCTGGAGAAGTTTGCACTTCAAAAAAAAAAAAAGAGACATATATTGAATTCCCCCTCAGCCAGTGGCTCTCCAGCAGCCTGGTGGAGTTCGTTTGAGCATCCCGTCTTATTCCAGGCTTCAGAGCGGCGTGGGGCTGGGGATTAGGGCTGTTTGAATGGAGAGAGCCTTTATTACATTAGTCTGAGTGGTTAATAGGTAAAGTAGGCCAATCCATCTTTACACTAAGCCTATCACTTCGCCTACGAAGGGTGCGGGCTTCGCTGAGGAAATATTCATTAAAGGAAAAGCTTTTCCTCTGTCCCTCTTGACACGTTAATAGCTCGAGGTTAGGGGCTCTGCTCCCTGCCTGCGGAAGATTCATGGCAGTGCTCACGCCGCAGCTCCCTCCTCTCGCTGGGACCCCCGGGGCCGCCGGCAGCTCCACTGGCTTCGGCACGGAGCCCCACCGGTGCTTTGCTGGGCTCGGCGGGGAATAAGGGATGCCGGGTGTCTGCTGGCGCTCCTCATCCTCACCTTCCTCTTCCATGCTCCGGAAGCAGGTGCCTCGTCCCTTCCCATGCAGGGAGAGGGTTCAAATGATGGGTAGAGGCAGTGCTTCAGTGGTGGGACTCTCTGCTGTGGGATGTTCTCAAGGCCAAAAGTGTTCATGGGTTTGAAAGGATCAGACAGTTCGTAGTCACTATGAAATGGGGTGATTTGGATGCAGATGCTGGCTCCAGAGGTCTTTGAACTCCAGGTTGCCAGAAGGCAGGAGGATAACAAGGCAGGAGGAACTGCTTCCCAAGCTTTTCATACTATCTTTATTTTCCACTACAGTATCCGCTACAGCGCTCAGTGGTGTCTCCATCCAGCCCTGTCCCGACTGGTGCGGCAGCTTTTGTCTGAGGGCTCAGCCGAGCTCCCCGTTTCCCACAGCCTGACTCCCTTTATCGTCTCCCTTCCCTCTCCCATATGGATGGCGGTGGTGGCTGCACCCACGCTGTCCTTCTCGTGCACCAAACAGTGCTGGCAGAATCTCCCCGGGTCTCTAATGTGCCTGTGAAGCCTCCATGGAAACAGAGGACCCCACAGCTGTCACGAGCTGCCCCGGGGCTGCACTGTGCACACACCATTGAGCTGAACGTGGGTTTCTGCTGAACCCGGCTCCTTTTGCCCAAGGGGGTTGCATCCTGCCAGGGCGCTGTGGCTACAGCTCTTCTGACCATTACGGCTCCTCTTTCTCCTCCCTCTGCCACGGCTGCCGTTTAGTGCAGCTCTTGCTGCCTTGGAGCCCCAGGAGCAGATGTGTGTTCAGAGCTGGAATCTGGTCCTACTTCCACCAACGCGTACATCCAACGTGTTGTGTTGGAGCTGCAGGGCTATATGTGGGCCAAGTTGCCCTTCTCCAGTTGTGGTTTGAATGGGAGTAAACGCTTCTTGGTGACTTTTCCACCGATGTGAGTTCAGACCAGCCAAATTACCAGTTCCTCCTGTCCCTGAGGCTCTGTTGTCTCTGGCTGCCAGCATGACGGATGATGCCTCTATGGGAGATTATGGAAACCATGGGAAAGCTCCTCGCAACTGACAGGCCCATGCAATAAAACTTTGTTTTCCTGGATGCGATGCTGTCAGAGGTTCAAACCACATCCATGGGCCACAATATTTGGCGTCGCTGGCTGCTGTCTAGCTTTCATGGCAGCCACTTTTCAAACAAGGCAGCGTCTGAGACAATCTCGAGGATCTTAGTTTTGGGCTATGCGCAGCACCCGTCTGGGTGCAATGATGGAAGAGAGAGCTGGAGCCAGGGCCTGAAGGCTGGTTTTGGTGTAATCAGTTCTCGTTCTTGGGTTGAAGGCTCCGTTTCTATCTCCGCTCATCTTAGCCTGTGCTGACCAAGCCAGACAGCAGTAGCAGTGTCAACGTGCCTTGTCTTGCTTCTCTCGCTGTGATGGGTCACCAGTAAGAAGTTCTGCAAATGCCAAGGATTCGGGTCCTCTCCAAAAATAATAATTTTGTGGGGGTCTGGACCTGCACAGAACTGCGTGCTGTCAGCACTGTTGGGTGTTGGATGTCCTCAGACACAAATGGAGTGTGGGTTCAGGAGCTGACTGGTCCGCAAAGGGACTGACACCAAGCTGGTGGATGCCTCTTAGATGAGGAGCTGGTCCTTCCTTTCCTCCACTTATACGGTGCGCTCCTCTGTATTTGTTGAAAGACTAATTAGGAGCCTGTGTTTCCCAACCAGATCAACTGACTCAGCACCTCCACCCCCAGCAATTTCCTCCCGTTTCACGGCCCAGCCCTACCCGATGCCTCTCTTGTGCAAGGGGGAAAAAATAAGCCTTGCGTCATTCCTGGGAGACTGATAAATACTGACTGTAGTATTCCTGGAGGAGAAGTCGGTCTCGAGATGCAGGGCCCTGTACAGCAAGCAATCTCATGGACCCGACCTGAAGCCAAAGGGCTTCAGTGCAGCGTGGCCATCCCGAGGACGTCCTGGGAAGCATTCTCCTCTAGGCAGGTCCCAGGCCATTAAGGACTTCATGGGTTGAAACCAACCTCTTAAATCAAGCTGGAAGGTGGTTGGTGGCCAGCGCAGGATGTAGAACTCGGGTTTAATGTGGCCAGAAAAAGAGACACCAATTAGTGAGTAGACTGTCGAAATCCACATCAGCCCACGATAGATTTAAGAGATGCTCTCCAAGCGTTATTGACTGGCTCTGTTCTGAGACGGCATTACGGGTTTGCCCAGTTGGCCAGAAAGGTGAAGGATTAGTCAGTTTTATTTTGGTTACTATTTTTTTGGCCCGCGCTGGCTTCTGACTTCCAGAAGCTCTCCCATCCCAGGTGTGTCAGGTCGACCAGCGTGATTTTCATCCGCATGTGGAACTCCACTTGCATGGCCTTGAAGTCACAGCCCTAGGGGTTGCCATCACTCTTGGGCATGGGTGGAGGTTTCCACGAGCTGCCACCTCCTTCCTCCATAGTCCAGCTTGTCCTTCGTCGCTTCTCCCAGTGACCCGTGCAGATCTGGTACGGGGACCATCTCCCACCATGGCTCTGTGGAGAAGGGCCTTCGTGGGCAGCCCCCAAGCGCAGCTCGCCTGCAGCATGGAGGTGTAGTCATTGGGTGCCCCTTGCCAGTAAACGCGTTGCATAGAGCTAATGCCAGAAGCTGATGAAGTGAAATACCAGGTACAGTGTAAGGTAAATAGTAGTCGCATAAACAGCTACTGACTAAGTTTAATAGGCACGTGATGATTTTTATTCCATCAGACCTCTCATTCCTGGTTCTCCTGTTATTTGGCCTCAGAACAGATGGGTCCATTTTTTTCCCTTGGATTCTAAGTCAGGGCAGACATTTGGCTTTAGCACAAATTATCAGTGGCTTTTTTAATTGCAAGAGCCCGTGGTGATCTATGCTGTAGACGCATAGAAGTGGTGAGGGAGGAGATGGCTGTCGGGGAACAAATAGCCTGTGTGTGCAGACGTACGTCTGAGGGAAGCGCTGTTTGAGGCTTGCAGATCATACGCTGGCTGGTTATTTCTCTGTGCTGGGTGGATGCTTTGAAAACTTAATCAAGTTTTATAGCTTTAATTTTGTGGCTGACTCCCCTCTTGCTTTTTTTTTTTTTTTTTTTTTTAAAGAAAAAAACTGTCTCACAACCCAGCGCAAATGAGTCCCGTTGGGTTATAGAGGGGAAGAATTGGCAAATGATCTAAAATATTTAGGCTTGCCTGGTGAATGATAGGAAAAAATTACTCTTCCTGCTTCATGCCGCTGCCGTCATTTCTGCGAGCTCTCTAGTTTTTCCCCACATGGTTAATTAGACATACCCAGGGAATAAGGTGGAATTGTTGAAGGCATTATGTTTCAAGGCTGTTTTGTGAGGGTACGTCCTACCCGTGAGCCGAGGTTGTGTTCTCCGTGGTCGTATCCTGGATCCTGACTTGCCGTAGCCTGTGTGGCAGTGGAGGGGAGACGTGGTCCTCATTGGGTGCTAGACCGGGACGTGCTGAAGATGCCACCAGCAGCTCTTGATGCTCCTTCTAGTGCATATTAGGGAGCAAGTCTGCACAGCGATAGGGAATAGTAAAGCAATCGGTGAAGCTGGGCGCAAAAGGACCCCTGTGGTGTGTCCTGCTGTTGACAAGCAGGGGACGAATTGCACCATCTTACCTGAATTGGGAACAGTCTTGTGTTTGGGATGCTAAGGGAAAGCAAGGTGGATGTGCTCCAATGAGCTCCTGCTTTTCTGCTATACCATTCTTCTCATTCCCGTGGGGAAAACAAGCCCTGGGCCAGGGCTGAGGGCTCTCTGGTGTTGACCTGAGCCAGGAGGGCCACCTGGTGCAGCTCAGGACTCATCCTGACCTGTCTGGAGCCATCCTGACCTGGTACATGTAGCCACACTCCAGGTGCAGGGTGTAGCCCAGCTAATCCACTCATGGATAACTGGGAGATTACGCAGATGGATTTCTAATACAGTGGCCTTTAATAATAATCCCCCCTCTAATCCCTAAATCAATGGAAAATGGATTTATCTGGACAAACTAAATGGCCTGTGCAGGCATTTTAGGGAGAAGAATTCTTGTGTGTCTATGTGTGAATATATATATATATATATGTATGCGCTCATGCATATTTTTCTTCCTGTTACGTGCTGTTCTGACACAAGTCTGTGTGTTTTGCTGGCAGGGACCTCATGCCCAGGACCCTGGAGGGGCAGATCACCATGGAGAAGACCCCCAGCTACTTCGTCACCAAGGAGGCCCCAGCCCGCATCTCCTCCATGTCCAAGGGCACGAAGCTCATCGTGGTGGTGCGGGACCCCGTGACCAGAGCCATCTCGGACTACACCCAGACGCTCTCCAAGAAGCCCGATATCCCCACCTTTGAGAGCCTGACCTTCAAAAACAGGACTACGGGCCTGATCGACACCTCGTGGAGCGCCATCCAGATTGGCATCTACGCCAAGCACCTGGAGAACTGGCTCCTCTACTTCCCCATCGGGCAGATCCTCTTCGTCAGCGGGGAGAGGCTGATCAGCGACCCCGCGGGGGAGCTGGGCAGGGTCCAGGACTTTCTGGGCCTCAAGAGGATCATCACCGACAAACACTTCTACTTCAACAAAACCAAGGGGTTCCCGTGCCTGAAGAAGGCGGAAGGCAGCAGCAAACCCCACTGCCTGGGGAAGACGAAAGGCAGGACCCACCCCGACATAGACCAGGAGGTGGTGCAGAGACTGCGGGACTTCTACCGGCCCTTCAACATGAAGTTCTACCAGATGACGGGGCAGGACTTCGGCTGGGACTGAGGCTGGCGTGGGAAAGTCCCCTGTAATTACTTGCCCAGCACGGTTTGCGTATATAAAGAGATATATATGTATGTAAAATGTACAGAAATCTATTTTATAATAATTTATTTTTAATTCCTAAGCAATTAATTCACTAAGCTGCCTAACCGCACTGGCTAGAACGGTAGCCCGTAACCTGTTTAACATTCCACGGTGTTTAATTCTAATATGTTTCTCCTTTTTTTTTTTTTTTTTTTTTCCTCTCTCCTATTTTCTCCTCTTATTGGTTTGGTTTGTAACAGACGGTGCTTCCATTTTTCCTAAACAAAATTTGTATTTAAAAAAAAAAAAAAAATCAAAAAAAGCGAGGGTGGCAGGGGAGGGGCGGGGAGGGCGGGGAAAGCACAAAATTTATTTTTGTTACGGGTATCTGGCCTTTATAAACACTTGCTTTCCCTATTCCGGTGTCCCAGTCTCTGCTCCGCTGTTGTGCTCCCTCGTCCCACAGCTTCCCAGTTTGTCCCGTGGCCCCCGGGGTGGGTTTCTCTGGGGAGGGTGGGGAGGGAGGCTGGGCATCTCCCTGCAACCCACCTACCTCTGCTGAGCGGCAGCCTGTTTCCCCGGCGGCTGGCGAGCGTGGGGGACCCCAAGCCCTACAGCTCCTGCCCAGGGCCCTGCCGGGGGGGTGACGTCCCCGTTTTCCAGCAGAGAAGCCGAGGAGCCCGTTGCGTGGGGCAGAGCTGGCTCCTCACTGTGCTTCTCCTTTTTTGCCTTTTGTCGAGGAGGCTCCTTCCCCCGGTCCCTCTGTGCATTGGAAATCTTCACTGTGGGACAAATGTAAGAACGCACGTTATCTGTACGTGACGCGCTCGGCGCTGGTCGGAACGACTCGCAGGCAACGTCGCTGCGGGGCTGCCCGTGCCCGCAGGGCGCCGCGGGGTGGTGGCTGTGCCGGCAGCGCGGGGAGCGGCGTCCGCACACCAAGGATGCTGGCAGAGAAACGTGAAAATGCCAGGTCTCTGCTGGGAGCCGTTCCCAGCGTGGAGGGTGTCCCAGGCCAGTGCTACCTCCAGCCCTGCAGCCACCGGAGCGGCCCCCGGTGCACGAGACTGGGGAACATCAGCCTTGGCCCTCTTGGCGTTTTGGTCCAGCACCTTATCCATGGTCTCTCCCAAGGAGCAGCGTTTGCCTGGAGCCTGGAAGAAGTGCTGCTTTGCCAAGGAGGATGAATCTGGAGAAAAGCAGGGGGCTGTACTTGGGTTGGGGCATTGGTGGCAGCCCAGGCACGGCCAGGTGCCTTCCCGGCAGCCCAGGTGAGCGCAGGGGAGGCCAACCAGGCAGGACAGGAGACTCCAAGCTCTTGGCCATCAACCCAGGTACAATAACGAGGAGATCCTTCACCTCAGATGGAACCAAATGCCTTGGGGGGTTAGGACAGGTTGGCGAGGCTCTCCTGAGAGCTCTAGCCACGTTCCGTGTGCTCAGGAGGTTTTGATAAATACCACGTGTGTCCAATGCCTTATCGATACTGTCGCAGGTTCTGCTAGCTCAGCTGGAACATTTTCGGAGCAAAGGTGACAGTGGAAGTGCTTTGCTCCTTGAATTTTTAACAGAAGCAGGGCCGTCTTGTCTTTGGGCAGCAAAGACCCCGTGTCCCTCACGTGCGGGCACTGAAAGGACGTCCCGCACCCAGCGTGGGGCTTGCGGGATAGATCTCATGGCGTCACCGGGTGAGCGCTTGCGTAAAGCAAGGCAGTGAAACTCCAAACAGCAAACGCACCAACAGGCAGAGCACGCAGGAGCTGAGTTAATGCTCCAGTTTCATAAGCGTTGCCCGTTGTCCATCCCCTGCACCCCTCCCCAGCCGCCCATAGCAAACCACCTTTGAGCATCACATCGCCGAGCCGTGCCCAGCTGCGGTGGGGAGCAGTCGGTGGCGTTTCCCAGATGTTTCCTTTCCTTTGGCAGCCTCCTTGCCCTTGCCTGCCCCTTCCAGCTCTCTGCTGCGGCTCTTCGGTGGTGAAAGGGCTCTTCGGAGCCTGGATTCCTCTCCCTGGGTCTTGATCTGGGCCTGCTCAGGTGGACACGGCGAAGAGCAAACCCTCCTCTGGGTGCGCGGGAGGGATTTGCAGGTGAAGCTCTGCCCTTCGGTGCTGTGGTTGAACCTGAGGGCTCTTGGCTGGGCTCAGCGGTGTCACAGCTCCGAAGGGATGTAGGGACTCGCGCCCCCGTCAGTGCCGGTGAGGTTGTGTGGGTTCATGCACGGGGTGCAGTTCTCACTGGGGTGTCCTCAAGGAAGGGGAGATGCTGAGCGTTAATACCAGGACCAAGCTGCTGGGAGCAGGATGCAAATGCCTCCGTGGGGGGTTTGCCTCCAAGCACATCTTCCTACCAAAAAGGGAAAGTTGGTCAAATCCTCCTCTTTTTGCCCTGAGCCGTTTCTAGCAACGAAGCGACACTTCAGGCTGCCGCAGTCCCACGTCCGGAGGTCACAGCTGTGAGTGTGGGACCTGCTGGGCTGCGCAGGTTGATGGACCACACGCACCAACCCCCCCCCGCCCTGGCCCCGTCCTGCAAAACGCAGCTGCAAACTCGAGTGGTGGTTGGATCTCCGCGCGTTTGGGGTCTTTGGGTTTAGCTCTGGCCAGGTCCCCGCTGCCAGGACAGGCGGTGAACGCACGAGCACGTCTGCTTCATCCCGAACCCTGCTGCTGTGGGGGACTGAGGGGAAGGGGCTGCAGGGGGTGAGGGGTTGGGGGGAGAAAAAGGTACTTCCTGGTGGAAAAGAGTGACTTTATGTTTGCCAAAACCTCAGTCTTCCTACTAGCCGGCTTACGCAATGTATGGAAAGATGCTCGTCCTCTCCACTTGGCCGTTGGACAAGCTCCTGGGCGAGAGCCTCCGGGATCCCCCGCCTTGGCGTGGCTCCCTCTCCCCGTGCTTCCCTCCCTGCTCCCGAGCGCTGGGAGGTTTTCCCGCATCCCCTCCGTCTTCCTGCTTGTTTTTTTGGAAACCACTTTTTAATATCCCCGTGCCTTCCTCAGCTCTACGGCAGAGCGCGGGCGTAATTTGTATAATCGAGCCCTGCTGCAAAATGCTCTCATGAAGCAATCTTGTAGGAGAGGGGAACTAGAGAGAGGGAATAATAACTCTTCTAACCTTAAGCAAATTGTTAGCCCTGGCTCGATATCCTGCGTAATGAAGTCTGCACTCTACTTTTAACGTAAAGGCCTTACCTAACAAATAAGACAATGAAGGTGCATTCCCCGCGGTGTGGTGGCTAATACTAGAATCAGCGCTATTGTCATCATTTTTTTTAACACACCTTTTTTTTTTTTTTTTTTTTGAAGCTAAGCTCGGAGGTGTGATTAGACGTTCTTTTTTTTTATTCTTCCCGCCCCCGCCTTATAACATTAATTTATGGCTGAGTTTCATTCAGTCCCGTGTTCAGAAGTGCAGTGCAGGTTTTAGTGATGTGTTGTCCGTTAACACGGTACTGTAGAGTAGCCAATTTGTAAAAAAAGAAGAAAAAAAAAGAACAAAACATAAGGAAAAACAAAAAAAAAAACCACAAACAAGAAAACCTGAAAAAAAATGTAAATCGAGTATTTTGTGGTATGTACAACACAAATTAATTTTACACAGAGAAAGATGTTTCTAGGAAAATGAAATTCTGATAATTCATACTATTTGTATGAACAAATAAAAGCTCTATTTTACTAAGCGTTGGGCACGGTTGTATTCATTCAAGGCTGCGGAGGTGGAGGTGGCCTCCCCACGTGGGTTTGGTGGTGCTGCCCCCCGACGCTTGCGTGTCCACCAGTGAATGTCCTTGCAGTTGTGGTGGCCCCGTGGCAAAGCCCAGAAGCCCACGGGATTTAATCCCATACGTGAGCTCCCACCTGGCACAGGGCTGGGTTTGGGAGCCGGAGGCTTTGCTGGGTGGTGGACGTGGATGTGTTTTGCTCGGTTGGGTTGTGGGGGCTGATCTGTCCCATCACCCAGAATCACAGACTGGTGGGGGTCGGAAGGGCCCTCTGGAGATCACCCAGTCCAACCCCCTGCCAGAGCAGGGTCACCCAGAGCAGGTGGCACAGGAACGCCTCCAGGCAGGTTTGGAATGTCTCCAGAGTCAGAGACTCCACCACCGCTCTGAACGCGCGTTCATCAAACACTCTTTCAGTGAAGGAGACCTGAGG
The DNA here is from genome assembly GCF_963924245.1 of Chroicocephalus ridibundus. NCBI lineage: Eukaryota > Metazoa > Chordata > Aves > Charadriiformes > Laridae > Chroicocephalus > Chroicocephalus ridibundus. The sequence continues at coordinate 11,427,399 of NC_086297.1, forward strand.
GATTGCCCTCAGCCCTGCCGCACAAGCCGGATGGGCTCGGTGGTTGGTGAAACCAAAAACTCCTGCGTCAGGGATGCTGGAGGACAAATTCAGTCCTTTATAGCCGGTGGTGGGGAACATTTCCGTGCCAAGTTTCTTTTCAAAAGTATTGCATTTACAGTAGTGATGCTGGTCCAAACCTCTGGGGCCAGTGGTTGCTATTGCTCCACTACACACTCAGCACTTTATGATATAAAAATTCATTATCATTAAATTCAGAAGAGTCCCAGGCCAGTGCTATACCAAGCAGTGCCTAAAGAACATTACAGATTTATGTAAGGCAGCAATTGCCACTTAACGAAACTGAATTAAAAGAATTTAATTTTTCTTAGCAAGTCTTGCATCCGGTGCAGAGTAATTGATGGGAGTCTTTCAGGCTGACCATTTTTCAGAGACCTTCGAGAAAAGGAGTCAAAAAGTAAGCACAAGATTTAATACAGCGATTTAGGAAGAGTTCAGCTTGGAAACCTCCAGCTTGTCAGGATTGTAATTAGCTGCTCCCAAGCTCTGGCCATGATTAAACTCGATAGGTGCCTCAGTATTAAAATACATATATATATATGTGTAGATTTTACTTTAAAATTCCCACGTGCCTTTTGAGCAGCACAGCTGGGTGTGCTTCGAGCTGACCTCAGCTTGATGGAGTTGAGCAACTTGTTACCTCATTCTCACCTCACCTTGATTGCATCCAAAGCCAGGTGCTCCTCTGCTAATGCCCCAGCAGATGTCAATCCTGTAGGCGGCCGAGGTCTGGTTTTGCAGCAACTCAGGGAGTGCTGTCCCTCATTCTTGTATTTTATAAGAGCTCTTTGGTGGGAGGAGGGAAAGAGCGTGGGTGCTTTTCCTTCACAGAGGACTGGTGATGCAGAGGGAAGGGAAGGTAAGTCCTTGTGGGGTTCAGTATCCGTCCTGTCCTCTGCATCCCCTTTAGGCGCCTGGGCTTGGGGATACTGGGGATCTTCCCCCGGTTTGGGCTGGGCCATGTTCTCAAGTGCTGTGTTGGCAAGAGCATCTAGAAGATAAAAATAAGGGTGTCTGTATGGCTTATGGGGTCACATCCTTAATACAGCGAAGTGTTTGCTCTGAAGAAGATGGGCTGAAGGGAAGATGGGCTGAAGGGTCTTCTAGTAGCTCTGGGGACCCAAGGTGAAGGAGGAAGCTCTTGAATAAGGAGAATGGCTTGATGAAGAGGTAGATGAGGCTGAGGCAGCTGTTGAAAGGTTGCTGCTAATGATGGTGATAACTAAGGTGGATTTACTTTTTCTCTAGGTCGGTGGAAGAAAGGTGATGAACTGTTGGTTTAGCCTAAAAACTCAACCAGGTCTCCAGGTTGTGCAAATGAATGTGATGTTTCTAGTAAAGGTGCTTGGGCTCTGGTGCCAGCATCCCGGAAGGGTGTCACGCTGCAAAGATGCAGATGTCAGGGGTGGGAAAGGACAGAGCAGGGAGGAATTAGCCTGAAAGGGCTGGTGCTGTGGGCACCTGGAAGGCGTGGAGACCTTTTTGAGGAGAGTGAGGGAAGGTAGAACTGAGGGAAGAAAGAGCTGGGGTGGCCTGTAAGCACTAGGGAAACATCTGGGCAGGATCTGCAAAGGCGAAAGAGAGATGGCAAAGCTTGGAGTTGAGTCCATACTAACAAAGCCATTGAAGAAGTTGGTGGATTTTGTAGGTAGCTTCAAGTTTATTGCGCTTTGGACCACAATGATGTATTTAAAACAACCTTGAAGCTTGAGAAAGCTTTTACCAGGGCCTGGTTTCAGGAAGAACTCATTATATGAGTGCTTTTTTACCTTGGGACTGGTATGCAGCTGGCTGAGGGTTTGTCCTGCTGGCAGTCCCCGTCCCCTAACCACCAGGATACTGCAATAGGAATTGCTTTGCTTCTCTGTCTGAGTTTTTGTTATTTTTTTTCTCCCCTTCAAAAATCTTACTTAGCCACTAGATCTGTCCCTTAATAGCTTTATTTAAAGCTAAACTTTATTATCCTCCAATTTCTCTCTGTGGTTAAGAACCACGGTGTTAACTCTTTTCCTAATGCATATATTTAAAAAGGTAATAATACTGACTAATTAGTTATAAATCATTCAAACATTTCTACGCGAGGTAAGCGTTCAGCACCTTGTTTAATGGCCTCTTTATTCAAGGGAGGAATTCTTGTGTCAAATGTTAGTGTTGGTACCTTCAGCTGGGATAAAACCTCGTGGCCATCGCAAGTCCTCAGAGCTTCCCGTCAATCAGGAGTTCCCTCATTTGCAGGTTATAATCGATTTTATTAAAACATCCGTTCCAGATCATTGCAGGGTCCTACACCCTAATTCACTGGGAGGGAGCAACTGGTACCAAAGACACAACAAGTTGGTTGATCTTGCTGTTTCTCAACTCCTCTCGCTAAGCTATTTACTCCTGCTTTCCCTTATTTTCCAGCAGACCCTGATTCAGTCCTAAAGGGTTTTTAGATCTCAACTTCTGCCTTCACAATTCCCCCTCTCCCTCTGGGGGCTTACAAATAGGATGGCAAGAATCGGCCGCTGTCACCGTAACGGCTCAGTTAAAAACTGAAGAGCATCCTCCAGGAATATTATTTGCAACTATTTATACAGTCAGCTGGGATCGTGAGAAGTAATTTGTGCTCATTAAGTCCTCTGAGGTGCTTGATGAGCAGCACTGCGGCAGTGCTAAGTATCGCTGGCTATTCAGGCTGCTTACGGCAACGAAAGCATCGCCATTTGTCTTGGCTTGATCTTTTCCCCATCCCACCAGGAGCCAGTAGGGAGGACATCGGTACCAGCTGTCCCCAGGAACAAAGCCTGACCTGGAAATTGGGCTCCTGCCAGAAATTACATGCCGTGCCCTGGTAGCAACCAAAATCCTGGACAAAGGAATGAAGTTTTAAAATAATCTGCTCAAAAAAAAAAAATGGCTTGGCAGAGAAGACGCAACTGGCTGCTCTGACATCCAGGTTATTTAGCTGGGAATTTATGTGTCAAAAGCTTAAAAGCTTCACCAAAGAAAATTTAAGAAAGCACCATGTTTCCAACTAATTAAGTAATGTCAGCCAAATATAACTTATTTCTCACCATCACTCATGTCTACTGCAGAATTATCTCATTTTTGATTTCTAATGACTTTCTCTCTCCCATTAATCTGGCCATGAATTATTTTTATTTAACTTTTTGGCATTGAAGCAAAGAAATTTTTTTTTTTTATTCTTAATAAGAACTGCATCCCTAGATAATTCTGTGTCACCCTTGAAAGGGGACAAGGAGTCTAGCTTGGGTTTGATGACTCTAGTCTCCCTCCCCAGGAACCCTAGTAGGTTCTACCCCAGGGACTCCCCAGGACCTCACCTTGTCCTTGCTCCCCGAGGCCTCCCTTGTCCTTTCTTCTGGTACAAGTTTGGTATACTGGTTCTGGTTTGGCCTTTTATTCTAACAAAAAAATAAAAAAAGAGGCTTTTTCCTGCAGTGCTCAGGGAATTTTATAAAGTGCTTTTCACAGAACATCACCGGCTCTCCCGTTCCTCACAGCATCCCTGGCTCTTCTCATAGATACAGGCTGTTGCAGAGGTTTTAAGTTTTGTTCTCCCACCTATCGTCTGCGGCTCTGTCCCAGGCACGTGTGTCCTGGCTATTGGAAGTGTCGGTCTTCTTGCTTTACTGCTTTAGTCCACGTCTTGGTTCTTACTAATGGTTTGTTAACTGAAGTTCAGCTTGTTTCTACGTCCCTGGAGCGAGCTCTTGGGATGCTCCCATACAGGGCTGGATCAGATACGTAGTTTGCATCCAGCATCCCATCTCTGACCCCAGGTAGCTCTGAGAGCGAGGAACTGGAGATAAACCTTTCTTTTCTGCTGCTCGTAGGTGAGCAGGGCTGAATCTGTAATTTAGAGGTCCACACTCTGCCTGGGTTTTCTCTAGCAGGGCATCCGAGTCCCTTCTCAGGTCAAGGCAGACCTTGAACGTAACCTAAAGAGATAAGTAAATACCCCTTCTTATGAAAATTCCAGTCCCAGCTGCAGATCAAAGCAACTCAGGTAATTTAGAAAGGCATCCAAATATTGGGTGCTTTACATACATTGGCCTGAACCTCCAAAAAATTCCTTTGTTTCCAACCACTGCAGAAGCTCCCCACAGTCACCGAGAGCAATCCTACTGCGTCTCCCGTGGGAGGAACTGCCGTTTCCAGCCAGCCCGGGTTGCTGCGAGGTAACCTGGTTGGCAGATGACCCGGGCAGACAGCTAGAGCTGCTCCAACACCTCCCAGGGGAAAGCAGGAGGGAGCGCGCAGCCAGACGTGCCAGGCAGGCAGAGCCGCAGCTGGCAGAGCTTCGCTGCCTTCAAAGGCTGAGCTGGGAGGAAGCTGCAGGCAGTAAACAGATCGCTGAGGGGTGATACGGAAAAGGGAGACGGTAGCACTGTATAGGGATACCTCAAATACTGTCTTTGGGTGCCCTTTGCATGGGCTGGGGTTTCTTGGAGGCTCTCTCTATGCAAGAGTATTTCTGAAACCTGGTGTATCATGCCCACCGAGACAATAAGTGCACAATTTAAGTTGAATATGGCTGACTAGCACAACTCTGGAAACTGCCATCAGGACTGAAATTGCACTGCTGGTTAGTCTGGGCTGAGAGAAGTCACCTACAGCTCAGCTTTTCCCTAGGGCTTCACCAACAGCTTTCAAGGGGAATATGGTTACAGCTGGCTTGGATTTACTGCAGTTGTCCTCTCTCACCTGTGTCTTCTTGGATGACCAGCCAGGCTCTGGTGCTGAGTTCCCAAAGCTGAGCTCGGCGAGGAACAGGGACAAAGTGAGTAGGTGAACCACATATGTGGTTGCAGGTCATCAAACTGGAGGACTCTGGTGGGTGCATGAGATGTCACTGACGACTGGGAAAGGCTCTGCCCAACCTGCTCTAGATCCAGGGTCCTACATCTCAGTGGGTGCAGGACACACCACGTTGTTCACAACCTGCTGTAGAAGATGCAGAGCTGCTCTACTCTGTCTTGCTCTCCCCTCCTCCTAAGCCTGACAAGGAAAACTCCCCCAAAACCCAAAGGAGTTTTTTTTGACTCATTTCTCCTCCCCAGATTTTCATTATTTCCTATGGAAAATCCACTTCACCCATGGAAAACTGCTTTACAGAAGCTTCCATGTAGTTAAAAACTAAGAAAACAACTTTTTTTGGAAAATGGAGTGGCACTAACACTTTTGCTAATTCTGACCCAACATAAGGCAGCCAGATGGGGCAGCGGGGACAGGAGCAAGGCCCCAGACAGCTGGATGTGTCCCTGCAGCAGGAGGGGAGGTGAAAGCCTGATGTCCCAGCTGATATCTGAGCAGACTTGCAGATGAAGGTCTATCAGGCAGGCATGGAGGTGTGCTGGAGCCACTGGGCTGCACTGGTGCCCAAACCCATGCTAACTGCCGCTCAGTGGATGGACTAAAATAGAATCGACAGCAGAAGTGTGAGATTGCACTTGGCTTTCTTTAATTCAAGAATGATGGAAAAAGTAAACTTGAAGCCAAGTGCTAACACAGCTCTACCAGGAGGAAGCTCCAAAGCAGAGATCTCCCAGGGCCCAGCAGCACCATGAAAGCACGGGGAGGAGAGCTCTGCTGAAGTGCGGTGTCCAATTTAGCAGACACCTACCCAAAAGGTGGGGCCAAAGTCAAGTGCAGCTGTAGGTCTGTTGCATCTCCATCTGCAGTGTGGGCTGCTCGAGTGACCCTGGGACGTGGACAACTCACGATTATCATGTATTTTTTTTTTTTTTTTCAGATCTTTGCATCAAATTCTAGTGTGGAGAACTAGACCCTTGGTTTGGTGTAAATCAGCCTCACTAAGCACGCTGCAGCTGAGGTTGTCCAAGGGCCTTCAGTGGATCCACAGGGCTTATGGCACCTGCTGGGATCTGCTTCTACAGAGCTTGCAGGTGAAGTACCAGCCTTCAAAAGGCAGCAGCAAATGCCTGGGCAGTCTGGTACTTTCCTCCCGCTTCATCCCGCGTAGCCCTGCGGTACTGGTGGAGATGGACTCATTCCATCGGCCTTGACAAGGCCACAGATGTATGAAGTGATACAGTTGTACAAGAAATCCAGTTGGCTCTCAGTCCTCGGGAAATTCATATGCCATGTGTCGGGCTGGCGTTATTCTTCCCTGGAGGGGCAACAGCACAGGGATCTCATTACGCTTCCTCTGTGTATATTTGCTTTATACCGCTTCGTTTGAGAGCACTCTCGGCAACTCCGTTGTTTGAGTATTGTGCTGGAAAACATACAGTATTTGTGTATCAACAGTGAATGGCAGCCTCCAGACAATCAGAGGGATGTGGTTCAAATGGCACAGTGGTATGGGGTACGCAGGGTGAGGGGTCTTGCACGGGACCTTTCGGAGCGAGGAGGTCAACGTGCTGGGACTTGGGGCGTGAGGACTGGGCTCCCTGTGGAAGGGGACATACGAAATGCTTGCTGAGTGTCTGTGTGGCCAGTTGTGGCAGAGCCCATGAGTGGTCACCGGTGAAAGGGTTTAACCCTTGTGCTCACGTGAAGCCAACAATCCCTACTTGCGTCTGCGCAGATGACCAAACCAAGGGGTTGTTGTGGAATTTCAGGTGTGGAAGTTCTGACTGCTTCAGGGACTCACCTTCACTTTCTGCCCTTCTGAAGGAAGGATAATGGTGGGAGACTTGGATCTTCTGGGTGTTTCTTGGCATTTCACTGGTACTCTAAAAGATTTATAATGAGGTGCTTTTCCAATTCTGTACAATCCCATTTTGAAAAGCAACTTGGGCTCTTGGTGTTCATTTTCCTATGGAAAGTTGATGAGGACTAGGTTCCTATGGCCTCTAGCTCTAAAATATAAAAGCAATTTTCTTGCCCTGGCACTGCTGGCAGTTAGATGCCTAATTGGGATCTGGCTTCAGCACCAATCATTTCTGAAAACGTTACCTCAAACACTTAAACCCCGGGTGCTTGGGCAGTTTCTCTGGTTCCTCACAGGCCCACAACCCTGTCAGGAGGCCATCTAAGAAATGGAAATAAAATCCTGTGTTTTGAGAGGCATGGTTTATGTTTCTGGATTGCTTGGATGGTGGGGTTTTTTTTTGGTTTTAGTTTTTTTTTTTCTTTTTTTGGCAAGCTGCTTACCCTGCCTGCACGCCTCTGGTTTGTTTCCATCCCGAAAGCAGAGCTCCTGGTTCTGCCCTCGTTTATCCGGATGGTGTTGTGAATTCTGGTGCGGCGCTCGAATACTACACCCGGGTGCACGTGCATCTCTTCTGCTGTTCACCCCCTTCACTCCCCTATTTAAAAATGTAAATAATGATGTGTCCTGGGAATAAACAGTAAGTTCAGGAAGAGCTTATAGGTTAGAAAAGATTGACTAATTCTTGGCAAGGGCAAGTTGGCATAGCCGCGTTGACTTCAAGGGAGCTGAATTGATTAATGTTAGCAATGTGGCTGGCCCTGTTTCTCCAGATGTTCTGGTGAATGCCTGCAGATAATGAATCCTGTCTGGAAAACTGCAGGAACTTATGAATATTTGTGGGGTGAAGATGGTGTTACATGGGTTACTACGATCAGCTCCAGGCATAGCCCAACGCGGGGCTCGCTCTGCTTGCCGAGGCATCGAATGCTGCCAGAGAGTCCCTCGTTCAGCTGCGGACAAAGCTGCTGCAGCCGCTGCCGAAGGTGGATTTATCAAGTGAGTGATCGTAGCTTGCCGCTTCTCCTTGCCTCTGTGTGTGTGTGACATAAACATCTATTATCTTCATTTGTAAAATTTCTCTGCGGCTCACCTCAGGGCAGATACTTCTGAGAGCTCAATTACAGGCAGTTAGTAGCTTGACAACACTTCTAGCAAATGCCAGCAGAGTGCAAGCCCCGTATCCCCGTCAGACAGCAGATCTCTCTGTTTATTAATGTACTGTCATCAAGCGGTGCCTAAAGTCACCTGGGAAGCTGCTGGGTTTCTCAAGGGAACGGAAAGGGATGCAGCCTGGAGCATGAGGTCCTTGTGGCTGCTACAGGAGGGTCCCAAGAGGTCTTTGGCCACATGGAGCTCCATCGGGATGGACGGGCAGCATCCCCATGCAATGGTCAGTCCTTGCCCCCGCAGACCGTGCTGTTCAGACACAAGAAATTTCTTCCCTGTCCTACAAGTGCAAAGGGATGAAGTGATTTGCCCAAGGACATGCAGGAAGCCTGTGGCAGAGCTTGCAATCAAAAGTCAATTCCTGGCCCTCAGCCCACAGTTCTTGTTTACAGCATTAAAGCAGATACAAATCCCATCTGAGGACTGGACCTCTGCTCTCCTGAGGGATCAGAGAGCAGAAACTCTGTCCTTGTGCCAGAGCCACCAGCTGAAACAGTCCCTCTTGCGCCTGAGGGGATGGTCCTCAGTGTCCTTCACTTCAGTGCCTCCCCACTTGGTGGTGAGGAAGGATCTCTGTAGGCTTACAGCATCCAAATGATGTCTTCTGAGGCAGCTCTCAAGCGACCTCCTGCTTGGCTGACTGACACAACAAGGGTAGGAAGGGGCTAAGAGTCTCCTGCTAGTGGTCTGGGATTTTTTTTAAAGTTTCATTTACTTAGAGAGGCTTTCATTCCCCTTCTAAAAGGCAGTGGAAGGGCTCTGCGTGGCCAAATGGCAGCTCCAGTGATGGATCAGTTCTTCTTAACGACCAACATCCTGCAGCGGTGAAGGGTCACAATCAATCACTACCTATTATTATTACATGATGAAATTGTAATTATGGGAGGGAAACACTGCGTTACACTTTCGCATCCATCATCCCAGAGCTGCCGGCTGAGGTGGCACCTCTCAGTCAAGTTCAACGAAGTACTTAATGAAGAAGGTCCATTAGCCCCCTCTTCCCTCCCGGCCAACAGGCCTACCCACCTCCTGGTTCCATACAGGCAGGAGCTGAGGCAGAAACAAGTGTGCAAAAGAGATATTATTGCACCAAAACTCTTCTGTAAAAAAAAAAAAAAAAAAAATAAAAAAAAAAAAAATCCCTCGAGCATCCTTACTGCTTCTCCGTTGGCAGACAACATATCCCCTAACCAACCCGTGTCCTTGGTCCTAAACGAACGATCCTCAAATCTGTGCAAATAGGAATTATTTCTTTTTACTGACAATTCTAAACTTTTTTTTTTTTTTTTAAATGAAAACAGATTGATGTTCTTGGCTGATCAGAGAGCTTAAAAACCAGAAAAGAGTAACCCCCTGGAGTTTTGGTTGCCCCAAGAGGAATTATTTTCCTAGAAACAATGTGCAAGTTCAGAAGGGCCTCTTTTGATCAACACATTAAAAAGTTTGATTCTGTTTTGAAAACACCTGAAAAAGCACCTTTAGAGACTTTTTATATAGGAGAGAAATTAAGTATTTTGTAGCCAGTGAGAGAATACCTTTGTTAAAAAATTGGTCAGAAGCTTCCCTCTTATTTTGAAGGGGTCAAAGATCTGTCAGAAATGAGCCTTTTGTGGGGCGGTTGGATGGATTTAGGTGACCTCAAGGTCCCTTCTGGACTGTCTTCTGTGACCCTATGACATTAATCTCTGTTCTAATGGCCTGATCATCAATTATTGCTGGATAAAAGAAAATGTCATTTGATAATACCGCCACACACCCCCGCCCCCCCCGGCTGCGTTTGCACAGGCTGCTCCGTTGCCCTTGCTTTTGCCACGCCATGCAGAAAAGGGATCTGGGACACACCTGTACTGATTTTTGGGTTCTACTGAGGGTTGTTGGGAAGCTGTTGGGGTTGGATATGTTCCTGTACGACCCCGGAGCACAAGGAGGATAAAATGCCCATCATATCCCCCAGCCTAGACCTCCCCAACAAACCGAACTGGCGTAGGTGAGTCCAGGTGCCTTGCTGCGGCTAGTGAGGGCAGAGGGGATCCAGGGCAATTATAGCCCTGAATTAGGCATCTCGTGGGACTGAGATGGATCTGGACCAAAATAACCATAGGGCTGATCTCTAGTCTCAGGGCAGATCAGGGAAAGTGGAGAAGAGGGTTTTTGCCTGCAGCAAAACCGCAGTAACTCTGGTTGCATGTACATGCATAACCATTCCTCTCTGCCAGATGACCACAGCCAATAGAACATATCTTTTCTTTCTTCTTTCCCCCCCCCACCAAGGGCAATTGAGTCTCCAGCCCTTCTTTTCCCCATCTACAGGGCTCCCAACAATGGCAGAAGTCTTCCCCTACCCCCATGGGGTGAGTTTTTTTTTTTTTTTTTTTTTTCTTTCCCTCTCTGCCCCCGGTCGCTTTTATATTCACATGATCCGTCTTTGCACTTTCCTGCCAGGTGCTTTGTGATGTTAAAGGGTACAATCACTTTTTTCCTTATCATTTCTTGACCGTTTCCCCCTATCTCCTTCAATTGTAATTAAAGAAAACTTGCTTGTGACGTCTTCAGCATACAGGTGGCAAGGCTGGGGCAGAAACAGTGGTTTTTCTGCTGCAAAAACATCCACAGTGTCTCGTGGCTGTCTCTGTTTGGGCTAACCCTGTGCTGTGCCAGGTACTTGGGCACTTAATCTATTTGTCAGCTTCTCTCCATCCTGAAGACTGGACTTGCACTGAGCTCTTGGCAAGCTCTGCCTTGAGGAGGATGCCATTGAGCTGGAGAAGGCCCTGAGTGGCTGGTCCAAAAAACTTTTGAAGTGTTTCTTATCTAGAAAAACAGAAACTTTTTGAAGACAGAACAAAAAAGGAGAGGGGGGGAAAAACCTCCAGCATCACTGAGGTGCTTGTGACACCTTCCTCTTGCGACAAACTACTTGGAGTTAACCGTGTCCCCTGGCAAGGGAGTCTCTCCGGTTATTCTTAGACAGACCTTGTTTATAAAAATGTTAGTACAGAGTTCACAATAACAGAACCCCAACTGACCTAGAGTGTGTATTAAATAAATAATAAATGGGAATAAAGTATCAATGAGTGGTGTCTATAGCAGACATCTGTTTTCTCACTGGCCTGCAGCCATACCTCTCCGGGCTGTGATCCCATCAGCCAAGCGAGGTCAGACGAGTTCAGCTCTTGGGTGAAGAGAAGCCTGCGGATGGCAATGCTAACGGGAGCCATGGGCTGGTACGGGGAGTGTGGGGGCTTGTGCTTCGCCGCTACCTGCTCCCCCTGAAAGCAGAGGGAATGACAGTCGCCGACCTCCCAGGGATCATCATCTTGAAATCCCGGACCCGCTGCCAAACCTCGGTGGGTAGGTGTGTGCTGCAGGTGGGTTAGCAACAGCTTCTGTCCAGAGATTGTTCCTGCGGGGTAAGACACACTCCAATGTTTTTATGGGGTGCCGAATGGCAGAAAGGCGTTGGAGTCGCTTCTTGGCAAGCGAACAGCATAAACACCCAAACAAATGTCAATCGGTGCTATTCCCAGGAAGGAGCCAAAGGTGTAGCAGATTTTGGAAGGGTTTTAATAAAAAGGAAAGCAGAAGAATGTTTTCACAGTGATAAAGCAGTTTCAGATGGCGCTGACTGATGTTAGTGGGGCTTTGGCAGAGAGCAGCCCGTAGGATAACCAGATGTGGGCTCTGAATCCACCTGATCATCAGCAGGAGAGGTTTTGGTTTGGAGAACTAGATTTTCCTGCCTAGAGCACAGACGTTAATAGATGCAAAGGCCTTTCCTGAGGTGAAGAAGAGGTCTTTTTCAGTTTTAGCCCCTTACTCCTAAAAGTAGACTCCGCTGTGCCTTTAGTCCCCTTAAAATTGTGGAACTGCTCATTGTAGGCAGCCCATAGCTGTCAGTCCAACACCCCTGTTCTGTGCATGCTGTGAGCAGAGCCAAAAACATCTTGCGAGGTGAAAAACAGCGCTTGTGTTGCAGCTGGAGGAGGAAAGAAATCTGCTGCCCCAAACAAAATATCCCCTTTCAGGCTAGAATTTCCCTTCCCTGCCCACGGCTGCCAACTGCACTGGCTCGGGGCTTCCCCTGGGCTGAGAAGAGCGCTTTGCTGCACTTCAAAGTGCTTTTTCCTTTCTGCATCTGCCCTCTGCCATCCCTAGTGCCATCAGCTGCTCAAAACCAAGATTTCTTTCCCATCGCAAAAGGCTGCTTGGGGGAAAACTTGCCAGAAAGGGAGCATCTACTGGGCTCAGCCTAGAAATCCCTTTTTTTCCCTATCTGATTATCTCTCCTTCCCAGTCTTTGACTTGGTGGCACCGCAGCTTGCCTGAGGCTCCGTTTCTCCTGCACGGTGTTTGGTTTTGGGGCAATGGATAGAACACCCGGCATGCCCATCCAACCCTCTGGGTTTGGGAAGAACGAGGTTGTATTGTCCAGCCAAGCTCAGTCTCTTGGGCTGTCCCAGCACAGAGTGGGATGTGGGAGATGGTACGAGGTCCCTCCGTGCTTTTGGGGGCCTAGCGCTGCTTTCGGTGGCTTAGCAGCAGCCAGAGCCTTGTTCCTGACACATCACTCGAGCTGAGTAATATCTTAAGTGATTCTGAGTCTAGCTTTGCTGTTGGAAATGAGGGCATGGTGGTAGGGGCGGGGGGTTCTGTTTTGCTTTGAATTAGCTTCTACTTCTGAGGCCTCAATTACACTCGGGTCATGATTTCTAGAGTCTTTTTTTTTTCCTTGCAAGCATTAATGCTAGAAATAGAATTAAATTAGAGAGTTGAGAGTTGCACGTATAATAGTGTGCGTCCTTGTGCTAGGGATTTAAGAGAAATGCCAAATATAATGGATTTCATGATAAAACCTGCAAAAAAAAAGGGTAGCTCTGTGTGTTGACAGCTCTTAGAGTGGAGCAGAAGTTGTGTTGATGTTATCATCTACTTAATTAGATGTTTTGAGCCTGAAAGACTTCACACTGGAGATGTCATTGGCTGCATGTAGTTTGAAGGGAGGGTTCATAAGTAGTATTTGGCCTCTGAAAAAGGCCAATTAGTCTAAATGACACTTTAGCCAAAATGACAGAACATGAGCAATTGCCTGGGAGACGGGTTGCTAATGGGTGGCTTTCAGTTCATGTCTGTCTGCTTAAAAGCTGTCAGAAATCCTATGTCAAGACAAGCAGTTTCTTGTTTCCACCTCCTCGATGGATTGAGGGGAAATGGTTGCTCCTCTCCGGTGTGCTCCCAAAGGTACCTGCTCCGAGGGGGTGGAAATGGAGCCAGAGCCCTTCAGCCGCTGTCAATGAAGGATCAGGGCAAACTCCAAGGGACTGAGCAGAGCGTTACCCGACGCCTCCTCAAACCCAGGGTCTACCCAGTACTGCCATGGTGAACTACTTTCCCCTTCTCCTCCATGGTCTTCCAACTTCACCCAGCTCCTTGCAACTCGGCTGGTTCCACCTCCACAGCTCCTTGCAGGGTCAGCACCATGAGTCCATCCTCACTGGGAATAGAGAGCAGTACCTAGGCATCAAATTCCTCCTCAGGTGTTTGTCCCTGCTGGTTTCTCCTTGGAAGAGGTCAAAATGAGACACATTCATACCTTGGAAGGCCTGGGTTAGAGGCCATGAGGGGACTGGGACTGGTAGAGTCTTGGGAGAGCTGGTCTCTCCTGGCTGCTGAGACAGGCCGCTCTGGAAGTTATGAGTCTTAGAAATGGACATCTGGGGAAAGCGCAGGTCTTTGTTTCATCAAACTGATGAGAGAAGGAGCAGGGCAGCTCCAGGTGTTCCATCCATCCATGGGGGTGAGTCAGGCCAAGAGTCATACTAGATTTAATTCAAAGTAACGAGCTATGGAGGCCCACCAGTCTGTGAGGGAACATGAATGCTCTTTCAGGATCCTCACTCACAGTGTGGTCACTGGTTTTGGAGGAAAGCTGTCACACGCTGTGTCGCTTTGGTGGGAAACAGCAACCCAGCAGGGCCTAGCACCAGAAAGTCCTCTGCAAGGGCCATGCTTCAGCTCCCAAGCACTGCAGAAGTGGAAATGAAGAGGAACGTCAGGGCTGACTTCCCCCTCTTGAGGCTGATAAAACTCCACCGGGGTTGTAGCCCAGCAGCCGGGAGTGACAGCTCTGAAGTCTGGGGGGATGGAGCTGGTGTTCCTCCAGCGCCGCGGTAACAAATACGGCCCAGGTGGGTCCGTCCTATGGCACCATGCTGAACTCCATAACCTCCCACTTCTCTAGAATTCTGCCTTTAAACTTGCCTTAATTACTAATGCAACGCATCTGTTAGAAATAGTATAAGCTCAGGGTAAGGGAAAGGATTAGGATAAGGTTTTGGATACATTTAAAGTGCCTACCGTGCTCAGTACTTCTAATACCGGAACTGTCTCAGGGCCCTGAGTCATCAGCTCATTATTGAATTTACGGCACAGTGTGCCTAGTTGAGATTCAGGAGAATGCATCGTACATGTAAGCACCCTTTTTGGGCTTGCACGTATGAGGGGACACGACGTCAGAAAACCTGCCTGGGCCACGGGCTGCGGTTTCCGTACAACCCCTGGAGCCGGGAGCAGGCGCGAACCCCGAAGGGCTCCCGCATCCTCCCTGGGCACACGCTGCGGCAGGGCTGGGGGGCCCGGGGGCACCTTCAGCCCCAGCCCTCCCTCTGCCCTTGGAAAATGGCTTACCGTTCCCGTCCCTGCAAACGGGAATCATCTTTAGGCAATCACAGAGCTTCTGAAGGCCTTTTACTAGTGAAAAAGGGTTGCGGTGTAAGGGTGGGCAGCACAACCAAAGAGGGAATCGTACCTCCAAAATATCAAGGACTGCACCAGAAGCAATCTTATATAGCTGTGGCGTCCTAAATCCATGCTTAGGCTCCCTCAGAAGTCAGCAGAAAACTGGGGATGCTTCCAAAATGTGGCTGAGGTTAGCTGTGGAACATAGACCCAAATGTAAGGTATGATACACCTAGGCCAAAGCTAATTATCTCAAAAAAGAGTAATTCTGTTGGGTGCAAGCGAAATACTGTTTGGCTTGCATTTGCATGTTGTCTGAAATCATTTGTCAACAATCTTCTGTAATTAGATCTTGATTTAGGCTAATCATTATATGCCTTGTTAACTCAAAGCGTGTATTTAAATCCCCATTGAACGCAACAGGACAAAAGCACGTGCTGGAGAAATGCTAAATACTTTTAGTGGCTTCACAAAAAACACTGAACTGAAATACTCAGCCTTTTTGCTGTTTCAACCATTCTTTCCACTGGCAAAGGAAAAAACCCAAACAATCCATTAATCAAATATCATGAGCTGTCTCCAATTATTTTGCCAAGCTGGGAAATTAGTGCAAATTCCACTCTGGAAATGTGAAAGTAAAATGTGCCAGCACAATAAAGCGTTTTAAAACCACTGCTGAAAAAGTGGTGACACGGTGGCTTCGTTCCAATTTTCTATCTATGTTGTGGGTTGTTTTTTTACCTTTTGTCCCTACAGAAATTCCAGGACTGAGTCAATTTTGCAAAAGTCACTTAGACTCCGCCAGGACTGAATTTGCAGCCTTGCTAATGTAATTAACGTCTATTAAGCGAGTGTGTGCCCTGAGCAGCTTAATAGGAAAATCTAATAATGTTTCCTATTGGAATGTTCCCTGTTAAATCGTCAAAGTGCTTTAGTGTATGTTTTCTGTAGGCAGCATTGTTTAATGGAAATGTTACACAAATTAGTATTAGGCCCTTGGTGAAGTGGGATCTTTAATTTAATTTGATTTTACAGCCAGGACGCAGAACGGTTGCCGCTTTGGCCTTGCCAGCATGCGGCCAGGCAGAATTAGGTTTCGCTGGGATCACCTTTGTAATGAGTCCTCCATCGCTCTCGCCTACGGAGCAGCAGAGGCTCGGTTATTAAGCTGAGCTGTAAATGGCATTAATAACGTCCTCGTGGAGCAATAGCGTGGCAGGATGGTCTCCATAAAAATAGGAGCCCTGTGGCTGACCACTGTTTTGTTTTGGTTTGGGTTTTTTGTTTTTTTTTTAAGGTGGGTAATAAAAGAAGAAAATGGAAAGCTTGTGCCTTTGTTTTTGTTTGGCCTGAGGGGTGATGGGAGCGGAGGTGCAGATGTTTGTATAAAGCCCCACTTTCTGTTTGCTGAAGCCCCCGTTGAGTTTGCTGGGGGTTTGAGCCGTGGCGGTTCATGGAGCAAGGCCAGAGCTGCCCGAGGGCCGAGTCCCCTCCCTGTCCCGAGGGTGCAGAGCAAACAGCCGGCTCTCCGTCCGGCCGCGGGGGGACAGGCTGGGTGGGAGAAGGGAGCCTGGTGTGGTTCCAGCCCAGCCATGAGTGCCCACACCTGGGTAACGTCTCTGTCATCCCCAGCTCACCCCTGGGGGAACTGAGCTGTGAGGAGGGTGATGCTCCCATCCCCTTGGACCTGGGAAAGTGGTGAAATCCCAAAGGAAAGGAGCTGCTTCTCTTTTCTGTAACTACACGGTCTCCTTGGGCAGGGAGTGAGCTGGCTTGCGGGGAAGGACGCCAGGACTAGTAAATGCCCAAATTTAGCCTCTTCCCTACGCAATCAGAGTAGCAAATGGTAACGCTGCGTGAGGGAGATGCTGGGATTAGCTCAGGCTTGGGGTGGTGCAGCTCTGAGAGTCCAGTCCCAGCAAAATACTGACTAAAAAGACAAGGTTTCTTCCTCTTTTAGTCATTTGTCTTCTGGAGAGAGGAAGGGATGAACATCCCCCTGGATTTGAGGCGAGCAAGGAAGGCAATTTGTTTAGGAAACTCACTGAGATGGTTCAGCGTCTCTGCAGTTTAAATGTAAAGGGAAAGGTCTGCCTCTCTCTTCAGGCTGCTGCTTTAACTCTCCCCAGGAGAAAACTGCCAGGCCAGGGGTTCTTAAATTTTTCATCATGCAGGCAAAGCTGTTTCCTTCCCTTGCACGGAGAATTTCTTCTTCAGAGCAGACTGATTAATTCTCTCCCATGCACCATCTTGTCCTTTGGGTCTCGCAGCACAGTTCCTGCAGCCCCTTTGGCAGCGTCAGAGACTTCACAGATGTATCTGAAGTCGAGGTCTCCTCCAGGAGCAGCTCCCGGTGTAAATCGGGTTGGTTGTGCCGCAAGAATAGCAAATTGCTGAACACTTTGCTGAGCAGCCCTCTCCAGCTCTGCTTCCCTTAGAGCACCAGTATTGTAGACTTACGGAATGCTTCGGGTTGGAAGGGACCTTAAAGCCCACCCAGTGCCACCCCCTGCCCTGGGCAGGGACACCTCCCACCAGCCCAGGTTGCTCCAAGCCCCGTCCAACCTGGCCTTGAACCCCTCCAGGGATGGGGCAGCCACAACCTCCCTGGGCAACCTGGGCCAGGGGCTCACCGCCCTCACAGTGAAGAACTTCTTCCTGCGATCTCATCTATACCAGTGGAAGAAGTTAGTGCTGGGTTGTCCAAGTATCCAAGCCAGACCTGAGCCCAGGATAACCAGGTTTGATTTGGATTTAATTGCGATTTCCCCTAAAGCACTGGCCCAGCGACCCACCCCTACGCGCTGTAGCATCTTCCAGAAAAGCCCCGCGAGCAAGGCGAGGGCTTCCCTGGGTACCGATCCCCCCTGAACACGGAGATGCTGAAACAAACCTGAGAGCTGAGGAATGGCCACAGGTTTCCTGGCACGGTGAGCTGGGGGCCGGCTGTCCTGTCCTGAAAGAAAATCGGCCTTTTCTTACCAAAAAAAGTTGATGGGGGGGGGGGGACGGACACGGAATTCTGACACAGACAAAATTCTCTCCCTGGCTCTCAATAGCGTTTAAACAGAGCGAGATCTAAATTGATAGCGTTGATATATAAGGGCGGGGGAATAGGAAGGGGGGGTAGAGAAGGCAAATGATTTAGGCAGTTTTCACTGGAAAATGGTTTTTATAACAATAAACCCATTCTACCAGCTTGTAAAACAATGAGCTTTAAAAGCTGGTGTCCTCTGAGAGAAAAGGCCCTCGAGCAGCGGCTGCTTTGACCAAAAGCATTGAATAGGGAAACCTGCACTTCCCGTGTAGTTCCCGTTACCAGCTACGGGTGCCTGTACCCACAAAAAGTCTTTATTGCAGAGTTCTGCTGTTGCAAAGGAAATTAAATAGTTGTCGGTTCCTCATGCTGATGACTCTGTAAGACCTTTGTTTGAGTTTGGTAGTGGTTTTTTTGGTAGGTTGTTTGTTTTTTTTTTTTCCCATGAATATTAAAGCAGTTTTCAGAAGTTGGCCGGGCTCACTTCCGCTTTAAATTAGGGAAACTGAGGCAAAAATGAGGAAACTGAGGCAAGGTTGTACCTTGCCGAAGATCATAAAATAAATAAGTGACAGAGGTTGGGGGTAGAACCCGTTGTTTTTCCTGCCTCAAGCTGGCTGTGCAGAGACTCGAGGGGGCACTAACGATGCTTCCCTGGAAGCACAGGCTCAGGACCATTTCCCTCGCCCGTGAGCCAAGCTCTCTTCCCGCAGCAGGGCCGTATGCCCCCCTCCACACGCCTTAACTCAATGATTGATACGCTCGCTGAAAGACCTTACACACAGGCAGATGCAGCAGTAGTGGTACTTGATAAAATCCTTCCATTTTCTTGATTTGGTAATGGATGTTAGCAGTTTGATGCCCGCACGGAGCATGTTTCCATACTGTCAGCACGAACCACGGGGCGATGATCGATGAGATGTTGGGTCCTTGGCAGGAGTAGGGGCGAGAGAAGACGCCGCCTTGCAGTATTTCGTTCTTATTTGCTACCTGCGAATGCAAACAATCAGGCTGGGGCTTCCCTGGTCATGAAACCACCTGGTCTAGGAGCAGCACATAGGCAGACGTCTTCTCGCGCCTGTGGTGTTGCTGTTGGGTCCTCACGGCTGTTATGCTCTTCTTGGTTGAATATTGCCACCCAACTAAATTTAAATTAATTTATATCTTGTGGGATATTGTGTTCCTGAAAGTTTTTGTGAGTGCTGGGTGAAACAGGATTGGTGGGTTAGAGGAGAGTGCTATGTGCGTCCTTGCTGGTGTCATCTGAGTGTACTTGTCCTTGCCGCACACCTTCTGAGAGCATGAAGTGGCTACAGAAACATGATCTCTGCAGGACCCGAGTCACTTCCATAAATATGAGAAAATAAAGATGCTGTTCAGGAGGAAAATTAACAGAAGCTGTTGTCTGGGGTAGTGCGACACGATGCACCGACCATGTCCCAGCCATGGCACATGTTGTGGCTGTGGGTAAGGCTGTCCAAGGAGATGTTGTTAGTGTTTGTCCTCGTAGAAGTTGCAGCTGAACTTCCTGATGCAGGGTTTGGAAGCTGCTGTGGTTTGAATCTTCCTGTGGTCTGGGGCAGTGAAACTGGAAGAGTGAGAAAAGAGGCTGAAAGGTGGAAAAGAAGAGACAAGGTGGAATATTCTGCTAGCTTTTATCTGCAGAAAAGCCTTTGTGTGTGTGCTGTTTGATTTTGTCGGAGATGTTCTTGTCACAAAGACCTTTTTCTGCAGGGACAGTATCTGGGTGCTGCTGATATGAGCAGGAGTTTTGGATTTGTGATGGGCTATCTGGTTTGAATCAAATAAAGAACCACTCTGAATCCCTGCCCAAAACACAAATGAACCCTGCAGCATGTTAACAAGGTGAGAAAGTCTGGCCAATTCATTTAATCTGTTCCAGGCTCCTCTTGGCTTCCAGGTGTTCATCTCGGATCAGAAGCCAAAACATCCTGGGAGAGGCTCTTGCTGTCATATTTCCAGCCCATCTGATAAGGCTCGTGCCTCCGAGCCGGCATGCCTCTGCAAGATTCCCACTCTGCCTTAGCCAGGGATGTCAGGTTAGGCCTTCAAGGCCAGATCCAAACTGGAAATGTAAAAATAAAGGTTGTGTCGACCAAATGCCTCACCGGCTGTAATGCATTTGACCTCATCGCTCTCCTTTGGGACATGTGCTTTGTTTCACAGCTGGGCAACGAGTTTTCTTGTCCAAAGTCACATCAAATCCTCATGGCCATTTCTCTATTTAAAAGGATGTAGGGGGCTGTGCAAGAAAGTGGCAACCCCACCTATACATCAGCCAATGCTAAAGAGGTCCAAGCTCACCTCTGTCCCCAGATAAATCTACATGACAGACACATGCTTCCTTGCTGACAGAGCCATGCTAGGACCGCTCAGGTATGCCCAGGCTCTCAGGTGGACTTAATGAAGCAGGGAGACCCCGGGCTAACATGGGAAGTGTTTTGGGGCTGGTGATGGCCATGGTCTTTAGCTTGAAGCACGTCTGCTACAGTCACATCCCTTACAGCAGAGCAAGGAGCACTGAGCTTGGACTTCCCTGTTCTTCCTTGGCTCTCTGAGCTCTTACTTACTTTGGAGAGAGCAGAAGACACCGTGGTGGGGCTCAGCAGCCCATGCTGGAAGGAGGAAGCCCTCTGAGCTGTGCTTTGCCTCCCCAGGTGCAACCTCCTCTAAGGAGCCTGGTGGGGTGGAGAAGGGGGAGCAGGGGCAGCGAGGAAAGGGGGAAGACTCGGCCCTGGTGCTCTTCCTGAGCACTCAATGGGTGTTGGACTGCCCCAGGCAAGGCTAAAACTCAACCCAAGGGTCTTGTCTTTGCCACAAAAGCCTGGCTTTTCTAATAGTTACATTGAAGATGCTTCAGACTGACTTTTCAGTGTATTCTCCTACCAACACCATAAGCACTTGCAATTTTTTTCCCCCAAAGAGCTGAATCTAGTCACTTTTTTCCTCTAGGCTTCGGAGGAAACGGAAAGGTACTTACCTTATGTTTTATTCATTGCAGTCACTATCTCCTGTTAATTTACTTACATTATTTACAGAATTTTAAAGTATTTTGTGTGTCAGGCAGCATCCCAGGCCCTATAAAATGCTAATTTTCAAACCATATCAGAGGCAAACATCTTTCCTGGGCCTCTAGGTAGATGAAGGGTCATCCCCATTCTTAATTTATTTTTCATGATTCTATATATAAATGCAACAAAGCCTGCTTGAATGGCAGATCTCAGCCGGCCCACTTCTCTGTGTGGTTAAATTTTATGAAGATCCATTGTGGTTGTGTTACTGGTACAATAAATTTAATTTTTGATCTAGTGCCCTTAATTACTAAGGATGACTGAACCTGGTTTAAGCACAGGAATAACTGTCTTGGATCTTTGCCCTAAATGGGAGTGAAATATAAGGTTCAGAAAGTTCAAGTAACTTTCTGAAAAGAAACTAAGTTTTATTTTCACAGTTGCTTCTTTGCACTTCCTGATTCCAGCCAGAGAGGAAGTGGGGGGAAACCCAAACCCCAGAAGGCTCTTAATGTTTTAGGTTTTAATCTCGTGTCTGTGAGCTCTCGGCAAATTGGTCCTGTTCCCAGCCTTGGGATGCTTGAATCTTTCGAAGTGCCGGGACAGTTGACACCATAAAATTGGGCAATACACAAAGATTTAGGGACATTTTAAGATAGTCTAAATCATTTTGATATGCCTGAGCCATGTGTTTCCTGCTGGTCAGTTGTCTCTCAAGGTTTAAGGCCAGTCAATAGGAAACACTTGACGTTAGATTCAGGTGGTTTTTAGCCTGGCAGAGTGTGGACATGTGTGTGTAGTCACCATAGCACATCCTATGAGCCCCTTTGACTCTCGGTCACAGTGGTTATTGCCACTGGTGTTTGCTGTACTTCTCCCAGATGTCCTTAGGTGCCTCAGTGGTCCTCTGCCCAGCTGGGAGTAATGGGTGGTCTCTCCACTAATGGGGAACAGGGTTTGTTCCGACTGCTGCTAATGGCTCTAGAGAAGTCTTAGGGGGAAATGAGGTATTTTGGCATGAAGCATTGTGTTCCCGCTTGCGGGACATGGGAGCAAATAACCCTGCAGGTGTGGAGTCGCTTCAGGAGAAGGGAGGCCATGGCCGGGGACGCAGAGCAAAGGTGGGTGCAGATGGGTGCAAGGGCCAGGCATGAACCTGAGAGCGACCAGGGCTGGATTCGGCAGGCAGTGGCAGGACACTGCAGCACCAGCGAGTTCTCCTTTGCGGACAGGGCCTTGGGCTTTTGCTGTTGTTTAGAAGGGAGAGCATTTCTGCTCTGCTCCTCCTGACGTCTGCCTGAACAAGGGTGCCTCTTCTCCTTCTGCTCAGTCTCTGGCGATCCTGGTGTGTCAAGGCCCCACCATTCCCTATGGGTGTCATGTCAAGGAAAGGTCAGTGGTAAATAAAGTGGTAAATAAAGTGATTTAATCTCAAAATTAGTTTAAAGGTGGCATTGTTATGGCTTTTCCCACCAGAGGGGTATGCTCTGATGTAATGCCTCTGATCAAAAAATGTTGGCAGACTTGAAGACTTCGTTTGAATTTTGTAGCCACTCCGAGAAGCAAAGCAGGGATATCAAGTTGCAAACACATGGTCTTGGCAATAATTGCTCGGTGCTTGGAGTTTCATGAAAGTTTCAAGATTTTTCCAGTAAATGCATCATGGTATGTAACGTACGCCAGCTCTGAGCTGCCGCCTCAATTAACTGCGAGTACAGGGCTTTATTGGTGAGATGATCTTGGGTGAGGTAGAGCGATGCAACCTGAGCACAGGCAGCCTGAGGGTCACCTTCGAACCCTTGCTCCTTGGAGGCTGGAGCCAAGCTCCCGGCACCTCACAGCGCAGATATCTCTAGCTACACAAAAAACCTAGCTCAGTGGCACAACCAGGCTCGTGAGCCAGTGTGTGTAGCGGTGTCGGCAGAAGGAGACGTGGCCCTGCATGCGGTACCCGTGATACGTGATATTGTGATGTGAAAGAAGGTGGCTCAGCCCCAAAATAGCACTGGGGCATCTTGTGGTGAGGGGGCAGCGACTTCTGGAGTTCCCAGTGGCACAGCAGCCAGGCAGTGATGGCTGACACTGGGACAGGGTAGACCAAGACATTGTCTTTAAAGCCCAGCTTCTTCCCTCCATACCACTTTTGCCATTCCTGAGGTTGTTTTAGGTGTAACTGGTAAAGTTCTGGTGAGGCTGGTTAAAGTTCTAACACATGTTTTTGGAGGGAGCAGTTGTTCTGTTTCCAATTGTGATGATATCTTTTCTGGAAAAATGGCAGATACTTTTTTTGGAAATGACTGCAAAACCTCAGAGGTTTCCTACTGCTGAAAGCCAGTGAGGTCCGATGGTGGGGCCGTTACGTCCTTCCAGCCCTCACTTCGGAAACAAATACCTACAGGCCAGTCCAGCCCAGTGGACACCATGGGCCTGACCCCTGCCTCTAAAAGAGCACGGCTAAAATTTTTTTGCCACTTTGAAGTTAGCCACTGTGTTCCCACGGAGGCGCACACCTCTGGTGGACACTGCGAGGACAAATGGTTCCACTCTGTTAAACACTAAGAAGAGCTGAGTGAAGTGCGAGTTTTTCCAAGACTGAGGACTGTTAACAATAACTAGCTCAGGTTTAGGGGTCTGTCCTTGATGTTAGGCTTTGTTTGGGGGGTTTGCTTTTCCAAGTTAGCAACCTGCATGCATGTGGCACTATGCTGCTCAAAAATTCTTTGCACGTGCGCTGTAGCTGGAAGGAATACGCTTAACATACAAAAGTTGTCATTCTACTAAGGAAAAAAAATCCTATTTTCTGCCTGGCCCTGCTCAACTCAGTGACACAGTCCTTGGTGCCGTGTTCCAGTCAACCCATGGACCTTCATCACCACCCATCCACCATACGTAAGACCACCATCTTCTCTGGCTGTTCAAGTTGACTTGAACATGCGTTGCCAAAGGTTCTCCCTTTTCCCCAGCCTAACTTTGTCTTTTATTCCACTATGAGGTGAAAAAAATCCTTCCTGAGGGTTTGGCGAACGCGCTCCACGTGGCGTTTGCCAACATTGATTAAATCTGAATAAATAAATCTACCTGTTCCCCAAAGGAACCTGCTCGTTCTGTGATGTCACAGTCTGGCCTCGGTGACATCGGTTAATCATCACAGGAATTATTGTGACGCCCCAGGCAATTACTGGCTAAAGCAGACGGGAGCTAGTTGCTGAATGGAGGAAGAAAAAGATTCTCTTTAGATAAGAGTATGGGAAAAGAAATAATGGAAATAGCATGATAGGTTAAAGGAGCTTTTTATGTGCAAAATGTAATATTTCCCTGTCTGGCAGAGAAAAATTCTTTTTTGCAAGGTAAAGAACCTCCAAGGAAATCCACTCTAAATAAGCCGGTGTAGCCAGATACAATAGCAAGAGATTGGTTTTTTAAATGGACTATAATTATAAATCCATGTAGCTGGAGATAAATGAAGGGGGGCCCGTGTTTCTTTGAGGGCTACACTGGAATGTTTCTGGATCCCAGAAACCTGCTTTACACGCACAAAAGCTAATGTGTTCCAAGCTGGATTCCCCTATCCGATCATTTCCATTGCACTTGCTGAAGTGTATTATACTTCCAGGATGTAATTTGCTTTAGTGAAATTGTCATTTTTATTCCTAAATAGCTAGTGACCACTGGGCCAAAGATAGCTCTCCAGAAAGTGACCTTGAAGATCACACATCATTACCGACGCCTTGTTTAAATTGCAGAGAAATGTTAGGACTGCATAATAAGATGTTGATTGTCAGGAGAAGCAAGCAAGCTGAGATGAAGAAGATGTTGGGAACTGCTGCTTTGCCGTTTTTGCCCGGACTGTTCAAAATGCTTTTCTCCATTCTCTGTTCATCCGCTATCTCTTCTCTGCAAACTTCCCGGAGATAAGTTTCAGCTCTCCTTGGACAAATATTGTTCAGAATAAATAGGGAGGCAGAGCAAAAGTGTTTGTTTTATGCCTTGATGGGCTGATAAAAAAAAAATCTCTGCGTAAGCTGCATCCCCTGGACCATTGTTCCTTTGTGTTTTTGGCAGAAACGGTTTGGGCTGTATCGATGCCTT
This sequence comes from Chroicocephalus ridibundus, assembly GCF_963924245.1. Lineage (NCBI taxonomy): Eukaryota > Metazoa > Chordata > Aves > Charadriiformes > Laridae > Chroicocephalus > Chroicocephalus ridibundus. Next base: position 11,452,204 of record NC_086297.1, read on the forward strand.
GTGAAATGAAATGCTAACAAATGTGTAGCAACAATGGAAGATGTTTCTTTCTCTCGCTTGTGGATTTTCTGAGCCCTGAGGATTTTTTTAACCTTTATTCCCCAAAACACCCGGTTGGAAATTCGGTGAGGTTCGTGGGAAAAATTCGTGCAATAATTATCTGCCTGTTCAGCTGGCTTGTCTTCCCAGATGGGGGCTGTGGTATCTGTGTCATGCAAGGTGTCGAAAAATAACAAAAATTAAATATCCATGAAACTTCTGACACAAGACAGCATTGAAATAATTTGCTAACTTTCTCCCCCCCCTTAAAAATCCTTATCATTTTAAAATTCATTAATTTTAATGGGAAAGCTCCTGGGCAAATTAGTCTCATTCCTGCCCTATTCTTGGGGGTTTTTTACCATACTTTTTTTTACCGTAAGCCCATACAAGCATTGCAATAGCCTGTAAGCTGAGGGAGCTGCTGGCAACACAGCCTGGGAACAAAGCTGGGTACTGCACCGTGCTTTAGAGGTGCCAGTGGCGGCGGGGAAGAAAATCTGACGCTTGCTTTGCTATTTTCCATCTCCTAGCTGGAAAAAGGCTAGTAAGGGGAAATTAACGGGGATCAGCCCCTCCTGGCATCCACCGAATGCTTGGTTTTAAGGGGCAGATTTCATACAAATCTCAGTAAAATGCATCTAATCCATGTACTTTGTGTTGTAGCGCTCGGCTCACAAGCTGCCCTCCAGCGCTGCCGCTGCGGACCGTGCTCCGATGTGTCAATCCCATAATATTCTGCTTCTCCATACGTGACCTCCCCGCATCGTGCGGCTGTTGGCAGGGTGACCCAGGAGCGCCGCGCTGTAAGTACAAGCTCCCAACACGCTCTCCCTCCTGTAGTTTACGGCTTTCACCGTTCTGGCAGGGAACAAAAGGATCTGACCTTCCTAAGGGCGCGCAGGGAAGTTACTAAATAACCACGTTCTCCCTTCCCCAAAAGGCCATAAATTGCGCTGAATTAGTGGTTTCACGATATGCCAGATGCGAAGCCGTTGTAGGCCACCGAATGATTTTTAATTGGACTTGAACCAGGGGAAATGCTTTACCCTGGAAAACTCCCCCCGTCCCTCTCTCGCAGAGCACAGTTTGCTGCCTGCTCTCTCCAGCCACGCTCCAGAAGCACTGGTGGCGTCCATGAGTCTGGGAGGGACGTGGCCCACCCCAGGAGAGGATACCTCTCCTTTTTCCCCCTTCCCCTGAGGCACAGAGATACCATCCAGCTTTCAAATCACCTTTAGCCTCTCCTTCAAAAGCTCAAGGTCATCTCAAGGTCTTTTGGACTTGGTGAAGATTTGGCTGTGTGGGAAGGACCTGGGTGCTGGGGTGAAGGTGGGCAGCGCTGGAAAGGCCACAGCCTCTTGTGGGTTTGGGGTGGTCGGTTTCGGGAACAAGGTCCTACAAGCTAGAGAGGTGATGACAAGCGGAGGAATCAGCTCTGCTCCTTTGAGAAGAACTTCATAAACGGTAGCAAAGTAAGGCCACAAAGCCAGCACGTAAACTAACTGGTTTTGTGCCAGTTGTCCTTCAGCTGCAGCTTAGATTCACATCCTTCCCTTTCTGAAGAAGGCAAGACAACAAGCACCACAACAGACTTCTCTTTTTACCTGTGTAACTTTTATGAACCACTACGAAAAGCTCCCCTTCTTTAGAACGTAGGCCTTCCAAAAGGGCTCTTGCACACTTTCTCCTCTTCCTCGTGATTTTTTCCATGCTTTGGTATCATTATGTGAGGGACATTACCAAGCTTCTAACTGGAAGAAATGGTTCTGAGCCAAAACATAGCACTGAAAAAAAAAAAAAAAGTATTTTCCATGGCTCCATCTAAATGCAGCCAACTCGATTTTCTGTAGCTCCGGGTTTATAGGAGAGATTTCTGAAGTCCTACCCTGAGGTCACCAACTTGTGGGAAGGTAACACGTGGTCGATCAGACTTGTGATTTCACCCTCCCCAGCCCATAAGTATCAGTGCTACTTTTCACACCATTGGGGAATGACCCTAATTAGGCTTATTAAAGCTTGTTCTATATTAATTGTGTGGCCACGATCCTGCCAACACCTCTGCATATGTAGAAATGTTACTCGCGTTAAAAGCGTTCCTGCTAAAGTCGATGAGGCTGAATCCGTGCTGAAAGTTGAATGCGTTCATTAGGGCTGGTGAGAACAATGTCCATACCCAGACACTCACTGCATTTTGGTCTTTCTGATCACTGATGCAGTGTTTAGGTAGATTGTCTAGAGATGGAAGCAAGAGTTTCATAGAAGATGAGTGGAAACAATCATTTCATCAAATGAAAGCACAATCCCAAGTTGTTTGTTTGGTGTTTTTTTTCATTTCAAGGAAAAGATGAGTTTAACTTTTTTTTTATATCATGTTGTTGTGGCTGAGCACTCTACTGGTGTCTTCAGAGCTCCTTACCAAGCGTTGCCACTGCTGCACCAGTTGCAGTTTCCTAATGCATTTCAGCTGCAAAACAATGCCGTCGTTTCCACCCCCGGGACTGTTGTGCAGCACCAACCGGAGCAGCATTGCCCACGGGGCGTTGCTGAGAGCCGGCCAGCCGTGTAAAGGCTGGCACGTGTCTCACGCGGCTTTACCACCCAGAAATGCTGTTCCTGCTCATTCTGGTCCCGTGGAAGTAAGCGGTAACTGGAGGAGATGACAAGGGGCTTGAAGCCGTGCCAAGCCTGCGTGCATCCACCTGACCTGTAAATAACGCTGGCCTTGCACCGCCGGGGCTGGCACTCTGTCTTGGCCCCAGATCAGATGTCCCCCGGGGACTGACAGTAGCCTGTCTCTCAATCTGCTCTCGGTCGTTTCATGCTTCACTAAGACAGAGCATTTTTCTTCAGGAAACTTTTGAGTCTTCTGCTTGTCAGGTCTCTGATGCCGGGCTGTGATCTCCAGGAGAGGCCCTCCTGGTGTATTTCTTTGTTCTTCGACTAACTGGAGCCTCAGGAAGGAGATGTGCACCGTGGACACGAGTGTGCTGCAGGTTTGATTCACTGTAGTGTGTCCTATTGAGAACTTCCCAAGCTTCACTGCTGCCATGACTCACCGTGTATTTTCTCCTCTGACCTATGGTTCATGAATCCATTAATTAAACTTATTGCTTCTTTAGATAGAGGCTATATGAGAGCATCCCATTGAGGTTCTTAACAGTTCCTGGTTTTGGTGGTTCTGAGCTATTCAGAAGCCTGGTTTTGAATGTGTTGGAATAGAGGGAAAGAGTTCAATTGATTTTTTGGGGAAGTTTGCTTTAGATCATTCATGAAGAAGAAGAGACATCACCTGAAGATGTTCCATGAAAGTACTTCTTCCTTTCCTCTGCATTCACAGGAGGTGAAGAATTGGGCAGTCTGATTACGCAGACGAGCCACCATAGGTCAAGGAAAGTCCTCAGCCCTTTTCTGGACCCAGTAGGCAGCTGAGTCTGAACAGTGGCTGTTATCACAAATGCAACGCTACCATTTGCTGTGGAGGTCTCTAATGAGCCAGGAACGCTGGAATTTTTCCAACACGTCGCCCCTGTTGGCTGCCCTCCCATTTGGTCATGCTAAACGACTAGGTAAATAGGCCTTTCATGAAATCTAACACCCGCCCTACCTAATCCCCCCTGCCTTCAAACTGCGGGGCTAATCAGTTGTTTTGACATAACTGGGATCCAAATTCTATAAGAAACATGGCCAAGAAAAGTTCAAATCCAAGACCAAGATTAATGAGAACTTCAAAGAAATTTACCACCAAATGTTACTAATTTAGTACACCCTGTGTTTGAAACCAATGACCTAATTGGAAACTATATTCTTTAAAAGCCATTATGTCCCAGCTCTTTAGTATTCGGGAGGTGGCTTCTGAGATCAGAGTAGGTTTATGTCACTTGGTAGGACGGGATAGTGGGTTTCCACGCTCACCTCCCTAAAACTGGGATAAAATGTCCCGCTAGTGACTGCTTTAGGTGATTGGGTGATTGTGCTCTTAATGCACAATAAATAACAGATTCATAATCAGACAAAAAATTTCCTTCTGCTCTCCAACAAGTGAGTATAATATTACAAATCCTTTAAAGCTGGTGAGAGAAATGAAAGCTCTGATTAACTTTGTTGTCATGTTGCCAAAAAATCAGCACATTAAACCAAAACGTACTTAGCGTAAAAATGTAGGTTGTTGCACAGGGCTGCTGGTGGTGCATCTGCCTTCCCAGAGTTTCACCAAGGGGTGCAGGAGTCAATCCTGCACTTGGCTATGCTTTTGGGTCAACCTGGGAAGAAAACCTGAGGGGAAAATCAGATCACTGATCCCTTTAGGAAAGACCCATCAACCTGCAGCGGAGGTCAGGCTTGCTGTGGTTGGAGTGGGCACATCTCTGTTCTTATCTTCTTCCTAGCACTGCTACAGAGTCCCATGCTTTTCTGAAATGGTCCTGCAGTCACCTCCGAGGATGGGTGCTCCTTGTCCTGCATCAGACCACACCGATCTTCACCCAGGAGCCAGGGTGGAGGCGCAGGTGTTGGAGAGCCTGCAGGTTTTCCCAGCAGACGAGCTCAGATAGAGAAAGGCCAAGGTGGGACTTGTCTCCCCTGCTGCTGCAGGTGGAAGTCTTCTGTAGATGTAGACTCTAAATCACAGCTTTCTGTATACAAGGTAGGAGGAAAAGTCTTCTATCTTGGACATCTCCTTTAGTATGAACTGTACCATCTTCTGGCAGTGGCTGTTTCTCTGCTCTGACTGCAAGGAGACTTTGGTGACAGCTCAGACTTGCATCTTCATCTCCTGAGTATCAGCGAGGGTGCTCAAGAAGATCCCCATCATCAGCAGGGTGCCCAAATCACACGGCCAGGCTATGAAGGAACAGCACAGCCATCCCCGCTTTGCTGAAGAAAAGGTGCCCTCTGCGTTAGACCACCCTTCCTGTGGCTGATACCGCCCTTCTCATTAGCCTCCTTTCTGCAGCTAAAGCTGCTGTGAATGTAAGAAAATGGGTAGAAGCAGCTTCCCCAAGCCTTGGCTGATGTTCCAGCTTCAGGGATGCCTCCAAAATCAGGCACCAGGCTCAGGCACAGCTTTGCAGAGATGCCCTCCTGTCGGCTTGCACACGCATGTGTGTCCGTCACACGTGACGCGACGCCTCTGAGGTTTTGTGCACATGTGGGGAAATGCTGGTGGTGGCACGGTGAGGCTACGGCAGGCAGCAGAGATGTAGGGGGTTCATGGTTAGAAGTTCTCCAATTCCAAAGCTGTGAGAGTTTCTGAAAAGAGCTGTGTTTGTTTGAAGTAATGGGAATTTATTTCTTGCCATTGAGGATGGCAGGGTCTAAAAGGCAGCTGCGAAGCCAAGTCTTCTCAAAAAATCTTGGTTGATTGTTCTGGGTAAAATAACAGCTCTGGAAGGATCTGTAGAAAAAGTTTTGGTCCACACACCTGACTAACAGTTAATTATTTGGGATGTACTGCAGTCCGTTTCAGGGGATCTGGGATACCTCATTTGCAAGTGATGCCATCTCCCGTGCAGTTCATACCCCAGTGCTAAGGTGGCAAACGGACAACGAAAGAAGAAATGTAGTTTTTCAACGTAAAGCCAGGCTGTGAGCTGCTTACCTGCCACCGCAGAGGGGAGCGAGGAGCCTCTCTGGAGCTGGGGGACCCAACGTTCAGACCTGCCATTCTCTGAGGATTTTCTAGTAATTTGGAAATAAAAGTTAATTTCCAGTGGAGGTTACGTGATATCTCAGGCTAATAGCTGGTATTTTCCTTTCCCAAATCAAAGTGGAATTCCCCCGTTCTGCCTGACTTAAGTGCAGAGAGCAGTTATCAGTTAAAAAATAAATAAAGGAATAGCAAAAAAGAAAAGAGGACTTGATTGGGCTGGAGAAACTTGGATACGTTCAACCTTTAAGAAAGATTCCTTGTTTTCCCGTCAGTGATATTTTGCCAGTAACTCCTTAGAGAACATCAAGGAAGGTTTTTCTTGGGTCATTTTCAGAAAACAGTTTTAAAAAAAAAAATTAAAAAAAAAAAAAGAAAAGAAAGAAAAAACCCTGAACCAAATGGGTTCCCTTGCTGGCTGAGGAGCTGGTTCCTGCTCGGGTACGGGTTACCCAGAACAGGGCGGATACGCAGCCTGGTGGCAGCCTGGGAGGTGCGAGCAAGTTGAGCTGAGCTGCACAATTCAAAGCGGTTCCTCTGCGTGCCCCGTGTTAGCAAACTCGTCTATTAGGCATTTATTAATTTGTGCTCGAAGATGATCTTTCCGCGCTTCAGTTCAGCGTCCCCCTACAAGGCAGGGCTGAAGCACACGCTCAAGGCGAAGCCCTCGGTTAGCAATCCTGCGTCTGCCGAGGAGGGCTGGATGGTTAAGTGATTTCCTCTTCGGGGCCTTACAAGCCTTGTGGGGTTCGTGCCACCTTAGGAGCCTGGGCAGAGCTTGAAAGGTTTAAGTGCTGGAGAGACCGTATTTCCCAGAAAAGGGAAATTTGTATTTTACAAACCCCACAGTACCCATTTTGCTCACATCCATTTTATGATTATAATTACTTTTATTTTAGATGAAGGAAAACAATAATGAAAAGGTACCTAAATAAAAAAGCTCAGAGAAAGAAGGAAAACACTGCGGTTTCTGTTCAGAATTTTTAACCCTTCAGCAAGAGGAAGGGCCGGATCTTTGGAGGTGGAGGAAAAGGCTGGCTCGTAGCTACGTACCGACCACTAAGACTTCAATCTGCTCTTTTCAATGGAGCTTTCATTCCTGTCCTTAAAGAAAGGTGAATCTCTGCGCTTTAGTGAGTGGTGAGTCTCCAGATGTCGCTACAAAATTGGACATTATAAATATATATATAAAATAAATATTGTATCTATACAGACATGTAATAAATATGTGTGTAATGCAGTTTAAGTGAGTTTAGCGGGCAGCTCCAAACTCCAGAAGGTCCTTTCTATCGGCACCTCTGAGTGATGGGCACTGCAGAGACCAAGGCTCACCGGCGGGTCTGTCTCTGCGGCTGGCGGCTTTGTCATGGGGGAGCGACTGACGCACTGAGCTGCTTTGGCAATGCTGGCAAATTCCAGGAGACTTTGTCAAATGTGGGAGTTGTAAGGGTGGGGGGGGGGAAAAGAAAAAGAGACAAACAGAATTTTCCGCCAACGGGAGGTCTAATTCCCACAGCAACGCCCATTGCAGAGACACCCACCCGCTCCGTCCTCGCTGGGGTGAACCCAGAGGGGAACGTTGCAGAGCTGAGGACAAGTGAGGGGCTGAGAAGGGCACCCTGTGCTGCAGCATATCAGCTTTGCTGATTAACGGTCCCTTGATCGAGCAATGGAGCAACTATCTTCATTCCTGGTTCGGCTTGTCTTGAACCTCCGCAACGCTCACCAGCCGATGTCCTCTATAAGCAGAGCAGCACCAAATGCCTGGGACCCCCCCGCTGGGGGTCCCTGATGGGCTCTGAGTCTGAACAAGGCTTTCCAGCCTCCGACAACTGATTTTATGGGAATAAGATAAATAATTAAGATAATCATCAGTCTGAGGGTGTTGCTGGCAGGCCGAGGTCCTGTTTCAGGTTCCAGCACCAAGTCCAGCCCCAAGGTCGAGCGAAACGAGCTTTGTTTGTTCACAGCGACTCTGCTGTCTTCATGCAGGTACAGTGGATGAACTGAGAAAGGCATCGCCGGAGCCTGCAGGCTGCTACAGTAAGGGAAATAGAGACTGTAATCCTGTAAATGCCTTTGAGTGTGATAATTGCTAAAAGAAGAGAAACCTCGAAAACTCGTGATCGCTGAAGACCTTGTGTCTTCAGAAACACCCCTCATCCCTTTTCCAGTTCTCATTGCAGTGGAAGCTGCCTTTCCTTCTTGATATAATGCGTAAAACCCCAGAAAGGACATGAAACAACTTCTCTTCAGGGGCTCCCACTGCTCTGGGCTCTGCCTGCACGTTTGAGATGCCCAAAGCATCGGAAGCACTGCCTAGATCGGGTTTGCTGAATTTTGTTGACCTTTTTTGGGTATTTCACCCAAAAAAAAAGGACACAGCATCTTTTTCTGGATCTCTCATGAGCCCCAAGAAGCAAGTGCCCTCCACCTTGCACCCGCCGCAAAGTGCACGGCAGGCTGCTGGGAAAGCAAGCAGATGTATCGGGCTCTGTGCAGCGGCAATCAGGAAGGGAATTAAAATTATGATATGTTGCCATGGTAATGAAGTCCCAGGATTTGGCTAGGAGGAAAAGTGAGGTTGTAGCTAGTTGCTCATGAATTCCTCAGTAGACTTTTCAATACTCTGTTTCCTTTAAATGAAATTGGAGAAAGACTTGCAGTTCATAGCGGGGATAAAAATTTTATGAAGCTAAATCTAGGCAGTGTTTTAGTGTCAGTCAGCATTAACCCACAGCATGAACACATAAATAATTGAAATTTCAAATACCCCAGCGCTCTGGGTTAGAGCACCGGCAGCACTCCAGGGCCGATGCTCCGCGGGCAGCCCAGAAGCTCATGAACCTCTTCCCGAGCACCTGGGCATCCCGGGATGGCATGAAACCGCCCTTCCCTCCATCCTCCCGCTGCCCCATGTCCTCACGGGATTTATTCTGGCCAGAATAAAGCAGGATAAATCTGACAGGTTTCCTCTGGCTTGGATCAGGTGAGTGTAGCTGCTTAGGGAAATAATTGCAGCTCTCTTGAAGACCAGGTTTCTGCTCGTACATGGCTGTGGGTTGGGGGTTCTATGTATGAGAGAAACTCTGCCCCTGCCAGGAGCCCAAATAAAGAGAATTCGGAAGCAGGTGGGCAGAAAAAGAAATGCAGATAATGAAAAAAGCATAGAAATGTAGCGGAGTGAAAAGATTGCAAAGCACTGCTCGGTTGTGAGAGCGAGGATTGGTTTTCGAAAATGGATATTCAATGGAGATTTAAAAAAAAAAAAAGAAGTTTTTTGCTTTTTGTTTTGTTTTTTTTTCTTACTTTAGTTCCCCCCCTTACATCTATAACAAGCTCAAATAAAGCTGTCTGAAAATTAATTTGCAAAGAGAAAACATCATTATTAGAAACCACTTTTAACGTCTTCAGCAAGAATAACACTAGGAAAAGGAAACTGGCCCCAGGTTTTCCTCAAATTTGATTTTAATCATTCTTTTTTCTGCTTTTCTCTTCCCCTCTCCCTTTTTCAGCGGCAAATGGGGAAGGCAGAGGGTGAGAACAGATCACTCGTCTGCAGGGCAGGACAGAATGCCAGTGGGAAAAGAAAGGGAACAAAAAGAAAGCACAGAAAAGTGGCAGTTTTGAGGGCTTTCAAGGACCATTTTCAGGGAGAAAGAAGAGACTTTTTCTTGTGACAGTGAGTTGTTCTACATCGAAAAAGAGGCGCAGATGGAAAACACTCACTGGAGAGAAAGAAACGCCATGTGGAGGCTTCTTCCCTCTGCTCGACTCCACCAAAGAGCCGGTCGGGGAAGACAGGGATGAGGTTCCTCAGATGGCCTCATCCAGTGAGGGGCGGCTGAGGGCGCTGGGGGTGTTCAGCCTGGAGAAGAGGAGGCTGAGGGGAGACCTTCTCGCTCCCTACAGCTCCATGGAAGGAGGGGGTAGCCAGGGGGGGTCGGTCTCTTCTCCCAGGGAACAGGTGATGGGACAAGAGGAAACGGCCTCAAGTTGCTCCAGGGGAGGTTTAGATTGGAAATTAGGAAAAATGTCTTCACCAAAAGGGTTGTCAAGCATTGGAAGAGGCTGCCCAGGGCAGTGGTGGAGTCACCGTCCCTGGAGGGATTGAAAAACCGGGCAGACGTGGCGCTGAGGGATATTGTTTAGTGGTGGTTTTCGTCAGTGTTAGGTTGATGGTTGGACTCAACGATCTGAAAGGTCCCTTCTATGATCCTCGCGCTCTCCATCCTGCAGCTCCCTCCAGCCCTGTCCCTGGCTGCCCGTCCCCCCTGCGCCTCCCGGGGCCACGGAGCGAGATGGATCTGGCAGCAGGCCCCGCCAAAGTCCAGCCCTCCTGCTGCAGGCATTTCGTTTTCCATGTTTATTCCCTTGCTCCCGCACAGCAGCAAGCACTAATGCTAGGGGGAATTGACAGCTGCTGGGGAGGGGAAAACTCAGCTTGTCGTGACAGCAGCGTGGATGTTTGTTGGGTAAATCATAGAATAGAATAACAGAATCATAGAATTGCCTGGGTTGGAAGGGACCTTTCAGATCGTTGAGTCCAACCGTCAACCTGACACTGACAAAAAAACCATCCCGAAACAATATCCCTCAGCACCACGTCTACCCATCCTTTAAATACCTCCAGGGATGGAGATTCCACCACTTCCCTGGGCAGCCTGTTCCAAAAATATACGTGTACAAGTAAAACTTCACCCTTGCCATTGGGTGGCAAGGAGCTGGGTTGCTGTCAGCCTCGGTGAGGTCGGCTGCCACCCCGACACTGCGGTGCAGCGGGCAGTGGCATTTCATTCGGCTCTGGAGGCTTTTAATCTCAGCCTCACAACGTTTTTTCCACCGTGGCTATAAAACAAGCGCTTGGCTGTTAGAGGACACGAGCGGAGGCGGATCAGCCTGATATTGGGAAAATTGTTCCTGGATGAGACACGCCACAGCCCCCTTCACCTGCTTCAGCACGGAGCCATAGCCCATCCGTGTCATAATCAGGGCGATTGCTGGGGATATACACCTCAGAGCCGCTCTCAGCTCTACAATAACTGTAAAAGAGTGAAAACAAAGGGTGAAATAAAGATATTAGCACACTGTCACCTTCTGCAGGGCTCCTGCCTGCTGCCTCTGCTGTCTGAGGGAAAAAGCTACCGTTGCGGCGCAGGATGGCCCAGGGCCACATGGATACGAGCGTGGCTGTGACACTGGTGAAGGCTGGGGGGCTTGTAACCAGCGAGTTTCAGAGAGCCTGGGGATTTGTGGACCATCCCAAGAGCAGCTGCAGCTCCCTTAGCTCTTCTCAGCAGGTGTTCCCATCTCCACCAGTGATTGCATTCCTTAAAACCCACCTGCCAGAGGGGCTGGGTTTGATTTTTGCAGCCATCCCACAAATCAGCTTGCTGCTCCTCTGCTGAGATGCTCAGCCAGCTCAGGGGCATTTTCCCCTTATCTACCTCTACTCCTGCGCCTCCTGCTCTGGGGTGGGTTTTCAGTGGACCTTCTCTAAAATACAAGCAGCGCTGTGTCCTGGAGCTGGCTTTGGGAGCCTTCAAACCCCTTCAGCAGCCCACCTTCCACATTAGTCTTAGGTAAGTGTCTTTGGGAGTCTTATGAGAGGGAGAACCAGCACCTCGTGGCGGCTGTGGAGGTAAGAATGAAGTAAGGAGCTCAGAGCAACCAGACCTCGCAGAACTGCCTGGGGGAGGAGGAGCCCTGGCCCTGCAAAAGGAGGGTCTAAGGACCCTGGGGGAGGATGGTGCTGGAGGAGGCTGGGTGGGGATGTTTTTTTGGGGGGGGAGACCTGGATTTGCACTAGAAGCTCCCCTCTTTGTGAGGGACTGAGCGTTTTGAGCAAATATTGATGATGGTAAAATAATTTTTAACGGCTGCTGCGTGTTCTTTGCCTTCCCTCTCCGCAGAGTGGTCAGTGGGTGATAGCCTGGGGGAGGACCCGGGGGGCACAAGGTCTCGTGTGAATGTGTGCCGTTCTCATGGGCCAGTGGTGTGTGGTCTGACCCGCCTGCGTTCGTTAGTGCAGGAGGACCATTTTGCACTGCTGGGAGGTGGGTGGTAGTCAATGGACCTTCTCCATTGCTCGGGCCCCTTAGGTGTCTTCCATGGAGCTGTCAAGGGGGAGGAGGGCAGCGTGCTGAGCCTCGCTCAAGCCTTTGCAGGCCTCCAAAATTTGGATGCTGTTCAAAGCTGTATCTGAATAGGAGCCTTTGTAGTCCCCACAGGACCTGATGGTATGCCAGGGCTTCTAACGGAGAGTCTGGTTTTGGGTGGAAACAGGCCATTGTGAAAGAAATTGCATTTGATATCTCGCTTCCCTCCAGAGCCGCGGAGGTCAGAAAGGGGTCAGAAGCACTGGTTTCACTAGGCATAGCGATGGGTTGATTGGGTTGGTTTTTTTTCAGCTGGGAATCTAAACCGGCGTTTTCCACACTGGGGAAAGCTTGAGACCTCCTGAATATCAAACTTTGGAGCCTTGTCCTCTGCCCTGAGCTCACAACGGCACCGCTGCCCGCCCCGGAGGTGAGCGGCGCTGCCCGGCAGCGGGCTTCGGGCACCAAGGGAAAACAAACTCCAGGAATTACTCCTGGCTCTCTCTCTCCGGTGCTACACTTGGGCTGGCTCCACAGTGGCACGTGAATAAAGTGTCAGGCTGGGTGCTGTCGGATCAGTAGGTTGATTTTGGGTTGGGTTTTTTTGTTTTTTTTTCCCCCCAGGCTATGGGAAAACAAAGGTACCAAAGGAAAGACTTTTTTTTTTTCTTTTTTTCTCCTCTCCCTACTGCGCTAAGCGAAGCCAGGCTCACGGGATTGCTCACTCAACCCGGGAAGCAATGGGCTTCACACACTCTGGGATGCAGAGGTGGGCAAGGGGGCTTATTTAAATCAAGTTTTCTTTATCCTGCTAGGTTTGAATGACTTCTAGAGCTAGTCAGAAATGGAAAATCATTATGAGCTGTCTCTGTGGTGGGAATCTACTGTGTCAATTGTTTGCCTTCTGTAGACCTCCAAAGAGACAATTTGGCTTATTTTCAATATTTAAAAAAAAAAAAACCACAATAATACTGCCATAGACCTTTTTTTCCTTCTTTTTTTTTTCTTTCTTCTTAAATATTTACCAATAACTGCTTAAATACACTTTCTGCTTTCAGTAGAAACTTGAATAATTGTCAGAATCAATTATAATAACTCAAATTTACAAGGTGCTGATCCTGAACAGAGATTTTTTTTTTTGAAAACTCTTCTGTTTAAAAGCTTTGTCGCTCAAATGTTTGCTAAGTGAAAGCCAACAATCACAAATCTCTGGTAGCGTGTTCAAGAAAGGGCTGTTAATATCTCTGGGGTTGGGATTGACTCAAATTTCCTGCTGAAGACCGTGGTGCAGAATGTAAATAAAATAAACAGGGAGAAGTTAAATCTGAGCAGGACTACAGTGTTATTTAAGAGCAATTCTTAATTAGACAAAAGTTTCTCCAAACCTTTTAATGACCTTTTCTCATAAAGGCTCACATTTAGGTAAGTTTCTCTAATATTTTTTTCAAAAGAGTAAAATTAAACTCTTAAAGCCCCAGAGGTAACAACGTGCCACTTCAGTCAAAACAACTAAAACTTTCAGCTTGAAAACAAACTATATTTTACTGAAGAAATGAAAACTTCCAAAGGAAATATGAACTGCTTCTTCAGGAAGGGCGGGGAGTGGGAAGACCCCCCCACTTACTGAACGCATTCTTCCAGCGAAAGCTCTCTAAAACAAATTCTCGTTTCCCATTGGAAATGTGCGGATCTCCTATCAGCTGAAAAACATTGTGTTTTGGCATTAAAAGTAATTGCTAGAAGTTTTTAACCAGAAACAGGAGGTAGGTAAAGGGAAACCTCCGTGGATGTGTGCTGCCTCCCATTCGCAACCGTTTCGAGTGTCGAAAAGCATCTGACCAGGGATGGCAGGTCTGTCTTGCCCGGCTTAATGAGGCAAATCATTACAAAAAGGCAGGTCTCTAATGACAAGCACTGGAAGTGTTGAGTCTTTATTACGGCGTTCTCAGGGGTGTTCGTTTTAATCAATGCCTGGATGGTCAGATTAGGCCCGTTTGCTCCCTTTTGTGAGTTACTGTGCAATTCGGCATTAACGAAGGTCTAATTTTATAGTGTTATTGTTAAAGGAGGTAATACAAGCCTGGGAATACTGGCAAGGAAATAAACTTTTGAGGTCCATGCCAGTAGTTAGCTCTCTGAACTAGCTCTGGTAAATGAGTAGATCAAACAGAACTTTGACTTTCAGCTTAAACAGAGCCACCACCCATTTTGCAGACTTTCCATTAAGTTCTCCCCAATGCTTTTTAATTACGTTTCTGTTCTTCCCATTTCTCTGGCGAGAGAAACTGGCTGCAGGGGAAGGACCACGGTTCCTCCTGGTACCATCTGTGCCAGTTAGACCTGGGAGGCACCGGAGACTTCAAAATGCCGGAGCTCCTGCCAGGGAGCTGGCATGACCTAGACTTCAGAGCCTTGCTTTTGACTGTGCTCTTAGGAGGTTTCTTCATTTGCCCCTCGGCAGCTAGGTTTTGCAGAGGTGCGATGGGCCTTTTGGCTTCTGTTTTGCCAAAGAACTGGTTTTGTGAAGGTGGAGAGAAGGTGTAAACCTTCATCGGTGACAGAAATGGATTCAGACCGATGTAATCCTAATGGAGACCACTGGGCCGTCCATGAGTATTCACAAACTGCATGCTGGTGTTTGCAATCGCAGTAGTTTCCTTAGCTCCAGTGTGCTGGCCACCACGTCTTGTGAGATAGAGGTTCTGGGGTCCAAGACTGGTGTTGAAAGGCTATTTTGTGCCGTACCTATCTAAAGGACGTTTTTAAGGGCAAAGTGACTTCTCAGCTCCTGATAGATGGCCTTTTGGCTGAGCCTGGAGCTGTTTGTTTCTCACCGTCTCAGTGTCATCCCAGTGAACTCGGTGATCTGGGATGACTGTCGGCTGGCTCCAGAAAGGGACAGCATGAGGGTGGTTACAACCACTTTTCTGGTTTACCTCCTGCACGCTCTTTGGCCAGAAGTAAGGGCGTCTGAGCCAATAACTAAAAATACAATATCATAGCCTTGGATAAAGGTAATTTTGCCAGCAGGAGCTTCTCTGCAGGAGTCCTTGCGTCCGTTCTAGCACAAAATCATGTGTGAAGTGGGGGGAAGTCGGTGTCCCACTGTTCCTATCTCCTGCCAAGGTGCCTTTGTCTCTGCTCATGCTGAGCCATGGCTGGCTGCAGCTGGAGATGTGTGGGCTTTTCTCACAGTCAGATCCCCATCTGACCAGGGGCACTACCGCAGAATAAATTAGAGGACAACCTTTTTGCAGCAGGCCCTTCAAAGGCGTTCTGGTGGATGGCTGAATTGCTCAAGGCAGTAGAAGGCAAAACTTGCGATAGGTGGGGACCCAGACTGGGCTGACATACTGGATAGACGGTGGTAGGTTCATGGGTCTAACGGTGCGGTGTGTGATGGTTGCCAGTAGTAAGTCTGAACTTGCTTCCTGTTGTGGGGAGCCAGCGCTGATTTAGAATGGGTTTGGTCAATGCCCTCTGCAAATTTTCTTTGTCCTGTGCTCACCCCTCTTAATTTCTCTCCATGTCTGTCCTTAGTGTAAAAGGAGATGCCAAGGTGAATCCAGGCATTACATCATGGACATCCTGTTGCTTCAGACCCCGGCGTGTGTTTGACTTGGCTAATGTTTCTTTCTCAAGATCGATGAGTGCCCATCCTGTTTGCCTTTCTCTGAAGATAAAATATCCTCCCTCCCCAGCCCTCCTGGGATTAGATTCCAGGTCTGGGCAGCCCAGCTGTGACAAAGGACAGGTGTGGGTCTGCAGACAGGCTGGGGCATCCCTGCTGCCCTGTGGGTGTTGCTCTTGTGAGACGAACTATCTCCATGACCATTCCAATTAGTGGGGGCCTCTGCTCCCCGCCCTGCTCAGCAGTCTGCGGGCATCTGGGGAGAAAAATGTGAGAGGAGGGAATTGGAAGACATTACTGGAGAGAGTAATAGATGTGAGGAAGGGGAAAAAAAGACAACAAAGTATTCCAAGAGTTGGGTTAAGAATGGACAAATTGATAGTATGCAACATCTCATCAATCCTGTTTAGGCAGGCTGTGTTTCTGGTCTTGGCTAAGTGCTGGTTTCTCTTAACTCTTTTATTTCCCAGCCTTGGTTGGGTCTGGCCCCTTGCGTGTTGGGAAGGATCTTTCTCCCTGGAAAGCTGAGGATCCCACTAGCTCTGCAGGGTCCTTGGACGAGCTGAGCACAGACCCATGGGGGCTGCATAAACTGGGAGAGTTACACCCATGGAACAACTGGCAGCAAAGACAACCGTGAACCAGAGCATCCCGTCCATCAGTAATTCCAGCTTTCTTTAAACATTGATAAAGGCTCTGGGTGGCTGCAGTAGCTGGGGCGACAGTCTGCGCTTGGCCTTTAACAAGAAGGTCTGTGTTCAAGGAAACAGCAGGAAGAGGGGTGTTGAGTTCCAAAGTGGAACTTGGGTGGCAAAGCCAAGGTGGGTCAGGAGTTGTAGGACTGGAAAGGGTCAGTGCCTTGGGTAAAATATGGGCTCTTCTGATTCCTTGGAGTGTAGTAGCAATTACAGACCCCGTGATGGGTCAGGGTATTGCTGTGCTGTGCTAACGCCTGTCCCCCATATTGCAGGTGTTTTCTGCTGAAAAGCTCATGCCTGCTTTACAGGATGGACATATCTAATTTTGTTCTTCCCCCTGGATTATGAAGGCGTTAGTGACAACTGGAGGATCAATCCTGTCCCAGACTGATGTCTCAAAGGCCTTCCTCTGTCCTTCAGCTGGACACAGTGGTATAGCCGGCACAGCCTGATGTGAATGTGACTTTGCTCCTATGCTCACCCAGGCTGTGACAGACCCCAGCACCGCTTGTTTTGGGCCAGGGAGCAATCCAGAGCCGAGCTGGGACCAGCTCTTCTCATGACTGTGGGGACCGAGATCCTCACTTGCCCTCCAACTTCAAAATGAAGCCTCTTTACCTGGGTCTCCCCAGGTTCTGGAGACATCCCAAACCCGCCTGGAGGCGTTCCTGTGCCACCTGCTCTGGGTGACCCTGCTCTGGCAGGGGGTTGGACTGGGTGATCTCCAGAGGGCCCTTCCAATCCCTGCTATTTGCTATTCTGTGGGTCAGAATAGGTAGTCTTGCCACAATGCTGAGCACAAATCCCACGTTGAAAACTGTTGGTGGTACAGATGCAACTTAGGTTTTCGACACTACAGTTTAATTTATTTAAATGCTATCGTAGATGTCCCTGCTGTGGTCTATCTAGCACCAGCAGCTCTGTAAAGACAAAGGCATCAAAAACCCCTGCGAATTCCTGTGACCAGTTATGCTTGGGGGAAGGCAGAAAAAGCGGAGAGAAACTGCAGAACTTAACCCAGGTTAACTAAACAGACTTTTAAACTCTGTTTCAACATAAGACTTCTAACATTACCTGCTTGGCATGTCGTAGCCAGGGATAAGAGCCACCACACAGCGCACAGTTAATCACAGAGCCAGCTGCCACCAGATACGCTGGGACATAAAGCTTGTGAGGGAGAGCGCTTTCTCTGACATCCTTCATGACACAAGCAGAAAAATGAATAAAGGATGGGAAATCTCAGATGACAGGGCATACGCCAGCCACTAAATGAGGCTGAAGTACAGATTCTCCTGCGGAATGGCATTGGTTTTGCCACCCTGACTTTCTATAAAAGTGAAAAGGGTAGTGGTGAACTTAGTCCTCAGTTCTTTTGATTCTGCTCAAGACAGGTCCCGCTGTCTTTTTAATATATCATTCTTTCTGGGGGGTGTGGAACTAAACTAAGCATCTTCTCCGTGCCCTTGTGCTGCCATTGACATGCTGAAGGCAGATCGATTGAGGCAGTTACATCCTCCCCTCCTGCCTCCGGTTGTTACCTGATTTTTTTTTTTTCCTTGCCCTTACTGCTTGCAGGGTGAATTCTTGACCACAGCACCCCACTTTTCTCTGCTGACATGGACACTGAGGATCAGCTCTGGGGCTGGGCCAGCCCTGCCTGCTCTCCTCTGAGATTTGAGCGTTCTTAGCAGTCAAGTCCAGACTTGGGACTTGTGGTGCCTGCTTTTGGACTTAGCTTTGGTCAAACTCCTGTTGTTTCCACCAGATCCCCTTTCATAAGTTCCTCCTGAAAACTGAGCATCTCTGAAACTCTGCAGTGATTCCTTAGAGCTCCCTTTTCTGGGTGTCTCTGTAGGGACCTGAATGAAACACTGGAGGAAATACAGAGTTTTTTTGGACAGCTTTGTGGTTAAATACACTTGACAGGGACTTGAGAGTGTTCTTTCCCCAGCTCTGTGTCCCTGACCTCCAACAGACCATTTTATCTTTCCGTTTCCTATCTGTGACAACGATAGAAATGTTCCCTTTCTTTCTCCCTTTGTCTGTCTTATCTATTTATATTTTAAGGTCTTTGGGGCAAGGACTGTCTCTTGACTGTACAAAGGCTGACAGACAAAGGCATTGACCTTTTCTTGGGATCTCTAAGTGTTAATGTGATAGCGGTACCAGAACAGTGGATGAGAGCAAAATAAGCAACGCAGTCTATTTTGGAACGGAAAGCAAAGCATTTTCCCTTCCTTGTAATAGCTTTTGGGATGCAAGAATTAAGGCACCAAACAGAAAGCACGTAGGACTGCGTGAAGAACTGCATGTTCTACACAGACGCTCTGAAAAAAAGAAAAAAAAGTTTTGTCAAAATTGAGGTTATCTGCCTAGACTTCCTGGGTTTGGGTTATTGGCTTGTTGGTTTGGGGTTTTTTTGACTTAAACCAAAACCCAACCCCTGAGAAGGGGAAGACCTGGGACATAATATGTTTGTAGCTTCCCAAAGCTTTTAGGTCACTTGGGGTGTTGGGGACTTGGGTAACAGCAGCTTTGACGCTGCTGAAAGTTGGTCCACGACCCCTTGCTCGAGCCAGCGCAACTGTGTGTGGGGCTGACTTATCTGGCACTAGTGAAATGTCCCAGACTATTTTTAACAGTACAACAAGGTTTTGGTGGAGTTCTGCCTCCCAAAAGAGGTTTTCTTTCTGTTGCAATGCGGAGGAAAAACTTGCAAATCTTGCTAGCAAATGGTGTTCTTCCCCTTGAGAAGGGGAATGTCCTCTCATCTCTGCAGGTAACCTGCCTTTTCACACAAGATGGGGGGAAAGTGTTAATATGCTGTTCGTTAGGAATCTGAAATTTCTGCTATAGCCTCCCGCATCCTAATCTAAACACATTTCATCTCTCCCTGATGCAGAGATTCAAACAAAAATAAAAATGCTGATTTTTTTTTTTTAAAGGTAAACTCAGCAGGAAAGCCTGTGTTCTCTCTTCAGTAGTAGATGTCTTTTTGACCTCTTAAGACGTGACTTTTTGTGTTAATTTAATACTAAACTCCCATTAGATTAAGCACAATCTGAAGACGCGATAGGAGAATGGCAGAGGAGGGGAATCCAAGCAGCACTTAATGTCGTCTTTACTTGTGTTTCATGCTGAAAGATCAGATCAGGTAGTGAATTATTAATGCCGCAGTCTGGCACAATCATAGGCGTGCAGCCTGCCAAAATGTAAAAAGTCCATTGCGAAGGCAGGATATTGGATCCCATCGGTGCAAACAGGCGTGCTTCCCTGTTTGAAAGTTCGCAGTGGGAGAATTCAAATCAACTTCTGAGATTGGCTGCAGATTAAACTCCTCCATTTTTAATTAGTTGCTGCACAGAGGACCTCATGTCAGGAAAAAGTAACACTAAACCCATGGAAATATCCATAATAATTGTCCTCCAGATTCAGTCATTGTTGGTGGGGTAAAACATTAACATCCTTTTATTGTGCTAAAGCATTTGCATGGTTTGGGTGTGGGGTTTTTTTTGTTTTTTTTTTATTTTTTTTCTGCAGTCCAACAACTTTAAAGCCTAATGAGTTAAGAATTGCCCAGGATGATAATGGAGCTACTAAGACTCTTTAATGATTGGCATTGGCTCAGGAAGGGGAGAAACAAAACTGAAGGAGGCTCCCTGGGGAAGGGTGTAAGGCCACAAAGGGTTGAGTGGGCAACTTGGAGAAAGGGGCCGTTGCTTTCACACAGTTAGGTGTTTAAAGGAAGACAAACCCTGGCCACAGCTGACTAATTTTGGCTAATTGGAACCTGCATGGGTCAAGGCCTGGAGGCCTCGCTGCTGTTAGGTCAGGGCAGCATCCATCACTGGCCTCTCCTCCGAACGGCAGCCCATCCGCAGCCTGCGACAACAGATACAAGATGGAAAATTGGCAGAAAACTGTTCCTTGGGGAAGATCACGTTGCAGCCATTTCTCTTGGTGCTGCTTTCCTCTAGCTGGGGTACACGATCAAGAAAGTGCCTGGGTGAAGGAATCTCATGGGATGTCCTCGCTTTTCCTCTTTCTTCAGGGACGATTTATCACCATGGAGCCTAATCTCTTTCCCTTCTCTGCTGACTGATTAGCTACTGTTCAACCACCGCCCATCTTCTAACTGAAATTCTAGTTAAAAAACTTTCAGCCTGATGCTGGTGGGTACGTGGGCTTTGATCCTTGGCAGGGGTAGCTCCAGTTTGGGGCTTTGCCATGGGAGCAGGTTCTGCAGCCGAGTGATTCGAATCGCCTGGTTGGATTTTTTGCTTGCAAACCCTGAATATAAAAGAGTCTTTCTTGTGTAGCAACACTTGCACAAATGTGGAACCCTTCTACAAAAGGATGGAGGCCTTTGTGGTGGGCGCGCGCAGGGATGTGTGGGCTGAGCTATGGTGAGAAGTGTGAGCTGATACCACGTCTGCTCACTCCTACCATCTACTGCAGCGTGGAGGGCTGGGCTGGTTTTGGGATTTGTCACTCAAATACATTCTGCCCAAAAACACTTCAGGCAAAAGCATAATTTTGATAACCTCTCTGCCCTTTTCCCTCCAAGAACCTGATCGCACTGAACACCTGTTTGACACAATTGTTATTCCTGGTAAACAAAATGCATTGACTTGGACACAAGGCTCTTTAAAGCCTGGTATGTATTTTTTTTTAAAAATAATAATATTATTTTGACTGAAGTGCAGGACGGGGGAGGAAGGATGGTTCAAGTGTTCCTAATATAAATCTCATGGTACCCTGAGAATTATGGT
This sequence comes from Chroicocephalus ridibundus, assembly GCF_963924245.1. Taxonomy (NCBI): domain Eukaryota; kingdom Metazoa; phylum Chordata; class Aves; order Charadriiformes; family Laridae; genus Chroicocephalus; species Chroicocephalus ridibundus. Next base: position 11,473,089 of record NC_086297.1, read on the forward strand.
TAATAGAGAGTTTCAGCCTGTCTCTTTTTCAGTAGTACGGAAGGAGCAGCTGAAGAGGGTTTTTTAATTGTTGTTGGTAGGGGGTTTTTGGTTGTTTGCTTTGCTTTTTAAAAAGAAATGCCAGAGGGACCTGTGAATCTCTGCAACAAACTTTGAACCAAACTCAGTATTCCGCTCCGTTTATCGTACAACTCCAGAAAAGGGGGAGGCTATCTGATGCTCTGGGGCTCAAAATACGAGGGACATCTAAATCTGGTAGTTTCCACCAGCACCTTGCTGGCATTCAGTACAACGTGGGATTGGGTAGTGATGATAAATCAGCCTTTCTTCAAAATAAACATACATATGAGGTAAACCTAGAAGAATTTGGATGAAGGGTGTAAGACCTTTCGAGATTGTTGGTGCCCGCTGTTTCCCTTTTCTACACTTGGTTTCTGCTAGGGTGTTGTTGCCCTTTGACGTTTGCTAAAACCAGCAAGTGAAGGAAACGACACCATGGCATTTATTAACCTGCAGCGTGGCTGTTGAAGAGAAGAGGTTTCCCTGAGAGTGGGATATAGCTCTTCTGTGAGAAATAGCCCTCTAGAGCTTACCTGGATGTAAAATACTATAAACCAGGCTTATTATGAAAATAATACCGAGCTGCAATGCAGTTGTGATTACAACATACTACAGCAGGTCTTTAGCCATAAAAGTCTTGCACGCTCTGCAAGGCGAGGTCTGCTTTATTCAGGGTTTCAGCTGCAGCTATCTCATTTCCTTGCAGCTGACAACCAGCCTGTAGGTGAGGATCGTGGCTTCCAGCGCCAATCGCACAAGCAATCTGATGTCTTTGAAATGGGGTGGTCAAGGTGCACTTGTAAAGAGATATAGCTTTCCCTTGAGCTGAGCTTTACTCGGTGCTCTCCATTGCATGTTGGTTTTGTAATGCATTTCGTCCAAGATCAAAGCAGCAAAAGTGAAGGGGGAAACAGTTCTGGCTTCAGTTATGCATTTTAAAAATAAAACAAAATGCTTATATATCTTTTGGGAGCTAAGTCAATGGTGTCATTAAAAAGGAAGGAGAGGTGTGCTGCCTTTGGTGTACCAGCTCTTTGGATGTCCAAGACAAAAAAAGCATCAAGGTGGACCTGTTTCTCCTGTTCCTTTCTTTGAGGAGGACAGAGATAAATATGTTCCCATGGGATGCGCTACAGGAGAGGGCCAGGGTGGAGAAATACATTCATGTCTCTTTCTCCTCATCCTCTGGGCAGCGAGGTCCCACGCTGGGGAAGTTCTCGGTGCCAAAAAATGTCTGCAGCTGAGCACCTTCTGGGCAGCCTTTAGGCCATAGGACTGATGTCTGCCACGTGTGTTCTCTCATTCCCCTCCAAGTGTGAGACTTTGAGATTTTCAAACAATTGCCCTCTTCAATCGTACTAAGAAAAGTTAAAGAAACACACCTTATGCTTGAGGTGCAAGGGCTCCATGAAATCCTGCGCAGCCAGGACAGACCTGGAATCCCGTAAGCGTAAGGGTAGGATGATCCCAGGCGATGTCAGGGAGGTATTACATGTGAGAGTGATGCACGTGCTTCTCTTGTCTCATCCACCCGGCATGGTGAAGACCTGCAGGGAGACTGCCGGAGGAGGAAGCGGGAGGGAGCGGCAGTTTGCTTCATGGTGTTTCTGTTAAAAGACCTTTTCCTAGAGAAGTTTGTCCTCTGCAGAGCACCCTGGTAACTTGCAGGCAGGGACGGCACCGCTCACGTGCTGCCATCCAAACTGATGAGAATTTGAAATCCCAGTGGGCTTCTTGAACAGCATCAGCAGTTCCTGTGGGCTTTACAAATGAATATTTGTGCAGACTCGTGAGTTAATCTGGTTAATAGAGGTGTGAGAACAGCCTTTTTCACAAAGTGTGGAGGTCAGTAAAACAGCACATGGCAGGAATGAAGGGCTCAGTTCTCCAGAAATACAGGCTGGATTCCTCCCCCTCTCCCAGGCCAAAACATTACTTTTGGTTTGCAGTTTGGTCTATTAATTCCCTTTCTCCTCTTAAGCTGATTTTTTTTTTTTTCCTTTATTTGTTTTCAAGACTACTTTTGCACTTGACATTTAATAAAGCTTGGGTTTTTTTTTTTCCTGTGTTACCTATCCTTTTGGTCATTATTAGTTTTGTATGTATGTAAGCCGAACACAAAAAGTATTTCATACTTCTTGAGCGTGTAGTCACTCATGGAATACATATATAATATATGAACTGCTGCTTATGACATTGATGTATGGGAATAGGGATGTATGATGTATGGGAATAGGAAGGGGACTGATCACTTAAAAGGAAATTTGAACGAAGTTTCAACTTTTCTTGAGGTTCAAAAAAAAAAGTCAGTCAATTTTAAAGCTGCCTGTTGCTCGTGTCACTGCACTTTTCCTTTCTTTGAGGGGAGAACAACTGGATGCTCCAGCGCTTGTGGTGGGCACATCCACCTTGTGCAATGCAGCATGGGGCTGGGGTCGATGAGAAGGACCAAACTGTCTCTGGGATTGGAAAGAACACAGTAGCAGGAGGATCCTCCTGTGTCTGGATGACTTCATGGTGCTGAGAAGAGGGGCTTCTTCATGTGCAAGAGCAATCATAGAATCATTTAGGTTGGAAAAGACCCTTGGGATCATCGAGTCCAACCATCATCTCCACTCTACAAAGTTCTCCCTTACACCATATCCCCCAACACCACATCTAAATGAGTCTTAAACACATTCAGGGATGGTGACTCCACCACCTCCCTGGGCAGCCTATTCCAGTGTCCGACCACTCTTTCTGTGAAGAATTTTTTCCTAATGTCCAGCCTAAACCTCTCCTGCTGCAGCTTGAAGCCATTCCCTCTTGTTCTATCGCTAATGACCTGTGAGAAGAGACCAGCACCAACCTCTCTACAAGTTCCTTTCAATGTTGTGTTAAGGAAACTTTATTGCGTTTGGGACCTGAATTGGGCTCCTTGAGCTCCTTGCTCTGCACACCGAGCTTGTACCAGCACAGCTCTCATGGTGCTTTGTCCACCGTGCAACAAGCTTGCCCAAATTGCACTTTGACCTGGCTCATTCGTTATATCTAGTCCTGTAATTAAGTAAAAATAATCCTCTGACGACTGTAGTATAGCTGGAGAAAGCATTGCACCAAACGGGGATGGAAAAGCTGCTTTCTGTGGCCGTGGCTCTTCAGTCTGGAGATGAAAAAGTGGAGATGCAGTATGGGAGAGGTTTGCAAAATGACAGAGGTGGTGAGTCAGCAGGTTCAAAGGGGGATTTTACAAAGTCATAGTAACGGACAGTAAAATGACGGGGCAGGGATGTAACTCTAGTATCCTGTGTTCAGCAGATGTGGATGCTTGATGGGTACTAAAGGAAGGAGCTGCAGAAAGTGGCCAAGCTCATGTCCTCTCTCTAAATAGCAACTCCTGCTGCCAGAGTCGGGGACAGACAACCAGCCAGGACAAGACCGCTTGAGCCAGCAGAGCGTTTTTACGTGTTCTAAAGCAGCTTCGAGAGTTGCGGAGAAGCAAAACAGGTCTGCAGTTAGGACCTGTGCTAGGGGCAAGGGCTTTGCTGGCAAATCTAGTTTAGCTCAGCCCAAACTCCTTGGCTACAGAGCCGGCAGGTAGATCTCTTTTCCATATGGAGAGCTGGAGGGAAAGGGCAGATGTCATGCTGGTGTCAACTGTTTTATACATTTGGAAACATTCAGGGTTTATATTGAATCAGAACTTTAATTGGCTGGTTTTTAATCACGCCGCACACTTGGAAAAATTCACCTTTTTATTAGGTTGGCTTTTGTAATTTCTCAGCCCTAGTTGAGGTAGGGGAACCTGTAGCATTGCTTTAGTCTTTCAAATTCCCTGGCTCTTCTCACACAGCCAGAAAATGTGTGTTCCGTATTTGCTGATTGAGGAGTTGCAGTGGCTAGCAGAGGAAGAGAGCAAAACAAAGCAGAGCCTCAAGGTTCATCATTTATCTGAAGAGATGCACATTTATCTCTTTGCTAGAAGTAGCAGTATTTTAAAAGACTCGGAGCATGAAATGATTAATCAAACAGAAAGAAAAGGGTGTTCCAGAGAGTTTGGCAAGACACAGTTGAGAAACGATGCTTTCCATCCCATTGAAATGCAAATACTCCCAAACGCAATCCCTTCAAAAGCCCAGCATTATTTGTTTCTGGGGACCCCTGTTATGTGCTTATTACCTTTTTTTCCTACGATAGGGAGTGTTTCTGCCTAAGCCTTGGCAGTAAGAGAATTAAACTGATGTCCCACAACCAACGACACTGTGGCTCAATTTACAAACGATTTGCCCCCTTATCGTTGGGGATTTTTATGTTATGTCTCTTTCTGCAGACCCCGCCTTCTGACACCGAAGTGGCAAAATCTGTTTCAAATGTGACAGCCGTAAACAGCCTGGAGTCAAAATGATTTCATTTTGTAGAAACACTTAAAAATTTGGGGCTGGGGGAAAAAAAGGGGAAGAAAAAAAAAAAGCTCAAAGCGTAGTTATGATATACTTATGTTCCCCATCCTTGAGCCGTGGTCTGCTGAGTGTTAGGAAAGGTTTGCCCCGGGTGCTGGTTCAATGGGCTGGGCTTTTGCTGGCTCCACGGTGGCTTCCAGGGAAGCCCAGCTGTTGGCACATCCGCGGGTCCTGCCGAAGCCGGGTTCTGGAGGTGTAAGAGCAGGGCGGGTGGTCAAGAGCAGGGCTAATGGGCCAGAAAGGCTTTTAGAACAAATATCAGCCCCTTGGAGAGTGGTCGTGTTTGTCGCAGCAGGGGTTAAATTAGCTCGGAGTAAAATCCTGGGTTCCCCAAAAACTCAGGGCCAAGTGTGTTTTGGACAACGTGGTGCCAGAGAGGAGGACACGGGAGCCGTTGTCTCTCTGCTCTTGGTGGAGGAGAGACATAGGGTTTTAGGGGATCTCGGCTGAGTCCCCTCGTACATGCCAGGTCTGGCCCACAGCTCCGTCAGCGGGGTGGGGACCGGGGAGCTGGTTCCTGGGGTTTTCTGTTGGAAACTGGATGTTTGCACGGCCTTGCACCGCCGTCCGTGCCCCCTGATCTCACCGGGGTTTGTTTTTAGTGGGACTCGCTGAAGCTGGATTGGATGGATCTGAAATTTTGGGGGGCATGGAAAGAGGGAAACGAAGGCGATGGGTTTGATTTGGGTTTTTTTGGTTTTTCCATTTGACCATCTGGTCCTGAGTCAGTCAGAAAATATTCTGTTGGCTTTAAGTTCTTAATTCTTTCTAGAAATTAAGTTTGTTCTCCCTGCAAAAATAAGGACGTTACTTCAAAGTAAAGCTCAAGTATTTTGCTTTGAAAACACCAATATTTTTATGTTATGGATTTTTATTTTTTTTTTTTGCAACCAAACTTCAAATTTATTTCAAATTTAAACAATTTGAGTTTGCAGAAAAGTGTGCTTTTTGATGGACGATGCGTCCATTTGAAATGCTTGCCCAGCTCCAGATGGCAAATAACACCTCTGGGAGGTAGCTACGATGATATACCTTGAAATCACCCACAGAGCTGGCTGGGGGAAGCTGGGGGACGTTCAGGGCAAGAGCTTGGGTTCACCCGAGCCCTGTTAACCAGCGCTGAGAGTTAACATATGGACAGGAGACTGGAGGGGCCAGATGCAGAGACGCGTAATTTACTGCCTTGCCTGGGGAGATCGGCCTAACGGGGACTGTGGTTGTACAGCAGGGGCCAAATTAAAATCTTTTGTGATGAGAAGTCTGAATTTGATGCGAGGGAGCAGCAGATCCCCATTTTCGCCCCTGGCTCCGAGCTGCCTTTTTTTCCCTCCCCTGATTGAAGCTCGTAGCCTGTCTACGTGTGGGTAGGCTTTAGTCCCAAGCAGGCTTTTATTTCTTTGGGTAAAAGGCCAAAATTAATACCGTTTTGTAATAATTTACAGGGACCCGGGGAGGTCTGTCATGCCAAAGGCAACAGCGTTCACCCCCTAACCACCGCGAGTGAGATCCCGGCCCCGCCAATGGGAACGGCAGCAGTTCTGTAACTTTTATGGCGTTGGGCTTTCACCCTCCGCCTCCGTGGATGGAGCTCGGGCATCTGCATAGGAGCTGGTTCTGGGATTAGCACCAAAACTTTTGGGTCCTCCTCCCTGTACTAGTTAGGAAACTTTGATTTGGAAGTCCATCGGTGACTGTTCTTAGCAGAAAGGCTCAAACATTTCTCGCTGGTTGGAACGGTAGTTAGCTCCTTCTTTGTTTCTTTGGTTTTTTTGTCTTTCTTCCCCGTTAGGAAAAAAAGCAACTGTATAAACTCTGCACAGTTAGAAATCTTCCCATGAGCAAAGCCCTGAAGCGGACTTTATGGTTTTGATCAGGAATAAATTGCATATAAAAAGGCTGGTAATCCAGAGATCTGGGTGATAATCCTAATTCTCTTGTAGGATTTCTGTGTGATATTTTAGATAAATCGCGTAATGACTCTCCGCCTCCCTTTCCCCGGCTGCGAAACTGCGATGAATAATACTCAGCCCATCCACGCAAGGCTGGCGAGGCTTAGCCGTGTAACATTTGCTAACGTGAAATGGTACGTAAGTGCTCGAACAGCTTTGCCTGTGTAAAGAGCTCTGGGCGACGGATGCTGGCAAAGCAAGAGGTTAATATAGCGCTGTGCGGCTGCAGAGAGGAGGAGGACGGGGTTCAGCAGGCAGGTTGGGTCATTTTCGGGACTTGTTTGGATGGGCTTGTGTTTAGCTTTGTCTGGGGCCGGAGGGGGCTCTTCTTCCTCTCGCGCGGCGTAAGATCAGCGTTTGTGCTGCCTTTCTCCACGGGGTAACGCTCAGAGGCGAGGTGACATTAGCAAAACCTGCGCCTGGTCCTGCCGCGCCGGCGGGGAGCTCGTGTCCATAGTCTCACTTTCACAGTGATGCTCAGTCCTTGCAAACAGAGCCGGGAACGCAATAACAGCAAAACATGCTCCTTTAACCTGCTCGGCACCAGCGTGTAAAATAATACCCCAGATAGGTACTCGGAATGCTTTTATAATTTATTCATTCAACAATTTCTTTTGATGTAGTTAATGTTGTATTTCCCTGGCCGGGGCTGGCACATGAAGCGTGAGAAATCCTTATGGACAGATTGCTTTGCCTTTCCGAAAACAAACTCGTGTTGTCTGCCGAGTGGCCTAAATGAGCCAAATCCTCTGGGACGTGGTGCTGGGCGGCGGGGGGATGCCCCGGCTGCCTGCCGGAGTGCGTTTAACCGGGGAAGGGGTAAAAGAGAGGCCAGCATCCAGGGGATCCTCATCAGTTTTATTCAGGCCAGTCAGCACCTGGAGCGTTTTCCTTCTCTCCTCCCGGGTTTTGAATTTATGTAAATATCAACAAATGAGGGGAGGAAAAAAAAAAACAAAACAAAAAGGCATGATCGATGCACAAGTCTTCGCTAGGTTGTATCCGTGAAAACCTTCCTGTGTTCTTCCACCTATTTACCCCGCTAAGAGACATCGCTTCCTTGCACAAAACTTCACTTCTGTCCTTCATCGCGGTTTGTGCCTGCGTTAGTCCTCCTGCAACAGCGAAGATGCAGCAACGGGCGGTTTCCTCCAGTTAAATCTGATGAACTAGACTTTCACGATTTGGGCCAAATCCTGAAAGTGCCAAGCTAGAGGAAACAAAAGGGATGAAAGTAAGTCAATGTTTTTGCTTTTCGAGGGAGATTTTTATTCTTTGACTTTTCATGGCCTGGAGATCTCAAATTCCCAATTCACCCCAGCCCACTGAAGAAACTCGAGGTGGTTTTAAACAGAGGGGTCCCTGAAGCTATATTTTACCCCCAGGCTGAGAACTCCGAGGGCAAGTGTTAATCTCAATCTGATTTCATGTGCAAAACAGCTGCTTGGATCTCTCGCCTTGCATCTGTCTCAGACGGGGCTGTTTTCTACCACTCTGTTTAGCGCAGCCAGAAAGTTAATTTAGTGCATATTGGGAAATTCCTCAAACGCCATGAGACTTAACACCATTTTTTTCCATCAAACCCTTGGAGTTTGTGTTGATATTTAGAGGTGTGAGACTGCAGCGCTGGGGAGTGGAATGTTTCACTAATTTATTGTAGGGAGCTGATCTGGGGTGTTATCTCCATAGACCGAGCTGTGATTGTTTCACTTACGGGCTAAGTGCAATATAACTCAAAGTCACAATGCATTCCCTGTAACGCGAAACCCATAATACTCTCCCGTGGCTGACACCTGAAGTAAAGTATGTGTCTGCCAGCCTCCTTGAATAATTTGCCAGTGTATTCTAATTGGGTTTATATAAGGCCCAAGTTTATTTATAGATGCGCTTTTAAGCGCGTTATCCAGTGGTGAGGGTGCGAGTTTGGGAATCGTGGCATGTGAGCTCCTGTGCGGACTTTGCTCCTGCCTCTGCCGGGATTTTGGGCGAGTCTTTGAGGGCAGAAGCGCCTGTGGGTCGAGCAGCCCAGCATTACCCAGCACGGTCCCCATCGCAGCGGGTGGGATATGCCAGCCGGTTTAAACGCGAGTAACATAATCAGAATTACGGAAACACCAACGTTCCTTCAAGTGCAAGGTCTGGGAAGTCTGGCGGTGAGAGAATCGCTCTCTTCGGCTCAGCAGAGGAAACGAGGGTCAAAAAGCACAGAGCTGTTGCTTTTTGGGTTTCCGGGGCTCCGTGCAGGGGAGGTTTCCAGGAGGAAAGCGGGAGAGCTCAGCGGAAGGGAGAGGACACAGCTGGCCCCCTGCGAAAGAACGGCTCGTCGGTAGGAAGGGATTAGGGTTGAGTTTAGCACAGTGCGGGGAGCTGTGCGCCATCTCAGTATCCCTGAGCGAGTACTTGAGGGAGACGTCACGCGAGCTCAGGTTATCTCCTGCCAGCCCCGGGGCTCCCCATCACACCCAGTTTTGGGGCACAGGCTGGGTCTGCATCAGAAAGCGCCACAGAAAATGCGCAACTGGAGCGACAGCCCGTAACGGGGCTTCGGAGCTCGGTGCACATCGGTGTCTCCATTATGGCTAACCCATGCAAAAAAATACGGCTAGTGCAGAAATGGAGAAAACTGGGTAGGAGGTAGCCCAGGGGAGACGGCAGATGGGAAAGCAGCAGGAAAAGGGGCAGCCTTCGAGCGTTCAGATGTGCTCGGTGCGGGCACATCTGCCGGGCAGGGTCCAGAGTCTGGTACTTAGCGCAGCTTTGGCTCCTCTCCAGTGGGTTTGCAGGTGATTGAGAAATGTTCCTGTGATAAACGGTCACGTCAAGGCCCTAAACAGTCAAGTACTGGGTGGCTGGCGGAGGGCAGGGAAGGGCTAAGGGGTTATGTCCACCCTCCCACCTTGCTGCTGGCCCAGTCAGCAGCTGCGCGGTGCCCCGATAGCACCCGTATCATTGAACCCCTCCAACCGCCGTGGGCTGGAAGAAGGTCAAGTTTTGACCTCGAGGTTGTTAACTAGGATATCTCCTGCCAGCGGATGAGCTGCAGCATAACGACACGTACACGTGGGTTGTGTTTTCTCCCTCCTTCTTCCCTTGTCATAGGATGGCTTTGCTTTTTTTTTTTTTTTTTAATAAAAAAAACCCCAAAACAACAACAAACCCTGACTTGTTTCCTCATTGGCCCCCCAGGGCAGCATGGAGCGGGTGTAATGCACCCAAAGGTGGGTGGGCTTGGGTGTTCCAGGGGTCTGATTGCTCCTTGCCCTACACTGCAAGATCTCAGACCCCTTTGTCTTGGGACCCAAAAGCTGTTTGAGGGCTCGGTCCCACTGAAACTCTGCTCTGAGGATGGCTGAGAGCAAGGCAGACAAGATGTGGGGACACGAAAGGGAACCTCAAGATGGCACATAAACCAGATCTTATTTTAAAAGAAGAAAAAAAAAAAAAAAGCTCGATCCCGCTTCCTGCTTTTTATGGGAATGGAGGAGGTTATTCAGTAACCTGCGTGTTCACAAAGGCACTTTTGTTCCTAATAGGCCCTGAAATGTTACGACCTAATGTGTAACTTCATCGTTTACCCGTGTAGCAGCATCGAGGTTACTGTGTAAGGACACGAAATAGCTGCTTCTTAATGACGCTGCAAACCAGCGGCCCCGGCACCTGCAGCGGGGAGGAGCCGACGTGCCAACCTGAGCGTGGAAGCGGCGGCTCCGCCGAGCTCGGGGCAGGGCGGAATCGAGCGTCGTGCTTGTCGTCGGGGAGGGCTGGCTCGGGAAAAACATCCTCTTGCGCGGTGGGCTGGGACGGAAGCGTTCAGCACCCAAAAAGCTGTGATGAAGCCGCCTGAAGGCGCCTGGGAGGTGCTGGAATTGGACTGTCCCCGCGGCCGGAGGTGTTGGCCTCTTCAGAAAAATGCAGGCTCCTTAAAGTGCTTTATATTTTTTAAGGTGCTTTCTATTTTTTTATTTTTTTTTTAAGGTGCTTTGTATTTTCTAAGCAGTCGGCTTTAAGCGAAGGAGAGGCATCCCTGTTAGAGAAAGGCTTCCTCTACACTGTAGGGGAAACACGATGGGCAAAATAAACCCGTCCGTGGGAAAAGACGCAAGCAAAACTAATGCTTTGTCTCCTTCCCCAGCCAGCCTCTGGCAGCATCGCTTGAGCCCTCCTTATTACCTGAAGTTGTGAGCGTCGCTGATACTGAGATACTGTTTGCTTTTCTAATCCCAGCAGGAGATTAGTTTGAAGCAGGAGGACCGGGAGCCTCCATAATACTAGACCGAGGCAGCGAAACTGCAGCTGATGCTGTTATTCAACTCGGTAACCGAGTCTTTGAGGAATTATTCTGCATTATTTGCTTCTCTTGTATCGCATGGCGGGAAGCGCCACAGGATAATTACTCACATTAGAAATGCTTCCTTTGGTCTGTTTTGAACATTTCGCGTTTCATCTTCCCGGGTGCCCTGTGTCGGAGGAGCGTCCCGTGGACTGCAGGGCTCTTGCGGGGTGTTAGCAGGGAGGGGTGTCCCGGAAAGAGCCGAGATAACCCCAAAATGCTGGTGACAACAGGGCAAAGACCACTAAAGATGGACACAAGATGACGCCGTCTGGTCTATTGCAGGGTTTTGTGCTTCCTTGTATTTTACGGAAAATGTTTAATAATGGCCGGACTCTTGGTGTAAAATTTATTTTCTTAAAGAAGGTGAATTAGGATATAAATGAAACAGGGACAGGGCAGGGCACAAAACTGCGGGGGAAAAAAATAATTTGGGGGGCATTGTTTTCTTTCTTTTCCCGGACATACTTTCAATGCTTTTTATGATTTTTATTTTACCAAATCCGAGTTTAGAGGAACCGCGTATTCTCTTAGCTCATTTCCACTCCTGCCCATCCAAAGGGGGCCGCGCGGGCCGGCCTGGCCTGGCGACGGGTGGTCACGTAGCGCCCGTCCAGTGCCCTGGGTGTCTGGAGACCTTGTGTTAATTCAACATGAGTTTGCTCATCCCTAAGGCAAATTGCTGAATAACAGCAAGCGGCGATTTAACCCCAAGTGCAAACTCCAGCAAATGGGATGAGGTGAAACATCCCCTTTTTGGCAGCAGCAGCAGTTTTCCAGCCGCGTGTTTCATGGGTTTGTTTCACACGGACGCTGCTGACCTTGTTTACTTTTCCCTTTATCTGCCCGGCCTTTCCGCAAATATTCTTGCGTTTGTCAGAACAGGCCAATTAAGTGGCCCAAGCCCTTAATGAAAACCTTGACTTTTCTTTAACCTTCCTGGGGAATTGCTCGTTAGCGGGAAACGGTGCCGCTGGCTTGTACAGGCAGGCAGGAACTCCCCCAAAACCACGGTCGGGTGGGACGGTCCCAGCAGTGGGAATCACACTTGTCCCTTTCTTACGGAGGCTGATACCTCAGAAATGGCAAAAATAGACCTTTGGCGCCCTGCAAATGATGTACACCTGTGAGATCTTTCTAAGAAATAGCTTAAAATAAGTCCTTTGCTGAGCAATGGCATCCCTGGGTTTCAGTCCTTTAGCGATAAAGGGATCTCAGTGATGCACAGGGAAAGGGGGGAAAAAAACCCTTTTGCTTCTCCCCCTTCCTCCCGCTCTGCACCTCAGTGCGAAAACGGGTCGTTTTGTCCTGTGCCACCTGTGAAATGATAAGAAAAGCCATTTTTTTTTTTCTGCTGCCCAATTTTAGGCTTGGTAGTGCCTTGAACATGAGTTTCCTTTACCCTCCGCATCCCCAGTTGCTTTAATTCCTCACACGGGCAGAGGGCTCGCGCTCTCTCTCTCCCCCCCTCCCAGTGGCGCTATCACCAAAATCACCAGATTTCAGCTATTTCTAGCCCCACCCCAACCAAAGGCATGAGGAGCAATGGCAAAACTCAGCCCCCACGCGGCAGGTCTTGCCATGCTGCGTTGTGTTGGTGGCACCCGTGGCACCGGGGGGCAATGAGGCACGGCTACCGCTCTGAGATAACGCGTGGTCCAGCCAGCTGGTTTTTTTTAGGAAAAAGTGGTATCCAAGCACACGCGCGCCCACTCCGGTGCCTTTCTGTGCTCTTACCCTCGGTGTCCTTCGCACGTTCCCTCTGCCGTGAGGTCCAGCCCTGTGTAATACCTGGAATACGCTGACTCTTTAGGCCTGTCTTTAGCAGACTTGGATTCTGCCGATATTTACGTGTGTGTGGATGCGCCTGCGCCCAGCGCCGAGCCTGCGCCTGGCTGACGCCGCCACCAGGATCTCCGGCTCTAAGATCGTAACTCCTCCTTGGCGCCTACAGGAAAGCTGGAGAGGGACTTTCTATAAGGGCATGAAGTGAGAGGATGAGGTGTAATGGCTTCAAACTGGAAGAGGGGAGATTTAGATGAGATATTGGAAAGAAATTTATCACTGTGAGGGGGGTGAGCCCCTGGCCCAGGGTGCCCAGAGAAGCTGTGGCTGCCCCATCCCTGGAGGGGTTCAAGGCCAGGTTGGACGGGGCTTGGAGCAACCTGGGCTGGTGGGAGGTGTCCCTGCCCAGGGCAGGGGGTGGACCTGGGTGGGCTTTAAGGTCCCTTCCAACCCGAACCATTCCATGATTCTTTTTGGTACCCGGGTTTGTGTAACACTGGCCACTCGCAGCCCCTGAGTTTGATTGTCATTGCATTATTTACCAAAAAAAGTAATTACAACCCACACACACACATCTCACTAGAGTCTAAGCGTCTGCGTGAGGATCCTGGAAGTGCTTCTGACTAAGTACTGTTTGTAGTGCTGAGTTTTTAAAATGAAGCTTTTTATTTAAAAAAAAAAAATAAAAATTCATTAATACTTGAGAAAATATTTCTCATCTTCCAAATTGTTTTGATATCGTTCGAAAACAAATGGGTTTGCAAACCTATGGAAGACAAGCCTTGGAATAATTAGAATAAATGGAACTGAAGCACACAGCTTCATAAGGCTTTTTCTTTTCTTTTTTTCCTTCCTTTCTCTCCTTATGCTCTACACAGCAATTGTTCCAGTGGGAAACAGGTGGAAGAAAAATTGAGTTTTCACTGCATTCATTTCTAATTATTGCTTTTTATCTCTAATGGGCGTGGAACACTTAATCTTTGAACTAGAGTGTCAAAATATATTTGTAAGATAGAACAAATTAAAATAATCCCTCCCCTTTTTTTTCTTCCAGCATCGTAATTGCTCTGTTTTATTTTTATATCACGAGCAGATTAACATTTAACCTCTTGTGTTGCATTCACATCCCAAATGACCGTGCGCTGGGTAGGAGGAGGGGATGAAGCAGTGGAAGGTGTGTTGCGTTTCTGGGTTTGGTGACGCTCTCCGGTACCTGCAAGAGATGACGAATGAGCGGTGTGGGCCGGGTTGACCGTACTGACGTTTGCTGGGTGCTCCGCTCACATAGCGCCGCTGCCTTACGTGGCGTCAAACAAAAAACCGATGTCACCGGGGGGGGCGGATTTTGTTAACAGACAAACTGCAAACTTGAAACACCGCCAGAATTGGCCCAAACTCTGTTACTGAGGTGCAGGGTGCTGCTAATAACTGGAGACGGACCCAAAAAATGTACATGTTAACCTTTACCGTCTGATTTATTGGCATTCACGTCTGGGATCTCAGTTCAAATCTTACATGGGAATAAGCCAAAGTCAAATCTAGGTGTGGTCTCGAGTTGGACCTTAAACGTTTAGATCAAATTCAGAGACAGGTGCCTGGACCATGGGACAGTGTTTAAGCACAGTTACAAGCAAAAAGCGGAGGTTTAAGAGGTTTGCTTGTAAGACTGGTACAGTCTTGGCCTGACCGTGCCCTTCCCAAGAGCCCAGTGGCCCAGGCAGGACACGGCTTTGGAAATTAAAATATTTTTTCATGCGAGGTGGGGGCTGTGTTGAGGGACAGTAGATCTCCTGTGAGCTTGGTTTTCTGGATGTAGATCCAAAGAGCCTCCTTCTCCATTTCTCTTTCCTAGAACCTTTTTGGGTTTTCTTGATTTAATTTCTGGGGCTCTGACCTGCTGCTTTCAGGCTGCGTTTGGGATGTCTCCTAGGTGTTTCTCTGAGAAGATTGGCTTTTTATTTCCTGTTCCAGCCCCAAAGGGAGCATTTGGTCAAAGGGCCCAAGAAGTGTCCACCCTCTGTTACTGCTGCCCTCCAAGGCCCCTCAGTAACCACTGCCAGAGAAAGCTGGCCCCCAAGGCTTGAATTACAGTGAAGCCATGGATAGAAAATACACCATGAAATTTTATGGCTCCTGCAAAGGGGCTGCCATCTGCTTTTTCTTTTTTCCCCTTTCTTTTTTTTTTTTTTTTTTTTTTTATAGCCATTCCACAGTCTATTAAACCATTACTGTCTGCTCCCCCACTTCCCGCCAAGGTCTGTGTCCATTTCAAAATACAACACGTTGGGTTTCAAAGCAGCCCTTGGGAATTCCCCAGACCATTCATGCCCACAGACCTTTAGCGATCCTATTTTCTTATTTTTTTTTCGTTGAAATCTATTTGCTCACATACGTGGGGACACGTTGCTCTCAGCCCCCTTGGCCCCTCCCCTCTGCTTGCAGTTTCTTCATGGAAAAAATGAAGAATGTTGCTGAGATGAGTCTAAGCAAGGATCACTGTGTCTGATTGTGCCTTGCTGGTCCTTCATGGAGAGACAGTCTGAAGTTGCAGCCTGAACGATGCTCGTCGCTGCTATGGGAGGCGAAGGCTGCGGGCACTGGGCTGCTTTGCAAAATAACCTGCAAGGTTAAGAGCTCTTTCCACCCGAAGACTTTGCTGGCCCCAAACATCAAGCGCGAGCCCCGCGTCCTCTGTCTCCTCTTGCTTTCCCGTGCTGCTGCTCTTGTATCCCCTCGCTGTCGTCGTATAAAAAGGGAACTGGATTCCACTTGTTTCTGGAAATCGCTTTTGCACATGTTGCGAGGCTTGCCATTTCTTGTGACGGGAGGGGTTTTTCCTTTCCTTTAAACATTTGGGTAGGTTTCATATCTCCCTTCCCCCCAGTTTTTTGTTGTTTTTTTTTCTTGCTGGAAGGTGGAACAAAACCCCTTCAGCTGTGGCAGGTGGGCCCGCCAGCCACGAACGCACGGAGACCGCCGGGTGCCCGGCATCGCTCTGCAGGGACCGTGTGGGGCCGCATCCTGCCGCAAGGCGACGCTGAGAGTTCCCTCCTTAAACCGATCCATCTCGAAACCAAAACAGCTTTCCATAGTGAATGCGTCTCTGCGACTTATGGATCTATTGCAAGGGGATTGCGGGTGCCAGGGCGTGTGACTTTTCGCCTTTGATTACAAAATAGCTCTCCTGTGGTCACTGACCAGCTGGTAAAAAGCAGGAATTTTTCTCAAGGTGATTTTTCACCCCACCCCTGTCTCCCTTTCCTGCTAGTCCTGTGTTGCACAATGAGCCGTAGGTGTCCGGCCAACCTGGAATGGCCCAGGGCAGCACCGATGCTGTGGCTACAACACGAGTAACGTTGCTGACTGCTCTGTAACGCGGCGCGGATGGCTCAGGGAATTACGCTCTGCGGTTGTTTCGAGGTGCTGCACGATGGTTTAGGGCCACCCGCGGCATCTCGGGGAGGAGGAGAGTTTCGGCGCTTAGCCAGCCAAATTGAAATGCTGCGAGCGTTTAATCTCCAAGCCCTGCACACAGGGCTCTGTACGAGCGTCTTCTTGCAAAACCCGCTTCCTCCGAGGCTCCTCCTTTCCATCCGCAATTCTTCTCCGAAAGCCTTTTTGCAGCACAGATCCCACGTCTAGGGTCCGGAGAGCTGAGTAACCGCTAGAGGGAGATGATAATGGCTCTTAATATTTGTAATTCTCATGTTATCTGTTAACAAATAACAATTAGCCTTTGCTGAAACAAGGCTAAAGTGGCTCTCCGGAACCTTGCCGTACCTGGAGAGAGGAGCTGAGCCAGCACTGCTGGGTCCTTGTTTTGGGGATCATCTTGGGGTTTTTATTAATAAAAATCACGCGGCCTCACTTATAGCACTCCGTGCTTGAACCCCAAATGCAAAACTTGTTTGATGCCTCCATTTAGACTAAATGGGAGTTTTCCATCTTGTCTTCTGAAAAGTTATAGGATAGATGGGACTAATTCGCTCTTCTTCAGCTTTTCCACCTGGGACAAAACCAGTTGTGGGGGCTTCTATAGTCACAGGCAGAGTACAAGGGTGTCTATGTTTCCTCATCCCTGATTCAAGCCAGAACTCAGGGTTTATCTGTAAGGTAAAGCCTAGTCTGTGACGCCAGTGGTTAACTGGTAATTTGAAAAGTTAAACTGGAATGGTAAACACTTCCCACCCCAAAATGTGGATCCTGCTTGGTAGTACACGGAAAACGCACACAAAATTGGTTTGAAATAAGTCCATATGATTAAATGAAGAAAATAATTGTTTCCAGCGTGTTGCGCTCAAAGGTATTTTTTCTTTTCTTTCCTTTTTTTCCATCTTTCTCCTGTGATTAAAAAAAAAAAGGGAAGGGATGAAAAGCTCAGAGCAACTGAATGTGTGTGCGTGTGAGGGAGGGATCGCTGAAAACTGAGACGCAGTTTCTTAGTTTGAAACAATGTGAGAATTTTCATTACTTGAATTGAAAAAAAAAACAAATTGAACAAAAAACCAAAAAAAAAAACCAACCAAAAAACCAAACCCAAACCCTGAGCAAACTGAAACCTCATGTGCGAACTGTCAGATTCTTTCAGAAGCTGTTTTTCACTTGAAAGCACTTGCTCAGAGAAAGCATTTTGCCCGGCCTTATTACGAACACAAAAGCTGCACCTAATTGGTTTATATGTTGACAGGCATCTTATTACCCAGAATAACAGTGCGTGCGCACCCCACCCTCGGCCGCGCGGGGACGGCCCCGGCCACCGTGCAGGAGGGAACCAATGGCCCCCGTCACCCACCAGCCGCGGGGATTCGCCGCTGGGAGAGGTGGCAGCAGCTTTGGTGGCTTCATTTCTCTTTTTTTTTTTTTTTCCATCGCAAATCGGCTGCTTGCAAACGTAACCTGGGTGCTGGGAAGTGCGACGTTCGTCTGGTGTGACGGTGGTTCGTGCCTGCGTCTTCAGGGATCGCGGTCCGGCTGGGACACCAGGTGTCCTGCTGGACACCGGACCTGTGAAACGGGGCAGGTTTGGGGCTGAACTGAGCCAAACTGGGGTTTGTTTTAGGAGCCCATCCTGGAGCTGTGGTCTGGAGGTGTGTAGAGCCCGGAGGCACCACGCTGCCCTCATGCTCCTGGCTTCCTCTCTCTTTAGGTGGTCAGAGTTGACACCTTGGATACTTCAATCCTCACTACAGATGGCATGTAATTGTGTTGACTGAGGGGAGCGTCTTTTTGTGCCGGCTGAGGTTTTACCTGGGGATCTCAGGAGACACCAAAGGAAGGTTTCTTGCTCACCAAGCACCGGCATGTAGCTCACGCACTTAATTAAACATTAAGGGGGATTTCTAGAAGTGCCCGCGTAAGGAAGGCAGCTGAGATCTCAACAGCTTTGGTGTTTTCAAAAGCCTCTTGGCACCTCTGTGAATCCCTGCTCTCTGCTGGGGTCTGGCAACCCCCACTTGGTGGCCACCTGGTGGCCCAGTGCAACCTCCAGCTCAGAGTAAATTAGAGCTGGTGTAAACCCACGACAGAAATCACATGAGGGCTGGCTCGTGAGCACCAGGGCTCTTCTCCAAGGCCTTCAAAGGACTTGCTCCCTGGAGGGTTTTGCTGGCCACGCGAGCCTCCTCTGCCAGCTCCGTGCCTTTCCAGCTGGTGCAGAATTGCTGCCTCCTGGTTCACCTCGTGTCCCCCCCCCAGCTCCAAATGATGAACACCTTGGGGGGAAATGGAGGGCTACATGGTAGTTAACAGCATCAACAGCCCATTGAGTGGCTGAGAGGTGGATGACAAATGTGTTTGTGCCAAATGTTATTGCCATTGCACAGTTCTCCTTCTTGGGCCCTATTTCCAGAATCCCAAGAGCTGCTGCGGATTTAATGTACACGGGAAATCTGAAAAACCAGAGACCAATGTAGAGTCAGTTGCGGGAGTTACAGATAAACTCGGGGCCTTCTTTGCACTGGAGATTTGCTCCAACCTTGACTCCTGGCACGTGAAAGCCTCAGGGGTAGGAAAGGAAAAGTAAAGGTTACACCAATCAAGCTTGCCCTTGCTAGAAGCTGTAGTGTAAACTATGCATTCGGGTTAATCTCAAAGTGATGGAAAAAGGAATTCGGAGTCTGTTCATTAGCCAGAGGGATTGGGCATTTTTAATTAAAACCTGGTATCTGATTTTTCACTGTGAGGGTGGTGAGCCCCTGGCCCAGGTTGCCCAGAGAAGCTGTGGCTGCCCCATCCTTGGAGGGGTTCAAGGCCAGGTTGGCCAGGGCTTGGAGCAACCTGGTCTGGTGGGAGGTGTCCCTGCCCGGGGCAGGGGGTGGCACTGGGTGGCCTTTAAGGTCCCTTCCATCCCAAACCATTCTATGATTCTATGGTATGAGACAAAGCCTTTGATGTTTCTTTGGTGGAGAAAAATGCCTGGCATTGATGGTGAGCCGTGGCAGCAGGGCGTCTCGGTGAGTTAACGAACCGGCTGTGCCTGCGCTGCCCGTGGGAATGGCCACCAAACCTGCACGGCTGGGACAAAGCCAAGTGACTTTTTTGGCTGAGCCCCCCGCCCTGCTCGCAGGGCCGGAGCTCAAGGGTGGGCTGAGCTGGTCCCCCATGTGGGTGGGTTTCCCCACCGGGGGAGCTGGAGGCTGGTTCTCTTCAGACAAGGCTCAGCAGGTCTGAGTTTCCATCAGGGCACAGATAGAGCCGTGACGCAGAGCCCTGCTCCGGCCCCTCCTTCGGCTCCTCGGCTCTCTGAAGTCGGCAGATGCAGAGCTCTCTCCTCTGCACCTCGCATCTGCCCACGTTGCTGTTTCCACGGCTGGGTTGCATGTTACTAACATCTGTCAACCCCGGTTAGTCTTTAATTGCTCTTGGGGCTCTGTGTCGGAAGGAAAAACACGGCGAAATGGCATGTGAAGTGACTGCGGGGCTGAGCAGGGGAGTCGACTCACTCCAAGATAAAGGAGCTGAGCTTTGCGGCTGGGAGGAACGCTCCAACTCCTTCTCTCTTATAGAGAATTTAGCAGGTAGTAGGTTCCTAGGTTATATTCCTTCTTGCTCAGTCTTGCTCCTTTGGCCCGGATGCCCGGGGTGGTCCCCCCTGCACAGACTGGGAATGTTACAGGGCAAAGCCAAATCCCTTGTTTAGGCACTGGTTTTTCTTTTTTTTTTTTCCTTTTCTTTTAAACCGAAGCATCTGTCTCTTTTCGTGATGTCCTGCCCCGTTAATACCATCCAGAACTGACACTGAAAATCTGCAGCCCCACCAGGCACTAAGGAACAAACGGGTTGTGTGAGAAGAGGGACCGAAGCCACCAAAGGATTGTCACGTTCCCCCGAGAGCTCGGGCAAAACGCGGGGCTTTCTAGCAAAGCTGGGGGGTGCTGGGAAAGCCTCCTGCTTTGCGAAAGAAAACTTGCCCCATCTCCTAATGTGGGAGAGGGAAATGTCTCCTAGGGCAGAGAGGAATGACTTTCTGAAAGCAAAAAATAAAAAAAAAAACAAAAAAAAGGGATTTATTTAGAAAGGGCTGGAAAATGTCACAAGACATAACAGTATTTACAGCCGGGAAGTTCTCAGCTTCCCAAGACCAGGGACTGGAGGCAGATGAATTAAGATGCTCTGTGCGTGGCCGTCTTTGCTGTGTTTGTAAATGAGAGGAATCGGCAGAGAATCTTACCTGGAAGCGTGCGCTGGCACGGCCTGAAGCCCCCGATGCGAAATTCAGATGAGCAGCGGAAGGGGCTGTCGAAACACGTAGGTGTTTCTGCATCTTGGTGAAGACTGACATTGTCCAGCTCCAAAGCCAAAACCCATCCAGGGGGGCCGTGAACCTACGACCGCCTGGACTTTCTGCAACGTGGAGACTCTTTTTGTGCAAAAAACATGCCTTTTGTTTGTAAAATATATATATATACACACACATATGCTGGCATATGCTCCGCTGCGCAACGAAGATGTGTTGTGCTACTTACGTCTATTATCCTTTAAGCCCCCGAGCGTGGCCACTGCCAGTCACACATCTCTCCGAGCAGGAGCGAACACGGGCTGGCAGAGCACTTACAATTTAATAAAGCGATGCGTTTTTCGCACCGGGCTCACACGCGCTTGTCAGCCTTTCCGCAGCGCTGGAGCGCGCGCGTGCCTGGTGCTGCGAATGCCATGTGGCGTTCCCAAGGCTGTGGCATCTTTTCAAATCAGTCAAACGTGGCCTTGATATAATAGCCAGCAGCGACGCTTGCCAAGGATTTTGCTGCTGAAGGGGTTTCAGTAGGAAAAAAAAAAAACACAAAAAACCCCCCCAAAACCCCACGCTTCCCACAAAACCAGAACTTTGATTAAAAAACAGATTCCCGCCGGGAAAAACATACCGGCGTCTTTCACTCGGGGTTTAGGGAAACATTTCGTTTCTCAAATGGAATGGCAACACTTTGTTTCAAGCGTAGCCCACGTTTACCGCCTGCGAGCTGCCCCCTGACCTGAAATACGTCCCTGAGGCCGTGCCTTGGCTGCGCTGCCGAGAGAGCGGCCGGGGCACGGCCCGGGCAGGACACCCGGCTCGAGGAGGACGCGACACAGGAGGCACCATCACCTGTATGAGCGCAATTCCAGGCCGAACTGGACCGAAACAGGCAGCGAAATGGAAATTCGGATTTTTTGAGCAGGCTCCGGGGTCAGCAAAGCCTCAAACACATTTGCAGCAGAGTAATAATTTCAGACTCCCAGGCGGAGAAGCTGGTGTTGAATTAGAATTATTTGCTCGCAGAGGTGGGTGCGTGTGTGTGCGGGCATGAGTTTATGGTGGTAAAGAGAGCCCTTAACGCCGCAGGAGAGCTACGCTACAAGGGCCTTGCAGTCTCTGGTAGGATTTCTCACCTAACGCTAACCTCTAGGACTGAAACAAGAGGATGTTTTCCTTCAGGCTGCTAAGGGGAACGCTACCCTGGAAAATTTTTAATTTTAGGTGTTGAAATTCAGCTATTTCCTGCGCTATACATTTGTGTGACACACACATGACATAATTGAAACTTCTGGAAACTCTTATAAAATTAACCCCCCCTCCCCCCGATGTCAAGCAAATTGGAAAGCTGTTTGGAAAGCGGTTTTAAATAGCGTGTGGGATGTGAGAATAATGTATGCGCGTATAAAATCCTTGTCGGGGAAGCCGAGGGGTTAGGTGTTCCTTGGCTTGGCTGTTTCTTGCTATGGTCAAATACTGCTTTACACCAAGGCCCTATTTGTGTGGCTCAGACCTTGCCTATAAATCAGCAATAAAACAAGGCCTTTGCTGCAAACGAGCGTTTCTTCTTTGCTCGTTCCTGCTGACGAAATATTCGCTGCAATTCTTGCCTGACTGTGCTCTCCAATTAGCCTGCTAATTAGAGCCCCGGTATCTGTTTAGATTATTAATGGAGCCGAAAGACTTTTTAAAGGAACATTAGATATAGCTGAAAAGATAGCTCTGAGGGGGATGGAAGATCCTGTAAGCGTGGGTCACGTTTTCTGCTTTGCTGGGATGAGTTGTGGAGATATTTGTTCAGAAATCTGCTGTGCCGGGGGTCTGGTGGGGTGAAACGACTCCCCAGGTGCATGGTACTGGTGCTGGTGGGAGGGGGATTTGATGGGAGACGTAGTTTTTGGGGGGGATCAGTCCTAGTTGGAAAAGAGGAGCACGTGGGAGAAGGAACGTTCCATTAGGTAATACGCTAACAAGGAAACGGAGCTGGATTCTTTTATTTTTTTATTATTTTTTTTTAGAGCCCCGTTTTAAAATAGAACATTTCAGGTAATTCCAACAAAATGAAGCATTCCTTTTTGGCTTAAACTAGTCCAAAAGGAAATGTTTCGTTTTGATTTGCTGGATGCAAAATTCAATTTGGTTGGGGGCGGGGGGGGGGGAGGGGAGGAAAGAGAGCGTTTCTCATGACGTAGTTTAGCTTTGTAGAAATGTTACTTTCTATCAGGGAAAAAACCCAAACCCAACGCCAGTAGAAAGTTTCCGGGTGTAACCTGTTCTGGCTGCTGGGGAGGATCAGCGGGACTGGCTTTCGCATCGTTCAAGGCTTACCCTTTCCCTTTGATCAACGCTGATTCACTTCCTACCAGTGGGTGCTCTGCCGCCCGGAACGCTCAATTCTATGCGCTTTCACTCGTCGCCGCTTTTTGTTTTGGGGGAAGTTGCTGTAAGCTGTGAGCATCCCAGTGGGCATGGAGAAAAGCTCTTTTTACAGCTTCCCGCTTGGCCTGAAACAAGCCTGCCTCTTCTTTTACAGGGGCTCACCCCGAAGGAAAAAAATACAGCGTTTTGTGACCTGATGCCCCCGGAGTTATCTTTGTTTGGACTGCACAGTGTGCCTTTATCAGGCTTCGGGCAGACTGTGCCACCCCTGCTCGCGCACGTGACACCGGGCAGCGGGAGGCACATTCTGTGCTGAGCAAGGACAAACTGCCTGTTCATCGCCAACAAAAAAGGACCTTCTTTCTCAGTGACCCTTAAAGAAAAACATGGCTTTACCCCTGGTACAGCTGCCACGTGGGTGGCATTTTCTCTCAGCACCCTGGGGCTGCCATGGGATCTCAGGTGGGTTTGGGTGGTGGGCACCACGCTCACAGGCAGTAGAAGAAAGGGGTTGGACATCAGCAGAAAGTCTTCGGCATGTTTGCCCAGAGAAGCTGTGGTTGCCCCATCCCTGGAGGGGTTCAAGGCCAGGTTGGACGGGGCTTGGAGCAACCTGGGCTGGTGGGAGGTGTCCCTGCCCAGGGCAGGGGGTGGCACGGGGTGGGATGGAACTTTAAGGTCCCTTCCAACTCTAACCATTCTATGATTCTCTGATTCTATGTTTGACACCTGCCACTGCCTTGTCTTGTTCATGTCTTCATGTGCTTGCGCTTGCGATGGGTGCAAGCACCTGTACCCTCACGCTGTGGTGGGTGCAGACCAAAGTCAATCACAGCCCCCAGCTTCGGGCTCCACCATGAAGACCCCACAGCCCTATGCTGTAGTTGTGGAGGTTGTCTTCAAAGGTCCTTTTGGAAGCAAATGGCCAAATGGGTTCTGCCCAGCCCATAGCTATGGACATCAGCGGGTTGGCAGAGCAAGCAGTAACCTGGGTCCAGTGCTGGAGTGAGAAGCGAGTCGGCAGCTGGAGCAATGGTGTGGATGACAAACACATGATCTTGCCCAGCATAAGACCTCTCTCAAGGCAGCATTGGCAGCCCAGCAGGAATATTTAAGGTCCATAGGGTACCGCTGGCTCTCCACAGCCCCATAAACATGGCACAGGGATAACGGGGGATGCGTTGGGCGCAGTTCTAAGCTACATTTAGCAAGTTGTCTGCGGCTTTTCTAACTGAGGGGTCCAAACCATGTGGATGCAATCCCAAATTGAGCAACAAAGGAAAACGTAGCAAAGGCTCTTTTCAATGGTTCCCAGTGACAGGACAAGGGGCAATGGGCACAAGCTAGAACATAGGAAGTTCTGTTCAAATACACGGAAAAACTTCTTTACAGTGAGGGTGACAGAGCACTGGAACAGGCTGCCCAGGGAGGGTGTGGAGTCCCCTTCTCTGGAGATTTTCAAGACCCGCCTGGATGCAGCCCTGAGGGATGTGCTTTAGGCAATCCTGCTCTAGCAGGGGAGTTGGACTAGATGATCTCTAGAGGTCCCTTCCAACTCTGAAGATTCCGTGATTCCGTGATAAAGGCTGGAAAATTTCAATCCAGCCTTGTTGGTTTGCTTTAATAACAAAACCCCCAAATCTTCTTATCAGCAGGTCTCACATTTTCTTCCCAAACTTACGTTTTTCACCTACAGTGATGAGGTTTTGTTAAAAGAGAAAGAATATGTTTTTGTTTTGGGGCAATGAGGAACTGGGCTTTTGGTGTTTCGGGTTTTTTTTTCTTTCTTTGCTTAAAATCGCAATATTCTGGGGACCCGCTGCAGAGCGAACCCCAAATAGCACCGGATTTAGGCGAGGTTTGGAGAGTGCCAAGATCCCTGAAGGAGCGCGAGATATTTCAGCGTTCAAATCTGAAGAGAAGTCCCGTCTTGGCTCCTCAGGCCTTCACTTTCATTAGTAAGTATACTTTTTGTTTACTCTTATTAGTAACACTTATCTGCGCTTATAATGAAGAAAAATTGAGCAGGTTTTCTGGGGGCAGGAGGGGGCGAAGATATTAATAGGAATGTGGCTTTGGTCTGGCACAACGCGCTGCTTATTGTGAACTGTCTTGAGCCCTAATAGGAAATAAATTGCTTATCGGGCTGCTGCTGAGGGCTAACAGGAGGCCTGGCTGTTTACGAGACCGATGGGACGGTCCCAAGGGCAGCCCTTATCAGGAAGGGGAGGCTGTTACCGCAAACACTGGGTGTCTTGTCAGTCCAGAGTGCACGTCCCTTGCAGCAAAATTAACAGTACAAATTGTCCTGGTCATGCATTGAAGGACACTGACCTGGGAGGTGGCGTTTACAGTACACGGCATCTCTCCAAGGCCTCGCTGATAGAGATGTTGAGGCTTGTTTTGTCTGTGACTAACTAGCTTTCTCCTCTTTGACCCATTCCTGAGAGTCCAGCAGCTTCACCCCGACTTCTCTCTGACTTTATTTTTTTTCGGTTCAGAAATGCCTGCCTCTGACCCCTTTCTATCAGGGATAATTTCCCCCCGGGTTGTTCTGCGTTGGCCAAGAACCGCACAACTCATCTCTGAACCGGCAGCGATGGCCAAAACACTGATTTAAACTCACATGTTTCCAAAACAGTCTTTTTGTTTATCTCACCTCTGTGGTGCCTGTGTTACCCTCTTGTTCACAACTGTAAGGCTTCCTGCCAAAACCCCTTGAGCAACTTGCTTTACGAAACGTTGCCTTTTAGAACTAAGGCGTGATCTTAAGCGAACAAAAGGCAGATCTCATTCACATTCGGGCTGACATCTTTTACTGTAAATAAGCGCCATTTAAAATTGAAATTGGTTTTGGTGAAAAAGTTATCAGTGGCAAGTTGAAAGAAATAAAGTTGAGTATCAAAAAACCCCAGCAGTTTTGTTTGGCAACGTCTAATCAAACCTGCACTTCGCCCCAGCTCTCCCAGGGCAGCCTGGGGATGGACTTCAACCTGCAAAGACAGTCCTGTGGTCACCGCTTTTAGTTCCTGTATTTTAAACTTGAAAAATAGGTTTAATTTGCAGGAAACGTGCTGACATTTCAGCACTTATTTTACTTGATGGGCCCCTCAGTCAGCGTTAGGGAGAATACAGGCGGTGAACTAGAGCTTCAGTGAACTTCCAAGTTTTTTTGGTGTTTTCCCTGCTAAAAGGAGTTTTTGTGGAGAGCTGGAATTGCTTCTCTGAGCCGGGTTGAAGACGGTTGATTTCCCTGACCAGTGCCATACAATGAAGGTAGCGTTTGTGTCCTTCTACCTTAGATTCCCCTGCCTAAGTTACAAGAAGGTGGCCTTGGGCATGAGCTCAGGTCTCAGATTGGTGAGCCCGCATCCCTAGATGCAGGTTGTAACTGCTCCGCTTCCTCCGTTCAATGCCTAGGCAAAAACCCCATGAAACATCTCCAGGCACGAACCTTACTGCATCGAAGAGTCAAAGCAACAAGCTCTTGTGTTTGCGGAGCCTTTTGCCGAGCCTGGCAGCCCTTGCCCCCAGCAAGCGCTGGTGCAATGGCAGGAGCTCCGTGTGGCCCGTCTCGCCCTCCCTTCCACCCGTGCGTTGCCGAGTTTCGTGCAAAACCTCCTTTGCCCCGCGGTGAAGAACACCCACAGCAAAAGCCGGGCACGCAGGAGGGAGCAGGGCACGGCTCTGCCCCGGCATCTTTCACTTGAGCGCGGGCTGCGGTGTGGCACGTCGCTGCCACAAAGCTGGCGTCGCCGGGGCCACACATGGAGCAGGGAGGAGGTAGGGCTGCCGCGGCTGCTGCGTCCCTTGGCAGAGGCGCTGCCTGTTTGTTTGTCCTCCCTATTGTTTGTGCACAGGAACCGCACAAGGAGCCACAGGGCTGAGCTGGGGAGAGCTGCCCTCCTCCAGCCCTGGGTGCATAAATCAGCTGCGGGGATGCTGCATCTGGGCTCTCCCGGCATGGCGTGGGCATTGCTTCAGGCCGCCCCTTCCACGCTGCAAAGGACATTTGCAGCTCTTGATGATCGTGATCAGATGGAGACCTGGTGGAAACATGCAGAGCTCACGTGGTGAGGGCTGTGTTTGTTTACTCCGAGGCTGAATTCAGCCCTCAGCTGCTTGTTCCTCCTGTTGAACAGGATTGCAGTGCTTTCCCCAAACACTGTAACTAGGTCAGCCTGAGGAGAGGGCCTTGTTCAGCACTCCAGATGTCTATCTGTCTTTTTCTGCTTTGCTTTCTTTCTTTTTCCAAATCCGAATCCTTTATTTAAGCTCTCCCTAGAAGCCTGGAAAAAACGAAGACCTGGATGTGTTTCACAAACTCTAGTCCTTTGCCTAAACACCTTTCAGTCGCATATTATAAACAGGTCACCTCTGTGGTTAAGAAGAAATGTCTCTTTTTCAGTGTTGCCTTGAGCAGAGGTACGCAGGGAGATGGTGGGGGTCCAGGCCATGAATGGTGAGCAGGCTGCAGTCCCACATGAAGAATTTGGGTACGAAATCAATTTCTTGCAAATCACTTAAGATGCCATTCCTCCTGTTTGGATGGATCTTGGGGTCTGGATCTGGGGATCGTCCTCCCATCCCCGACTCTTTTGCTGTCCCTGGCGGTACATCTGGTTTCTGCATTGGTGTGGGAGCATGAAATGATTGGAGTGTAGGGATAGGACCTCAATTCAAAACCTGACCTCCGATGCTTCTCTAAATGTAATCTCTCAAACCCTAAGTGCCTCTGGTTGCATGTTGATGAGAAAACCCTAAATCCCAGAGCCGGGGGCTGAAAAAGGTGGAGGTCAGGGATGGGAGCAGGGTGGTGGTGGTGGATGAGCGAGGATGTTATGAAGCACATTCTTATAGCATAATCTGGCCAGTCAGAGGGAGAATGAATCAATGTCACCTTGAGTAAGCATGGAGATCAGCCTGGCCACATTCCTGAGATAGCTGTGTGAAGATCTGACACTGTTATTCAGGGGAGACTTAAAACAGAGTCCAGAACCAAGGGTGTAACCCAACCTCAGGAGCAGTGGGAACACGAATGAGATCAAGGTCATCTCAGGAGGTTGCAAAAGAGAAGGTCAGATCAGGTTCAGCAAGTGCAGAGCAGGTCAGGTTAACTCCTCTGTCATGTCCATGTCTGTGAAAGCAACTCCCGTTGCTCAACCTTGGCAGCGCGGTCTGCCCTGCAGAGTGGAGTCCCCTTTTCTCCAGAGAACATCTGCTGGAAGCTGGGCATGAGACGAGCAGGATCTGCAGTAACTCAGGGAAAGAATTAGTCTCTTTGTGCTCTTTGCACGGTGCCAAGCACTTGCTCTGCAGCTAAACCTTCACGCCGCCGTTTTACTGGAGAACACCTCAGATAGCTTTGAACTGGAGCTCTCATGCGGCTTTAAAAGGATCAGGATTCCCCCCATCTCTGATAGGTGTCTAGGAAAGCCCCAGCCAAACGGCCATGGGGACTGACTACTCCGCAATTTCTTAAATTTTGGGTCTTTCTGTGTAACATTTTCTGCCAGGAATGCGTCTTGGAGGGGAGATACCGAGGGTGGGGGAGATCCCCAAGCTGGGTCCTAGGAGCTACTTTGGAGCTCTCGGGTCCATTGGTCCTGCTTAGGATGGGATGGCTCGGGCAACCGCCTCCACATGGGTCCCTCCACATCCCCTCCGTGAGGGCTATCAGTTAAAGCTCATGGTTCAGTCCCGGTGGAAAGGGCTGATAAACACCCTTTGCTCTGCTAATACAATGGAGCCCTCTCAGCCCCACTAAATGCTTCCAGAGTGCTTTGTTACTTATGGGGGTGGGGGGAAAACCCAGCCCGTTTCTAATTGTCACGTTTGGGTCTTGTGCAGGGAGAGATGCATTCCATATGGCGACAGGATCCGAGCTGCCCGGCTTGGCACAGCCAGGCAGTTGATGGGAAAATGATACATTTAATTGTATGGATGTCATAGTGCTGGAGTCATTTTCTTAATCCCGGAGTTGGAAATAAATACAGAAAATAACGAATATACAGTTGGCTGGGGATGATTCAGAGTACTCATGCTTTCCTTCGCTGTAAGGAGTTGGAGGGCAAACATATGGAGGAGGTTCTTGTTTTCAGGCTGAACAGGACATATCTGAGCTGGTTGTAGGTTTGCTGGGTTGGGCTTACGGAGATTTCAGCCAGCTGAAAACTTGGCCCCACGTTATGAAATGGGATTCCAGTCTTCTTATTTTCAAGGAAGCACTTTTTGATGTGTGGAATTGGATTATAAAACCCAAGTGAGGGCCCTGGGCCAGGAGCTGATTCCTTCTTCTGCTCGTGGTCAACGCAATGTCTTTACTTTTCCTTGAAAATCTCATGTTTTGATCAGCTCCTGTTGGAAAATGGCTGCGGTGCGTCCCACGTAAGAGCCACATCTTTCTGTTTTGCAGGCTTCTCCTCATGCGCTCATGCCTGTGTTTGCTCCCGTCCCTCCGCACACAGCACCGTAGCACCCATCTGCTGGGGTTATTTGCTGGCAGGGCCTATCCTTGGAGGCAGAGGATGGCAGGACAGTCTCACCATGGAGGCAGCTATGCACAGGTGGAAACCAAAGTCCACATGGTGGGGCAGGCACGCTGCTGTACTGGTGGGCCATGAAGCAGCACTTTGTGAGGGTGCAGAGAAGAGTTTAGGCACGGGAACAGAGCCGTGAAACCCAGCATCTTACGTCTGGCTGCCAGTACCCAGCGCTGCTGCACATTTGTGGAGGGTTTCCTAGACAGATGTGAGCTGTGGGGCTCGTGTCCAGCCTTTCTGGAGGCTGACGCGTAGCCGGCACCGCTGTGATACACTTGTGGTGAGGCCAGCACTTCCCAGAAGTGTTGGATCTACCACAAACATACTGTCTGTTGGGTTTGCACACGCCTGGCTAGTCATCAGCCTGGCTGGAAACGCTACACATCTGCTCCGATCGGGAAGCCTGGGAAACCAGAAACACAGGTAACCCCCCAGATCTCTGAGGAGAAATGTCCAGGAAAACCCGAACAAATCAGTCTTCCCAAAACGACTGCCTCTGCCAGACAAAGAAGTAAAATTCCGCGTGAAAGCAGAAACGTGGTTATCTGTAACCCAGAGTAATTTCAGCTTGGTTCCTAATAGCAATTTGTTTGAGCTCGGAGTGTGAGGTTTAACTTTACTTCCAAGCTGTTTATTACACTAAATACTCCTGATATCTGTATCAACTTCCTACCCAGGTTTTCTTAGTCTGGAGACAATTAATAACCTCGGCTCTTGCCAGAAGCGATAATAGCAACGGCTCACTCTGACTTAAGGCTGATTACTCTCAGGTCACTCCAAAGCATCCTCTCTATCAGCAGTGGATCGGGAGCTTACGAAAAGACGGGGAGGGAGGTTAAACATGCATCTCGGCCTGTGCTTTATCTCCAGGAGTTTCACTCTTCATTACTCATATTCAGCCGCAGACCTCACCAATTTGTGGCCCAGAGAAGGTGCTCTGCACGTGCCCGGTCAAAATTCCGTCTAAATTTGGCACAGGGAGCGAGGCAGCCACTGCTGGGAGTGATTTGTCTCCTGTATGTCCCACTTTGCGAGGGGCCAGGGCTTCTGACAATAGTATCGGTGACCCACCTTCTCTTCTGCTTCATAGTCATCCACCTGGATTCATTCTGCTCCAGATCCTTGGGGCTGTTCCCTGGGAATAGTGAATGACATGGCTCTCATCCCTTCCCTTTCAGAAGCCCTCCCATTTGGTACCGACTCTATTTAATATTTCATTCTGCATTTTCATAGCTAGGCACTTATAGACATTAATTATTAAATGGCCACGTTTCTTGAAAGAAATGTATAGATAAAGACAGCTGCCAGTGGTTTCTAAAGGGGGTGTTCTTCCACCTATCTATCTATCTATCTATATATCTATATATGCTGTTCTTCCAACTTTCAAATAAAAATCTCAAAGGCCCCCTTTTTGTTCAGTATTTTCAAAGCCCCACTTTCTTGTTCAGTGCAGGACGGCACCTTCAAAAGCGCTCAGTGTTGATCTAACCTTGTTCTCACTGCAGTCCCTAAGAAAATAGGGTCGAGCCATTTCGAAAACCCACCCCTTGCCCCCCCCCAAATCCAGTCCTGTAGCAATATTCCCAAGCTGTTAACTGCAGCTACATCAGGCCAGCAGGAAAAATTGGCTTTTTAGCCTCATTTCTATTAATTTGGAGCAATTCTGTAGCCTCAGCGGAGGTGGTGCTCTGGAGGCACAAGGCGTATGAAGGCAAAGTATGATTTTCTCCAGCCAAGTAAAGATTTTGTCTTTGCCCCTCTGCCATCAGATGTCTCGGACCAGGCTCAGAACCCAGGTGACCGACGCGGGAGCGGGTGGTGGCACTGTTCAATGTGTGCACGAACGTGTTTTTCATGTAGATGGAGGATAAGAGGAGGCCTGGCGTGGAGGGGACTCGTCAGTGAGATGGGAAATCTCAGCGCGCCAGCATCAAAAGGCAGGTGATCTGAATATTGCTCTCTCAAACACAAATTCCCCACTTAATTTTTGTGACTGCTGTGATGTCTCTGTTTTGGGGGGGGTTGGGTGCGCGTTTGAGGCTCCTTCCTGTCTGGAGCGGTAGGACCGTGGCTCCCTCCATCATCAGTGGAGGGGGAGCTGCCCAAGCCAGCGCAGCAGACAGTCTGACGCGGCCCCGCAGCACCAGCTGCAGCGTATATGCCACATACCACCATTAAGATATTTTTGCTTTGAAGAAAAGCAGCTTCACTTCCTCTTAATAATTGATATTACTCAGATCTTTGAGACTGAAAGAAAGCAAGCCAGCCTGGTGAACCTGCCTCCTCTCTAAACTCAGTCTCCTCTCCTCCTGGTGACAATTCTCCTCAGTTCTCCATCCAGCCTCGCTGGATATTGCCTTTATAACTGGGGTTATCTCGTACCGTGCAGTTGGAAAGAATGTGCCTCTTTTGGGCGGGAATCGGGGCAGGTCCTGGTGGCTGGAGGAGACACCTCAAAAGCTTTCCTGGAATACCAATTTCACCAGGAGCAGCCAACCTCCCTTCATTAGTCCCAACAAGATCGAGCAGGACAGATTTGCTCATGGGTGGAGCTGGAAGAAAGTAATAAGCTCCTCTTAATGAAGAGAGCACTTTGGTTTGCTGCGTCTGGCAGACTGTTTTCATCTTTTGTACTTCTGGTGGTTGGCATCCCGGGCAAGACTGAGGGACTTCAGTTTGGGAGTGGTAGGCATGCACTCAATTTGCTGCCTACCCCTGGCAGAGGATCAAGGCTGGAATTTTCATTACACTTGCTTCGTCTGCCAGAAAGAAGCACTTTGATTTAATTCTGGTGGCTTCTTGTTCAATGCCAAGCTTGGAACGTGATGCTCTGATGTCTTCCAGCTTCTTAAAGTAACCACAATGTCCCGCCGAGGAAATATATATTTATACAACAGAGGAATTGCATTTAAGTATGGAGTCACTTTATTAACAGCAATTGCACGCCATGCTATAGGTGGATCCTATGGTTTGGAATATAAGACTGGCTCCTTTCGAAATCCTGTGTACCAAGCCCTGATACGATCAGAAATTCATGATTCCTCAATAACTATTCTTGGAAGGCTCATCTTGTCAAAAAGCAGTCACCATGGCGCTTATTCCTGGAAGAGGATAAGGGATGCTAACAGAGCTGATCAAATGCTTTCTGGCATAAACGTCCTTTAAGAGGGAAGACTGTGCTTTTGACAAGACGACATTTTCCTACAGAAAGCATCTGTGCGCCTCAAAATGTTGTTTTCTTGCCAAAAGACTACCTCAAGACCCAATTGTATTATTTTTTTTGGACAAAAATCCAAAAGCTTTGGGGGTTTGGCAACAGATTTTAAGGATTCGACTGAAAAAAAAAAGTTTTTGTTTTCCAAAAACCAAGAGGCCCAAACATATTTTTTTTTTCTTCTTAGTTGGGTTTAAAAATTAAGGAAAAATGTGACCGTATTTTCCATGTGATGGAGGGGACCCTCTGTCAAACCAGCTCTAGATGCTCACAAAAAATGAGTGCTAGTGGGTACTTAACTACAGCAAAGTTCTGCCATAAATCATGTGCAAAGGCAGTAGCTGTCGCCAGCAGGAGTTCAGTCAAAAATCAAACCGTTTTGCAGATTCATTGATTTTTGTTTTGGGTTAAAACTTTTCTGTTTCTGACGCCAGTACCTGAGCAGTCTCCTCTTCCTCTGGGTGTCATCAGCAGAGGAATGGATGTGGACCTTTGCGCTAGAAGGGCTGTGGTGGGCATGGCGGGCTGGAGGGACCATGGAGGAAAGGACCCCATCAACTTGGAGCCGAAAACGAGAGAAAGAGGATGTGAACAAGGATTTAAAACAAGACTGAGGACCCAGGTCTTCTGTCCAGATGTCTTCTGCCCTGGGATACGCGAGGGCAGATGGGAACCTGTACAGGCTGGGCAATTGCTAGAAGCCAACCTACAAGTTTTTCCTTCCTTGCGGATCTCTGTGAGACAGTTTGGGCCAATCCAACGCGGGAGGAACAGATGAAATAGGAGGCGGAAAGAAATTCTGAGAATGTTTGGGCCCAGGAGAAGTTTCAGTTTTGATAAGGCTCACGCTTCTGGTATGTGCACTGTCATTTCCATTCATTTTGTATTGACTGTTATATTACAGCACAATATTCATCTATTAATATATTCATAGAATGTCAACATTTATATATAATACAATTAGTGTTTTAATATAAAAGCCAAAATGAGATGAATCAACATGACATTTGAAACAAAATCTTTTGACGCTGTTGAAATGAAATAGCCTTACGGAGGAGACTTTACCCGTCCTGCTCCCCCTTCCCCTCCCGCTTGCTTGCCAGCTGTTTCACTCCAGATGTGGCGCTCATTTGGTGACTTCATTTGGTCCCATGGCCACACGTGGGGAGAAGGTCGGCTCGGTGCTGACCACATTTAAGTCACTGTAGTTAGAGAAGAACACGTAGCTTGAACTCGATCCCCACGCACTAAACAAATAGGTCAGAGATCAGGAGGTGGCTGTTTTTCCGTGTGTTTTCTCGGTTGCAGCAGGGCTCGCCCATACCTCAGACGGGAAAGCAGGTAGTGCCGGCACTTCTTCCTACTAAATGCTGATCCGAAAAGATCAAACACAACCTTATGCATGATTTCCTTTCTCTCCTGACCCTGTGACCCTAATTTCTACCCCAAAACTCCGTTCTTGGTTAATATATTTCCTATCTGTTGGTCTAGTCATATATTCCAAGCCCATCCTAAAGTGTGACTGTCCCCACCCCACGGTACGGACTCAGACTTTTGACATTTCAGCAGCTATGAAATCACATGCCCTAGGCAACCCATTAGCTCTGCTCTGTTCTTCCTTTCTTTTACTTTCTTTACTATTTGGACCATGACCTGAAGTTTGTATTAATTTGTTCTGGTTAATAGAAAATTGCATGCAGTCCAAACACGATTTTAGTTTGCAAATGGTTCTTCCTGGGAAATGCAAAATGGGAAAAGATAAAAAAAAAGGGGTCCGTCCCCCCCGCCCCGCCTCAACAAGCCAATGTGGAATATGTTACAATCTAGGCTTGCTGGATGGGAGGCTACAGAGCACAGAGAAAGAATTAAAGACCACTGTTTCATAGCAAAATAATAATATACATATATATATATTTATGGACATATATTTATGTATATGTGTATTTATCAGGAGACCAGCTCTCTTTTCATTTGCACCAGCTTTGTACCACCACAAGAGCCCATGGGAATAAATCCAGAGGTACCATGGTGTACAGGAGGAACTCTGGAGTTGGCATTCATTTCTGCTGACCATCCTGTAATTTCAACCGTTCTTCAGATTCCCCCCCCACACACACCTTATTTGGGGAGCTGGGAACTGCAGCCCTTTTTGGGACGTACCACAAAAGATTTGGGGTTATCACATTTCTGCATAACGGCAAATAGCTGCTACTCGCGTAGGGTCAACGGGGTCTAAGAGCGTACTTGAAAACAAGAGCGTTGCTCCTAACGCTGCCTGCTCTGCTTAGTCCCTGTTGATGTAATTTTCGCCAAACCCCAATTCAGCTGGACCCACCCTTAAAGTGTCCTTCGCATCACGCCCAGCACTTGAAAGACGTACTGGGCCTTACCTACGGAGCATGAGGTTCAGGCGCTTGGCTCCTGGGGCTGCACATCTGTAAAACAGCTGTGGCCACCCCTGCCCAGGTGGCTATGGCCATCCCTGCCCTGGGAGCTCTGCGGCCAGGCTGGGAGCCCCAAGTTGGGACTGGGAACTGCACCCAGTGGTGCTTGACACGTGGGAAGAGATACCGGTACGCCTGGGTATTCCAGTGCATGCAGGAAGCATTTAATTTAATCTTTAATTCTGGCTGGAGAGGTCACAGCCTGCAGCCAGATTTTCCTGGACGTGGCCTCTTCTCTTGGGCTGGGGACACCAGACCTTCAGCGCGTCGTCTTTAAGGTTGACAGCTCCTGTGCAAAACAGCCGTATAACACGGACACACATAGGTTACAGCCCATCCGTACAGAGTGGTTGTGATGCTTTTTGGAGGAGCCAGACTCATTGCCTGCAAGCTATACGGTGCAAGCACAGACAATTCCAGCCGGGAAACCCCAGACAGAAGTACGGTAACTGCTCGGGAGCACTCCCGCTCTGCTCCGCACCAGGAGCAAAATCCCTTTGGCATGGGCACGGTTTTCACTGAACTGTCCTATTTATTTGTATGAGGAGCACAAGTTCTTCTAAGTCAAAGCTATTTGAATGAATCCCCAAATTTGCACTGTTCAGCCCCCCAAATGATTATAATTACATTTGCATATATGATATACAGATATAGGCGGATTTAATCAAAACGTACCTGCCAAGTGGAGACCCAGTGAGTGTATGTTCATCAGAAAATCATTATTAAAGACCTTCCAGGTTGGCAAACTTCACTTCAGAATTAAAAGTGAGATTTTTCATTATCCCATTGAATATTTTCAGCTATTTCAGATGCAAGAGCCAAAAAAATAAATCAGTGCCAGCTTGCAGAAATATGAGTTGGTAGAATGGTTATTATTATTATTTATTGGATGGCAGGGAAGGATCTTGGGGGGTTTGTCTTGATGGGTGAGTTACAGAAACCTGAGCTCTGTAACGGGAGGGTGGAGGGAAAGGCATTCGCATTCAAGACACTGCTCCGCTTCCTCCACATCAGATTTAATTTCTGTTGCAGGAGAAATGGAGGAAAACCTGAAGAGATCTTTACAACTGCAGCTACAAACAGAGGGCCGTGGGTCAGATTCACTCTGTGGGGGGCTGGAGGAGGAAGAGAAAGACCTACTGAAGGTTGTACCAGCCCCTCAGCTCTCTGCTTGATCCCAGTTCCAGACTGGGAGGGGGTGGCTGACCCCCGCCTTGACTGTGGCAAGTAGGTGTTGATCCTCAGAAAATACGTGGGGCCCACTGCAGGTCAGGGAAGCTGTGGCTGCCCCATCCGTGGAGGGGTTCAAGGCCAGGTTGGCCGGGGCTTGGAGCAACCTGGGCTGGTGGGAGGTGTCCCTGCCCAGGGCAGGGGGTTGGAACGAGATGATCTTTAAGGTCCCTTCCAACCCGAACCATTCCATGATTCTGTGATTCTATAATTCCATGATTATGTCGTAACACAATATAGCAATTGCAGAGAGACAGATATGGTGTATCTCTTAACGTCCTTTTTTTTGGTTCAGCTATGCCATATCTGCAATACCCGGAAGAGTATTTCATGTCCTCACTGGGGGGACATCTAGGGCATCAGAGGGGTGGTGGTAAGCAAGCCCCTCGGTGCAACTAAATCGAGACAAGTCACATTTATGTTTTTGCTTAAAAGCTTTTTTTGCCAAATCTCTCTCGCTAGGGCCGCGTTCAAAGAGAGAGAGGAGAAAGAAATCCTGCAAAATGACCAGAGTTCTCCATGGGACAGGGAGGCAAATGGGTGAGTTTTGTACACACTCCGGCGTAGGTACGTCTATTTATTAGAGCTAATTGTGCAGAACTGAGGTTACGGCGATGGCATGACAGATGGTCGGGTGAATGTGCGGATGTATGTGCTTATCTGAACACGCTAACAACAGATACTTCACCCACAAACATGACTTGTGAATTCAGCCGTGGTGATTTTTTTAAAGAGTAACAAATAGTATTTCACAGACGAGATAGGGATGGAACACTCTGGTAGGGGAGGCTGTTGATCCCCTTCATGAAAGACAATGAAGGTCACAAGCACAAAAACAGTAAACTAAATACCAAATATGTAGAGCTGGCTCCAAACTAGATTGAGATTAGAGTTGTTTTGGTACAACGGAGCTCACACAGCAGCTAAAATGTCTGAGAAGCAAATATTTCTCCCTGGCAGTGGTAAATCTCGCGGCACCAGATTTTATGGGTACAAGAGGTCCATTACAAGTAACACAGAAAATCCATCTCCATAGCAAGCATTTCAGTGGCACCTTTTATGAAGTGAGATCCGGGAGGGCGTAGGCAGGAATAATAGATACCTGTCCTTGATGAAACTAAGGAGTCAGATGAGCCAAAAGGCACGAAACTCCTAATTCTGCAGTGCTGGAGGCTCCGGAGGGATTGCTTCACTTTGCTTCTCAATGTTTTTTATCCCTTCACAGTTCTTCCAGGGCCCTGCCCGGCCAACTTGAGACAATCTTGCTTAACTGATCTTAACTGTTAATCTTTAATTAAGCCATGGACTGTTTCGGTCATTAATGTAATGTAGCAGGCAAGGCATAAAACCTCGTAAAAACTCCATCGTAGCTCTGACGGATCATGCTGAACCTCAGGGGAGCGCTCGGGGAAATGGGTGCTCCATGGGAACACCCATGGGAACAAGATTTCTCCGGAGCCTGACCCACCGCCACGCTGTGGGTTTCCCACATCCCTCCTCAGGGAAGGGTTTCCAAGAGCCAGAGAGCAACTACTTGGGTCAATTTGTGATTATTCAAGTAGGAGGTTTGTTGGGTACCAGCCAAAAGCTTATTGAATAAGAACCGCCTCAGAGGATTGTGGGACAGACCCAAAGCTGAATGTAATTACGGGCTTATTTCTAAATTAATATTTTGTTAGGGGTTTGGGATAGAATTTACTTTCACCCACCTTCCCTCACCGCGCACACCACGGATCAGGGTTTGTTCAGCCTTGGAGCGTGCTTCAGGTTTTACTGCATGTGTCTGAGATTGTTAAGACCTGTGAAAGTTGGGACCGTTAAAAAAAAAAAAGGGGGGGAGGAAAAATAGCTGGGAATGGGTGGACGTCATATAAATAGCAGTAAAACTGTTAAATCTATTTGCATTTCACACCCAATAATTTCAGACTCCACCTCGAGAGCACTGCTTGAAAGTCAGCACTTTTAATTGTCCAGTAAATTTCCTTTCAGACAGCTGCTTCATAAACCGCCATTGCCTGCACGGTGAGGAAAAACAGATAACGGATTTATCTTAGGATGGAGACCAAAATGGCCATTCGCGTGGCGCTAGTTCCCCCCTCTGTTTCACTTAAATCAGCGCGGGAGGGCATTTGGTTACGGCTCTGCAACCTGTCCTCAGACGCTCAGCAGCACCGACCTGTACATCCGAGATGTCGCTTGAGCACCGTAACCCGGAGCGGTCCCCGGAAGGTCCACCCAGTTCCCTCACCCTGCCGTGAGCTCTCTGTGCCCGGCTACGCCGGTAAATCACCCTCTGCCGGGCAGGGAATATGCAGGCTTCGGAACACGCAGCCGTAAAGTAATGGCTTATAATTCCATTAGGGCTCAGGAAAATCTGCCGAGTTATGTCACATCTATTTAGCTTGATGTTGGTTTCTTGGAGGTCTAAGAACATGGCCAAAGGGGAATTGAGCTGCCTTTTTTTGTTTGTTTGTTTCAGGTTTTTTTTTTTTGGTTTGGTTTTTTTTGAGAACCGTCTTTTATTTAAAAAAAAAAAAAAAGGAGGACAAAATAAATTTGGGCCATAGTTTTTTATGGGATTGTTGCAGCAGTTGTGGAACTGTTCGATGTCCTCAAAAATGGGCACGGAAGGGACCAGTCTGGTTGGATTTGTACAACAGTTTCAAAGAAAGTCAACTCTGGCCACTGCTGCTTCTTATGTCCCATTTCAGACTCTTCACGGACTCCTATCTCTTGGTTTTGGAAAGCTCCATTTCTTCCTCATTCTTCCTCCTCCTTTTCCTTTCTGATTGTCTTGTCTGTCTCTGCCATCGCCATCTTTCCTCTGTCCCTCTTGAAGCCGACCTCTGCTGAGCAGCGCAGGGATGACGGCTTGTCCCACGTTCTCCACTGTTATCCAGCGACGGGCACTAATAACTGCAATTTCCAGCAAGGTAAAAATTAGATCTGATAAGCAAAAGGAAACATGATCAAATGCGGGAAATAATTTTTTAGCTTTTCCGGTGGGAGACGTTTCATTTGAAATCTCCATGACTTTCACGAAGATCTCAGGAAGCTCTCTATCTCCAGAATGTGGGGTTGTGTTTAGGCTTTTGTTTAATTCCCTCAAACTTTAAAGAAGATTCAAAAGAACAAATGGGAGCAGTAGCTTTGTATCAGACGTGGGATAAATTTCCTTGATGCCAAACCTTAACTCACTAAAAGCGATGGGAAACTAGGCCATCTCTAGCCCCAGGGGCTGAGGGCACTGTTTGGTGCTCCCATCCAGCTGCTCCGGCCTCACCTCTCCCCACCCAGCACCCAACCACAACCACGGCTGCTGGTTTTATTCCAAGTTGTTGTAGCTTTGGGCTAGTGGGGACGGAGGGTAAAACCTGCTGCCAGAAGACTCACGGCAAGGCGGAAAAGATCGCCCACCAGGGTCCAGGAGGGGGGCGTGTAACGGTGCGTCAGGGCCAGCGTAAGTGACCTTCCCAAAGCGAAGTGAGAAGGTGAAGCAGAAGGAAGCAGTGGGATTGGGAGGCCAAAGGCTGGGAGGGAGATCCTGCAAGTCAGTCTGGTGACGAGAAAACCAAAGCGGGTTTTCTTTTTGTTGCTTTTTCTTCATTTATTGCAGTCAGAAAAAAAAAATAATGTTTTTTTATATACATATATATCTAAAAGGAAGGTACACCTTTTCAGTATGGTCATCCCGCTTCTCCTCAGAGGCTGGTTGGGTGGAAAATCAGTTAAAGAGAAAAAAAAAAGCAAAAAAAAAAGCAGCTTACGGATACTCATATTCTTGCTAAAAACATCTTGTACGGTCTCCTCTGGGCGTCTCTCCCTGCTGCTGGCGATAAGAGCTCGCTCCCCGTATAAAGCCGTAAGCGCACGCATACCCGCACGCCTCTGAAGGAGGCCACGGGGACTCCGAGCAGGTCTGCGGGCAGTTTGCTTGCAATCTGTGCGTCTGACCCGCCTTTGCCCTGCAGTCGTGGGCGCAACCGCCAAATATGTGTGTGTGTGTGGTGTGCGTGTATCCCTGTGTGTGTGCGTGCACACGGCGGTACTGCTTGGCGAGCGGGTTTGTTTTTTAACCCGCTGCTTAATAATTACTGCTTCCTTATTCATTTTAAAAGCTCCTATGTGATCACAAAGAGATTTATTTACCAGACACTGTTTAGATAGGTTCAGTAAAGTAACCATCAGCCTCATCTATTGATGCGTGTGCTTTATCATGCATTTAATAGTCTTATTTCTCCATAATGAATGAGTCCTCCAGTGGGAAATAAATTGAAATGCCAGTTTGGGGATCAATCAGTGCTCATACGCAGCCCCTATAATGGGAAGTTCATGTTCTGTAGTGCAGGTATTTTTCTGGAATGGCTTGGCTGCACTTTGTTACCCCAGGTTTCGACTTTGTTAAGGTACATGTCTGGAAGAAATGGATTCATAGAAAAACATTAGAGAAAACTCAATAAAAATATGCATGGCCCTGGATGATAAAGGTGCGGTTTCCCATTGCCCTGCATTTGTGAGGCATTTCCTTCAGGGAAAAATAACTGAAATGCAGCGCTAAAAGTGGAGCCTCATCTGCCTTCAAATAAGAGGAGTCCTGGTCGAGGCTCAGTACTGAGGTCTACGGAGTCCACTGAAGCACTCCGTGTGCTTTCAACCGAGCAGTTGGCCGGACATCTGCAGGACCAGACCACGTTTCCAGAATAGCAATTAAACCAAAATCAGAGGATGGGACTTCAAGACCTGTTGGATGAGCAGCAGATGAGAACTTACTGCAGGCTGGAGGTCATGATGAATCCCCCGTCCTCCCCTGGGCCGGCTGAGAGGCTGCACTGGGTAGGGCTGGGGGAACGTGCCTTTATTTCCAGGGTGCTCTGTAGGCCTGACCCGAAGCGCGTTTGAATTGGTGAGGTTTCCTTTTCGTCTTCCTCGACTTGCATCAGAGATCCAGTAGGAGCAGGGCTAAAGATGCCCCGTACCAACGGGCCAGAGGGCGCTTCAGTTTGAGTTTGGGTGCCTTTGCCTTCCCTGGGGCAGAGGCTTGTCCTTGGGGTAGGGTTCATCTACCCCAAGGTAGACGGGGTAGGTGAAGGGTGGGAAGGGGGTGGGTTAGATGAACTAACCTCACCTACTCTGGGCTTCCTCTGGGATCAACAAAGAGAGATGAGCAAAAGGAGAGGGCAATTCACCCCTCCAGATGATCCTAAATCCCTTCCAATGCCTCGGACGTGCTGCCGGCCCTCGTCCAGTACCACCCTGGCAGCTGGTGAGCAGCATAGATATTATTGCAAGTGGCAGCTGCGAATGTGATCTTAATATAAGGAGGGAAAGAATATGTTAAAAGTTAATTTGCCATAAAATATGTCCAAGTCCTTTTTTTGCTTTTACAAGGGGTTTTTGACTGGGTAGGTTGAAGTGGTTTGCGGCAATAACGGGTCTGTCGGAGGGGTGATAGATATCGCTTTACTGATGGTAAAACGATATGAATCAGGCTTGTCTGCCAGCGTGATTACCTAATTGTAGCGGGAGGGTTCAGCAAGGCCACGGCAGTCGCTGTGATTAGACGGAGTCTGTGGGTTATTCCGCTCCTGAGCCTTATCACTCAGGTTTTCAAGGCTTGGGAGAAATATGTCAGGGCAGCTGTTGGGGATTGAACGAACCGTCCCCGGCGGTGGGCGATTCTCCTCCCCGTGCTGAGGCGAATACCCTTGAAAAGAGATGGCGTATTAAAAAGCGCGGTGCCTGGGAAAAGGAGGGGCGGGAGGAGGATGAATGGTAAGAGCTCTTATTGCGGCTTTGGTAATATTGATCTTGTCATTAATAATGCGACGAACCTTAAGTGAAATTCAAGTGTCAGTGCCAAGGCAGGTTATTTCTGTCATAAACGGCACATCAGGCAACTTGAGAGCAGCGGCGTTAAGAGGGATGGAGAGGAGAAGGGGAGAAGGAGGAGGCGTTTCTCGGGAGCCTGTGCTTTGCGGGCGAGAGGGAGATGGTTTCACCTCGGGGCAGGGGTTCAGGGGAAGTTCAGTGTTTCTCCAAACCGGAGAACTCTCAATGAAACACCCTACAAATTCAGCGAGGCCCCTCACTTTCCAACAAGTGATTGCAGCGTCTCTTGCCAGGCTGCGCGTTGACCTCTCCCTCCCGTTTACCCACGTCCTGGGAGTCTCAGGCAGCCTTCCCCACTTCTTTCCATTTTCAACATTTCTCGCTTTTATAGTTGTTTTCCCCGACTCCTGGGAGTTATTTTCAGATATTACGGAATTGAGATTTTTTTTTTTTTTTTTTACAGCCCTGAAAAAAATGCAGGTTTCCTTCGCTCTTGAAAAAGAACCTCACGTGTCTTTTGAAAGCGGTTATTTTTTTTGTCAACCTATTTCTCTGCGCAGTAGACTGCTGTGTTCCCACAGTACTAGGTGACATTTCTCCGGTCAGGGCCCTCGCTAAAAGGAAAACTGTGAGTCCTAAATGGAGATGAGACCTGCCTGGCTAGCAGGGCTGTAAGTCCTCCAGGTCTTCGTGCCTGTTGGGATCACTGGGGGAACAGGGTCTGCCTGGCAGTAGCTTGGAGTAGGGGCGAGCCTAGGGTTCTCCAGTGAAGGACTTGAAGATCTTCCCTCCTCATGCCCACAAAAACCAAATTGTCTTCCATTGCATTTCAGATTCCTGGTTTTTAGCTGTTTAATTTTAGCTTTTATTGGCTGGAAGGCATTTTTTAGCCCAGGTTTGGGAAGCGGACAATGCAATGAGTTATTTGCTCTAAACGGCTGCGCTGCTTAACACTTTTGCTGATTTGGGATGTCTTAAAGCGCATTTGTGGTGTTTATAGCCATGCCTCCAGCAGCCAGCTGGGGACGTGACCTCAGGTTATGGGCATCTCTTCCTCATCTCCCACAAAATTCTCACTGGCCTTGACAGTATCCTGTTAGAATATTTCGTCCCCTTCCTCTCAAAATCAAGCTTTGTTGGTCAAAAGATAAGGAACTGGGCATCAGCAGTTGGGTAGTTAAGAAGACCCAGAGTGGATTCGGTACCTCGGGATACCTCGGGCACTGCTGGTGGCTGGTTACATGAAGGGTTACATGAATTCTTTCTCGGTATTTTGCTGTTTGCTGAAAAACGCGTACGGGTCATTGCCATCCCAAATCTTCTGTTTAATCTTTTTTTTTTTCCATTGCAAACCTTCCTAAAGGCCTTTGCTATGAAGCATTTTATCTCGCCTCTTAAGGGTTTTGGAGGACATGGGAGACCGCTAACATTTCAGATGCTTTAAAAATGCACTCTGTACCATGCCGATTACAACCTTAAAACTTCCTTATTTTTTTGGCATTCAATGAAGCTACTCAGCTTGCTTTTTTTCCAGTCTGAACGGGACACAGAGAAATGTAGATATGTGCGGCAGATTAGATGCTGACACAATGCAAAAACACACTACAGAGGAAATCCTGGCGGGGTCGGGTTCCCTCCTCGGATTGTATCTTTGCAGAGGGGTTGCTCCGTGTGGTAACTCAATCTTATTTAAGAGTTCCCTTCCAACCAAGGTGATGCTGTTTTGCAAAGCATTAAAAAGCTGAAGCCAATTCCATCTTTATTTCATTAAACATCCAGAACGTCGCACACGTTTCAGGAAATGGCATGACCTGATTTTACAAACATATCACCATACGTGCAGTGTCCGTGAAAGCAATTTCAGAAACATTTCTTTGCTGCTTCCAGCTCACTGCCTGTATTTGCAGCAGGGCTTGGTGAAAAGACGCTACCACAAAACTATCCTTCGTGCTGTTTTCCTCCGGAAAAGCCAAGCAGTCCTAGAAATCTGTCTCTCGGAGAACAGGTCTCTTTAGAGAGCTTTGAGACCAGCAGCCCTGGAGAGGTTTGATGTGGAACCTGGCTGGAGAGTATCTGCCAGCGAGGAGGGAAGAGATCTCAGAAGAACGGTCTGGGCATGGGACGGAGAGGGACCGTTTCACAGCTGGATGTTGTCCTCTGGGATATGGGGAGAAGAACAGCAACCCACACGTTACTGTCGGGCAG
Organism: Chroicocephalus ridibundus; assembly: GCF_963924245.1. NCBI lineage: Eukaryota > Metazoa > Chordata > Aves > Charadriiformes > Laridae > Chroicocephalus > Chroicocephalus ridibundus. Next base: position 11,517,224 of record NC_086297.1, read on the forward strand.
GAGGGATGTGGTGGGGGAGGAACAGGGGAGAGCAGGGAGCTATACAAAATGAAGCGGCTGTCTCAGCACCAGGGCTGTCCCTGAGCGGCACAAAGAGACTGACATCAACAAAATGATGCACAAAGCATCTCTAGAAGCCTAAACTCCTGTTAGGAGGCATCACAGCCCCCTGGTCAGGACAGCAGTGTATGATTCAGACAGTTTCTCGCCCAGATGACCCAGTCTCTGTCTCCTTACCTAAACAGGGAGTATCAAAACAGACCTCAACAGCAAGTGGTCCAAACTGCCATCGCTTCTGTCCATTCAAGGTACTGGAAGCTGGCAGCTCCGGATAACAGTTGGGGTGACTTGGCCATCACCGTCCTGAACGCGGGTGTCAGCCTGTGTGGTGTGAACATGGCATAGAACTGCTAAATTTGGACAATCTGCTTCACGACCCAAAGTCTTACCGTTGTGTGATGGAGTAAACGCTCCGGGAAGGCTAGTGGTGTCTCACTTGGGTGGCCTTCTCAGGGAAGTCCCCTGCCAGGCACTGAGAGGGACTAAAAGGAAGAGGTAGATATGTGTCTGCTCAAGCAGATCCGCAAAGGATACGTATCTGCTTGAAGTCCCTAGTTAGGAGTTTTTTATAGCCCCTCTTACAGGCTGAGACTGATCACTTCATGGTCTCAATACTGGCCCCACTGGCCTAAACCCTGTGTGTTTCAGCTTTGGTTCTTGTGTTCTGGTGGGATTTGGGAGGGCACCCATCGCACCCCTCCCCTTGCCCTGGGACGGGGTGCTGGTGAGGTGCATTGCCTCCTCTTCCTCCTCCTCCTCCTCCCGGCGAGGCTGCAGGCTCCAGATGTTTGGAGCTGGGCTTGCTCGGCAGCCTCCTTCAGCGCCGCAATCATTAGCGGTGAAATTAACCCGCCACTAGAGACATAAGCGAATGCAATCAAATAAATAATATTCCCTTTCTCCCTCGTGTGCCTCCTCTTACAAGAAAAGCCACCACCCTAACAATAAAAAAAATAAAAAAATCATATCGGCTGCTCTCTCCAAGCAAAGCTGGTGTTTATTGCCTGGCCAAGGTTGACAAAACCCTTCCCTTTTTTTTTTTAATCAACATGAAAAACGCCCCTACCCTACCCACCAGCTCAGCCTCCCGGCCGTGGCAGCCCCCTTCCCGCTCCCAAACAGGCAACAGCTTTCAATTTAGCTGTGAGCGAGGGAAGCTCAATTGGGTTATTAAATTTCACACACTAATTGACACGCCTGCCGTAAAATATAACTTGCACAAACACAATTTATCCTAATGACACGAGGGGTGAAGCTTTCTGCTTCCAGTGCCCCTCTCCTTCCCCCTCTCCCCCAGCTCCCATGGGAACGCGGCTTAATTGCACCTCCAGCGCAGGGGCGGTTAGCAGGGCTGGGAGGTTAAAGAGAAATAAATACTGAAACGCTGATGGGATGTTTCCTGTCTCGGCAGCGAGGGGTGTGCAAGCGACGGGGTGTGCAGGTTTCGGAGCCTGCTCCTCTTCCCGGTGCCTCCTCCCCAAGCACGCCACGCTTCGACTTTATAAATCCTTAATGGCAACGGATTAACCTCAGCCGGGTGCCCCGGCACGAGTTAACCGCTGATGGCTTACAGGTAGGTTTCTCTTTGGAGATCTTCATTTCCCTGTGACAGAGAGGCCGGCAGCCGCCCATCACCATCCGAATGGTCACCCTCCACCTCCTGGTCCTGCTGGGGAAAACCCTGCGACCAACAGGTTCACACCCGGGAGTTTCCCTCCTCCTTGCTCCATCGCAGAGCTTCGGACGCAAAACTCCCAGCACGTTTTTTTTTTTTTTCTTCCAGTTTTCCCCCCTCCCCATAACAGCTAACCGGATAAAAGCAATTCAGCCCAAGCGGGCAGGGGCAGACGCCGATGAGGCTCCCGGGAGCAGGAGTGCTGGCTCCGCGGCTTCCCCAAAATTGCTTTCCCTGCGAAACTTAAAGCAGTCACTTTTTTTTTTTTTTAAAAAAATTTCTTCTGGAAGATGGTTTTAAATAATTGATGACAATCTTAGCAATGCCTAGCAGTTTCGCTGATTCTGTTCTGTAGCTGCCCTAACCACTTACAACAGACACGCCTTTTTAAAAATAAATAAATAAACAAATAAATTCAGCTTTTGCCAAACATTTCCGAAATATTCTCACATTTTAAACTCCCTTCTCCAAGCGCAGGGTCCTGCTGGGCAACAAGGAATGGAGCTGGCATCCTCAGTAAGGAGATGCTATTATATTCCATATTCCAGTAAGTGATGGGGCTGCGCAGCTCATTTGAGATATATGTTGGAGCTGCAGCTACAGGATGACATCTTTGCATAAGTCACACCATCCTTCTGAAGTAAAAATCAAGTGCCTTGCACAGCCACGGTCTAATTTTAGCTATGTCTGAATCACGATCTCGGAATGCAAAATTTGTTGCACGTGTCAGTGACTAGGAAAAAACGGAGTCACTTTAGCGTCTTTCTCCTGCGTGTCTTTTCATGCGAAGATTTTTCTGAATATCTACAGAAATAAGAGTTTGGAGGGCCGGGGAAGGTACAGGCATACCTCCATGCTCTTTGCGTCTTCTTATTCCTGAGCCAAGAGAAGCCAGGGAATTACAGGGGTTGAATAATCCAAAATATCCAGGCTGGACCTAGCAGTGATTTTAAACGTGAAACTTGTACTCAAGAAGAAGAAAAAAAAAATATTGGAGTTCTTCATGGTATGAGGCAATATCTGAGGGACACAAATCCCTTGGACTGGAGGATGAACATCTCACCGTTCCTGTACTGCCACGTGCCCCTTCACAGCTGCCGACCTGGGGCTGGTCCAGTAGCAAACCCCAAACCTGGGTGGGCACTGGGTGCTGCCTGGCCTGGGCATGGCCCCATTTTCTGGAGGGAACGACTGAATTCAGCCAGACGCCATCCCTTTTGCCCATCCCGGCAGAAGACAAAGCTTAAACCCCGCAAGGCTCGGACCCCACTGCCTCGGCCGCTCATTAATGCAGAGCATGGATTTCATTACACTGATTGCTCAATTCTGTTATTAACAAAGCATAAATCTCTGCGTTAGTCGCTCTCAGCCTTCAGGTCACAACCCCGGGAGAGGTTGGCAGTGGATGCCCAGCCCAGGCCATGGCCCTCAACCCATTACCTGTCCCGTCAGCTGGGGCTGCAGAGATGAGCTGCAGAGATGAGCCGGGGGCCAAATACTGGGGCTGGCAACCCCCTTTACACCCATTTCCAGCTTTTCCTTAAGACATGACTCTGCTGGAGCTTTTTTAGACCTTTCCCAGGCATGACTGTGACCCTGGAGTACCGACACCGCAGCCCTGAGCAGGGTCGCAGGGGTGGGTGCACAGAAATGTGGCCAGCAGGTGGAGGGAGGTCACCCTCCCCCTCTGCTCGGCCCTGGGGAGGGCACATCTGGAGCGCTGGGTCCAGTTCTGGGCTCCCCGGTTCCAGAAGGACAGGGAACTGCTGGAGAGGGGACAGCAAAGGGCTACCAAGAGGATGAGGGGACTGGAACACCTCTCTTGTGAAGAAAGGCTGAGGGATTTGGGTCTCTTCAGGCTGGAAAAAAGACGCCTGAGGGGGCACCTTATCAACGCTTATCAATACTGAAAGGGGGGGTGTCAGGAGGATGGGGCCAGGCTCTTTTCAGTGGTGCCCGGGGACAGGACAAGGGGTAACGGGCACAAACTTGACCATAGGGAGTTCCACCTAAACACGAGGAGGAACTTCTTTGCTGTGAGGGTGGCAGAGCCCTGGCACAGGCTGCCCTGAGAGGTGGGGGAGTCTCCGTCTCTGGAGACATCCCAAACCCGCCTGGAGGCGTTCCTGTGCCACCTGCTGTGGGTGACCCTGCTCTGGCAGGGGGTTGGACTGGGTGGTCCCTGCCAACCCCCCGCCATTGTGTGGTTCTGTGATTCTGTGAAATGGGTCTGGCCACCTTCACCAAAATGATGCCTCCCACCCTCAGGGCCTCCCGAAACCTCACTGCTCCTGCAGTGCCCCAGAAGAAATGGGAATTAATACAGAGAGAGGCAACAGGTACCTGCCACCAGCCTGTTTCTCCCTCTTGGTTTTCCTACCACCTTCCTTCTTCCCTGTTGCTTTTTCTCCCCTCTCTTTTTCTCTGAACCTGGCACTGGATCAAGTTATTTGAGGTCCCCCACCGATTTTATTATCAGAGGAGACAGCAAACATCTGTTGAACTTCATGTGCTGCTCGTACTCCCCCTCCAGTCACGTCCCTCCCAGGCTGAAGAGTCCCCAGCTGCCAGCACACCCCGCAAGCTCGCACCTCTGCTCGTTTCACACCTTGGTGCCTCCTTGCTGCCAGTACAGACCAGTCCGAGGAGGACCTTGCACTGCAGCCCTTAAGAGGGGAAAATATTCGGGGCTAGAAAAGACCCGTTTCCTGCTGCATCGACTCTTTCAGCAGGTAGATGGGGGCGTGCCGTGTCAATGGCAATGTTGGTGGCTATCCCGGAGAGCAAACAAGGACACGTGCAATTGCCACGTCGGGTAACGGCATGTTGTCGGGTCACAGCTTTGAACGGCTCCACGGCGCCCTGGGGTCAGAGTCCCCCCGTTAGCAGGGCTGCCGCAGGGCATCGCGGCTCGCACCAAGCACAAAAGCTCTACCCCACACCAACTCCCCTTTGCCTTTGCAGTTTATTTGGCACCCGGTGGGGGAGGAAGGGTAGGGGGACCAGGTGGCATCCATCCAAAATCGGCAAGCATTTCATTTTTGCCTTTATGGGCATTTCGTCAAGCATAACTGCAGACGGTGACTCCACAAACAGTAATTAACCACAAGCTGTGGGCGATGTTAAAGTGCCTGCCCCCGAACCTGCTGGTACACAGGAAACCCGAGATGCTGCTAATAGGTTTTCAGCAGCTTGAGTCCATTTCTGGCCCACATCTATTTGGTATGGCTCTCAGATAACGCTGTTGATTATTTTCCCGAGCACTCACCGAATGCTTCCTGTTGTGTGAGTCCCGACTGCAAGAATAAACAAACAGAAAGACGGGCCGGGAGCTGGTGAAATCGATACCCCGTCCCGTCAGCAGGCGCTGGTGTCAACTGGAAACGTAGCTATGAAGCAGCGTAATTAATTAGCTAAAATGCAAGGCAAGCTGACAGTCCTAATTAAGATGGGGAGTGACAGTCTGGAGGTCCCTGGACTGCCCACTCCATTTTCTCAGGGCTTGTGAAATATGGCGGGGGGGGATCGTCCCTCCCGCCTTCCAGGTGGCCAGATGGGAGAGCCAGGGCTCCCCGGATCAATAGCTCATCCCAGCCCTGCAGCAGCTGCTCCGGAGGAAGGAGAGGCAGGACCGGGTGGTTACAGCAACAACGTCCTCCCTCCCCTGCTCCATCCACAAGGAATTTTCCTCCTTCCTCCCCCAGAGTGAAATTTTGGTTCACGGGCACAAAGTGAGAGGATCCAGCAGCCTTTCCGAAGAGGTCGTCTTCCAAGCCATCCCTCTCTTCTATCTCTGGGGGCTTAAGTTACTCCTAAAAGGGGCCATCAGATTTTGTCGCACGGTGCTTTCGGTCCTACCTTGTAGCTGTGAGTACCACAGGGAAACTCTTTCCCGGGAAAGCGCCTGGCCAACGGTTCATTCTCCAAATTGAGACTCTCCATCTGTGTGCTGGGATGAGCTATTGATGAGCCTGGGCAAGGTGTTGCGCTGGTGGGGATTGCCGGGATACGGAGCATCTTGGCCAGATCCCTCCCAGCCCACAGTCAGGGTACGCCAGTGCCTGAGGTGGAGCCGAACTGACGCTCTGACCTTGCCCGGGTCGCTTTGTGGCTCTCGCCCTTCACACCTGATCCTGCCCCACCAAAGCTGCCAGGAGCATCACGTAGAGGGGCTTCACCACTGACTCCTTCGGGCGCAGGATCAGTCCCAGGAGGGGGATGCTTGGCATTTCTTTTTGACAGTCAAATATGTTGTCTGCGCCGGTCCTCTTTCACGCTTTCCTTTTAAATACCTTTTTTTTTTTTTTTTTTTTTTTTTTTTTTAAGGTTGCATTTCAAGGGATTACCCTCCGGAGCTGACAGACAGACAGGTCTGTCGGTCTGTCTGCTTAGCACTCCATCTTTTCTGCAAATACCCTTGCTCTATAGCATGTGAGCCCAGGATTAAATGCACAGAAAGAAACAATTCACTGTGACTTGGCCTGTAAAGTCTTTTGAAAGTTAAGTTATGGCTGTTAAGTGTTAACACCATATAATGCCTGTCTTTATCGTATCTTTGCAATAAAGTGATGACATGGCTCTATTATGAGCTAGTCACATAGAAGCTCCCAAACCTACAGTATTGTAACGGCATTTAATCTCCTTTCCAAGTGCCTGAGATTTTCACACAGGCTTTGTCTGCAGCGGTTCTCTGGGATCGCCGAGCGCTCGCACTAAGGCGAGGACATTTTAAAGAGAAAAGACGAAATCATCAAGTCCACCCCCAGCTGTGCGAGGCCTGGGAAACCTCGCGCTTTCCCTCGGCCCGCCACAATGCCGCGCCGGCCTCGCCGCTGCCGCCCTACCTGTCCTCCTCCCGTCCTCAAGGACAACCGCAAAGTTGCTTATCAGCCTCTAAATCAGCCGCGGCAATAAAACGCTGGCATCCCGAGCAATAGCTTTTGTACTAATGTACTACTTTGCAATTGCTGTGCATATCCAACACATTAATGACACAAATTCATTACAACAAATGAAGACACCGGCTGGCTGGGGGCCAGCGTCGACTATGGACACACACACACATACACACACATACACCAAAAAAAAAAAGAAAAAAAGAAAGTTGCTTTTACTCCTGCCAGTTGGCAAGTTGGCGACGCGAAGCTGAATGTGGTGGATATAGAGAGCTTTTGGCGCGCGATGGGAAGAAGCGGCGGCTAACCGTAGCAGTAATGGCGCCGGGGGATGTGGGGAGTGGGAAGGGAGGCTGCTTCCCCTGCCGCCAGGGAGCGGACGGGATTTCCAGGTGAAATTAAGGAGGCAAATGGCTTCAGCAGCAGCACGACGGATTATGTAAACCGGCTCCCAGTTTTCAGGTAAGAAAAAAACTGTTCGCTAACGTGAAGGACTCATTACAACCTGGAGAAGGGGGATTTTGTCGATCTGTCGATTTATCTGTTGTTCCCTTTGTTTGTCTCTCTACTTTTGGATCCGTCTCTCTCCGTTTCCTGATCTAACGGAGCCTCGGTCTCTCCATGTGCTGCCCCTTCTCCTGGTGGTCCATTGATCTCATGTATTGACAGCGGATACGGAAATCATCGAATACCCCGGATACTTTATTGGGAGAGACTTCAAAATCTTCATGTTTAGTTTAGCAAAGGAAAGTGCAGTGCATTATGTACCAAGATCAAAGACAAGACACTCGATACCAGCGGACTGTTTAATTTAGTAACAAGAGCCAATGCCTTCTAATTAAAATTAGAGCTATTCAAATGAGAAATAGGGCCTACATTTTTAAGGATGGGGAAAATTAACCGTTGGAACAAGCGATCAAGTGAACTGATGGGTTCTGTTGCTTGCAAACAAAAATCTTCATAATTCTGCAAGTGAAATTATAATCAGCCCCGTGTTATTAGGGTAAAAGTTGAAGTTGGTTGATATTTCATGCCCCTTGTTCTACCAGGGTCATCTCAGGTGGTGTAACCGCCTGGATGTGTGCTCTGCAACCAGCTGAATGCGGGCTGGTGAATCCAGCCCGAGTCCACTTATCCACGGAGCATCAGTCCCGGTTGTGTCTCGGCAATCAGGCGATGGTGTAAGAGAGACTCTGGTTTGGAAATGTACGGTTCGGACTTGGGGATGGGCAAAATGGACCCAGTTTGTGCCGCTCCCTCTTTTCTCTCTGGAAGCGTGGCACACGGAGGGTGCAGCGCGGTGACAGGAGGTGCTCACCCACCTGCGTCGCTCCAGCTCGCGCATGATTCCATGCTGACGAAAGAGAGGAAAATGAAACGAAGGCTTAATGAGGGACGTAAGGCAGCATTTTCAGAAGGAACCCTTCACGTGAGCAAAACTCAGGCTCCTGATGTTGCGTTAGAAAATTTCCCTACGCTGCTCGACGATACAGCAGAAACGTTTAGTTCTGCAACTTCTGGATTTGAATAACGTTGCGCAGGGGGATGGCAGAGGCAGGGACCGCACTGAACCTGTCCTCGCCTCACCTCCTCCTCCTGGACCAGCAGCCGCCTGAGGTGGGAACGCGGCAGCTGCAGGGCTCCGAGCTCCCCCTGTCCTTCCTGTGGATGCGCCGAAGGTCCTCATGGCAAAAACCTCCCGTCTTCAGGTACCGAGCTGCCCTCCAGCGCGCTGTGAGAGCAGTCCAGGGTGGGACACGTTTCTGAGCAGCAGGGCAGTGCGGGCTGACGAAAGCAGAAAACAGAAGTCACCCATCAGGGCAGGTTTGCCACGCCAGGAAGGGAGATTATCCCCAAGGCAGACTTGCAAATTCCTGCACGTTTCGAAGTTCTTCTGCAACCGTGCCTTTGTGTTGGTTTTTTTTTTTTTTTTACTATGGCTGCGGATAGGAGTCAAACTCCTTGGCTGTTTTTGTTAGGAAACACCTTTTTCACCACCTCCCTATCGCAGATTCTTTTCTTTTGCCGAGAGGAACATAAATAACACGTCCCACACTAGGGCAGATGTTGAGCTGTTCCCTGACACAGCTCTGCTGGGACCCCTGCGCCGCGCTCCCAAGCACCCATTCATTTAGATACCGCAAGGCGAGAGCGGTGGTAGGAGACAGAAACTTTCTGTTCAGACCCACGAGGCAACCGAAGGCCTTCCCTGCGCAAAACGCCAGCGCGCATTCACGCTTCAGAGGGGCTTCAGGGTTTGCTACAAATTTAGCGGCAAATCCCGCTAGAATGAAGGTTGATTAAAGCTGCCAGATAATTACTCGTTTAGCTGCAGAGCGTGCGCTCGAGGAGGAAGCGTTGCAAAGCTTTCTAAAGGCTGGAAAGCCCAACGCCTCAGCCGGCGCTGCCAAGTGAACGGATGTGCCAAGTGGAGCCCCGTAATGATATCAGTAACAGTAATTATACAGAGAGGGAAGCAAACACTTACCCCATACAACTGCAAATCTGCTCCAGCCTTGTGCAACTGTGTCTCTGTGCCTCTGCCTCTAATGGGAGCTTGGCGGCGGCTGAATTGACAAGTGGGCTCTTTCTTAGGCTCCTGTGTTTAAGTTTGCCATTCCCTCCGCCCCCCCGCCCCGCTCTCTTGGTTATTTAGCTCAGGGCTTACTGGCGGCGGAGTGAATCAAGGGTGGCTCTGCTGAAGGCAGCGGCGACCCCTCTCTCTGCGTGAGCTGAGCATCCCTCCCCAGGTGTTTCGGAAATAAAGCGCTCGTGTGCCCCGGGTGGGTTGAGAGCCGGGATGCTGCGACAGCTCCGCGGTGGGATGGGGCCCTGGCTGAGCGCCGGCCTCTCCTGCTGCCCTGGGCTTGGTGAGCTTGGTGGCGGCATCGGCTCTGACCCGGGGACCAAGCTCTTGGAAGGGCAATGCGAAATGCAGGGTTAATTTAGTGAGGAAACAGACTGCTCTGCACCCGGAGGAGTTCTCTGCACTCTGGAGCCCTCAGCTCACTTCACACAGTTTTGGTAGGGATGCTGAGACGCCGGCGAGTGTTCAGCTCCTACAAGCTGGGCTCAAACCAAGGGCTTCCCGGGCTGACAGTTCGGGCTCTCAGCAAAGAAACTGTGAGCAAGGAGGGGGCGCAGCTCAGACTGGCTCCAGGAGACATCTTGGCTCCATTTACAGCCCATTATTTTAAGAATCGCTTCTGATGTGGGGGGCAAAGCATCACTTACCTGCACTATTAAGGTGAGGGCTCCCAAACTAGCGTCCATGCCAACGGTTCCCGCATCTGCCATGGTTCAGAGCTTTGGCTCCCCAACGTGTTGGGCAAAACAGAGACTGATCTGGCTGCTGCAAGCACCCCCCTCCAGAAAAACACCCCCATGGCTACCATCCCAAAGGAAGAACTGCCCTGGTACTCTGGGATTAGATGGGTGGAGTGATTGTCCTAGGCACCGTGTCATTATCTACAATTTCCAGGCCATCACAAATAGCACTTAGGGTCATTTCTCTCCTATTAGAGCGGAGCTGGGGGGCGCAGGGGGCTAAGCCAAGCATCAGGCCACGCTCAGACCTCCGAGAGGGGCTGGCTCTATTAGCACCCAAATTGCAGGCTTTCAGAAGCTGTCTTCTGAAGGGCCCCTAAATACACTCAACTCTAACTAGGCAGTTAAAAATTTTAATCTAATTGTCACCCAGACAGGCTTGTTCGTATTATGTGAGTTGGTACCTAAGCTTGTCCACTCCTTAAGTCCCTCATTTGTCTAGAAGTCAAACACACGTCAGTTTTGACATTGTACGTCAAGCTATTTAATGTACGTCCTGCTATTTAATTTCCCTCTCCCTCCTCTAGCGCTCCCGGCTTTTGCTAAGCTCGGCCTCTCTCTAACTGAGGAGGTCTTTAATGCCATGCCCAACGCACGGGGGATATAAATGCCGCTAAAGTAAAAAGCAGATGAAGTTTCTGGTTATAGAAAAACTACCTGAACGTCATTACCTGCTAAGATAATGGGCTCCATTAGGTAATTTGGCTCCATTCACGGCCCATTATTTTAAGAAAAGCTCCTGATGTAGGGGGCAAAGTATCCTTTACCTGTGCTACTAAGGTGATGCTTTCTTAAAAATAGCTGGGGTGAAACAATGGAGTGAATATGCAGTGATTTGGGAGTGCAGGGGCCAAGTCCCTATGCTGAAAGGGTTGGTTTGGGTTTTTTTCCCCTAAAACCTGTGGGTAGTTTCAGAGCTGAAAAAGACATCTATTGTAGAGTACGCGAATCCTTTTTGGAGAGTTTCATCTCCCTTCCTTGACTGCAGGAAGCTGGGCGAGTCAGACAGATAAAATTAAGCGATGTTTTTGCTTGTGAGCAACTCTATACAACGCGGGGAGCTGCAGTACAGGCTGCGGGGTGCTCGCACGGGAAAAGGAAGGTGAGTCCCTGGTAAAGCTTCGGCTTTGGCTGATCGTTTGATTCAGTCACTTTTTGGGCACAAACCTACAACACAGGTGGAAGGGGATTTAATCGGGAAGAGGGGAAAGCCCAGCCAGGGCAGCCGTTGCTATCAACAGAGCCGTGGTGACTGAACTTTACTAATGACTGGGTTTTCCTCCCCAGGGCTTACCGGAGGCTTCTCAATGAGGCTTCTGTGCTTCCATCGGGCCTGGTTTTAGGCTTCCTGCAGAATAAAGGATGCCTTCCCCTGGTGTAATGAGTGTTTACCCGGGGGTGCTGATACCGCCAGAGTCTGTCACCGCAGGATCAAAACCAGAACTGCACAGCCTCTGATAAAAAGGCCAGATGTGCCACTTTAATTAATGCAATTTGCTAAACACTGGAACAATTAAGTGCAACGCGATAGCGCAGTAATCTTTGGGGCCAGGAAGTGCCGTCCCCAAGGCATCCCCAGCTGTTGCAGCTTTCTTTTCTACTCTGCCATCTTCATAAATTCGGAAACTTAAAGGATTTGCAGGGGAGCCACAACATCAAATAAAGGAGGAGACTGAAGGTGTGCAGGCGAACAGAAAAGGAGGGTGAGGGACCGAGCACCTGCGGGTGGTTTGGACTGGGATCTGTCGTGCCGACGGTGACGGTTGAGATACACCCAGGGGCACACGCACCCGTCCAGCCCAACCCAAATACAACCCCTCGCCAACACCGAGAGACACAAACAAACGCGTGTGTAGGAGCTGAGACTACCAAATACCCCAGACAGAGCGAACGCGCGCCCAGGGTGTTGCGCAGACACCCTGGGACACATTCCCACACCCCTCTGAGACCAAACCTCGGCGCTGGGCTGAGCGCACACCATCGCCCCGTCCCCTCCCGCCCAAACCCACGGGCTCGTCCCTCGCTGCCTGCTTCCCCGGGGACATTTCCCTGTGTAAGTTCATGCAAGAAACAGAAAAGCGCCAAAGTTTCCTCTTATAGACGTGTAAATCCTCCGGGACTTCCCTGCTTAAGAACTGGAGGCCGTAAAAAAAGCAACACAATAATGAGGGGAAAATGAAGAAGTCTCTTTAAAAGCCCACAGGTTTGAGGGAAAGTGATGGGAAATTAGAGACGTGTGATAAATGGGCTAATTTCCCTAACTGACAACCCAGACAGCTCGATGCAAAAAATAATGTTTGGGTTCGATTTGTGTTCCCCCCCCCGCACCGTACGTAAGCGTGGCGGGGGGGGAGTGTATGCACACTGGCGGTAGGGATGATGTTGCTTTTATATCGTAACGCACACACGTCTCTCTCTGCCATCCACGAACAAAACTGTCTGCAAAAGGGAAAATGCAATCAGAAAAAGTACTTTGAACAAACTTCTGGTTTTTTTTTTTTTCCCCAGGTTTACACTAGCCCAATTTTCCACCTCTCCCTGAATGCTCACACCATCCAGTTATCAAACGGGTGTCTTCCATTTTGGGGGGGGGGGGGAGCCCTTCTATGTCAGAAAAGCAAATAGCGGTGGGGAAAACGGGAGGGAAATGGTGGAAAAAGGGTTTTCCCCTAATTTCCACAATAACTGCAAGGCCAGCGCCTCTGGGGTGAGGCAGTCACAGAGACGGCTTGTGCCTGGGACCACCGAGGGCTTGGCTGATTTGGAGAAACAGTGAAAATGAGCAGCGCCCATCCGTGTCCCACCTCTGCTGCCCGGGGAGCGGGAAGGATAACAGCGGACTTCGGTGATATTTCTAAGGCAACGGATTTTTTTGACACCCTTCCCATAAAAAGAAAAAACCTGGCCAGCGAAGATGTTTTGCAAATTCACCTTGAAGGAACTTCATGAGATTCTATGGGTTGAAGATCCCGTTCCTTATCCCTGCACACATTTGCTGGGCTTTTCAGGCCTGTGCTTTCAGCGCGACAGGATTCAGTTTTTCAGTTCAAAATGGAATCTAATTTCCAAACTTACTTCAGTCCAGGTAACCAAGACCACCCAGATGTCCTAACTAAAACGGATTATTTTGCTTGCCTTGAACTTCTTCTTTTTCCCAGAAAACCGAATACAATAAATCTGCTACTTTATATAGGACGAGTGCAACATTTCACTGGCTCCATCAGAATGCCCAGTCAAGAAGCAAGAAGACTCCGAATTTGTGACACTTATTTAGAAAAATACTTACGCTTTTTGTTTGTTCGTTTGTCGTCTTCATCTTTTTGCAGCGTTTTCGATCTGAGGACAATTAAAAAACATCACAGCAAAGACAAGAGGGAGCGTTGCCCTCTTCCAGCCTGCTCAGAGGGGGGAAGGCTCTTGTGAACTTAAGTGAGTTTGACAACCTTTAATATAAACAGCAGAGAAATCTTGAAAAAAAAGAGGAGAAAATGGGAAGAAAAGTTCCCGAGAAGCTCTGCGAAGGATTGTCACCACTTCTTGCCCAGTACAAATGAGAAGGACGAAGGAGTGTCATTAGGTCTTGGGAAGCAGCATGGGCTGGCTGGGAGGCAGAACAGCACCGTGGCAGAATTTCCATTTCATGGAAAAATAAGGAAAAAAGCAAAATGGCTGTGGCCATTGTTCACCTGCAGAGAACGATTACTACCATCCTGAGAGAGCAACATCCTGGGAAGAGAGTGATGTTGAGATGGATAACCTGCCCCACGATCATGCCTTGCCCGTGAAGAAGAGCCATCACATGCCACCAGAGGGAAATGAAAGCATTAGGTGATGATTGATTTAGGGCATAGCTGTGCTCACCCCTGCGAGAAGACAGGGTCCTGTGAAGATCATACATCACTCAAGTCCTGCTTGATATCAAAGGCCTTGGGGGGGGTCACCCCAAAGCAGTGCCAAGGGCGAAAACAAGTTCACAGGGGACAACAGCGTCTGGTTGGCGGCATCTAGGCCTTAGGTGAGGCAATGGTTCCCAGCCTGGCTGGAGTCTGTGTTGTAGTCTTTTCACAGCCCATTTCCCAAAGTACGTGTGATTACACTGATGTGATCCTTTGAAATATTTGGATGCATGTCCCTCTCCCATGGGGGTGATGTGATAGAGAGCAGCCCTGCGGAAAAGGACTTGGGGTTACTGGTGGATGAAAAGCTGGACATGAGCCAACAATGTGCGCTGGCAGCCGAGAAGGCCAATAGATTCCTGGGCTGCATCAAAAGAAGCGTGGCCAGCAGATCCAGAGAGGGGATTCTGCCCCTCTGCTCTGCTCTGGTGAGACCCCACCTGGAGCACGGTGTGCAGCTCTGGAGCCCTCAGCACAAGAAGGACATGGAGCTGTTGGAGCGGGGCCAGAGGAGGCCACAAAGATGATCCAAGGGCTGGAGCCCCTCTGCTGTGAGGACAGGCTGAGAGAGCTGGGGGGGTTCAGCCTGGAGAAGAGAAGGCTCCAGGGAGACCTTAGAGCCCCTTCCAGTCCCTGAAGGGGGCCTACAGGAAGGATGGGGAGAGGCTGTTTGCAAGGGCATGTAGCGACAGGACAAGGGGCAATGGTTTAAACTAGAGCAGGGCGGGTTTAGATCAGACATTAGGCAGAAGTTCTTTACCCTGAGGGTGGTGAGACACTGGCCCAGGTTGCCCAGAGAGGTGGGGGAGGCCCCATCCCTGGAGACATTCAAGGCCAGGCTGGATGAGGCTCTGTGCAACCTGATCTAGTTGAAGATGTCCCTGCTGACTGCAGGGGGTTGGACTAGATGGCCTTGAGAGGTGCCTTCCAACCCAACACATTCCATCATTCTATATAAAAGACTCTGGATTAGATGCAGACAGATCCAGGGAGAGGTAAAGCTGTACCGTAGCCCTATAACTGCTCAGAAATGGGCTCTTTTGGGGTGAAAACAGTTCTGAGCATGTCCTTGAATTCTGAGTGGTACATTGGAGGCTGGGATTTATGAAGAATGAATTGATAAGTCAAGCTGGGTGATAGCTGTCACTTTATTACAAATGACGACACAGGTCTTATTGTTTCCCCAGTCCAGGGGAGACCATCCAGCTTGACCATCACTTTTAGGGTTCAAAGTCTGGGTTGTCCTTCCCCACCTCCCAGGAATGTCCATGGGACACAGCTCCAGAAGCCATCTAGCCTGGTGGTTTGGAGTCCCTCCAGGAGGATGGGCTTTGGAGGGAAAAACGGAAGCACAGGTGGGCATGTCCAGCCATGGGTGGATGTGCCCTCAGCTGGCCTGTTGGTTGGACCCAGCTGGAGGAGAGCCTTGCTTCTAGCTTCACAGCAGGGCTGGTCTTCAGAGAGGACCGAAGTAGCACTGTATGTGCCAAGAAACATGCCTTGATTGTACCAACTGCAAAAAAGGGTCCATGGAGCCAGCAGCAGGGACTGAGCAGAGGGGCTGGGATGCCACGTTGGATTTGGGTGTTGAAACTCCTCTGAGGCACCTCAATCCTCTTTTGCATACGGCTTTAAGCATCTTTGAAAGTAGGAGGTAAACTCCTAGGCCACTTACTTAGATTAAAAGGCCCTTTTGGACCAGAGCGATGGTTGACAGAAGGGTGCACATCTGTCTTGTGAAGGCGAGAGAGTGTGCGCGCACGTGCGCACGTGTGTGTCGCCGCATAACTCAGAGCCAAACCCCCAACCTGACTTTGAAAGTCTAAACCTGCAATTCCTTTCCTATACCACCCCACTGGTTTCAGGGAAATGCTACCTTTCAAGTAGGATAGGAAATTAAAGGAAATTAATATGCTACTCAGCAAGATTAATTAATTAGCTAATGTGCATACATCACTTAAGAACCGTAAAGCCCTAGATAACTTTTTATGTCTGAGGAAATATAGTCTAAAGTGGTTCAATTCCAGTCCGGTAAAGCTCACATCGATTAGGGAAGCTGATCTGGAGAGGAAGGTGCAGAGAGAGAAGCGGTGCCAGCGGCTACCTGGTAATCACGAGATGGAACAGAAAAGCTGCCGTCTCCCGGATGAAGGACTTGAGGTTACAAGATCATAAAACACGGGAGTCCATAAAGTTTCCGAGTTCTGAAGGCATGCCTTAAAAGTTAATATCGTGCAGTACCAGAGCCATAACAACAAGTCACCTAGAGCCATTTATTATTCATTGAGAGTCACCCTCACTACGCATACCCCAAAAGTCCTTTAACGTCTCAGGTACGTTCCTCTTATCTAAAGGAGATTTACGGGACTATTATTGCGTCTTAAGGAAATGCCAATCAATTATTTTAACATTAATTTCTGCCATTTGAATAACTCTCCCAAGACACAGACTGACCATATTTAACGGTGTAGCTGTTAAGCTGCAAGAGATGTCATTTCCCCCTTGGTAATTGGACATTGTGTCAGCCGTGCTGTCGATAACGGCTGTATAATACAATTATAGTTGTATGTTAAATTGCCATGTATTTCATATTATAGCCATGTGTTATGCCTCTAAACATCCTCTGGAAACCTTTTTACATGCTATTCTGGACAGAGGACTGGCCTGACATGAAATTCATCGTGTTTCAATTTTAACTAAAGGGAATTAGTTGCTGACACTCCCCTAAAGCACGATAGGGACTGGGTGCTCCATCGCTTTCAGCCCTGAAAAATCACTCTCCTCTTCAAAATGGATACATGGCTCTCAATGCTTTTAAATTACAGCTGACCGTCTTCTCTTGATTGTTTAAAACGGATTGGTTTCTTTTTTTCAAGCAAACCAATATATTATATTAAAAACCCCAAAGAAATTACCCCTGGGTGACTTTGACAATCCAACCCCGAATACAATCACGGTGATTCTTTAGGAGGCACCTTGTGTCTCTGAGATGTGCTTTACCGTTTGACTCTGAACAGTATCCATCTATCTCTACATTTATCTCATGCATCAATGGAACAGCTCTTTCCTTAACGACCACTTCTGCACGCTGCCTCCTCCAGCACCCCTTTGCAGCAGGACCTTCCCTTGTCATTCATTAACAAATTAATCCTGTTCTCCTGGATTTCATTCCTGGCACCACTGACCAGATGTAAAGTGACAAGTGGAGTGAATGGTGGCACCTCTCCTTCTCCTAATGTATTAGGTGCCCTTCAACGAAAATGCTCTTTAGAGCAAGGAAAAACTCTCCACCAGCCCTGTGACACTCATCTGTTCTGACGAGGAGACTCGGCAAGAGCACTCACCGCATCAGAACGGGCTGTGCAAGAAAGCCAGGCTGAGACACGGCAGTTGGGGGCTTCAAAAATGAGGTGGTGGGTTCCAATGCTACTGAAGTGAGGGACCATCAATGAGGGACACTTGCTGCCTTCCTCACAGGTCTGACCCATGCTCTCCTGCTCTTCTTGCTTTTTCTGACGCTCCAACCTTGATTTTTGCTGAAGTTTAAGGCCAGGGGCTTTCTCCTCCACGGGCAGAGGGTATGGACGATTTGCTACATCGTCTTCACATCTTCTCTCTTTCTTTATTTTAGGGCTGTGTTCTTTCTTTTCCAGAATGAGCAACTGCAGCCCATTCTTGTAGGTGAGGATTTCTGGGCCTCTAATGGCATTTACTTGTTGCTTTGAACCAGCACTCTTGCCCCAGACCTCGGTTTTGAGATGAAGTGCCCCAAACTGGAGACTCCCTGACCAGCCTGGAGCAGACTGGAGGCAGGCCCTGCTCCTTTGTGTGTGGGATACAGCGCCTAGCACGAACGGGAGCTCAGCCGGGGCTGGTGATCCTGCTTGTGCCCAGTGAATATCCCAAGGGGAGAAGAGTTAGCAAACAGCACCCAAACCTTTAGCGGTTCATACCCGTGGGATGGACGGTCTTCATTTCCAGGTCAAGCCTTGCAGAACCAGGGAAAATGCAACCAAAGCTAAGTGTAACGCTCCATTCAAACTGTGCAGCCGACTGCGTTTTACTGATACCTAAAACGACTGCGGGAAACGAACCTTACAGCTGTTTGCACAGTTGTAGATAAGGTGTCACTGCCTCCCTTCGAACCCAAAAGGTGTTTTTCCTGTGAGTTGTATCTAGTGAATAAAATGGTAAGAACAAGCACAAAGAGAAGGAGAGAAGCATCCGCCTTTGGAAGTTGCAGCGGTCTTTGGGCTGGATGCTTTGGGCCCTATAAAGTCGTGTCGCTCTGTTAACTTAAAAAAAAAAAAAAAAAGAAAAGAGCAGGTTGGTCTACCAGAGCTGAGCGTCTGAGCTTTCCGATGGAAAATAATCAGTGAGCGGGAGCTGCAGAGGCAGAGTTAGACGAGTTTGCTTTGCTAGCTGAGATTTTGCAGAATTCTTTTCAGCCCAGGAGGAATTAAAGCTGGACACCGAGGTCTTTCAAGTAAAATCTTACTGAGAGCAGAACCGGCGGTGCTTACCTTCCGCAACCGGCGTCCAGCTCCCCAGCACCCTCCTATCTGCACAGCCTTGCCGAACAGCAAAGCGAGGAAGACTTCTGCTCTTCAAAGGGCCCTTTCTTCTGCTTGATTCCGTACTTTTAAGGTGTGATTATAGTGTATCTCTATAGGCACCTTCCGCAATGTCAGAGTTTGATATTCAAAGGAGAATGGGTGCTGCCTTTCTCAGGCTTCCTGGGGTAGAAGGCATTGGCTTGGAAAACAGTGAGGGTGGAGGAAGGGTAAACAGTTTTTGGAAATTCCTCCCTAATTGTTTTTCTACTCAATCATTCAATATTTTGAAGGCAAAAGTGTTAAAATCAGAAGAAGAAAAAAAACCAAACCAAAAAAGAATCAGTCATATAGGGGGTGGAGGAGAGGTGTAATACTAACCACCAAAATTTGGACTTTCAAAACTTTGATGAAATGTAAAATGCGTGAGACACCTTCAACCAACTCTTATAATAGAAAGAACAGTAAAATCCCTTCTAGAATAGATGCAGATGGTATCTCACGGCTACTGCAACTGTTCTTTCCAGCGCCAGAAATTATTTGGATATGGAGTTTTTCTGTATTTTTCTGGATGTAGATTCTTATCTTTAGAATCCCACTCCAAATCTTGAGCTGGAAGGTCTCCCAAGGTGACCGAACCACACGTTCTGCTTGGAGAAATAAGAAACGAATGCTGCTTCTCCTCAGCCACAAGTCTCCATTAAAATGAGAGTATCAACTAAACTACAAAACCAGCCAGAATTTGCCAAATCAGTGGAAATTTTGCCATTTCCCTCATTTTCAGTGAGTTTAGACTTTCAGGAAAGCAGGAGACACTCCAACGCCATTCGACTTTGTTGTGAAATTTGTTGTACTCCTGAAACAAATCCTGCTGTACTCCGCAAATGACACGTTAGCTACTGGCCCGAGACCTTTCCTATCTCTCTCTGTTTAGTCCTGGCAAGCTGGCAAAGCTCGTGGTGTTCTTGAAAAGACATCGCAATTGCTGGAACGTATCAGGTGGGAAAAGTTCTTCCAGTACGGGGTAATTCTGCAACATCTACAGACACACAGATGAACGGACGCATGAACTCTGTGCGAATGTATTTGTTTGGTTTCCTTTCACTGTTCCTGGATTTGGAACCCCCATTTTTTGGATAAGTCTATGTATTGTGCCAAAGTCATGTCTCGCACTACTTACATTTCCCTGTAGAGAACGCCAGAGTCCTTGGAGCCTTCCCTCCTTCCTCCTCCTTCGGGAGGGTGCTCAGCTGGCAGGACCCAAACACTCTCCTCACTGATATAATCAAGATGTCGCAGTCACGCTGACACCGCGACACCTGAGATGATTATTCACATTTGCGTGATGTTATTAACTTATCCCACCGGCTGGAAATGCTCTGGAGAGCTCTGCACAGAGCTGGGTTTTGGTGAATGTCTGGGTTGTACGCTCAGCAGCTTATCTGCCAACCCAACACCCTTGTCAGTCCAGCTCATTCACTATCCTATGAACATTGGAAAGCGACTTTCCCTTTCAAAATGCAGAGATTGCCTGTAAACAGTCACAACGCAGCCATATTTGTGCCCTATTTACCCCTATTTGCTCAAAGTAGGTCTTGACTCCCATCAGCTAATCTAACCCATCCTTTCAAGCTCCCAGATGAGATGGGCATGGAGGGGAGATATCCCACAAACCAAGACGCTGCTAAACCAAACTATTGTCAGCGATGCCCTGGTTCACCCGTTGCATTGACCTGAGCGGAGTCATCCCGCACTTGTGCTGGTGTAACCGAGAGCAGGATATGACCCAGCGGGAGCGGCGCATGCTCTGCCAAGGGCATTGCTCAGCCGCCGACCTTGACGTGGGGTTTCTCTGTGCTTAGGGAGGCAGTCACATGTAAGAATCAGCAATGAATCTCCTTATTCTTTAACCAAATTAGTGTCAAAGAAATTGGGTTTTGGGGGGCCCCCTCCCAAGGTTTGCTAACCCCCCTCACCTCCGCCTTTGTTTGATACATCAAGGGCAGAAACAGGAGACCTGAAGAAACAGAAAATTTTAACTACTCTTTTTTTTCACTCGGTTTTCCTTTCTTCTTCCCCAAGGACGGTGTCTGGGACATTCTCTTCTTCATTTCTGTTTTACCTTCCCCTCTAGCCGTGGGAGGACAGATGCCCTTGGAAAGAATAAACAGGAAGGGCCAGACCTGCCTCTGGTGTTAACCACTGCTGTTCCCTGGAGTCAACAGTCACAAATCCTGGCCCATGTCTGCACAACAAGCCTTCAGGCAGAAGAAACAGCCTGAAACACAGTGAGCTGAAACACGCTCTGACACCCTCTGACCAGCCTGGCTGCAGACCAGCCGAAAAAGCCAAGGGTTTTTGTTAGGAGAATCTTAATTCAGCTTTCCTGGGACCATGGGAAAGGGCTGTCTCCTTGGGGCCAAACATGGGTGTCTTTTAGATCTGTGCTCCCAGCAAGAGGCTGGAATAATTCATTATTCAGCCTCAGCCTTCACGTTTTTCATGACCTAAGACCCAACAAGGCAACAAATGGTTTCCCCTTGGCTTGACCAGATGTAATGCACAGCCGGCATAGGGTCCTCTGAGGAAAGTGCTGCTGCTGAGTGGTGGGACCATCCACCATACAGCCAGGGTGAAGGACCATCCTCCTTACAGCCAGGATGGGAATTCTGCTTTACAACCTGTCAGCATTCAGATCTGGGCCCAAAAGGTACCAGGTGTGAAGTGCTCTTGAGCAAATACCAGCTTTATGTCTGAAAAATGGTTCTGGTTCATAAAGTTAGGAATGGTTTCCAATGAATCTAGGGCAGATTGATGGTTTCGGCATAAATTTATGTCCCTGAGCTATTTCAAGCAGCAGCTATTTTGGATTTTTCTCCTTCCAGCTGCGGCTGGAGGTGTTGGTTGAGCCCCGTTGCACCAGATGCCACCAAACAAACGTGAAGATGTGTGTGCAATCTGGGCTGAGCACATCCTTTCTTCAGAGGACTCAGAGACTCACCAGCAGCTCTGGGAGCACAAGACATGTCTCACACCACCCCATATCCAACCCCCCGCATGGTGCTGCCCTTCCCAAGCTTCTGACAACCGATCAAACCCTCTGGTCTTTGAAAATACAGGCATGCAGCTGCAGAGACTGGAAACCTAGTAGGTTGATTTTGGCTCTAGTGGCAACAGAGATGTCTCCACAACCTAAATGCCCAAAGAAACACAACTCCTCCTTGATACTTGCAGATGTGACCCAGCTCAGAGAATCACAGAACGGTTCGGGTTGGAAGGGACCTTAAAGATCACCTAGTTCCAACCCCCTGCCCTGGGCAGGGACACCTCCCACCAAACCAGGCTGCTCAAAGCCCCATCCAGCCTGGCCTTGAACAGTTATGTGAAAACACATCACGTGAAAGCAAACGTCTCTGGGCTCAAACACTCAAAGCGTTGCACAACTTTGTCATATGTGAATGGTGGAAGACCCTGTTGTGCTCCCAAGCGTGTGAGCACCAGCTGTATGTGTGTATGGTGCGTACAGGCATGTTTCCCGAACCAAAGAATGATCACGTTGTACATCTGCGAACCTCGTAGCATCCACTCAGCACTGCAAAGCAGTGATCTAATAAGGATCACGAGCAGGAAAGTTACCGCGTCTGCTATTAACATTTAGAAGGTAATCTCCTTAACACCGTAAATGCTAACTACTCTGGCATGCCCTTGACAGGTATAATTGTCTGTAGTCCTGTAAAAAATAATAGCCATCTGGCAGAAAGTACCGACGCTGTGAGAAGAAAAAGAAGATGGGGGCCAGCAGGAGACCAAAGCAAATTCCCCAGCACAGGTTACCTTGGGGCTATTTGATTGCCTGGCAATCTGCTCATGTCCCTCTTTTCAGCTGCTTTCGATGTCATGGGAGGAGCATCTTTCAGGTTTAGCCTTACAGCCAGCACAAGTCCTGTCTGAATTTATTACAGACAAGGAAGCAGAAATACTTCTGCTTCGCTGGAACTGACAAACATGAAAAAAGAGCTAGCCTGGTGGAGATCAAACCCATGGGTTGCATAAGAAACCTTGCTCGGTTCTTGAAAGAAGTGTATCGCCCACCTAATAGTACGCTGTATATCATCTGGCGCTTGCAAGGAATGACCTGCCTGGTCCTCAGCACCTCTGGCTCTCCTCATCATTATAGCCCTTGTAAAAAATGGCATATTAAGTGCAAAGACCAACAGTCCTGGAAAGGAAACGATCCCTGTTATTCACAGAACCAGAGCACTACAGGCAGCCGAATGCAAGCTTCTCCCAGGGCATCTCCTGGCTTCAACCTTGATCCATAGAGCTCTTTCTTGGGGTAAAGAAATAATCTGGCTCAGACAGGTTGTTTATTAACTGGCCTTTCTGCTAAGACTGACGAAAAAGCCTGTGGAAATTGTGGGTACTGGTAAAGCAGGAACATTTTGCAGCAGGTGCCAGGCCAAGACGCGCTGTACAGCGGCTGCTGACCCACCAACAGTTGGCAGCGAACTGAGCAACGTGCAGAGTATCGTCTGCAATGCACATCGGCCTTTGCTGCGACCACCCTGCCCGTGGAGGGAGGGCAGAAGGATGTGGAAGGAGGGAAATCCCCCAGCCAAAGCTGTTCCCGGGCTCTGACAGAAACCAGGAACCCTGATAACTCAGAAACAAACGGTTTTCATCCAAATTCCATGACCCGAGATACCCAAACAAGTTCAAATCATCTTCCAAAAGTCATTCGCACTTGACAACCCCGCTTCTGAACTTCACTGAGGTTATGGCCAGATTTTCACTGGAGCAGTGGAGCAAAATCTGTCCCCAAACTGTGAGAAAAGAAATTTGAACTTCTGTGTAAATTAAGAGCTGTATTTGCAGGTTGGTCTGATCTTTGCTGGCAGTTTTACCTTTGCAGCTCTAAAGAAGTGCTGAGTTCACCCATCCCAGTGATGGTGAGCTGGCATCATTTCACCTTCTGGTCCATTTTTGAGGAAAGTGCCTGTTCTCAGGTTTACCTGGAATCTCCCTGTGGCTTTTTAATACCCCCCAAGGCAACAAAAGAGGATGGTCTCTGTTATAGCGAAGTCTCTCGAGGATGGCTTGACTGCAGTTAACGACAACAACAACTACCAGAGCAACGCAGAAGAATTTAGGGAGGAAAAGAGCACGTTTCACTCCTTGCTCTCAGAGAAGTTGATCTTGTCTTTAACCTCTGGATGAGCATACATGAGCTACAGATCGAAGACATCTGCTATGAGACAGCTGGATTCACGTGGCCGAGCTGTCGTCCTCAACCTTCAAACCAAGCCACGCCAAAGAGAAGGTGCTGCGCCCCATCACCTGCCTAATTCCTGCCTTGCCGAAGGTGAAACCTGAAATCTCTCTAAAGTGAATCCACTTTGGCCAACACCACGATGCCACCCCAGCGCGGAGGTGGGCCAGGCTTTAGGGCCGCCTCACTCACGAGACCTCTCTTATGCAATTTTATGGACGCCAACTCACTGCCAGGTTCTGAGAATCATTTTATAAATGACATATGACCTAATTTTACATTTTTTTAATCTGCAGAGTAGGTGTTCAGGACTAAGACGGTCACATGAAGCAGTTGAACGGCTCAGCCCTTTTACAGCCTGCCAGCTGATAGGTGGTGCTCCAGCTGATCCTAAATGTCTCACACTGAAAGTCTCACAGGAGGATTTTCTCCAAAGGATTCATATTTAGCCCTGTAATTCCCCCGAAATTACTTTCCCTGACCCCATTTAAGAGTTTTTTGAAGGACACCGACACTTGCTTTTCAGATTTTCATCTAATCCTTCTCCCGCTTTGCATAAATCAGGAGTAACTGCACTGAAGTCTGTGTCTCCCACAAGCATTAGCAAAACTGCTCAAACCACCAAGATTTATTTCAAACACTGGCTTCAGTCCTAGCGATAAGTAACTTGCAGCGTGGCAATTGCTCCTCACTTAAAGGACCACGGCACGGTGTTTGCTCATCTGGGTCTTCCTGCGTGTCTGCCGGGGGTCTGCTCCCCGGGGGTCTGCCCGACTCCCTGCCCCCTGCCCAGCCTCCTATTCCAGTACTGTGTGCCATCATCCCTGAGACCGCTGCTCCTGGGTTTCATGGGGTTGAAACGGGCCGGTGGGACCCGGGGGGACGAGCAGGCAGAGCCACGGCAGCCTCTGCGGCAGCTCAGGGACAGAGCAACGGGTCAGAGACGTGAAGCAGAGTCCATGGTTCAGATTTGGGCAACGCTGACTTCCAGGGATTCATCCAGCCACAGCTCCATTACATGGGTTTTCATTATGCGTTAGCTACATCTGTCTGCCTCGCTGCCCTGAGCCACTGTTTCGATCATTGCCAAAATCCATTGCTGGGAAGATTTGTTTTAAACACGCTGCTATTCTCAGGCTGGTTTTGTTGAGCTTCTAAGCTCAACATCCAAGGCTGTACAACTCTAACCTTACACATCCCCACGCTGTCCCCGCTGCTGGCTGCCACTGGGGTGACACCAGATAGGGGACTTCATCTCGCTTTATTAGATGAAGAGTAAAACGAGCCACCGCAGAGCCAAATGCACCTCTTAATTTAACTGTGTTAAAATCAATGCTGTTACCGTGGCTTGATTCATCCCATCGGCTTTACAGCCCAAAAGAACTGGGTGATATCGAATGGCCATTATCTGCTGGCAAAACTGGGGACCGCTTCAGCTGCATGGCCATCCTCCCATACAGCAGGATCCTGATGCTTCCCGCATCGCCTCCCTTCCTCCAGTGGCATCGTCCAGCTACTAAAGCCCACGACATAGACCTCATCTTCTCAACGGGGCCCCTCCTTGTCCGACTGACGATCTGCCTGCGGGCTCCCACGAGTCCCATTCAACGCAGCCACCACCTAGAGCATCTTGTAAACCAGCCCCCTTTAGGAAAACTGCCTTTCCAGGGAGGTTTGTGGCCCTTTAAAAGTGTGCACTAACATTTTGTTAAGCAGGCGGCAGGGGCTGAATTGCAGCTCAAACAGGTAATTAAACGGCAATCCATCCGCAGCCCAATTTACGCCGTTCCAGCTGAATAGAGCGTATCCAGGCTTCCATGGTGGTATAGCCCTCATTGCGTGTAAACCCAGTTCTACTGCCTCCATCGGTATCACCTGTATCAAAACCACGATTTAAAAAAAAAACCAACCACCCTACACATTTGAACAACGAAAGGAACAGAAACTAAATCTTTCCAGTTTACCGGAACATCACATCCCTGCTCCAGGGCTCGGGGGGACTGGGGAGAACGTGAGCCATTTTCCAGGGTTGTTGCACATGCACAGATGAAGACACAAACACAGCAGCACAGGCCCCTCAGAGCAACGCCTCTGATCTCTATCAGCTTAGAAATGTTACCTGCACCAGGGAGGATTTTTTGTCTGGGTTCCTTTGCGCTACAATTAACTCCAGAGTGGCTCTGAAAGGTCGCGCAGCTGGGGACAGGCAACAACCCTCCTGGTACGCGCTGCTGAATTTTGTAATACCCTGCACAGGCAGGCGACTTCTGCCCTGCCAACCCACGGCAGCGCACCCGGCTAATTCCAGTAAAGGCCTAGTTCACCCAAAGGTCGAAACCCCTCGGGACCAGCTCGCCACCGGCCTGTCCCCTGGGCAGTGGGTGGCAAAGGCGATGCAGGCAGATGGAACCAATCCGTCCCTCTCCCCTCGTGGCGGGGCAAAGGATAACGCATGGCGCAAGGCAAAAATAAACAGCAGAGCAAATCAGGTGATGTGATCTCCCATAGATATTCAGTGTATGTATGTAGATACAAATACACACACCCTCTCCTCTCCTCTCCTCTCCTCTCCTCTCCTCTCCTCTCCTCTCCTCTCCTCTCCTCTCCTCTCCTCTCCTCTCCTCTCCTCTCCTCTCCTCTCCTCTCCTCTCCTCTCCTCTCCTCTCCTCTCCTCTCCTCTCCTCTCCTCTCCTCTCCTCTCCTCTCCTCTCCTCTCCTCTCCTCTCCCTCTCCTCTCCTCTCCTCTCCTCTCCCCTCCCCTCTCCTCTCCTCTCCCTCTCCTCTCCCCTCCCCTCCCCTCCCCTCCCCTCCCCTCCTCTCCTCTATCTCATCATACCCTATCCTAACCCATCCTACCCCATCCCATCCTACCTTATCCTATCCTATCCTATCCTATCCTATCCTATCCTATCCTATCCTATCCCATCCCATCCCATCCCATCCTCTCATATCCTATCCCAGCCAAGCCTAGCCTAGCCTATCCCATCCTCTCATATCCTATCCCATCCCATCCTCTCCCATCCCATCTCATCTCATCTCATCTCAACCCACCCTATCCTATCCTATCCTATCCTATCCTATCCTATCCTATCCTATCCTATCCTATCCTATCCTATCCTATCCTATCCTATCCTATCCCGTCCCATCCCATCCCATCCCATCCCATCCCATCCCATCCCATCTTGAGGCAGGGATTCAGCATCTTACGGAAACGGGTTCCCTGAGCTTCCTCATCCCCTCCTGGAATTTGTCTCCCTTAAAAAACCCCCCACACCATTTAGCCTGACAGCAAAAGGCCGTTCCGGAGGGGCTGGTGGGGATGCAGGGAGGGCTGCGGGTGGGAGCGCGCTGTGCCGGCACACGTCCAGGGAGGGTCCAGAACCGCGCTGTGGGTCAGATGTGGGGGTGCTTTGGCAGAGCCCCGTGGGGACGGAGGCTGGGGTCTGCCGGGCAGGGCCGAGGTGTACCTGGCTCCCTGCCTGCACTCCCCCCCAGTCTCTGCCGGTTTAACGAACACCACATTCACACAAAGTGTGAATAGCAAACGGAGGGGGGGGCGGGTAAAAACGCACTCGGGATAGAGAAACGTGTGACAAAAGCTGCACATATTTTCATCAACCAAAGGCCAGGACATAATAATAATCACTTTCCCAGCCCGGAGGAGAAGAACAAGACCAAGGGTTTCTTTTCAGAGCAGCTGAGACAATGGTGACAAAGGGCCACACAAGGTCAGTGACACTTTTGCAACTCATGTCAGCTGAGGAGCTGGTCCTGATCTGTCATCTCCCTGCTGATCACTGACAACTGAGACCACGAGGCACAATCCGCCTCTGTGTTACCGAGCTGCAGAAACCTCCCCGCGCTCAATGGGGCTACACAACGCGGCGGCAAATGAGACGGAGCTCTGCTGCATTCAAGTACGGGGCTGCTTCCCTCCCTCCGCTTTGGTGACTCGCCGTGATTGTCACATCGCTCTTCCCCCACCCCTGCGCCTTCATCAGCCCCTTCGGCTCATTTGCATGGCTGGGAAGGGAGAGAAACTCTGCAGTTGCTGACTCTGTGGACAATGTCCTAAGAAGTGCCATTAGTTGGCATGCAAATTTCCCCCCGTCGTTCAGCAAGGGCTTTGGAGGCACAGCGCTCGACAGATATTTTTACAGCCCTGCTTGAAAGAAACAAAGCAAGAAGTGGCAACTCCTAAAAGAAGCGGCAGCTCTTTTCTATTTGAGGTCCCTGCCAGGTATGCAGCAAAAATCCTTCTCAAGTCGCTGCTGACCAGCTGGGCTTTGGCCCTCGGAGCTTGACGCTCCCTTTGGTCCTTTCAGCGCCGAGGTCTGTGTCAAGACAGGACATCCCCGCTGCCACCTGGGCACAGCAGGGGATGGAAAACCTGCAGGAGTATTTCACAACGCGTCTGACACCCAGCCGGGTGCCAGCCGGCAGATTATCAAATGTGGGTCTAGACATTTCTTCCTTCTCCTTTTTATAAGGCTTGGTCGAGGAGGGGAGGTGGTAATTCCAGATCTATGCCCAGGATTGCGCGAGTGGTACGGAGCCAGAGGTATAAACAGCTGACAGGTAACACCCCGACTGCCTTTAACATGCCCTGAGCTCCTAAGCAGGAAAAATGGAAGTATTAGGACTAGTTTGCCTTCAGCCTTCAGCACTGGTTCTTTCCTCGGACAGAACGACACATTTCCAGAAGAAAGGGTCTGGTGGAGCTCTTCAAACACACAGAGGCAGATCCTCACCCACAGAGTCAGAGGAAGGCTGTGGATTTGCCCCAGCTACATGTTTTGAGAGCTGGGGCAAAGAGATGGTGAATCAGCACCTGAGGCTCACGTGTTTGCTTCGTCCTTTCTTCCAAGTGGAAAAACACACGAAGGAGTGACTGGGAGAGGACCCTTCCCAACGCCAGTGTCAGGGGCTCAGGACGGGCAAAACGTATTAGGGTTCAACCTCCATGTCAGGCTGCAATAGCCTAAAAAGTCACCCACCCCAGATCATCCTCTCTTCATGTACATGGACAGCCTCCATTCTTACAGATCTTCAACAGCCTTTCATCAGAAATTCACGGTCAGAGCTCCCAACAGGACAGAGCGGTGGGGTGGACACAAGCTGTCTGCGTCCTGCCCAGGAATATGGGCCGGGCAGGAGAAGAAGACACTCCGCCAGCAGAGGTGGTGAAGCAGCAGATGGGCAAAGGTCATCTGCACCCACCTACCTGCCTTTGAGGCCCCATCATTAGAGACGTACAAAGGACTGTTGTCATTGACAACAAAGTCTTGTGCCTGCCCAGGAGATGAGGGTGAGATGGGCCATGCAGCCAACCCTCCAAGTCACCAAAGCCGGGCAGCCCGTTGCACCCTCTCCTTTGAACGGCCAGACATGGATCCCATCTAAGTCCGTTTTACGGCACGTAACACCACTTATTACAGAGTCCTTACTTATGAAAGTGTCTCAGGTGCTTTGAACTCTTTTTGCAAGTAAAGTCATTTTCCAAAGTGGCATAAACGGAGGTTGCATCCCTTACTGTCCTGCCAGGTCCCCCCATTTGCAGCCCTCAATTCCTCCCAAAAAGCGGCAGCTCGTACTGTAATTCCCGGGATGAAAGCACCCAGCCTTTGTGCTCCCCATCGCAGCAACTTTCCAAAGTATGTGTCTGCCAGCGAAAGAAACACTTTAATGTTTGCAATGCGAGAGGAACTGTTTATACCCCATTCTGATGCTGTGTTTCACTGGGGTGAGAGACAGCTCTGGGCAACGAGGGATTAAGGGGGTCCATTGTATCCTTTTCTGATGTTGCCCACCATTCGCTGCCATTTGCATACATCCCGCATGCAGGATCCGGGGGCATGGAAACAGCCACCCCACCTGCTCCCGCGGCCGGGCATCGCCGGGCCGGGGGCCGCTTTGAACAGATTTTGGGGGAGACGATTGGGCACGGGGAGAAGGGTTGAGTGCGTGTCTGCGTGGGGAAGGTAGGAGAGAGGGGGAGGTGGCGGGGGTGGGGGGAGAGAAACAAGAGTAAACATGAATTGGGAGGATTTTCAAAGCCGGCAGAGGGCCTGGAAAAGGACAGGCTTTGAATTCTGCATGTTCTTTTAACTCGGCCTCTGATTTGAAGAGGCCCCCGAAAGCCTGGTAAGCCTCATTGAACTTGAAAAGCTACAAGCTTCCTTTCTTCCCCATTTGCTTTGTCTTCTCTTATCTCATTCATGTGAGACATCGCTCCCACCCTGGCCCTTGCCGCAGAGAGGAGCTGGCCGGAGCCCCCAGCATCGCGGAGAAGCAACAATATCACATCGCTCCCAGAAAGCCCCGGGACAATAGGCAGGAATTATTAGCGAGGTGCTGCAACCGCCCCGGCTCAGCCTCGGATATGGGCTAATCAGGAGGCACCGGGGCTTTCCCTGCCAAGGCTGGGCAGACAGACCCCGACGGCGAAGGGGGCTGCGAAGAGCCGGGCTGCGAAGAGCCGGGCTGCAAACCCCTTCCCGAGCCTTTCCAAACCCCTTCCTGAGCCTTTCCGCAGGGTTTGGGGGATTGGTTTTAAGGGAATGCTTGTCAAGACGGGCAGAGCCTGCAGTTAACCCCTCACAGTGGCAACCCCACGTGCCGCAAGCTCTTTGGGAGCAGGCAGGCTCTTATGGGGGTCCCACCTGCCCCCCGGTGCTGCAGCTCCGGAGGGGACAGTCCTGCGTATTCCTGAGGATAACGGGACCGAAGCAGATGGGGAACTGCGTAATTGCATCCTTTTAGTGGCTCTCCTGTGGGGTTTCACACAACTTTGCCTATTGCCATGATATCAAATCCCCGTTCCCGCCTTGCTGAAGGATGAAGGCTCTGGGCGTTACTTGTTGCACCCCGAGGAGCCGGCAGCAGCCCGTGCGGGGCGCTGGACCAGCCGAGTCCAGGACCCAGGGAGGCCCGAGCAGGGTTGTCCCACCGCACGCGCCTAACCGTCTCACGGGATTTATCAGAACCAGTTCATGGGACCAACTGCTACCTTCGGTGAGGACAAGGGTGCGCTCCCTGGGTGCAAATAACTGTTTAATCTTGCTGGGAAGGAGACATAAAATCCCCAGGTGTCCCAACACGCCTTAAGGAGAACATTATGCTGCCAGTTACAAACAATCACCCCTGCCCATGTCGTCCCCCAGTGCTGACTCGGCACAGCAGGCACTTACAGCCAGATCTTCCCCTGCAAGCTGCAAATAAAACCTAAAAGTTACAGCCAGGTGGGTCTTTTCTGATGAATATTGCACTAAAAGGCAGCTTCCTGCAGCGCTTCTCCCACCCTGTGAGTGGGGAGAGGGTGAGGCTTTGGAGACTCTCGATAAACAAGTAAAAGCTCAGATATAATGAGAAAACCTTTTGTGACATAAGGACCTCCGCATGTCAAGTAAATTCATTATATACCAGCTTGAATGGCAATCTGACGGCCTCCAAGTGTCTAATGCAATTACGCTGAGATGGGAGAGATTGTACAGCTGTGCTTCCCTGCTAATAAAAGGGAGCAAAAGTAACAAAAAGGGGATGACGAGAAACCGAGGGCTTTCCACCAGGCACGGCAAAGCCCGCTGGAGTTCGAGGGTTCATGGAACTCTCTGAACTGATTTTGGAGTTCACGGGGTTCACAGCATAGGCCGAGTTCACAGGCTTTTCCCCTGAAACCGCGGGGTTTTCTCCCGTCCCTTGCCCATCATCTTCCATGGGGAGCTTTCATTTTAAAATCACAGCACGGGACTGCAAACCCCCTTCCATTCACACAAATCTGGGACAGCTCCGGTAAATCTGGTAGATTTACCCCGATATGTTTAAGTCCAGCGTGTGTTTTGTCACCTGCGTGACAGTGCAGGGTGCTTTCCTCCCACCCTCCGCGTGGGCAGCCCGAGCGCGTGGGGTAGCCACGCGCAGGGCAGAGTACCCGGGGAAGCCCTGTAACATACGTATATATATAAGCAGCCCATTGTTATTCTACACGTACAAGCCCAACCTAAAGCAAGAGCTCCTTTCCACCAATGGCTGGAAAATGAGTAGCAAAGATCTCACCCCTGCCCGTCTCCCCGTCGCCTTCCCCACCCCTCCATTCCTCCCCTGGCTGAACTGGGAGACAAGTGCGAAGGGGTTTGCTGGTGTGAACGCAGACTAAGCCATAATCCCATCTAATTTAGGGTAAGGGGGTACCTGAGTCAGCACAGGAGCCATCTCCCAAGTTACTGTTCTGGTCAAGAGAGGGATCCTCCAGAAATTGTTCTCCACCTCGATAGGACTTCTGAGGATTTATACCTGCTCAAGCCCTGGTGAGTTAACCTCGTCTTTCTTCTCTTCCACTTGAAGGGTTGCCTTTCCTCAGCCCGTCTCAGTTAATCAGGGCTTTGATTGTCTTTCCAGCTCAGGTTTATGCATTATACCGGCAGATTTATACCTACAGGAGCGAGCCAACAAAACAGCACGGTGGCCTGGGGACACGTGTTTTGCACTTTAGCTTAAACCTTTCCCTTAAAACTTTTAGCTTAAACCTTTTCCCGAAGTGACACGAGATAACCTGAAAAGGATTTTTCTGAACTGGAAATAACAGCTTCTGCCCAGAATATTAAACCGCCTCCTCCCGTGCTGGACAAGCCCCGAGACCTGCGCGCCCTTCCCTCTGCAGCTCTGTTCCAGCACTTTGTGCATCCAGCCCCGCGGGCGCCAAGCGAGCCCTTTGAAGGAAAAGTGCACGGGAATGAAAAAAATTTGAATTTAAATTGTCTTTTGAGAGTTTCCTGTTAGTAACATCAGTAATGCATGCCACAAGAGAGCCAGAGTTAAAGGGATTAGATTTTGGAATATTTTGATTTTTCATTAATTAACTTGGAAAAAGTAGCACCGTGTTTTCTGTTTACACTCAGGGATTTGTGCTGTACGTTGGACCAGGCAATAGCCTGCTTCTACTACGGCTAAAATTTAGGCCTCATCCAACTCAAAGGGGAAATTCCAAGTGAAAGAAGAAAAAAAAAAAAAAAAAAGATTTCGTTTCAGCTGTGTAGGTACTAATTGTGTTTGGCTCTGAAGGATTGTCTGTCTTCATTATTTTAGTTTAGGCTAGATTAGGTTAAATTAGATTATATTGATGGATGGGAGGAGGAATGGAAGGACAATATATTCCCTTTTTAAGAGTAATATATAAAATAATTAGTCAGATGAATTTCGCAAGAATATAAATCTGAATAAACTTAGATGACCACTGTAGACTCTTTGACCTTGAAACAGTTAGAGTCTTGTTTTAAGACACATGTAATTACTTCTCCACACCATGTACTCCTTTACAACATCCCTATAGCACAAAATCATTCATATTGAAAGATATCCTGGTGGATCTCTCTGAAAACTTCAAAGATTTTCAAAATAGCAGGCATTTGGCAGCAAAAAGGTCCTTGGCTCAGGCGATATCATTGCTTTATAGACATTTTTTTGTGACTGTGCCTAAGTTTCAGATGATTTTTTTGTTAACCCAGAAATACATCTGTCTGCTCCTACGCAGAAGGAAAAAGGATTCTCTGCAGTGAGGCGACACCTAGAAGGCAATTCTTAGCTGGATCAAGTAGTTTTCCAGCTCTTCAGAACAAAGCGGTTCACTCGGCTTGGAAACTCGGCCAAGTAAAATCGCAGAATTCCATTCACTTGACTACAATTGGGAGTTTATGAAAGAAAATCCATTCCTCTACCAAACCCGGGCAGCTTAGAAGCAGGAAACACCAGCTGGGACTTCAAAGCTTTTTTTTTTTTAAAAAAAAAAAAATAATATTTTTTTTCCCCACTGTGCACACTAGAAAGATTTCCCCCTGTCCAGGCTCATCTGAAAAGCTATCTGAAGCTAAAAAGGTGTTGAAAATGTAGTCCCAAACCTGAATTATCAACACAGGCTCAGCTTCACGATCCTTTTATCTGATATTTAACCACCTTTAAACATCAGCGAACAAACGCTGGTATAACCAGTCCAAAGGCTGTCTAACCGTGGTTGTTTCGCCAAGCAGGCATTGTTTAGCCCATACTTCCCAAATGCTGAGCTATTTTCTGCCACAGTTCAGCTTTTGCCTTTGTAGTCGCTTCCTTGGGTACATGCAGCCATGGCCCTTCTCTACTGTGAGCCAGCAACCCCATAAATATTAGAGCCCAGCTTTTCCTACCCTTTGTCATCCAAATACTGATAGGTTTTTTCCTTCGTTCACCCCTACTCTGAAGCCAGAAGATGAGACGGTGTAAAACCCAGTTCGTTGGCTCTGCATACTGAAAGGGTTTTGTGTTGTTTTTTTCTTTTTTAAATTATTATTAAAAAGACATTTTATCTACAAGCTAATAACCCGACTGCTCCTTCACCCGCAGTGATTGTGCGTGGGCTTCTGGGACCAATTTCAGACTTAAGAGTACGAATTTGAAAGCCCTGGATGCTTTGTACCATGGTGCCAAGGCAAACATTCATCCACCGGTGGTGCTGGTGCTGCCCGGAGCGTGTCTGGGAATACACGAGACAGGGATGGATTGCACGAAGGGCTGAAGTACCGCACCGAGTCGATCAAAACCCACCACCACCAACTGCTCCGGCTATTTAGTGAACACCACGGGCTGAGAGCCTGCCTCCTTCTTATCAGCCAGCACGTACGAGAACGTGTTACCTCCCAGCAGAGCGTGAGTTTTCCTCTTGAAGGAAATGCCACGTGAGCACCAGGGCAATCCAACGCTTACAGACACCCCGTAGCTTTGCAGTCCATCCCTCCTGCTGACACCGCTTGGCTTCTCTCACTTCTCCCACTCATAGCTGTGGCTTAAAAACCTGGGGTCTTGTCTAGACAACACTTCCTTAAGTCTGTGAGTCATACTGAGTAAGGACTTCTCAAAAGCTTGTTTTGTAGCAGGACCCTCTGCTTGACAGAGAATAAAAATCCTGCAGGCTTCACAGTGATTTCTGCCTAGCAGATGGAGGGAAAAAGCATCGAGAATGGACCTTAATTAAGATGTTATGTCTACCGTAAGTCAAGCTATCTGCAAAAGTGCCCATGTAGCATATGTGTTTGATCTTACCACTCTTGGTTTTGCCACCGCCTTATTTAAAGCTAATGAATAAGAAGACGGATCCATTTCTTGGTTTCTATGGGGGAAGGATGGATGATTTGAGGGGAAACACTGAGTCACACAATTTGTCACATTGCAGCAATAAAAGACATACTTTTTATTTTAATGGGATTTCCGAGAATTTCACACCATTCAGTAGTCAAGAAGAAAGAATGAGATGTAGTGGATAAAGCACCAGTTGGGTTTTTTTCCCGATGCCCAAAACCATGGTTTCAGCGTGATGTAATTGCACAAAAAAGCATCCCTACCCCTAGGAGATGCATTACCCTGGGAAACCACCAGCACAATTCAGTTGAGTACTTTTCCATGCCTGGCAGTCGCAGTTGTAGCGCACATGGTCAGGAGCACCAGTATTACACCAATACACAGAGACCCACACGGAGGAAACCTCCGTTACTCCTGGCGTCATCCTACAGAGATGCTGAAAGACCTTAGTCTAACCTGAAGGGCTGGGACCGCTGTCCTTGCCTTGCTTCCCACTGATGGACCAAGGTAAGACCTCGGAGTCATAACTCAGCACACGGGGCTCACTACCAGCTGTTGATCCCAGCTTGACTTAAATACCAACCTTAAAGCAAACCATTTCTCCCCGCAAAAGCTAAGCCCACCCACGTTACTTCATACAGCAGTCTGCTTCACCGTAGCACGCTTCACTTGCAGACGTGACCTAAGTGCATCAGGTATACCTGCTCACGGGCTGATCGAATGGAGCACCTAAAGGGAGGCCTCTGTTCTGCCTTCAACACCCCGCAGAGTCGTTGACTTCCAGGCACCGAATCTGGTTTAGGAAAACCTCTCCGTCTCCTTTATGTGCCAAACTTACCATCCCAGCCCTGGAGGGAGGCTAAAGGTACCCCTGATATACATATTTGACCAAAGTTATGGATGCTGAAGCAGTTTTTGAACAGAAAGCTCCAGATTTTTTTAATTAATTCTTGAATTTTCTGTCCTGTGCACTTTAACTGAGCCTCCTGTGCGTCCCAGTAGCCACACAACCATGAGCAATGGAGTCTACCCTCATTTGAGGGGCAGGTCATGGTGAACTGGTCTTCTCAGTTATGTCTATACCAAGAAAATAAATAGGGTCAGCGACGCGTGATGGTTCTCCCTACCTCACGGCATGCACGTGCCCTAGCGGGGTGTTGGCCTGTGCCAATAAACCGTCTCCAGGGCAATGTCCAGGCATGAGGTGGGGATCAGCAGATGCCAGGGACTGCCCACGAGCGGCAGCGGGAATGAGTTGCATGAAACGAGCTGAGCTGCGCCAGCACCCTCCAGGATGTAGGACGAGCCTTTGTTCCATTTTATTTATGGATATAATTTAGTCTAGATGCAATTATTGAGTCCTAAGTTCATCCTTTAGCATGCAGTGGTGGTGATGGAGGGGGAATGGGTTTCCAGTTTAAATTCTCCCCTTCAGAGCCGGAGAAGAAAGGAAGAAACTACTTCCCGCTTCCCTTTGTCTTTAACAGCCAAGGGGATGCTTATCATCCCTGCGCCTTCTCTTCCCCAAACTGGCATGACCCCAGCTGAATCGCACTCTTGTTTCACCCCGTGTCTCTCCTGCTCCCTACTCCTTTCTGTGGCAATTTTGCGACCTGGCTCAAGAGTCCCTTTGAGCATGCAGGGAACACGTGCCTGAAAAAGAAAATGCCTCCTTCTTTTCAAAGAAACAATTTTTCTGGACCCGCTAGTTTGTTCTCACACTGCTACGCGCTTCAAACACTCCCGTTGAGGAACATGGCTGCAAAACCGAAGAAAAATTGGCAGCCAGGAGAAAGGCTCTCAGAGCCCTGTCATGTAGCGGAGCGGGAGGCGAGCATCACGGAGCCGAGCACCTCATAAACACGGGGGATGATGGGGAGAAGGGAGGGAGCCAGGAGAAGTCACTCCTGGAACATCTTTCTGGTATGCCGTAAGCCTGAGCACCTACGGTAGCACTCTGTTTCGCTTTTCCAGCCATTTAGATTTTAGTCTTTCGGAACACAAGACTGTTTTTAACAGGAAGGTTTGGTTTTCAATCAAATTATTAATCTTCTGTGTTTCATCCAAGGCAGGGAAACCTAAAGGAGGTTTCTGAACGCAAACATTAAAACGTCTCACTTCTGGCAGCCAGGCTCTCTGGGGACTTTGAAAATCCTTCGCTGATGTGTCTATCTTACCACTACTAGTTTTTTCTGAAAGTCCAGCACGTACATAAAACCTTGCTTCGTGCATCAATTAAACCGAGTCGTGCATACCATACCTAATATGAAACCACACAGGAAATGAAAAGTTAAGCTACCTAACAGCGTACGCCTGCGCTCCTTCGCCCCGAGCCCCCGGCACCGCCGCTAACGCGGCCACCGCAGACCACAGAAAAGCTATAGCAACTTCACCCCCGCTTATAGAGGGACTTCGACACCTCCTGCCCCCTCCCCAGAGCGCCTTTTGGTGGGAGCCGTGTGGTCTGCGGCAGCAGCGCGAGCGGAGGGGGACAAGGTCCGTGCCCCGCTCTTGTGGGGCTGGGTTTGAAGGTGCGGTGGTAGATGGTACCTGCGGGGGTGATCTGCCGTATTACTTGTATCAAATTCCACTTTATACCCAAAAAAGTGAACTCAAATTGGATAGCGTTGTACGGCCAGGTAGACACACAAACACACACATACACGCGCACGTATGGACGGAAAAGGTGAAGGGCAACATCTTCAAAACGGAGGCCTTCAAAGTAGAAGTTCACGCTGCCAAAGCGGGAGAGGAAACTCATTCATACCACGGATTTAGTCTGTACATACAGCCCTGTTTACAACCGTCAGGTATGATTACTGAGGATCTGGCACGATCTCTCCGTCATACAAGGACCTGCCCCAGCATTTTTCTTCTGGAGATCCCGGCAGAGGTGGCAAAACCCTCCTACGCTCAGGTACGTGGAGCCAGGCCACGCCTGGCCCTCAGCAAGAGGGGCATCAGTGGTCCCACCCATGTCTTCTCCTCCAAGGAGAGGACTTTACTTCTCCAAAGTGTTGCTCCCCACCATCCTCTCCTCGATATCAGCCCCATACCCAGCGCAGTGGGGATGCTTGGCTTTGCCCTTTGGGCTGGGGACCTGCCCCAGGTTCCCTCCTCAATACAGATGGAGGTGCAATGCCTCTAAAAACACCTGCGGGTGACCGGGTGAGACACGGGGACATAAATCCTGAACTAGATTCCTGACTTGGGGGCCGCAGTTGGGTACCTCAAGGCGGGCGGGCTAAACCCTGGCTTCTGCTCCAGCGTTGTCCCCAAGACAATAACGTGCTCTCCTCTCACCCGGGGCCTGGCCAGTCTGCTCTCCCTGCAAGCTCCTGGGGACAGGGACTGGCTCCTCTCCTTTTTTTGCCCGCCACAAAGCCCTCGCGTCAGCCGGAGTCTCAGCTGGGAAGACCTGAGGCTCTGATAGGGAAAGGTGAAGTCCTCTGCTCCAGCAGATCCAACCAGCCTTCATGGAGTTTGCCCATTCCTTCCAGAAATCAGGCAGAGATTTATCAAAATCTCACCAGGAAGAACAAAAAAAAAAAAAACCCCAAACCAAACCAAAACAAAATTCAGGTGCTGAAGCAAGCCATTTCCTGTAAGGGAAACAACTGTTTTTACAGGTATAAGTGAGGCCAGATTTTCTACAGACGCAGGGAAATTCTTCGTTTTGCGAGTTGGGATTGTTTTTTTCTTTTTAAGGGAGGGGGTGGAGGGGAGGAGGCAGGAAATGTAAAAGATTTTGGAAACATGAAATGAATAGGTCAAGACACGTCATTTTGCTGAACCAAAGCAGGAGGCAACAGCTTGAAATTGAAATTAAATAGACCACCTGCAAGAAAAGGAGAGGAAGGGGAGATGGGGAAGAGGGGAGGGAGGGGCAGCGCTGGCATGAATATAAACCACACATTTTTTAAAAGCATCCGTCGGTGAATTATTAAAGATGCTGTGCTGCTCGTTTCAGGTTTGGACATCTTGGCAGTTGTGATGGGAGACGTGCCAAGGCACATGAGCACGGATTGAATAGTTATTTTTGAATTCCTGGCAGGCACCTTTCCTTCAAAACACCAACTCTGGTGAGCGTTTGGAGGAAAAGTACTCGCTCTAGGACCGGAAAAGATATCTCCTCCTCCCCACCCCCCCCCGCCCCCCCAAAGCGTGCGGTGAAGTGCTGGACGTGACGGGGGTGTTTATGCAGAGGGATGAGAGCGTATTTGAAGCATTATAGACTCTTCTCCCCGCGCTCCGCTTTAGCCTGTCCAAATTGTCACTGCGAAATTCATCTTCCCCCCACACGCGCGCACGCGGGCACTCCTGCCCTCTTGGCTGGAGCCTCCGTCAGCTTCCCGAGCGCTGGCAGCTCGGCTCCCAGCTTCTCCTCCCCAGCTTGTGCCGCCTCCCTCTCCTGACCTACATCTCATCAATCCTTTCTCCTTCGGGCTTTCTCAGCAACCCTCTCTCCCAGGGCCTCGGGAACATCTCCCCGCCAGCTCCTTGGGCATATCTCGTTAGCCTACGCAGCACCGTGCTAATTCC
The DNA here is from genome assembly GCF_963924245.1 of Chroicocephalus ridibundus. Classification (NCBI taxonomy): domain Eukaryota; kingdom Metazoa; phylum Chordata; class Aves; order Charadriiformes; family Laridae; genus Chroicocephalus; species Chroicocephalus ridibundus. The sequence goes on from NC_086297.1 coordinate 11,556,544, forward strand.
TGTCCTCCCCCTGACCAGATACAATAAATCCCGTATCTCTGAGATGGGCTCCGAGCTCCTGCTAGAAAACTGAGGCTCATCCCCGGTGGCCTTGGCACTACTGCATATCTGTCTAGACTGTTTGAACCCCGGTGCCTAGAACTCCGCGTGCTGCTGTAAATCTCATTTGAGCGAACGCCCCTCCTTCCTTCCCCCTCCCCGGTTTGATCAACGTTTTGAAATGGGGAATGAAGCAAAGCGAAGCTTGGCGGAGGGTAAATGTCATCCCTCCCCGTGACAAAGCGGGGGAAACCACAGACCCTGCCTTGAGAACGGTGCAGAGCCGAGAGGAGAAAGTTACAGGCGCACGGGACGGAACAAATTCAAGCAATTGCCAGAATATTTGTAAATAAAATAATAACCAGTGAAGTGAAATAAGCTGACACGCGAAATGTGCATGTTGATTAAAACAGCCCTGGAGACCACTAAATGACAAAGTCACTGTGTATGCCAACAAAACCCCAACCGTAGCCCTGATGCATATTCATAGCATCTGAACAAGGTCCCATCACGGCACTAACGAGGCGCTGGGCTTGGGAACACGCTCACATGGAGCCAGGGGGAGACTGTTTGGTGCCTGACAAATTTGGGAAGGCTACAAGCGTTGAAATCTCTCTTTGTTACTTAACAAACATGGAAGTAAGGGAATGCCATACCTCTTGTTATGGAAATAGCACACAGCGCTGAGGATATATGATAAGTCTAGGAGAGAATTACAAACATTCAGGACTGATCCCTTTGAAATCTCTGGGAGTTTTGCCATTTATTTCAATGGGGGCTTTACCGAGTCCTTACAATGGATGTAGTCATTTATCTGCAGGCGTCGACGCGGTTCCCTTTGCCTCGGCAGCTGTGCTCCTCACGGACACCTGGGAAATGGGTTCACGCTCCTGTGGAGCAAGCACAGGAGTGTCACCATCCCTGTCGCGTAAATGGGCAGGTGCGGAGGTGGGTCACAGTGACACGTGGAGGGAGGGACATCGTGGGGCTCTCAATGGCTCAGAGATGGCTCTGCTCAGCCATCCCACCCCGTCTCGGGGAACTCAGCGCCTTTTCAGCCGGACTGGCCAAGGGACATCGCAGCCACGTATGCAGGTACCAGGCAGGTGCATGGTGTTTCCTCGAAATAGCTTGAGGGTTTGGAGCAACTTCAACCTAAACTAAGCAAAAAGGGGACAATGGGCTCTGGGCTTTGATATTCAGCAAGTTGCCTAAGGGCGTACAGGGAGAGTGCTGCCGAGCTCAAAACAGCACCCGGATACCTGCCCCTGAAAGGCTCCTCCCGAAGGGCACTCGGGCAGGTCCCCTCTGTGGGCCAGGGGATGTGGTCCTCCATCACGGGACTCTTGCAGCCGATTGAAGCCAAATGAAATTCCTTCCTGCACAGCCTGTGCCCAGGTTCCGGTGCCACCCATCCGACAGCAAGGCCCTAAACGGAGGGACAGTTAAGCTCTACTCTCCGTACCAAGAGATGAAAACCCAAAAGCTATGGACCAGAGCAGCCGGGTGCCGTGGTCCAAAGCCTTGTCCTCGGAATTGGTTCAAGCCCAGGAGCCGCAGCACTGATGTGTTTGCAGGGGTAGCAATGCGGGTGTGCATGTCACACCAGCAAAAAGCAGGTCCTCTGCAACGGCTTGACACCTCACCCTGCGACGTGGCTCCTTGTGCCCTAGCAAAGCTCAGCTGCCGCTATCTCAGAGTCATCACGTTAACTGACACCTTTCCAAAAATCCTCATGACAAGACTGAAACCGAACCCACCTGTAGCACTGCTTAACGTGCTTGAGGTGTCCAGTTATTTATAAAATCAGAGGGGAACCGGTAAATTAAAGAATTACACAGGATGGATTAAAGGAACTTGCTCTCTTGGTCAAGTCGGGGTTGGTATCTCCAACCCCAGCTCCACCGTGGAGGAAGGCACTAGAGCAAAGAATGTTACTTGGGAGAGATCTTAATTGCAATTATCACCCCTGACCGATCTGACTGTTACCACCAGGTGATTTGTTCAGCCAGACCCTTCTATTTATCTTCATGACTGAGAAAAAGACACCCAGGAAGACAAAAGAATAAATCATCGAGGATGGAGGGGACGGGCAAAAAAAAAAATTGCCACAAACCTGCCCTGCCGCTTTAAGAAGGAGCAAGTTCCCCAAAAGCGTTTAGAGAGCGGATTTATTCTGCCTTTATCTTCCACCTCGGGAAGGCCGAGCTCCTGGTGGGGCAGGTGAGAGGATGGAGAAAAACAAGCCGAGGACTTACAGCAGACGCCGCTGCCGTGAATGACAGGTCGCTGGTGGGAATAAAATGTTTCTTGTTTGTTCCAAGATGGAGATAACGGAGTCAAGAGGTCAAGTGGTGTGGGAATGCGAAAGCCCTGCGGGTAATGTAGCATGATAAAAAATGAGGGATCCGGGGCGCGGGGCGTCGTTGCCACAATAGGCCAACTCGCAATTCAGAAAGAGCTTAGATCTTGTCTGTATTTAAATATTGACCGATAATTTCACTCCATTACCTCCCTGTCAAAGAGGTATGCAGATAGCCTCCTCCGGCCAAGCCCACTTGAGTATCCCGAGGGGTACGTCCTGTGGTTGATGAAGTACTAATTGGGGCGGGGGGAGAGTTGTCCTTTCTCATCCATCAATCTTTTAGTCGCATGCACAATTCATGGAGCTATTTAGACACCCAGGAGTGACCAGCGTGCAGGAACTGACCCGAAACCCGCTGAAGCCGGCAGAGCCTCGCATGGCAGCAAGGGGGGGAATGAGCCAGTGCTGGGGGGAGCGGTGGGGCAGGGAGTGATGCTCAGGGCTCCCCCGGCTCCGAGGCCGCGGTACGGGTCACCCATGGAGGACCCATGTCCAAGAACATCCCTCACTCCCCTGGATTTGGGAAGGGTTTACAATTTAGATGCACCGACAAGAAGGTGGAGCGGAGCTGGGTCCAGGCCCCACAGCAGAACTGGGCAGCACAGAGGAGCGGGAGAGGGAGGGCGAAACCAGCCAGCAGCTGCAGAAATCTATGGCAAGGAAAAGGTTATGAAAAAAATAAACCCATGGGGCTTTTTAATTACATTCCTCCCCCTTCCACCCTGCCACAGTTTGCTTAGCAGGAGGACGGGCTGCGCCGAGGCTGCCTCCTCCCCCGTGCCCTCTCCGAACACTTTTGTGAGGAAACTTCCAGTCCTGGATTTCTGGTCTGGCACGACGCCGAGGCGTCGACGACATTAGTCCCGTGCCACCCACGGGGAGCAGAGAGCTCTCAGGGCTCCCACCTGCCTTTGCTTTACTGTCCTGCGAAGCGCTGCTGATGCTGATCAATATTGAGCGTTTCTGGCGTCTGGGATTACCTGAGTTGCAGCCACAGGCTGGGACCTGCCACAGCATGGGACAAACAGGGCAGAGAGAGGGTCTCTGGGCACTAACTGGGTCCTACCAGCACATAGTAAAGGACTCCCCGGCCCTTTCCACGGGATAGCGAGGACCATCCCTCAAGGAAAGCAGGAGAAAATCTCTTTAAGTTGCCTGCAACACAATGGTGAGGGGTATCTTAAATAGCACGGGCTTCTCCTCGTGTCATACTGGAGGTGCAGGAGAGGACCGCTGCATTTCACAGTCGGGAAACTGAGGCACAGGAGTGTTAAACCATTTGCCTGAAGTCACAGGGCAAATCAGAAGGGAACACTCGGGAGCTGAGCCTGGCTTCCCTCCTCTTTCTCTTCCATTTCCACATCTCCCCGTGGCTATGGATCCATCTGCACCGCTGAGCTGGGCCTCCAAAACCGGGGACATTTACTCAACGGTGAAACCGCTTCCCTTTCATCCAGGCACAAAGTCATTTGGAGATGCTCTCAAAAAAAGCCACCAAACCCAACACAGTACCATTCCAGCTGGCTGGCAACCCATGCCACCAGATGCCAAAGCACGATGTGTCCGCAATAAAACGATCAGCTGCTCCACGTAACTCTTCAGGCTGGCTGTATTCACCAGAATGAAAAACATGAGGCTGGGGCCAAGACGGGTGTTTAAATAAGGTGTCTCGTGCGGTCAAACATCTGTCCAGCCGTGGCTGTGCTGTGCCCTCTGCAAACTACAGCGGCTTCCCCGACTTATTGTTACCAGATTAACAGCATGGGAATGTCCAGCTCTTTAATTCTCAGCAGTATGAAACCAGGAGGGAGTGTGGATTAGGCTAACAAAGCAAACTTGCTCCATGAACCCTGCTCTGGCAGCAGCTTTTTATTAAAGGAGGTGGGAGGTATGCTCAGCTGGTTTCCCTGGCCTGTTCTCATCAGGAACTGGGCAGTGCTGACCATGGAGGAGAGGAAAAAAAAAATATAATAATAATAAAGGAAAAGAGTCAAGGTGTCAGTCAGGTTACCATTGCATTGCAAGCAAAAAATGTGAACCAATTTCCTTTCTGGTTTTAAAAGAGAAGGAAGCATAACCTCGGGGCACAACTGAATTTTACGCGTGTCTGGCGCTTCTTCCACCTCCCGGAGAGGAAAGGAGCAGGACCAACCCACGGCTGCCCCAAAAGTCCTGTGCTGAGCTTCCCTCGAGATACTGAGTCTCAACCTCACTCACGAAGCAAAAGCAACTCCTTTTTAATCTGCAGCCACGTTGTAGAACGCATTCTTCATCTCCACAAACGTCCCTGGAGACCAAGGGCAGGGGAGAAGCAAGAGAGAGGAGGTTTGCCCACCACCATGTACCAGCTCAGCCCAGATTGGAGTCTCCATCGCATGGTCTCCTGATCTACTGCACCATTCGCTCCCCCGTGGGGTCTCTGCAGAATGTTACCAGCCCAGCGCGCTCTGTTCTTATAAATCAGAGCTCCACGGGCATCCCCCCTGCTAGAGCAAACCCACCTCGGCATCTTTTGTGGTGCCTGCTATTTCGACATGAGAACAGGCCATAAAAAACACTCCTTCTGTAAAAACACTCGTTACCCAGAGAAGCAATAGGGTGAAGGGAAGACCCAGCCCTGCCTTCCCCAGCTCCCTCCCAGGCCAGCAGCCAGCTCTCTGGGCAGCAGGAGCACACAATCATCTGAACGTCGGTGGAAAACCCAACAGCCGGAGTGGCTGGAGGAGAGCAGACAACATGCCAACAGGACAGAAAAAGCAAAGCATCCTCCAGCTTGGGCCGCAGGAGCGTTTGTAAGGACCCAAACATGTCAGTGAACACGTCAGGTAACGAACAGCGGGCCAAGACCAGGGAAGAGCAAGCAGCTGTGGCTTTAACAGCCGGCCTCAGGTTACGGTAAACCCTGGACTTGCTCTTGATTTTTACTTCAACCTGCTGATCGGTGAAAAAATCCACAAGGAAAACCCCACAAGTGCCCTGGCTGCGGTAGGACCCTGACTTCGGCGTTGCCGCATGCTCCCCACAGCCAGGACGGGACGTGGGGTTTTCCCTGAATCAGCAGTTTCTGGGTGCCTCGGCTTTGGCAGCAAACCTGGCATGGGACACGCACCCCCCTGGTCTGCTGACCCCACAGTTATGTCCAAGCAGCTGGTTTAGGGCCTGCGTTAGAAACAGATCTGAGTCAAAAATAACCCTCTCCTCCGCTTTTTCTGTTCTGCAGATTGTTTCAGCCCCGAATCCACCCAGTGATCTGCCCACAGTTGTGTGATGTGGATGCAGGAAATCCTTAAAACGGCTTTGCTGCTGAAACCAGTCTGGCACGAACCTGTGCAGAAGCACCAGTGGGTTCCAGTTCACCACCTGCACGCTCCTGTTTGCATTTTTTCCCCACTCCACGTTGTAACTGCTCAGGTAAAGGACAAACACAACGGTGACACGCTTCTAACGCGCTCATCCACTGAATCAATGTCAGCTCTTGAAGCCAGAGGGATGCTGAGGGAGCCTTCAGGGTGTTGCCTGAATATTAGTTCACGCTGAAGTCTGAAGATAAGGTAAAACTTAACGAAAAGAATCTCTCTCTGTAGGAGGGCCTGATCCAGAGGTTGTTAAGGGGCTAAATAACCTTTACCTCCAGGTTGCCAGTTAGAATTTGGCTGCAGTTGGGAGCGATGGAAAGTCAATATCTCCTGGCCAGAGGTTGCTCAGTCTCCATCCTTGGAGATTATAAAGGCCAGAGTGGATAAAGCGCTCAGTAAGCTGCTCTGACCTCAGAGCTGTCCCTGCTTTGAGCAGGTGTTGGACCAGAGATCTCCTAAGATCCCTTCGAGCCAGTTCCGAGAATGACATTGGCCTCTGCAAATTGATGGTAAACATTTGAGACAGATGGACGTTTTCCAACCTGATGCTTTTCAAAATAAAAACCAAGCCAATTTTTTTTTTTTTTTTTTTTTTTTGAAAGAATGGAAACATTCATGGGGAAAATGCCCAGTGATAACTACTAGTGGCCTAGAAAAAATCAGGAGGCAGGTTCATCTGGGCTGGCAGTTCCCCGTAGTGCTTCCTGGCTCAGCGATGGCAGTGCCGAGCGTCGCACTTAGCGCTCTCTGTCAACATTGATTTTAACATTTTAATTGCCTGTTGCAGCGCTGGCAGGATGCTCAGGCATCGTCTTGCTTGTGCAGTGGCAGCCGAGGACAACCTGGTTCAAACCCCAGACACCCAGCTCTAGCCCTTCGCGGTAACGCAGGAAGGTGGCTGCTTCCCGACGGTGTCCTAATTCCCTGGGAGCAGTGACACCCCCCCCCCCGAGTACCGGTCTGCAGTGGGGACATTTCTGTCTTGTGGCTGTCGTTCCTCCAGGGGACATCGAAACCCACCCAGCCCACAGAGGCTGAGCCCGGTGCCAGCGACGATGCACCCGTGTCACTCGCGAAAGTGCTACGAAGAGCTGCATGTCATGGAGCAGCCAGGGCAAATACCTTCCACCGTGACAATATTCCCATGAAAAATTTAACCAACAGAAACAAACAACCCCAAAACCCCGTTATTAAGGGAGAACGCCAGTGCTGGGCTTCAATAATTGATGCACCAAAAGCACGTAAAAAAAAGCCTCCAATTCTACATTATTAAAACCAGCTATTTGTAAGGTGTCGCAAAAACAAATGTTAAGAGAGGCAGCGGGAGGGAGCCTGAGAAAAGCGATGGTGAAGCAGAAAAGAAAAAGAAAGGCAGCAAAGGCCGTGCAGTTGGTCCCATACCCCTGCCCCAGCCTGGGGTCTCGCCTGAAAGACATCCAAACTGGTGCCTAGTGAACATGGTGATGGTCCCTCAACATGCCAAAAGTTTGATCTTGATGCAGCCAAATAAATTCAACCTTCCCACATACTCTGGGGAAGGGGGGAGTATGATTTTACCCTTCCCACCAGCTGTTGAAGTGACCTGGGTGCTATTTTGCTGTCGACTCACATCTTTTAGTTTAGCTCCTAAGTTTAGGTGGGCTGAAACCAGACTTCTGGCCCACCTTTTTTGATGGGTTTAGCGGCTAAGCTCCCAAATTAGCACACACGCCCTACAGAAAGCCCACCAAGACGGTGTGACGCTGGGGGCAGCTGGAGGATGCACACGACGTCGTGATGCGGCGGGTCAGAAAGATTTGAGGTGCTCCTGGGGTTTTTTCAGTTGAAGGACATCTCTGTCAAAATGCAGATTCATTTACGTCACAGCAGTTTGTGGGAAAGACTTGGTTTCGACAAAGTTCTTCTTTGCAAGCTTTTTTGAAAGAAAGTTTTGAAGTCATCTTTCTGACATTCTCTGGTTAAAACACTTGGCTTTTTAAGGCCAAACCAAGTTTTCGTCTCTAACAGAGTCTCCTTCGGGCGAGCAACGTTACGTGAAACTGGTCACAAAGACCTCGTTCAGAGAACTTTCTGGCCACAGACCGACTTAGGGGGATAAAGGCACAGAGGGATATTTTGTGTCGACAAAATAAGCACTTTCTTCCTTGAAAGTTGGCTGCATCATTTATTTAAGCATAGTCAATATTTAATGGCATGCTAACACGCACATTAAACGTATCGTGAGTCCGCTCGGCCTGACGTTCCTCTGAGCTGCACAGCAGCAAGAACAGCTCTGGAGTTATCTGCAGAAGGAGCTACATCAACTCTGCTCCGCTACACTTGGGGTATTTCTTAGGACCATCCTGAAACACCCGTTATCTCCAAGGCGGACCCTTCAGGCTCAGACACGGGGATCCCAGCGGGCGGCGGAGGCGCCCAGCGGTGTGTGAGCACCTCCAGCCCAGGAGGAGATAACGCCCGTGTCATCACCACCACGCTTCAACGGCAGCGCCTGCCCACGGAAACCCCGCGCCTGGGCGCTCTCCTCTGCACGGGCCCCGGTCGCCCTGGCGACCCTGGGTCACTTTTTTCAGACCAGAAACTGGTCTGGCTTGAAAATGCTCTGTATTAGGTGGGGAAACGCAGGAGGAGCGATTATTTTTAAGCCCTTGCATTGACTACATGTAACCTGCCTGGACCAGCAGTCAAAGAGGATTAGGCAACACCACGCCACCTCCTGTTTGCCGTGGGCTGACGATAACCTGCTGCAGCCCAGCATCTCGCAACACCCTCCTGCCTGCCCAGTTGGTCCTCCGCGGTGTTTTTCCCGGGATTGCTTGTTTCCACTGGGCTCAGACTCTGTCCCAGGAACTTTTTTCTTCTCCGGTTGTTTCCTGCTCTGCCACAGCTGATGCATATCACCGCTCTGCTTTTGTTGGGAAGTTTGTCCTCCTTGCCCCGTGAAAATGCCCATTTTGGTGACTCAGGGGGGAAGCAGGGCGCTCAGCCCTATGGCTGCCTGCAGGGACGCTCAGACATCGCTTACGGGAGTTCAGCAGGGAACTGCGGAGAGAAGTCCATTTGCAGAGCACACACAAGAGGGGATTTCAGGGATCTTGCATCACCTATTTTACTGCAAATATGGAGACGCGTCCCATCTGCAGCCACCTCCTTTGCTCTTTATATAAACCCAGGGACAGGACATTATGTTAACACTCAGCCAGCAGGTTTGGAAAATATTCGGCTGTGCTTTGGAGACCTGGACTGGGGGCACGTCTCCTTTGAAGAGACCCAACATCACACCCTTTATCAACTTCTTACGAGGAGCCAGCACCTCGCTGCCTGGGAAGTTACTTAGATGTCGTGTGTATGCCAGCAGCTGGGGGACTCCAAGGGACCAGTGTCCTTGTGGAGGCCCCGAGGGGCTGAGTGCCAGCACACAAAAGCTCTTGGGAAGCCAGGGAGGAGGCAGCAGGGCTTGGTGCACCCCAAAAACATACCCTGGTCCCAGCTACTGGCAACATCACAGCTGCTGGCGCTGGAAACTCCTCTCTCCTCTCGTGGCTCAGATCAATGGATGGGTCGAGGTCTGTCGACTTCCACTGCGGCCATCCAGCCGGTGACACCTAAATATTTTCCTCCTTCAGGAGACAAAGGGAAGGAGGGCGGCCTGGCTCTTGTCAAGTGTGGAGCTGACAGCTTTACAGCCTCACTGGGGAGAGGAGCTGAAAGAAAGAGCGTTAGATTTAATCTGTGCTGACAGGGGTTGGGTGATGGGTATTTTTATAGTGGAGGAAATGTATCGAACAGGGGAAATTAGACTAGAAGATGATAAGGATCTGGGCCTGACACAGCCAATTAATAGATGTTTACAAATGATAAAAGCTGATAGATCAAAGCAAATGCACTCCTTTTACTCTGTGCCTCTAAATTGTTTGGAAGTGCCCCACTTGGCGGTGGCTGTCTTGTCCCCGAGCTCAGGGCCCTCTCCAGTCGGTGGCTATCCCGGAGGAGCCGAGCAGCGCGGGTTTCTGCAGCAGCCGAGGGCTGCCAACGCCTGCCATGCCCGAGCACAACATTTGGGAGCCATCAGGGAACTCCCTGAACAGGTCCAGACTCACAGCGTTTGGGTGCAGGGGGGCATAGTTTCTCTTTGTTCAGCACATGGGGAACATTTCTCCATCTTGCACGTCTCCCTGAATCCAAGAAGTCAACTGAAAAAAGGTACACAAGATATCTGGCACAGAGGGAGAGATCCTGGGACCCAAACACAGCGTCCGGCAGCTCTTCCGTGGGGACCCTCTGGCCTCCCATGGCTGCTCCAGGATCTGGGTCTCCCATATGTCCTGTGTCATTTCTGGTGGAGCACGTTTGGTAGGAGAGAAGCGTAATACTGAGGCCAGCTGTAATATTGAGGCCAATGCCACGCTGCTCCTCCTGCATCCGTTGCAACCGTGGATGCAAAACCTGCATCTGTTTTGCACCCACAGAAAGCTAGACCACAGTCTGGGTTCTCCGTTCGGGATGACGGTGAGTCCAGTAGTTAGCGGTAGTTTTAGTGATGAGAAGGACTGAATGTCCAAACTCCTTTCCTCAATGAGTGCACGCTACTAGTAACTTCTGGTTTGTCATCCTTCATGGTCCATATCGTCCATATGCTGGTTTGCTCCTTGTTTGTTTTTTTTTTTTAATGGAATGTGCTAAATCTTCCAGAGGCAAAATCTAGGTGCAGTTCTCAGGATTCCAGCCAAGACTGCTTCCTGCAGACCGTACTGACGAGGCAATTCCCAACTTGTCTCCCTCCAGCCTATGCACCATCTGACACTTCCCAGCTGGCCCCGTGCTCCCATGCAACACATCAGCCCGTGCTCCGGGACAAACAAACCTTGTCCCTGGGGAGCAAGCAGTTTCTTTGCTGAACCTCCAGCTCCCACCGTACCCCACCTGGAAGCTTTGTAGGTACATCTCGTGGGTCAGCTACCCCCGCAATCACTGCCAGCTCGGGGCGGGCTTGGCTTGGAAATGGCTCTCGGTTTCAGCAGCAGAGCTCAACACTGAAGGGAAACGCCATGGGGACGAAAACAGGAATAGTTTGGCACAACCATGCAAGCGAGATGGAAAAATCAAGCGTGAGCTGCAGCGTGCAGAGTGTTTTTAACACATGCATTACAAGCGACGGCGGTTCCTGGGATATAGCAGCCATACAAACCCACGGGCTCTCGAGAGACAGCAGGAACCCTCCAGCCTCGGCTTTGGCTTTTTAGCCAGGGTGGCTGGCAGAGCCCAGGCCAGCGGTGGCCACGCTCCCTGGTGGGTGGGTGACCCCTGACTTCAAAGGCAGCTTGGCAGGAGCTTCATCAAGACAACTGTGCTCTTCAGAAAGACTGAGATAGGCTCAGGCATTCACTCACAAGCAAAATGGGCACGAGAAGTAAAAAAACCCTAAACCCATAAAGAATGAAAAAGCTCCTCCAACATTAACTTTTACAATCCTACACTCCTCTCACGGCAGCTGTGTCAGCCTTTCAACCTGCCAGATGGGTCCGCAGATGGTGGCCTGCTCGGCAGCCCGTGCACGTTAAAGCAGCTTCCATCAGCCCTGATGTCCCTGCCCTACACGTGGTCCCGGCAGGGGAAGCGGAGAGCTGCACGTTGGCCTGGCTCCATCTCAGTTAGGGCAGAACAGCCCAGGCTGATGTGGAGCTGGAGACCTGCCCCCGCCACACAGTTAATGGAAACACAGGGCCTTCAAAAAACGGCTGTCGCACGGAGGTATGTGGGACTTGACATCAAATTTCCTAAGCCTTCCGCGAAGCGGGCTGTTAGCCTTATCCTCCGTATAACTTGGTAGCACCTAACTCAGAATCCTGTGCGTTCAAAGTTGCCGACACAAATGAAAACATCTCTAAGTCCATATTTAGGAATGAAACCAATGAGCTGGGCTTAGAAAGGGTTGAGCACACGCAGCTCTCACGGACTTCGGAAAAAAGCTAGATCAGCTCCTGAAGTTACTCACAGAGAAGACCCAATTTTATTAGCTCCAGCGTGACGCAGACACCAAATCCCACCTTCTAGCACCAGACAGTTGGAGGTCGGGGAAGATGGGCATTGTTTAACCCTAAAATATATCTCTCCTGGTGGTGTCCTTAGACGTGACTAATGAGTCATTCAAAAGTACAGCTCCAGGGCCATCTTAGGTAGCGATATCTCAGCTATTCCTGCATTGCCGCCCATGGCATTTACATGAGAGGCCTTAACATAGTATCATCCTACATTGCTTTAATTTGCTATTAAAACAATTACAGGCTTTTGAGTTTGGGCTTCTTTCCAGCTACAGTAAATCTCCTCTGCAAGGCAAGCCATGTGGCAGCACCACTGCGCACAGCACCCATTAATTATGCCGACTCCAGTATAAACAACAGCAAGGTCTTATCACGGAAAAATTCTCCATAGCCAAGGGCAGCTGCCTTAGTCCCATCGGCTCAGTGAGCGGATGGACCCACCTGGAACGGGCACAACACAGATGCACTATGCTTTCCCTTTGTCATCCAGATGGTTCTTCCTCTGCCAGTTACAAGTGGCAGGTCCAGCAGAGCCCCGAAATGGTGGCTTCACTTTGAGCAGCTGGAGGGATGTTTGGGAGAACATCTTTTACACGGATTGGCATGGATCTCAAGGCAGAAGGCACTGCGACACACCACAGCTCAGCTGCCTTGTGGACACTAAGAGTAATGGAAGGGAGGAGCGATTGAGGTCATTTTAGTGCACTGTCCTGCCAGGGTCATGCACTTGGCTCCCATGCGGCGAAAATCTTTGGCACATGCCTACAAGAGCACATGAGATGTTACCCATCTCATAGAATCACAGAATGTGTTGGGTTGGAAGGGACCTCTCAAGGCCATCTAGTCCAACCCCCCTGCAGTCAGCAGGGACATCTTCAACTGGATCAGGTTGCTCAGAGCCTCATCCAGCCTGGCCTTGAATGTCTCCAGGGATGGGGCCTCCACCACCTCTCTGGGCAACCTGGGCCAGTGTCTCACCACCCTCAGTGCAAAGAACTTCTGCCTAATGTCTCATCTACACCTGCCCTGCTCTAGTTTAAACCATTGCCCCTCGTCCTGTCACTCCACGGCCTCACAAACAGCCCCTGCCCAGCTTTCCTGGAGCCCCTTCAGGGACTGGAAGGGGCTCTGAGGTCTCCCCGGAGCCTTCTCTTCTCCAGGCTGAACCCCCCCAGCTCTCTCAGCCTGTCCTCACAGCAGAGGGGCTCCAGCCCTTGGATCATCTCCGTGGCCTCCTCTGGCCCCGCTCCAACAGCTCCATGTCCTTCCTGTGCTGAGGGCTCCAGAGCTGGACACAGCTGGGCTCACCCTGCCCAGAGACATGGCAATTCAGCCTGTCCATCTTTGCCAGATGGTGCCCTCCCTCGGGCGGTGCAAGGCCATCTCCACCACCTGCCAGGGCTGCCCAGACAACTGGATTGCACCAAGCCAGACACACAGCTTGGAAAAAGTACAGTGCAAATCAAGAGCCTGGGCTTACCGATATAACTGAGCTACCTGTCTGATTTACCTTGCTTCCCACAGCTAAATTGCTTGGAAACTGTATTTGCCATAAGCCCAGGTATTATTTTCAAAGGTGCTTAGTGACTTAAGAGCTTATATCTCTTAGACTTACACTCAGATTTGGGATTCAGAGCCCGGAGCCACCAAAGCAACGTGTGTAATATCAGCTTGAGCTCCTGTCTCCCAGCTAGAACCCAAAGCATACGGTTGGATCTGGGCCTAAGCATCTAAGGCACTTAGGAAAATTAAACTTTGGCACCTAAGCCACCTAGATGCTATATTTGTATTTAATCTCGACCAAATCTGTGGCCTGCCCCCAGGTTCTCCTCCAAGTGAGAGTCCTCAGCAGCATCAACATTTGTTTTTCAAATCCATTTCTTGGACAAGGCACAAACCCAGAATCCTGAACATTATAAATATTGAAGTTCCTATAGCACTTTCCGTGGAGGAGAGGTGTTAGCCCCAGGACGCTGGTCGAGTTCCAACTCAAGCAATTGCCTTCAGCCCTAACACTTCAAATTCCTTCTCCAGTTTCTGTTTCATTGTGTTGTATCCCTCCTTGCTTTGACTAAGCCCTGCAATTTATTAAGTTAAGTTTCTTCTAGTCATTTACAAACCTATCCCAGCTCCACTAGTGCTAGGAATGGCAGGATTTACGTTGTCCTCCTTCAGGAAAATAAATACAAAAATATAGTATTTTCCTCCTAATGCGATCCTTTGATCTGCCCAGTTTTACTTTTTCATTCACAGTCGGGCTCAGATTAAAATATTATACAAAAAAATAAATAAAAAATACAAGTTCAGAGGAAGAGATCTGCAGAAAAAGAAGTTTGATCCTGGTAGACTGGTCACCCAAAAGGATGCTGATCATTTCAGATTCTGCTAAGAGCTGTCTACAAAGGCAGCAGGAGACTTCTCACTTCATTCTTCCCCGATAAAATAATAATAATAATTGGGAATTACAAGTAGAATTGAAGTATTCATGTTGACAACACTGAATTTTTAAGAAGAGACATTTCACATCAGAATGATCGGTTGCCTTTGCAACGCTTGACAAGATCAAATATTGATTTTTCAGCTTTGTTCTCGGAGCGAAACCACCACAAACTCCCATCCGTGTTGCCAGCAGGGCTGGCAGCCTGTAGAGCCCTGCCCGTGGCACGAAGGTTACCCAGCGCTGGTGACCAGCGCCACCCGGGGAGGTCAGCTTGGGATGGGGTGCAGCCACGGCCAACCTCTGAGCGGGGCTTATGCCACCACACCTGCTGAAACCTGCTGTCAGCAACAGGTATTTGGCCAGCTGCAAGAAAAAGTTGGGCGCCGATCTCATTGCAATGCCTGGGAAGTCGGTGAGTATTACTTTCTTCCCAGTTAAGTAAATGTGAAGTGAATCACGAGCTGCAGGACCTTCTGGTGTAAACACGGATGAGATCGAACCCGGGGCTTGGCCAATAGAGCCTAGACCGAAATGGGGTAGCCGGTACCCACCAGCCTCCCGGGAGGGAGCACACACTGAATGTCCGGCAAAAGGCTTTGTTAAATCTTCTCCTTACAAAGGAGATGAATGCGGGACACACAGAGATCACTCCCTGCCTCCTTTGAAGAGCAATGACATTCCTGGGATGCTTGAGAGTTGATGGTGTTGAAGGCTTTGAAGTGAAGTACTTGAGCAGTCTATTTTGACTTCCCTGGGTGACTCACGCTCGGCTCCCTATCTAAGATGGCTTTTCAGCTTCCTTTGACTGCTTTCCAAAAGTTACATGTTTGCTCAGCCTGACCACGGACTGTAACTTTTCTGTTCACCATTCATCTTTCCTCCCGAGGGTGGATGAACAGCTTTCTCACTCCAAAGGGGTTCAATGGTTCAGACAGCGTTTTTCAAGAATAGCGATGTCTAAAGGCATTTTTGTATCAATAGGACAAATCTTAACCCTTTGACAAGCCCATGCAGCTCCCAGGGAGCTGGCTTGGAAAGTGTCAATGCAAGGCACTTAGCTGTGAAGCTACAGCTTGCTCACGTGGCAAACGGCATTTACACAGAAAATCAGAAGCACAAGGGAGGTCTCTTACACTTTTGTTGTGACACATATCATACGGATCTAATAAGGCATTGGAAATAACTTCACAAAGTACAGCTGAGAAGAGGATTTGTAGGAGTGATTCTAGACCTGCGTCTCGCGTCTTTCACCCAAACACCTGCGACGCGCTCCCAAAGGTACTATTTTTTGATACCCCATTGTTTGTACGTAAGGCCACGTGGCTCTGCAGGTGGACAGTGTCCACCCACAGCGCCCCATCCTAAACGGAGCAGGGTCCTGGCTCTTTCCCGGAGGAGTGGGATGAGGTCCCAAGAGCCAAATCAAGAAGAAATTCAGAGGGAAACATCTCCACAGGGACCTTGATTTTGATGTTTCCATCCACATACAACCCTTTCTCTGGGAGATCCTTACAAAAATACTCATGGACACCTCTACTGCCGAATCCGCCAGGCTTTGGAGGCACTTTTGGACAGGAGCCACTGCAAAATTTAACCACTACCTTAGGTAACAGCTCTGAAGTTTTTAATCAATTGAGAACTTCATTTGATTTTCATTTAAATTTCACAGCTAAGAGACAATTCCTAGGGTTACAACAACTTGCCTGCCTGACATTGGACCTAGGAATTAGCAGTTTCCCCAATGTGTTTTTTCACCTTCAGCGCTTGCTTTGGGGAATTGACTCATCCTCATCGCCCTGGGCAGTGCACGTCCCGCAGAGAGGCACAGGAGACGTAATGCCTGTTGTGCCCCACAGTCTCACGTTGTCGCTGGCTCAGCACGCCCCGGGAAGGATGCTACAAGGAGCAGGGGCAACAGGAGGAAATACAAGGTAGAGAAACACCAGGAGCCTGACTCCAGGTTCGCTCGGGAAATCTTCTCCCAGAAGGATTACCTGGCCGGCGTTCGAGGCACAGCACTTTCCTGCCCTCCGGAGCAGGAAGACATAAATAGTTTCAGGAGACGATGCGACTTGCACCCATCATTCAAGTGAGGCAAAAGTATTTATACAAGTCATAACAGAGCGAAGGAACAAATGCTGGGTCTGGCTGCGGGCCTCCCGTTACTGCAGCTGGAGCTCGCAAGTGAAGGGAACGGTCTCCGGAGCACACACCTACATCTGACACCAGTTAATCGGAGCACAATATATGGTCCATCATTGTGTGACAGCCCCGGACCAGCATGTGGGTCCTTCAAGACTGGATGGGACCCACGAGTCACTCTCTCGGTGGCACGGGCTCTGTGGCACGCAGCCAGTCTGATGCAAACGTCCACAGCTATAAATGTGTGGACTTTCCCTTGTTCCACCTGCATTTTATCCGTGACGCGGGGGACAGGTTTGAAGTGTTTCTGGCACTGCAAGGAGTGGGATTCACTTCCCAGCTCTCATGCAGGCACTGAGAGGACCGGTACCAGAAAGTTGTTTTACTTGAGGCCACCAAAAGGCACCTCCGATGTTTCGAGCTGCTGGTCCTCCTTTACTTCACTAGAAAAAGGATCCCATCCGGATCCCATCTGGACTGGTGGGGTGAAAGCCACAGAGATGAAGCACCACGGCCCCAGGCCTGCAATGCAACAGGAGGTTGGAAGAAGGGCTGGCTGCTTTGGCCAGTGACAGAGAAGACATTATCTGTAGGAGTTGCTGAGCATCCTGTCACGCCAGGAAGCCAATGCGTTAAAGAGAGATGGATGCTGGTGTGATTCTTATCAGCCCACCAAGCCAGGTGAAGATGAAGCCACGGAGAACACCCCATCCGATTGCTGATTTCAGACAACCCCTCTCCCTTTCTCTTTCACTTCTCCCTCGCCATATCCCTCTCACAGCAGAAAGTTTTAAGCCCCGCCTCTCCCTGCTGTCTCTCCACTTCTTCCGTTTGCCCTGGGATCCGCCTTGAAGCACCTGGAACGAGCCTTTCAGGGATGGTCCCTGCCCAGGTCACCTCCGTGTCCACGGGTGCGCGCACAGAAAGACCCCATGCAATTACCCTGTACTTCTGCCACACAGTACGGCTATCGCAGCCACCACCTGGGAGAACCAGGCCCCTTTGTACCCTCCGATGACCTCTTCGTGTGGGCTAATTACCAGCACTGAAAAGGAGGAATGCCTGAGAGTGGGCTGTGTGTGCCTGCGAGTGCACGTATGCTATTTCTATAGGTTTCTCTCCGGTCTGTCCTCTACGCAGTCCTATAAACGGGACAAAATGAAGATTTCTCAGGGCATCCTGTTTGCCCCCTTGGCAGTAAGAGGGTTGTTCCCTCCCCTGTTTTGTGCCAAAAATGCTTTGCTCTTTCCTCTGTGAGAGGGTGACCTCTTCCAAACAGACTGCAGCACTAAGAGGCGTTTTCACGGAGAGCTTAACTATGGCACTGACTGCTCCAGGGATGGCAGCATGCCTCATTCCTGAAGATCAGATCAGTTTTTTCCCTTTACCTCCTTCCTTCTCTCAAATCCTCTCTGTTACATTCTGTTCATCCTAAAAAAAATACAGAAACAAAACACCGGGGACAGCTGTCTGGAGGAGGAAACACTTCTCATGGTTAATAGTTCAGATGCTACCGTGTCTAAAAGATGAAAACCGCTAAACTGTGATGCCCCAAAGGGTTTGGACATCTAGGCTGGCTGGCTGACCTCTGTCTTGGCTTAGACACGGTAGGAAAGGAAACTTGGGTGTTGGACGAGGACTGAAAATTGAGCCACTGTTTACTTATATACATCGTATTCACGTATGCGTAAATCAGATACCTAGTTGCCCACCATCAGGAAATAGGGTGTTTGCACGCGATCTCCAGGTAAACTCTGTTGGCTCTGAACAACCCCCCTTTTACATCGGCTCAAGACAGATGTCACTGCCCGCTCTCACACCTCATGCTTTGCTTAACCACCCGCAGTGCTCTGCCTGCTGAGATTTATACAGCCTCTACGTTGTGATAAACACACACAGTTCACCATGCAAGGTCATCTCCTCTCTGCTGACGTTATAAGCAAGGAGAAATACTGAGGGGGCCTTGGTCAGTCTTATGGTCAAAACCACTCCCTTCTCTCCTGGAGACACCAATGAGCTGATCTCCAGGTCAGGGCTGGTTAATGAACCCCTGTTCCTGCTCCCGTTATCCCAAAGACTTCCTTGGAGCCCTGGTGATCCATCAGATGGTTCCTGTAACTGTACCCCCCAAACCCTCCTACTCTCAGTCCTCTTGAAGATGACATTTTGCGTCACTGCATGTAACGGAGATGTTGCAAGTGCTCTTTCTAGGGCAGGCTAATGGCAGAAATGAAATAATCAAATCTCCTAATGCAGTGAGACTGGGACATGGGAAGGAAAGGAGACAGGTATGATGAATAAGCCTTTTCCTAGAGGCCTTTAGGGGAACCTCAGCCCTCATTGTCAAGCTACAGCCTGGAGAACTCCTGGATGGGTCATTCTCTAAAGCTCTGTGGGCCACATTAAAGCCTTACTTCCAAGCTTAGGTTTGGAGCCACATGACGGCTACTTGTAAGGAAAAGGATCTCATCTCTGTATGAACAAAGACTCACCACCCCCTCACCAGAACAGATCCCTTCAGCTCCGAGACCTCACATGATGTCCACACCTTGGTATCTCCTCCTCCCTCTCTCTACCCTCCTCATATCTCACTCATCTCCTTGAGCAAGCAAGGCTTAGCGAAGAGAACACGCACCCCACAAACAAAAGTCAAGGGAAGGCAGGATCGAGCCTGAATGGCATTCCCACATTTCCATATTTCCAGATTTTGGGCTCTATGTAGAGAGTGCGAACCCTCCTCCACGTCCTGCTCCTGTCTGTGTCCCTTTCATGCTGGTGAGATTTGTTGCGGGATAATTCTCAACGACCATCTCCCCACAACAAAGCCGCCCCCTTTAGATGTGGGCAGATGATATAGAAAATGGGTGGTTCAGGCTGATTTCATGAGGCCTAATAAATCTTCAGTAAATTAAAACTCATCCCCCTTTCCTCCCCTCTTCGGGCCTTTGTCTTGCTAATACACATTAAGCCCTGCCTGGCTACACACTTTGAGGCATTTCGGAGGTGAGGTCTGTACAAAGCTGCAGATGTGGGAGCTTTAAAGGACCTTTGGCCCCGGTGTTACCCATTAACATCAGCCACGCCAACACAAGAATCTCACCATGGTTCTCTCCCCTCAAAAGGGCTCCCAAGTAACAACCTCGCCTTTTGAGGGGGGGAAAGAAATAAAAGAACAGAAGGAATGAGCAAGGCAGAATGAGAGAGAGAGACCTTCCAAAAGAGGTGTTCCCTGTAAAGCTAATTTTGTCCCTAAATCATTGTCTGAAGCTGGTTGCTAGTTAGAAATTGCTTAAGAAATCGGTGCACCTCTTTCACGCCAGGCGATGCTGGCACTCACAACAGCATTCGCTGATATATGATTCATTTCTCTCATCTCCACTGACCGTTTCCACCCTGACCTTCCTAGTATCAGACCTCGAAATAAAGAGCCCTAATGCAGTCCCATATTCAAAGAGCCACTTTTGTCCCATATGCAGGTTTTTATTCCCGTTCAGATGTTCTCTATGCTTTCCACCCCTCTTTAGAAATCAAAATCAAGCTGCCACCCGGGTGGGAAACAAAGCGACAGGCCAAAAAATGTCCCTGTGAATGCAACAGCCCTTCTGGAGTATCCCCTTTTGCCCCAGTGTCTTCCGATATCCTTTCTCCTGGAGCATGCCGGTGCCCTAAGTACTTGCATCCCCTACCCAACGCCAGGGAAAAAACGCAGCCAGGAAAGAGCCACGTGAACCTGCCCGTTTCCAGCGGGCAAAGATTTGAATAAAAGCTTCAAGGATGTGAACAATTCCCTTCTCTGTTCAGTGCCTTCGCCGGGGTGCTTTCAGGTGCGATTCAAACAAGAAGCAACAGCTCCGCTCCCCAGGTTTCTCAGCAGAGGCTGCGCCTTCCCTCCCTTCAAGCGCTTTGGCGAAAACGTAAAGGGAAACTTTGTGGCCCTATGTGGGTGCTTTAGAAGTTGTAAGGTGTGATGAATGAGCTCTAAAAAACACAGATCAAGAGGAAGATAGCGGGGATGAAAGGACAGACAGTTAGATCAGCCTAGACATCCTGGGATGAAAGGAAAGGTGAATGGGTAGCTAGATTAGACAGTTACGGTAAGTGGATGGCAGGAAATCCAAACTTGTAGGTGTTTATCCTAAACTCCAGATCTGCACCTGTAAAGGCTGCTGCCTTACTTCTTTTTTATTCAGTCCTTTCATAAGCAAATTTCCCAGGAGGTGCCCCTGGCACAGGGACTGGGAGCGTGAAAAAGAAATGAAACAAATTGACCAACCAACCTCGCCGATATCTTTCTTTTAAAAAAAAAAAAAAAATAAAAATCTCAAAGGAAAGCTTAGATCCCCATCCCTTTTAAATTTTGGGGCAAAGGCACAGGTCAGTTCTCGTTTTATCAGGATCGCTTTGTCCATCCCAGTGAGAAGGGACCGCGCACTTTGAAGAAGTTACGGGCTCTGGAGGATTACGGAGGGGGTTTATCTCTGTAGCATGGAGCTTGTTAACTCTGGACTGCGGCTGGAGGCTAAGGCTGAGAGTTCTCCCTGTCGGATCAGATAAACGTGAATGCCTCTCACTCCGCCAGCCAGCTCGCATGAAACCCTACAGTGTCACGCTAAATAATGGCAGTGAGAGGAGAGCGCGTTCTACATTCATTCGCCAAATCAAATCCCAACTACATCCAAAACAGTTCAGATATTTATCCGGGGCTGCTCGTCTATCCCAAAAACACAATGAGACTTGTCATGTTTCTATGCTTTCCTGGTGACACTATTTTACAACAAAGCAATTATCCCTTGGGGAATCCTATAACTATTTACATATTCATTTCCTGGTGTCGTACCCATCATTTCCTATCATATCACGGGAAGGCAGCTGCCGTCCTCTCACACTGTGCAGTCCTCAGCAATTGGGGCTGATAAACAGTGTGGAGCTTAGAAATCAGCTGGAGAGACACACCGGGGCTTTGTGCTGCTTTCCTTTACAGGACAAAACGTGAGATAAGCGGAGAAGTGCATCACCAGTGATGTAAAATCTGTGCCACTCACTTCGACGGAATTTCACGCTGACAACTTCAACCTTCTCATGTGACTTTGTACGAGAGCTTTCTACGCTAAACCTTGACCACAAGCTACAGTTTTGTTTCCCCCGATGTGAGAGACGTGTGAAAATTAGCACAACAGCACTTTTTTCATGTCAAGGTCTAATTGAAAGCATTTCTCAATAGATAGTTGAACCATAGAAAATATGCAATATGCTTCATTTTTGCCCGTAATTTTGTTGCACGTCATCCCCCTGTGGCTCCATCTATGCTTCAAAGATTCCTGCATTTACTTCTACGACATCGATTAGTTTTATTCCAAAATCACTACAAAGCCCAAAGTTGCTCAATGCCTCTGTTAAGCTGTAATAAAAAGCCATAATGTGGAGCAATGCTGCCTTCCTCTGAAGCTTAATCATTTTAGCCTTGATCAATTCAGGCCCAACTGCTCTGGGCTCCGGCGCAGTCAAAGACAAGCTCCTCCTAAAGTCTGAACGCCTCCTGGAGATGCCTCTGCTTGTCACCAACAATAGAGGTGGTGAAAAGCAATTAGATTCCCATCTGCAGTACTTCAGTTATGTGCCAAGTTTAGGTGAAGAAGATCACCTTTTGGGTGTCTGAAAATCAGTGTCACGGTTACCACCCGGACAGCAAGCATTTGGCTCCTCATACTTTGCCCTGAATAGGAAAAATAGTCTTGTTGCCAGTTGATTGCGGTTTTCGCTCCATTAAATCAAACCAGGAAAGGATGATCCAAATGACATTTTAAAGACATTCACAAAATCTCTGCCAGTAAATAAACCCAAAGAGGGCAAATACGTGTTTCATGGCAAATACTGTAAGCCTCAAAATAGCTACAGAGCAATAACTCCTCTCCTTTACGAAGGCCCCTCCACCTGAGTTCACGAATGTGCTTCAAAAACAAACGCACCCCGTCTTCTAACGCCTACCTGGCCTGACCCACAGAGCTTTCCAGGACCTATGGCCTCATCCTGCTGACATCTACCCCTTGGTTGGGAGCAGGACGCAGTTCCCTTGGCACAGGAACGCACGCAGCTCTTTGAAATGCTTGGCAAAGTCTTTTGCTGGGAGGGGTGTGCTCAAACCTGCTCCATTTGAAGGGAAGCACAAAACTATTCCGGACTTCAAAGGCAATGGGACTCGGCCCCAGGGTGGAAATTAGCTTCAACATTAATTGAATTAAAAGAGGGGGATTCCCTTCGGAGAACCGCCACTTCCTGGGCTATGGGATGAGATTGGGATTGAACACAATTATTGGCTAGGCCAAAACACGGGGAAACAGGTGCCGAATTCAGTGGCTAGGCACCCCAAGGTCCAGTGGAGGAGAACAAGCATGTATAGAAACTGCAGGTGGAGTTTAACTGGCCTGAGCACAACCCTGCTGAAGGACAGGACAAGGGCAGAGTTTCCTGAAAAGCACCTCGACTCCTGGAGCTGGGAGACGAGGCAGGACCTCAGCACCCATTAGGCCAAGCACACACGGGAGTATTTCCAAGCTTCTATTGTCTAAGAAAACAGATTAAGAGGAAAAATAAGTATGAATTAAGTATGATCTACAGAAGCAGGGAAACTGCACCCCACGCAAGGCGTCAACTGCTGTATTCAGCCCCCAGGGCTGGAAACGCCACTAGCCTTGAAATGTCCCACATGAGGGGCCCACGAGCCCCCAGAGCCTTAGCTCAGCCTTGTCTCCGTGTGTTTGTCACCTCCAGGAATGTGTTGGGCCAGGCGGATTTTGGTTGGGGTACCTTCTCTATCGAACTTTCCTCCTCCGGGATTATGAAGTCCCTGATATCTCGGACACCTCCCCGCATTTGTGGATGTGCTCTGCAGATCTTTGTCCCTTTTCTCCTCCGTTTGTAACACACCAGCACTTGTGGGTTGAAGCATCTTTTCCCAGCCCTGGTAAAGCATCAAATCAGATTTACTTCCACTTCTGAAGCCCACTCAAAGAACTACGTAGAAGAAATTATTAAAATCAGTCAACTGAATTCCTCTCCACACCGAACGCCCCCCCAAAATCCTCGGCACCCTTTCGCCTTGGGAAGGGTGCAATGCCTGCAAGAGCAGCCCCCTCCAAACATGCCAGCACCCTCCCTTTTCGACTCACAGACATAACCGGACTGCATTTACAACGCATCGCCACCCTGCACGAGCAGGACTTTGCCGTGTCCTTCCTCCTGCAGCACATCAGGCTCTTACAGAGACAAACCCGATCTGCCGAAAGCACTGCTCTTCTCTGTCTCACTGAACTCTACTCTATTTTCTCCCCTCCCAGAGGAGAAGGGTCTGAATCAGTGATTTGTGGCTCAGGGCAACGCTCAGAGCTGCCTTTCCCAGGAATGGCAGTAGTCCATGAGGTGAAGGTGTCAACATCAGATAAAGAGGAATTCACCCACCGGACAGCCAGCGTATCTGATCTCAGCTTAGGTTACTTGCTGAGCAGAGACCAGCAAGATGCCCCAGAGCAGCCAACCCCCTGGAAAAAAGGTAAGATTTAACAAGATCAAATGTGTTCACTGCTAGGAGGTCAGAAAGGGAAGTGGGTAATGGTATCAGAGAGCCGCACAAAGCCTCTGCGGGCCACAGGACAGCTTCCTCTGGTGAAGAAAAGCCAACCCAGGGGAATGAAAAATTGGGCCACAGATGTTCAGGCACCAGTTTTTGATGCAGGTCTAGGATTTGCCTAGGAGATGGAGCCAAGACTTGATTCCCCGAAGAGGGGAATGGAGTTTTGATCCGTTCCCCAAGGAGGATTTATTACCGGGCTGATGACTGCTCCTGGCCTGCAGCCTCCCCGGGTATCTCTCCTCCAGGCTGAGGGTTGGCAGCGCCTCCAGCCTGTCCTTATCCCCGCACTCCTGTGGTTGTGTCTGACTCTGTTCCCCTTCCGCCTTGCACCTCGCCATAGCTCGTGGGCACAGCCCTGAGAAAAAGCTCCTTCAACGGCCACGCAGCCACCCCAGGAAGCTCTTTTCATCAGCAGGTGTCACACAGCTCTGCCACAAAGAACAAGGTCCCTATTGCCATTTTCCACACGAGGAATGTAAAGCAGAACGGGCCTTGACTGAGGGCATTCACCAGACCAGGGGCCAGGGAGAGAACAGCTCTCCCGGGTTTCGGTCTTGTGCTTTTATAGCAGACTTTTGCCAGCCTTCCTCTGGTAGCAAGATGAAACAAGTGCTATTCTGTGAGCGTTGCACATGAATAGCCGTCAGTCAAAAAGGATGTGCTGCAAGGACGGCCCAAATGCCCAGTTTGGAGAAGAAAAGAACAGTGCTGTGACCCCAGCAAAGGGCAGGACCCCCGCGCTCCACCACTGCCCTCTGCCGCCAAAGCCCTCACCTCTGACGCCCCCACCGTGCCCTTTCTCCAGGGGCTTTCTGCAGCCAAGGCTACTGAATTCCCATCGGCTCTCCACGAAAGGCCACGAGTTCATCTGAACCAACCTCGCCTGCAAATGACGCCAAAACTCGGAAACAGATGCTAAAGTTGCAGAATCATAGAATCACAGAATGGCCGGGGTCGGAAGGGACCTCTGGAGATCACCCAGTCCAACCCCCTGCCAGAGCAGGGTCACCCACAGCAGGTGGCACAGGAACGCCTCCAGGCGGGTTTGGGATGTCTCCAGAGACGGAGACTCCACCACCTCTCGGGGCAGCCTGGGCCAGGGCTCTGCCACCCTCACAGCAAAGAAGTTCCTCCTCGTGTTTAGGTGGAACTCCCTATGGTCAAGTTTGTGCCCGTTACCTCTTGAGAGCCTCTGTAGCACAAACTGGCAGCTCAGGAACTTTGTGGTTCTGGCTTGAATATCACAGAGGCAAGGTTTATCACATGAAATCCATCACGCGCCCATGATGGGCACGGCTGACCTTGCAGGACGTGCCACTAGGTGCTGGTGTGGAGATGCCTCGGTGTCCCTCACAGACGAGTGAATTCCCCTCCCGGGAGCTGCCTTGTCCTCCTTGCCTTTGTCCTCGTGTGCACACAGACCGCGTTTCCTCCACCTCCCCTGAGCTCACTGACCAGTTCTCTGCACCATGCTTGGGATGAAGGGCACGGCGGTGTCCTGGCTGTCTCCGTTGGGGTTTCCTACCTTCTTTGTGCCTGCCAACGGCCTCTGGGCAACTGCTGCCCCAACACGCCTCTGCCCAAATGGTGTACTGCTGGCTGTTTAGATAACCTCAAAGACTTGCTCTAGCAGACAAGATTTCTGTGCTTTTCCAAGAGAGCAGAGCCAGGCGGAGGCAAAAACTTCAGAAACAGCCCGTGAATTAAAAGAATAATGGGTGAAACACAAGCTGTGTGTTGTTTCTATCGTTTATCCTGCAGCTTTTAACTAACCCGCAGTAGCAGAGCACCTCCGGGGGGACAACCTCTCTCCATCCTTCCTCCTCCCTCCCTCCCAGCAGCGTAAATAAGGAGAAAGCTCCACCCAAGTGAGTGAACCGACACAGAAGCTCCCTGAGCCAACATGAGAGGAGAAACCAGGCCTTAAAATGGACATACGCAGGGACTACGTCTATTTATTTGCCGCTGTGCTCCCGTGTCTCACTTATGTACATCTAAATGCACATCGCTCCAGCTCTCCCACAGCACCAACCCAGCTTTCTGCGTGTTTAACTGAGCTCAGACTGACCCGAGCTGCTCAGTCGCTCCCAAGGGTATGACAAAAGTTCACCTTTTCCCAGGCACGGGATAATTTTGGAGCACGCCCGCCCACGCCCCACTCCCCATCCCCTGCATCCTTCCAGGGATGCTGCGGGGTGAAGAGTGAGAGAGGTACACGTGGAGCCGCCAGCGTGAACCTCCTCTCAGGACGGCCTTTTAAGCAGGAGAGCTTATAAATAAATAAAGCAAAAAGGATCTCCGACCGTCATCCATGAGCTGGCCTCCTTCCCTCTTTCTCCCCCCCAGATCCCTCCCTCCCCTTTCACAGACATCCTCTGCATCAATGAGCGGGACCGGAAGGCAGCAAACTTCCACCTCCCCGCTCATGCGGAAAGAAATCGCACTCCGTTTCAAGAGTCCGCGTTGCCTGGCTTTATTTCAGCTCTGCACATTGTTCTGGCTCGGGAAGGCGGGGGCGGCGGCGGGGGGGGGGGGCTGTGGGGGACGGACGAGGTAGAGATGGGGCATTGTTTGCAATTCAAATGGCTGGACCTCAGGAAAAACCAATAAACTTAAGTCACTAGAGAATTTCAACAAGCAGGGCCACTTTCACAAATAGGAAGCCTCCTCCCTATCGGTGGGGGCTGTTGAGGAGCCACTAGACAAGAGAATAACTCAGCACTCGTGGGGCTGAGAGCTTTTCACTCAATGAAGTCCAAACCAAACAAATTGCCCCTTTAGGAGATGCCTTTATCCAAACACTCTGAGCGCACACAGACAGGGGCTCGGTGCCTCCGGCGCTCTGCCTTTGCTAAAATCAGCCTGGTTTTCTTCTCCCCCTTCCCTGCCCATCACCGGTCTCGGCTGCAGGCTGGTGGAGGTTTGGAAGCACACCCTTGGCGCGGCGTAGTTTGTAAAGCCCCGCAGATGTTGTTGGCAGAAGGGGGCTGCGAAAATTCACCCGCCGTAAATCCCCATTCATGTAGTAAGCGCGGTGCAGGAATAAATTGCACCAGGACTGGATTTATAGGTGAGGTGGCTTGTACCAGCTTAGTGTTTAATTTTCAGTTCAGCTTTAACTGCCCTTTCTTAGGAGGATTTAAGGATTTCCATAACTCATTCCAGCCAGCGCACCGCGGTGCAAATCCCGCTGCTCTGCTCCCTCCTCCCCTCCCCTCCTATGGGTTCCCCGGAGCTGAGATGGTTCTCTGCCGGGCGAGGGAGAGAAAAATTCCAACGTCCTCTCGGGCATTATCTAGAGCTGTTTGAGAAGTTACTTGTGTTCAGCCCGGAGTGCTCTTTGTCCGCATGGGGCCTCGCCTGCCCCACAGAACTGTTTACACAAGTCGGGCAGCGAGAAAGGCAAGGTAAGGATGGCAACCAAAAGACCCTTTGACACCACCTAAGCACGGTGTTGAGGCATCCGACACACCAGAGGAGCGTGGGAGCGGCCACCGATGGCCCAACCTGTGGCATAGCATTGCTGAGACATACACGGAGAAGGGAATAATGAGGTGATATTCCTCCCTGCCTCACCGTCCCGTTTTGGAGGTACCTAATTGGATGCTGACCCAATAACGTAGGCAGACTGAAAGAGCTGACATGACTGGCCTGAGCCAGGGAAGGGGCTCCAAAAGCCCCTTCATTCCCTCACTTCAGGCCCCATCCAGGCTAGCTGGAACGCAAAATTCAGACTCCTGCTTTCCATCCCTTCCTCATGACTCTTTTTCCTCCTCCTTATTTATTGTATGATTTCCTTTTCCCTCTTTTGCCATCTCTTAAGAAATTGTTGGCTTATCCTAGCCAAGACTGCAGGTTTTGCAACGTTGCTGTGACCAGTTGTCCAAACATACAGCGCCTCCGTCCTGCCGCATCTCCCCCAGCCCCACATTGCCACGAGCCTCCTGGGTCCCTCAGAGGCTGTCTTTCCATCAGGCCACATTTGCCCTCTTTGGTTTCTTTTTCTGCCCTCTTTCGCACTCGCTTATTCCGTGCCATGTTCAAGGAGAGAGGGCCAAGCGCGGTCTAACACCAGCGGCAGCAAAAATTTCTTGCTCTCCCTCAATTATCTTACCCCCGCAGAAATGACAATTCTCGCCAGCAAAGCGGGGGCTGCTCACCAGGCGTGGAGATCTCTGAGGGTCACGCGGGGAACATGAAGTGGACAAAGTCACACAACATCCAGGTTGTTTTCACACCTTTCTTGGGTCCACACTTTCACATAAGTTCATGGGAAGAACTGAGTAATTCTCCCAGGATCACCCTTGGCATTGTCTAGCCAGGAGGTCAAGAGGAACAAATGCCAAAAAAATCCGCTAGTCAGTCTCTGCTTGCTTACAAAATGCAACTTTTCCCCATTTTTTGCATAGTTAATTGCTTGCAGGAACGTGGCTGCAGGGATAGCCCATCTCCTGTGAAAAGAGCTGTGGAATAGCAGGCGGAGGAGATGGAGCAGTGATTGAACAGACTGCAGTTCCTGCTCATGGAGATCCCATCAGGACCCTTAGAGCGGCCTTTCAGTCCCTAAAGGGGCTCCAGGAAAGCTGGGGAGGGACTCTGGAGCAGGGAGGGGAGCCATAGGACAAGGAGGAATGGTTTTAAACTGGAAGAGGGGAGATTGAGATGAGATCTGAGGAAGAAATTCTTGGCTGTGAGGGTGGTGAGCCCCTGGCCCAGGTTGCCCAGAGAAGCTGTGGCTGCCCCATCCCTGGAGGGGTTCAAGGCCAGGTTGGACGGGGCTTGGAGCAACCTGGGCTGGTGGGAGGTGTCCCTGCCCAGGGCAGGGGGTGGCACTGGGTGGGCTTTAAGGTCCCTTCCAACCCAAACCATTCTACAATTCTATGACCCTTCTGAGTCCTGTCACAGAAAGAAATTTGCTGTAGAATAACAACATCGTGGTTAAGCAAACCCGCACTGCAGATGTGATGTAGCTCAATAAGGTTCCTACAGCTAAACCCAGCAGCAGCCCAGCAGCTTGCACCAGTGTATCCACACCAATGTTGTCATGCTCTTCTCGATGTTTCCTGCCCTGGCAGGACTTCAGGTCCAATTCAGATGCTCCTGATTGTTCTCACTGTATCTCTGGTACCTCCAGTCAAGCCAGAAGATGAGAAAGTTACTACTGACTTTGCACAACGTCCCTCAAAATAGATCTATAGGAGGAATTCAATCTGTAGTCATGGAGACGTTTGGTACCCAGCTGCCACTTAACATCAAGATGTTTAATTCTCTAAGGGTTTACGTCAAAAGACAAAAGTTCTTCTGAATTAACTATGGAAGAACATTTCAGGTGGACTTGTGAAACTGCAATCAACTCCTGTGCAGATGCTCTTGTCTGGAAGTGGCTGTAAGTTAATATAACTTCATTCACTTTGAAAATCAAGCCAAATCAAACAAATCAACTCTGAATAAAAAGTACTTTAGTGGTCCTGAACTCATCCAGGACATAAATAAATAAATACTCTTCAGATTAACATTTTTACACGACTGCGGCCCTCTGGGTTGCAAGGAAGAGAAGGTCTCTCTCAAAGCAACCATTTCTTTAACACCAGAAAAGCTGAGCTTATCGCTAACCAGCCGCCTCCGTGACTATTCTGCTCCGGTTTCGTTCATTTTGCTGGTTCCTGGATCTTATTAATGTAGGT
The DNA here is from genome assembly GCF_963924245.1 of Chroicocephalus ridibundus. NCBI lineage: Eukaryota > Metazoa > Chordata > Aves > Charadriiformes > Laridae > Chroicocephalus > Chroicocephalus ridibundus. Next base: position 11,586,238 of record NC_086297.1, read on the forward strand.
GTGAGGGGGCGGGGGACGACAACTCGGACCCCATTGTTTATGTCTTGCTGGTAGGCAGGGGGACTGAGAAAAATAAAAGCTAACCATAAAGCAAAGCGTTAGCCAAAAGAATGCTTTTATTGCCACCAGGAGTAATTCAAACCTTTTGTGGTGGTTTTGAGACAAACTTTATGGTGGTCAAGTCATACGTCGCTGGTTGGATTTAAAAAACAGGCAGGATATTTTATGACCATTAATAAATGTTTGTAGCCTGCATACGAACGCGGGCGAGGCAATCGCACCTCTCAAGCCGATCACCTGCAGTGGTCAGAGAACTGACTCCTACCCCCATCCGCCCTCTCCGCATGAATTACTGCTCGATGCATTAGGGAAAGAGCTGCTTTTATTCTTTCTGTCCTTCCTCTGAAGTATCGGTGTTTGCTGGTTCAACACACAGGATACCAGCCTCGAAGGGGCCAGGTTGCAAATCTCACAGAGCTTCACAAAACTACTCCGGGTCAAATCGCCCCTCGCCCTGAGACTCCAGATAGGATGTACTTAAACTGTATGGAAATTACCTTGTCACCCATTTAAGGCCCCTCACCGGATTGCTATAAAACAGGGGCACTGACTCCTAAAGAATTGCACTTATTCATAGATTTTAGGGCCTTTGTGATTCTTTAGCTTGACCTACTGCACAGCCCAGGTCAGGGGACCACCCCACGTTGATTCCTGCTTCCAGACCGATCGCTGCGGCAGAACTTGAGCAGAGTAAAACCTCCCATCTCGACTTAACAATTTACAGCCATGGGGAAATGAAGGAAATGTATAAACAGAAATCTCTTCACCCAATGCCGAGGCAGTACTTCTTCAGAAGTGCTACCTCTATTAAAAAACACGACTCTTGTTTCCAGCTCTTCCCGTGGGCTGTCAATGCTTTAGCTGTGCTTGCAGTGGTGACGTTCGCACCATCCGCATCCCAGAACAGGGATATACCACCTGACTTTTCCCAAGTACAGGACACGCACACTGACTGAATGCCTCTGGTTTCTTTATATCACCATTCCAAAGAGAAAGATGCCAAAACCACTGACAATTGTATCTTTTTTTTGTTATTTAAATACTGGTAAAAATCCCCCTTTAACACCACTAGCCACCCATTTCCTCCACTGTCTTTTTTGCTTCCTTCATCAATTTTTCTGCAATCTTCGATTTCTAATTTATCCAGATTGATAAATGCTTCCCACTCCCGTTCACTCATATTTCACTCCCAGGGAATTGCCTGCACTCTTCGTTCCTCCATCTCCAAATTTAACCAACCCAAGCACGTTGGTTTTAATGGGTTTTAATGCTTTCACAAGCACTCCTGACTGCTCCGCACTCCTGGCCCTCATCGCTATTTGCCTAATCTCTCTAGAACGACGTATGAACACTTATCTCCATTTCCAGATCATTGGAGGAAATATTGCACAGCATCAGGCCTACCAGCCCAGATCCCTCGGGAAACCTACGGAAACACTCGGAGCTAATGACAAACCTCCAATCTGGTATCTGTCAATGCCTAATCGGTCAAATGCCACATGGAAAATCCAAGGGTGAGAGTCACCTTCTTTGACTTCGGCTGTATGAAGGTGAGGTGTCTGACCTAACTGCATGACCCTCTGGCGCAGTCGTCAGCAACGCGGTCAGCAGCAGAAGGTGATTTGGCCCAGGTCAAAATAGAAGGTTACATCTGATGGAGTTGCCATCTTTGTTCACTAGCAGGAAGGGGAACAAGGCGATTAGCACTTGTCATAGAGATGGTTGCTCTGGGGTGAAGCTCCTGTGTCCATCTTATAGAGCAGTCTCTATCAACCAGCTTGCAGATCAGACTGTGTCCCAATGCCTGACACTGCTTCTCTGCTGGATGTCGCTCTTCCATCCTTCTTCCAGCAGAGATGCTCCTGGGTGTGCTCCCTAACCCACGTCAGTCTACGCCAGCCTGGTTGCCTTAGCCCGTAACTACGGAGCAGCATCAGATGAACATCTTGCTGGGAAAAATCAGCAGTTTCTGGGAGAGACAGGATGTGCTCCCTTTATCACTTGTCACTTCTTAATTTCTGAAGGCTGGTGTCAATGTTCTATATGGATCTCATGTCAACAGCATCGCCTAGGGCGTTATTAGCCTATCAGTTACGTCACGTGCTTTAAAGTTGCCAGTGCCTAAGGAACAGGTACTGTGATTCCCAGCCCGCCCCTTTTGCCCACTTTGTACTTCTGAAACAAATCGTAACGAGTGGTTTTAACATTTTGGGCTTGTAATTCTCCCCACAACAAGTTGGTAGTATCAGCTGGGTTGAAACAGAGCAGTTCTGTTTTCCCCACCCTCTTTTCCAGGCACCTAACACAGGTTTAGGAACAATTCAAAAGCATCTTTTCTTCAATAGTCTTAGCGCTTTGATTAATGCCAGCGGTGTTGATATAGCTGTGATGGTTTAAGGATGTATTAATTAATTAACCTTGTCTCCTGATTAATTTTGTTCTTGACATCTTGATTTTGTGCTAAATTAATTCTCATTTATTCCCCCTTCCACCCTCCCCTTTCATAAATCACTCGCCTCCCTCCTTCTAATCAGGTTTCCCCTTAGATTATCTCCCCCCTCTACTGAAACGGAGATTCCCCCAGACTATGCAGCCACTCCAACCCCTCGAGGATTGACTTCTCTTCCTCAACACCCACCCCACACTCCCCTGGAGACTGCCCACTTCCACACCCATCTACTCTAACCGATAGGATGGGAGGACCCTCAGAAAAGATCGTACAGATATTCCCTGGGTTCAGCACTCTTCCTGGACGCTACCGACGGTCCATCCATCACAGACCGGGAATCTTTTGTCTGTCTTCTTCTACATCGCACATGTTTCTTGCCTGAAAAAAAGGGCCACCGCTCCTGTGCAAGGTCCCTAGATGCCACCACAGGACTACCACCAACCCCATGGGTTTAATGCTGGCAATGAAGACTGAACCAAAGCACTTCTGTTTTTAAAGCATAGGCCCCTATCAGATGGAGTTGAGAAACAAGAGCCAAACTCGCTGGGGTTAAGCGCAACCGGCATCCTTGCATCCAGCTAGACATCAAGGGAGACGTCTGAAGGCAGCGACGCTTTCCCAGCCAAGCCCTGATGAGAGCTTCTGCCCGAGACGCAGGGATTGGGGCCGCATTCAGATAGGAGGTATTAAGTTAAATTAAAGCTTCAAACCTTTTCCAGGGACTCTTGCTGGATTTTATCAAGAGCTCTCCTCCACCCGCCCTGCCCCCAAACAAAATAAGGTAATCAAATGGGGTTTGCTGCCTGGAGACTGAAGGAGGGGAAACACAGCCCTCAGTCCTGCCAAGGACTCAAAATAGCCCGGTGTAAACTTCATTATCATGCATTGGGAATACCAACACACCCTGGTTATTACAATCCCCGTCCATCAGTTCACGATCCACGCAAATGCCATGCTTGGCGAATTCCATTTTATGATGCAAATGTAGCCAATCAATACAGGGATTTTGTTTGATCAGAGGCTCTTTTTCCTCTTTTTTTTTTTTTTTTTTTCCAGAGGAAAATACCTTATTTTGCACGTCCAGCCCCTCAGCTGGAATAGAGCCGCATAACTCCGCCCGTGCAAGTGAGCTCTCGCTCGTTTACACTAGGTGAAAGTCCAGCTAAAATTAAAAGGGGAGATATAAACTCGCTGTGCAGTCCGAGCCTACTTTTCACGGGCAGAATGTTTAAAGCAGAGCTAGGCATAAAACCTAAGGGGAGGCGGCAAAGAATTTGGGGTTTGTGTACGTACGTACTTAGGAATTAGAAAGCAAAGCCTATACATTTTTCACCACAAAAGATTTCACTGGACAACATGGTCTAGCGGGAGCTTTTAAAGGGGGAAAGCAGTTCACAGACTCTTCTGAATGCATCTCCAGTAGCCGGGTTGTTAAGACATTCAGGGCTGTTAATGTGTACTGTCAGGCCATTGTAACCAAACCTTTAATCCTGGGCCTGTCAGGCTTGAAGGAAAACTAAGGGGCTGACAGTAGTGCGGCAAATGGATTTTCCTTCTCTGCTCTCATCGCCTCCCCCCCTTCCTTCCATTTAAAGTTAGAATAACATTGAGTCTATGCCTTTCAGGGCTTGCAAAACAACTAGGAAAAAAAAAAAAAAAAGGGCCGGGGCAGGGCTGGAGGGGGGAAGGAAAACCTAGGCTAGATGGACAATCTTCCCTTTCCAAAGCCCAGTCCCCAAACTGGGAGCGCTTGGCATAGCCTGGTCAGACCCAGGCTGTCTGAGAGCTCTTCCTCCCTGGCTCTGATTATAAAGGTCTCATGAGTTTGTTTTTATTTTCAGATGTCTCTCGATGAGGAGAAACACAAAAAGCGACCCAGGAAGCAACAGGGAGAATTGCAGTCCTGCGTTTTGGGTTTTGTCTTTGGTTTTGGACCTTACCCACATGGGACGTGGGAGCTGATGGTACGACACGGACACAGACACTTTTCCTGTACGTCTACCAGGCTCTTCATCACCCACACATCCCTTAAAGCCTTACTTCATAAGCTCTGGGTCTGGGATTTCAATATTTAAGGCATGATAGGTGTATTCTGGGGTAGGGCCTGGGGCTGCTACTCGATATTCCCCAAACCTCCACCCAGCCTTTCCCTTCCAAGTTCATCCGCCCTTGTTTGGCCTGTTCTGGATGATTAAGAAAGGCAAAGACAACAGGTGAGATGTGATCATTTGCAACCAGCTCCTGGCCTGGGGTGTTCTGCTCAGAGGAGGTGATGGCAGCCTGTCTCTGCCACGGGCTCTCCGGAAATTTCGAGAGTGCCTCTTTGCTTAGACAGGTGGGGATACTGCCCACTCTGCGATGTGAGATGTCTGGGTGGTGCATTAGAGGATGAAAGACGGACACCAGGAAATAGGGCCAAGTGCTATTTGGAGCGAGCACAGTACCAACAGCCTGTCCTTTGTCGGACGGGGTTGCAGCCAGGGGCTGACCACCGGCTGATGCACCTTCCCCTGGAGCTTCAGCCTGCTATCTCGGCCACATGCTGCGCAACGTTGACCCCGCAGACTCCAGACACAGATGAAGAGATCAGTCTCTCCTTTGCTGCCCAGAAGCTCCATAGTTTTGAAGGCAAGGCTGAACAGAGAGCCTTTCCTACCAAATGGCCAGTCAAGGTATTAACCTCCAGTCGTCACCAGGGTCCTGTAGGCATTGTCTAGGTTGGGTTTACGCTGCTGCAAACTGGGTTTACGCTGCTGGATCAACATCATCATCATCATCTACCGACAATGAATTAGGCTGCAAGTTTGTGAAAACACAACTACGTTGTTCAAATGTTGACGCCTCTGTATACAAAGGCGCGAAGTAGAGTAGGATAAACAACCAAGACAGAGCTGGACCTCAAGGTGAGTAAAAACTGATGCGCATCGTCTATAGCGATTTACCAATCTTTGTTTGAAATAACCCGCAGTTTCTGTATGAATCAACCAGGATATTACCTAGGGTGCTGCTGAGCGGGCGCAGTTTCCCTGCATCTTTAGCCTAGATGCCTTGTAACTACTGGGAGTCTGTTCCAGCCTTTCCCTTCAATTCCTTAAAATGTGCCTACATAAAATCACAGCTAAAATCCGGTCACCTGTTGTAAATACTTCCCGAAATTCTGTTGGGCAGGATATCATGGGATCTAGAGCTCTAACTCCACATCAGCCCACAAAAATAAAAGGGAATGGGACAGAATGTCCCATGAAAAGGAAATTTAAAGTTTTCACATGAGTCTGGTTGGTGTTCTCTGAACTTGGGGTTAATTAGAGACCCTAATGATTTCAGGCCAGTACTTCGCAGAAGGTGAAAAGAAACAGGTAACAGTTTCTTTAGATATGTGTCAGGGACCCCTCATTTGTTATCACAACGTTACTGCCTAGACGGGAGGTCTGGTGGAGGAATAACTTCACCTTCCCTCTCGGTATCCCGCACCGCGGATGAATCAGGCCAAGCGGAAAAGGTCTAACTGGAAGAAGAGAGCGTTTCCGCGTGTCTCTCGGCCTGACGGCGTTTCTTGAAAAGGGATTAAGCAATAATGTTATTGTACCGGTAAAGGACTGGGTCCACCCCTCCCTCACCCCTGCAGGTGTTGTACAAAGCAGAAGGCGACAGGTCTGTGCCCCGCACAACCACCCGGGTGGCTGCTGCCTCCCACCCCGGTACCTGTCCTGAGGATGGCCATCGTAGGGGCTGTCAGTGCGGGACTTCTCGCCGCCTGCGAATTGATCTAAGAAGGCGAGATACGGCACCGAGAATATTATTAAATGGAAACGAGCGAAAGCAAAAGCAGCAAAATCCATTGGAGAACTAGGTTCACGTTTTGGGGGAAAGAAATACTCCCGGAATCAGGTTAAGCAAAGCCCTACTGAGCTGCTTATTGATTTCTTAACAAGAGGGGGAAAAAAAGAAGAAAAAAAGCACAGGGAAAAAAAAAAAAAGAGATAAAAGAACAGATTCCAGACAGAAATGGTCATGCAGTTTCCTTGTACATGTAAAGAAAAAGCCAGCAAACCTCCGGAGAACAGCACAGCAGAGAGAAACATGTTTGTTTGAATAGCGATGTGGCAGCAAAAAGGGGGTCACAATTTAGGGGAGGACAGGAGGCTGGAAAAGGCCAAGAAGAAAGGGAAAGTTTCACAGAGCCGCACCTCAGGAACCTGCTCCGAAGTGTCCAGCCTGCTGCTGCGAGTGTTAAGGGTGCGTATCTCATCCGTGGGTCCTTTTATGTTTGCACCCACCTATCAGGTAGGGGCTGTGCGTGAGCGAATAACTCTTACAGAGGCATCTTATGGGCGACCCCCTTGTCTTCTTAACTTGGCTAAACTATTTCTGCTGGTACAACTACGTGCAACCGCCACAGCCATGTCCGGGGCTGGGCTTCAGCTCTAGAAAAGCCCTCTGGTCAACGCCGTGACATTGTTAGGCTGACAAAAGCTTCCAGCACAGACCCGACCTCGGCCCCAGCCCTTTGGCGGTCCGCAGGGATGGTAACACCTTTGCCCTCCAGCAGCGCGGCGTGTCACAGGTCGGGGCCGTGTTACCGCAATACCCGAAGGAAAGCCCGGACCACAGCCTCCGCAATAGAGAACGACTCCTCATCTCAGCCCCGAGCTCTGCAACCACCCAGCAGATAGTCCTGAGTTGCAGCCAGAGCCCTGCTGGGGGGCAGGTCCAGCCGTGCCCCCTTTACAGCAGGGGAGGCCAAGGTCCAGCCTGGTTAAAGATGGTGTGATGCTCAGGTGGCGCCACTTCAGAAATGCCAGAAGGCTGGAAAGGGACGGCCCCGACCCCCCCTCCCAGGGCAGATGCGGTCATATGAAATAAAAATGCTTTATGCGCGCCTAGGGAAAGCAAAATGTGAGGCAGCTCCATCACGTGTTTAACTAAATCCACATGAGGCACCGCGACTGCGCAGCTTTTCCAGGAGAAAAAGAAAACAGAGAGGGAAATCATGCCCCACTGGTAGTAGCTGAGTTGGTCAAGTGTCTCTGGGCTAAGTGGTGATGCGACGAATGAGCCTGGACCCCACCAAAGCTATGAGAGGGGCTGAGACCCTCATGCAAGGAGTCAAAAGTCCTGCCCCATGGGGCCCGTGACCCACCAGGGTCAGGAGGCCCCGTAGGTACTGGTTTCAATGGCGTTGCCAAGTAGAGCCAAAGACAGCAAGAGGGGAAACACCAGGGTCCTGACTGGCAGACCAACACCCCAATACCACGGTTCAACGCTGGAAGTACAATCCTGCTTAAATTCTGTGCTGCCGCTGAGATAGCCCAAGTTTGGGATGAGAAAAGAGAGGAGCTGGGAGCACGGCTCCAACTCTGGGGGAAAGACGTTACAATCGTTCATGCCCAGGCAGGTCCTCACCTAAAATTAACACTTTAGAAACGAAGTCCAATAGACAGACAAATCCATCTTACATCGCATCTAACGAGAGTTTGCCCCCAAAGCAGGTCTTTTCCCCGGAGGACGGCGGAAACTGAAATGAAGCAGCACCAGCCCTGCTGTTTCCCGCACAGCATCACAGTAAATCAACACCAATTTCAGCGTTTGCCTGAAAACCGCTGACTGTAAACCGCAGCGGTCGAGGGTATTTGTCACAAACAGCTGTCCGTCCCCGACACAGCGAGCAGTGACCTCCGAGAGAGGAGCCGGGGCCATGGGAAACAGTCACAAACCCGGAGCAGCTCCCCAGCGCACGCCTGCCTCCAAAAATCGGCAGGGACCAGGCATGGGGGAAGGGGGAGAGAACATCGATTTCTTTATTAAGTAGCGCTCTTTCTCTCTTTTTCTAATCTATGGAAAAATAGGAATGCAAAGGGGAGCAGAGAGGAGTCTTTCTTCGCAGCGGGGGACGCTGCCCGGTGCCGGGACAGCAGCTCCGCTGGGATGCTGCGAGCCCGGAGCTTCTCAGGGTGTTTGCAAAAAGGGAGTCAAACCCTCGGCCGGAGGAGAGGCAGGGAGACCAGGCCGAGCATCTTAAGGTTTAAAATGCAAATTCCTCCACTTTCTTTTAGGTGGAGGGGTCAAGGTTTGCCTATTTCTTCCTCTCCCTCCTCCCCCCCGGCCCCGACACTCTTTCCCCCTTCCTCCCCGAGTTTTGTTTAGGAAGGGACTGTAGATGCGACAAGGTCTTTGTGCTGGCCATTCAGCTGAATGAAAAGGCCGAGGAGTCCCAGCGGAGGGAACAAACTTTTGGGGGTCAGCGCGGTCAGCTTAGAATAAATGTGTCGTATTGTTTGTATTAAGGACATGATCTCAGCGGGGTGCCCGGAGCCACCGCATACAACATGAAGGACTATTTATTCAACACTGAAATACGCAGGGCACAGGACTCCTCTCCCAGGGAAAATACGAACTGCGGCTGCAAACGTGCCTGCCTATTCCTTAGCAGCAAGATTTGCTGGAGGAAGCAAATAAAACTCTTTTTTTTTTTTTTTTTTTAATATGCATCATCCTTACTGGGCAGATGCCAAGCTCCCTCGGCAAAAAATAATCATAGTTAGAAAGCGGCGGGTAGCGGCACCACAGCGAAGTGCCTTTTTATTGTCGCTTTTCTCCAAAAGATGGACAGTTCAGGTCATTAAAGGCCTAAGATAGAAACAGTTTCTCTTAGCACTGTTTGAAAACAGGCTTTTGTTTCCATGGAAGTGGCACAGTCCTTTCTTGGGTTGCCTCCACCACAGAAGTGGCCTGCGGCCATGGGGTGGGAGCGGAGCTGCCGGGGCGAGGGGAGCACGGAAAGCAGCTCGGGGCACCCGCGGCCCCGACAAACCCACGTGAAATCCAACTGGAAAAGCAACACAAAGGGGCCGGGGGGGGGGGTTTTGACAGCCTGCGGTGGCCCCCAGGAGGGCTCCACAAATGGGGCCCCCAAAGGAGGCGGCCAGCTGGGGAGGGGAGGCCATCCTTCCCAACGCTTCAAAAACAAAACCTTCATAAAGGGAGTTTAGAGACGCCCCTGGCTGTTAAATGATCCCCCCCTCCCTCTTCCTCACCGATTCATACAGAGGAGCATGTGTTCCCCCCCGAAAGCATCTTTTCTTCTCGCTGACCTAGCTCCCTCGGTTGCAGAGAGAAGGGGTGTTTGGTTAGGTCGTTCACCCAGAGTTTGCAAACCAGGCTCTCGTTAAATTGCACGATTAACCCAGAGGAACAGAGGTGCATCTCTCGGGATTACCTCCAGCCAGCATGGCTTCACCATGGCCAGCCTACCATAGCGTGTGGGTTCCAGGAAGAACAGCCACCTAGAGCTCCCAAAAAGAAACGGGATAAGTTTTAAGGTATCCACATGAACTCTGGTCTCCGTCACAAATGATATTTTCAACCCAATCTCAAATGGGAAAACAAAGCGACAAGAAAAATGAGGGTGGACTGAGAAGAAGAAAGAAGGTTTCTTATCCTGTGAGGAGACTGCTCTCAGAGGACAGATGAGTTCAGGTTTTGATGCTAAATCTGACAAAATTAAACCTACCCATCCAAAATCAAACCTACCCATAAACATCAACAGGTTCACGGGAGGGTCCTGCCTAGGGAGCTGACGACTTTTATTCACTCCTTGTAAACCTGACCTCCAAAAAAGGTGACCATACCTTAAAAAACCACAGCCAGCCCCATCTGCCCCACTGAAAGAGCAGCAGCGTTCAGGGAGAAGGGAGTTGCAGGGACCTCTCAACGTAGGTCTGCGACCAAAGGATTCACAGCCAGGCCCAGACCACCTGCAAGGCAGCGGGTGCGCTCCTGCGTTGGCCAACCCCTGGCAAACAACGCAGGAGAAAGACACAGCGAGGGCACGGCCAACGTGACCGAAACCCAGCGGAACGAGCAAAAGTAAAAAATCTGAAATTCGAGAACGGCTGGAAAAATCCCCTGGGTTTTCACCGCGCTGCGGTGAGTCTTCGCTTATGAACCCGGGAAGCCTGGCACAGCCCTCTTGGAAGTCCCCCAACCCGGGACACCTTGACTTCCCACCCCCTGTGTTCTGGATGCCCCCTTCCTTTTTTTGTCCACCCTCTTGCCTTTTGTGCCAAAGTGACACAGACTGATGAGGATTATTTCCACGGCTTCCTCAGGGACAGGGGGGTTTTCCTACTGCCCTTGTTCAGGGACAATAGACCCATTAAGCATCTTCCCAAGGCGAGGGGAGCGGGGCATACCTGGCCCCCAATGTGGGAATGGCCACTGCCCCTGCCAGCCATTAGCATCTGAATGAGAGTGATGCCTGCAGAACAACAGGCAATTATCCCACTGAAAAGCTTTTAAGTGGCATTAATTGCTGGCCACAGACTCCGGGCTCTCTCAGAATGAACCGTGTTGACAAACAGGATAAAATATATTGGATTTCCTGCAGGGGAAAAATTTGTAGGACTGTGCCTCCCTCCGCTTTCATCCTCTGTTGTCACGCAGCTGACAACACTCCACACCTAGTGACAGCCACACGGCTCTGGACGTCCAAGGGAACCGAAATTTGGCTCTGGTGGCTTCGCAATGCCTGCCTGAGAAGGCACCCAGGGGAAGGGGGAACACCTGCTCCATGCATTGCTGGGCTGCATTAGCAGCCCCTTTGTCCCAGGCGTGTCTCTCAAGGCCCAGGTGTACCTTATTGTACCCCTCAGAGACGCAGAGAAGCGGCACAGCCCTGAAACACAATCTCCTTTCACTAACAGGCGGTGGCTTTATCTCCCACTGCTCTTTGAACATGATAAATATCCCTCCACAGCCCAGGAACTGGGGCGGGGAGGGGGGGATGTGGGAACATTTTGCAGTTGAGAGAAGAAAAATGTTTCATGAATACGTGTTAATCTTTGCAAAAGCACCAACATTGCTAACAAATAAATACCCTGCCTTGCCTGTTCGGTAGCTGCAAGAAGGTCGTATGAAGGGCATAGCTAGCACTATCCTGTGATTCCCTGGAAAATCCCACTCAAATGGCCTTTGATGCCTAACAGCTGAAATGATTTCAAGGCTGACCTCGCACATGTGCAAGGCACTTCTTTCTATAGCTCCCTCTTGCAAAGTCCAAGTCACTGACCTTAAAAAGGTCCTGCAGCACGACTTTTTCCCCAGGAGCACCATCTCCCCTTCAGTGCCACGTGTCATACAGTCGTGCCGATTCCTGGACTGTTTTGAGATGCCTGCTCAGCTCTCTGTGTGTATCCAGACATAAGGGCTGTCAACTCCGGTGGCCTAACTTCTCTGGCACTGGGTAAGAACAACATATGTATGACCAGACCTTAAATTGTGAGAAACACCACAGCTCTGCTGACTCAGAAGAGCTCTGTGACAACTCTTCACAGGATGATCTGCCCCCGGCGATCTTGAGCCTCTCTGTCCCTTCCTCCGCCCTCCATATTTATGGAGAGACCAGAGGGAGCAGCCTGACCTCATGCAATAGCCCACATTTATCTACCAGTTGCAAGAGCTCCTGCTCATTCTCCTGCCAAAGCTGCCCCGTGAAGCTGGCGGAGAGAGGCCGCTCCAGCCTCACTTATAGCCAAGCAACAACCTTCCGCTACGTTCCTGGTGACAGACCACTTTTGGTGGCTGGGTGTTTCCAAAGCCATGGCTCTTCCCAGTCCCCAGCGAGTTCTCTAAAACATGCAAGGCGAGCCTTCAGCATCACGTAGATGCTGCCATGTACGCGTCTCTGAGAGCTACCAACCCTTCTCTTCATGGCCAGTGGACAGGGTAGGGCATTTTTGGGTGTAATTTTCCTATCTGAAGCCTCACCGTAATGTCACACGCTAAGAAAGCAAAGAGAAAGGTGAGTTGAAGGTGGGACATTATTAGCAGCCTGGAAATGAAGACACTCTTTCCAAGAAACGACCTTCCTTTGAAGGCTGGCAGATGGGTGGCAAGGAAGATTACTTTCCAGAGCTTTAGGTCACAGCAGTGGCCTCCTGGCTTTCTACCAATGGTCCCCGGCACCCACAATGAGGAGCTGAGCTTACAACTCTGTTACTGTCCCGTTTACCACAGGGCCAGTGCCCAGTGCACTTAGCAATGCTCTTGGGTCGTTGACAAAGAGCAACTCCTTTTATTTAGAAAGAGCAATAAGAAACAAAACGCTCCCCCACCCCAAAGCACCAATTTCTACTCGGAGTCACAAAACCTTTTTACAATCGAACCAGTATTCATTCCAGTGAAGAGGAAGATGAAACTTTGCTAGATATTTTGTTGCATTACGAACCCGACATGCGCTCCCTATTCACCGCGGCTCAAGGACTTCTAGAGGGTTTCCAATAAACACGGGTCATTTTATGGCTCAGAGTGAAAACCGCGCGAAAAACTCTGGCTTTTGCTAATTTAGACCTCCAGCTCAGCAAGTGCATGTGGGTGGCCTTTTGAAGTTTGAGCAGCAGATCTTCTGCTTGAGCAACGTGGCTCAGTTCTCCCGCAGTCAGTGGCGCTCGGCCAGCCTGCACCATCTGAGGACAAGCCCTCTCGCATCTATCCCAGCACAAAATTCCAAGAGGAACTCAAAAAAACATGAAGGCAATCTGCGGGGAAAGCTTTGAAAAAGTCTTGTGCAGAGTCCAGTCAACTGCAAAGCTTCGCCCCCGGTGCGCGGGGGAGAACGGACTGCACAGCCAGAAAGCCAAAATATTAATGTAAGCTCCCACGACGTGTCTGTCCAAGAAAGCCAGCGCTAAAAAAAACAAGCGTGGGCCCCGGCAAATAAAAGATGGACCTCAATGTGCTGCTAATAATGCCCAATCATCAGGACCAGGCTAATTTCCTCTCGTATTGCCAGATCCAGACCACAAATAAGTAACTTAACTGTGGAAAAGATGCAATCTTTGCTGTTGCTGTTTTAATAAAAAGAACGCATCCAGATCCACAGAGGATGTAAGGCTAGTCCGTTGTGTTCTTGCTGAAGATTTTGTCCTTGGTATTTGCCCCTAAGCTGATAAGACGATCATTAGGGTGATGGCAGGTAAGAAATGCCACGCGTTATGAAGCAAAGGACCCGGTAAATAGAAAGGGGCACATCAGTTGGAGGAAGGACCATTAAGCAGGACTGCGTTAAGCAGCCCTTGCTGAACCCCCATGGGCACACGAAAGCCAAAACCCCTCCTCGAGGCGAAAGCGATGTGCCTGACACGTCCCAGTGTCCACAGGATTTCACCCAGCCCAGTGCCGAGAGGCAGTGCAAGGGCTCACACCTTCAGCTGAGGAGGAGGGTCCCTGACAGTTGTCCTCCTCCAGGGAAGCAGGAGGATTAAATCTTTTTAAGGGACCCAAGACTCAGAATTTAAACACTGACACCCACAAAACGGGTCTGTTGAGTACGCCGACACCGCAGATCTCACCTTCTTCACTTGAGTTGACGCCTAAGATAGACAAAATGAGTCCCCCCTCAGGTGTTTTCTCCACTAACTTTAAAAGAAACCAGATGAATAGCCAAGTCTGGCCTTTACACAGCAATTCCTACACCTCTGGAGTCCAGCCTCAGGGCGTCCCTCCTGCAGGGGACATCACCGCTAAGGGACAACGCAAACCACGGCTGTTGCTTATCTGCCTTAGCTTATTTGTATAGTTTGGTGCTTCATCCCTTCCAGCCAGGAAAAGTGGCACCATCGAATCAGTACTGACCCCTTGCGCCACCCCTCCGAAGTTGTGTGTCTCTCACACACGATCCGCTGTCAAAAAAAAAAAAAAAAAAAAAAAAAAAGTAAAAGAAATTTCACTATTGAGCCGCTGAGTCATAATTCAAACCTGTGCCTCAACGCTTAAAACAGCTAAACAAAGTTTTGCCAGTTCCCACTGCTGCCCCAAGAGCTCGTGTCCCAGCTGCTCCGTTCATGCCGGAGTGATTAAACCACCTTAATGAAGACCAGCCCCTCTGATCCCCTCCCTCCGGTCCTCTGGGGAAGCCAAGCGAGCGGTATCGGGACAAACCCACGGAAAGACAAGTTGTCATAACAGAAGTGAAACCTGCTCTTGTCTCGCCTCAGCACGGCGCACACACCCCCCCCCAAGACGCAGATGTACACACCTCCATACCGACCTGCCACTACTGTGCTCCAGGGCTCGTTTTCAGGCCAAAGAAGCATCCCCAAGCGTGGGGCTGCGTTTAGATCTTTAGCTCCTTTTACAGCTACCGAGGAGCTAAAGGCACCTCTATCTTCAGCTACATATGGAGCGCATGGATTCGGAAAACCTGAATTTTAGACCTTTAGGTATAAAGGTCTAAATATGAATATCTAGGGTCTAAAGGTCTAAACGTGAATATCCTCTTGGGAGAGACATACTCAGGAAGGGGGGGAGACTCCCTGGTGCCCCTTCCTGCACTCCACTCCTGTCCTGCCCAAGGAGAGCCCGAGGGTCTACCCGTGTCCAGCCCCCGAACCCCCTGCTCTTGGCTGTGATTCACAAGCAAAGGGACCCCAGGTGCTGCGGGGAGTGGGGGCACCCACACAGTGCACGTTGGGTAATAAACACCCAGCTTCTAGAGGGTTAAGGGCTGATGGCAAGTGGACCCTGGGGTGGGCTGCGCAGGGGTAAGTGCGCCCACTGGGAGGTTACAGGTGGGTACCAGCAGCTGGTGACTTGCTGGTCTCGATAGCCACATTTTAATAAACCTCTAGGTATTAACCCTTTTAAAGGGGCTCCGGTGTAAACCGTGCCCCCAAGAGCTGTTGCCCCTGGTTCTGGGTAAATTAATTCTTCCCTCTGCCCCTTCTCCTCGGGAAGATGGCACATGGGCACGTGCAGAGCCAACAGCCGGAGGAGAATGGACCCGCCAGCGGGGTTCAGCATGCAAACCCATGGCAGCTGCCAAACCGACCTGATCCCGCCAGCTGGTCTCATTTAACGGGGCAACAGGGGAGTCGCAAGAGGCAGGAAAGACAGAGAGGGAAGTAGTTAAGTTGGAATTAATTTGTCACTCCATATTTAACCAACCTCAAAACTATTAAACAAACCTAATAGGAAATATCCCCCAGATTCCAAATACCTCTGTGTTACCTGCTGGGGACCAGCCACGGTGCAGGGCTTCAGCCGTCGGGCAAACTGGTACAGAGGAAAGGGGGGGCTTCTCTCCTACCCCATCCCTGGTTTAGTTCATGCTAGCTTTTCCCCTAAGCCTGCAGGACAGTTGATGGAAGAGACGTAGAGAGTATCCAGCATCCCAGGTTGAGATGCTGGAGGAAGCCAAGGGATCCTGCTGCATGGTTATGGGCTTTCCCAGCTCCCGCTGGAAGCAAGCACAGAGGATGCTGCAGGCGTTAGGAGCAGCGATTGACAGCCCAGGAGTCCTCTGTGATTTTTCCACCTCTCGAAACCAAAAATCACCCCAACTCTTCACAAGTGCGTTGCCACTACCACCCTCTCTGCATCTGGAATAAAGAGGGAATTGGGAGACTTAAGGCTCCAGATGGAGTGGAACTGTATTTTATTGCCAAAACCACACAACCTCAGCAGCTAGAATACGGAGAGAGGCTAAGGGTGGAAAGCTGGCATAAAAACTAACAAACAAAAAGCAGCTTTTCCTTGCAAATAGGTGCATCCAAGCCAAACCCTCTGCATGGCTTAAAACGCTTGGTGACAACGTATTCTGTATTGCAGGACGTCGTTAGTTATTGCCTGAGGTCTGTGCTCTGCTTTTGAGTGCAGAGAATTGCAAGGGTATCCTCTCCTGGACGAAGTTAGCCAGGAAGCGGCCAGTATTGCAAAGAATTGAGTTCAGCCTGAGTACGAAAGCCGAGTATATCGGGATGAATTTTGCATAAACATCCTGCCTTCTGAGGATAACCAGCTGGGCATTTTAGACTGATACCCCTCAGTAGGAAGGGAAGGGAAGGGAGAAGGGGAAAAGAAGAGGAAGAGGAAGAGAGAAAGAGAAAGAGGAGAAAGAGAAAGAGAAAGAGAAAGAGAAAGAGAAAGAGAAAGAGAAAGAGAAAGAGAAAGAGAAAGAAAGAGAAAGAAGGGAAGGGAAGGGAAGGGAAGGGAAGGGAAGGGAAGGGAAGGGAAGGGAAGGGAAGGGAAGGGAAGGGAAGGGAAGGGAAGGGAAGGGAGAAGAGGAAAGGGGGGAAGGAAGAAGAGGCAAGGGGGAAGGGAAGGGAAGGGAAGGGAAGGGAAGGGAAGGGAAGGGAAGGGAAGGGAAGGGAAGGGAAGGGAAGGGAAGGGAAGGGAAGGGAAGGGAAGGGAAGGGAAGGGAAGGGAAGGGAAGGGAAGGGAAGGGAAGGGAAGGGAAGGGAAGGGAAGGGAGGAGAGGAAAGGGGGGAAGGGAGAAGAAGGAAGGGGGAAGGGGAAAGGGGGAAAGGAAGAAGAGGGAAGGGGGAAGGGAAGGAGGAAGGGGAAAGGGGGAAAGGAAGAGAGAAGGGAAGGGAGAAGGGAAGAGGGAAGGAGGAAAATGGAAGGGGGAAAGGGGAAGGGGTCGCTGGAAAACTGCGGGCACTTCGCATTCGCACTCATCTTTGCCGGGATTAAAGCAACATTCCCCCGGTGTTTCTGCGGGCAATTAACGCTTCCCCGGCATCCCCGCGTTGTGTCCCGGCTCGGCCGGGCGCTGGCCGGGTCCGCGGGGCTCCGCGACGCCGCTCCGGCCGCCGGGCTCCGAGTGCCCTCTGCCGGGGAGGGCCCGGCTGCTGCCCGCCGCCCCTTCCCGTCACCGCTCAGCCTTCGTCTTTCCGGGGTTTTCAGCCCCGTTCGCCGGCTGGGCCCGGGCTGGGGCCGCTCCTTGCCTGGCTTTTTTGGGGTTACGGTCACAACAATTCCGGGTTTCGCAACCAGGTGGGCTTGTGCAGTTGGTGAGTGGGGGACGGGGAAGGGAAGAGACGTCCCCGGGGCATCAGACCTTGGTGGCACCAAACTGATCTCAAAGAAAGACAGTAGGAGTCTTGAGATAGGAGAATATTAAATTTCTGCTTTCCTCTGTAAAGGTAGGAGTGACGAATGACTGACCAATCATTTACTTTACTGTAGTTTCTTTGTCACTACTGGGTCTTTAAGACCCAGCTTATTTCTCAAAAGGTGTGCTAGCTTTGCGAATTATGGCCCTTTTCTGCGCAGAACTGGAATAAAACAAATATCTCAACTCTGTGTGCCGACTGGTTTTGGCACAGTGGGTAACGAACCCAGATTTGGCACAATACTTGGGGGTTTGCTCCCACCGCAGTGAGCAGGAAGGCGGAAACCAAACCCGGTGACAGCCAGCTAAATGCCCCCGCACTGACCTTTCCCACCTACCAGTGTGTCATTCGGCAAAAAGCTGAATTTAAAACCAGAACAGGAGGGCAGAGCACTAACGCTGAAATTCCGGAGAGCGTTGCCTCCTTACGAACCAATCTCTTAACCTCAGTTCCCCGCTCCGTGGGAGTAAGAACGTGCTGTTCCCATCCCAGCGAGGTCGCAGAGATTAAATGTCCTGATCAAGGTCGCTCCCGCAGCACTGGGAAAACAACCCAAGCGCTTTCGCACTGGCATCTTCCTGCGTCAGAAACCTTGCAAGCCCACTTTTTTTTCCTTTCCTAGAAACCCAGAGGGATCCCTTTTCTATCTAGGGATGCTGGTCACATCTGTTTTGTGTGAATATTTTTTAAATAAATGCCCAAATAGGTTTGAGGTATTCCAACTAACATTTCGCTAATACTCTAGGGGTTTTTTGTCCATTCTTTTGATAGGAGACAAGAATCTAACAAAGTCTATCTGGGTATCCTAAAAGACCCTATGAAGAATATTGTAGTTATAAGGAAAGCTTGAGCAAAGCGGACAGGTTATTCAGTCCAGGTGTTGCAAACCCCGCGTTACTAATTCCCCTGTACCCAGACACCCACGAAACAGGTCAGAGCAAAGATGTCTTTGCAGGAGATTCATCCACTCCCTCCCGTCATCGGGAGGTTCGGGGCCCGAACCAGCTCCTGCCGAAGTGAATGGGCAAACTCCCTGCTTTTCATGGCACAAGATCAATTCCCAGTTCTGCAGGGCAAAACGTCAAAGAGAAACAGCAAGGCTTTTCCCCCTAGATATTAGCGACGCACGCCTCTCCAGTTCGGAGCAGGCAGGTTTGTTCAGGTTTCAAGGTGGGAAAAGAAGCTTTAATGTTTCCTTCTTTTTTCTTTAACCGTTAAAAGGCACCAAACTGCTAGAGATCTATCCACATGCACCACTAGCGAAACGGCGGTGGTTGTTTGTTTAAAGGTAACGCCGATGCACAGAGGCCCCTGGAAGGAAGGGAAACCTCAGTGCAAGAATCCTCATTTGACCTTTCTCGGCTGCCACACATCAGCCCCCTTTTACTGACCGCGTGGTCCTCTCTCCATAAACCCCAGCCACGTCTGACATCTGCTCAGCACGAAACTCGTGTCATATCTGCCACCCTGTCCTGTAAGGAGCGAATCCCCATCCCCAGCACGGAGGCTGCTGCCTCAGAGAGGGCATTCAGCAAGAGATGTCTTCTGCTGGTGGAAAACTCTCCTCCTGCTCCGACTGAGAGGGGGTTAGGCGTGAACAACTCCAAGGCTGGGACCTACATTGGACGGAGAGAGCCCCAACTCCATCCCTTTCCTGCGCACACCTCCTAAAGGAGCACGTCTCACCCCTTTCCTCTCCCAGGGCAGAGCTGCATGGTCCTTCCAGGCCAGACTGGGGCAAGAGCGACCCAACTGGTCAAGCCAGCCCCATGGCTTTTCCCTCGCAGCTGGTGGGGAAGAGCTGACAAGCTAGCCTTACACCAAGGGATGCTTAGTTTTAAGCAAGAGGAACAAAACAAAATACACCTTGCATGTACGTCCCTTTTATCATTCACCATCCTGCAGTGAAGGACCAGCTTTAGCATCTCCAACGGATCTCAGCCCGAACCGCCCTGCAGTGATCACCGTGGGAGAGGGCTTGGCATACAAACAAACACTTTTTTGCCCAGACAAAATTCTTTTGTTTTCTCACTTCTTAAAGCTAGTTTGTGGTTTTGTTTCGGTTGTTTTAATCTTGTAGGAGGGAAAAAAAAAGAAAAACAAAAAAAGGCTTATTAGGGCTTCAAACTATGTGCCAGTGCCTCTGTCGTAATACTCTAAGAACCCTTGAGTCAAGGACTTCATCCAGAGCCACAGTTTTTACTTTCCTGTGTGTCTTCCAGCTGAATAACTCCTTGTTTTCATACAGGGAACATCGCCGCAATGCACACACAAAACTTGCATGGCAGCATCACGTTCATCATGGGCTGATTCCAGGTCAGGATCTGCAGGGACTCACGATGAAAGTCTGGTCCGAGGATGTGGCGATACGGTTTTCAGAGTGAAAATGACTGAGTTCCCCAAGGGGAAGAAGACCCTATGCGAATATAGGATTTTCCTAAGCTCTTCTGTGAGGATAAACCCCCTGACTTCATCAAGTTATTGTTAGATATGGACTAGCTGGATTACAAATGCTTTCCAAAACCTGGTATTTAACCTGCAGCATGATTTCCCTTAAACAATGCAGGAACTGGCGTTTGAGGGAAGAACACAAATCCATCCCACTACGGTCGCGTTTCCTACAGCGATCCTTAGGAGCTACCTTGGGAAAATGTATGAGAAACAAAGCAAGCGTAAGGCAAGATACGTGTAGCAGCTGGCAGTTTGGGACTTGCACCTGAACCAGACCTCTGCATTAGCAGCTCCCGATTGAGCTGTCTCTCATTAATTCGTCCTCTCCTTTTTTCGCTCCTTTTTAGCTTTGGCCTCCCCAAGATCCAGAAGCTGGGCGTTCCACAGTTTAATTGCAGAGGGAAGAAAAATTGTTTCCTTGTGATTTTTTTAAACCTGCTGACGGATGATTTCATCACTAGACAGTAAATTGTAAGAACATAATGCTTCGCTATCCACCTTCTTCTACACCACCTACGCTCCTTGACATCTACAGTCTCATCTGAAATTGGGAAGTGAGCCTGTCCTTCCTTCTCTGCACCTTCTCCCTCTTTTCTAAATCCTCTTTCAGCGTGGGGAGCAGAAGAGCCCGCTATCGCTGCCGTTTTGGTGCCACAGGCAGGCAGCTGGCCCAGGCGGTGGTAAATGCTTGTGAGTCGCTGGGATCCAAGCAGCATCTCCTCTTGCTCCCAGCCCCACTCCACACCTGGGGCACAGACTTCGAAGGTGCAGAAGAAAGTCCAGCCTTAGAGCTTTTCCGCTGTTCCCATGGGAGCTGGGAAAGCGCAGAATAAACAACAACAACAATTATTCCAGCTGGAAAATATTATTTCTCCCAGCTTCTTTTCTGGCTCAGAGGGAGAGAGCTGGTTGGAATTACATGAAGTATTTGTGATTGAGGAAAACAGCTTTTCAACTGAGTAATAACTTTTCTGCAAATGTTTTGAAGTTACTGTTATTGCTTAACACCTAAAATTAAACATCTTCTGTAAAAATATTTCCTTTTTTTTTCCCCCTCACTGAATTCCCCATCCCTCTGTTCCTTTTATTGAGAGATACGGCTCACAAAAGAATAATATGTATTTCCCTGGCTGGTTCAAATCCTTCAGAGCAGCAACCCAAGGACTGAGGAGCTGGGACACAGGGCCCCAAAGGCTGGAGTCTGCTGAGAAGAAACACAACTCGGCCCAAACGACTTGACTTGTCTGACTTGGAAAAATCAAGGCCTGATCCTGCTTCCACTGCACACCCCATGGTATATTTTCTCCTGGTTTCAAGAAGAAGTAGGACTTGTTCTGCTTCATCAGGGAAGGCTCGGTTGGGACCTCAGATGGCTCAAAGCTTATTAGAAAAAGAGGATTAAGACATCTATGTGCACTGGACTACCTGTGCTGGCCTTCAAAGGCTCTCTTTGCTCTGTGGCAGCTAGTGTGGAGGAAACCTAGCTGGGCTTTGACCCAGGTTGGAGCTTCATGGACCGCCAAAGCCGCAGTGCTCTACCCGCCTCTTCTAAGCAAGAGCCTCAGTTGCCCTGGCGACTGTCCTAATTGTAGCCCACAAACATACAGACACAGCCCTTCAAATGCTTTATCAAGAATCCCTTTCCCGCTGTTTCGCACACAGCCTCTGTGCCCACAGGACGGTAACAGCAGGGCGGGGAAACCCACGGGCCGTTCCTGCGGCCAGGATGCTCCGTGCCCGTCCATCCCAGCCACACCAACCTGACAGCTCTCCAGTTTCAGAGCTGTGATTCACCAGCTCTGTCCGAATGCTTCTGAGTGAGGTTACAAGGTCCAAACCCCACGTACATTCACACCGTGATGGTCTGATTCATCACTCTAAGCTTCGGGCAGGCTTGCCTTACACGAAGATACACAGATTTGGGCCTTTCTAATGGCACAGCGAAAGAAAGAAAGAAAGATTTGTCCATCAAAGTTTGCCCCAGGCAACACGCTTAATGCTGCTCTCCAGAGAGCCTGGCAGATACTAAAGGCACAAACAGTCAAACAGAACAAATGAAAAGATCTTCTGCTCTATAGAAAAACACGAGGGCTTGGCTGCTAAATATTTAATACCGGGAACTCCCCTTCCTTTCTGCTTCCTCCTCTTTGTGCTGTGCTCAGCTCGCCATGGTGGCAAAGGGCAAGAGCTGTGGGGCGCAGGAGAGCACTTGCCAGCCCTGACACCCACCACAAGGAACCAAACACAATGCAACTGGGACACAGGCTGGATTCAAAAGCCAAGTGGGGTGCTAGCGGAGCAAGAACATTTGCAAAAAGGCCTTGGGACAGCTGTGCTTCTCTGTCTTCCAGAGCTGTGTGGGGTCTTTGCCTGTAGACCATAGCAGTATTGGAGCCTCTTCTTCCCAAAATCACTGCAGGGTGCTAGACAGGCAATAGTGTAAAATCTGCCTGTACAAAAGTGGATGGACCCCACAGCCAAGCCCCCAAAATATCCCTGTTCATTGGAGAGCAAAACCAAGAAGCTGGAGCTGTTGGGAACAGGCCTGGGGGCAAATTTCCCAAATAAAAAGAAAAATACCAGTTGTTGGCAAAAGAAACGATTCGTGGAAGTGGTGCTTTCAGGGCAGCTTTATTCTGGGGGGAGGAAAAATGAAATAACACGCAGTTGGTGGCAGCTGGGAGAGTTGTGCTTCAGCGGAGCAGGAATGAAACATCTGACTTTTGGAGGGACTTTCTGTAGTAAAAAAGGTTTTCAAGCACTGACCAAGTAGGACTTTTCAGAGGACTCAGAGGAACATATCCATACCTAATACATATTTATGTATACGCACGAATGTTATTTCAGGAGTTTACGTAGTTTGGATCTACTTCCAAACAGAAAAGAAGGATGCAGCCATCCGGGCACAAATAATCCTCATTACAGCTGTGTTGACTGCGCTTCCCAGCACCCTAGAGAGGAAGCAGCATTTCTGCGTGGTGACCATCTGTTCTTCCCACTGTGCCTGAATTTGCACTGGGGGGTGGTGGATCTCAACCAGCCTTTGTCCCACGTCTGTCACCCAACAGCCATCCTTTTATACTCCCGGATGGGTATTGGCACCCTCCCTGGACCAAAGGAATAGGGAAGAAGTACAGCGCTAGAAAGAGGACACAGCGGGATGGAGTAAAGGCAGAAGTTGGGGCATTTCTGTGGGCCACCAGCATTTCAATGAGCCCTGTCCCTCACTGCAAGTAAATAAAGAGCCGGAGCTCCACTTCCCAAAGCACAGCACCCCCTCTCAGAGAAACTTCCTTGTCCCTCGCGTGTAGGGGAAACTCATGTTTTAGGAAAAAAGAAAGCACTTTAAAAAAAAAAATCAAAACAGACTTCAAGCTACAAATCGAGCTCTTCTCTCGGTTAATATTTAATGTTGCAATTGGGTGGTTTTCAGTGGGGGGAAAGCATTGGGATTTCTTTGCTACAGATTGACTATGTGAAACTCAGTGTGTCAAAAAAAAAAAAAAGAGTGAGAAAAGCAATTTTGTTGAATATTTCAACATCTGGAGCCACTTAGTGGCAGGAAAAAGAAACTTCTTGAGAAGCACTTTTGATCTAGAGCAGTGGTTTTAAACCTTTTTCTATTTGCAGACCCATAAAATTTCTCACTGCATAACAAATATAAGCCTACTGATAATCAGCTCTCCCGTTCTCAGTCAACTCTGGAGATCCCTCGGATGTTCAAACATAGGAGAGGCGAAGCTGTGCGTTCATAGACTTGCACAAGACCGTCTCCGGGACCGCTTCACTTCCCAGCGCAGGGAGCTGGTCACTTCATTACAAGATAATCTGCAAAAACATGATCTCATCTCCCTCGACGCGGCTTGGCCTTTTTTCTATGGCTGAGACTGTTGTTGTCCGTGGAGCTGGTACTCGCCAGGCCTGTGCCACCCTGATAAAGCTGCTCAGCTCTGCCCACAAAAAAATGTGCGTATTTCTGCCTTTAGAGACTACCTCAGAGCCGCTGCACACCAGAGAGCTAATTCGGGCTGTGCGTATCATCATCTCTCTCCTGCTTCCCAGTCTCTGCTGTGCCTGGCTTTGCAGGTGCCATACTCCACTGAGCCAGGCTCAGACTGCCTTGGTGGAAACATCTGGGCAAGTCCTGAGGAGCCCATCTGTTGGTGGACCTCTTTGTCAGAAGTAGGCACGGGATATGGTTCAATAAGGGGAATAAGGCCTTTGGAGGCAGAGCATCGAGGCCCCATCCTCGTCTCCTGAGTTTTTCTCGTGCCATGGTGCTTGGACATCACCTCTCCTCCACTCCCAACACAGGCTTTGGGTTTAGCTCTCGCCTGATTTGACTTGCCTGATTTCTCTGTACACAAGGTCAATACGCTGCCAAGAAGGAGACAAGTCGGTCCTCTACGTTGTACCTCACAGTGACAGGGTAGGGTCAATACGGTTGCGAGCTGTCCTGGGGGAGCCCTTCCTACTTATTTGAGCACCAAACCTGCCTTTTTTAATCGGTCAAGGATTTGTTAGCCTATCACTGGTAAATCTGCTCCAAGGACTACCAGGAAAGCACATGAAAAACAACTGCTGCGCCCAACAAAGAATAGCAGAGATCAAGTCTTTGTTTCCGTCGTATTTCTTCTGAGCGCATTTGATTAGTTTGGTTAATTGAACATGTAACACACTCTATTATCATGCACCAGCAAAAGAGGTTTTATGACTCAAACAAATATGGCCATTATTAGCTGCTTCTGACATAACAAACAGGACTATTAGCTTTGGAGAGGCAGTATTTTACGTATGGGTTTTTGGTAAATTGGCTGCTTAATCATTTTTTTTTTTCTTTTTTTTTGTAAAAAGACCTCTCCTTCAGTGGCCGTCTGAGCGTTCGGGGCGGGACTGCGAGGGGACGCAATTCACAGCACTGTTAGAAGGCCGGCGTAATACAAATGTTTTCCCCGCAGTTTAGATTTATCTCCCACAAGGGTACCATCACGAGTCACTCCAAGCACCTCCGGCAAGCATGCGCCCCTTATAGCGCCGCAGACCAGCTCCAACCGGGCTTAGGCTCATTTAGTAAGAGACTAACGAAAACTAATTAGCAAATGCACTCAGTGAATGAAACTAAACTCAGCCAGCCCCTATACACACCTCCGTACCGCTCAGCTTTTAGGAACCCCTTGCCTCTCCCCCTCAAAACTGCTCTGGTTTCCATGTTAGCCAGCAGTGGCTAACTTTCTGCTTTCTTTGTAGAAACTTGTAGTGGTTTCGCAGTGCCAGTACAGTTAAAATTGTGCTGGAATACGTATGGTTCAACGGGGACTTTCTACGTCCTCCCGACCTCCTCTGAGTGTCTGGGGTCCACCACACCTTAGTGCTCGCTGGCGATCAAGGAGGAGCAAAGCAAGTTTCCGCTGTGTTTGCACAAGACGATGGGCAGACATCAGCTCTGCTGCCGCGACGGCACTACCCACCCTGGGAAAGAGGAAAAACCTGCCCTAGAGCACGGCAGTTCCACTCCAAGCACACCACAGAAAGGGGGTTTGTCATAACACTGCCAACACAGACAAAAATATCAAGTATTCACTGTGAAAAGCACTTTAGGAATTCTGAAATTCTTACACGTTTGTTCTAAGCTTCATTTCTCTACAGGCTTCCTGTTTGGCCTTGGGTCTACGACATATGTAAGTGTTGCCTTCATTTGCCATCAGCTCTTTTTTTTTTTATTTATTTGGAAAATGTGATCATCAAACCTGAACTTTTCATGGGAAATGATGAGTTTCGATACCTTTCTTGCTAAAAAGAAAGTTTCAAAACTGCTAAAATGATGCATTGACTTTTTAAAACAGAAATCCACTGTTTCAAACAACTTACATTTTCAGTTACAGTAGTTTAAAGCATTCAGTTTGAAATTGTTTTGCCTATCGATAAAAATGAAAACGTTTTGTTTTCAGATGTTTTGGATTGTGATTTTGGACTTCCCACCCAGTTGCAGAATATTTTTTTGTTTAGTACCAAACGTTCTTATGGGAGGACAGGTCACTTCTCACTAGTCTGTTCATACCAAGGTACCTGGGGGCTATGACATGAGAAGTGTGACGTGGTTAGGTGTTGTAACTGCTTCTTATGGCTTTAGCTTCTACAAGTTTGTCAATGATGATGAATTTGCACAACCTAAATGTAGGACAACATTCAGGCGCTGCTCTTCACATGCACGTGAATGCAAAAAGGCATCTCAAGTACCTCCTGCGTTGTGGTCACTCTGAAATACAGAGCTGGGGGAATAATAAATTATGAACAAATATCTGCGTCTTCAGAGCTGCACTGAACTCCACAAGTCATCTTGTAGAGATCCAGAAGAGACCGCTTGTGGATTAGGATGGTACTTAATACAGAGTGCAGGATTATTCTCTGCTTCCCAATTAACTCTCTTCCGAGTGAAGGTGGTCGATGTTTCCACACTTCTGACTGAGGAAGTTTCCGTCCATATTGCTCCTTTTGCTTCTTAAGCAGCTAAAACTGTTTCACAGTATTTGCTGGGCAGAGGTGAATTTCCCACACGGTGAGATCTCCTGGCAGCCTTCCAAATCTTGTGCAAAACCCTTCCCTTTCCACATTTGGCCCCACAACTAGGATTTACCACGGGGAGTAAACTCACTAGAAAATAACAGCCTCCATCCTTATTTGCCAAGATTTTGATTTGTGTATACCACCCTGTTATCCAAGGTTGGCTGATCTCACACAGACCTTTCAGCTGCCGATGTGTAAAAATTGAGGACTACTAGACAGCTTAATAACCATGTGAGTACCTGCTATAATTGCTGAAATGCAGGGCAAGAACGAATGCCTGTTACCCTTGTAACATTACTAGAGTCTGAATGACCCCCCAAAAGCATTAAAAATCCCCTGTGGATGCTGCTAAGTTTGTCAATGGGGCTCCTTATGCACTGAAATAAAGAGAGCTTGGTTTGATTGGTTCAAGTTCAGACAAAATACAGGTAAGAGATTATAAAGAGAGTGGCAGTAGCTATTTCTCAAGAAGACAATGGACACAGTGCAGGCACTATTTACAGAGGTACTTGAGAGCCAAGGGATTAGTCAACCCTGGTATGGGAACTAGCATTATATATACTCTAAAGACACAGAGACTATATTAGGTCTGAAGTGGAATTATTTGAATTGGAGCTTAAAAGGTCCAATTCTGGACTTTCTGTAAGCTGATTCTATATTCTGGTCATCATCAGGTTGATTTTTTTTTTTGCTAAGCTGATGGTTCTCACAAATGTATGATGACAGCTTTGAGGAACCTTCCCCAGCTTCCACCACCATCTTTTGGAAATGCATATTCTCAACAATATTCTCGAACAGGTTGTTCACATGAGCTCTGGGTGATGATATAGAGGGTCTACATTCATCCTACCCACTGAAAGGCCTTGCACAAGGTGCGTAGGCTAGCAGTCAGTTCACCCTGTGATCATTTTCTTGTCTAATGGAGAAAAGCACCTTCAGAGAGTAACTGAGATCCATAGACAGACAGGAACTCAGAGGGACCAATCTCCATCCCCTGTAGAAAGACAGTAAGGCAGCTACGTTCCTAATTAGGAGCTGACCATTTCTCTTTGCATGACCGAGGAATAAACCTGAGTGCTGGAGCGACTCCAATCAGGAGCTCAAAGCAGCACAAGGTCTGCAGGACTGAAGGGACTCGTGTTGAGGTCATGTGCACAAAGTAGCATGTGAGACTCCAGATGCTTTGAACCATCTTAAAATGATCCTTTAATATTTAATTAAAACAAACAAACTGAAACTTGTTGCAAATGTTTCATGACTATGTGCCAGCTTATATTTATTGCCAGAGGAGGTCCCAGACTGGCACTGCCAATGTTGAGCTCCTTCCAATACTGAGCAGTGGGAAAGACATTTTGACTTCTTGATTACATCTGCATGGGTTCAGGAACCATGAAGCTAAAAGGCTGTGAACCCCATAAGGCATGAGTTTCTTGTCCTCTCTCACCATGCTTATCCATTGCTCCACTGAAGAGATCTCTGAACTTCAAAGTGGAAGTCCTCTTGCCTCTACCCACCTTCACCATGCTACTGCAGTAACCAGCTGCTGTTTACTCAGGGTTGCTGGCAAAACACAGTCCCTTGAATAAAGAGCTCACCAGTGTATGCACCAGTTCTCTCTGGATTGCACAACACTCCTGCTATCGTCAGCTTTTGCATAAATCCCCGATAAAGAAAGCACTTGATTACAATAATAAAGTCCTGTCTGTAGCTGCAGAACATCTTCTACGCGTTTTTCTGCCCCAGATTACCTCTGTCCTACAACACAACTGAACTCGAAGGTTTCAAATATGCCTCAAACTACACACCCGACTTGTCAAAAAATTAATCCAAGCATTTAGCATGGCAAACCAATTTAACAAATAGTTCATTCATTGCAGTTGAGTCTCATACTTGAGCAGGCAGTGACCCACACTTCCTGTCTCCTGCACTTGCCTTCCCTTATGCAGACACTCAGTAGTTATTCAGTGGAAATATTTAGATCACAAACTCACACTCTAAGCTGTTGGCTCCCACACTTGCCTAAGTGTATTTTCTTCCCTTTTTCTCAATGCTTGAGTGCTACTGAGAGATGATAGCCGGAAACCCTAAACCTCTGTATTTTCTTAAACAGAACAAACCTGTTTCATAGACTTAGCCCTGAGCAACACCAGTAGTTGAAACCTTGGGTTCCTCTTTTCCTCGCTCGATGAAGTCACCTCTAAAGACCAAGGAGACACACACAGTAATACACCCACACCCCCATTCCATACTGCAGGCTCTCTGCCAGCGCTGCCCATAACTGTGTACCTCGTACCAGAATGCACTGCGAACCGAGAGGGCCAGTTATCCCCAAAACTGCTACAAATAACCCTTTGGCAGCTGGCTTGCCTGAAGCTTCCCGGGGCAGAGAGCCGAGCCCGGAGGTGGCGGGGGAGCGTCCCGCCGGCGGCGGGTTCAGCACCACGGACAGAGCGCGGGGACCGGCCGCTGCCGGGCGGACCCGGGGGTTCAACATCCCACCGCCACCAAATCCGGTCAACGGGGGTACACCCAACAGGCCTAGAGCCAAGCTGTGACAGGTATTTGGACACACCTAGATGAGACAGGGGTAGAAATGGCTGAGGAAAAAAAAAAAGGATTTTGGCAGAGGTGGGTCATGCTTTGGAGCTTTTGCGCAAATCCAGCTTTGGAGTCCTCAGCACAGGAAGGACATGGACCTGTTGGAATGGGTCCAGAGGAGGGCCACGAAGACGATCCGAGGGCTGGAGCCCCTCTGCTGTGAGGACAGGCTGAGAGAGCTGGGGGGGTTCAGCCTGGAGAAGAGAAGGCTCCGGGGAGACCTTATAGCTGCCTTCCAGTCCCTGAAGGGGGCCTACAGGAAAGCTGGGGAGGGACTCTGGATCAGGGAGGGGAGCGATAAGATGAGGGGTAACGGTTTTAAACTGAAAGAAGGGAGAGTTAGGTTAGATATTAGGAAGAAATTCTTTGCTGTGAGGGTGGTGAGCCCCTGGCCCAGGTTGCCCAGAGAAGCTGTGGCTGCCCCATCCCTGGAGGGGTTCAAGGCCAGGTTGGATGCAGCTTTGAGCAACCTGGGCTGGTGGGAGGTGTCCCTGCCCAGGGAGGGGGTTGGAACTGGATGATCTTTAAGGTCCCTTCCAACCCAAACCATACTACGATTTATTCTACGCCAGTGGGCTACCAGATGCTTCAATTAAACAGACTAAATGATCTCCAGCAAAGCTCAGCCTTGTCCATTAAAGTGTGGGCGTATGGTAAGGAACAGTCAGTTGAGAGGCAGCACTGCATCAATAAATCATTCACCGATGCTGCAAACCAGAGCTATCTCACCATGTAGAGACCAACAGCAGAAGGATCTGAGTTCCTTCCACTAACAAATTCCTGAGTGCCAACAGAGAAGTTACTATCTATTATGACCTATTTATTTTTGTAGTTGTCTGACAAACAGTAAAAAGGAAGGGCCACTTGTCTTAAAACACAATAAAAAATATCCTTGAAAGAATTTTATAACCTGTTTCACTCTGAAACATATAAAGGCCCAGAAATGATGGAGCTGGATTAGAAATGAGCAAGTACTATCACAGTAAAACAAGGTCCGTTAAAACGTAATGTC
Organism: Chroicocephalus ridibundus; assembly: GCF_963924245.1. Taxonomy (NCBI): domain Eukaryota; kingdom Metazoa; phylum Chordata; class Aves; order Charadriiformes; family Laridae; genus Chroicocephalus; species Chroicocephalus ridibundus. The sequence goes on from NC_086297.1 coordinate 11,616,263, forward strand.
CTCATGGAGGTCAAAAACGTGTGAATGGTGTGGTTTTTGGATAACTGCCATCCTGAGGCTGGGCTGCTGGACAGACACTGCAAATTATCGGAAATGCCCGCTTCTACCAACAGGAGCCAACGCTCCCAAAGAGATGGCAGGGCTGTCTTCCTCTCTGCCTTGATATATTTAATACAATGAATGTCAGTAACTGGTTTGACTCGACTGGGCAGGGGAAAGGTAAAATAACTCTCCAGAAGATTATAATCCAATTCCTTTGCAAAAGAAATAAATCTCCATTACTGCCCCACACCTCTCCTGCAGTTTCCAATCGGCCTCAGTGTCAAAAGAACTGCTTTTATGATGGATCTGGGGCATTTATTATGACAACACAAGGCATGAACGCTGCCCAGCATAAAACAGCTTGAGAGCTCTGATTTCGAGCTAAACGCAATAAGAGAAGAGAACCTTCCTACACAAGGGAAATGAAGACTGCTTTAGTGGATTACGGTGGGAGCATAACGTTTTCACTACAGAGAATCTCATACCCCTCTCTAGCGCCAAGTTCATGAGGAATACTCTTGCTGTTTCAATTACTCTGAACCCTTCCTTCCCCCAGATAATACACGTCTCTTGCGTATGGAGGAAAGACCAGAACACAAAGGCAATAACCACCCAGAGCATCGTTTTACACTATCAGTCTCATCTCTCACGGGAAAAGATTTCAAATGCTGGAGTCCTGCTTGCCAGAGCCCCTAAGTGTCTAAAAGACCATGATTTAGAAAGCGTACTACAGTGCCTGAACGCACACAGCTGCTCACCACTGTGTTACAATTCAACTGATGCCAGTCAGAGCGCTTCCCTGGTCCTCCCTGGCGGTGCCTGGATTAGCCCTTTCCACCTCTCCCGCTGCAGTAGAGCTGCCACGCAGAAAAGACTCAGACCCTGATGTTGAGTGATCCCATTAGCAGGGTCTTCCAGCCAAGGAATGGGGGCATTTACTTGGAAGGGGCATGGGCCAGCCTCCTTCCCTAAGACCAGTTCTGCTAGATGGGGCCAGGACCAAGTCATTCCCCTTCCAGGTGTGTTAGAGGAGCTTTCCTTGCTGTCTCTCTCCTTATTTTCTGTATGAGATATTTTCAGCTGGACAAGAGGAGGCCTCTTTCCACCATAAGACTACAATCTGAGAGCTAAGATACTCCTGTATCCTCGGAAAGGATTATGACGGTCTAATCTTCTCAGGAGAAATATGAAACTTCAACTGGAAATGCCCCAAACAAATGGGCCAGAACCCAGGAATTGCACGTCCAAGGGCAGAGCTCTTCTGTGCGCAACTGCCTTTCAAAGGAACACCCAGCTACTGTGGTCTGTCGTGCAGAGCCCACTCCTTTTCTCGTGGGTTAGACCTACCGAACAAATGTCTCGTAGATTAAGTCCTCCGGGAACCAGAGCTTGGAATTTGTGGATCTTGTCCCAGCTTACGTGCGTGGCAGCCTTTCAGCTGCAGGGCCCTTCCACCCCGGGGGTTTTGCTGCACAGGCAGAAGGACCGCTTTCAGGCTCTGCGGGAACGTTATAATCACAGACTAAAATTTAGAAGCCCCTGAAGTCAGACTCCAACTAAAGGGGGTTTCCAGGATGGCAACTTTATATTTAGGAGCCTGAATTCCACCTACAATATGATTTTTTAATCGGGTCCAGATCTCCAACACCTCTGCAAGCCCAGCCCTTAGCAATAAAAATCCAATTACCCAAGACTGGAAAACATTTTTACACTGCAGCACGCGTATACCATAAAGCACACGCTCCACCCTTTTGACTCAGTGGCACCTAAACAGGGGCTTCAAGTTACAGTGGGGCAGGTGATTTTCTAAACAAGCTAAGCCTCGGGGCCCTTGAATACTTGGCTGCAGGCAATCCTGCACGCTGGCTGTCTCTCAGCTGCTTCCTCCTGGAAAACGCGCTGCTGTATCAAAGCTCTAATCAGCCTGCGTCGCCCTGGGCAGTCATGGGGTCAGCATCTAGCTCCAAGCGCAGGAGACCAACGCATCCAGAGTGCTGCATTTCCCCCTCATGCCAAATGCTACTTTTCTTTTTTTCCTTTTTTTTTTTTTTTTTTTTTTGTCTTTCGCAACAGAAGGTGGAAGATGAAATGTAAAGAGATGGGAGAGAAATTGAAAATCGCTAATCTCTAATTTCAGCTTGATAATTCGCTTTGGCCTTTGGGGTGTTAAAATTATAACACTTTTAGACCGTATTAAAAAAAGGCATCAACTCTCTGATTGACAACTTTCTTAATAACTTTTTTTCTTTTCAGAAAGCATTATATTTAGTTAATTTTTAAACGAAGTCAATTACTGCTTCTGTCTTTAAGATCAAATGCTCTCTTACTCATACAGGGGAGAAAAAGACACCATTTCTATGTACTTTCTGTCCAGGTTTGGTAACCAATGACACAAAACAGCAAGGAAGGACATCATGCCTAACCACCCAAGACGATGGGATCAAAACATTTGGGCTACCTTTTCTTCATACGCCAAACCGCATGCTGCCAACGTGTTTCTTTAGTGAGAGACCTCCGAAGTTGGACCGACTGACCAGTCACGTCACGTCCGTATCGCAAAGGTCCCTTTGTCATTTCAAGTGACACAGCCAGGCTGCGCGACCAGACCTCTGCCTGAAGTGGTTCTCTCTGCTGCTGTTAACAACTAACACCCGTGAATCCTGCAGCTAAGCCGGAGACTGCCGACACATGGGGTGCTCTCCACATTTTTTGTCTGCTCTCAATATGCGACAGGGCTTTGTACCAGCCACTTTCACTAGGGCTGCTTGAAGGATTTCCCCAGAGCTTATTTTCTCTTCTAAGAAAGGGATGGTTCAATTTCATTAAGCCACTTTGCAAGACTGTAAATTCACTTCATTTTTCCATGGGAAATCACCAAAGCATTTTGCTCTGGTAAACTCAAAACGCCTCGTCTGGACTTTGATATCGCAGCAAGTCAAGTACACAGGAAGAATGAAATCCAATTTATTTATTTATTTTAAACCATATAAAACCTAAATATTTTGACTACACTCAAATGAAATTTCACAATACTATCAAAACTCAGTAGCTCAGGAATACGTTGACTTTTTTTTTTTTTTTTAAAAAAAAAAAAAAGCCTGATCGAACAAAATTCTAGTTTTTCATCCCAGTTCAGGCCACAAGAAAATCCTGCTATCCCCCAGGGAGCTGCTTGGCTTATGCTAAGGCACTCGGAGAAGGCTCGGAGCTCTACCCGCCTGGGAAGGCATCAAATCATAACTCCTCAGTCCCTGAGTGAGGGCTCTAACCATTAGGCGTTTATGGGCTGAGCCCAAGGAGCAACCACAGTAATGCACCTTTCCAAGGCAGCAACTGAATGGAGGCAAATTTTTTTGAAAACTGCTTTCAAGCGGCTCTCAGGCCCAGAGAGAGTTTCTTCTGGCATCATAAAATGGTTTAGGTTGGAAGGGACCTTAAAGATCACCCAGTGCCACCCCCTGCCCTGGGCAGGGACACCTCCCACCAGCCCAGGTTGCTCCAAGCCCCGTCCAACCCGGCCTTGAACCCTTCCAGGGATGATCTCCCACTAAACACGCGCCTTCTCTGAGATTAGTTCTCTCCTACCGGCACCAAAGAAAACCTAACGTCCTACCCCGAGAGCTGCGCAAGAGGATTCTCACCAGGGCAAAGAAAAAACTTGGTTTGTAGGGACCAGTCATTCCCCACACTCCCAAACTCCCTCCAAAGATGGGTTGAGGCCACTACCCCTCCTCAAAGCAAGCTGGGAAGCAGAGCTCGGTGGCCGGCATCCCCCTCTACCCCCAGCGTCTGCAGTCAATGCCACAGGTGAAAGGATGGGGATCTGCAGCCATATCAATTTGCAATCGGACTCTGCAGCGCCGCCCCTCGCGGTGGCCCTTTGTTTTGCTTTCCAGTCATGGTATCCGATCGGGAACAGGCAGGGCAGCACCTAGGATTAAGGGGGCCCATATTAGCCGTTCCCTTCCCCTGCTGTTTCAGCGGGGTTTGGAGCAGGTGCCTCGGGCTGCATTCCTGCAGGCTCTCGCCTGGCCGCCAGCCAGTCTGAGGACAGCTCGGAGCAGCTGTCCGGTCCGACGGGAGGGCCTGGACATTTGAGTGTGAGGCCACATGTCACCAGGAAGGGCAAACACCGCCATTGCCTTCACTCTAATCTGGGATAATTCCCTTTTAGAAACACGATCGGGCTTGTATACCCCTGGCGTCAAGCTCCTGGCTGAACCCAGGTGGGGAAGGCTACTTTTTTTCCTGTCTTTGTTAAATTACGACGGGGTGATGTATGTTTTCTTTTCTTCTTCTCAGCAGCCAGGCTGGTAAGAAAACAGACCACAAAAGCCCATGAAACATTCCAGTCCGCTCTGTTTTCCCAGCACCTCAGATGAAGAAGCTTGAAAGCATCTGAGCACCTGGTGTGGACACTTGTGTACGCAAGTGCCTTCTCCTGAGCAGCAACACGGACACGAGAGAAGAAATGCCACTTTTTAGCGCATGTTTCTCAGTTCACTCACATGAGGCTCATTTCTAGCCTTCCCACCTCTGTGGATGCTATGGGGAATTTTGCAGCTGATGAGGGGGACAAGAGAAAACAACCAGACCTCAAGACAAAATTTAACCTCCCTTGAAAGTGTCGGAACCTGAAGGAAAGCCATTTGGTATATTAGATGTGAAATGATGTTTGTACACACGCGAACCTTTTTTAAAAGTGAGTTATCCGACTGCTGCACCAGAGCCATGAGTTAACGCCCGAGCATCACGATGCTTTGAATAGAGTACGTGTAAAATACCTCCTTTAGTCTAACCACAAGTCAGGGACCGACGCAGGAATCAATAGCAAAGATCCTGGTGTGTTACAAAGGAGGTCAAATTAGATGACCACCGTGGTCTCTTCAGCTTCAAATTCTATTAGAGGATGTGAAAGGGAGAACATGAGCAGCAATTACAGAGAGAAACAGAGCGTTTACCCTACTTTTGCCTCTGCAAATGCAAAGAACTTAAAAAAAAATATATAATAGTGCACCAGTATGCCAACTTTGAAGTGCTAGCCATGCAAATATCGTTTCCTTTAGGAGACAAACCAGCCACAGTGAAAAAGCTACATAATTCCTCTAAGGTCAAAACCAAGTCTAGTGTCAAGGTCTTTTATCCATCAAGGCTCTTCAAACCGCTCTCCTGTGACGGGGTTGGGAAAAGAGTGCAGGTTAAGAAGTTAAGACAGGGAAAACCCAAGTCCTGGGTCCCATTTGTGAAATCCAGGACAAAATAGTATCACGAAGAAAGTTTTCAGGACACAGGGGCAGGGCTCTATATTCCAGATATCACATTAGTTTGGCAGACCCCACTCAACAGTTTTGACTCCACAGTCTGCAGACGACTTCTGACCAAAGCAAGAACAGCCGCTTTCTTCTTTTTGAAAATAAGAAACACCAAAAGGCCAGTGTTGTTTCTCATGTAAGAAATTTTTGTAGCTGCTAGGTACAAAAGAGCTGGAGAGGAGGAGTGCAACCATGGAGCTGAGTGTTGTCCCTGAAAATTTCTCTGGTGAGATATCAATGTTTTGAGAATGCTCAATCAAAAAAACAAAAGGCAGGAGGCATTCCTCTTGCACCTCTCAACTTTGACCCCCAAACAGTGAAAATCTGTCATTGCAGAACCAAAGAAATGTTGGTTGGAAGGTTTCTAGTCCTACCTCCCTCCTCAAAGCAATGCCAACAGCAGAGCAGGTCAGCCATGGCCTCATGTAGCCAAATTGAGGGGTCAAACAGAGTTAAATCTTCAAGGAGGGATAGTCCACTACTTCTCTAAGTACCAGTTAGTACCACTTCCAGCCTGCGCTACCCAGTGATTTCCCGCTTCCACCCCAAATATCCATTCTGACTTTGGGAAGCATCATTTTTTGGCATTACCCCTTGTCACATCATGTCCCATTACCGAGTGAAGAGCTTGGCTCCGACACCCTTAATCCTGCCCTTGCAGTAGTTGCAGACCGGTATTAGATTGCCCTTCAGTAGTCGCCAGCAGATCGCTGGCAGACAAACACGGACTGGTGTTACAACCGGAGTGCTTGTTGTCCGTTTGTTCCCAATGCCTACGAGACAATAAGCACCATCGTTTCCCTCTGGCATACAAGAACGGGCTTTCTTGTTGCGAGAATGATGGCAATGATCGGCACGTCGCTATTGCAAGCAAGACATGGATGAGTTTGGCGCCCCTCTGAAATTATTGCGCTGCTTTGGACGCTAGAAGCAGACACCCCTGCTCTGACACCAAAGCTGGCCTGGGATCCCAGGAAACTGGACCCTGGGCCAGGGGCTACAACAGGCTGCCGGCCGCGCCAGCTCCAGTGGGCTGAAGCTTTTCATCTTACCTGAGTCGGGGGAGATGAGGTCTCTATAATACGTCTGCAATAGAAACCGCTATAACAACCCACAGGGGTTGATCGTGTTTCCTCCTCCTCCAGATCACCTTCCTCGCGACCTGATCCGGCGACGTCTTCCTCCTTTTCACATGCCAATTTTCTCTCCCCCTTGCTCTCTTCCCATATCATAATATATTCCTTTCCCTACGCTCTGCGTAGAGGCTTTCTTACATCAAGCAGCCTTGCTGCATTTATTACATTTTTGGGGAGCAAGAGAGGAGCGCTGCACGGTGCAGCAGCCTGAAAGATGGCAGTTAAAAAAAAAAAACAAAAAAAAAAAAACAAAAAAACCCCCAAAAAACCCAGGATATCATAAAGTTATCAACACCAACAAAGTGAAGAGCGAAAAAACGGCAGCAATTTCCAGCCTCCTCCAACGACGTTCATTATGTATTCACCGCACAGAAAGTCTCACAAACTTTCTTTCAAATGGACCTGTTTAAATGTATAAAATGTGTAGCGGATTAGGTGATTCTTTAACCAGGCTCCCAATGGGACTTACTTAAGTGGAAACAGCTCTTTAGAGGAACATCCTGAAATTTGTTTTGACTTATCTCCTGAGCTGTCTAGAGATTTATATCGTCACTGTTAGATGTGGTCTCCTAACTGTGCCTGCAGCTTAAAATAGCATAGGAAATGGGTTTCTAAAAGGCTGTTAAATAACAGAAATGCTAGCAAAAAAAAAAAAAAAAAAAAAAAAAAAAGTTAATTTTTCTATTCCTCTCCAAATGGGAGAAAACGTTATTGACCTGTTCAAACTCAAAAGACATTTTCTCACAAGTTTCAAGAACGTGTTGTTTGAGCAGATTGCATTACCCCAATTGTCTCCTGTGGGAGACCTGATCACTCATTGTCTTTTACGAGAGCTGTTGCTTTTCCAGTACATGCTCATGTCGTCCCCTTTGAAACTGCCATAGAATAATTAAGACCATCCAAAAATGTTCTATTTCCCAGAAAACTGGGCTTCTGGGCAACAACAAATATTCAGTAAGAAAATGCAAGGGGTTTTTTTTGAAGTACTTTCTTTAAAAAATGGAATGCTCCCAACTAAAAATAAGGCTCATTTTTCATCCTAAAGCCCAGAGATCTCTCTTTTGAAATGCTACTATGTTGGTTTGCAAAAGGAAATATTCCGGCGTCTCCTACGTTTTGGGCCAATTCTGTGGTCATATGCCAGGCCTTGAAGTGCATTTTGGCGACGATGCTCTCCCCCACCAAAAGGCTGTGATGCGATACGGGAGATGCAGTTCAAACTCTAGCTGGTCTCTAAAGAAGAGAGAGAGTAGGAAGCAGCTGGAATGCACTTCCCGTAAAAGTACCATGGCAGCCCAAAGTGTTAACGGGGGTAGCGGAGGTGATGGATTTTCTTACCAGACCTCACTACTGTTAATAACCAGAATAATTAGCAAGCGCCAAGGAGGCAAGAGGCACCTGAGTGGGTATAAGTCAGGCTCAGTCTCGGTCTTTTCCCCATATGTAACACTAGGTTGGATGTATTGCTTTTTCCTAACTCCTGTCTGCCTTGTCTCCTTAGACACCTCCTTCAGGCTGTCCGCCGGGCGCAGGGGCAGGACGCGCACCCCTAGGGTCTACTGCCCTTGAGGTGCTCCCCATAGACATGACATTGGTAGAAGTAGAGGGTAATACTGTGAATTCTGACTCTATGAAATACCTCGATGACGAATAGCTTGTAGCAGACCAGCTACAAGGGTCAAAGCTCTAAATTTGAGCTCTAAATAATGAGGGAAGCGATCGTGCCTGTGTTCAGTTCTGGGCCCTTCTGTACAAGAGGGACATTGAGGTGCTGGAGCGTGTCCAGAGGAGAGCTACCAGGCTGGGGAGGGGTCTGGAGACCAGGGCATATGAGGAGAGGCTGAGGGAGCTGGGCATGTTTAGCTTGGAGAAGAGGAGGCTGAGGGGGGACATCATTGCCCTCTACAACTACCTGAAAGGAGGGTGCAGAGAGGTGGGTGGTGGCCTCTTCTCCCAAGTAAATAATGACAGGACCAGAGGAAATGGTCTGAAGTTGCGGCAGGCGAGGTTTAGATTAGATATTAGGAAGAATTTCTTTACTGAAAGTGTGGTCAGGCACTGGGACAGCCTGCCCAGGGAGGGGGTTGAGTCACCGTCCCTAGAGGTGTTTAAGAAATGTCTAGATGTGGCACTTCAGGGCATGCTCTAGTGGCAGAGATTGTAGGGGGGGTTTTGTGTGTGTGTATGGTTGGACTCGATGATCTCAAAGGTCCTTTCCAACCATGAAGATTCTATGGTTCTAATTAAAGGTAATCTGCCTCAGAGGCATGATGCCTCCTGGAGACCCCCCCTGGCAGGCTGGAAGAGAGGCACCAAGGCTAAACCTTACCCCTTCACCTGAGATGCAGCCCCAGATGCCTTCTCCTTCCCTCCCTTCACACTGGTTGACTCGTACCAACTCTTAACGGTCTGGAGCCCCAGCTGTGCCCAAAGCATTTCCCCCTTCCCAGTTCAGTGTCGTGGTATGGACACAGTCCTCACGCCCTCGGAGGAAACACTGCCGCCTCCCGCGTTAGACCCCTGTGTGGCCTTTATGTTCAGCTTCCTGTACAGAAATAATTTAGGGAAGACTTTGGCTCTCTCCTCGCACCATTGTGCACTGGGGCAGAACCCAGATGTACACTCTTTCCATCGTATTAAGCATCCGTGCGCGTTGGTGCCAAGGCACTAGCACAATGGGCAGTCGCTCATCTCATTCAGGACCCTAACAAATCCCACTGGTACCCAGAGCCCCACTGTCCATGTCACACTGTCTGCCAGCTCCCACAGACCCCTTACAACAGCCACCTCCTTCGGGCAGAGACCGCACCTACCCAAGGGTGGGCACAGGGCCCTCCGAAAGCTGCCGGTGTCAGAGCGAAAGCCGTGGCAAGGATCAATCGCACGAAGGGGCGTCAAACCATCTCAGCAATTCGAAGTCTGTTCCCTGTTTTCAAAGGGGGCCGACGCACGTTGGACAATTTTCAACGGACGCAGCTTTATTATTCAAGAGCTGCATCTACATCGACAAGTAATTCGGTGCCATGGGGCAGACCGGAGCCTCTGCACACCTGGTACCGACGCTGGACCATCTCCTCTACACACATCGCGAGGGGATTGGTTTTGCACAAGGTTTAGTCTGGTCCCCCAGAATAAACATCCTGACCGCGCCTGTGGTCCAGAGCTGTTGGAAAAATCAGTCTTTGACTTGGACCATTACGTCTCCATCAGGGGACGGAGAGCATCTGGAGCACACCTGGAGCCGAACCAGGGATTCGCTTCAAAATTGCACTCTTCCTCTGAACCAAAATACTCATCTATTCGCAGGCAAAAAAACCAAGGCATCTAATCCAAAGCAGTTGCCAAGGCGCCATTTATAGTCACCGGAGAAAGAAGACTTTCACAGGGTGACATTAAGAAAGCTTACTTTTTAAAAGGGTACTTCAATGCTTCAGTAAAGCTGCCTGGAAGTTTTTTGAAGATTTGATTAGAAAATGCCAATTAATCTGTTTCATCAAAAAAACAACTTTTCCTGGGAAAGCATCTGTTTTGATGTTGGGTTTTTTGTTGTTTTGAGGGTTTTTTTTTTTTAATTAAAAAAAAAAAGAGACAGAAGTTATAAGCAAAAGAAGAATCCAGTTCGCTGGTTTTAAATTACTTTGAAATTTGAGCTAATTGGAGTAAAATAAATCTTTTAAAAATAAGAAACATTCAAAACCAAAACGAAACATGACCTTTCTGGGGATTTGCGTCTTCAGAAGGAAAAGTGCACTGTCTGAGCTGTCATCTATACTGTGGGTAAAAAGAAAAAAAATAAAAATAAAGGAGCTCTATTTTTTTTTTAACTATTCTTAGAAAAATAGTAACAATCCACGGGCTCTATTTGATGGCTCTCTGGCATCCCCAAGTCCCTTTAGGCAGAATATTGGGCTCAGCTCCCAGCGTGGCGAGCACCCGACCGACTCCGTTATCTCAAACCTCCGCCCTCATCTTGTCACGCGGTGCCTCTGCGGAACCCGGCTCCCAAAGTTCCCGGCAACATCCCGGAGCATCTCTGCTCGAGTTCAGATGTTCCAAATAAACAAACAGATAAATAAACCCCAAACGGCCCCACCTCGTGCCGCTGCCTCCCCTTTCCCTCAGCCATCCGCACGCCCTCCGAGTGCTGCTCCACAGAGATAAGCCCCTGGCATTTTCCCTCCCAGCCTCCAATCAGCCATTATCATAAGAAAGTGCAAAGCATCTATCAGCCGCGCAGCCCAGTGATTTATGTTCAAAGTTAGGATTATCTATTCTGCTCAAATCCCTTCAAACAGGAAACCGGATAAAAGAGAATCGCGCTCCGCAGATGAAATTGGAATATAGGTTCGTGCAACAGAATGACAGGCAGGTTTTTATCGCAGAATGGTTCCAACCACCTCATTTGGTCAGGAATTGTTCGTTATCCGCAGCCAGGGACTCGCGGCGCGACCTTAATGACATTCTTGCATCTTCTCCCCCCGCTGCACTGCGCACGGGGCAGGGTTTGCCGAGCTCCTTCCCGGGGAAGGGGTAATAACCCAGCAATAACGCGGGAGCTAAAGCATGAAACCGAACCTCCCAGGGCAGGGTGCCAGGTAGGGGAGCTCCCTCCGGGCCACCCCTGCTCCCGCCGGCTGCGCAGCCATAGGCGCTTCCGCCCCTTGTAACGACCAACTGGTCTCGTCGTTACTCTGCCACATCCACGGTTTTGCTCTGTTCGTTAAGAGGAGCGTAAAAAAAATAATAAATAAATCTGTCGAGGCAACGCACAAACAAACATCAAGCCGAGCCAGTCAATTTATCAAAAAGAAAAAACAAGTTTCCAGTGTCGGCTCTTTTTGACTACCTCTTTTCCAGCATACCAGGACGCAGGACTCAGTAATTTATTACCTCCGTCTGACGAATAACTTCTCTATCCTGTAACCATTACGCTTCATCTCTCTTTATTCTGCTTAATTAGACGCTATTATTGCTGGCACAGTAATGAGACTTTTGCAAGCGGGATCACAACGGGCTAAGGTAGAATGCTTTCTTAATACAGTAGAAACCTTTCTGACAAGACAGCCATTCATTACGACTGCAAAGCGAGGCACAAAGGCACTTTGTTGGGCTTTTAATTGATTGCTACTTTTTCTGCCTCGCTTGGACTACCCAGTTGGACTCACAGGCAACGCGGGGTGGTTTCAGAAGCAGCAGAAAGAGAGTGAAGAGCCGACGACCACTCTGAATGGAAAGGAGGAACAGGAGGAGAACTCAGCCCACTGAAAGCGTCCTTTGGGGTCACTGCTGAGATACAGGGGGGTTCCGGCTGCCTGCACGACGCCATGGCTGATTTGCCACCACCTGCTGAGACAGGAGCAGGCAGAGGAGATGCTGGGTTACTGCTGGGACGCTTCACCAGCTCCCATAGTTTTCTCGTCACGTGAGGTTACATTTTTCCTTCCCCTCCAGACATCGAAGAACCATGATTCTGTCCAAAACATTTACACAGTTTGAGTGTCTACAGAGGGTTTTTTGATACTTTTGAGAATGTCCCAATTAACCACCCCCTGCCTTCTTTTCCCCTCTGGAAAACAGACCCAAGTACGGATAAATCCTTCTGACAATGGAGAGGGACTCAGACTCCGTAGGGATATAAAGGTATCATGGCCAAAATGGGTTCTGGCAGCTGATGTGTCTTTTCATGGAGGACTGGAGGCCCGTTAGGAGAGGGGACTGAGAAAACGCCAGACTGGTGGTAGCATGGTTTTCAGCAAAGAAAGGAGACTAGCTGTTATGATCCTGGACCGGACAGACATACGAGGACAATGTGAAAACTCTTTCAAAAGAAGTGTTCAAGAAAAAGGTAGAGCAATCACCAGAGAGACACGAGGCCTGGCCCCATCCCGGAGCCGGGGGATGGACCAGCTGGTCCCCTCTGGCCTCACAGATCACTGCCTCCATGGTCCCCTGCAGCACCACCACGAGGAGGAACGGTGGTGATGAAGAAGGGGTGGTTTGCAAGAGATGTCACCAGACTTGGTGAGGGACGTGCTGAGATGGCGACAGAGATGGGGCTAGAGGACCTGCATCAGCAGGAGATCAGGCAGAAAACGCCCGTTTGGCAAAGCCAGGACAGTATACAAGACAGAAGTCACCCTCACCACTGCGTAAATTGGTGAACTGGCACCAACCCAAGCAGTGATCGAGTGATCGTGAGTACTGCTGCCCCCCGCTGCCAACCCCCACTATACACTGAGCATGACATCTAAGGTCCAGAATATTCCGTTGGCCATTCTATCATTCTCTCTATACTCCTTCTCAGCTTCTACGGGAAGCTGAAAAAATCTCCTTAAAAATATAAGCATCACCTGGCAACAACTAAACCAATACGTATTATTGACATTCCTTTCATACCAAATCTGAAAACACAGCAACCACTAGAAAGAAAACCAACTCTATCCCAACTGAAACCAGGACAGAAGTCCACATCTGCTCCTATTGTTTTTAATAATATTTTAAATATAAATAATGTTAATGCTATTCTTTATCATTTGAGGTATTCAAGACAAGATGATGTTGAGTGAGGCTGTGAGGCAGCCAGCTTTGAGTGAACTAAGCTGACAGGACAAGTTCAGGGCAACGCGGTGTTATAAATTATGTTGCACTACTTCGCACTGGCAAAATAGAAGCAGCAATTCTGGACCCAAAGCAGAGCTGTCTGCAGCAGCTGGGACTGTTTCTCATTGACTCCAGGATGAGGAGCCCATCGGGATGAAAGAAAGGGCCGTGAAGACCTTTCCTTACCTTTCCTCATTTACTCAGAGGCTTCGTCTAAAGATTCACAAAGGGCAGGAGATTAATCGTACCAGCTGCCATCTCTGTTGTGTATAACCACAGAATTAGGACCTTTCAGCTCTTTCTCTCCGGTGCCTCACACAGCTTTGGGAGATTTATAGTCTGCCAGCCCTAGGCATCTTGAGGTTTTGTTCTCCCTGACCCTCTCTCACTGGCCTCCCCTTCATCTTGAATCCGCTTCTTCCACCAGATACCTCTTTGTCCATTTTATCTGAGAACTGCCCATTTTCCACCCCAAAACTCCCACAAGCTGTGTCCAGCCACTGCTCACTTTGCTCCTGGCGTCTCCATCAGGACGGTCCAGGTGGGTCCCCTTGGTCCCAGAACAAGCTCTCCAGCCTTGGGCACGTAGACAGGGGCCAGTGCACAGACCCTAGCACCCGTGAGCACCCTCTGCCCCATGGTTTAGACACACACTAAGCGAGTGCAGCGTTGAATATGCAAGTCCAGCCCCAGAGCTCCCTCGGCCATTCTTGAACTTCCAGAAATTGAAGGGGAGATGAGATGGCCCATGATGGTGGGTGAGGGCATGGCCAGGGTGGCAGATTGGGCCTAAACCAGAGCAGTGCCCCTATGATTCTCCTGCATTCCCTGGTAGCAGCTGCTGCACCACATCCTTGGGTCTCTGGAAAGACATGGTTGTCCCAAAGGTCTCTCCTATCCTAGGAAATGCCTGCTGAGCAGAGCCACGTTCTCTTCAGGGCTCCCCATCCCCATCTCTTCAGGGCCAGTCCTCCATCCCTGCTCCTCCCAAGCAGGTTATGGACATGCCCGGCACCAGCTGCACAACATCCAGGAGAAGGATGTGACCATTTAGCACCAGTCCCTGCCCATCAGGGGATTGACCTGCTTGCCACATGCCTGGGAATGCACGAGGACAGCACAAGAAACGGCTCCTGCCGGGCTGGCGGACCTTGGTGCAGGTACAGCAGACCCTGGCCATCCCGGCTACGACTAATCGTTGTTTCCCAAGGTTGAGACAGAGACAAGTTTTCTTGCTCTCAGGTTAGTCAAACAACCCACAAGAAAGAAAGGATGATTCTTAAGCTTTGGGGCAGGCTTTTTCCTGGTGCAAAGCACTCTTGATCCTGGGTGCTGTCACAGAGAGGAAAGCATTGGCCGCCTTGGCCACAAGGGCACATTGCTGGCTCAACAGGGTGACCATGAGCCAGCAATGTGCCCTTGTGGCCAAGAAGGCCAATGGCATCCTGGCGGGCATCAAGAAGAGTGTGGCCAGCAGGTGCAGGGAGGTCATCCTCCCCCTCTGCTCTGCCCTGGGGAGGCCGCATCTGGAGTGCTGTGTCCAGTGCTGGGCTCCCCGGTTCAAGAGGGACAGGGAACTGCTGGAGAGGGGACAGCAAAGGGCTACCAAGAGGATGAGGGGACTGGAACACCTCTCTTGTGAAGAAAGGCTGAGGGATTTGGGGCTCTTCAGGATGGAAAAAAGACGCCTGAGGGGGGATCTTATCAACGCTTATCAATACTGAAAGGGGGGGTGTCAGGAGGATGAGGCCAGGCTCTTTTCAGTGGTGCCTGGGGACAGGACAAGGGGTAACGGGCACAAACTTGACCATAGGGAGTTCCACCTAAACACGAGGAGGAACTTCTTTCCTGTGAGGGTGGCAGAGCCCTGGCACAGGCTGCCCCGAGAGGTGGTGGAGTCTCCGTCTCTGGAGACATCCCAAACCCGCCTGGAGGCGTTCCTGTGCCACCTGCTGTGGCTGACCCTGCTCTGGCAGGGGGTTGGACTGGGTGATCTCCAGAGGTCCCTGCCAACCCTATGATCCTATGATCAGAGAAAGGAATCACCCAGCCCAATGCACAGCTTTATGCTGTTGTTAACCTGAGCTGCAGTGGCTTGTCTGGACCCAATCTATGAGCCTCGCGGGTGAACAACCATTGCTCTGAGGCAGCCCCGAGAAGCTCCAGGAGCTCTGGTGCTGAGGGGCTGCACATTGCATCTTGTGAAGGCAGCGGTGACCCTCTCCACCAAGTTTTGGTACCAGCCCTGGAGACACCACCTGCAACGCAGAGCTGCGTTCAACCCAGCGTGTCCAATGTAACCGTCCCCTCGAGCTGCAGCCACTGCAATGGGGAAACACCCCTCTCAAGGGCATTAGACAAAAATGACCAAATTTCCAGCTCTCACCTGCTGCTCCTGCTCCTTTCTATGACATCCCAACACCACAGCCGTGCAAGAATACATCCCAGAGCAGGTCTGGCAGGAGCAGACCACCAGTGCAGCTTCAACACCGAAGTTCATGCATGTCGGCACGGGCAACACAGGTATTTCTGCAATCTCCGTGCCTCCATGGGGTTTTCTTTTGAAGCCAACAGGTCTGCCACCACACCATGGTGCAGACGAAGGGTGAACCTGTCTGACGTAGACGTGAGGTGCGAAAGCTTGCTGATGGCTGCAAGGAAGAGTGTTATACATTAAACCTTCACAAGGTAAATGAGGAGTGTATTAAAAGCCTGACTTAAAACCGTAAGAGACAGAGAAAAAAAAAACCAACAAAAACAAACAGGCGAAAAAAATCACGACTGGCATGTCTCACCCTAAATCATGGTGCTGGCAATATCAAGTGAGCCATGGGAGCGAAGACCAGAGTTGTAAGATGGGATTCTTGCAGTAAATCCTGTAGTAAATCCAAATTTCCAGTTTACGCTATTTTTACGTCTCTATCTAATCCATCTCCACCTCGCCCTATCATAACTACCTCAGCAGCCCCTAATAGCTCCCCACTCTTCCAGCCATTACCGCTATCATGGATCATTCCATTTCTTTACCATTCATTAACACCTACTCAGCCCCAAACCACCACCCCGTGGAGCAATACACCCGCCGTGAAACCAGCGGCACCACCCTGCTGCAAAGGGGAGCAGCCACCGCATCTCTACAGGGAGGATTCGAGCCAGGCTGGCCCGGCTCCGATGCAAACCCTTTCCCAACACACCTAATCAATGCCTTGGCTACAGTCGTTTAGGGTTTTTTTTTGTTGGGACATCACAGAAAGCAGAGCCAAAAGGGATGGTCCCAAATCAACCCAAACCACTCAACAAAGGTTGATCTGATCTCCTAAAAAGCTCCGGCTGTGCAGACTCTTCTGTCCTGCGTCCCCTGCTCCCGGCAATGTAGACCACTTATAGAAAATCGAAGTATAACATAATTTTTCCACAGTAGTTTAAACTCCACCACCTCCTTCATGGGTGCATATTGTTTCTCAGCAAAAACACCCCGGGGATCAGCCAGGGCCACCTGGGGAGAGGGGGAATTCTCCCGGTAGCCCAGCTCCAGCTGCACCATCAGTCCCAACATCTCCAATATTTCCAAAGCTGAGTTTGCCTTTGCACCAGGGTTTTACCTGCCCACCTGCTCGTGGTGTGGAGCCCAGAGCCACCCAGAGACCAGGGCGGGGGGCATGCAGAAGCAGGTCCCAAGGTTTGCTGACAGCTGCTTTCCAAATTACTACTGGGTCCACGGCTTCTTTGTACTATCCTGGTCCTTCAGTGGGGAGGGTGAACACAGAATCGTAGAATGGTCGAGGTTGGAAGGGACCTTTCAGATCACTGAGTCCAACCATCAACCCAACACTGCCAAAACCCCCCCTACCCCATGTCCCTCAGCACCACGTCTGCCCAGCTTTTCGATACCTCCAGGGACGGTGACTCCACCACTGCCCTGGGCAGCCTATTCTGATGCTGGACAACCCTTTTGGTGTTCACCCAACGCCCTGGGCTGGAAACCCGCTCTCATGTAGCACGTGTATGGACTCGTAACACAAAATGGCCTTTAAAGAGGATTATGTTGTACTTCCCTGAAGCTATCTTGCACTATAGGAGAGATGCAATTTGATCTACGGCTGAAGCATCCAAAGGACTTTGATGACTGAAGTAGGATGCCACCCCCAGCAGCTTGAAGAACTACCCTTGGAAATCCACACTGGACAGTAATGAAAACTCTCCCATTTCTGACCGATCTTCCAACCTCTCCCAGGCTGCTTCTCCGGTGCTCGTTCACCATCGGTGGGGATCACAGGGCAAGCTCAGACACCAAACATGCAGCAGTGCTCAGTTCTGTGGCTGAGATGGCTCTGTGCTCCTCTGGGGAATGGTGCTACAGCTCAGGACCTTCAGGTATGGATGAACAACCTGGTCTGGTCCTGGACCCAGTGCTTGGGCAAAATCAGCACAGAAATGTAGACCAGCCTTGCAGTGAGCTCCCTCTGCTTGCTATGTGCGCGCCCTGCCAAAGAGACCAGGGTTTCAGCTGCTGGGTCTTGGCCCTGACAGCTTGCCTTGTGTCGTGGACAACACACGCAGGGAGGCAGAAGACCAAACCCTCCAGGCTCTTGTTCTTTCGCATGAAATAGGGCTTTCGAGCTACGTCAAAAGGCTGAACGAATTGTTTTTGCGAGGCGCTCTGGTGTCCTGGGATGCGAAGTGTTCCAGCGGGGCAAAGCACTGCTGCTAGTTGAAACGCAAACTTCAAAGTCTTGCCCCGCAATGCGCCCAAGTGCTGCTTTGAAAATATTTCGCCAACATGTTTTGCATCTGGAGAAACCCACTGTTCTAGAAACAAGCGGGAGAGCATTCCCAGGCAAAGTAACATTTGCAAATGTGCTAGCAAAACAGGTAAGAGTCCTTTGGAGACACAAGATTGGAAAAATCTCCCTGACCTTAACTCTACAAAAGCCATTTTCAGCGATGGAAAGAAAGGAAACAAAACCCATTTCCCTTCTGGAACATCAAACAGGATTTTACTGTTGCGCTACTCCCCACATTCCATCCTCATCAATCCAATAACTTTTCCTACAGTGCTTTTCTGTACCTCAGCTGTTTATTTGATTTTATTTTTTTTTTTTTACCCCCTAGTAAAAAAAATATTTATAAATCCCTGAACCGTTATGCTTGCCCTCGTAGGGGCGGAACATATCCTTGGCGGCTTGGAGCCCAGAAGGCTTTTACAGCTTCTTCGGTCAGAGTCTCTGAAACATTTTGACCACATTATAGCTCATCCACATCTTCCCCTTTATTGTACAGTCCCCAGTATATTTAGAAGCAGTTAATCATACATCTGAAATGAGAGATAAGCATTTTACGTTTATTGCCGCTCTCAGGTGCTGTATCGTTTTTATCCCTTTGGCTATTATCTGATGCATTTGATCTTTCTGTTTAATGCCTGCTTCCCCCATTAACTTCTTAACTTCCGTAGGCTACTGTGCCTAACATAATAGGGAATAGCTTTGATAAAAGCACACATCAGTCAAATTCCCTCACTTCAAGCTTCCACTTGAAAGGGCCACAGCCAAGGTGTTTGCCATAATGTTTAAAGCACGTTCCCCGCCCCATCAATCTGTGTTTGCAATAAGCTTCGGAAAGCCAGCAACTGAGATCGCTTGCCTTAGCAGAAACTTTTCCACCAACTTGCATGCTCCTTTGTGAAGAGAAGGCGGCCGGGCCGTGGTTACAGCAGGAAACGGCGAGGCAAAGCGTTCTGCTTTCTATTTCCAGCCCTGCCACACAATGCGCCGAACCAGACCTTCCAGATCTATATGACTCAATTTCCCCGTCCATAACGGATCGCTATCGTATATCCCTGCAGAATTGTCAGGAGGCCGCAATAATTAATAGTTGTAGGATATTCTGAGATCCTCGAAAGGCAAAGAAAAAAAAAATCTGTCTCCTTGTGGCTAATGCAATATGACTACACAGTTTCTTCCAAATGTGTTGGTATTTATTTAATTAGAAGGAATAAGACGGGGGAAACCACTGGGGGATATTCGCTGTTATTAAAAGTCCCATATGCTGAAACAGAAGCCACCAGGCGAGAGCCTACACGCTGTACGTTTCTAACTTTGCCCCCGAGAGCTGGGTGCTCCACGGACGGGGCAGACAGGGGTGCTGGGATGGGTGCAGAGGGTAGAAACAGCATCCCAAGAGCTTCAGGAATGCGATCGATGGCCCAAAGGGCACAAACCCCCCGCCCTCAACCATCCTGTCCACTGGAAACCTCAGGTTATCCTGGCTCCCGCACTGGCAATCAGGTCACGTACAGAGGTGGGCATGCTCATTAAAGACTTGCTAAGGGAGGTTAGTCTTCTGGCTTTGGCAACGACTCACATTTCAAGGGCTAGCTGCCTCATTCAGTCCCCCTTGCCAGGCGTCATGCACCAACCCTGCATCCCTGCTCTTGGCCTGTTCCCTACTCACCCCCCCCCCAGGACAGGGCATTTGGGGCCCAAATTACCTTCTTTCTGTAGCAAGAAACCAACACAAAGTGCGTGACGGGTCTCAGCCCCTTCCCCAAGGAATGGGTCAGCCAGGGCTGAAATTCCCAACATCCTCCCGCCCAACACATTTCCTGCACCATTCACCCACTGAGATTCCCAGTCACGGACCAGGTTTCTCCACCCTGAGTAACATGAAGTTTCTCCAGCTCAGTTCAGAGCAGAAACTCCCAGGCTCCCTGCCGCAGGGAAATCTGAGAGGTGACGCTGATCACTGAGGCCACCGAACCTTCTTCCGCTGGACGCTGCACTCACTGGGTGCTGTCAGAGGTGATCCAGATGCCGACTTCAACCCAAATGCCCCTCTCACCTCCATCTCCCCTGCTCAGACACCCCACTAGCTACATGCCTATTATTTCCCTGCATAGTGCTATTAATTTTCCTTTAGAAAGGGGAAGCCAAGGCATAAGGCACCTTTCGCAAATCCAGATGCCTCCTGCATAACGGGGACAAGTTGAGTCTCCCACATCCCAATGGAATCACATTCCTGTTACTCCTCCTATACCCGCTAATGTTTTCTTATGAGTTTGCTTTTGCTCCCCTCTCCCTTTTTTGCTTTCCTTCTCCTCTTTAAGACATTCCTCTAATATCTTCCTGGCAGCTTGAACTTTACGGAGGCTTCTCCATGTTGTAAAAGCTTTGAGGAGAGGGCTGGGAACTGCTCCATGTGTGTGTTGCCAGACAATGCAAGGAAAGGCAAGATGCTTGTCCAGTCCGGCCACAATATTCCACCTTGAAGAAAATACCATTCCCCCCAGTAAAACCATGGCCTAGGCTCTCACTGCTGCCAGACGATACAGAGAAGAGCTGGTGTTAAGTTATGGATGTGTATTCCAGGGAGGAACGTTTCAGATCAGTGCTGGCTAGGATTCATCTGGAAGCAACAAAATAACATGATGGAGATAAATCTGTCCATCACGCAAGTTACCAACGGAATTTATTAAGACTTCACACTCCTGGGTTACCCTCGAACCCTGTATCTATTTCACAAAGCAAAGAGGGTTGTTGTTTTCTTCCTGACCTCCTGTAAACTGGACTAAGTAATAAATTCTTGTGTCATACAAGCTCGCCATATCTAATCTGGGGACAGCTTCCCCCTTCCCCTGGTGATTCCGCGTCGGTTCTGAGCCCACTGAACTTCATTTGGCGACAGGGGGCAGGCGGCACGAGCCGCTTGTCTTGACAGCTAATTATTTTCCAGCATACCAATCTTTCAGGTGATAACATCGCTTGGGAACAGGCTTCTTTTTACCTCATTTGGGCACTTCTGCAGAGCCAAGAGACCAACAGAGCTGGGGTTCCCCAGAGGGGACACATATACTCCTTTTTATTAAAACCCCAGACAAGTTGCTCAGTGACGTAAGTCCACGACCTAGACAGTTCTGCTCCTTTCTCTTCCCCCAGTGAAGCTGATGTCAAAAATCCCCTTTTGGAGGATGGCACAAGAAGCCCTGAACGAGAAGCACGTGTGGCTGCTCAACTGACCCCTAGACTGCAAAGGGGATGACCAAGGTGTACTTGGCACGTGTAGCATCCCAGGTTTCATGGGGAATTTCTCACTGTCAGTCGGAAACTTTCACGGACACATCAATACCCACAGCTCCAGGAGAGACTTTGTCCATGCCATATTGAAACACGGGCAGGGTCCAAGGTGGGCTTTTGTTCCAGGGTAGTTTGCAGCAAGTTACAGCATGCAAACAAGGCAAACGCCAAGGGAGGGGTGGGGAAACGTAATGGTTGCTCAAGGGGTGAGCACAGAAGCAAAGGCTCTGAGCAAAACTTCCCTTCAAAACTTCAGTCTGAAGGAAGACCACCCTACAGAGCAACATGCTGGAGAGAAGAACCTGCTCACATTCAGAAGTGTCATTAATTTTTTTTTTTTAAAAAAAGATAATCAAGCTAAGGATTTTTCATCAAAAATGCATAATTTTCCATTTTCCAGTGTCATAACCTTTTGTGAAGGTGAGAAGAGTGGTTTATTGACCCATTTTAGGTGACAGCTCCGGGAAGCTCTGTAGCCCAGCCACAGCCAACCGTTGAGTTCTCCCAGTGCTGGGGCAGGCAAAAATCTCAAAGGGACCCAAAGCAGAGGACCACGCGATAGAGATGACAGTGTGAAGACACAAGGGATGCCGCCTGGGAAGTGGATCAAAAAAATCCAGATGTAATGATTTGTGGAGCCTTGGTAAGCACAGAGGGCTTTCTGAAGATGCTGACTTCAGGATGTGGGGGAGAGGGAGGGATTACGATTGGCATCACGCCATCTCCTCGTAATTGCTATTTATAAAATTCTGCACCTGCAGGACGAGGTGACTGATTAACATGCTTCATAAATCTCAGGCAGTTGAACAGCTACGACGTGGTTACAATTTTCTTCATAAAGCTCTAGCCATGAAAAGTAAAATGGGTTTCCAAGGGAACCCAGGAGTTTCCACAAACAGAGCTGATTTGGTTGAATTCTTTTTTTAATGAAAACTTTCAAAATGAAACAAAATGATAAATGTTCATTTCGAAAGGTGTCATTTTGGTTTTGTTCTCCAAACCTGGAAGGACTCTGGCTTTCCATTCCTTTCTTTCTCCCTTCTTTTTCCTCCTCTTTAAAGTCATCTTCTCTTTCAAAGTTTGGAAAGAAACCCACAGAACTGTTTCCCCTATATTTTTCCCTTCTTAACTTCCCAAGTTTTTGCAAGCCGAAAATAAAATTAAAAAGAAACCAAGAAGACAAAGAAAGAAGTCTAAACAAAACTTCAAATAAAAGTGAAACCTGTCTTCCCTGGGTTATACAATTAAACTCATCTTTTAAGTATTTCACATAAAAGAAATGGCATTTCCCAAACAGACCTACTTTCCGTGCTTACTGCATTGTGTGACACCAGATCTCACTGGGAATCGAGAGGATGTGCGTGACTGGATCCACCTTGAAAAGGGAGATAATCAAGGCACCAGGCTGAGAAATTATTGCTGAGCGGGGGAGTCACCTACATTCAGGTGAGAAGAGGTGCATGACAGAGATGACTACTAAAAACAGGGCTCCTGGTGGTAGACTCAGAGAGAAACACTTCCATTTCAGCGGATGAATCCCATCTTTGCTGACAAGAAGTCGGTGATAAGGCAGGAACATGAAACAACAGGTACCATCTCTGAGTCCACCCAGGGTTTGGGGCAACAGGTTACGCCCAAATGGAAAGGAAGCTCCACACCACGCTCCAGACACCCGCGTCCAGCAGGACTTTTGGCTGTGCCCAAATACATCTAGAGGATTTTTATTTTTTAATCATGAAAACCGTGTTTAAAAAATAAAATAAAAAAAAAAATCCTCCCTTTTTCCCTCCTCTGTGAAAGTGCCTCCCTGAAGACAAATACTTTAGTTGCTCACAATGATGTTTAAGGGTCCCGAAAAGCCATAGGATAATAATAAATAGAGCTTATAGCTCGGTACTAGCTTAATCCTCGCAGAAAACTTTCACCAGTGCAAAACAGCTGCTCCTGCAACGGCACCTGAGGTAACACATGGCACATCTGGAGAGCAGAGGACCATCCAGCCTCTGTCCCCATACCCATCCCCCTGCGACGCCTCTCCCGCCCCCACCGCTTTGCCCGGTTTGTTGCCCATCTCTCGCCACAGAGACGCCGTCACCGTCATGCCACTGCAGGAATATCGCAGAAAATACCCGTCGCCATATGCCACCTAATATTTCGGAGCAGACGAATGAACGCAGCTTGGCAGAGAACGTCCTAGTTCCATCAAATTGGCCCCATCTGTCCGTCCCTTATGGAAATAATGAAGCCGCCAATGAAATATTCTGCGTGGCGCTCTCTGATTTTTCCCCTCTCTTTCCATTTTTACGGGTGCAATTGTGCAAGCAGTGGTATTTTTACGTTGCCGTACAAAGGCTTCGTGCCCACATCGGAGCTTTTACGCTTCGCTCCCGGCGCCTGCGCTCTCCCGTAGCTCAGTAAGGAAGGGGGCTTTCAGTGCACGCGATAATTTCTCGCAGTAGGAGCCAAAAGGGCCAGTAAAAGGGCTAGAGGCCAGTTCACCCAGCAAGGCTGCACCAAGGAAGCAAAAAGCTTGTGCCCCAAGGAAGCACGTCTGCTGCTTCCAGGTCCCAGGGCAGAGAGAGGTGATGTCTCAAACGCCCACCACGGTCGTTGCCGGAGCACAGCAGAACAATGGGGTGTTTGATGGACAAGATCAGCACTTCCACGCTAACCCCCGTGCCTGGGCATCGCACAAGCACACGGAGAGAGGAAGGGCATGATGAACACTCTGAAGGAAAAAAAGGAAAAAAAAACCAAAACAAAACCCAAACAAACCAACATCATTTTCCCCTCTGCTTTTGGAGGACGTCAATTTTATTCCCTGCTTAGAAGTACCTCTCGCTTTCTCCTTCCGCATATAAATTGGCCAGGAATTTTCAGCTGAAATGGAAACGTTATTCAGGCGTAATTTCTTTTTTTATTATTATTTGCGGCTAACTTCATAGGCTTTGCGAGGACTGTGCGTTTCAGGCAGGCAAAGTTCCTTCTTCCAGCATCTGAGGCTCCAACCTTTCCCTGACCTCCTGCTCTGAAGGTTAACGCGAGGTTAACGCCGGGAAAGCAAATCAAAGCCCCAATGACACCAGTTACCTGTTCCGGTTTGTGTTGCTTTATGACTCCTGGGACCACATGCCTGACCGCCCGCCATCTCCCCCGGGGGGCTATGAAGTAATAACGTCTCTTTATTTCCTGCCCGGGGAGCACATTTCAACTCCTGCCTTTCAAAACAACCAAATAAATTTCTCTCTTTCAAGCTCTCCTTGCGAGCAGAGCAACCGAGAAGTGGAGATGACGATAACCTCATCGCTGGACTCTCTTAATAATCGGACTTTCCTCTGCAGTAACTGGTTTGAATACCTGCCAAACAACAAAGCTCCCAACGTTTCGAATGCCCAAGCCAGCGTATCACGAAAGCAAATACGATGAATCGCTCCGGGTTTGGTGAAAGGAAAGCGCCAGTTGGGTCATTAAACGGAAGGGTCACGTTCTCATCTCCTTTGCGCTGGCGGAAATATGGCGCAGCTCTACGGAGACGCCGAGCTTTGGCTTGGAAGAAGGGACACGAAGTTGAAAGCCCGAGCGAGCTAGCCAAAGGGGAAACTCCGGTGAGGTCGGAGTCTGCTCTGCACTGGGAATATTTCCCCAGGGATGCTGTTTCTGGTGAGGTTTAGGGGACTTGCCCAAGGTTAGGGAGGGAGGCTGTGGACAGCAGGGTTTTTACTCAGGACCTCCTGAATGCCAACGCAGTGCCTTTGGCAGCCAGACATCAGATCGAGTTACACGTCTAAATACAGACTCGAGTGCCCTGCTTTGTGCACATTTGATGATCTGACACATAATCCCAAAAGAGAAATAATAAGAACCATAGGAAGCCGATTTCTCCACGCAGCTCCGTGCAGCCAGCCTCTTGATCCATTTGCTTTCATCTCAACCAGAGGAATTTTTCATCTCCCATTTTATGATCTCTTTTCACGACAGTAGGTTGGGGCTGGGCAGCAGGGCTGCACGTTATCGTTATAATGAGAACAATCAGAGTAGGGCAGTTATTAATCACCCAGTCATACGATCCATTAAAACAAATTCTTATTAACCACAAGACATATGTTTTTCTCCTGAACTCCAGAGATAATGCGTGAAAGCAGATGGAAGAACTGCACTCACAAATTAAATTTGATGGGGCTTTTAAGAATAAATTAAGTCTGGCAGGCCTCTCCTCCTTTAATTAAGCTGCTACGTAACTTTGAGAATGTACTTGTTGCTCGCTACAGGTGTTGCTGAGGGGTCTGTTTTCTACCTGGTTCTTTGCTGCTGGTTGCTTCAAAGACCACGAGCTGAATCCTCAACTGCTGTAAAGCAACGAGACCAGGGAAGCAGGGCAACCTCCGGCGAGCCACTGCAGCTGCTCCGGACTATTTAACTTCCAGCTAAATAGCTCAGCGTTTGATTGCAACTAATGCCTACAGAATCAATTCTGAGGTATTTGCTGGCTCCGAGTCTCAGCGTATTTCTCCATGGAGTAATTCAGGGGGATCGTTGCGCAGTGGTACACTCGTGCCCCTGCTCAGGAGCATCTCCCTGTTCATGCCCCTGTGCCCACGGCCATACGACTTCAAGGAATAACAACCTGCCAGTGGGATTAAGTTGTTCTCAGCCAACATCAACACAAGCACAGGATACGATTCATTCTGGAAAATACCTTGTGGGTATAGATATACCGGCATCCTGGGACTGAAGGAACCAGCCCTACCTCATCCTCACTATCACCGGGGAGCATCAGGACATCCGAAGTGACTTAAGGCTTTGACGAAAGCAGCTAAGCAGAAAGCCCTGCAGGCAAATCCAACTGTCCATGGAAGTTGCCTCCCCAAAGCCCTGCAAAGTCCATGAGCTCTTTTTAAACAGCAGTAAAAAAGGGCTGGACCCACGTCACTCCAGCTCCGAAGGTCATGAAAGCCCGTAAAACAGACTCAGCGATACAACTCATCAAACTTGAGATAGCTAAGCATTAGAAATGGGATTTACGTGCCTGAACAAGTACCTAGCTCCATTTTCGATTTCCCAAAGTAGCCCTCTCCCAGTGACCAGAAGGGAGGTGTGCATCTCTTCTGTAAAGGCACGGATGGCCCAGGGTAATTGCACCTCCCAGCTCACTACATACACATTGCGTGTGATATTGTGTCTAAAATGGCACCAGACACCTATATTTAGACACCTGAATCGGTCCTTGGGTGTCTGATCTCATGGATCATTTAGACACCTCCTGGTCAATGGAAAGAGTCAGGCACCTTCAGGATTCATTCCTACAACACAGACAAACTGCCCTCAGAGGAGCTCCTTCGGCAGCGTTGACCACAGAAGCCTAAACGACTGGCTTACTACTAGACAGCTAATTTTTGGTAGCTAAATTTAGATGAAATGAATTGCTTTGCCTGTGTATCGTTCCCTAGATGAACACAGCAGTGGCCCAAACCA
Source organism: Chroicocephalus ridibundus (assembly GCF_963924245.1). NCBI lineage: Eukaryota > Metazoa > Chordata > Aves > Charadriiformes > Laridae > Chroicocephalus > Chroicocephalus ridibundus. Next base: position 11,642,894 of record NC_086297.1, read on the forward strand.
GCCCAAACGGTTTCTATAAAGACTCAAATCAATACTCTTAGATTGATTTTTTTTTTTTTCTTAATATACATAGCATTTTCCCCATTTCTGCCAAGCACAACTCAGGAGGAAAGTGTATTTTCACACAGAAAGGCAAGGTAAAATATCTTTTAAGAGTGTAAATTCAGGAGGTAGATTCACTTACATATTACAGGGGAAATTTAAAGCCAAGACAAGGAGAAGAAAATGCCTCAGGAACAGCGAGTGATATATCAAAGGACTTCTATGCTACTTTCAAATCCTCTTTTTATCCACAAACTTCACTAATCACCACTATTTCCATTACCTAAGAGGCCTTTTCTGCCTTTAGAAAGTAGACCAGGAACTGCCCAAGTATTTGGGAGGGCTATATATAGAACACACTAAACTTAGCTAGGGCAGGTTGAGATACAAGGAGTCCACCCCTCCTCTAACCCTAGCAGAATATAGATACGCGGAGTTAACCTGCAGTAATGACCTGTTTAATCAGAGGAGTTCTGTGAACACATTTGTTCAATGTGCCTGGAAGTCCTGAAGGTGTGTACACAAGCATTTCTCAAGGGTGCCAAAACAGAGCTGGCACGAACAGTTGTTGCAAGGGGTAGCTGTTTTCCCTTGCTCCCCAAAGCTCTTCAGGTATTCCGTCTGCCCAGACGGTAGCCACACATTAAAAAGTTGATTGACATCTACTCCCCTCTGTTTCTCCATTTATAAGAATAATCTTTATTATTTGGATATAGTCGCGTTTCTTCAGCACGGTGGAACATTGCCAAGAGGGAAACTAACTCTCACTAAGGCTTATTTTGCATTAACCCTCTGTATCCCAGCTCGGGCCCCTGACGTACAACCATTTCTGAGGGCAGGGAAGAAGAGACGGCGTAAAGATCCCACAGATGACCAGAGCACTTAGGTCTCCAGCAGTCAGTACCAAATCCTCCGCCAAGGATTTGGAGACATAGAGATAGAATCACAGAATGCGTTGGGTTGGAAGGGACCTCTCAAGGCCATCTAGTCCAACCCCCCTGCAGTCAGCAGGGACATCTTCAACTGGATCAGGTTGCTCAGAGCCTCATCCAGCCTGGCCTTGAATGTCGCCAGGGATGGGGCCTCCACCACCTCTCTGGGCAACCTGGGCCACTGTCTCACCAGGATACTTATTAGAAGTTCCTCAGCTTTGCAAAGACTCCCCCCAAATTTCTATTTGAAGCCTTTCATGTGTTTGTGACTGCCTGGAAGCAGGTGACCTCGTCTCAAAGAGCACTCCACACAATATTTCACCAACCCACTGCCCAGACAGTCAGTAGCCGGCCTGAACGCAAGGCGGCCCATAAATACAGTGGAAAACCACAGCAGCCCGTTAGGAATGTACCCAGGTGACAGGGCAATGCTCCACGAGTTCCTCATCCCAGAAGGATGCCCTTGCAGCAAGGAACCATCACACTGCTATAAATAGAGCGCAAATGGCCCCAAAGAGATATTGACATTCTGAGCAGGGACTGAATTTATCATGGAAGCACCACTTTAATATAAAACCAGCAAGGCACTAATCACTCTCCAAGCACTTTATGCCTATTTAAGAAGCAGCCTTCATGCCCTGCTTTATGGTAATTCCTGTATAATTCTTTTTTTCCTTCTACATTTGGAATAACAAGGCCTTTCCAAGCCAGTCCTAATCAAGTGCCAAAATAAAAAAATAAAATCTGCCCAATCAAAGGGCAGGTAAATTATCATGAGACAGTAAAGATCAAGAACAGTTTCGTTATCTATTATTTATTATTTACTGAAAACAGAGAAGACAACTTAGCGCTTGGCAGACAGATTCCTCCCTCTTAAATATTACAATGTCAAGGCAAAGTATCTATTGGCTTGCTTACTACTGTAACAGATAACGAAGAATGTTTCTGATCTCCTAACGAGCCTGAATCTCCTCTAGAGTATATAGGAAATGGATAGCATCATTTAAATACAATCAACCATGCAACAGACCCCATGGGACCTCAGAAGCTGTACTGTCTTATGTAGCTAGGTAAACTCCTGTTCCTATTTATTATGCTCGACAGTTCCAACACTTCATCATGAAGTTCTGCTGAGTTTTCACTGGGACCGGAATAGCAAAAGCACGGCTGTTTTCCATGTTTCTTACGTCAAACTCCAGATCTCCAGGTTTGCTCTGGCTTACAGCACAGGCTGGTTAAGTGGAAACCACGGCAGGATCCAGGCTGTTGTATTCCGGGACAGGAGAATTTTGCAGTGGATACAGATGTAATTTCCCAGAGATAAGTAGCTAGCTCAAAGATTCACTGCACCCTCCGTGTCCTCTTCTTAAGCCAAAATTTGTAAGGGGGGGGGGGGGGGGAAAAATAATGACAGAACCCCAGACTGGCGGGGGTCGGAAGGGACCTCTGGAGATCACCCACTCCAACCCCCTGCCAGAGCAGGGTCACCCACAGCAGGTGGCACAGGAACGCCTCCAGGCGGGTTTGGGATGTCTCCAGAGACGGAGACTCCACCACCTCTCGGGGCAGCCTGTGCCAGGGCTCTGCCACCCTCACAGCAAAGAAGTTCCTCCTCGTGTTGAGGTGGAACTCCCTATGCTCAAGTTTGTGCCCGTTACCCCTTGTCCTGTCCCCGGGCACCACTGAAAAGAGCCTGGCCCCATCCTCCTGACACCCCCCCTTTCAGTATTGATAAGCGTTGATAAGATCCCCCCTCAGGCGTCTTTTTTCCAGCCTGAAAAGCCCCAAATCCCTCAGCCTTTCTTCACAAGAGAGGTGTCCCAGTCCTCTCATCATCATCGTAGCCCTTAAGACCCACACAATTTTTGCTTAGTTGTTAAGACACCAACAATTTTCAGACTCAGCTATTAGCGGGGCATGAAACAGAAACAGGGGTTTCTGCAGCCACGCCTGAGCAGTGCTAGCGCATGTCAGACGCTATAAACGCTATAAAAATCCAGCCTGTTCTATCACCACCTCTTGGCCCACTGCAACCCCAGCTCAACGACTTCATCAGTGACCTCTGCATCACTCGAAACATGCGTTTGTCATGTTGCTACAGGTCTGCACAAGGCAGAAATCTGTCTCTAGGAGCTGACAGTGTGGGGTTTCTCCTGGTTTTGAAATGTCAGCAGACAGACAGACTTGCTGCTGCTGCAAAAAAACCAAACCCTGCATATGTGGTGGTGACCGTGGGGGAAATATAGGAGAAATTGTCTTGTGATCGAAGCCAGGTGGAGAAACTGTGACTGCAGGAAGTATCTGTGCCTTGAGCTGCTGAACTGCTCCTCCTCCGTCGTGGGAAGGTGCACAGCCAGCACAGACCACGGACACACAACTGGCCAACTGCACAGATTCCCAGAGGAGAGAAGGCAGCTGCCAGCTTGACAAAGAGACGAGCATGACGAGGGCAGCACGTGCAAGACAGTCTTCAGACTTCAGAAGAACCTCCAGCACTTGGGTTGTCGCTATTGGGGAAGGTATTGGAACAGAGTGATATGTACTCAAGGATGAGGTGCACCAGAGATGTCCAAGGCTGAGCCAGTGGCCACAGAGGCAACTGGGAAGTCTGCTCCTAGTTTAGCATGGACCTGAGCTGGAGCCCAATGCTGTAAACCTCCAAAGAGCTCAGATCTGTCTGAAGGGAATGAAAAAAAAAAAACAGACTTTGGGACAAAGGTTGAGATAGTCCAGGGGAACAGCCCAGGCACAACAAGGTCCCAAAGCACTGGGACCTCGTCAGGTGAGAGTAACTCTAAGCTAGGGACCAAAGGCAAGTCTGGATTTAAGTAGGCAAAGGTCCATGTCCCCACCATGCAGCCCCCAAATTAGCCCCAGCCCTAAACCATGAACTGCCCAAAGCAGAAGGTGCTGCCCCTCAGCCCAGGAACGGTTTTGACCCACTGCACAACACCGTGGCCCGGAACTCCCAGCAGGAGGAGGTGAGGTGTTCAGCACTGCCGGGACAGAGACGCACATTAAGTTTGTAGCTTGAAAAACATTAAGTTTGAGAAGATGACAGATACTGACGGGTTATGGATAACTTGCATAAGGGATCTCTATGCTCCACGCGCTGCGGCAATCCCTGCATCTCTACCTCCTCCAGCCCTCCGTGGGAGTCAAGAAAGTATGAAATTTATGCTACCTTTATGAGAGGGGGTGACCTTGTCACACACACAACTCCGAACAAGCAACGTAATGGCATCCATTAGATGCAGTCCAGATCCTCCGTAAACTTATCACACGTTCGATATACCGTGCACAAGCAGAGGTCTGCAACGAAACGCAAAGCCAAGGTAAACTTGCCCAGGCACGGGTCCTGCTGCCAAGCTGAAACCAAGGCCAGGCTCTGCAAAGGTTTGATTAATAACAGGCAAAGCGCCAAGCAAGCCTAGTGCAAACTGTAATGCAAATCAGGGTTTCACACTCAAACTAAGCAGACCTCGGAGGTTTGACTTAAATTTCCACAGCCAAAACCTCTCTCTCTCTATCAGGAACGCACTGAGTGCCACCATGAGCTTCTGTGGCCCCACGGCTGTGCCAGCAGAGATATCTGCTCCCGCCTCGGTTGCTTCTTGCTTTCCTTCATCCCCTCTCCCCTCCAGGCTCGCCTCCCCCTGGAGAGCCTTCCAGCAGCATGTTCACATGGCACACGCTTCTGCTATATGTCCAACAGAAAGAAAGCTACTATAGGAAGAGCAGCAGACAACTCCTGTTACGTCAACTGAAGCATTTCCACCAAGGGATCACACAGCCGCCGCTGCTGGGACACCCAAAGGCTGGAGGGGGAACGCTGAAAGACACATCCTGTACCATCACCTTCTTCTCGCTTGCTGGCCGGAACAAGCCTGTATCATAGAATGGTTGAAGTCGGAAGGGATCTTTCAGATCATCAAGTCCAACCATCAACCTGACGCTGCCAAAACCCCCACTACCCCACGTCCCTCAGCACCACGTCTGCCCAGCTTTTAGATACCTCCAGGGATGGCGACTCCACCACTGCCCTGGGCAGCCTGTTCCAACGCTTGACAACCCTTTTGGTGAAGAAATTGTTCCTAATACCCAACCTAACCCTCCCCTGGCGCAACTTGAGGCCATTTCCTCTTGTCCTAATTTCCTTGTTTGTACCTGACAAACACCAAGACCCATCCTCGGCGCTGTTGGCTCAAATACAGCCTTCCATCCCAAGCGCCTGCTTTTCACACAGCAATCCCAGAAAATAAAACCCGGCAGCCACTACATGGCCCATCTTCCCAGAAGAAGCTGCTCTACCCCCAGCTCAGAGAGAAGGTTCACCAGGTGAAATCCCAGCTTCCCCGGGCCTCCGGGAATTTTCCCTTTGCTCACACAGGAGCAGAAGGACACTTGCAGATTTTAAGGACAGAAAGGAGCATTGTGATCCCATAGTCCGTCATTCCCACATCCCCAGGTCCAAGAGCGCTGCTCAGTAATTACCGCACCAGTGTTATTCCCGCCGCGCAAATGAACGGTAGCAAGCTGCAAGCCAGGCAGATAAAAATGAGATTAGGAAAGAAATGCACTACGCGGGAATATTTTCCTTCTGACTCCACAGCAGAGGCAGGGTCAGCCACTCCTGCAGGCAAAACCAGCTCCCGGGAGCGCACGTTTCTCCCCCGGCGCTGTGGGCACGTGTAAATCAGAGCCTTCGGTGGCCAGGGGCCGGCAGAGCCTTGGCAACGCCGCACGAGGGGCCGCTGCAACTAACGGGAGAACGTGGCTATTCATCTTCAAGTCTGCTTCTGAAGCATCTCTCGTTTGTACCAATTAGCCACATTGCAGCATTTGGGAGCATTAGAGATCTTCTTTTAATCCATCTTTTCATCTTTGTCTATGGCTTCTTTTAAGTTTTCAGCTGGTGTGATCTTTCCTGCCCCATTCTTTGTTCAGATTACAATAATTTGTCATTTGTGTGCAGACAGTTTCTTAACTACTCCTGTGTTAGAAATAACCTTTGAAGCAATATTGGTTCTTTTATCTCCAGGGTCCTGCAAAGCACAGAGCTATTGAATGGCAAGGCATTAAGGATGCAAAGAAACCCCCATAAGGCAACACATTAAATGGGAGCTCTCTCGCTGCGGAGATGGAAGGACTGTACAGTACAATTGCTCAAATCCAGCCTGGGTTGGGAATAAAACCCTGCTTGGAAAAGGTTTGGGGCACCAAAGCTGTTTTATCATCTGTAGCCTTAATTTTGGAGGCTGGAAAAGTACTTTAATAGTTTTATTTTATTGACGACTGAGGCATATTCACTCATTCTGGGGCGTTTTCTTACCCTCAGCATAGTCATTCGTGGAGTCGTACGCTTCGAGGCCAGACAGGAGTACAATTGGGATGATCTAGTTTTAGTTGCTGTGTAACAGAGGAGAATGAGAGATAACACCATGAAGCCACATCAAACCTACCGGCACTATGTAGTGACTCCAAAGAGTCTCAAAAGACCTGACGGGGGAACTCCGGACCTGTGATTTTTATTTCTAGCTTTTCAAGGCTTCAAGAAGCCCCAAGGGATTAGATCGCTGTAACGGAATTCCGACATTGAAAAAGAGCAAAATGAGCAACCTGGGGAACTACAGCACAATTAGCCCTGATGCCAGGGCAGAAGAATAGTACATTTAAGACTCCCGGGGAATTACAGGCTAGCACACAAAGAGTGCAAGTCACCGTAAACCCCGCTTTTGGTGGAGTTGTCAAATCAAGCTATCTTTTTTTGACAAGATTATAGGTTCGCTGGATAAGCCAAGTCTGCTGAGAGCGTGCGCTTGGATTTCTCAAAGGCATGCAGTTTAGCACCATGTGACGGCTTTATTTAAAAATATGCATCTTCGGCAGTAAGGAGAGCACGTGTTAACACTACAAGCTGCCTGGCAGATTTTAAATGTAGCCGTTACAGGAAGATATTTGGGGTCAAGGGGACGTTAAAACAGCTTCCCCTGGGGACCTGCTCTTAGAACCAAGTCATCCCCCGTTTTGGGGGAGGCAGCCGCGGAAAACAAGAGTTATTCACCAAGAGGAATCTCTTTTTCCCCGCTAGCACGTCACTTATCAATGTGTTAGTAACAGCTGCTTTTTCCAGTGCAGACACAAGTTTTCCTGGGAGGGCTGGGGCGTCTCCCAAGCAGCACCCAGTGCCGGCGCACACACGCGGCTACAGGCACACAAGGCAGCCCTCGACCGCATGGACCTCCCCAGTCACAGCGCAGAGAGCATCCCACCCAGCTGGGATCCCACTCCCATCTACCCGGGGGAGTAAGTCAGTTAAACCGGTCAGCAACGGAGGTTTGAAACTCCCATCACTGAAATCCTGTAAGAACAGGTTCCCCAAAAACGTCTCAGGATGAGAAAGGGGGAGCTGATCCCCCGTGGATTAGGGGCTGGACTAGACAACCTCTTGAAAGCCCTTTAAACTCCACTTTCTGCAGGTCCTTTGACACGCAAACCTTAGGTCCAGTTTTCAGGGAATACCTCGTAATTTTTGCACGCGCGCAGCAAATAGAAGAGCAAACGGTCACCTCCATAAATGCTACTCCGCAGCATTGAACGTCCTCATTTAGGGATGCAACAGGACCGGCAGATATCACGCAGCGCCACGCATGTGGGCACCTGACTTTAGCTACAGCTGACAGAAGCCACTACAGTTTGAGGCCCTCGCTAAGGTCACCTTGCCCAGGTCTCTCCTCAGTGCACCATAAATTTAACTCCTTAACCTGTCAGAGCTTTCCCGGATGGCCTTAACCAGCTTTCTGCCTGCAGCACAGCTCCACAACCGTGAACAGGGGACACCGCCATCCTCCTCAGACCACCTCATGGGCACACTGCGGCACACTCACAGGTCACCTTATTTTGTACTTCAGCGCACGGCATGCTCTGCTGCCCTGTTGCTCATCTCTGGAGTTCTCCCTTAGATTACACACAGCACGAAAAGCACCCAGGGAGAGCAGCAGGCTCATCTCAAGACCCCAAATACCATCATTTACCAGCGGGGCTGAGCATGATGCACACAGGCAGGCTCAGCTGGAGCTTCTCCCATATTGATGGGACATGCCCTGAGCCCACGCTTCTTTTCTCAAGGGAAATGACAAAACCACCTCAGAGGGGCAGCCCCACTTGCCCCAGCTACCAAAAGCAACAGATATCAAGGGCAATGGAAGTGGAAGAGAGCAGAAGACATGTCTGTTGCCACCATGATGCTCATCGAGGGTTAGTGCCAAGACTCAACAATACTGATAACACTGTACGCTCGCTTCTTCCAAAATATCCCAGCACAGGATGAGGAAAAATCTCCCCTCTGGGGTGAGCCTGCTTGCTCTCCACTCTGTCAAACCCAGGGGAAGATGGATGGCACTTAAAAGCCACTGGTCAGAGAAGGAAGGGGGTCAGAGCACAAAGGCCATCTGTTGCCATCTGAGGACATCAGCCAAACAAAGAGGGAGCGAGCACCAGGGCCACGCTGGAAACCCCTATGGAGCTGTAACCTTCATCCATCAAACAGGGCAGAGCAGGGGCCATGGCAGCATCTGTCCGTCTCCAGCAGGTCCCTGGCTATGTGCAAAACATCACAGCAAAGGGATTTGCCTCAAGTGGTGCTCTTGGAGTGTCGTGGGTTTGGCCAAATTGGCCAATGGCCGGTGACAGATGCTCCCCCCCAACCTCTCGTATACGGAGAGAGATAAAGATATTTATGAGTTTAGAAGAAACTAAACTACTTTAATGGAATATTAATTACAAAATAAAAAGGAAATAATGAAATAGACACAGTATATACAAAACTGTATTAAGCTCCCAGGGTGACGTCACCGTCAGTGATGGTGACTGGACTCAGTGACGGGTGGGAACCGGGTTCCACAGATGGAGCCAGGAACACACGGATCGGGATCAAAGGCAGATGAACAGACAGGGTCCTCCTCGGACGTCGGCCATCGAAGGGCGAGAGCTGACCCTTTGATCCCTCAGCTTTTATACTGCGCATGGGGCAGATGGGATGGAATACCCCTGGCGGCCAATTGTGGGTCCCCTGTCCTGTCCGCTCCTCCCCGCAGGTGGGACCCCTCTGCGCTTTTCCGCTTCCCACCCTCCATTGGGGCAAATAACGGAATTAGCTGCCCTTGGCTGTTACAGCAATAAGTAGAAGCAGGAGCCTCTCTGCGTACCATTCCTTGGCACAAACTGTCTCATCACTCCGAACGAACCGCTTTAGACGCAACGGGCTGTTAATTTCAGAGAGTCAGAAGAGGCCTAGCTCAGAAATAAAAGGACTGAACAGAAAGTTGGTCCTGTTCTACCTCAAACCAGGACGTGGAGCTGGACCACCTACCAGTACTTCGGGACGCGTGTGTACGTGCGGCATATTGCGAAGGGCCTGCCGTCGCAGGCTGAGAGGAGCGATCGCTAAGCCTTGCTGGCTGCTTCGGCTTTTGGGGCAGCCCACATGAATTACACAACTCAAATCCCGGGCAACGCAAAAGAGATTTTGTGGTATAAATCCAGACAGCCCATAGTCAGCCCAGGCTTCAGCAGCGTTATATATAAGCAAGGAGGAATGCGGGCAGCCCTGTCCATGCATGCCTGAGGAATTCTTTTAAACATGTTCAGGGGATTTAGAGCCAGCGTTTATGAAATAGTTGAGGCGTGCGGTAAGAAGCGTAACAATTCAAATATTGATGAATAACAGGTTAGGCCCATGATTTTTGCTGGAGGCTCGCCAGCACCGGGGCCGGTAAAGGCGCAGATGGGTCACCTCGGCCCAACCTACAGCGGGGAGGGTTGTGAGCAAGGAGCGGATGCCCCGAGGCCCCGGTGATGGGCCCCTGTGCCTCCCTGTGCTCAGCCTCACCGCTGCGGTTACTCTCCAGCCACCTGCACCAGCGCCGGGGGAGTTTACCAGCAAGACCCTCTCTTCTGCATCCTCCTAGAAACAGCTACAGCCCAGATGTTATCGGGCTCCTCCAGCGTGCACAAGCCCCAGGGCTAAACCAGAGGCACTCCACCAGCAGAATTAGCAGGACGCTAAGGATTTCCACCAGGACTCGCCCTACGGACTTCAGATCAGCAGGAGGAGAGCAACCCATTGCTGGTATCCCTTTGCCCTCTCCCCATCGTCCTCTGGGCTCCATCTCATCTCCCTCCATCCACGAACGACCCCCAATTTCCAGCAGATCTGCCAGGAACACCTATTGCTCTGTGCAAAGTCCTCAGGGCAATTAATCAGCCAATTTATCACAACTCTGCCCAGCCGTAACACAGCCAGCCTGCTGCGCAAGGACAGGGCCGTCCTCTTCCTCCTTCCTAGACCACGAGGGAAGACACATCCTAGAAACGGACTCGCAGGACGCCACAGGACATGAGGAAGGAGAAATCCGCTCACCTCTGCAGGAGCATCTGCCAGCCTGGGACCACGCGCCGGAGCCTGGAGTCTCTCCAGAAGAGTCTGCTGCTGTCATCCACGATCTTTCATTTCCAAGGCTGGATAAACATTGCCAGCACGTAAGTTCCTGATGAAATAAAGTGTTTCTAATCAATAACCAGTTTGGGAGACACTTGGGTTTTCCCCAGGATGAAGCCCTGCTGCAAACAGGCAGCGGGGGCGGTTTTCCTTGGCAGCTCATGGTTCAGTTTGTCAGTACAACATGCTAATTTGAAGCAGAGGATTTAAAAAAAAAAAAAAAAGCTGCTAAAGATTTCTATTATCCCCACCAACATTTCACACATTAGAGCTCCCCAGCATCCTTCATTATCACAGCCTGGGTTGCAAATAATGGCTCTAGATCATGGCCTTATCCTGCCTACGTTTAATACAGGGCTTCATCCACACTTTTTTGTTTGTTTGTTTGTTTGTTTTTGTTTTTAAACAGCATTTGCCACAACAGCATTCCCAGCAACAACTGGAAGATGACACCTCACTTTTATTCCAACTCGAGCTTGACTTCAGTTTTAAAATAAAGCTCCCTGATGCTTAAGGACTTTTTTATTGCCTACCCAGTCACCTGGGGCACCACGAGCCACGGCTTTCTCCAGCAAGGAGAAGCTAATAAATGGAACGCCAACCATAGGAAAAGAGGGAATTTCAAAGTCTGGCGGGAGGGACCGTTCTTCTTTACGCAGCCTGATATCAAACAGCCAGCGACTTACCTGTGCGACTTCGGACCCCCCCCCCTTTCCCTGGAAAAAGAAGTGAGAAAGCAGCCCCTGGGGACACCACCCCCATCATCCCCAAACTCCCCCGGGGCTCAGGCAAGGCGAAGACTTCCCAAGCAAACACCCGGCCTCAAAAAGCCCTGCCGAGCGGGCTGCCTCCCGAAACTCATGGATTTCCACCCCCTTCCCAGCCAAATCCCCCCCCCTCCACGTACACACCTCCTGACGCTCAGCCCCCTGCAGGAGCCACCCACAGACTTTTTCAGCAGGGCAGCCACAAACCCCCTCCTTCCGCCCCCAAAATACCTCCAGCCGCGCCTGCTCCCACCTTTATCCCCCCCCCCCCACCCCCGCCCCAGCCCCCGCTCCGGGCGGGGCCTGCAGCCGCCCCCGCTGCCTTAAAGGGTCTGCAGCCCCTCTGCCGGGGCCTGCTGCGGCCCAGGGCGTCTTCTAGGCAAGGACAGGCGAGGGAATAGCGACGGCCCAGAAGCATCTAAGCACCTTTGGCTTGGTTCCCCTGGAAAGCTGGGAATGCGGTGCCCTTTCAGGCAGGAGGGGCGGCGTTCCCTGTGCTGCACGCCATCCTGTTTTCCCTCCCTTTGTTTGCTACCTAAAGATTTAGCGTGCCGCACGCAGGCTTGCATGTCTTTCTACCTCTTGAAGTGAAGGATAGGTTTATTTTTATGTCGATATTCCGGCTTTTTAGGCTTAAAGCTTTCCGGCTGAGCCCACAGTGTGGCCACCATGTTACTCCTCCTCCTCTCAATCATAGAATCACAGAATGCGTTGGGTTGGAAGGGACCTCTCAAGGCCATCTAGTCCAACCCCCTGCAGTCAGCAGGGACATCTTCAACTGGATCAGGTTGCTCAGAGCCTCATCCAGCCTGGCCTTGAATGTCTCCAGGGATGGGGCCTCCACCCCCTCTCTGGGCAACCTGGGCCAGTGTCTCACCACCCTCAGTGCAAAGAACTTCTGCCTAACGTCTGATCTAAACCTGCCCTGCTCTAGTTTAAACCATTGCCCCTCGTCCTGTCGCTACATGCCCTTGCAAACAGCCCCTGCCCAGCTTTCCTGTAGGCCCCCTTCAGGGACTGGAAGGGGCTCTGAGGTCTCCCCGGAGCCTTCTCTTCTCCAGGCTGAACCCCCCCAGCTCTCTCAGCCTGTCCTCACAGCAGAGGGGCTCCAGCCCTCCCAGCATCTTTGTGGCCTCCTCTGGCCCCGCTCCAACAGGTCCATGTCCTTCTTGTGCTGAGGGCTCCAGAGCTGGACGCAGTGCTCCAGGTGGGGTCTCACCAGAGCGGAGCAGAGGGGCAGAATCAGTCCGGGATGCTGGACCCTACCCCAATAGGAGACTGCTCCAATCTGCTGGGGGAACAGGCCTAACACTAGAACAAGCTTCAGTTACACGATGGAGATTCAAAGCCCGGATAGAGAGAAACCCCAGGGATTTCTATCCACAGGTTCATTTCAGGCCATCTATAGCCCTTAATGATGCTCCCTGGCGAAGAGGAACCCATGCACGCAACAAAACGTGGGAGTGAAATGGCGTAATCAGCATCTCCCTTCAGTACAAAGAGCATTTCAACATTGCTATTTTCCCCCTGGTTACAAAGCTGGAGTTGCAAAGAGCAGGGCTGGTGCTCTTGAACCCAGTGGGTCTGCTTTGCAGGGCTTTTTTCAAGCTCCGCACTCCCCAATTCCCGCATGGCGGAGCGGCATTACAGTCAAAATGAAGTAATCCTTTGATAAAGTGCAGTCATTTATTTGAAAAGTGTAGTCTCGCCATTAAAATGCAAATGAAATGAGTGCTAATATATTAACTTGGGATGGGAGTTGAAATGGCTTATGACAAGTGTTCTTTCATGTGGAATACAGTTAAGTGATAACAGTGGGTGTGTAAGAGAAAGTAATATTCAGATGTACGTGTTTGTTTATTGAAGATATTAATGAAGGGCAATGCTTAAAGTGTATTATTATTTCCTCATCTTGTCTGTCTTTTGTCCCTCCCTGGTTCAAGTCTACTACTGAGAGGTCCCTCCCAAGGGGAGCTCGATCAAAAGTCATCTTTGATGAGTGATCTGAGTCCGCACAAAAGCCGACACGAAAGCTGAAATGTATTTAATGATCTCCTTTGAAGAGGAGCAGAAGGTCCCCCGCAACGGATATCCTGTGTGCCGCAGTTGGCGTGAGAGCCGATTCAGAAAAAAAATGGAAAACCTTGAGCTCTTCCATTCATTTTGCAGCGATATCCCTTGGGAGCACAGCCAGAGCCAAGGTGGCTCCGGGTCTTCTCTCTGGAGAAGGGATGTAGGGACACCAGCGGGGGATTGGATGGAGCAGAGCAGCCTTATTGCCACTGTTCATGAGAATAACCTTCTGCCCAGGGAATAAACTCAATGGCCCTGCATGAGATAATGTGACACCTCCGACACAGGCCAGAGGAGCTCGGGCTTTCGGTGCTGTGAGGGGGACACCCATGGACGGACTCTGGTGTAGCCTGGCAGCGGGGCCTGTTTGGCCTCACGGGACACGGGCTGGGACACAGCCTGCGACAACTCCACATTTCTAAAACTTAAATGAGCTCTAAATGTGCTGCTGCAAGTGGGGCTAAATCAGCCATGTGCAAACACCTCCACATCCCCCCCCCGCAGCTCTTCCCTTCTGCGCCCACCGCTGCCCCTTCGCAGGTCCGTGGCCTCAGAATCATCCCTAACACCAACCCCAGCCCCTCGCCTCCTGACCGAAGTCCTCAGAAGCAAAAGCCATTCAGCCAGACAGGACGTGTTCCATGAATTCCTCTTTTCCAGACTGGGTGCCTTTACATTTTACAGCAATTCCTTGGCTTTTCTCTGTGCCACGGACCTTCTGCGCCTGTCTAACCATCTAACTTCAGGCTTTTGAATGAGAGACCCACAGGGGTCTTGGTTCCCACCGTGGTCGATGGAGGATGAGAGGTGCCTTCAGAGGGCAAGAGAGCCCATTTAGGGTCTACATCACCTGTCGGAGGGGTCTTTCTACAGAGGAGCCCAAAGAGAGTAGGGGTCCTGCCGGAGCACCTAAACCCCCTAAAACCATGGGCACAACCTCAGCCCCAGCTCAGACTCTTTCCCAGCACTTTTTGGCTCAGGGGGCGGTGGCAGAGCCTGAGCCAGCTGGAAGGTGCTACAGCCAGAGCCCCGAGGGGAGCTGCGCTGATGGCTCTGGGAAGAAACACAGCCATTTCTGTGCCTTGGGCTGGCACCGGCAGCACGTAAAGCCATTTCCAGAGCAGAACCGCTTCAGCTCAGCTTCTCATCCATATGCAGAGCACTGCTAATCGCCCAGGACACTCGCTTTTCAGATTTGCTTATTTTTGCACTTTCTTGGCGGTTGTCAGCAGAGAACATGCTGCCTGCCGCGCTCTCCCCCAGCTGTGCGCGCTCTCTGGCTGCTCCGACCTCCCCGGCGTGGTGGGCACGTCGCACGTGGACCTTCACGGGCAGCAGCAGAGCACTGGGAGAAGGAGCCGTGAGAAACCGCCACCGCTGCAGGGAGAGTCCCAGCACCAGGGCCGCGAGACGTTCAGTCCAGAGGATGCTTCTTGCTCTAGCTCTGCATAAAGCTGGGAGTCGGCAGCCAGGGAGGGCTCTGCTTAGTACTGCAACATAAGCATCAAATAATACCGGTCTCCCTGAGATCGTATCAAACACCGGGACTTCTTATATTTCTTCCAAACAAGACTGATTTTTATCAGCCCGGACCTTATTATGGTGCAAAATCAAGAGCTGGAGTTGTACCGAACCGCCGATGCCTTGTGCTGTTTTTCTCCCCTTTCTTGCACAAAGGAGAACAAAGGTGTTTCTGGGACATTGGTTTGTCGTGCTCAGCAGAAGGCATGTTTCCACCGCAGCTGGGCTGTGGAAGCAGAAGGATCCAACCTGTTGGATTACGTAGCCTGCCTTTGTTGGTTATCGAGCGTCACATAACACGGTCAGTGCTCCAGTGCCAGGGGGTCTGTGGATAACGCAGCTGGGGAAGGCAGCTATGTCAGCGAGTTTGCACCCTGGGCAGAAACAAACTCAAAATCCAGATTTTTTTTTTTTTTTTAATTTTTTTTTTTAACTTTTTAAGGAGGATACTTGACTGTAGCATTTCAGGGCCCGTGATCGCAGGAAGGGCAGATGTTTGGGGCCCTCGTCGTGCAAGGACGCTAGGGCTGACCTAAAGCTTTTCCTTTTCCCAACGGCACTTTACTACACATCTCTTTAAACACGCGGCCGCGTGGCTTTTTCATTCACCCCTTCCCATGGTCCCCGCTTCGCACTTTCCAAAGGTGCACCGAGGAGGGCTCCCACGGAGAAACGCTCTTGGTCCTTCCTTCCTCTCCACACGAGCCGTGGGTAGAGAGGTGCAAAGTTGGCCTTTGACCCTGTTATAAAGGCAAGTGCTTGCCAGCGTCTGAAGCAACTGCTCGACACTTCGAAATGAAATCCTCTCGCTGTTGCCACCCCCTTCCCTCTCTGCTGCGTTTACGCACATGCACGTTTGTTATTGTAGGGTTGCTCATAAGTGGTCTGGCTTTGCCTCCATTACACAAAAGGGTGGGTTTTTTTCCATCAAAACAGCTAATTAAAGCTCATTCTCTTGTTGTGAGATCATTGTCTAGACAAAGAATTATAGATTTTGCCTAGATATACCTACTCAAGATAAACCCGGGCAGTCGCATCTAGGTAATGCTATCTTATCGCCGTTTGCAATGCACACCAAGGCAGATATCGCCAGTGAATTACCCCCGTGTAAAAACACCTCTCCTTCTGGAGCGAAGACATAACATGTGATACACAGGCTTGATCTGCCTGGATTTGGTTGTTATTATAAAGTTGTCAGCGACTTCACCTACGTCCTGTTGTTACTTTACCGCCGTGAGCCCGGACAAGCCTGGCCAAAAATTATTTGCAGCTCTCGATTTGCATGGAGAAAGGCAAACGTCTTCCAGCAGCACTGGGAGTCGTCTGGTTCATTTTCGCAGACATTCACAGGAAGGGAATGTTGTTTGCAAGGGCTTTTTTTGGAAATGAGAGGCTCATCAGGAGCGCTGGGATCTGCAGGTGGCTCCGTGTTTGGGTGCTGGGGAGGGCACAGCGGCGGAGCTGAAGCCTCTGTCCAAGAGAGGGGAGGGAAACCCGCAGAAAAAAAGCTGCTCCCAATTATCCCATCCATAAGTAATCACCTTGTTAGTCGAGCTCAGGATGTGCCTTCCACCCTGCAGTCCCGGCTGCGGAATACCCGGCGTCTCACCCGGCCCGGGGCGAGGGGCAGTAACTCCGCAACCAGAACTGAACTTCTTCCTCCCACGGATCACCCCGGCATTTCCCAATGCCTGGTGCAACACTGGGATCAAGATCTCGTTCTGTTCTGGGGGTTGTCTTTACCTGCCTTTGAGCCGCTCCTGCTGCGCAGACGTTGGCGTGTTCTCGGGACAGACACAATTGATGTTGCAAAGCGTGACGTGGCACGTATCTTTGGGAAGATGACCCAAATTTTCATGATGCAAACTGTGGCTTAGTTTAGGGAGAGGATTTCGAGTTTCTTTACACTCATCCGTCTGCACAGCAGCCCTTGATGTTGCCAGACCCATTGAGGGTGCAAAGCAGCTTTGAACTCCAAGACCTCTGCCACTGATCAACTAGATGATCCCGGGCACATCACTTAACTTCTTGCTGACTCGGATTCACGAATGCAGACATCAATTTTATAGAGAGACAACTCTCCGGAGTAGTCCAAGGCATGTTTTTTTTTGGTGAAGTGCCTTATCCTCTTTGGACAAAAGGTGCTACAAGCTAGTAATATGTTTGTTACGATTCCAGTGACAGCAAAGATCCCACAATCGCGGGTTAGTGCATCCCTATACACCAGCTGGTTAACGGCACTTTGATTTATTTCCTCACGCTTTTGTTTTCAAATCCATGCGAGTGCATGGCACCTGGTCCGCGCTAAAATTAATCCTGTATCCTCTTTGGGGAAGATAATTTTCACAAAGCCTCCACGTATCCTTGCATGCCCAACCAAATATCTCCACGAAGCTTCAATTAGTGTGAGCACCGAGGGTGTGGAAAGCAGAGAAAACAGGATAGAAAAAAAAAATCAGATCGTCTGGCAGACGGTAATTCTCCCGTAGCACGTTCACACCGCAGCAGTCAGCCCGTTAGAAACGCTCGGGAGTTAAAACTCGTTGCTCTGTTTAATCTCCAGCCTGAAATACCTAGAGATCACGTCAGCGTTTTCTCTGGGAATCACATACGGCTTTTGCTGTCTGCCACCCCGAAGGAGGGCATCGCGCTCTCAGACCGGGCTGGGCCACCGGGTGATTTTCTGTTTCGTGTGTGCTCCGCAGAGCCGTGACCAGTACCAGTAACCGCACTGGTGTGTCCCATGCCACCGGTGCCGTGGGAGCAGCGGCGCCTGTCTGAAGGAGAGGGGCATTGCCCGCGGCATCCCGCTGTATGACATTCCCACGCATGGCTGCAGGCTTTTCTGAACCCCCATAAACCCCATCTCTAGTCTCAGGAAAACAATAATTGAAAATTTCTGATGTGACAGTGCCGGCGGGGGAAGCGGCGAAAGACAGAGAGGGAGGAAAATAGCAGAACTGTGCCTTTCCCCATGGAAAATTCTGATTTTGCAAACAGGACGCTTTCCTTTCGATAATTATGCCGGTGGAAAAACCTCCAGCTAGCTCTAGCGCTTACCCCAGCCCTGGCGCTTAATGATACGGCTTATGGCAGCAATCGCTTGTAACACCGCGGCATGCTGTCGGAGGGGATTTTTATTGCAGTTTGTCGTAGCATGAATTGCGGTGGAATAATAGAATGTGCTCGGAGCTAGCGCCCATCGCAGAAAATGAGATCTCCCATTTGGGATCAAGGTACAAGGGTATAAAACCAGAATAGCTCACATTTTGCAAAAGCGTAAAGCTCCGGCAAGGCGGCAGAGATTTCTCCCGGTGTAAGACAGACCGGAGTCTTACCCTGCTGGAAAGAAACCCTGCTACGTGTTTCACAGAATAAGCTTTTCCTACCTTCCCCACCTGTTAGAAAACATTCCTTTTGTGCCCTCTAAATGAAAACTACACCTCCGATATATCCAAATCACCCTGCTTAACATTGACCTGGCATTGAAATTTAAGCATTGAAATTCGGGTTACATGCAGCGTGGGCTCTTCGTATGCTGTCTCTGGTCACGTTTAGATGCTGGAGCCAAAAAGAGCCTGAAAAACCTTGTGGGAATTGGTTGCCCCCCCCCGCCTCTCGCCGCTCCTTTCCCCTCCGCCGCTTTGGAAACCTCCCGGCTGGAGGCGTTTTGATGGAGCCCAAGGAGGACTGACAGCCCCGCGCAGTTGTTCCAGCTGCTGGAACACGCTCGGTAACCTTAGAAATGAGAGAAAACAAACCTGGGAGTCCCACAGAGCTGGTTTTAAGGTTCCCATTCATCCCCAAGCATAAAACTCACAAAACGCAGCGTAAAAAGCTCAGCCCCTCTTCCCTACCCCCCCTTAACTCCCCCATCTGTCCAAACGGAGCCCTTTCGGAGCCGGACCCTGCAGGGTGCTGAGCGTGGCCAAGGTCCTGCCTCCTCTCCCCGGCTCTACGAGGTGCTTGGCCATTGGGGAGGAGGTGCTGAGCTCCCCCACCCTCCCTCGCCTCAGGATCAGGCCCTGCCAAAAGACGGCGGGGGGCGGGGGGGGGGGGGGGAGCTAGGATCGGTAGCAGTAGCAACAGGGAGACAAAAGTCAATTGTTCACCAACAATTCGGAGGGAGGGAGCCCTGAAGTCCCTCCAAGCCACTTGATTTATGGCTTGCAATAATATGTGTTGGAGCACCACAACCCAGAGTGCTGTGCGGCGTGACCTGTAAAAATAAGTCTATTAACCCTAATCAATCTCCCATTATCCACCCTCGTCCGCAATTTAGCCAGCAAAGGAGTCACCAAGGCCTCTCAACTCGGTTTGAACTAATCCCATTGTCTTTCCTAATCAGGGGCCATGAAAGAGGAGCAGCTTCTTCGCAGTGCAAAATTATCACTCGGTGTTTAAGGAAAAAAAAAAAAAATAAAATTGGGGGGGGGGGTGGGTGTAAGCGAAGCCTCTCCTCTTTCATCTTTTAATGAGAAAATGGAGAACTGTTTTCGTTCTGAATTGCCGGGGCTAATTGAAGCTCGGGGACTCCGGTCGGGATGCGGGGCCGGCGGGTATCGGTTCCCAGGGCCCGGCGGGGAGCGCCCGGCGCAGCGGTGGGGAAACGGCTCTGCCAAAACTTCCTGTTGCAATTAGTAAAAGCACGTATTCAGATGACGTGCTTTATTAGGGCGGATAATTGTGAAGTTCATCGGAGGTGGGGTGCGGCACCCCTCCCCACGCGGAAGGGGAGAGCTGCTCCAGCCTTTGAAGGACAAAAGGGATCTGGCGTGTCGCTTGTACGGACTAACGGTAATGGATTCAGCAGAAAATGTCACTTGAATCCAGACCAGGAAAACCAGGAATACAAAGCCTCTTTCTGACCGAGGCCTTTTCTTTCTTTCCCATCCCTTCCCCCCCATCCTTTAAAAAAAAAACAACAGAAAACTGGAGATTCTATCAAACTGGCAAAGCCCAAAAAAGCAGTAAATCAGGAAACCCTGCAATGTCCCCTGTCGGTCTCTCGTACAGCAGGGTAACACTCAGCCATCAAAATGCGCTCCGTGGTGAAACATCCGCTAAATTAGTCCAGCAGCAAGTGAATTTTCTTCTGCTCTTTCACGTTCATCAAAAAGGAGAAGACAAAGCGGGAACGTTATCTTGCTAGAAATGAAAGCAATCCTTGCAAAATTTCCCCCTTTCGGCGTGAATTAGAGCAGGAGCAAACACACCACAGGGCTCCAACAGATCTTTCAGGATTAATTATTATATTCGCGAGCAGTTTCGGCATTTTCTCGTAAAAGGAAATTTTTCAAAACCCTCTCGTGTGCGCACACAAGCCTGGTGCCACGCCGCAGTGTCCCCACGCGGCTGGAGGACGAGACCTCCCGTGGCTTCAGGGTGTTTCTCTTTCAGGGGCACACCAAAAAACCTCAAGCGGCCTCAGAGCAAAGGGATGAACTTCCCAAATGCCGCCGCTCTCAACCAAAAGCATCTCCGTCCGACTGAACAGCTGGGGTCAAGGCAGAACCCCGAGCCCCATGGAGTCACCCTCCCCGCGGAAGGGGCTGGGGATGCTCTGCCAGCCCCAAGGACCACGGTGGCAGCCTCGGATCTGCCCTTACCCCAAACTCATCTCCGAGGCAAGGACCAGGCTCCCTCCAAAGCCAAGATGAAATGATGCTTGAGCGCAAGCATCCCCTTTGCTCCAGCACACCGGTGGATGGGTTTCGTCATGGCTTCGGACAAGCATGAATTATTGCGTGGTGCAAGATGGGGGGGAAAAAAACCTCACATGCACAAAAATACCCACGTCCAGCAGACATAGCTTGAAGTACGAAGGTTCCCAAAGAGAAAGAAAGAGGGACAGATACAGGAATACTTGGTAATGCTCGCTCGCGCTCTCTCTCTCTCCAAAAGAAACAAGCTTGAAGTGAGTCCTCTGGACTTCACGAGGCGTCAGAGGGCCCGTGTCGGCACGCGATCGTCTCCAGTTTGCTCTGCGCGTTTAGCGACGGGCCCTCAGGCAACCAGTCGGCGCGAGAAATTGTACCGATTAACGCAGCTGTGGGGACAGGGGCTCTCTCAGAGCGACAGAAAATATCAGGTCAGGCCCACGTATGTTCCGGCACCCTCTCCACAGCCCTGCGCGTCCTTCAGACGCTTGCGCAAACACTTTGCTTTATAGAGGTGGGGAGGTCTGGATAATTATCTCTATGCCTATGCGACGTACTCGGCATATGCCTCAAGAGAGAGGGAAGCACCGACACCCTTGTTATTTTAGGAGGGGCATTGAAGGTACTGTGCGTTATGGATTGGGTAAGCTATTACATTTCTTTAACGAATTACGATCCTGACGCGTTATTTACAGGATGCCTTTGGAGACAGAGTTGTAACTCATGGCCTGCCATGGGAAATTCTCTGCACCGAGGCCTTGAGGAGAAAGAATTCATTTTTTTAAGGTGTCTGTTGGGGAGGGAAATTAATGCTAAGGCGGCAGTGATAATTTGCTGCTTTATAGGACTGAATTATCACCCTGTCAGCACTGAGACGAAAACCCTGAGCCATGAACGAATATACCTTTGCACCTGAAGCTGGCTGGATCGGCTACCGTGAGCTCACATCACTTTGCGTCGGCTCTGTTGTTCCAGTAATTAATTCTGAAGGCTCCTGGATTTCACCTTGTCCTTTCCTTTGCTGGGCATGCCTTAATTTGGCACCGTGGTATTCCACGCTCCTTCTCCAAGCTCATAAATCACACGCAAACCCTTCCTGAAAATAAAAAGGGGATCTGTTCTCCTCTCGATGCACGTGCACAACTTCCCGGAGAGTTAATGTGAGTTTGGCACGCGCGTGGGAGAGATGGCTCAGCCCCGTGGACCAAGAAGTCATTGACATAGAAAAATAATTGCAAGAGAAACAGCTGTCCAAAAAGCAGGAGTACGGTGAATTTGGCTCACATATGTTATGTCGTACTATAAAATGGTTTTATTTTGCATTATCTACTATCCAGCGTTTGCTAGAAGGTGGAGTCCTTACCAGTGGTGTACCTTTCCTTCGTCCATTTCTGAGTGTCCCTTCTCCCCACTGCATTTATTGACATGGGGAAAGGTATGGATTTTTCTCTAATTGCTCCCAGATGTTGAAGAAAGGTTTTTCGTCCTGTACCCACACTAGAGTCAGAGGGATGTGGAACGAGAGATGGGGTAGTAAAGGACTGACATTGGTGAGGAGGTGATTATGGGCCTCAGTCTTCCTCAGGTTGAGCAGTCCCCTACTGATGGGCTTGAGAATCACCTGTGGGCTTCTGGACTTCTACTCTGGATGCCCAGCATGAAAAGGCAAGTGGATTTATCTTAGGGGCAAAGGACATCCCTCTTTCCTCCAGAAAAAGTTACAGCCACTGTTCTTTCCTCCAAAACACATAGAATCATTTAGGTTGGAAAAGACCCTTGGGATCATCGAGTCCAACCATCAGCCCCACTCTACAAAGTTCTCCCCTACACCATATCCCCCAACACCACATCTAAACGACTCTTAAACACATCCAGGGATGGTGACTCCACCCCCTCCCTGGGCAGCCTATTCCAGTGTCCGACCACTCTTTCTGTGAAGAATTTTTTCCTAATGTCCAGTCTAAACCTCCCCTGTTGCAGCTTGAAGCCATTCCCTCTTGTTCTGTCGCTAATTACCTGTGAGAAGAGACCAGCACCAGCCTCTCTGCAGTGTCCTTTCAAGTAGTTGTAGAGAGTGATGAGGTCTCCCCTCAGCCTCCTCTTCCTCAAACTGAACTGTCCCAGCTCCTTCAATCGCTCCTCATCAGATTTATTCTCCAGGCCCTTCACCACCTTCGTTGCCCTCCTCTGCGCTCGCTCCAGCACCTCGGTGGCTCCTGGGCAAGAGCTTCTTCAGCGCAGGCTCTGGGCGGCCTCCAACCTGGGGGACGGATGCAGATGGGGACAAACAGAGCTAAGTTTATACTAGGAGGCCGAGCTGGTGGTTAATCTACCAAAGATTCAGACCACAGATAAAGCACCCATGTACATGCTCTCAGCACCCTCCCAGTTATATGCAGTTACAGAGCTACAAAGAAAAGCAATCCATTTTATTCTTCCGTCAAGAAGCGCTGTATAATTAAATAACAACGCGCTCCCTGGTGACACAGGGACCGCGCTGGATGAGGACAAGGCACCCCTACCACGCGTTTACCATTTTCTGTGTCCAAGTATAACCCCAGCAGCTCAGCCGCCTGCCAGCACGTGGGGTTTCCCGGTTGTCAGTGCTGGCCTGACGTCGCTCCCACGGCAGGTAAATAGTCAGGTCAGGGGTGCGTGCTTTGGCCAATCGCACCTTCGGCAGCAAGGAGACATTCCGCTTGAGCAGGCAGAGAACACAGCCCGGGATTGTCACTCTGCTTGCTTTTCAGAGCAGGAGGAGCTGGGATGTCTCCCTGTCAACTACGTCGTTCTGCAAAGCCAACAGCTCCAACAGAGCAAACTAGAGCTCATCAAACACTTTCCGATGACCCGAGTTGCACTTTTTTTCCCCAGGCCCCAAAACGCTCCTTCATCAAAAGCGCAAATTTTGCTAAACCGGGCCAGTTGCAACAAGCCAGTCAACGTTTGAGAAACGGAATGTTGTGATATTTTCAACTCGCAGGGTCCTTCACTCAACACAGCGTAATCTCAGACATCTCAGGCATTTCTCCAGCAAATGAAAAAAAAAAAAAAAGACTTAAAAAGTGTATTTTGATGCGTTATTTTTCACATTTCAGGATCTGAACTGTCCATGCCCGTTTGGAATTGGAGCCTTTTTCAAACTCCTGGAAATTCTTGTGCGTGAGGGGGAAAAAACCCACCTCCCACCCAACCCTAATAGCGACAATGCCGGGGCGGGGAGGGGGGGGCTGTTCATAATGACCATGGAATTGGTGGAATGGCTACCCACTGCTCGGGCACTGGAGAACAATTGCACTTCATTCATCAATATTTGCAAAAAAGCTCTGGTGTCCCTGGATTCCTGCAGCTCTAGATGGGTCATGGGTAATTATTTGTATAAAAAGAACCAGTGGGACAATGATGTTCAGCCCCCCGAAGTCATTGAAAGATGTTAGCGACTCTGGCTTCCAGGGTGGTGGAAAGGGAGTGTGAAAGCCGATTATCCAGCTTGGATTCTCCCTTGAGTAATTTCCACCGTTCCCATTTAGCTGTTATTTGTTCTCTAGGAAGCCTGATTATAAATCAGAACCAGGCTGCCTTCAAACACCTTTTCAGTCAGCCTGCCTGCACCAACAGGACAAAACTCAGTAATTTATCTGCGTGGCTGGTAACTATGATATCATTCGTGATGTACAATCCTTTTCTCCATAGCGTACCTCTGAAAGGGTCTTGCTTTAGAAGGATTACTGTACGGAACAGGCATTTTGTAGCAAAAGCCCCATCTACACAAGCAGGCACTGCCCAGAACGCAGGGAACAACCCCTTATATCAGCACTAAGCCACCCTCTGCCCTATCCCTATGGATAACCAAACAGCCATAGAAAACGAGCGTATGTTAAATGCTAAAAAAAAAAAAATAATTAAAATAATAAATTAACAGCACAAGATTGCGTTACCCCTTTCTGCAATTTTTAAGCTCAATAATTACTGCACCGACTGAACGTAGTGCACAGAGGCAGACGTAGCTATTCAGGGAGGCATTTAATTTAACGTCCCGGCCTTTATGTAAATTTTCTGAGAGTTTCAACAGGGATAGTATTTATCGTTATCCTCATTTCACCGCAACATGAAAGTAGTCATGTTGCTTTCATGGCCGCACCTGCAAGGCTGAAGGAAAACCCAGCTGGGTCTCAGAGACGCAAGCTGGATAAAACCGTGCCACCGCTCCACCGCCACTTTTCTGCCCATCATTTAATTCCAGCAATCAGATCTTGCTTCACCCCAAGACCAAGGGATTCTTATGTGTCCCAACAGAAACTTAAGAAAAAGGGAAAAAGCAGTTGCTTCTCCATAAGACGGTCAAGGTCTGACTACCCTCCAGCTACACGTCCCATTCATCACCTCTCCTTGCCCAGCACAATGTTCACATTCTCTATCTGATCACCTTTCGTGCTGGAAAAAATAAAGCAGCATCCAGGAGAAAAAGGGAACGGTGATTGGAGGGGGTGATCTGGACAGGAAATACCGCATCCATCCATCACGAAGACAAGAATAAGTCTGGGGCTCCGCGTCACGGGGGCTGCGGGCAGGAGGCTGCTGGTTGTTGTGGGGCTGCTCTGCAGAGGAGCAGTGGCTGGCTGCACAGCGCTGGCACCCAAAAACCACCCGAGCACACAGCCACCTGCCCTCTCAGGTGTCAGCAGGGACCTGATCCTCTGGCCGAAATCTGAGCCAGGGCTTCCATACGCTTTCCGTGGACTGCCTGAACACCGATGTGTCTGTAATGCGGCAACGCAATTATAGAGTCATAGGAGGTGCTGGGTTGGAAGGGACCTCTCAAGGCCATCTAGTCCAGCCCCCTGCAGTTGGCAGGGACATCTTCAACTGGATCAGGTTGCTCAGAGCCTCATCCAGCCTGGCCTTGAATGTCTCCAGGGATGGGGCCTCCACCCCCTCTCTGGGCAACCTGGGCCAGGGTCTCACCACCCTCAGTGGAAAGAACTTCTCCCTAATGTCTGATCTAAACCTGCCCTGCTCTAGTTTAAACCATTCCCCCTCGTCCTGTCGTTACATGCCCTTGCAAACAGCCCCTGCCCAGCTTTCCTGGAGCCCCTTCAGGGACTGGAAGGGGCTCCAAGGTCTCCCCGGAGCCTTCTCTTCTCCAGGCTGAAACTTAGATTCTCTGTTTCACTGAACCATCTGAAAGCATCTGCACTGCTGACTGTCACAACATTCTGCAGAGCTAATAGTCTTCAAGGCCAGGTTGGACGGGGCTTGGAGCAACCTGGGCTGGTGGGAGGTGTCCCTGCCCAGGGCAGGGGGGTGGCACTGGGTGAGCTTTAAGTCCCTTCCAACCCAAACCGTTCTATGATTCTGCAGATCTGCTTTTCACACATCATCAGGATGGAGAAACCAAGGCATAGCTACACGACAGGCTTCCAAAGCACCTCACTTGGTACAACCCAGATGATCATTCTCCGACCTGCAAGGGCCCATCACTTCTTCAAATTTCTAGGCAAGTCCTTTCTCCAAGGCCCAGGGCTGCCCTTCAAACGCAGAGTTTGCTCTGTGCTAGTGAAACCGTTCCCGTTGAGTGGGAGATTGACTGGAAAATGGTCTCGGTTCAGGGTAAAAACAGCCCTGAGCATTGCTGTAACAGAATAATTCACCTCAGAGACATTTTTCCCTGTCATCAGAGTAAATGTAATTATGTACGTGATGTGAAGGAACAGCTGCCCAAGTGGAGAAAACAGTTAAACCTGACTTGTGTCCCCAAGGACGAGTGTCCCCGTGAAGTTTCTGGTGCCTAATAAAGACTGGTTTTCTTCTAGTAGGGCCATTGCTAGTGGCTCTCTTCTGTCGACCTGCTTATTCTCACATGACAGAAAAGTCCCCCATCTTTGGGTGTCCTACCCCTCTGACATGCATTACAAGGCGGATTACCATTGCCGATGGCTTCCAAAAACCCTGGGGGAAGGGGATTCCTTTCTGTTTGAAACCCCTGGCGTGCTTCCATGCTCCCCTTCAACCCCCTGCCCCCCCGAAAAAAGAAAGAAAAAAGCAAAAAAAAACATATGAAGGGTAGTGTAGCAGATCAATCTGCCTGCACCTAAGACACAGGGGATGCAGAAGACTTGTAGTTTACTGTCTTTTTTCAATCTAAGACCCAGGATTTGGCTAGGACACGGAAAAACTTGCTGGAAACCAAACAGAAAGGGCTTCTCTCCAACAGGGCGGACTCTAGATCAGGGCTGTCCAACTCCTTGGGCAAGGATCCCGATAGATTTTCAGCAAAGAAGCAAAAAAAAAAAAAAAAAAAAAAAAAAAAATCAATCAGCACAGGACAAATTTTGCAGCCTTGTCCAGCTACAGCGAACGATAGTGATTGAATATATGGACGTTGAATGCCCTAATTGGCAGCACTTCCCACGCTCGCACAACGTTCCCTCTCATTCCTTCCCATGTTTTTTTTTTTTTCTACTCCCATCTCCTGCAGGGCAGGACAGAGCGTGGAGAAATCACTGCTCTGAGCCTGGAGTGGAGGGTTCAGGGAAGAGAATTATAGGAGATGCCTCTCCCTAATGAGCCATCACCCAGTGGACAAGGAAACCACCTCCAGCCTGGTGTGGCAGAACGAGAGGTACCGAAAAATCACTGTGATGGGTACAAGCTCCCTGTGCAGCTTCTCCCATTCCCAGCTACTCCGTATAGGTACCGGAGGAGAAATGCATCCTCTGCGTTGGATTCCTGGTCCGCACTTGCACGAACACCGTGGGAGCTGATATACCGCAGCGTCCTACCTCAACAGAGAAGAAAATTGAGCCCAGACAACCTCTAATGGAGCAGGTTTCCTGAAATTTCCAGAGAAGAAAAAGAACTCCTAGAAAGCTGATGGACATTTAGACAATAGAAAGCCCTCAGTGACTCCTTCTGGTGTGTCGCTAATTTCTGAAGATCAGTGCTCAGATCTTCAGCCCTAGACATTGCTAGGTCTTCGCTGGACGTGGCACCCCCTGTCCCAGCACAGGGCTCATCCTGCACCGCAGCAGGGGGGGCGGTGGTTGTGGTCCATGCAGTTGACCCCAAGATCAAAGCCCGAGCGAGAAGGCGCTGTGGTATGAGGCTGTCTAGCCAGCTGATGCTAACCACATGTGTAAATCCCAGCGTAAATGCCTACGACAGTAACCTATTTGCTATAACTCGCTTCTCTGAACTTTGAATTCTCCTTTGTTGCTTTGTTTTGGTTTTTGCAGCTTGGTCTGACAGATTGGGTGGCTGGCTCAAAGCCTTTTGGGCTGTGTTTTCTTTCACTACAATCCCACCTACCTTGTCTCATGTGTTCCTGCCTCCTGCTTTGCCCCTCTTTAGAAGCGTCGATTCTTTGTGGGTTGAGGGATTCACTGGAACGCGCTTGTTCAAAATGCAAACCAAGAATTGTTAGAATTGCAGACCTTACACTCTATAATGTTCATTTGATCCTAAGCCTTGGCCAGGTTGGCTACAACTCTATTGTACTTGGCTCTTGTTTTTCCCCCATGGACCAGATTACCTGTAAGGTGGAAAGCAGAGCCAGTCCCTGTCAGAGCTTGGACCCTGGGAGTCCCCGGTGTAGCCACATGCTCCCTGCCGGAGATGGTGATGTCCCTGTCTGCCTTGGACAGCCTGAGGTGGGACAGCAGGCAGGAACACTCTCTCCAAAGCTCTCCCCAGCCTCCTGTGGCTCGAGTCTAAGAAAAGAATCACATTCTAGCCAGAAACTACAAATGATAAAAATTACCTTCCAGCACAACCCAACTTTCAGACGGAGGACTGGAGATACCAATGCACCTTACGGCTGCATGGACGTTACCAGCCTTCCTGGTACCAAGCCACGGAGGAGCTGAGCTGTACCAGCACATCTTCCCAACATCTTTAATTTCTGCTTTTAGCTCTAAGGTGCACGATGCCACTCAACAGGGGACAACAATCACAGCGATACCGAAGATACCAAGAGGAGGAATGCTGGCCTTCCAAAGAGCACAGCCTTGTGAGGTTTGCACCTGGTGTTACATATTTCTGGGAATGGTCAAACATCTCCAGGGACATTATAGTTCAGTGGATACAGCACGTAATATCTAACGTTCTCCTACGTGGGCAGTGACGTCACCTTTCTGCATCATCGATAGCAGCATTTCTAGCTCTAGACACAGCCCTGCTCATGGCCAGGAGCAGCCAGGTGGCCTCATTGCACTGGTGAGATGTTGGCCAAATTAGGAACTCAAGTGTTTCTTTCTCCAGCCACTGATGAGTATCTACAACATTTATGACTCAATGACTCCAAAAAAAACCCAAACCGGTCCCAACCTTCAGCTGGCGTAAATCAGTGTGTACAGTATAAATCACTACAGAGCAACACTACAGAGTTATCTGGTAACATCAATTACCTGGGTGGGATTTCGTTAGCAGAAATGAAAGGCATTTCCCATTAGGTCTTTCTGGCTTCTAAATCCGTCAACGTCATCATGCATACATCGATTTTAGGCACAGATAAAGAGGCCAAAACTTCTCCACCAGATGTCTGATGGGCATTATTTTTCTGTTAAATAATGACATGTTTTAGGGATGGACCCACTGTGCAGCATTACCATGTCCAGGTCCTTTGGGATGTAGGGACTTGGTGAAGATTCAATTAGAGCACCTACGTGGGTCTGGGAATACGTACTGCTGATCTGCCACAGACTGCTCTAATTGTCTTGTTCATGCCGAAAAAATTCACCAGTTCTGCTCGTTAACACAGCAACCGCACCATTGACCCTCCTAAGGGAGGAAGCCCAGGGACCAGAGACATCCTAACCAATTGCATTCACCCTGGAGCATGTGAGTCAGGCAGCTCCTCGGGGTGGGTCAGCAAACACCCGATGCGAAGCACACTGAAGGAAACGAGAATTTTTCTGGCGACATCAAGGGACTGACACAAGGTGCCAAGGCAACGGTCCACATCAACCTAGTTTTGCATGAACTGTTTGCAGCTTGAAGCTGGAAAGACAAAGTTTGGCCCTTCCTTTGCCCGCATCTCTGGACTCTTTCCTTTCCAAAGGGAGTTTGCATTGACTGAACTAGCCAGAGGCTCTACGAGTTTTCCTGACAGCCATAAAGCCTGGGATACCTACCCAAACCCCTGAGGACCTGGATCCACATTCTTCAGAAGTGCCTGGTAGCGTCAAAGCTAAAGCAGCAATATTATTCCTGCTAAAAAGAAAAAGAAAAAAAAAAAAAAGCAACGAACAAATGGGATCTACCAAGAAAAGCCAAAATTAATCTCAATGTAATGAAGGAGCTGGATTGGTTTTCCACAATTGCCCTGCGTTAACTTTGCTGTGCCATCCATCTGCAGAGCTCCTGTGTATGTGTCTCACTGGCTACTTCGAGCTGGCAGGAACAGAGACATCCTTCAGAATTAAAAGACCTGACCTATGACAAAAGATGTGTTTTCATTTTTGACAGCGAAAAAAACAAGACAAAAAACATTGGCCCAAATTTACTGAAAACTAGGTCCAAAACATTTCAGGCAAACAGTTACTTCACTTATTAACTGTTCTGCTTCCAGTCGTATTTTGCGAGAGAGGAAAAAAAATAATAAAAGAAAAAAGCCAAAAGCCTAATTCCTCACTCAATTTCCAGGAAAAATCTTAGTTTCTTAATCAGAACTTTCCATCATAAAAAAAAGTTTCAGGCACTTTACAACCACCCAACACATGAATCAGGGCGTAACCTCTCGGATAACACAAACAGCTTCCCTAAACACATCTGATTGGTGACGCTTCCCATTCTAAACCCCCTCCGGTATTCCGTGGCTGGCAGCTTTCTCCCAGGGGCAGCAAACAAGGACATCACCTTGCTTGTGACTTCCGTGCTGCGATGGAGGGGTCAGAGGACAGTAACGGCTCAGGGCACCACTCGGTTACCGCAGCCAGTGGAGGGGACAACCTCAAAACACAATGGGATCTTCTTAACGGAAAAGAATAAATCACATCATGGAGAAGAGTCAATGTCTCCTCCAGGACATGGGACACTTTTGACCCTGCAGCTCACCTTTCAAAGCCTTGGGCCAGGAGCTGCTGAATGCCATCGGCAGGAGCCATCTCCTGAGCGACCTGCGAACATGGGGTGGGTGATGGCGCTTCTCTAGCTCAGAGCTGCACTGGTGACCATGTTCAAGGGTGACTTTGGTGGTGGACACCAGCCCACTTACACCCAATACTGCAATGTTAGCGAACAGGCCCTCCCACACCGATTTAGATCCTTGGCAGTTTTAAGGAAGCTCCTCGCGCGACTTTGGAAATGACATTCAAGAACCTATAGACAACTGGAAGGAGGTTTCCAGAGGCAACTGTGCCGTGTAGACACCTGATTACTACTGGAAGACCACGGGGCTTGGGGACATTGCCTTCTCTCGTGTCCATGAATACTTCCTCCTTAGCATGCTCGGTCCCTTCATTCTCAGTTAGACCCTTTAAAATCCCCAGGGGCATCTATTTCCATCATTGGCCTCCCTCCGTTTGCTCAAAACACTTTATAATGAGACTGAGAAGCATCAAACACAGGAAGATGTTCTTCCTTTCTCCTCCCCTGCAGTCCCAGAGCACTTCTTCCCCCCCCCACCAGCTCTGCTGGGGCAGACAGGGTTTGTCCTCCTGCCCTGCAAACCGAGATCCAGCAACTGCCACATCACATTTCTGAGGTCATTGCTCACTGCTGAAACACAGAGGAAGAAGGAGGAAGTTCAGAAGAGGCCAGGAAGTAAAGAATAATTTTGAATATTATGGAGATAAAAAAAAAAATAAAAATCCAATTGGTTTAGAACCAGATAAGCTGCAAAGGGGAAATGTTTACTGGCTAAACAGGGAGTATGTGAGGGCTGGGAGGGGGAAGATGTCCCTGCTTGATATTGGAGGTAATGTAAATGAAACAGGAAGGCAGCAGAGACGGAGAGAGAAAAACATCTCTCTGAGCCGGGCCCTTTAAGAACAGTTGCAATTGAAATGGAAGAATTAAGGGCGCAGCAGCTGAGGGCTGGGATAAGATTGATTCAAGACTAGATACAATTTAAAGGCAAGGCAGAGGTGGAAGCAGAGGCTGGAATGAAATCAATTTACACCAAGATGCGATTTAAAGTGATGAACTCGGGATGCGAGAACTGGAGCTGGGGGAGGGAAGAGGGGGATGGGCAGTCAGCAACGGCAGGAGAGATGCGGTGTGGTATGGACCCGCTGCTGAGGTGCCGGCGAGGGAACCGGTGGGTCTGGGTGATGCTTTTGCTGGAGGACAAAGGGCTGGTCCTGAAAAACCTGCACAGAGCCAGAATTTGGTGTTAGGAGACAAAAGAGACAGGCTGCAAGGGCTATCTGCCCCTCATCGACTTGAGCAGGCAGAAAAGGACAGCGTTGAACTAATCCCAGTTGGTCCGGTGACGCCTAACGTGTTCCTTATCCCACACTGTGATTATCGTTTATTAGTGACACAGGGCTCTAAACACCTTGATGAGTGTGAGATGGGTGAACTTGGGCAAGCGACCAAGAGAGCTGCCGCTCAAGGAGCCCAGCGCCTGACAAGGGCAGGTCACAGCTGTCCCTAAGGTCTTCTCAAAAACCTGGGGGTTTGATGGGACCTTGCTCAATTGTTCTTAAATTCGGGCTCAGCTGTACGTGTTTGACAAGACCTCATTTTGAGGTTCCTTTAAAAACAAAGTGGGCACCCACTACGAAGGGACTAATTTCTGCCAGTTGTCTCCCCTCGCAGTTGCCATTCCTATGCCAAGGTTTGTCCACATAGAGGGAAGCGCTAGAAGGGCTGAATTCAACCACGGTTTAGTGGTTTTCCACGCAAGCTGAGAAAAACCAAAACCCCAAACAAACCGGCAATTCAACAAGAAGATCAACCAGGCTGCTGAGAAATGGCTTCTGCAGGTGCCCAGCTGCATTCTTGCTTCAAAGCTGCCAGTTGCTTTTCAGGAGGTGCGGGGCACCCAGCACCGGCAAGTCCCACCTCTGGACCAGTCCCACCTCACCACCCCTGACGGTGGGTGGGACACAGGCCGGGCGGCTCTTCCTGGTGCTTTCACGGAATCACGGAATCTTCAGAGTTGGAAGGCACCTCTAGAGACCATCTAGTCCAACTCCCCTGCTAGAGCAGGACTGCCTAAAGCACATCCCTCAGGGCTGCATCCAGGCGGGTCTTGAAAATCTCCAGAGAAGGGGACTCCACACCCTCCCTGGGCAGCCTGTTCCAGTGCTCTGTCACCCTCGCCGTAAAGAAGTTTTTTCTCATATTTGATCGGAACTTCCTATGTTCTAGCTTGTGCCCATTGCCCCTTGTCCTGTCACTGGGAACCATTGAAAAGAGCCTGGCTCCGTCCTCCTTAAACCCACCCTTTAGATACTTGTAAACATTAATCAGGTCCCCCCTCAACCTTCTCTTCTCCAGGCTAAAGAGTCCCAGCTCTTTCAGCCTTTCCTCATAAGGGAGGTGCTCCAGTCCCATAATCATCTTGGTTGCCCTACGCTGGACTCGCTCCAGTAGTTCCCTGTCCCTCTTGAACTGGGGAGCCCAAAACTGGACAAAATACTCCAGTTGTGGCCTCACCAGTGCAGAGTAGAGGGGAAGAATGACCTCCCTCGACCTACTGGCCACAGTCTTTCTGGGCACCTGCAGCAGCTTTGGCAGAAAAGAGGACCCCAGGTAGAAACTCGGGGAGTGGGTCTGGGTGCAGCACTGGAGCACATCCACGCTGCTGCTTCCCCCGCTTCATCCCAGGTGGGGGCACAGGCTGGGGTTTTCCTTGAGTGACAGAGGCTGGGTGCTGCGGCCTCACAACTGATGCGTGAGAAGGTGGTCTGCAGATTCCCGGGATGGGTGGAAAGCCATCAGACAAGGGCCAGCTTGCGTCTGCGACAGCCTGAACCCCTGCAGGCTTCTGCATTATCCGAATCAAAATACATTTGGAAATATCAGTGGAATTGTGAGGCGGGACTAAGGTTGCACCGTATTAAAGAGCTTTTCTTCAAAATTCAAGCCAACCTCTTGCACCACCATAAATCAGGAAAGTGCCATTGGAATCTGCAGCGGTGCAGAGGTGTAAGAAGAGCCCGGCTGGGCACAGGTGCTGGATGCGGAACTGCAAACGGCAGCCTGGGATGAGATGACTGTAGATCCAGAGGGTATGGCAAGGAGAGACCCAAGTTCTGCCCTTCCCACGGCACCTCCCAGGGCTTCCCACCTGGCTGAACAGAGTAGCTAAAAGGGCCGATCCTCCTCTTACTTACGTAGGGTTAAGTCAGAAGCAACGTCACCTTCAAGCCAATGAAGAAGGAGACTTAGAAAACAGACTGTGCCCACCCTTTCTTGCCAGGATGTTTCTGGCTTAATCTTTCCCTCTCCTGCTCCCATTAACAGAGGAGGGGGGGGGAAAGGAGGAACATGTGCTTCTACGTTTATTTCTCATGGTGTCTGCTTTTTTTTTTTTTTTAAATACATAAAAAAAAATAAATATCTACACTCCAGATTTTTCCTTTCTAGTCACTACTGGGGTTTTTTGTTGATTTTTCTTTTTTTTTTTTTTCCCCCCCTGTTGGGGCTGTAACAGTTTCAGGGTGGCAAAAGGGGAGCTACGCCTGACAGAATGATTGCGGTGCTTTAGAAGGTCCCTCTGTAGGGCCTGTCTGCAAGCAGGAAGCAGCGTGGGTGCGTAAGGTACAGGAGATGCCCCGTAAATAAAGCGAGGGGTTGCCTGGAGGGAGAACGGGGAACGACAAAGGCCGCGCAGAGCAAAGTGGCTGCAGAACGTAACGTGCTAAACCTGCAACTCAGCAGAAAAAGGGACTGGATGTTAAAAAAAAAAAAACAAAAAAGAGACAAAGAAACCCTAATACCTCAGGGAGGGGAGATGTTTACATTGCTAAGTCATTTATGGAAACATATAAATTTATATAGGATAATTACTGGTCCGTCTAAATGCTCACTGGGCAATGTGAATGTAGTTCAGGAAGAGCAGCGGATGCTGTGTGTTATTCTTGTCGAGATATAAATTTGTTCCCTTTATGTGCATTTCAACCAACGACGAATGCTGTGATTAAATGAACGGATTGGTGGCAGTGTGTGGGGGGACACGTTGGCCTTTCCGCATGGAGACAAACACTCAAATAAATACTGTGTTATCAGCTTTACCCCCCAGGTCACTGGAAGTTTTCGGACCCTGGTAATAAGAGGCATCATCTCTTACCTCCACGTTATTCGTCGTGATTTGAGGCTGGCAAACAGACAGACAGCTTCCAGGTCAACACGAAATACGGTGGCGAGCATCCCTCTCGTTGCTGGAGAGAGACAGCAGTGCCACCCCGATGGCACTGTGACTGGCTCTGGGGGATGACGTTGGTGTACAACTCTGAGCATCCTGGATCCCAGGGGATGACGCACGCGTCACACGACTGACGGGCGGGACTTGGGCACTGGCACGTGAGAAAGGTGAGGTCTGTCTCATGCGGGAAAGCCCGGCTATGGTCAAGACCAGCTTGTGTGAAAGGTACTGAGCGAGGAGCAAGGAAAACCAATAGGGAGAGAAGATCTGGGTAGCTCAGAAGAGCTACAAGAGCAATGTTCAAGTTGGAGTTCCCACAACATCTTGATATTTAGCGACCTGTTTGAGATGCCTCAATTGGAGCCTGAGGTTGCTTTTTTGGGCAGCTGAACCTTCCCTGCAACTTTCTGCTGAGGAATGAGAACCCGGCTGGATATGTCCCGTTTGTCCATGACAATGCAATCGGGCTCTTGACTGTAGGTGATGTGGATGGAGACAAAAACCAAGACCGTGCAAGTACCCTTTTTTTGGGCGGCATTGAAGTGTGTCAGCTGAGAAATAGAGCCTCTCCCTACCGAGACCTCACTACTCCGCTCTTTACGGAGCAGTAAAGCCTTTCCTGGAGAAGCCAGAAAGATTTTAGCAGGGGAAGGGACCACTTGGTGACCTTGGCCTCTCCCAGTCCGCTGCTGCACAGCCCAGGAGCCATGGAAAGGACACCTAAAGAGCTTCTCCCACTTCTCGCCAGCTCCCAAAGGGCAGAGAATAGATTTGCTCTAAAAAGGTCCCATGCCTCAGCCTCCAAAAAAGCCATTTCATGTCTTTGCAGGGAGAGGGGCAATAAAGGTAAGACAGCAGTTTGCAGAGGGCTCCGCAGCCATGCCTGAAATACGCTCTCTGGGGCTGCGGGCGCGTCAGCACACGTGCATAAATACCCACTGTTTGCCATATCCCAACTCCAGTAAATCTATCACCAATCCATGAAGTCGCCGCGCCACTAAGTCTAATAGTCTAGACTAAACAGAAAAAAAAAAAAAAGAAAAAGAAAAAGACGGAGGAGTTTAGCCCTACACGCTTCCCAAAGGATTAGCTGACTCTACAGTGGGGAGGGTTGAGCTAATGCAGATATATGGGGTGTCGCGCGAACGACTGGTGTCAGCCAGCAAAGCGCCGACGTGGAGAGAGATCACTGCCGGCTTCCCAGCCCAGACACTCCCCGCGGGATGGTGTCCGAGCGTATTCCCGAGATCACAGGCTTGTTTTCACGGGTGCTGTGAACACCCCTGTGCCTGGGCACGCGCCCTCACCCAGGCGGGGAAAGGCAATCACCATCGCACCGCTCACAGAGGGGCTGCGTATAAACCGGGATGACGGTTTCGGCATCAAATTGTTTCCGTACCGCCCCCACCCCTCCCCAGCATCCCATAAACAAACAAAAAAAAAATGAGCGTTTTTCAGCACTTTCAAAAGGAAGTGTTTTGATTTTTTTCAGCCCATCGGCTTTGTGTTGCCACGCCTCTTGCCTTTAAAAATGTATTTAGCGAGTTCAACGGCAACATACAAATCTATCTCTTTATTTCATATCCAGCCCCCTGGCCAGGTAGATTCACTGACCAAGCACACACTGCTCAAGGGGAATCCTTCAAATTCTGGTTTAAAAAAAAAAAAAAAAAAAAAAAAAAAAAAAACAAAGGAATTCTATGAATTACCTTACTCAGTAGGAAACAAGGCTCAGTCCTCACCTCCCCAGCAGGTCTACCCAACAGCTACTCCCTTCTTGCCAGCCAAACCACAGCACTCCCTAAAATAGGGTCTCCTCGCCGAGGTTTCCACGGCCCATGGGTGACCACACGCAGTGGTAGATGGCCTGTAGATGGCCTACAGCTGCTCCCCAGCAGCCTCCCCCCAGCCAGGTGTTTTCACTGAGTGTCGTGACGAAGAGAGCGCAAAATTGTCTGCAAGAAATGCTGGGAGCTGAGAGCATTAGGAGATTTCAGGTGTTCCCCATCTTTGCTGGCAATTAGCAGATCAAACCTTTAATATCAGGCTGCAGAGAGGAAGCGAAAAAGCCCCAGGAACGTTTGGAAATGGTGGAGCTCCTGCTTTGGGCCATCCCTGCCTGGCTCAGTGTATGCCAAGTGTTTTGGGGGAGCTGGCGCTCGTTAGCACGTGGCTGGTGTGGGGTCCTGACCATTAACCATGTCACGGTACTTCCTCCAGTCCGTCTCATTCTCTTCTCAGGACTTGCCTTAAGCATCCGCTCGGCTTTCCATGCATTTTAAACTCGCCCTAAAAGGCTCGCTCCCGTGGAGACAAATCACAAAACGTGGGTCTAACCCGTTGAGAAACCCCCTCCATCCCTCCACCGTGACCCGAGGCGGTTGCTCAAAAACTCCTACCCACAGACGAGCGCCAGCAACGCGCGAAGGAGTCCCTCTCCCTCATGTCCCTTCTCTCAGCTCGTGAACGCAAAGCGTTTTGCTTGTCCTTTGTCGTTAGCTTGATTTTGAACAGGCTGGGAATGAAAGAAAACCCAGACATTTCCAGTACTTTTAAGCCCCATTTGGTCTGATTAAAGAAGTCTTAAAA
The DNA here is from genome assembly GCF_963924245.1 of Chroicocephalus ridibundus. Lineage (NCBI taxonomy): Eukaryota > Metazoa > Chordata > Aves > Charadriiformes > Laridae > Chroicocephalus > Chroicocephalus ridibundus. The sequence goes on from NC_086297.1 coordinate 11,680,291, forward strand.
AAAAAAAAAAGAGAAAAAAAGAGAGAAAGGAGGGGGAAAGCAATAACTTTTTAAAACTTGTCCTGAATGCAAAGGAAAATGGAGCCCACTGTATGAGTAATTCAGGATTAATTGTAGAATTACGTTATTCATGCGATGCTGGTTGAGGGAAAGAATAAGCACTCTTGAAGTCATTAAAGAAAATCCCAGTAAAATATTACTTAGCTGATGTGTGTAGTCTTATTGGCCCTTAAGGGAATGTGTGTGGCAGAAATGTCCAATTTATAGCTCGGGGGCTGTCTATAAATATGTAGTCCAAAGCTACCTCTCTTTGTAGATCCAAGGAGGGGGGAAAATGTTTATCTGCAGGATATTATGGCTGAGCTAAGCCCGTGTTTCAGTAAAGCATCGCTATTCGGGAAAGCACGGGGCACGTAATTAATTTAAAGTCATTGAGATTGAACCGAGGCTTCAGACCACAAGCGGTTTCTTTCTTCTCCAGCCATTGCTTATTTGCCTGTGTGATACGTGAATTTGGGCCGAGCGTTTTACACAAAAGTGATGTAAAGATGTCTGAAAGTCACCCTGCTACGAGCACGACTGCGGGGGCAGCATCGTGGCACCGACACATCTTCCCTCCCGGACCTTCTGCCCGCAGCAGCGGTGGGGTTTTCTCACCCAGGTCACATCATTTTAGGCATGGGGAAGGGACTTCCGATCCGCAGCGAAACTGAGAAGCGGTTTGACTGCGCGCAGGGCAGGTTTCATGCCAAGCAAGATGGGGCTGGGGGGGTGTGGAAGAAGGAAGAAGTGATGTCCCGGGTGGCCAGGCTGCTGCTGAGCAGGGCAAGGGCTGGGTGATGCTTCTGCTGGGCTGGAGCCGGCCCCGAGGGCAGAAATCGCAGCCTCTGCTTCCGTAGGAAGAGCATTCCCCATCTTCCAGCCTTACCTACACCCTCCACCCCCCCTCTTCATCTGGCAGCGGGTCCTTGCCCCAGCTTTGGGGGGAAAAGGTCTGGTTTTGGCTACTCTCCTCCTCCTGCTGTTTCTCCTTAAAATTTGTCATCTGTGATTTTTCCCCCTGGTGGTTCCCAACGTGGAGTTATTGCCATATATATAAATAGAAAAAGAAAACGGGAAATAGAAAGAGACAGCGCTTGTAGTACTATCAAGCAGAAATGACCTTTCATCCTAACCCTGGGATGAAATCAAAAGCCTTTATCCCGACACGTCCCGGTGGCAGCAGTTGTGCAGGCAAGGTCCCGAAATCAAATGGTTGCGGTAGCTGCAGCCCCAGCTTTGTGTGTTTTAGCAGAAGGGGGTGATGGCCAGAGGATCCCCCGGTGCCGTGCCTCTGGACCGATGGGCGCCGGCAGAGCGTGCAGGAGGCCAGGCAGACCCGCAGCCCCAGGACGGACGCGGGGAGGGAGCCACGGCATCCGTCTGACCGCCAGCGAAAAGAAAATTCCCGTGCAATTGGCCAGTCTCTTTGCAGGCCCAATGTATCTTGACAAATTTGAGCATATTGAAAATATATTATGTCATGGTATGGAATGGATTTTAAACGCACCAATTGGCTCACTCTGTAACATTTTAAATACCTGTTAGAGTGCTGCCACATGGCCCGGCAGGGTGTAACCGTGGGTAATGAGATGAAATTGAGCAAAGGAAAATTAAGGCCAAATAACGGCGGCAAATTCCTCGAGAATGAGATCTCCTGTTCCCAAACCACGTCCAGGCTGGAGAACCGGACTGGGACAGCCGAACCCCAGGGAGGGCATCTCAGCGTGCCCCGGTGCGGAGCACGCCCGTCCCGTCCCATCCCACCCCAGCATCCACAGCCCCACGTGGACTGTGGGGTCCTAACGCAGACGGTCCGCGGGGTCCCTGCAGGAGGCCGGGGCTGGCTGAGCACAGCACTGGCGCAGGACCCCGGGACAAGCTCTATCACTGGGACCCCGTTATTTTACTGGCAACTCCCTTGAGTCTCAGCTCCTGCCTGCAAACCACAGGCCACGAGAGCTTCCCACTTTTTCTTCAAGAAAACTTGCAGTTTTTTATTTTGCAGTTAATAGTGACGGTTGGGGAAGAACAATGGTCTGTCTGAACAGAAAGTAACCCAAAAGGAGATGCAGAAATGCCAGTAAACCAGTTACAGGGCCTCACTTCTCTTTGCCAGTCCTCCTGGGACCATCTGACCCTGAGAAGACACCTACATCCTGAGGTCTGGACCTCCATCCTCACCCGGAGCCCTGGAGATGGTGTTTAGACCTGGTGGGTCCGACCCTCAGGGTTCAGCAACCAACAGCAAATTTGAGATCACAGATCAAAAGCTGTAAAAGCAACACGCTTTTACACGATATACATATGGACAATATGGGCAACTTCAGGCCCTAGCACGTTACCCGTTGCCTTCTCGGGTGCCCCCCTCAGCTGTAGCCCCACGGTTTCCCTGCAGTTCCCTTCACCCCATAGCCACCCCCACAGCAGGCAGAATTGCTCGCTGGTGAGTCAGGGGCCCTGCTGGAGCATTTCTGTCCTTCCTCTGACTTCACACCCTTCTCTGCCAACGCTTGTTTGTGCTTTCCCAGGTGTCTGAGGGAACGGCCCGTACCTAATTTCCGTTTGGGATTGGCTCCTGGAGTGAATTTTAACAAACACGGATGCTTTTGCCAGACCGCCATGCTACAGCCACGAAGCAGGACAGCATCTGGAGAGGGAACCTGCGTCCTGCAGAGACGGGGCAGGCCGAGGTGTCCCGGGGTTGGCATCTCCTCCGGGGATGCCGGAGTGAAACACGCGCCGGCCGCACGGGGCTTTTTTTGGAGTGGGAATGTCGCCTCCAGGCCTGGGCGGCGCTGAGTGGTTTCATCACCTGTTAAGCCCTTCTCAAAGCCCGGCCGTGTATTGTAATGAGCGTTCCAGTTGTGCTATAGGAAACCTTTGGAAAAGACTGGCCGGCTGCCTAGAAAATGACTGAATGGGCAAGCTCTGTTTTCTGGCTGTGGAGCCATCGGTTACCTGGCTATCTTCGGCAGCTCCGCTGCTTGTCATCGAAGGACAATTCATTCATGGCAAACTCCATTAACCTTGCACGTGAGCCAAAAGGCTTCTGAATCTTGAAGATGCCCCATGAGTCTCTCCATGACACCAGCTAATTATCTCCTCATTAACAACAACATTAGCATTCCATTTGATATATACAAGTTAATTTGTTAATTGCACTTTAATTACAAAGTTATTAAGAGCTCAGAGGCATTCAACAGAAGATTGCAATTAACACAAGCTGCAAAATTGCTCCCAGCAATTTGGAGATGTTATCGGGAACTGATTCTCTGCGTTCAACTGAAGATGGAAAAGAGACAGGAGATTTATGGGCTGACATCATGAATTCCCTCTGCTCCCGCTGAAGAAGCTTTCACTCGCACCCTGGGAAGCACCAGGAGCTGCCATGTTGAGATGCTCTTCATGCGACTGATTCCTCTGGCTCATGTTTGCAGAAGCTCCGCTCCTCGCTGTGCCCCTAGCAGAGGAGGAAGGAGGGAGCGAAGGAGGCGTCTGGAGGCTGAGTGGACTCGGGAACTCACATGAAGCATTTGGCATCCCGCAGGTCAGGCCTGCGCATAGACATAAAGCTGCAGGTGCCGCCTTCTGTTGTGGAGAGCCCATAGTAAGGTCTTCCTCCTCTCTGGCGCTGAGTGGTGCCTGCCCATCACATCGCTTATCACCCGCAATGCCAAGGATGCTGAGCACCTCCCAGCCAGCAGCTCAGCAGAGCGACTCACGTCTGCTCCATGGGGCTTCCTCATTCATTCTCCTGTGTTGGGGAAGGCTTTCACAGAATCACAGAATGGTTCGGGTTGGAAGGAACCTTAAAGACCATCTTGTCCCACCCCCCTGCCCTGGGTAGGGACACCTCCCACCAGCCCAGGTTGCTCCAAGCCCCGTCCAGCCTGGCCTTGAACCCCTCCAGGGATGGGGCAGCCACAGCTTCTCTGGGCAACCTGGGCCAGGGGCTCACCACCCTCACGGCAAACAGTTTCTTCCTGAGATCCGATCTATATCTACCCTCTTCCAGTTTGAGGCCATTACTTCGTGTCCTGTCATTACAGTCCCTGATCCAGAGTCCCTCCCCATCCTTCCTGTGGGCCCCCTTTAGGGACTGGAAGGGGCTGGAAGGTCTCCCCGGAGCCTTCTCTTCTCCAGGCTGAACCCCCCCAGCTCTCTCAGCCTGTCCCCACAGCAGAGGGGCTCCAGCCCTCCCAGCATCTTCGGGGCCTCCTCTGGCCCCGCTCCAACAGGTCCATGTCCTTCTTGTGCTGAGGGCTCCAGAGCTGGACACAGTGCTCCAGGTGGGGTCTCCCCAGATTGGAGAAGAGGGGCAGAATCCCCTCCCTCGCCCTACTGGCCACGCTGCTTTTGCTGCAGCCCAGGACGTGGTTGGCTCTCTGGGCTGCCGGCGTGCGTTGCCTGCTCGTGTTGAGCTTCTCGTCCACCAGCACCCCCAAGTCCTTCTCCTCAGGGCTGCTCTCCATCCACTCTCTGCCCAGCCTCTATTTGTGCCTGGGATTGCCATGCCCCAGGTGCAGGACCTTGCACTTGACCTGGTTGAACTTCATGAGGTTCGCATGGGCCCACCTCTCCAGCCTGTCCAGGTCCCTCTGGATGGCATCCCTTCCCTCCAGCGTGTCGACCGCACCACACAGCTTGGTGTCATCGGCAAACTTGCTGAGGGTCTTTCCCCGGAGCCTTCTCTTCTCCAGGCTGAACAACCCCAACTCTCTTTATATTGTCTTATTAAATCACAGAATCATAGAATCATCTAGGTTGGAAGGGACCTTTAAGATCATCGAGTCCAACCAAAAACCACCACTAAACCGCGTCCCTCTGCACCACGTCTGCCTGGTTTTTAAGTACCTCCAGGGATGGTGTCCACATGCATCGTGTCTGGGCAGACAGTGTTGCACTGAGCACCGGGGTAAAAGGTGGGGACTACAGCTGTCCCACCAAGCAGCTCCACCACGATTGCAGAGGGGTCTTCTGGGGACGCGGCTACACCTTGGCCATGCTCCTTCCAACCCCATGGTCACCAGGATCTCTTAGACAGGTTGCCTCCAAACCACTGAACTCCCAATGACTGAGACCAAGACCTCCAACCCTTGCAGCTACAACGACTAGAAAGAAAATAACCTGGTGTAACCAGGCATCGCGCACCGTAGAAAATTGAGGCTTTGTTTGCTCCTTTCTAGCATGCTGCTTTCATGACTAATGCCACGACCTGCCCCGTGCCTCCTGAAGAAAACCAGGCAGCGGAGGCTCCCCTGGGCTTGGCGAGATTTCCCGTTCTCTTTTTCTTTCTTTCCATTTATCTGAAGTGTCTTACTGCAACGTCATTCTTTAGATTAGCTGTCAGATCTGCTGGAAAAATGCACCGGTGAATATGGCCATTATCCACCCAGCCAGGCGGACCAGAGCCCTGTCATTCCTGCATAAAAGGGGCACTGTGGGCAGAAAAAAGCAGGACACTGGCCATAGTGCATGCCAAAGCCAGAAATAAATGATAAATAGGGAGGATTTACAAATGGATTTGAAATAAAATTTCACTTTCCTACCGGCCTTGCTAATCGTGAGTTTCTTAAATGCTTTGATTTCGTGCCTTATGAAACACTGTGAGTTATGAAATGCCAACGGCACTTTATTAAAAAGGCCCCAAAGAAATTTTCTAACTTCTTTGAAAAAGAACTTGTAGGGAGTAATCACCAGCCCAAGGATTAGGACATCCTAAAGAATAGGGGGGAAAAAAGAGAATTACATCCCTTCTAGAGAAATCTATAAAACAGTGCTCAGAAACCATGCAGATACAGAAAGGAATTTATTCCCTATAAATTATATATACGTAGGCTCAATTCTACAGATCCGTATTATGCTCATTTCAGCTGGCCTCTATTCCTTTCATCCCGATCCGGTTTTATTGCAGTGTTACCTTCGGGAATTCATCCCGCTTTTGCAATATAAAACACATCTCTGGGAGTACCGAGTTCTCCCCGCTCAGACGGCCCCTGTCGTTACCCCTGGATCTGAGTGGTTTTCCTGGTACGCCGCTATCACCCCTTTTTCTTCAGACTCCCTCTGACTTCAGCGTAACTCCGCCGGCACGCGCCAGATGAAGACTGGCTTGGTGAAAGTTGCGTTGCGTCAGGATAATTTACCTGATTTCGTCCAACCGTACGTTTCATAGCCATCACCACCGCGTTTCTCCTCAAGGGGACTCTCACCCACCTTCTCCAGGGGGAAAACTCAGGAGGACCTTGGGGGTGACATGACAAGTAAGGCGGTAAAAAGGATTCCAGTTTTTTTGGTCTGTCTTCCCAGATGTCTGTTACAGCAGTTTCCTAACAGCCAGATCAAACCTCAGCTAAGCGGGATGGGAAATTCAGCAGTCCAAAGGGTAATTCCTAGGGAGAAATGTGCCAGTCTGGAAAACGCCATTTTTCACATCATCTTCCCCTCTTACACCTCTTTTCGTGCATTGTTGGGCTTTGCCGGAGCAAGAGCGGGCTATTATGGGGTTTGCGTGGCAGCCAGGGAGGCAACGCATACACCCCGGGCTCAGGGACGGCGCGAACTCCCGGCGCAGGACGACAGCAACTGCTGCGACGCAGCGCGGCACGCCAGCCAGACGATGAGATGTAAGGTCGGGAGGATTCAAGCTGAAATACTTCAGTTTGAGTTTCCTAGCAGCAAATCAAGACGCGCCGGCGGGAGTCACCTCCCTAAATTAATGAGGCACAAACTGCAGAATTGAAAAGCGATTCCCCCATTTTGGCCCGTGTTTAGAGGAGGAATGAAACAAATTCTCAATACGTCTTAGATAGCTCATAAGGAAAACCCTAGAGAAGAAAAAGTCCTCTTACTGATTTCAGCGATGCTACAGCTCCTCAGATTGCCCATGCAGGAGCACTGGTGGGGAGAGCAGAGGGAAAGCAGTTCCCAGAGGGGAGGGCTCAGTTAATTTTGCTTTTCGTTTCACTCTGCTAAAGGAATCTCATTCCGACTAATTTGTAGTTATCAAAGCTGGAAATAATATAGGAGAAATTGTAATAATAATTATTATTACTACTTTGAAAAAGAGCTAATTCCAGCAGAAAAGTGTCTTTGATGAACTAAAAACTGTTCTTGCACTCATCAAATATTTCTATCCAAAGTGTGCGTGGGGGGAATAGTCCTAAAATTATGATGTTTCAAAGAAACATCTAGGCCTCCTTGGACGTGCTTACTGATTTTGATGAAAACTGGGGGGGGGAAATGTAAGCAAAGGGAGGCCAGAGAAGTTCCTGGACCTCTGCTCAGTAAAGCAATAACCATCGCGCGCTGAGGACAATCTGGTCCTGTGCCATGCACCGGCCTCCCCCCATGGCAGCCTGCCCACATGGGATGGGATGGGATGGGACGGGACGGGACGGGACGGGATAGAATATTTCGGTTGGAAGGAACCTACAACGATCATCTAGTCCAACTGCCTGACCACCTCAGGGCAAATACAAACTGAAAAGAAAGGACACTGAAGAAAATTCAAAATTGTAGGGGCGGGGGGGGAAAAGGTGGTCGTTCCTGATAAGAGGTCACCAAAGGTAAGGACCGCATGGAGTTGGTGGGACATAACTGGGGGATCCTACCCCTAGGGAAGGGGAAAGAGGCCCATACAGACACCTCCTCCTCCTCCTTCAGCTCATCAGACATGCTGCCACGCCATGGGGAGGGGGCGTATGTGTACGGGAGCCCTATGATGAAGCATGGCCCTAAGCATGATGGGGTGAAGCAGGAAATAATGGGAAAAGGGAAGATGGTGGGAAAAGGCGGGAAAAGGGAAGATGCTAAGAGCCTCCGGTGTGGAGAGGACAGAAGTCTGTGGACATAAGGAAGATAAGGCAGCAGCGTGGAGGAAGGGGTGGGAGGATGCCGGGGGGGTCAGCGGCTGGCATGCATGGAGGTAGGTGGGGAGAGCAAGTCTTTGGGCTCAGCATGCTGGGAAAATTCATGCCTTTAATTAGAGTATTCAGCAAGAAATTGAGACCAGCCTTTTTACCTTGGCATCTCTGCCAGGCCACTCCTCAACCTTGTCCGTACCTGGGTGTCTCTCTGCAAAGCGCCGTAACGCAGGGGCCCAAAGGTGTTGCTCTCACACCTTCCCTTGGATTTTGCAGTGGGTAAACAGAGCTGTCAGACACCAGGACTCTATTCACACTAAATATTAAGTGTGAATATTAAGTGCCCCAGACTTCCCACGCGCTGGCTGGGAAAAATAGTGCCAGTGTTAAATCGTTTGGCGCCGCCTCTGAGGGCTGCATTTGAGGCTCCGGCAAAAAAATAACCCAGCCCTTGACACTGGCAAAACTTGCCTGTTTTCAGGGAAGATTTAAACACAACCTCAGCTGCCTGAGGTACACAAGCCGTTCTCAGGGCAAAGGCTGAGTAAACCTGAAAAAAGTCAGGGTTTCAGGCAACAATGCTGTGAAACTCAGCACCCGGGCCATCAGCTGCAGCTAGTCAAAACTTTCAATTCAAGACGTTTTTAAACCAGACTCATTTGACCCAATGGAAATGCTCACCTTTAGGATATTCAGAGGGTTTTCTATCAAAGGACAAATCTTTCATGACCTTGACAGCTGAAAAATTATTTCATTCATGCCCACCAATCAAAGGAAAAACTCAGTAAAACACATTTCCTTAGACGGTGCAGCTAATTCTCTTCTATTTCAATTGCCAAAGGACTGCTTGAAATATTTAACTTGTCAGCTGCCAAAACCCGGGAATATTTGGTCTCCAGCGTTTAGACAAAACTCAGTTAATTTTATTTACAAGTGATCAACTTTTTTCCCCCCAGAAATTGTCTTCATCTCATCTATTCTGAATTGAGTGGGGGTGACTGCATCTGCTGGAGACTGCAAAGGCTTTAATATTTATTATTTGCAGAGGCCAGCAGCTAGCACGGAGCAGATCCTTCCCACGCACCCTGGGACACCCAAGTAGACAGAAACGTATGTGCAACGTGCCAGCGTTCGTGGCAAAAAGCTGGATAAAAGCGGCTCTTTTAGGTGAATGGCATTGATGGGACATCAGCCACGGCCACGTGCTCAGGGAGGTTGTGTCCAAGAAAACGGGAGCCAGGACCCCCTCAGTGCCAGTGCTTGGAAACCTGGGTAGGATGGCTGAACGGATGAGGATGGTTTGCTGATTTCCGGTGCAAAGATGAAACTACTGACCCCTGCTGCTGTCTGGCCCAAATAAAATCAAATTATCAACACCACGTGAAACGCCACCAGAGCGTAAGAAGTAGGGGCAAGCATTTGCAGCGCTGACTCGGTGTTGAGAGACCCGGGATCAAGCCCACAGATCAAACCAAGCAAAGGATAGAGCAGAGTTTACCCCCACAGATCACAGAAGGCGCCCCACGTGTTCAGCTCCAAGGAGGTCTTTTGTCCTATTCGAGCAGAAGAGCTTGAAAAATCTTTCTGAATTCCCATGACTGTTTCGGCTCTGGTGAAAAAGCAAGCTTGCAATCTCCACCCTGGGCCCCTTCAGCAAAGCATGCCCATGCTCTTACCCCCCAGGTCCTTCGGAGTCAGCAGGAGCCTTCACCTGCCTAAGGACAGGACCACCTTGGGCTGATGGAGACCATCAAGGCCAGACTGCTCACCATGGAGGCTCCGGGGGAGGTCTGCTGTAAAAACGCAGACGATGACTCCTTGCCTCCTCCAAACCAGCTCTGCAATGGCCAGCCAGCCCCGCTGCTTTTACTTCGGCTGAGCCAGCTTTCTAAAATTTGGCCACGCGAGCATCTTGTCTTGACAGCAAGACCCTCGCCTGCATCCAAAGCTGCCCTGCTCTTTCGCTCCCGTCTTCTCCTCCGGCAGAAGGAAGGGGTTCAGCCGAAGCAGCTGCTGTTTGGCCGACGTGAGCTGGTTCCCGGGGAGGGGAGCGACTCGGAGCTCGCCCGAGCTCCCCGCGCCGAGCTCGCAGAGGAATGTGGTCCAAAGCCAAAGAGTTGTCAGGCTCTCTCCCACTGCAGGTTTGCCAGGAGGTCTATAAAAATGTCATTGTCTCTCAGCTGCTGGTGATTATATTCCCCTTTACTATGGCTGCTGGTAATATGTATGTGTATATATAAGGGGGAATATCATTTCTGCACAGCGCTGGCCTCCCCCTGGCCTTTTTCAAACAATAATAGACTAAATATAAAGAGACAGAAGCCGTTACTTGGCTCTTTAACCGGTGCCAAGGAAAATGAATAATTAAGAGCGCATTACTTGCAATGAATTTGTACTGATGCTTTTAAGTTAGGACCCACTGAGATCCTTTTTAAAATACATCATTCCCCCTGCATCTTTCATACAGAGTTCATATTCCAACCTAATACTTCACAGCAGCTACTGTTTAGACCTGAGTTAAGAGAAAGGCAGGCTTTAGGTTTCCATTACACGCCAGAAAAGAGCTTGGGCGTAAAGGAACGAGGCAGTTAATCTGTTTTGTCTGTATTTTACCTGCCTGCGATTTCACCTCTCATCAGCCACAAAAGATCGCTTTGGGATCTTCAGGGCAAGTCGCCAGAAACGCGGTCCCAAAGAGGGAAAGAGCAGAAGCCCTCACTACCAGAGCTCACTTACATTGACGCTGCTCCCAAATACAAAGGTGCGGGGGAGCGGCTGGTCCCAGGGGAGCACACAGAGACTATAAGCTCAACTGATGTATTATTTTTCTTTTTTTTGGGGGGGAGCATCTCGGTGTGAATTCAGCAGATACCCAGTTCAGTGAGGTTTATCTAAAGAATGGGTACATCGCTCTCCTCTCCTCCAGCAAACCTGCCCAGGAGCAGCCTGGCCACCGAGGGAGACTGTCCCCGTGCCTTTTCCGTTGTAAGACCGAGATGGCGACACGCCAGCCCAGCAGCCTGGAAAAGGGTTTGATGGCCGGGGAACCCCAGGAGACCTTGTTTAGCGGACGGTCGAAGTCTTTGGGGCCACCCATTTGGAACCAGCGCAGAATTAATTTCTCAAGGGGAGAAATTGGTTCTATGTATTAAGGAGAAAAAAAAAACAAAACAACACAAACCAAACCACCCTCTGCCACCTTCCACTAATTGCACGGCCAGATGAGGGTTTGGTAGGCAGCTGTCCGGTGTGGGAAGCTTTGTGATGTGAAACAGAGATGACAGCGAAGGACCAAACAGCGAGAGGTTTAGGATGCTCTATTTACTGAGCTTATTCAAGAAAAAAACAGAGAAGCGACTGGATCACAAAACCTCCAGAGAAGGCTCTGAAACCAAGAGGCAAAGATGCAGCAAGGTTTAGTGGCTGTCAACCAAAAGTTAAACAAAACTGCCCAGAAATAAATGCAAATTTGGAAACCTTTGCTGTCTCTACACATGTGTTCAGTCCCGCATGAGCGCCTTAACACAGAAATAATTTGTGGGCATCGGGGACCTGAATTATGCAGGACGTCAGGCTGGGTCATCCCTGGGGTCCGTTCTGGCCTTGCACGGCGCGTTTTCGCAAAAGGCACCTGATTTGGTTTATTCCAAATGTGAGAACCCAGCTTTAAGATCTCCGATCAGTGACAAAAAACACAAAGCAAATAGGTAGAAGTTAGCGGCAATGTAAAGCCATGGCCCACACCTCCGTTTGATTGACTACTCGGTGTTAACGAGGCGCCAGGAAGAATTTCTGACCGCATTGAAAGGAAGAGGCTTTCAGCTGGCTGCACGCCTCCCCAAACTCGCGGGTTTGCCCAGGCCATTGGAGGTATGGGGAAAAGACTGTAGGAAGTGGAAATAGGACAGAAAAGTCCCTTTTTCACGGTCAGTTCGGCAGCAGCCGGGCGTGATTGGTGCACTGTGGTGCAGTTGTAAACGTCTCACTGCCATTATTTGCGGGTCCTACGTGGTATTTCTCTGGGTGACTGCCTTGCAACGCCCTGAGAAGGTACATGTAAAGTTACAGTGGATTTGTACTGACAGTCCGCAAGATGTGGGATAATACATTTTCACGGGATCCAAAAATCCTTCCAAAGCTTTCCCTTTGAAGTTGGCCACAAGGCTAATGAAGAGACCACTCAGCTACTGGGGTTTGTCCTTTCAAGCGCGTGGTGACTTAGCTTACGTAAATGAGAGCGAAAATACGAATTACAGCGGCCCTTCCAGCACGGCAATAAAATCGTTCCAAATTACATTTGTTTTCATTTGAAGAAACATTTGTGGAGCACCGTAGGCGACCACCGGAGATCTCCCACTCACAGCTGCTTTTTGGCAGCTCCGTCAGAGCAGCCAGCAAGCCCGTACGTTTAATGGATGTATGAGTCCAGCAGGTCTCATGAATCAAAGGCTTCTCATGAATCAGTCTCTTGCTGGAAAACACAAAGTTCATTAAGCCCCCAGATGCTTCGTCTAAAACATCTCCCCCTTTGAAAGAGTTCTCATTGAGGTTTCTTTCCTTCCATTCAGCTCCATCCTTCTTTCATCTCCGCTCAGCCCTGGGAAGCGCCTGAACCATAGGGATGCTTCCCAGGCCGTTGAGCGGGTAGGTCTAATCTAAATCACTATTATTCTTCTCCATCATCCCAAGGAGAACCTGTCGCGCAAAAGGCTGGACAAACAGGGGTGTCCCGCTCACATGGAGCACTGCTAAGAGCAGGGGACTGAAAGGGACACACCTGGGTTTCATACTAGCTTCCTGCTGTTCAAAAAATGTTGATCTCCCTGTAGCTCAGTTTTCCCTGATGAAAAGAAAGTTGAAAACAGGGAAAACTTCAGCCAAATCCTCCTGCAGCCTAAACTGCACTGAAGAACTTTGCTTTTCAGGTCCCACAAACATCTGAGGTATCGTCTGTGCCCGGGAGGGATGTGGAGACTGGCTCTACCTCCCAAGAAAGAGAAGAATTAACCCTCCTCTCCTCCCCGAGCCAGGCAATCTTGTGGATCTCGACCTCCCCCCAGCATCAGCAGATTAGCAGAACTCGGGGAAAGCAAAGCCTTTGCTGCTCAGAGAGCCCCAAATCTACCAAGGGGGAAGCATGCCCAGGGTGTAAACACCGCACCGCTGAGCTCCAACAGTTGCAAATTTACATTTATTTCCCCCCCCCCCCCCCCCCCCCCCCCAAAAGCAACTTCACAACAAATAAGGTCTTAAACTGAAATTGCTCTTTAGAGAAAGGAATTTCCACCGGGCGAGTTCGACACACAGGAGCAGTGTTTGCAGGCACGCGATGGCTCTGATCCCGGAGGCGTTAACCACACCACCCGTACCCAGGCAATTTTAAATTTCTGCTTGAATATTCCTACAAGTGCCACTCCTGCGTTGATTTAACACCACGGCTGTGGTGTCTAATAGCTCTCCGGTGATTAATAACAGCCATTTGTTCAAAGCTAACAGCCCCAGTGTGACAGTAACGGATAAATTAGCAACATTAAAAATATGCTAAAGAAAACATTTATGTACTGGATCAGTGTAGTATGTGATAGTAACACACATCAGTTGTGCCAATAACAAGCTATTAATGATGAGTGCTATATGTTTAAGCAATTTTTGCCCGGTTCCCCTGTAATCGTCCTGACGTTGTTCATGTTTCGCTTGATGAGCTGGGCCAGTTCTTATGGACATTAATGTTTTTTATGTGCTCAGGCATGAATATTGCAAGCAGATGGTGGGAGGAGCAAGGAGAAGGTATGGCATTGCATCCCCACCAGTTCCGTTTGTCGCGGAGGAGCCAACGTGCCAAGCAATATTTGGGCATAAATTACAAGGCTGTTTACCAAATTACATCCCCAGCATTAGATGTCACGCAAAACATTTTGATAATGCAAATTATAGCTCTTCTGTTCAACAGATCCCGAGATGCTACACTTGCCTACCAGAAATCACTGCAACACACTGCCGTCCCCGGCGATGACCGGCAGCCGGCTGAGGGGAGCCAAGCCCACACCCCACATCCCAGCCCTATGCCCAGTCATATTCCAGCTCAGAGAACAGCTATTTATCCTAAATTTTAATGGAAGCCTGAAGCTGGCCCCAGCCATGTCCTCAGGGCAGGCTGAGAAGGGCAGTCTGACACATCACCACTTGGTCACTTGGAGCCTGAAGAAATAATCCCAAGGCCCCATAGCACCCATCGTATAAAGAAACTGCCAACCCAGCTGGGTGCACCCTTGCGTTTTGCTCTTATTATCCGCTCACGGCCCGAAAAGAAAACATAGAATCATAGGGTTGGCAGGGCCCTCTGGAGATCACCCAGTCCAACCCCCTGCCAGAGCAGGGTCACCCACAGCAGGTGGCACAGGAACGCCTCCAGGCGGGTTTGGGATGTCTCCAGAGACGGAGACTCCCCCACCTCTCGGGGCAGCCTGGGCCAGGGCTCTGCCACCCTCACAGCAAAGAAGTTCCTCCTCGTGTTTAGGTGGAACTCCCTATGCTCATCAGACTACCATGTTTTCTTCAGCTGTTGAGGCAAGAAAGGAAAGTCCTTTTACTGAAATTACACATCCCAGTACCAAGCCCCTGTAGAAATTTGCGTATTATTAGGATGGATTGGCATTTATTTCTTTTGTTTCCACCGGCGATATTCAGATGCATGCCGTGAGACAGCACAATCTACAGTTTCCCCTGGCCATATAATTCACAGTGTGCAATAGACGCTGCCAGTTGCCTCGGTTTTGGTGCAAACAAAACCGAGTGCTGTTCGGGTGGCAATATTCCTGAGCAAATCTTGCCAGGCAAGCAGAAACCCTGAAATTTAGGACTAACCTTGAAAGCAGCCCAAACCCTGTCCTCGAATCTGTACACACAGGCTCCAACCACGCGAGCGGCGTCTGCCCGTGTAGGCGGAGAGCAAAATCTACCTGTAACGCGCAATTCTGCCGGGCATCCCAGGAGACGTGTCTCCAAACGGCCCCAAGAACAGGACGGCGCTGTCAGCGCCCACGCGGGCGCGGGGGGTTGGACGCGGGGGCCGTGCTGACGGATACGCCGTCTCATTGTTTCCAGCAAGGTGTTTTACAGAGTTCAGCCTCCGCTCGACAGGCCCGACTGCAAGCGAGATGCCCGGGAACTATTTATCTCTCTTGTCAAATGGGAATGGACCGGTACGATCGCGCTGGTTTCATTTCCTCTAAACACACCTTCCAAGTTATGTCTTGCTTTTAGGTGTTTGTTTAAACACTCCCATTTTCCATTTTGAAATTATTGGGGGGAAAAAAAAAACCAAACCCAAACCATTTTCAACCATAAGCTTCCCATTTAGCTGCTAATTCATTCCTTACCTTAAAAAAAAAAAAAAAAAGTGAAAAATTTCCAGCTACCTTCTAACCTGGGATGTTCTCCTCCTTGGGTGCCTGGGGGCTTTTGTAAGGGAAGGATTCGGCTCGGGCTGGGGAGGAGCACAGCCTGCAGCCCATCCTCATCACCGCTGTCAAACGGAGCCACCTGCTCCCCGCACACCCGCCGTGAAGCCCCACCAACCCGGCCGAGAGTGAGCTCATGGGACAACCATCCCCTTGCGAGCATGACCTCACGGCTTAACGGCTCCTTGGCTCCAGCATGTGGGAAAATGTGAGCATTCCCTCTGCTCCCGATTTTTAAAGTCACAGCTCTCAGTCTTCCCCAGGAGCCAAACCCACCCCTGATGGCTACCAAGGAAGTAGCATGGTTTGGTGAACAGAGAGGCAAAGACCTTCACCTGGGTTTGTTGTGATTTATAGCAAGGAGCTTCCTAACCCAAGCCCTAATTTTCCCAGCTGGTTGCAATAGAAGCTTCTCCACAAAGACTTTGCAGCCTTGCGCCGCGTAATGCCTCAATACTGTCGTTTACAGATGCGACTGGTTGTCATTGCCTGTTCCAAGGCTACTTCTGCAGAGACGTGGAGATGTCACCTGGAACTCCCTCTTGAGTTACACAACATAAAACCTGGGACCTGCTGCCCCATGAAGACCAGCCTGCAGCCCTGGGGCAGCAGAGGAATATCGACGAGTCACCTCGGGGTCGACGCTCGCATCCTTTTTATAAACTCTCTCATGCAAGCAGGAGAATCATATTTGAGAAGAGCTGATTTGAGGAAGAAAAGGTAAGGAAATGCATTTACCTAAGGAAAGAGCCTGGGAACAACAAACCAAACAGTGGCTGAGTAAACGAACACTTACAAATTACTGCGCTATACAGTATTAGTCTTGCAAACATGGTTGGACAGTTTTTCTTCTCGGTTATGTGACTCCAAGTCTCTTCGAAACCAGCGGTTCTGCAGCTTTGTTTCCCATCTAGGTTTCTGCCCAGATGCAGTCGGGCATGTCGAGACTTTGCCGTGTGCCGATAGCTCCCCATCTACCCAGCAAAGGCCCTGCGGTTCCCCCCCAGCGCTGCAAGGGGATGCCCTGTGATTCCGCACCTCTGTTTGCTGTCATGCAAAGTGGCCTTCTGCTCCCGTGTTTCACCCCACCCCAGGCTGTTTGCATGCGGTAGAAATGTGTCGAGCTTTTTTTTGTGTGTGTGTGTGTGTGAAAGATACCTCCTTGGCAACGCATCCCCGCAAGTCCTGAGCTGCAGGGAACTTTCTGCCACCGCTCGCGGAAAACGGATCAGTGCGGGGCACACGTTAGGTGTTGGCTGAGGCCGCTTGTTTGCTGCGGCGGATCTGTGGGAAGGGCAGCTATGATCAAAAGGATTTGGAGGGGGTATAGCGGCAGTCACAGAACCTTCTCCAGATTTAACGGACACGAGGAACTGCATTGAAACTTGGCGGTTTGGTTTTGCTTTGAAGGCATGAGTTATGGCTTGTTCCCAAACAGGCAGGGGCAGATGTATCTCTAGATGCAGATGGTGCCTGAACTCAACCCTGAATAACTCGTTCCTGTTGCTGACCATGGCTTTGGCTGACCAAGGTTGGGAAGGGAAGGGCCAGCAGTCCCCGGAGGCCACTGCTGTGCAAGCGAGACGGGCACTGACTCTGATGGCAGATGTCTACCTGGCTCTCACAAGCCTGGTCCTGCTGTGCCTTTATTTCGTCTCTGCTATCAACCCAGCCAGAAGCCGTGGCCAGCTGCACTGCTGCTCAGAAGAGAATTACAGATTTCATTCATTCTAGCCAAATCTCAACCTGGCTAAGAAAACACAGAGCGATGCAGATTGGGCCTATCAATCACTTGGATTGGCCTTCACATTTCTTGCAGGCAGCAAAAGCCGTAATAAATATCGACTGCTGGAGATTTCCGACGTTGTTGGAGAAGCTTTCCAGGTTGCTGGTGGAGCAGAAGTTAACCAGAACCCAGTGCAGATGCTGGAGCCCCAAGGCTGAGGAATGGAGAGGACCACAGGGAACTGAGCCACAGCCAAGCATGCAGAAACCACCCAGAGACTCGTGGTGTGCAGGAAGGGGGAGGAAAGCGAATAGCTCCAAAGGCTGGAAAAATCAGCCCAGGGAATTGGACGGTGGCATTGGAGGACAATAAAACCCCAAATGTGCTGTTCAGACTCAAGTTAACTCTTCATTGCAAAGGAGATGGAGTCAAACTTCTCCTGCCTTCAAGAGGTGTCTGTCCTTTAAGCCTGAGCCCCTGACCAGTGAATTTAAGCTCCTGTGAATAGCAAATTTTCGTCACCCTAGAAGCAGCTCACTGGACGCAAGCACAGACTCCAAGCACATCTCCGTACACCTGGCCAGAATGGATTTTATGCCAAAGCGGCTCAAGCTGAAGCACGTTGGCTAAGAAACAAGGGAGACCTAAGGTACACCTGTAGAGTTGCCAAAGCTTGAACACGTGCACGGGCAAGAGCTGTGCCCGGACAACCAGGGCTGGAGCAGCTTCTGCTGGGCAGCCCCTTGCCACCCCCAGCAGCCCCATCTGTCTCCTCTGGGTTTTTCACAGGTGGGCGTTGTAACGCGGCTGATCAGCAAGTGCCCAGGTATTTCCCGCAGCATTATTAGACAGGAAATCTGCCTATGTTAGCGGTGCAAGCTCACGTTGCAGCCCTTTGCCCTGACGGTGTGAACATCGCACGTTCCCTCTCTCTTCCCATCGCTAGCTCCGCTCCGTATGGGAGTCCGTGCAAGACGCTTATTCTTTTCTGGCTTGTTTCAGACCAAGGCTCATTTGCAAGAGCCCAACTGTCATCACATTTATTTTTCTTCCTCGTGCTTTTCTTGGCCCGGCGTGCTGGGCAGTGATGGTATGTGGACCCAGGGGACCCCAGATGTGTTATGGAATGACGCAGAAGCATCGATATTTTCACTTTGAACGGATGGGGTTTTCTGCTGATCGCCAGCTCGTTGCAGTCAAGGTTGTTTAAGGGCTTGGGCAAGAAGAAAAACGCTGGTGGAAACAAAGGAGGGAAGAAACGCTTGACTGCAATGGGCTGGGGGAGATGACTTGGTTTTAACAGGGCTGATTACGATGCAGAAATGGAGTTGCTGAAAACCGGCTCCCCCGACTTCACTGCTGATAAATCTCTGCACTTCACTACGAATGACTCAGGCAGAAAATCTGACAGAGGCACGTTCCTTACCGCTTGATTTTTAAAGGCATTGTTTCTACCAAGTGCGCTCTGAAGGCTCTGAGAAGATGGGGCCCGATCCTGCCAAAACAGATCCCCGTGCCGAGCGGTGAGCCTGCGACTGCTCCCACGGGGGACGCAGGTGGGTGTTTTCTGGTACAGAGCCAGAGGAGGTATATTAAAGTGAAAAGCAGAGGCAGGCGGGCAGCTCGGGGGCGGATCTGGAGCCCAGGTAGCCCAGTGGTGCGAAGACCGACGGCAGCAGCTGCTCAAACTTTATAAAGGAGATAAAAATCATTCCCTCTCACAGTATTGATGGATTGACCGGAATAAAAGCAGAGTAAGCAAGTCCTGAAAAACCCTCAGGGTTACCGTCACGCTAACCACCTTGTTTACGAGGAGCCCAGTTTGGTTCAGCTGAGGTGAGGCACAGCCGTGCCAGGTCCTGTGCAGACACACCGAGACCCGTCCTGCCCCAGCTGGTCTGCGCCATCCAGACGGAAAGAAGGTGGGAGAGGAGCACCCTTACCCTCCCAGGCGAGGCAAAGAATTTCCCATGCCTCGATTTCCCGTTTAGAAAATGAGGATAGCAGTACCCACCGATTTCTAGCAGACGCCCGAAAGCTCTGTGTCAGAGTCAACGTGTTTTTATAGCGCAACGTTGGCATGTGCTGGTTCAAACTGCAGGGGGAAAAAAGCTATGCCATAATTAATTAAAGCAAAACCTTGTGATCACGTATAGCTTCGCTATAGCTATATATGGTATAGGCATTCTCTCTTGAAAGAGGAATTGATGCTCATGAAATACAGCCCTGCTGATCTTCCCAGGAGCTCTCAACTGCCCAGGGGACCTTAGAGTGAGCCGAGTGACGCTTTCCACCTCCAGCACCCCCAGGAATTTTAAACCAAGCACCCTCGGTGTGACTTCTTTTGATTTACTTATTACAGAAGTCTTTTTCAAAACCTCCTGAGCGTCTTGTTTTCATGCGTTCTGTGACACCGGGGAAGAGAAATTGGGGCTGTGCAGCCTACTGCCGCTGCAGTTCCAGGACACGTTAACGCCAAAGGTGGGAAAGCGTTCCGAAGTAGTAATGGTCGTTAAATAAAAAGGAGAGAAATTCAAGCCAGAAAATGGAGAAACAGAAGTCTACCAAAAACATCATTAATAAAGGAGAACAAATACACCGAACAGACTCTTTCAAATTCATGGAAAACCACAGACACTGCGGGGCACTTTGCCTGCTCGCAATAAATGGGAGGTGTCATGAATTGCTGCGTGCCGTCAAGGGGAGCAGGGCAGCATGAAACCACCGGAGCACGCTGAAAGGAGGCTTATGCCCAGAGCCAGGTGCTTTTTGACAAATGTTTATAATTCCTCATTCATCGCGAAACTTTGCCATTTCTCCCTGCGCTGGCGGACTTGGACTTCTATGGGAATGGAGCAAACTTCGACCGCTTCACAGATGGTCTCTGAAAGAAGCTTCCCCTGCCCAGTCAGGGGCTTAAAAAAAAAATAAAATTCAAAAATTCAAATAAGAAATAAATACAAGGTTCTTGTTGAGAACAAAAAGGTGTTTTCAGCTCCTGCTTGTAGACGGGAGACCGGCAGTCCTGTGAACAGCAGAGTGAACTTATTCTGTTTTCCTACGGATGCCTGTCTCCCCCTCGACTGATTTTGTAACTGAATTAGGCTGAGATTTCTGTCATCTCTGCCCATGCCTATAAAATTCCTCTCTTGTTCCTTTTACACCTCCCCTCGCGGGAGAAGTTGGCTATGTCAGCTGCCGCGCTCGGCTGCGGGAGTCGGGCCAAAGCGATTAGAGCAAACTTGAGGCCGTCCAAATCTCATCAGGGTTTGGGGTTTTCCCCCCCCTCTTCTCCCCGTCAGCCAATTTCCCATAGCGGCACACAAATTTGTTATTTAGATATTTACCTTCCTGCCAAATTCAGTTGAAATCAGGCAGCGGGTTCGAGCATGAGAAGGGACAGAAATACACGTCCCTCCACCAACTGACTGCCCGGACACCCTTTCCCTTTGCCCAGGCAGACTCAAAACACAGTTTTCTCCTGATACAGGGATAAATTTTCGCAGGAAGGTCTCTGGTCTCACAAACAAGACCGACAGCTGTAAGCGCATCCCTCCTAGAGCTCCACGGGGTGCTCCCTTGGTTCCCAATGTCAGCAACATCTTCAAGCTCTTTATCTGCAAAGAGCGTTTCCCAGAGGAGAGACAGTTTCAAAGACCTTATTTTTTTCCCAAATGATAAGACTATAGCCTGCAGGGCAGCCAAGACACCTCACGGGCACTCGGAGCCCATCCTGCCCTGTACGTGGTGTCCAGCCCAATGCCTACAGCTAGGGAAGATTTATAGGAAGCAAGCCCAGAACATGGCCCTGCCTCTCCTGGGCAGCCCTGGGCTCCCAGTTACGCCCAGGATGGGAATTTGCTGAGCTGGAGGCTGTCTCCGAGCCTCAGTCCCTGCGTAGGAAGAACCCTAGAAACTGGGTTGCTGCCCTTGCTACAGAAAGAGGCAACCAGCTCTTATTTCACTTGCCAATGTGACCAGGGAGATGGGGATGGGAAAGACCCTCAGCAAGTTTGCCGATGACACCAAGCTGTGTGGCGCGGTTGACATGCTGGAGGGAAGGGATGCCATCCACAGGGACCTGGAGAGGCTGGAGAGGTGGGCCCATGCGAACCTCATGAAGTTCAACCAGGTCAAGTGCAAGGTCCCGCACCTGGGTCATGGCAATCCCAGGCTCGAATAAAGGCTGGGCAGAGAGTGGATGGAGAGCAGCCCTGAGGAGAAGGACTTGGGGGTGCTGTGAGGGCGGTGAGCTCCTGGCCCAGGTTGCCCAGAGAAGCTGTGGCTGCCCCATCCCTGGAGGGGTTCAAGGCCAGGTTGGACGGGGCTTGGAGCAACCTGGGCTGGTGGGAGGTGTCCCTGCCCAGGGCAGGGGGTGGCACTGGGTGATCTTTAAGGTCCCTTCCAACCCGAATCATTCTGTGAGCCTTCCCAAAGCCAGATTTATTGCCTGGTTTCAGCAAGAATCCAGACAACCTTCCCAGCCTCGCTGCTCACCTGCAGTAACTCACATTATTGAGATTTTAATTGGCAATGTATTATTTTCTCCGCAACATCATTTTGCTTAAGTCTAGCTTAATCTTCTCGACCAAAGAAATGGCAGTGGGAAAAGCAAAGCTCCCCCTTTGAACTAGTGGCTCATGTCCGGCTTACCAAAAAACATGTTGGAATCCAGTAATATTCACCATAAAACTGCAGGGAAGGAAGTGGGAAGGAACTTGGGGATACCGTTTCTCAAGCATTTTAAACGAGAGGTTCATGTCACTTCCACAAAAATAAAAGAAACCATTGACCATTTGATGGCTCCGCTTTAGAATCGATTCAGAATTAGGCTTTGAATAGTCATTTGTTATTTCTGCTCCCCACATTTTGCTTGCTGGAATGGAAACGCATAGAGAGGATTTCTGGGTTGATTTGCCGTCCCTTCACAAAGCACCTTCCGAAATCTAACAACCAGGAGGTAGCCGAGGACCACCAGACTGAACCAGCCTTTTCTCCCTTGTCCCAGCCCAGAAATGACTCAGTATAACATGTTCCTGGTAAAAAAAATAATTTAAAAAATCATCCCCCAACGCCAGTTGCTGGCGGGTGTGGGCAACTTGTTGTTTCCCAGCTCTTCATCCAAATGGCCCTTTCCGTAGTCTCAGGCTGGAACATGTCCCGAGCAGCCAGATTCTTTTTTGTGTGGCAAGAAGAAACATCATTTTTTAAATCATGCAAATGAGGAACAAGATCCGCGTATAAAATAAACAGACAACCCATTTTTCACCTATAATTGTTTCTTTGCCACATTAATAAAAATATGGTGTGTATTATGGTTAATGAATATGTAAATGAGAGATGATTAATAACTCATTTGGAGAGAAATGGGAAGATTCATTTACCTTATGTAATTTCTCCATGTTTCCCATCCTCTGTTCAATGTCCTTCCAGCTCCTGTCTCTCAATGACTGAACCGGGTCCCTCTGAAACAACAAAATAGTAGAACTGGCGTCGCCTGTATTAAACTCGAGCCCGTGCCCAAAAGCCTTTGTTTTTCATCTCTTTGAGGCCATCTATCCCCTGCATGGTGTAATTCTTCGGTCGCCCAAAATAACTTGGGCTAAACAACATCACCTGGACGTAAAGGTTTAGGATCTGCGTCCCAGCTGGATGAATAAACCCCCTCGGCAAGGTGTGCCCCCACGGGGCATGAGCATGGGCTGGGCAACGGCTTTTCACCGAAAAGCTCCTTTGATGGGTGCCTTTTTCCACCCTTTATGAGAGGTGCGTCTATGGGCGGTACCCCTTTTTTGACAATATTATGGGGTTTTTTGGTTTTAATCTGGAAGTTTTCTTTAGAAAGTGGCTGATGGTGAAACCCTTCCCTCTCTCCCTCCCTATTTTGGCACAAAGTACCTCCTGTCCGTGCTGCCTGTCCTGCACGGGCCCTTTTCAGCCTTGTTCCAGACTCTCTGGCACTGCAACCGCAACACGGACCCCACCAAAACCCTCAGCCTTTCCTCAGAGCTGGGGGTGAAATCTGTCTGAGCCCCTGGCAAGCGAATTGCTTCCCTGGAGCACCAGGTTGCATTTATTGGGCAGCTGAAAGCCCAAAGGGGTGTCTTGCTTGGGAGGGGACACCCCCTTCTGCTCATCGTCGTCTCATATGGGAGGCTCCTTGGGCTGGAGTCCACTCCCAGAGGATCTCCCACATCCTCCCAGCATCACTTCTTTACCTTTTCTTCCATAGAGGAGCGAGAGTCCATTCGCCAGCTGCTACAAGAACAAACAAGGCAACTTGGCGCGGAAATCGGGCTACCGAGTCTGCAGGAGGCGTCCCTCGTCAGGTTGGGATCAGGAACGCAGCACGGCCGTGTCTGCTCCCAGACATCGTCAAGCCGGCGAGGCTGCGCGGGGGGGAGGCCCTTGGAGTCCGTGCAATGGAAAGAATGCAAACCGCTCTTCAGGGTGGATTTTTTTAAAAAGCCAAATGCTTCTTTTCTTTCTTCTTCCTAAGTTTCCCTTGCTTTCCGGGCTACGGTTTAAAGGAAAAGCTGAACGATCAGGAAAAGTGCTGTTTGCTGCTCCGAAGAGCCCTTGCGACTTGTGACCACGAACGATGACGCACGGGAGCTCAGCAGCCCACCCGCTGCAAGAAAAGTCCATTCTCTCCGCATTTAAGCAGAGCTGTTATGAAAAGCCAATTAGTCCGCCGTCCCCCTTGAATTACTAAAATTACACCTGAGCTGTAAATTAGCCCCTAGGTTTTATCAGCCTACAAAATCCAGGGTGCCAGCGCACGTTGGGACCATTACAGCACACCCAGGGCTTGACTCTAGAGCCATCAGTGAGCAGGAATCACGCAAACCGGTGCCTCCTCCACCACGCCGGGCTGCGAGGACCAGCAAAGGCTATTTTCTTGGGCCACGATGTTGAGCTGGGATGTACGGAGGTGGTCACAGGACCATTTGCAGAGTCCTTTAGGGATGCCCAAGGTCTGCGCAGAGAAGCTGAACCTCTCTGCGCCCTTGGCACACGCTGCGAGTTCGCCATGCTCAGGTGGCATCATTTACCGACGCACAGACCGCGATGCCGTGCGGGATGGAGAAAAGAGCGGGAGGGAGAAAACAGCCCCTCCAGACTGCGGCAGAACTTTCGGCTCCGGCATTCCTGTTTATTCAATATTTGCACCATTCAGCAGCGGGTGCCGGTCACCCCGTTAACACGCGCCTTTTTTTGGTTGGAATAAAATATCCCCAGCGAAGCCCCCCCTGAACTGCTGGGTACAAACCGCTTGAGTGCGGGCGCTGGGATCGGAGGAATTTTCCTTTGGTTTTACTACGGTTTGGTGGGTTAAACTGGGCTGAAACCAGTGCTCGGCAGTGATTTTCCCCCCCCCCCCCCACCTCTACTTTTTGCTCATAACTGACAGATTCTACAGAGCGCTAAGAAGCAACCGGGCTGGTCGGGGTCTTGAGTTTCCTCCCAGCCCCTCAGACCCTGGATGTGCTGCATCTCCGAGGACTTGGCACTAATTCCTTTGAACGCTGGTCCCTGGGAGCTCAACTACAAGGACACACGCACCCTCTCGTGGCAGCAGTTTAACCTTCCAGGAGCCCAAGCTCTGCCTTTGGACAGGCTCCGGGGTCTCCTTGACGTCCCCCCAGCATGGGACAGACCTGCTGCCTCTGTCCCACCCGCCCTCCCCGCCGTCCCCAGAGCCCCGAGACCCTTTGCAAAATTAGCAAAAGCTTCCAGCGGCTGCTGGGAACAGCCCCTTTGGGCTGCACGGTCTTTTTTGGGAGTCGTTAAACTGGGTGTACTGGGAGTGCTTCATCCCTGTAGACTTCAGGGTTTGATTCCGGATCAGGCTGCGAAATCATTTTGGAAATAAACCTTGCGGTATGTAGTTGCACCTACCCCTTTCTTCCGAATCCCCGGGCAGCTGTTTCTCCCTGCAGAGCCTTCAGCCCTTTCCCAGCCTTCTCCCACTCCTCTGTATCCAACGCTGGGGGCTTATCGCAGTCCTGAAAAAAAAAAAAAATAAGAAAAAAGAGCGTTCACTTGGTCTTACAGAAACAGGTAACTCCTTGAGAACCTCAGCTTTCCAGAAACACACAAAACTCATTTTTAGCCCTCCCGGTTCTGGGAAAACACAACCCAGAAGGCGAATGTCGCTTGGAGAACTGCCTTTTTGCCTGGGCAGGGGTGATGGAGCCAGCCCTGCCTGCAGCTCCTGGGCTTGCTGCCGCGTCCCCATCTTGGGGACAGCACGACACCCCCAAGGTCACAGGGGGAAGAGAAGAGGGAGGATGCAAAACATCAGCTCCAGGGTTAATAAATAACTATATGTAAATAATAAATAAATCCCTGCAGGGCACTTGTCCTTCTGTCCCACTGCCCCTTTTACACACTCCCCTTTCGCCCCCGCGAGGGCAGGAGGAGGGACTGTCACCCCACTGGTTCTTGGGGTTTGTGCCCAACGACAATCCAAAGGGCCTGAAACAATCACGGGAGACAAGAACCGTAACTAGATGCCATGGGAAGGTTTCTCCTGAAGCTCGATTTACGGTTCTCGGGGATAGACGCAGACGCGGGCCCACACCAGGGCTTATTTACAGCTCGTGGGGGACAGCCCTGCCCACCCAGCGCCATCCATAACCTGTGAGGCTCCAAAAGCCCACGAGGTGCCCAGAAGTCGTCACCCGCTGCGAA
Organism: Chroicocephalus ridibundus; assembly: GCF_963924245.1. Taxonomy (NCBI): domain Eukaryota; kingdom Metazoa; phylum Chordata; class Aves; order Charadriiformes; family Laridae; genus Chroicocephalus; species Chroicocephalus ridibundus. Next base: position 11,706,081 of record NC_086297.1, read on the forward strand.
TTCCTGCTCCGGCACGCTGGCGAAGGAAGCACGTTATCCAAGCACAGGAAGGAAACAGGTCTTTTCTCCATCCCAATTCGGGGGGGGGTGGAAATAATTATAATAAATAGAAGGATTTCTGAACCGCAGCCTGGTTCAGCGCTGTGGCACGCGCGCTCGACCCCCGCGAGCCGTGCTCCTGCGTGATGAATCTTCCGGAGAGACATTTTTAATTGGAGCGGGCGGGATCCCCCGCGTGTAATTCCTTGCACCCTGTTGAGCCGCGCAACCTGCAGCGTCGCACACCGAACCCCGACGTTGCCCGATTGCCGGGGTGAGCCCGGGCAGACAGAAACTCGGGCGGCACTCGCCAACAAAATGGGCGTTTGGCTGGAGACGCGTCACTGGAAATCGACATTTTAGCAGGAAAATGAAGAGAAAAAACTACAATTAATCATTTGTTCCAATTTCTCACTAAAAGCAAGAATTTTCCTTAAAGTAAACGTTGGTTACAGAAAAGCAGCTGTTTGTTTTGTTTTCTGTAACCAAAACCAGAAGACCGCTCCTGAAAAAGTTTTTGAAAGCCAGCTGCTTTGGTCAGTAAAGCAAAAACAAAAGGAAACTGTTGCGACGACTGAAATAAATGTGTTTTGTTTTTTGGTTTTTTTTTTTACTCTGAACTTCCAAGAATCTAAAGAAAAAGCGTGATTCAATTGGTTGTAGCCGGCATTCAAGCCTCCTGACAGTGCTGCAGAGGATGAGTATTCGCCGCCTGCAGCATCACAGACCTCCGCAGCCCTTTCCTGCTCCGGGCTTTCAGCAGGACGGGGGAACTGCTCTCCATTAGCAAAAAAAAAAATAAATTTGCCGTGCCCAGGCTCTCGAGGAGCAAGCCCAGACGGGGACAGTAATTGTCTTGTGCAGGTTACCGGACCTGGAGCCCTTCCAGGCAGCCACCCAGCGCCACGTGCACGGAGAGGCCCCGCGCTGCTGCTGGGTGCGGGAGGGACCTTTGGAGCTCCAAGTCTAGAGAACAAGCCCTGGGAGAAGCGGCTGAGGGAGCTGGGGGTGTTCAGCCTGGAGAAGAGGAGGCTGAGGGGAGACCTTCTCGCTCTCTGCAGCTCCCTGAAAGGAGGGGGTAGCCGGGGGGTCAGTCTCTTCTCCCAAGGAACAGGGGATGGGACAAGAGGAAACGGCCTCAAGTTGCGCCAGGGGAGGTTTAGATTGGAAATTGGGAAAAACGTCTTCACCGAAAGGGTTGTCAAGCATTGGAAGAGGCTGCCCAGGGCCGTGGAGTCGCCATCCCTGGAGGGATTGAAAAGCCGGGCAGACGTGGCGCTGGTTTAGCACCCCGGGTTAGTGGTGGTTTTGGTAGTGTTAGGTTAATAGTTGGACTTGAGGATCTTAAAGATCCCTTCCAACCCAGACCATTCTATGATAAGTCTGGGCACACCCACTGGCGACACGCTGCGGAAGGGGCTGCGCAATAGCCGTTTGCCATCACTTTGCATTATTTTTTTTCTGCTGCCTGGCCCAGTGTTTTCATCTCCCCCACCTCAAACATGGCTCTGTCCTTCCAAGGCTGATGGAGTTAAGCAGATCACTCTGATGATAGACTTCTCTCTGGCTTACTCGGAACATTTCAGCCACTAGGAACAGGAAAAAAAAGTAAAATAAAGACGTCTCTCTGGATCTCAGGTTATTTATTGATTTTTCAATTTGGACAAACAAAGCGTCAGTCAAAACCCAGCCTCTTCCTCATTAATGCACCTTTGGTGAATCCAGTTCTCTAGCAATCAATTAACACATAAATAATTAAAACAACATTTTAGAATAAAATGTTCTGTCCATAAGAAGGCTTGTGATGTATGAATTACGGGGCATTAATTTATACCTAGTTTCCTTAATGGAGCTCGACCTTCGGCCTCATGTCTCGCAACAGTGAAGTGTGAATTAATCCACCGTATTTCATGCGCTGTCAACTCATGCCATCTAAACGGAGCGCAGCCCCCCCTGAAAGGTCACCCAAATCTGTGGGGAGAGCAGATGCGGATGGCGTCAGCTTTACTGCAGCCCTTGGAAGGGTTCAGGGCGCACTGCATGGAGCACCCCAGGGCTCCGGTGGCACCAGGCAAAGCCTGGGACCACCTCCCCTGCGCAGCCCCAGGCTTTATTTAACCCAACACCAGAGCATACGGGCTTGGGACCCCCTCGCAGGGGATCCATTATCCCTCTTATTGCCTAGGCAGGAGCTTGCCTGATGCCTTAGCCTGGCCTCTCGAAGCCCTGCAGGACCCAGGCATGGGCTGCTCCTCAGAGGTCTCCCAGCCCAGCCCCACCACCCTGGGCTTCGCATCCCTCGAGGGACACGGGAGCAGCAGCACCCCCTGAGCTGGGTCCATGGCCATCACGTGAGGAGTGGAGGTCCAGAGCTCAGACCTCCGATCCCTAAGAAAGCCCCCAGTCTTGGAGGACGCTGGCCCCATGGTCCTCCCTGGGCAGCGTCAGCACAGGGATGTCTCACACACGGCCACGGCCTTCATCAGAGGGATGCTTCAAAGGAAAGGATGCAAATTCTATTACCCATCCCTCAAGGTTTCCTCCGTTAAAAATCAAATCTGGGCTGGGAACGTGTCTGTGCTCCTACGCTTTGAGATGAGCTTTAATTAAGAGGTAAAATTATTAAAGCTGCAAGTTATTATAGCCTCAGGACCCTGGCCCAGTGATATGAAGCAGATGGTCCGGGGGCAAGCGAAAGCCCTTTAATAAAGAAGCGTTTGCAATTCATGAGCATTAATTATGTCCACTTCTCTCATTTTAAAATGTTATGCTTGTCAGCCCTGGTATTGTGTGGAAAGCAAGCATGATGAATTAGGCAAACCCCTTCTGGTTCAGGACATATTCTTTGTGTGACGAAAATTAAAAGTATTATCTCCCAGAAGATAGAGCGATTAGAATATTTAAGCAGTTGATGTTCCCCACCCTCTCCCCCCATTGCCTCGGCTTCCCTTTTTGGGTTTTGGAGGATGCTGCTGGGATCCGGCCGTCCCCAGGAGGCAGCGGGGGATGCACCGCCCCGTCCCTGGGATGGTGACCGAGGGTGCCGGGGTGCTCCAAACAGCTGTTTAACGGGGAACCAGTGCCACCCCGGGCAAGTCATTTATCCTCTCGCTTCACCCCCTGCCCACCCCATTTATTATTTATAATAAGACTGTAGCCCATAAAGAACAAGGGAGAGGGTCGATCCCACCGAACTCCCAGCTCTGCTGCAGTGTGCCGTCCTCACCAAAGTGCTTCCTCACCTGATTTCCACGGGTGAGCAGCGCCACGCCGTGCTGCCCGCTCGCCAGATGCTCTGCCTCGTCACCGGCTCCCCAGCCAGAGCCACAGCATGTCGACGGGACCATGCGCAGCTGGAGACAGCCCTGCCTGCCCCAGCAGCACTGGGGAAGCCAAGGGGACGCCTCCAGGTACAGCAACAGGAGGCTGAGATCCCAGCCCACTCCTCCTAAATCCTCATCCACAGCCGTGGTGCCCACCCGGCTGGTACAAGAGCCCCAGGGGGCTGTTAGCAGAGGGCAGCAGCCAGGGTCCAAACCCATGGAGAACCCTGGGAAAGACCATCCCCGCAGCAGTTGCTGTCGCTCTGCTTTTCCCAGCGAGAGCCATACCTTACGCTTGTGCTGCTCCAGGGGCAGGCCACGCCCTGACATCCCAGCAGCGGCACCCGAGTCTCCAAATCCCAGCACAGCCGCACTGCACGGGAGAGAGGGGCAGAGGTCCTTGGCCCAGTCCAGCTCCCTTTTGCTGCTAGCATGGCCTCCAGAAGTCAAGTAATCCCAGATTTTGGCCTCTCAGAAAGGGAGGAAATACTGATTCTGTGCTACTCTTGAAGAGAACAGCCATGGCTGTTTGAATTCAGGTAAATGCATATATGAAACCACCATTTGGGACGCAACAGATAGAGGAATCTTGCTGGGATAAAGCTCTGGCTGAACGCCTGGACCTGTGCTATGTGGGCTCCGGTTGCTCATCACAGTTACTGATGGACTGAGAGAGTCGGATCTATTTGTCTGGGTGGTAAGAGGTAGGTTTGAGATGGTTTGGGCTGGAAGAGACAGGCCGAGGAGGTCTGGGAAGCACAGGGAGCGCTTTGGGAAGACAAGCGGGATGCTCAGCCACCAACGGCACTACATGTCCGCAAGTGAAGTTATTCACTCTGCCCGCGACAGCACGTGAAGCTTGAGAACGTGGCATGAATAAGTGGTACCCTGGCTCGTCGGGAAACCCTGCAAAGCCACGTGAAAATGCCAGACTTTCTAATTCTTGCCCTTTGCTTTCTCCCCTCGTCTCTTCTCCCTCTGAGCACTTGAAGCATTCAGTGGGACCACGTAAAACATCACAGCAGATAATTCCTCCTACCACCCCCAGGAAACCCAACTCGGGTTTTCCAGGCAGGGGAGGTCTCAGGCCATGCCTAACGTTACAAGGCTGCTGGGAAAGGGCAAGGGATATTAACTTGCTCCGATTGCTCCCCAGCCCCGCAGGGCACCAGATAACCCAGCCTGACCCTACAGCGTGAGGCCGCCTGCCCTCCCCGCAATAGCTTCACCCGTACACAGCCTCAGTTAAAGATGACATCGTTTACATTCATAGAGATTTATTGGCTCTTCCTTTTGCCTTGAATTAAGCCCCATTGCGGGACCGTTTGGTTTTTCCCAGGCATTCGTCAGAGAAGCCCAGGGTGGGACGAAATCTGCGCAAGTCCCCCGTAGAGCCCCAGCAAGGGCTGAGCACCCGGCTTCGGGGAGGGCGCGAATCCGCTCTACGAACGGACTAATTCCACATCCCCCCAAACAATCCCAGGCACTGGGCTGACCACCCAGCTGCTCCGCATCGAAGCGACCCCACAGCCTAGAGCCGGAAAGTTGATGCTTTAAAGTAAAGCTGGTCTCAACTGTATCCTTATACATAATAAGCAAAACCCAAATGCTTGGGTACGGCTTTATTCAGCCAGCCCGGAGGAGGAGGATGCTGTGGGTGCCTGTTCGGCGCAGCGAAGGCTCAGCGCAATGGGTGGCTTGCACATCGGTGCCTCTGCATTGCACGGGAGCCTGGGTCAGCCTCATGACACCCTTTGCCTCCCCAGAGGACAATCCCAACCTCCCACCGTGCAATATAGGCTGGCAGGTACACGCGTTGCTCCTACTGGTGCTTTGCAGGTGGGGGAAACTGAGGCAGCACTGGCTTGCCCACAGGAATGCACCGCAAAGCCGCTGTTTTCAGGTTGACGTTGTCAAACTGATCCACAAGGCCGTGTGGGCTCTCAGCTCTGCTCAAAGGACGAGCTCTCTCAGCATAGGAGCCTGAACCCAGCATCCTGCTGCGAGTGCTGTAGGAACCTACTGCCCTCTCCTGCACGTTTGCAGGGATGAGGGATTTTGTTTGCCCGTCAGCTTCGTGGGGTTTTATTTTTGCTTCACGCTTTCATTTGGCTGTGATTTATTTATAGTCACGTTTATAAAATATGCAGCCCCTTCTGAAATCCCTGTCCACATGAATGCTTGCAGGGACTGAAATAATCGCCGCGTACGCCGCGGGGCAGGAATGGCTGCAGAGGTAACACTCTCAGGCTGCCGCAGGACTGCGGAGCATCTTCTCCCAGACCAGGGCATCCAGCCAGGCAGCCCTTTGGTGTTAACAGAAAATTTCATGCTTGTGTTCCCATCCCTTCACTGTCCATGTCATAGAATGGTCTAGGGTGGAAGGGACCTTTCAGATCATCGAGTCCAACCATCAGCCTAACCCTGACAAAAACCGTATCTCTAAGCACTATGTCTACCCGTCTTTTACATACCTCCAGGGATGGTGCCTCAGCCACTTCCCTGGGCACACTTCTGGTCATTCCCTGCCAGAGGAAACACAGCCTGTGTCACCACCTGAGCTCAAAGCTCTTTGGAGACTATTGCCACTGCATGAAGACATCGCAACACAATGACAGTTGTCCCAAGGGGGTCCCCAAGCTTTGCTCTGAGACCTCTCAGGAAGAGAGGTGGGTGGCCCTGCTGCAGGTTTCTAAAGGAGGACTCTAGTGCCCCCCCAAAAGTTGTCAGTGGCTCAGGGGCATCCAAACAGGCCTCAAGGGCAGGTGGGGGAAGCACCTAATGCAGCACAAACGCCTCTCTGGCACAGATCCTGCCCAAAGGACCACGAGCTAAACCTGCCAGGAGCACCCAGGGGGAGCTCAGCCCCTGTGTTTGCTCCCTGCACTCTCCCGGGAGGGACCAGTTCCCCCATTCGTCTTTCGAAAGGCGCTGAATGTCCCTGGAGAAGCAGCCGACGGACCGTGCCCAGCGGACTCCCAGCTTTCGTGCAGGTGTGAGGCTCATCCCGGTGTCTGAGACACCGGCCGGGGCTGGGGGAACGCGACTCAGGACCTCCAGGAGGGCAGCACGTTTTTGGAGCAGCACCTGGAGGCCAGGCAGGGCTCCCCAAGGCGACTGGAGCCAGCCCCCAGCACAACTCTCCCGGGTCAAGCACCAAAGCACGGGCTGAAGGATAAATCAAATACACGGTTACCTCCTGCCACCGGTGGGTTATTTGCATACGCGATGCTTTCCTTGCACGCACATGCATCTAATTTGCACATGCAATTACCCCTTGACACAGGTATCTCTTAATTGCCTTGCTGTGAGCCTGCCCGGCCTGCAGCCTGCTTCGCAGGCAGGACACGGGGAGCAAAGGTGGCTCAAATCCCCCCCAAATGCTCATTTCCCCCTTATGCACACACACAAAAAAAAAAACAAAACCACCCACCACCTTTTTTTTTTTTTTTTTTTTGACCGAGTTAAACACCGGCTTACCTCACCCCAATTCACGGCCAAATTCAGTCGATTCCCCGAGTCCCGGGTCAGGCACACAAAGGGCTGGGAAAGCCCCTTTTTTCCCCTTGGGAAAAGAAACCCCTGCAGAGCTTTAACAGCCATCGGGGCTCAGGAACCTCCTGCTCCACCTGCTCCTCGGCTGCCAAGGGGTCAGGCGCTGCCCCAGCTCCACCAGCACCACTGGGGCGATGCCGGGCTGCCCCTGGGCTCAGGGGGTCTCTCGTTAAGGGGGAATAAGAGAGAAAAAGGGAAAAAAAGAAAATAAAATAAAATTAGATACCAAACGTAAGGAACAGGAGGTGGAAAGTAATTCATTATCCCAGCTTCCTCCCAGGCCTATTAAATTCTCTCCATCCCCTCGGCGTGGGCGGGAGGAAATCCTGCCCTGCGCCAGGGCAGATGGGATCTCCTCCAAATCACCCCCAGGTGCTTCACGGTCAATTAGAGGCGAGCTCCCAGCAAGGGCCAGGGGTTAAAGATTACGCAAAGGGCCAGGCCAGCGACACAGCGGGGAGCTCCTCTGCTCCTCTCTATCATAGACACTAATTTGGTTTAATTTACTTCAAAGACTTTCCTGTAGGGCCCGGCGTACGCGGGGGTCGGGATCTATTTTTCTCAAAAGAGGTTTGGAAGGGGGCAGGGGCCTTTCTCTTGAAAGGGTCCCAGGGAGAGTGCTTTGGGGTTTGATTTTTTTTTTTTTTTTGGATTTTTTTTTTTTTTTTTTTTACAAGGGCTGTCTCCAAAGGCAGATAAGAGGGAGCCCTGGGAAATGAAAGCCAAAAAAGTACATATGAAAGGAAGCACAACCGACAAAGACTGAAATGAAGCAGTTAAAGCACTTTAAAATAAAGCCTATCCCCACCCGGTGCCTGCAGAGGGGCAATAAAGCCATCCTGCAAAGTGCTAGCCAAAGCTTCCCCCGGGAAAGCACGCCCTTTGGGGAAAGTTAAAGATGTTGAATTATCCCCCAGGAAGCGAATAAACCAGGGACAACTTGGTGCTTTTAGCCTTTCATCAGCCCGGGAAGAAGTGGCTTGTTAATGCTGGGAGGCTCAGCGGGAACGTGAGCCCCAGCGAACAGCCACGGGGCGGTGGGGCAGGGAGCAGGACCGCCCCTTGGCCGGGAGAGGGGGAGAACCGGGTCCCTCCGATGTTGGGGACAAGGCAGAGAGCAGAGACCAGGAGCTTCGTCGCTCCCAGCCCAGCTCTGAGCATCTTTGTGCGGCTTTGAGCAATCGCAGCCGCCTTTTCTCCGAGTGGGAGGTGTCCCTGGCCAGGGCAGGGGGTTGGAACTAGACGGTATCGAAGGTCCCTTCCAACCCGAACCATTCTATGATTCCACCCCACTCCAGGGAAAGGGCAGCACCTCCTTGGGTGGCGGCAATGCCAGACGCGGCGAGGGAGAAGGGGTGAGAAGCCACCCCAGACACAGACCCTGCGGGAACATCCCCAGAGCTTCACCCTTTCAGCCCCAGCACAGATCATCCTTGGCTGAAATCAGGGTTAGACCCACTAAACCCTCTCGGGGTGTCTCTGCAGCATCTCAGACACCTTCAAAGCAGGGGACATCAGCGCTTGCAGGGGACATCAGCACTTGTGTGCTCCGGCTCGGTGCTCAGCGCTTGGGCTAAAGTCACATCTGACCACAGCCCCTGGGCGGCCCGTCCCTGCGAAGGGAAAGGGGAGCCGCGGCCGAGGAAGCACTCCATAAATCACCGCACAAAGAGGTTGTGTTCAGGGAAGCGTCAATAATCACGTTAAATAATTACGGGGGAAAAAGTTGACCAAGTGAGAATAGGAGGGCTGCGGGGTCAGCGCCGGAGGGCAGAGGGGTTTGAGGGCAGGTTGGAGGATGAGGGCGGCTGAGGGATGGGAGGGCACAGGGGATGGGAAATGGGATGCAAAAAAAAAAAAAAAAAAAAAAAAGCATTGCTAGACTCCGAAAGCAGGCTGAGACTACTCCAGCCAAGTCCTGAATGGATCTAAATATAATTCACTAACCGCCTCCCAGCTCCAACCCATGTGGGGAAAAAACCAACCCTCAGCACCCCTGTGACCGGGAGAGTTTGACTGGGCAAGTCTGCGGTGGCCGCTTTTATTCCAAGTCCAATCGATGATGTTCTTATAACATTTGTTTTAATTAACCTGATTATAAAGGAGCAATAAAACCTGCTCAAATCACCTGTGATTTGAGTCTCCCCTTCTGCTAGTCCTGAACAAGGCTGAAGTGGGCAGCCCCCCCCATCCAGGACAGGTCATCTGGCATTCTTTGTGTCGCATACAAAAACCAAAAACAATGGGGAAAAAATTACCACCCACCTGCGTTCTTGCTGCATGGCAGCCATAAAACGAGCATGGATATAGTTCATCTTATGTAGTTAATAAAAACAGACTAAGGAGCCACAGTACAAAAGAAAATGAAAGCAATTATTTGTATGAGGACTGTTTGATTTACACTGCCAGGGTCACTTGCCTGTACTGCTTGCTCCATGCAGATTGAGTGAGATAATTAATTGCACGTTTCTAACAAACTTTGCCACTTTGTTAATTGACTTGAGTTTGTCACGAGGCGTGTCTGATGCTCTCTGCAAGATATTGGCCCTTGGCATGGCTTTACAGTCACAAATCATAGAATCACAGAATGGTTCGGGTTGGAAGGGACCTTAAAGGCCACCCAGTGCCGCCCCCTGCCCTGGGCAGGGACACCTCCCACCAGCCCAGGTTGCTCCAAGCCCCGGCCAACATGGCCTTGAACCCCTCCAGGGATGGGGCAGCCACAGCTTCGCTGGGCAACCTGGGCCAGGGTCTCACCACCCTCACAGCCAAGAACTTCTCCTTAAATGCTGGATTTGCTTCAGGTGTCTTCCTTGTTCATCAACAAATTATCTCCAAGAGGAAGTGAGAAGGGACTAGAGCATCTTTACCTGATGCAAAGAACCATGCTCACTCCCGCTTGGTTCCTCTTTGTGTGTCTGAGCACTCCCTGGTTGAGTCACGGTTCATCGTCAGGTGTCTACATCTGAGGGCTCCCTGGTTGGGCCACTCCTGAACGAGCTGCCCTGTTCATTTTGACAAACTAAAGCCTCGTGCTCTTTGTCAGCCACTATGGTCTGAAGGAAACCTTCCCAGCATGAGTTAATGCAGCACTGACCAAAGAAGTCAAGCCAGAATTAACTAATTAGGTGGCCCTTAGTGATTAGGTGGACATAGCAGTTAGATTTCCAAGGTGTGGTCACCAAGCACCTTATCTCTATGTGCAAAGACCATGTTGGTGCCAGAAGAAAGAGGGCTTCACCATGGCAGTCAAAAAGCATCAATGGCCAACGTGCCCTGGAGGGGTGCCCAGGAGGGGACCACTGCTGCAAGCTTTGTATGGAGATCCAGAGGGCCACTAAGATGATCCGAGGGCTGGAGCCCCTCTGCTCTGAGGACAGGCTGAGAGAGCTGGGGGGGTTCAGCCTGGAGAAGAGAAGGCTCCGGGGAGACCTCAGAGCCCCTTCCAGTCCCTGCAGGGGCTCCAGGAAAGCTGGGGAGGGGCTGTTTGCAAGGGCATGTAGCGACAGGACAAGGGGCAATGGTTTAAACTAGAGCAGGACGGGTTTAGATCAGACATTAGGGAGAAGTTCTTTCCACTGAGGGTGGTGAGACACTGGCCCAGGTTGCCCAGAGAGGGGGTGGAGGCCCCATCCCTGGAGACATTCAAGGCCAGGCTGGATGAGGCTCTGAGCAACCTGATCCAGTTGAAGATGTCCCTGCTGACTGCAGGGGGTTGAACTAGATGGCCTTGAGAGGTCCCTTCCAACCCAACCCAGTCTGTGATTCTATGATCTGGTTGACACTCCAGCCAAGGAGATCTGGTTGATACCATGGCCAAGGGCAGCTGGTTGGCACCATGGCCATTCCCACCTGAATCTGCAGTGTGGCCAAACCCAGCCCAATCTGTCTGCTCGGGGCCTCAGGGAGACCCCGCCACTGCGGGAAACGCGGCTCCGAGCTGCCACCGCCCGGCTGAGCGGTGAAAAGGGGGCTGCAAACAAACCAGCTGCTCCCAGGCACCGAGGGTTTTTTTTGTTTTTTTTTTTTTTATTCTTGCCATAATTTTCCAATTTACAAGGCAGTAAATGAACGAGGAGGATGAGGTTTGCTCAGCGCATTTTTTCAGAAGTATTTACTGCTGAGAGCACTAGAAAAGCCATTTAAACAATTGCTTTTATGATACAACACACATTAAAGAAACTTCCCTAATATTTTTTTCCACCCCTCTGCCGCTTCGTCCCGCGCTGCTGCTGTTTTGCTCAGCTCGCTGTTTTATGGGCTGCCTTGATTTTAATTGGGCTCTAGCCCCAGGGTGCAGTGAAAATTTGGAGTCTCAGTTAGCTCTAAGTGTGCTTACAGCTGATCAGGCAGAAGGGCCGGGTCCTGTCTTAATGTCTGCTGTCATCTCGGGAGCTGGAAGAGCCGTGTGTGTGTGTGGGGAGCGGAGCACCCAAGGTGGGTGACGTACCTTCAACCCGCGTGCTGGTGGTCCCCGCATCCCTGGTGGAGGTGGGTTCCTGGGCTGGGCTTCAGAGGGTGGTCGTTGTGGCCATTTGATGTAACGAGGGGAAAATTAAGACGTGGGAATGTTCGGGCTGGTATTTAAGAAAGGCTTTTTCACTGGGAAGGGAGCGTCAGAGATTCTCTACACCTGGAGGTTTTTGAGGCTTGGCCCAACAAAGCCCAGCCCAGTCTAGCGCTGGTGGTGGTCCCACCCCAAGCAGGAGACAGGACTGGAGACCTCTGGGGCTCCCTGCGTTTTTATTATTAATTAATTGCGCTTTAACCAAGCCGTTCCCAGTGGGCAGTAAGTGATGCACTGGGCAGGGGGGGGGCAGCCCTCCATACTGCAAGGGCTGGGGGCTGCGTCCCACCTCCCACTGACCAACCGCGGGGACGGGTGATGCTCCCACCCCGGGGGACATCACTTCAGCCCCTCTTGTCACCCAGTGGGACAGCCTGACCGAGCGCCTTAAGAATCGCAGCCCCTTCCCCCCCACCACCCCCCCCCCCCGCAAGCGGAGAGAGGGTTGAAGCCCCGCTGTCGGGGTGCCTGGGAGTGTGTGTGTGGGGGGTGTCCCTGCCCCGGGGGGGGTCCCTGCCCCGGCTCTGGCCGTGTCCCGCCGTGTCCCGCCGTGCCGCCTGCAGCCACCGGGCGGCGGCCGCCGACCGCCATCGGCGCCGGAGCCGGAGCAGCAGCCTGGGGCCGCTCCCCCCCCCGGCCCGGCTCTTCCCCCCGCCTTCCCCGTGGCACCGGAGACACCCGGGTAGGCTGAATTAAGGCCAAAAAGGTCAAAAAGAGCCCCGTTCGAGGCCAGCGTGGTGCTGAGCCCCCCCAGTTCAAGAAGGACAGGGAGCTACGGGAGACCAGCGGAGGCTACGGAGATGCCGAGGGGCTGGAGCATCTCTCTGCCTAGGAAAGGCTGGGAGCCCCGGGGCTGTTCAGCTGGAGAAGAGCAGGCTGAGAGGGGATCTCATCAATGCTCAGCAATAGCTAAAGGGTGGGTGTCAAGAGGATGGGGCCAGGCTCTTCTCAGTGGTGCCCAGCGACAGGACAGGGGGCAAACGGGAACACAGGAAATTCCATCTCAACGTGACGAAAAGCTTCTTCACTTTGAAGGTGCCAGAGCACTGGAACAGGCTGCCCGGGGAGGCTGTGGAGTCTCCTTCTCTGGTTATTCAAAATCCAACCTGCTCTAGATGACCCTGCTTTGGCAGGGGGGATTGGACCAGATGATCTCCAAAGGCCCCTTCCAACCCCTGCTATTCTGGGATTCTGTGAAAGGGACCTTGGTGGAGGGACCAGACGCAGCTGCCAAGTGTTGCCCAGCAGCTCCCGCTCCCCCAGGCCACCCAGGTGTGGGACATGTTTGCAATGATGATTGAGAGCCAGGGTAACAGGGTCTGGTGTTTTCCAACCCAACGGAGTCATCCTAAATGAGACAGTTGCCGGGGCCAGGGCGGGGGGACACACACAGGGACATCAGCTCTGGTGCGAATCGGTGGCAGTTCCCTTCTGGACCCTTTCCACCAGGGATTCAAACCTTCACGTTGTTTCCACTTCAAAAGTCGTCTTACTCTGCATGCTTTCAAAAATGCATCCCCAAGACAAAGCAACTGTGCAACGCTGAGGTGTTGGTATGAGCTGATGCTGCTCAATCAGTTACATCTGGGAACGGACGAAGAGCTTTTTTGTGCCTTCTGAGGTATTGATCCAAAGTGAAAAGAGCATCTTTAATTTTCCCGGGGGGGGCGGGAAACACCTGTGTTGCTGCCCGCTGCTCAGAATGGAAATTTGTATCCCCTGCGCCAAATACGTGGTGTCAAACCCAGCAGGACCCAGGATGACCGTGTGGTCCAGTGCTGCAGCTCATGGGGGTATGACCGCTGCCTCAGCAAGCGAGATACCCTCCCGGGCTTAGTCGCAGCTCAGCAAAATGAACACACAGGGAAACACTCCCAGCTGGAAGATCACGACCAGGAACCCCAGCCGTCAAGCGAGATGCCGGGGTGGTCACACTGTGCTGCCCAGGCTCCGGCACTGATCGGCCCAGGAGGCGTGAGGCAGCTCCCGCTCCTTTCCTTTGGGATGTGGCTGGGCTGAGGGCTTTGGGAGCTGACCTGATGTTAATAACTGGCCTCGACACGCTGCCTCGCGAGAGCCGTTGTGTTTCTGCCAGCACCAGTTGCTACATCAGCTCGGATATTTAATAGCCAAATGAATGAAGGAACGGAAGTGTGGATGCTTCCGTGCCAGCCATGGAGCCTGCCCGTACTGTGCATGATGTGCTAATCCCCCCGGCCGTAATTGCACCCCCAGCCTCTGGGTGTTTTTGGCACCCAGGACTGAAAGGCTTCTGTGGTTGGTGCCGGGTGGCAGAGTCGGCCGGGTCCCCCCAGGGCAGCCGATGCTGACCCGAACCCTCCCTGCTCAGCAGACGGAGGGGATAAGTGTCCGGAGAAGTTGTAGCTGCCCCATCCCTGGAGGGGTTCAAGGCCAGGTTGGACGGGGCTTGGAGCAACCTGGGCTGGTGGGAGGTGTCCCTGCCCAGGGCAGGGGGTTGGAACGAAATGCTGTTTAAGGTCCCTTCCAACCCGAACCATTCTGTGATTCTACGAGCGTGGTCCTGCCAGCTGCTGCCTGGCTGCTGTCTTTGGGGAGCTGGTGGTCACATCATGGGAGCATCTTGGGACGGAGGTGGGAAGATGAGCATGGACCAGCACTACGGCACAGGACCCTGAGCTCAGTTCCTGGCCCTGGCACTAACTCTGGTGCAGCCTTACCCCTCCGGCACAGGTACCTCTGCCACGCAGACAGCCCAGCGAGCTCCGAGCCTCTCTCAGCGGCATGAACTAGCCCACAAATCTGCTGCACGGCACCACGGAGACCTTCCATGGGATGGCCGTGCAAGCAGACTGGTGGAACACAGCCCAGCTCCAACCCGCGAAAACACCAAAAAGCCGCAGCAACTGAGTTATTCTGACTTTTATTTCATTGCTTCTTAGTCCACACAGTCGGTATAAAATCAGAAAAGCGAAGCAAAAAAAAAAAAAAAAAAAAAAAAAAAGAACCAAACAAAAAAACCCCCCGAAATGAAACAAAAACAACAACAGCAAGGCAGTGTCTGGAGTCCTCAGAGGGCAGCCTGGGGTCTACGCAGGTGCCCGTTCAATTCATGGCCAGACCCAGCGCTGACGCACAGGCAGGGGACAGACATCTCGCTCCGGCAGCAAACACCGCGAGGGCTGCACCCGGAGCTGTTTCTGTTCCTCTTGACCACAGGGGAGGGAAAAAAGGAACCTCGGTTATAAATGCTTTATTAAAAATAATAGTAAGAGCCAGTCTAAGTACAAAAGCAGTTATAGCTCGTTTATATTACACAGAATTATTTCTCATTTCTAGCTTTGTTGTTTACCTCACGATTGTTAACTGAATTTCCAGTGAATAAGGTTAAATGGCTAGCAATATAAGGAATGGTAAATAGATAGCACCATTTCATATATCTGGTATTCGATTTCGTAGATATACTGGGTTTGCTTCTTTCTCATCGGTACTTTAGCTCCACGGCAAGGGTAAAGCACATTTCACGGTTGGGAGCATCAGTGCCCCGGCAGCTCGGCACGGCACGGCACGGCACGGCACGCACCCCAGCCCCGCCGGCACGGGGACCGGGAGCACCCCCGGAGCCCGCGTCGGATGGCAATTCAACCTAAGTGATTTAAAAGCCCAAATTCCCAGCGGGTGTGGTGGCAAGGCAAGTGGGACTTAGGCACATAAGTCATTTAGGCACTTGGGGCAATCAAAGCCTTTGCTCCGAAATCCTTCAAACCTTTCGGAAGCGTCTCCCGTCAGATCTGGACACGCACTTCAGGCACCAGGATCACAGCATGTGGCAGGAGCGAGGACCAACCCTCCGGCTGGCGTAAACGGACGTAACTCCAGTTTACGCCAGCCTAAAACCAGTCAGAGATGGGGTTTTCTGACGGTTCGATCTGGGCTGGGACGGGGAAGGAGAGTTCAGGTCAAAGAGGGTTTTGCATGAGAGAAAAATCACCGCGCTCTTGTTACACTGTTAGGAGTAATAGTTCCTTAGGCACTTGCTTTAGGCTTTAAAACATAGCGCATGGTCAACAAAAGCAAACAATACTATGTACATATATGTAAAAAGTGTTATAAATAGGTTTTTTAAACCATAGATACTATATACATCTTCAATTAACAAGTAACCCTTTGAGTGTTTCCTTTTGGGGTCGGTTGGGTGTGGGTTTGATTTTGCTGGGAGGGTTTATTCCTTTTCTTTTTTTTTTTTTTTTTTTTTTCTGGTTAATTTTCTTTTCCGTTTTCTCGTCTATTTTCCCCCGCCTCCGTCTCCTCCGTGGACGTCATGAGTGCCCTTGTCACGCCACGCCGCCTCCCGCGGCATCACTCCCGCTTCCGTAGGATGACGTAGATGATGCCGCTGGCGAGGGCCAAGGGGAAGGCCAGCCACGCCAGGATATAGGCGAAACCGTAGGAGGTGTTTTCCGAGGCTTGGTGCCAGTCCGTGTGCCTCACTGTGAAGATGGCCGCGCCGCTCATCACGCAGAGCCCTGCCCAGGAAGAGCACGTTGGAAAAGGGATTAGCGATGCCACACACGGAGCAGTTCCCTGCTAGAAACCCAGAGCCGGAGAGGATAATACCCAACGCCAGCACGGGAAACTGTTTTTATTATTGCCCCCTTGTATTCCGTCTCCTGGAAAACTATGGTATGATTTTTCAGGGGTGTGATGCTGCAGCTCCTGGCTGCAGGTGAGTGGGGATATCGGCCAGGCTCTGAGCAAGCAAAGCCGGAGCCCCTGGAGCAAGGAAAGCTGGCGCATCGCCTGGGCTAACCCATCATAGAATGGTTCGGGTTGGAAAGGACCTTAAAGCCCACCCAGTGCCACCCCCTGCCCTGGGCAGGGACACCTCCCACCAGCCCAGGTTGCTCCAAGCCCCGGCCAACATGGCCTTGAACCCCTCCAGGGATGGGGCAGCCACAGCTTCTCTGGGCAACCTGGGCCAGGGGCTCACCGCCCTCACAGCCAAGAATTTCTTCCTGGGATCTCATCTAAATCTCCCCTCTAAACCCATCCCTGAGGCAAGCAGCGGGCATCCCCCAGCTCTGGACCAGCCCCACTCCCTTGGGTAGTTTATTTAAACCCCAGACAGCAGCCTGAACCACCCTGCCAGAGCTGCTGCAAGAGCTCAGACACAAACCATGGTGGTTTGTTTTTTTTTTTTTAAAGCATGAAAGTTTCTTTACCACCTGCCCCCAGGCAAGCACAGCTGGGGGCCAAGGATGCTCTGGGCGGGCAGGTTTGTGCCCTGTGATCTCCTGTCCTCCTGCAGGAATGGGAGAGGAGCTCAACTGCAAACCCCACTCCCTGCAAACCCCACTGTGCCTGCGGCTTGTCCCTTGTCCCTGGGCTCCTGGTGTCCACCCTCGCCAGCCACGGGCCAGCGCAGGTCCCCCAGGGCTGTCCGGCCAGGCCCAGCTCTGGTAGACAGCGTTTTAGCTTTGTTGCAAAAAAAAAACCCCAAACAACCCCCATCAGCATTGGGGACTGCCCAGAACTAACACAAAGCCACCTCTATTTCTGCCCAAAAACAAGCTCTTTCAGTCAATCCCAGCAGTTCTATTATACAGTCGCAGGGCGGTTGTCAGAGCCGAGTTCCAAATCCCCTGCACGGACCTTGGGACCACCTACATTTAACCACCCTGATATTTGAGCTGTAATTCCACCGGACACTGCTCCTTTGTTCTGGGAAAGTGCAGAAGTGGGAATACGTTTCATTAAGGCGCCGCTGGCGCGGTTTCCATTCTCTAAGCACGAGAGCCAACTCCCACTGCCCCGGCCCATGCTAAGAGAGCGCAACTATTGTCTGCCGAGGCTGGTGGGACAGAGCACGGGCGTGCGGCCACGCCGGTCACCTACAGACAGCAGAAAATACAGTGGCAATTGTCCGCGTGAGGAATTTGGCGACGGTTTCTGCAGCATCTGCACTGATTTTGGCCCAGAGAACACGCTCAGAAACTGAAGGACAGCTGCGTTCAGCTGCTTGCACTGATGCAAGCAATAACGCATGACCACATTTGAGATTGATTTTAAGAGTTTTAGTCTTGCTTTGACAGGCCAGTTGGGCAAACGCTACCTAAACTCTGTTCCTGCAGGTCTGGGCATTCTGGCCCCGCAACCAAGCTGGGACGGGTGCTGGTGCACACTCATGGTCAGCTCTTCAATGCAGGGCTTTGCAAAAAGCTGCAGGATACGTGGAAGGCCCAGCCCTCGAGGCTGAGCCTGCCCTCTCCACCCCAGGAGGACAGCAGCTCTAGGGTGGGAGGGATGAGAAAAGAGAGATAAAAGCGATGCTGAGGCTGGAGAGAGTGATGGAAAAGCTGGGTCAAACCCCGAGAGGCCCAAACCAACGTGTCTCTCGTGCTGGGCTTACACAGCTATGAAAAGTTGCCCGTGGATGTGATGGACGCACCAAGGATGGAGGGGACCTGTTCAGGTCCCCTTTTGATGCCTTTGTCATGGCTGAAATCCCATCAGGGCAGATTCAGCTAGACCTCGGGGCATGTCTCCAAGCAGTGTGGAGAAGGTGCTGGGGATGCGTCCTGCCCTGGCGCTGCACAACACACCCAACCGACCTCACGCATCTCTTCTTGCTCTTACTTCCACTCCCCAGTTCTCCTGAGCCACAGCCACGAGCCATAGTGGAGCCCAGCCCCTGCCCGGCTCTGCCACCCAACAGCACCCAGCAGTCCTGCCCCTGGCACCCGCTGGTTCAGGTCCAGCATTGCTGTTGGTCAGGCTCCAAAGCTGGAGACCCTCAGCTTTGCCCAGCTGCATCACCCCAGGAGGAGGTGCAGGGTGATGGATGGCTTCAGGAAGGGCATCCCCTCCCAGGAGGAGGGAGGTCCTCTCCAGCTCTGCTGAAGCTGAGAACAAAGCCCTCAAGCGGGTAAGACCACGTCCCTGGCAGACCTGCAGCAGGGCTTTGTGGTGCCAGGGCTTTGCAAGGCACGGATGAACACCTGCAAAGCTTGAAGGCCACAGGAATTTCCTCCGTTGGCTTTAGACAGCGGTGGCCTTACACAACAAGCTGCAAGGAGACTACATCAGGTTCATCTCCTTTGACCAGAGCCATCTGTACCTCCAGGTGGGATCTCCTGGCGGCACTGGCACAGCCATGTCCTGTTTCCTATCAATCAACAACCCTGAAATTTAGGGTGCAAAGACCACATCTGCCCTGAGCCCTCCAGCCCCGGCCGGGGAGAGCGGTAAGGATAGTCACTAACGCCCACCTCTGCATGGTCCATCTGGACTCAGACCTCTACCTATGGGTCCCCTAGGCCACGGGGATCAGGTCACACTTCTGTCCTCCAGAGCTGCTGGGGATGGATTTGACTCATGCCTCGGGCCCAACAAGAAGAGAGACAGTAGGTCTATGGCCTGACCCTGCATCGCCTTCGGACATCCAGCACGGCATGGAGAGGAGGGCTGCAATCCCATTTGCTCTTCCTCTGAGAATGAGGATTCACCAGCAATCATTCCGGAGAGAGAAGCCTTCTGCTTCCCAGATCTATTAGACAAGCTCTCGGGCAGATAATTGCATTATTAATGCCCATTCCCCCTCCTTGTCTCCATGGCCGTAATGGCTTTCTGCACATCTCTCTTTCCAGAGATGGTGAACTGATACGAACTCACCGCCTGCATTATGGCCAAGCAGTTACATTTATAATAGATTTCATGCCACACTTGCTAATAAAGTTTAACTCTAAACTTTTCCAGGGTTTGCAAAAGCCATTCACTTAGAGGACGCTCAGAAACTTTTATCTAAAGTTCAGTGGATGAGTTTTTCCACTGATTTAGTGGCAGGACCCAGGGTGGCTTTTAGTTTAACATCTAAAGCTCTAGCAAACGATTAGTTTCCTTCCCAGACAGTCTGCCATGACTTAGCCAGAATCTCACTGCACAATTCAATTTTTTTCGTCTGAATGCTTGAAAATCCTCTCCACCGGTTTCATACGTGGAAACGCAAGCGGAGACGGTGGCTTTATGGCATCTATATTTGGAGAACTGCAACGCGGGACACGAACCGTGCTCCGTTTCCAGCGCTGAGTTCTTGAAGAGTTAAAAATAGCAGCTGACAGTTCAAAGTCAGCCGGCTAACCATGCACGCTCCAGCGGCTCCTTGCTGATGTGGAAAGCACCCGGCCCCCTTATGGCAAGTTTATAAATAATCATCGGATCCTCTTTTGCCAAAAAGGGCTCGTCACTACTTCCCCCACCCCGCCAGCCGCTGCGGAAACCTCACCCAGCCCGGCAGAGGTGGGTCCCAGAGTCAGCGCGGCCACCCTGGACCCTCAGCGTCCCACCCCGTGCCATGGGAAGAGCAGGTGGAGGTGCAGGGCGACTCGCTCTCGGGCCGGCAGCCCCCGCGCCCACCCTGCTCCATCACCCCATCGCTGGCACAGCTCTGCCTCCAGCGGGTCTGGCACCGAAACCTCGCCGGCTGGGGCAGCAACTTTCTTGCACCTTCCAGGATGCAAGGGCAGAAGAGCTTGGATGCACAGTGTGCCCTGACAGCCGGACCCCACCCCATTCCATCCCATCTCAGAGTGCAAGACCTCAACGGATGCAAATTATTCATCCCCCTTTCCCCTCCCTGAGCCAAGCAGGAGCCAGCTCGGTGGCCCTCCTGCTGCTGTACCCAAGAACATGCTTGTTTCCACCATTACCCTCTCCTCTGCCTGAAAGCCCTTTCCCCACCGCTGACAGCCCCATCCGCCAGCCCCCACTTACCAGCAAGGATTTGGAAGACTCCGGTAACGTAGAACCGCCCGCCCTTGGTGAGCGTGAACAGCTGGCAAAAGAACAGGAACAGGGACAAGACGCTGAAGATGATGGAGAGGATCATCATCGCTTGGACAGACTGCAGCCATTCTGGGGAAAGACAGACAGAAGGAAACCTCAGTGCGGGCACCACAGGTAGCGAGCCCCCACCACGGCATCCTCCCCAGTGCCACCAGCCCACCCTTGGGTCCCATTCAGTCTCTGAACATCTGGGGGACGTGGCCAAGGGAGGTCCTCCGCAGGGGCACGATGCTGCCTGGGGTTTAGGATGACGTGTGGCATGGACCAGCGTGCTGGGGTAAAATGAATCGCAGGGTCGCGCGCTTTCGCGGGGAGCGTTTATTATAAAATACGAGCAGAGATACTAGCCCAAAGCCTGGAGAAAATCCAAGAGAATTTTGGATTCTCTTGGAAAGAGAGAAAAGAAAGCCTCCCCCCCCGAGCCCACCACCAGCTTCAGGTCAGGCCCTGGGAGTTCAGCGGGACTAGAAACACAAAAGCCATGCGCAACACGCTGTGAGCCAGCGAGCTTGGCCAGGCTCGGAGGTAAAATATAGAGACGGCAATGTGAAAACAGCCTCTGCCCTTGCGGAGTCAAACCTTTTGGGAAGAGCCTTCCCCAGCTGCCAAGCGCAGCTGCCTCCCAGAGCGGACCAGTTAAACCAGCCCCTGCGTGAGTCACGGCCCAGCTATTTCAGGGCTTCGTGGGCGCGTAACTCCCAGCGTAAAAAAAAAAAAAATAAAAAAAATAAATAAACAAGCGAAATGCCGCTCCATCCCATGAGCTGCTGTGGCTTGACAGAAAGAGGCAGTGCCTCACAGCACCGGGCCGGGGCCGTGCTCACGAATGCCTCTGCCTTTCCCTTTCCTTATAAAGTTTGAGATCAAAAGGAGCATCCGCAGCTTTCCTTGAGCGGTCTTTAAGGATGCGGCATTGATTAATTCACCACGAAAGCCAGGCAGGACTCGGTACAGGTAAACTGAGGCACAAACCACCCAGTCAAAGGCAGAAAAAACAGGCTTTGGGCTGGATTCACAGACAGGGCAGAATTAGGCAGCACTAAAGTCTCAGTCCCGGCCCCTGCCGCAGTTTTACTCCCACCAGCTTCGCCTCCCCTGGCTGCACGCTGCAAAAAAAACCAACCCAGCTTTCTGCAGCAAATAGCTGAAACGGAGCAAAACTTCCAAATAAAGCTACGCTTCAGCTGAGCAGCCTTCAATACTTGGTGCAGCAAACGAGGCCATTTGGGACTGCCCGGAACAGCGTCTGCTCCCAGAGAAGCGACGGCGCTTCCCCACCAAACCCTCGCAAGCTGCACTCACGGAGGTGAGAGCAGAATTTGAACCAGAGAGCGCGGTACAGCCCTCAACCAGGACGGCAGTGATGATCCACGCCTGAGCCTTTCTGGGAACCGTGAAAGGCTGGTTCCCAGATGCCTTTCTGGGGAAGGCATCCATGCCCACGGGGAACATCCTAGGCAATTTAGTAATGTCTGGCGTGTTTGACTTTGGACCATCAATTCTACCTCTTATCTTTGCATCTTGCCTCTGGTCGGTCATGAAATGGAGCGAAACCTGAAACCATCCAGAGCAGCCTCTGCTCATTGCAGACATAGAATCATAGAATGGTCTAGGTTGGAAGGAACCATTAAGATCATCAAGTTCAACCATTCAACCATGTCCCTCAGCGCCACGTCTGCCTGGCTTTTAAATACCTCCAGGGATGGTGACTCCACGGCCCTGGGCAGCCTCTTCCAATGCTTGACAACCCTTTCAGTGAAGGCATTTTTCCTAATTTCCATCCTAAACCTCCCCTGGCGCAACTTGAGGCCGTTTCCTCTTGTCCCATCGCCTGTTCCTTGGGAGAAGAGACCGACCCCCCCCGGCTACCCCCTCCTTTCAGGGAGCTGCAGAGAGCGAGAAGGTCTCCCCTCAGCCTCCTCTTCTCCAGGCTGAACACCCCCAGCTCCCTCAGCCGCTCCTCACCAGACTTGTGCTCCAGACCCCTCACCAGCTCCGTCACCCTTCTCTGGACACACTCCAGCCCCTCAATGACCTTTTTGTGGTGAGGGGCCCCCCAAAACTGGACACAACGCTCGAGCTGCCAGTACACTGGTGCCGATACAGGGAGGTGGGTGGGGGGCGATAGCTTTTTCCTTCCCCTCCATTTCATGCTTCCCACACCAAGCTACTCCGCAGCATTAACGGGCCCAGCTAAGGAGCTGCTGAGCTTCACCCATTTTGGTGCCACCAGGTTTACATCCACGGGCACCAGTTCCGTAGGAAGGAGCAGCTAACCCTTCTGTCACGTCCAGGAAATCCCAGCGTGGCTTTCACACTGACCTGCACAGAACATCCCATATATTTCATCTATCTCAGCTGGCCAGGCAGGGAAAAGCCCTGCCTGGACCACACGTGGGCCTTCAGCTCCGGCCACACCGAACCAGTGGGCAACAGAGGGGATGAGGCAGCCCCAAGCGCTGCTAAAAACCAAGCCGTGAATCATTGCTCAGACGGGGTGGGAGAAATATAGTTTTGAGGATGTCCAGCTGCTGGATTGCAAATCTCCTCCCACCCCATCAGCACTTCCCACCCCAGCTCCGGGAAGCTGAGCTCTCATCTCACCCTTTTCCGAGCCCTACAGCTGGGTCCACCTCCGGGCACCGGCTGAGCCAGAGCCTGCCCAGCCCCAAGCCCTGCCCCTTTGGTCCAGGACCCAAGAAACCCAAGTCTTTTGTGATTTCAAAGGCCATGGGATCCGGCCCGGAGAGGAGCCCTTTCTGCTCGGAGGTAGATGCTCCAACTGCCGGTTATTTCAGGAGAAGGCTGTCTAGACGGAAAGCTGAGCTGAGCTGCCCTTTTAATTGCATCCGCCTCCCCGTGTGTCTTTTTTTGGTTCTGAATGTGAATGATTTACACGGGCTTTTCAAAATCCCATTGTCAGAGGAATATAAAGGCAGGCACTGAGAGAGGGGGTGGGAAAGCCCACCGTGGCCGGAGGGGTTTCGGCAGCCGGCCCTGCTGCAGCCAGGGAGCAGCAGCCGCTCACAAACAGGGAAATAGAATCACAGAATGTGTTGGGTCGGAAGGGACCTCTCAAGGCCATCTAGTCCAACCCCCTGCAGTCAGCAGGGACATCTTCAACTGGATCAGGTTGCTCAGAGCCTCATCCAGCCTGGCCTTGAATGTCTCCAGGGATGGGGCCTCCACCCCCTCTCTGGGCAACCTGGGCCAGTGTCTCACCACCCTCAGTGCAAAGAACTTCTGCCTAATGTCTGATCTAAACCTGCCCTGCTCTAGTTTAAACCATTGCCCCTCGTCCTGTCGCTACATGCCCTTGCAAACAGCCCCTGCCCAGCTTTCCTGTAGGCCCCCTTCAGGGACTGGAAGGGGCTCTAAGGTCTCCCCGGGGCCTTCTCTTCTCCAGGCCGAACCCCCCCAGCTCTCTCAGCCTGTCCTCACAGCAGAGGGGCTCCAGCCCTCGGATCATCTTTGTGGCCTCCTCTGGCCCCGCTCCAACAGGTCCATGTCCTACTTGTGCTGAGGGCTCCAGAGCTGGACACAGTGCTCCAGGTGGGGTCTCACCAGAGTGGAGCAGAGGGGCAGAATCCCCTCTCTGGATCTGCTGGCCACGGTAAATCAGGAGATGATCCCACAGACCAGAGCTCTGAGCCCGCTCCCATCCGGCCCTTTGCTGACTTTTATTGGCCTCCTTTGTAAAAGCGAGGGGAAGGAGCCCCAGCTCGTCACTCACGGACCCACAAACACAAGCCGCTACACTCCCATTAAACCCAAGCCCAGCCGCATCAGGCTCGCTAATTGCCTTTAATTCACTTGAAAAACACCACCACAACTGCAGGTAGGATGGCTACCTCCTCAGCTCCATATGCTTTTAACTCCTTTGCTGTTAGCGCTGTGTCCTGCCTGTAGCTTTTTAAAAAACTAAAGGGAGTTTCCCAGCGGGAGGCCTGGGCCCCGGGGGTGGTACGGCGAGGGCTGTCAGCACTCTTCACTCCCAGGCTGTTATTTGTGGTTTCCCCTGGGCGGCGAGTCGGTTATTCCATTTTTCTCCGGCAACTCTTCAGCTCCGTGTTTATATCTTTGTTCTCCAGGAGGAGGAGGAGGAGGAAGAAAAGGAAACCGAGTGGAAAGGACAGATAACACCCTGCACGCCGCTTCCGGAGAGGAGCCATCGGGAGCATTTTTAGAGCCCTTTCCGGCAGTCAGAAATGAGGGGAGAAGTTTTTACAAAACAAATTTGAAAATTTCCCGGAGCTCTGCAAGCCCTGATGCGCTCACGCCGCCGCTTAGAACAGCGGGGAAAAAGGCTTCACCCCTGGGATGCTAAAGACCACATTTCCCTGCCCTAAAGTCTAACACAAAAGAAAGGAACCCAGAACAGAAATTGAAACTAGGAGCAGAAATTGAAACCTAGAGTAGAAATTACAGCTGAACCTCCCCCTCCCCCCCGAAAGACAGCAGAGCCCCAGCCCCGCTCGCAGGGAGGTTTTACACCCTGACAAGGGGTGCAGCTGAGGATTGATGGGGCTGGCAGAAACACCCCCCCCGCCAGCAGCAAAGAGCCTTAAAGGACAAGCACTGGCTCCCCAGGGTTTAATTCACCGCTCGGTCACAGACACCCTCTCCTCTTTTGGCCCAGCCAAGGAGAAAGAATAAAGCACAAACTGAGAAGAAACTTCCTGAAGCCATCAGGTTAAACACCGGCTGGTAAGACATCACTAAATTAGTGCTATGTATTAAAAACACCTCTGTGCCGTGACCTGCAGCTGACGGTAACATTTTGCACGCGCAGCTTTCCCTTTGCAAACTGCAGATGAACCATACACTTAAAAAGCAACCACTTTTCGGGAAGAAAAATTCCACCGAGGAGGTAACTGTAGCTTATAATATACACAAAACTAGCGGGAGGGGGAAATTCATGACCATTCGGCATGGTAAAACCTGCTCCTTCAATGCTGCACGCTAAATACGTGCAGGGTCAGGAACAGCACAAGCATCTACGGGCACAAAGGTGCCAGCCCAGGTCTGCCAGGGAAAAGACGTGATTTCTGAGCAGAGTTTTTCCAAAGCAGACTCTCAGGCTTCAAGGTCTGATCAAGAACCCGGACCCAGCTTGCATCCTCACCTATGGAGCCGTCACATCACAAGCGCTGGGGCTTGCGACGGTTTTAAACCTTTGATATTCAAATAGTCCTTCAGAGGGTTGAAAAAGGGTGAAGCGAAGATGCAGAAATCCTAGCTCAATTGCATCATTCTGCTGGGGCTGAACTTCACACCGCTGCCCCTTGGCAACCCAGAAAGGCAAAAAAGCTCAGCGACCCGCAGCGCTACTCCCGAGCAGCACAGCCCCCCCGGCACCCCCCCAGCCCCACCGCTCAAAGCCAGCATCTCTCCTGTTGAGGAGAACAGCATCGCTCTTCGTCAGCCACTGCCAGCAGAGCTGCTAAGCTCTTCCAGGGGAAAAAAAACCAGCTCCATGACATTGCAACTTTCTTCTCCTTCGGTCCTGGACATCCCACCAGCACAAGGTCAAACCGGCCCACGCCGCGCTCTGGGCTGCTGGATGCTCCAGCTGGGAAAAGCAGGTTTTTCAGCCAACGGTTGCTCTTTTCCTACCCTCCTATGTTCACTCCCTGGAGAGGACCGCAGGGTGCTGGATGGAGGTATTCCTGGAAATCCCGCCAGAAAAAGGGGGATTTTAAAGAGCTCCCAAGGTATTTGTAAGAGCCAGGGGATGGGCAGGTGGGAAACACCGGGGCTGCGGGGAGGCAGCGAATGAACACAGTGCTGCAATTGCTGGTCGTCTTTTGTAGCTCCCTTCAGAAGGAGATGAAACCCTCAAATTCTTCTTTTCTCCTCTTGTCCTCTTTTCTGGTGGGCTGTTCTCCCTTTTGTCTTCTCCTTGAAGCTCCATCCAAGACGCCCCTGAGGCCAGGAGTCCAGAGCTCCCCAAGCTGCCACATTCAAACGTGAGCGGTTTGCGGAGCACGGCCTGTCCTCCGTATCTCTGTGGTTCAGCCATGAGGCCGCGGCTGGCGTCCCATCGACCGTCGAAGCTCACATCCCGCAGAGGCAACCTCTGATGCTGCCGAGGCAGCAGAAAGCTGCTGGCGCCATGAAAAACACCTTCCAACAGCTCCACGATGCCCAAGGCGGCTCCTCTCCAAGACCCTCGAGGTGGCGGCTCTGACCTCCTTTTTCGGCTTGTGTGTGAGAATGAGCTGAGGTTGTAGATACATCATTTCAGGTCCTCCGAAGGGCTTAGGTACCAACTCCCACCGATTTCGAGTCCAGGCAGCAGGAGCAGGGATGGGGAGCGGCGCTGCCTGGACCCGCAGACACGCTGCTGGGCTACACTCTGCCTGAGGCCGCGGGGACACCCGAGAGTCTCATCGAGGCCAGAAAAAACGTTGGGTGAAGGATTTTCCAGCAGTGCACTCTACACTGGACTCCCCCACCCATTCTTCTGGGTTTTGTTTGCCCACACTTTGCCTTCTTCCTTCCTTTTGTTCCTCTTCCACGGGCCAAAGCCCTCACCCAGCAGGGAGGGTTGACGGACACCCCCCCGACGCAGAAATAGCCAAAGAGCTCTGGAGCAGCTGAGGAAAAAAAACAGCACCGGTTCCCTACCTCTCCTTATCAGATGCTCTTTGTAAGAAGAACAAACAACAATAAAACCCTGGTTTTAAACAGAGGAAGTCCCTTCCATACCGCAAGCAACACAACTACGGTAGAAACTGATCTGAAATACAAAAGATTCTCCTGGAATACCCCACGGTTTATTTTTAGACGACTAAGGGGCCAGCCACAGTCACCCACAAGCTGGCAGAGAGGGCTTCAACCCTGCTCGAGTTAAGCCAATATGTTCTCCGTCATTACTGACCAAGAGGGTGCCCCAACCCACAAACCGCTGAGGTTAAAAGCTGGTTCTTTGCTCCTCTGCTGCAAAGTGCGAAGACCCCGAAGGACCAGAGCTGTTCCCAAATCAAGGGATCTGTACATTTGCCCAGAGAAGCTGTGGCTGCCCCATCCCTGGAGGGGTTCAAGGCCAGGTTGGACGGGGCTTGGAGCAACCTGGGCTGGTGGGAGGTGTCCCTGCCCAGGGCAGGGGGTGGCACTGGGTGAGCTTTAAGGTCCCTTCCAACCCGAACCATTCCGTGATAAGCGGAATGCGGCCCAGCTGATGGCTAGAACCTCAAGCACAAAGGCTACGCGCTACCACACAAACAAACTATACATTATTTACCACACGGCTTCTTCGTTACAACAGATTCAGCAGCCTTAAACACGGGTAATTTCTTGCTCGTTTGCAGCTGCCCGGCAGAAATAAAGCCAAAAGGCTTGCAAAGCAAGACAGCACAGCCTAAGGGCAGAAGGTGACTTCAGCACTCAATGAAAAGCCGACACACTCTGTCTTAAATCTTTGAATCTTTAAATTTTTGAACTCCTAATTTGCAGGGGCGACTGGACCATCGCCTCCATCTCACCCTCCTGCTCCAAGTGTCCCCTCACCCGTGACCAAGTCTCCAGTTGGTGCAGTCTGGGTTCCTCCAGTGGGCTGGAGGGGAATTTGCCCCCATCTCTTTTTGTTCAGGTATTTTTATACCCGCTGTCGAGAATGGAATTAGACACTGAGAAATCATTTTCCTCGGCGCAAGGCTTCACCGCAGCCTCGCGACATCGTTTTCAGCCACAAGGAGGATTACGGCAAGTTGAAAGGCACCTCCGTCTCTCCATAGCTTTTCTGTCACCCGAGCCCAGCACTGCTGGAAGAAAGAGTTTGAAAGAATAAGGGCAGCAAAGCCAGCCTGGGGGGGCTGACACAGCAAAAGCAATGGGTTCAGATGGTTCAGTTACGCATTTTAAAGGGGAGAAGAAGCAGCGTAATTCCTCCTGGGAACTGCTGGTGGGTCAGGGCACAGGTGCCCCTGCCTCGTGCCAGGGAGGAAGATCTTTCCTGCCTCTCCCAGCGCAAAGAAAATGCATTTCAAGCACCGGCGGTGCTGCTTAAGGTCCCGTCTGCCAGAGCAAAGGGGCTCTGGAAGAGGGAAGGTCAGCGTGCAGAAGAGCTGGGCCAACCCCCCCGGTGCGTGGCACTGCCTGCCCCATGGATGGGAGCTCCATCCCTGCCCGCCCAGGTGGTCCAGGGCAGATCTCTGCTCTGGGGGGACCCACCTGGGCTTTGCCCGTGGCCATCGCAGCAGCAAGTCATCAGCATCACAGGGCTCACGGTACCTAGCAAGCATGCGGATTGGCAGCCAGCGCATTTCCCAAGGTTTGGGGTTTTTTCGTTTCCCTTTCAAAAAGCCAAACAAACACCAGCCGGCCTGGGAACAAGACACTCATGCAAAAGCCACAGAGCAGCGACAGGAGAAACTGGCAGGAGACACCAGGAAAAATGTCTCCTGATGTTACAGAAGGATGTAGGAATCTCCTACTGCTTCCCAGCATTCGGCATTCCCACCAAAATCAGAGGAAGAGCAGTGGAAAGCAGCAGAAAAAAACCACAAAACTAATCTTGCCTGCATAAAAAAATTCAGTTATGGAGAAAAAAGGCCATTTTTGGAAGGGGAAAAAAAATAAATATCGCTGTCTGGAAACTTGAGGTGGAATCTACTTAAGAGCACTTGAGCAGCTCAGGTCCGGCCGTGCGCCCCGTGCCTGCGAGCGGGACCGCACAGCTGGGGGCTGGCGCGCGGCCGTGCCGACGCACAATTCTGGGATTCAGAGCTGAATTCTTGAGATAAGTCTTTTCCAGGAATGTCTGACAGCGCAAATGGAGAGAAGATTGCAACATTTTTTCCATAGTTCTCCTCCTCTTGAAAAAAAAAAAAAAAAAGGCATTATCTAACGAGCAAATGTAGAAATCATAGCAACAAGCAGGCGGTTGTAAAAGGCGAAGAAGTGGGCATCTGCCCCCACCCGGCGCGTCCTCCTCCCGCCCTGCGCGTCCTCCTCCCTCCCTGCACTGGATCCCATCAGGGCCACTCAGCCCTCGCACGTGCAGGGGGTTCAAGCCCCGCCAAGAGGAATTTGGGTGGTGGGACCTCAGCCTCCACTGAGACCAACTCCATCCTGTGCTAATGTCCCGGGGAGCCACGGTCTGACAGTCCTGCGGTCAACTTTGGGGTTGTTTTGCTGCGTATTCCATCCCTGGGGATAATCTATAAAGTTAGGAGCACCGTCCCAAACCTGCCCCAGGGTTAAATGCAAGGAAGTCATACAATCACAGAACGGTTTGGGTTGGAAGGGACCTTAAAGCCCATCCAGTGCCACCCCCTGCCCACCAGCCCAGGTTGCTCCAGCCTGGCCTTGAACCCCTCCAGGGATGGGGCAGCCACAGCTTCTCTGGGCAACCTGGGCCAGGGGCTCACCACCCTCACAGTGATAAATCTCTTCCTAATCTTGCTGGCACCCGGTTTTAGCAAGCTCAGCTTCTCCTTGGGCGTTCACATAACGGTCACCTGAACAAAAGCATCCTTGTGCAGCAGGACAGCGGGCGAGAGGAGGCTCATCCACCCTCACTGTGATGAGACCAAAGGGGAACATCACAGCACACAACAACCCCCCCCGCCATGCTGAACCCTACCTAATTCCACATATTCCGAGCACCGAGTACCGCTCCTTTTCAAAAAGAGAGGAAGAAATAACTGCACTGCGGCGGCCACTGCGATGGCCAGAAGAAAAAAAAAATGCCTCTACGTAAAGACCAAGTTCTGCCAAAAATTCCCGACCGAGGATTTCTTGCTCTTAGCCCAGAGCAGACCTTGGCACTCGGCGATTAACCGTTGAGTACCGTCCTTGGCACAGGCACAGAGAAACAAATTCTTACCGCTTTCTACAACGCCGTGCGGCATGCACAGCCTGTGTTTTGAGAGAGACTTAAATGAGAACGGTTTGTGGTTATTTGGTATAGGATCGTTCGTATTTTTGAAAATAAGCACGTTCCTTGCAAAGAGAGTCTGAGGAGCGTTAACAAGGAGCGGGCAGGGGATGAGGGCGAGCCCCGGAGTTGGTCCTGCCACAGCATCCTTGTTCCGTGTCCCTGTTATCGCTCCGAATCGTGGCCGACCGCGGGTCCCCCGGCAGCGGAGGGGCTCGGAGACGGGCAGCAGGGAGGGAGGGCACAGGGACCCACCGGAAAGGATACTGCGGGCTATTTTTATTCCATTTTTACCGACAGATTTTAAAAGCCTTGCTTTAAAAGCCCAGGAAATATCTTTTGATTCTCTCTTCCTACAGCACCAGTGAGCTCTGGCTCCTGCATCCAGGGTCCCACCAGATGAAGACTGGTCCTCAGCGGCGTTGCTCCCCCAGCCCGGCCGCAGGGTGGATGGGGCAGAAGCTTTTGCCCAAGCAAAACCTCCTTTTCCTGATGCCAGAGCAGAGCCTTCACATCAATAAGAGCTGGCAGAGAGCTCTTTAAGGCTCGAGCACAATGCACCTCTACCCAAAGAGCTGCCCACTGGGGCACCTCATGAACCAAACTCATCCGCTTGACGGCGTTTTTAGCAGGGCCTTTCCGACTATAGTCCCTTCAATGACAAAAATTCACCACTGAAAGGATCCAGAGGGAAGCCCCTCTTCGAGCAGCTCCTGGGAACGGGGCAATATAGACTGGCAACCCCCAGCAGGGCAGTCAGACGTGGAGGAAACCACCCCAACCACGTTTTGGACAAGCCCCTCTCAACACTTAAAAACTCCCCAACACACGGCACCCTGCAAACACCCAGGAAAAAAAAAAAAAAAGCAGTGGAGATTTGAAAAGCAAAAGATTTGGGGAGGCTTTACAGCCCTGGGCTCTGGGACTCTGCGGTGGGGGAAGGGGGGGCAATCGCTGCCTTTTATTTCAAAGCGCAAGGTCAGCAGTTTTGGCGCACGCATGAATGGCCGTGAAGCAGCCTGCCTACGCTGCAGCCGGCCAACACCAGCCAACTGCTGATGAAGGCCATGGCTCCAGAAGGCTCCCGGGCTGGGACGGGGTCCAGCCGCTTCCCAGCCAGCCCGGACACCACCAGGCGTCAGCAGAGACCCGCGGCGGTGGCTTCGCTCCCACCGAAACCAGAGCC
Organism: Chroicocephalus ridibundus; assembly: GCF_963924245.1. Lineage (NCBI taxonomy): Eukaryota > Metazoa > Chordata > Aves > Charadriiformes > Laridae > Chroicocephalus > Chroicocephalus ridibundus. Next base: position 11,737,454 of record NC_086297.1, read on the forward strand.
TGGTCCCCTCACTGGGCTGCTTTCCGCGCAGGGAAGAGGAAAGGGAGAGTGAGCATCAGCACCCATCTCCCCACGTCGGGCACCCACAAGAGTTTTGCTCCCACCAGGCTGGGGACTAGGGCGACCTGAATCTCCACAAACCCCTGACAGTCTCCCATCACCGCAAGACCCTTTGAAAGCACACAGTGCTCTTCCCTGCAACTTGCCAAGACCACGTGGCATCGGTTTGCTCCTACGCCAGGAGCGTGTTTCCGGCGTAGTGTGACATCGGTATGATTCACAACTGGTTTCACTGGGAGAATCCGTCTCCAGGGGAAAGCAAAACCCAGGCTAACTGAAAACAAACGCTGGACGCGGCACCACCGGCATTAGCCCTGCCTTGTGGGGAAACTGAGGCACGGGCTTGCCTGACTCCTTGAGCACAGGTCTCATGACACTGGTACCGCTAGGTGCCCTGCAAACTGCGTCACGGCCTCTCAGCAAGCACCCCTCCCCTGCTGACCTCAGCACACAGCTCGCTGGGTGACGTCACCCAGCGCCACAGCAGCCTCCACCCAGCCCAGGCCAGAGGTGGCCGTTCGGCCACTCCAGATGTGCAGGTGCCGCGTCAGCGGCGGGATGAGGCAGGGCCTGAGGGCTCAGCACGTCCCACCCCATGGGGCTCGGCAGCGAACCACGGAGCGAGGAGAGTGCCCCAAAACTCAGCCTGTCGCAGCGGCAGAAAGCAGGGCAACTTTGTGGATAGGGGACAGGGTGTCCCCTGGAGACGGGGTGTCCTCAGGGCACCGCGGCATCTTTAAACCACTTTAACACAGGCAAGAGGGAGGCGTGATGAAAACGGCCCCTCCACTCCCAGCAGGGCGATGGGCGCCCAGCGAGCCCTGCTCCAAGGACTGCCTCGCGTTTATACATCCCAGTGTCATCGAAAGGGGCTAATAACAGGAGGCTACCGAAAAGCACTCGAGCCGGTCACCTCCGCTGCGGCTGGGCGCGCTGAACACCCTGCCACGGTGCTGCCAGGAGCTGCCCCACAGCTGGGGGGCAGAGCAATGGGCATCGGGGCTGGGACCCACACTAAGCCCCAGACCAGTTTCAGGGACCGGTAAAGCTGGGGGGGGGCGCAATCTCCCCACCAGGACACCGGGAATGCGGTGGGTCCCTGTCCCTCCATCTGGGGACAGAGCAGAGGAGGGGAGGGGATGGGGAGGGAGGGAATAATTTCGGGGGCGGAGGGGGGGTGTGCAGTGAAAAGCAAGAGGGAATCGCAAGTAACCCACACAGGCAAATCCCCCTTGATTTCCTAAGGCTGGGGAGGAGAATAAAAGCGAGGGGCAGCGATTTGCCGGGGGGGGAGCACTCACCGTTCGTGGAGGAGGTCAGGCAGTGGAAGACGCTACCGGAGGTGCAGTTCTGCCAGAGGTCCGCCGTGTGCCCGCCGTTCACCAGCCATTGCTGCAAAGAGACGCAGCCCCGTGAGCAGCGCCCTGGCAGGAGGGGGCAGGCAGCCGTGTGCCCCCCGCCAGGGCTTCGGCACCCAGCAGCCCCAGGGCGCACCAGCCGGGGGCTCCCAGGCACATGCTTTTCCACAGAAAAGGGTTTTGGAAAGGAAATACTGATAGTTGCTTTTAGCCGCTTTCACCCCAACGGCAGAAAAAACACAGAAGCTCTTTATTCTCTTTAAACACGGACCAAGTCCCGCGCGGGACGCGCGCTTCCCTCCCCTCTGCCGTCCTCGCCCAGCGCCGGGCCGGGCTATTTGAATGGTTCCACGTGATTTCTAACGACTCGCAAGATTTATTTTTTTTTTTTAACGTCTTCTACTACTATGACCACCCAAAAAAAAAAAGAAAAAAAAATTAAGGGAAAGAAGAACCTGGTGAAGCAAGCCTGGAACTCACCAGCTCTACAAAACTGCTGCCTTAAAACCAAGGCAAACCTCTTCCTAAGTAGATGACGTGTTAACTGGGCTCTGGACCGAGAACGGTGCTGGGAACCCTCTGTGCAGCATCCAACCCTCCATCTTCCCACTGCTTGCACAGCTTAAGCCTTGAACATCGCCAGGAGGAGCCCATGCGGGTGGGGAGCGAGAGGCTGTGCCCAACGCACAGCCCCAGAGGAGCAGAGCTGCAGAGCAAAACTGCTGGTGCTGAGGAGCCAGTGCCCAAACCAGTCCCGTTTCAAGGGGTTTTGCTCAGACTGGCTGTACTGGTCCTGTGGCCTGAAGCCCGTTAGCAGGTGGAGCTCCTTTATGAAAGGGGAGGGCGGCGTCACCCCCACCGAGGGTCTTTTGGGTGCTCTATGATGTGACATGGGGACAGTGAGGAGATGGGCTTCAACAGCCCTCTCCTCTGGACTGATGGGGATGTCCTGAGCACCCGCTGCCGCACACAACCAAGCGACCCCCCCCCATTACACCTGACTGACCCACCCCCCCAGTGACACCTGACAGCACAAATACGGAAAAGAGCTTTCTGTGCAAAATGCTCCAAAATCCCACCGTTAGGAAGACCAGCAGTTGGCAAGTAACAATTCCTGCTAAAAGCCAGGCTGGAAAATAAACCAAAAATAAAAACACCACCTTCTGGTTTTGCCATGCTCTAACCCCGCCGCCGGCCGCTCCCTGCCTCGCTGGTACCCCGGTGCCGGAGGAAAAGTCCGTACTTACGCTAACGATGGTGGAGACGAAGAGGAGCACCAGCACGGTGACGTGGAGCACGATGATCCCCAGCAGCAAAAGCAGCATCTTGGCGGCAGCGGAGGGCAGAACTGGAGGGGCAGAGGGATGCGGCTGAGCGGGGAGGGCTCCGGGGGATGCTCGGGCAGCGCCCGGCTCCCGGGCTTCTTCCCTCGGGTCCCGCCAACGGTGGGGCGGGGGTCGGAGCCTTCTGCCCAGACTCACTCCCGGATGCCCCCGGGGATCCTCCAAGCTCCCCCCAAGCCCGCTCACCGAGGGGGCTTCCCCGAGGGGCTCCCTCAGCCCCTCTCCTCCGAAGGGGGGGCTCCCATCCCTCTCCCCGAGGGCAGCGTGCTCCTCGGCAACCCCGGCGGGGGTGTGGGGGTGTGTGTCTATCTCGGCGCATCTCAGCCGAGGGGCTACCCCGGCCCCCCTCCGCCGGGATGGAGGGTCCCCTGTCCACCTACCCATGGGGACCACCGGGGGTCATTCTGCCGGCCCCTCTCCCCAGGGGGGGCTTTCCCTGGCCCATCTCCCCTGGCGACCCCCGCAGAGGACGGCTGCGGGAAGGAGGGGGAGCCACCTATCTAGGCCCAACTCCCCCCGGGTTGGGGGGGGGTGTTCTTCTCGACCCATCTCCCCTCGACACCCCCAACAGGGGCTTTCTTTGCCCCTCTCCCGCCCCGGGATGTGTGTGGGGGGGCTTTCCCCAGCCCATCTCCCCTGGGGACCCCCGCGTAGGGTGGGAGGGGGGGAAGCGTCTATCTCGGCCCATCTCCCCCGACAGCTGCTCCTGCCCCTCTTCTGCAGGGGGGGTCTCCTCGGCCCATCTCCCTCCGGCCCCCCTAGCAGGGGCTCTCATTGCCCTTCTCCTCCCGGAGGCGGGGGGGGGGGGGCGCTTTCCGCAGCCCATCTCCCCTGGGGACCCGCGGAGAAGGAAGGACGGGCTGCCCTGAGCCCTCTCCCTACAAGACCCCCGTAGGGGGGGTGTCTCCTCGGCTTATCTGCCCTCGACACCCCCAGCAGGGGCTCTCATTGCCCTTCTCCCCCGGGAGCGGGACGGGTGGGGGGGGTCTTTCCGCAGCCCATCTCCCCGCGGAGAAGCAGGGAGGGGCTGCCCCGACCGCTCTCCCTAGAGGACCCTCGCAGCGGGGGGACGGGGGTGCGCTCCCCCCTCCCTCTCCCCTGTGGACCCCCCGGAGGGTCTCTCTGGCCCTTCTCCCCATCGAGAGCCCTTCCCTTCCCTTCCCCTTCCCCTTCCCTTCCCCTTCCCCTTCCCTTCCCCTTCCCCTTCCCGGCGGAGCCCGCAGCAGCCGCCCCCCTCCCGGGCCGGGCCGTACTCACGTCGCGGCGGAGCCGAGGGGCGCGGGGCGGCAGCGGCGGAGCGGAGCGGGCGGCGGCGCTGACAAGTTTCCCCTTTAACCGGGGCCACCGCCCCGCTGGCGTCTGCGGGACGGGGAGGGCCCTGCCGCGGCGCCCGGCCGCTCCTCCTATAAATGCGGCAGCGCCCCGGCCCCGCCAGCACCCACCCCCCCTCCGCCGGCCCCCCCCAGCCGGGGGTCACTCCCTGCCCCATCCCCGTCCCCCGCACACAGGCGCGGCCGATCCCGCTGGCTCAGCGGGGGGATATTTATTTTTTGGGGGGGGGGGGGGCACCCCACGGGATGGGTTGCCCCCCTCTTTGCTTCCCCAGCCAGGACCCCCAGCTTCCCCACCGTGGACCGACCCCCTCCCCCGCCCCGGGGGGGCTGTGCCGGGGGGCGGCTCTGCCCCGTTCCGCTCTCCGGAGCGGCCGCGGGTGGGGGGCGGGGGCGGGGGGCGCAGCACGGCGGGGTGCGGGGCTGTAGGAAGCCCGGGGTGCCGGAGGCGGCCGGTGGCCGGCGGCTGCAGCCGCGTGTGTTGCTGAGCAGAGAAGTGAGTCCTGGTGAGGGCTGGCAGGGAGCTTCCCTCCCCCGGGGATGCTCGGGGAGGGGGACGCGGTCAGCGAGGAGGTGACACGCAGAGGACAGAGAGCTCCGCTGCACCGGGTGGCCCCCCACGCCCCGGCGGAGGCGGTTCGTGTAGCCTCAGCCAGGGATCCGTGGGGCGGGATTTGGGGAACGGGCTGTGCTGCAGTCGGGGGCAATGTCCCCTCTGGTTTACACGGTGCGGCTGCGGCCAGGAAAGTGACACCTCTGCAATTTGCTCCCGCGATGGGCAATGGGCTTCTGGCTCCGGGGGCTGGGGCTTTTTTGAGCGCTTGAAAAAGCCGAATCCTGTGGGACTGAGCAACCTTTCACTAAATGGAGATTTTCCGAAATGCTGGAGGACTTAGGTGCTCGGAGCAGAAGGGGTGGCTGCACTCCGGTACGGCAGCCTTCGCTCATCCCTCAACCCCAGCTAATCTGTTGAAATCAACCTCACGCGCAGACCTCCCCCATAGTCCCCGCAGGAGACCTGCGCACCCCTGGGAGCCCTGAGCGCTAGCACCTGCCTCCCCGTCACCTTTCCCCATCACCTCTGCCCCTCTTCACGCACCAGCTCCGAACTAGTCCTGCTTGCTGAGACGAGAGAACTCGGCATCCAGCCACCAAAACTGCAAATCCTGGGAGAAAGAGGGAGAGAAGCGTGCTTGGCTCCCTCCTCCTGGCAAGCACAGGCGCGTTCCCTGCAGCATGGGCTCTGGCTCCTCCGCGCTGGTGTTAAGTGGTCCCGTCACACACATCGGCCAGCAAGTGGGAGTTCGGAGTGCTCTATGGGGATGGGGGGGGAGATGGGCCAGCGGCTGAAATGAGCCCCCCCCCGGCCTCCCACCGTGCTCGAGCCCCTGGTTCGGGACATGCCTGCACGCCCCGCCGCGATGCTGCCGAGCCAAACTCTGCTCTAGCAGCGCCGGCTCTGCCTTGTGCAGGTTTGCCCAGCCTGGTTTCGAAGGAGGCAATTTGCCCTTCCCTCTGAAAAATACCCCACCCATTTCTGTGCCACCCCCCCTGCCCCCTGTGACACTGCTGCCTGCCATCGCAGGCATCGCCGGCAGCCAGTGCCATCCGTGACTGCAAGCCCCAGAGGACTAAAACATCTGGACCAACATCAGTCCATTCCTCACTAACGAGGCTATTTCGGGCTGTCTTGCCTCTGCGGGTTGAGCTGTCTGCTGCTTTCAGAGCAGAAGGAGCCGCTGCGCTTGGGGCTGCGCAAACACAGGGCGAGAAGGGTCTTGTCCCCAAGGACTGCCACCCAACCTGCCATTAGAGACCATCTTCTGAGTCGGGTTTGTAGGGCTGAGCTCTCGGCGGCTGTGTTTCTCTGGATAAATTATCTGACCCGCTTCCCCAAAAGCAGAGCAGGGAGATGCACAGCAGTGACAGGCAGCCGGGGGGCGTGGGGGGGCACGTACGCACCCGAGCTCCTCCGTGAACGTGGGAGAGCAAAACCACTTTGGTTCCAGCTCTGAAAACGCTGCCAAAAGCAGCTTTTTAAGCGCCGGAGAAACACCTGAAACTCCAATCAGGGCAAAGAGTAGCCTGCGGGTAATGAAGCCTGTCTTGGCGGAGAGTTGCGGATTAGAAACGGAGGAGGAAGCCCAGAGAGAAGAGCACATCAATCCCGTGCTCCTCAGACGCTCCTCTTCTTGGAAAGGTGCATCATCCAAACGGAGCAGGGCTTTGGAAAACCATCTGCTGAGTACGTGCCATCACGGCAGCTCTGGTGCCGGGGGACCGGGATGCTCCAGGGAGTTCATCTGAAAACACGGGAGGCAAATCTGGAGGTGCCGGATGGCGCCTCTGGGCCAGAAGGAGGTGAGAAAGGGGGGATGTTCACAGCAGAACCCTGGGCATCAGACGGCATCGCCTTCCCGGCACAGGCCAGGGAATTGCACCCTGCTTCCCATCGAGGGGCTCGACGGCTGCCCGGCTTCCCCAGCTCCGTCCGAGCGTGGCTAGCAGTGGTCACCGCCTAAATACAAGCAGGCGCCACAATAAATTTGAAAAATGTTTTGTGTACAAACAAGATTTGCCACAGGCTGCGCTGGGAATACTGGAAGATCGACGGGTTTTATAAACACTGCGTAAAAACCAAAAAAAGTGGATTTCTCACTTTGAATCTCTTCCACGGGATCACTTAAAATTCTTGCAATGCTTCAGCTTGAATTTCTAGAACAAAATAAAGAGAATTTAGGAGGGAAAGTGGGTTTTATAGCAATTCAAGGGGCTCAGATCTAATCTGACAAGGCAGTGACGGACTTTGAGGGCTTTGCTGAAAAGGGTCGAAGCCTCGTTTAACCGTGTCTGCGGCATCACCTGAACCAGCACATCATGGGCTCGGCCGCCATCGGTCCAGCGTACACGTACACCACCCCCTTCCCCAGGCCAGGCGAATGAAACCGCTCTGAAAACAAGCATTTTCAAACGACACCAAAGGACAACTTTTTCTCCGTGTGTCTTCTCGGGTGCCCCATCCCTGGAGGGGTTCAAGGCCAGGCTGGACGGGGCTTGGAGCAACCTGGGCTGGTGGGAGGTGTCCCTGCCCAGGGCAGGGGGTGGCACTGGATGGGCTTCAAGGTCCCTTCCAACCCGAACCATTCTATGGTCCTATGATTCTTGTGGATTAACTTCTTTAACCCCCAGATTTTGCTCTGTCATCACAATTTTGGGGACTCGCTTCCTGTTCCTTACCCTGAGACCATTGGCAACGGAGGACTTGAAATGCAAAGGGGAAGGGGCAGAAACCTGGAAACGGGGAAAATAAAAATAAAAAAAAAAGATCCTGGTTTCAAACATCTGTGCTGCTAGGGAAATAAGGAGAGCAATATACGGTTTGACTCGCATTGTACGGAGAACCGATAGTGCTCCCCCAAACAACGCAGTTCCCATCCGTCGCTGAGTCCAGTCAGTGACTTTCCCAGTGCCTGCTGGTGACGTGATCTCATCCTCGGAGCTTGATACAGTTTATATATATGGTATATATTTCATTTTTAATTTTTTTATTTTATTAATATTTCATTAAAGTAGTTTAGTCCCTTCTAAACTCCTAATTCTCTTTCTTTCTCTCCCTCCTCTCCTTGGGGGTGGGGGAGAGCATCTATCGTTCATCTCACCGTCCCAAACCACGACAATAATTCTATAAAAATACAGAGAGAAATAACTCTCTAAATAAGTCTTTCCAGCCGAAGGCCTGGGGGAAGGCTCTCCACCCCGAGAGCACGTCCCCAGCTGGCAGCGAGTGTGGAGGGTGCCAGGATCTCCCCCTTTGCCCGGCTCCGGGAGGTGCCGGGGGGGAGGCGGGTGCCGTGCCCCGGGAAGGATGCTGCTGTGGGTTACCAAGCCCCACGGCTGCCCCACGGCAGGGCTGCGTGGGGCACGGGCCTTTGCTGCAGCGTGAAATGCTGTTTGGATCAAATTGCACTGAGGGAGAGTGGGTTTTTTTACCTTTTCTGGTCAAACTGGTGGAATGGCGATCTGAAAAGCCATTTCAAGAAGAAAAAAAAAAGACAGGAGGGGAGACATTCAAGTTCAGCAAACTTCTAAATCAAAAGCCCTAATACATCTTGGAGACATTTACTAACTTTTCCTGACGTTTGTTTTCCACCAAACCAAGAAGAATTCATAAAATGTTGGAGTCCTGTCTGCATTCATGCCCCAAAACCCGACTTCATCCAACTTTTTCCCTTTCAACTCCAAGCCAGTTGTCATCACTGATAGAGTCAGGCTGAAATCCCTGGAGAAAATCCCACTGGCTTCAAGGAAACCAAAATTTACCCACTGATTCCAAAAGCCAAAAAAAAAAAAAAAAAACCAACTGAGGTTCCCAGCTGGGACATGACTCTGTGTCAGGACACACTCAGATACTTTCAGAAACTGGGATTTGTGCTCGTCTCCTGCGTGTTGACAGCCAACCCCCTGCCAGCTCCTTTGTTGAACCTACCGAGGATACCGATCTAAACCAGCTTTTTGCTCAAGCTCTTGAGTTTTAGACTTTTGGCTTCAGCAGTGCCAGGTCTGGCCCCTTTTTCGGTCTCCTCCAGGGTCCCGAGAGCGGCTGCCGATGCTCCGAGGGTGACGATGCTCCGTCCCCTGCAGCTGCCGGCTGAGGGACACGGCGGATGCTGCAAGTCTGCACGGGCTCGAGGAACAACTGGAACAAGCTCATGTGAAACAAATCCACGGGGGGATATTAAATTCAAGGACAGCCCTGGCAGCTCAGGAAGTCCTTGAGATGCTAATTGCTGGAAGCTGGGAAAGTAGACTGGGAAAGTATCACAGGGTGCTTGCCTTCTTTTGGTGCTTTTATCCAAGCATCTGCTGTTGGCTCTGTCAGAGGCTGAATGTGGGGCTCGCTGCACTTTGCTCTGAGCCAGCACAGCCATTCCTATGATCCTACACTGCCCAAATTTTCCTTACCATTTTGCCAAAGTTTTTTCCCCCCTTTATTTTTTTTTTTTATAAAAGCAATGAGTTTGTTTTTTTTTTTTTCTGACCGCTGATGCTGTTTTGGGAATTCTCTCTCCCTCAAGCCTTAGTTATGCAATATCCTGTTAACATGTTTTGTGGCAATCTTTGATTTCACCCAAATTCATATCAGACTCCTCCAGGACATTCTCTCCTTCTTCGTTTCTTAGGCAACAAGAAGAGGTATGGCCCTTGGATTACTACCCATTCCTGTTCTCCCGTGTGGGTGGCAATGAAGCCACAACACGTAATCCAAGGGGTCTCGATCATAGGATCATAGAATGGTCTGGGTTGGAAGGGACCTTTAAGATCATCAAGTCCAACCATCAACCTAACACTGCCAAAACCATCACTAAACCATGTCCCTCAGCATCCCATCTAGCCATCAGTACCTCCAGGGCTGGTGACTCAAACACTTCCCTGGCAGCCTGTTCCAATGCTTGATAACCCATCAAAGGAGACTTCAGGGCCTTGGGACGGTTGGTAAGGGAATCTGGGAGGCAGGTTGTTTTTTCCTCTCCTCCCAGTTGCAGGCAATGACACTGGAAGGAACAGGTGGGACCAGCCTATTAATACATGGCTCCGTGGCTGGTGTCATCAACACCATTTTGGGTTTTATGGTAATGGGATGGCATACACGGCACCAGGCTTGCTGGTGTCAGATGGGGTTCACCTCTCATAGAATCCAAGACTCATAGAATGTGTTGGGTTGGAAGGGACCTCTCAAGGGCATCTAGTCCAACCCCCCTGCAGTCAGCAGGGACATCTTCAACTGGATCAGGTTGCTCAGAGCCTCATCCAGCCTGGCCTTGAATGTCTCCAGGGATGGGGCCTCCCCCACCTCTCTGGGCAACCTGGGCCAGTGTCTCCCCACCCACCTCCAAGGGGGAAGAGGGTCTTTGCTCAGGAGGTAGCGGGGCTCATTGACAGAGCTTTAAACAAGGCTTGAAGGGAGAGGGGGACAATATCGGGCTGTCCCTGTGGGATGAGATGCCAAGGTTGGAGGGACGGGGTGCCAGCGAGGGCCTGTTGCTCTGAGACGCGCTGGTGACGCTGCCTCACACTTGAAGTCTTGGAGAGATGAGCCGGGGGCTCCTGAGGTCACAGGAGCCAGGAGGGAAACACCAGTGCAATACCCCAAAGGAATCAAGGGGTGTTCCTGGAAGAAGGTGGTATTTGAAAAGTCATGGCATCAGGTGAAGTTCCCGGGGACTGGAAAAAGGGAAACATTGCACCCATTTTTAAAAAGGGTTTAAAGGAGGGTACCGACCTGTCGGCGTCACCTCTGTGCCTGGGAAGGTCATGGGGCAGATCCTCCTAAAAGCCACGCTAAGGCCCATGGAGGACAAGGAGGTGATTTGAGACATGGCTTCACCCTGTGCTTTTTCCACATCAGACTCCAAAGGAGGAGGACACGACACTTTTTCTCCTAAAATCACAGACCGAATGGGTAGGAATGCATCCCCGTGGGTGGATTTACTCTTAGTTGCATCCAGGATATTTTCAGTTACTTTCTGGCACGCCGTGAAAGAGCAGTGGAAAGAGAAAAAACAAAGGGAACAAAAAAATAATCCTGGTAGACCATGTGACATGCAAAGTGATAATTTAATTTCTAACCAGGCTTCCATCAGGAAGTGGAAGTTTAATCATGTACTTTTTAAAGCATATAGGGAAAACTGATAACTCTGGCAACGGATGCCGTGGGGTGGGCTGAGCCCAGCCTAGATGGGACCCAGCAGCCGCGCGGTGCTGGGAAAGGTCTTGCGCATCCCCATGCACTTCTCCTCGTCGATGAACAGGGAGTTGGCTTTGACAGCCAGGTCGTGCTGCAGGATGGCTTTGGTGCGAACCAGCATTTGCAAGGTGTCCTGGCTGTCTCTCAGCTGCTGCTGAAGAGTCTGCACCGTCTCTTCGATGTCACGGACCTCGTTGACAAGGCTGGAAAACAGCAAGGAGCCCTCATTAGAAGTCCCGTCACGCGGGTGGTTTCTAGCATGGCGTTGCTGATGGGCCCCTGGGTTTTCCCCCTTCAGCGCGCTCAGACTCACTCGGACCCCCCCTGTTTGTGTCAGATCCATGGGGAAGCTGAGGGCAGAGCTCCTCGGGGTCTCGGCGGGGAGGCACAGTGAACGTCTGCTCGAAGGCTTCGGCAACGCGCAGCCGCGTCTGCCAGAGCAGGTGGTGCCACCAAGCAGAGGGACGAGCAGCTGTGGTTTCCCGTTCCTGTTTGGTTTTGTGGGTTTCTTGGCTCCCCCTCCTGGATTTCCCCAGGCAAGGGTCCTCCCCACACCCACGGGTGCACACGCAGCGAAAGAGGACAGCTGGGAGAGGCTAAAAGCGAAGGTGAAACAAGTGGAGGATGGAACAAAGGATGGCGTGAGAGATGCTAAACAGGCTCTGGGGCTGGGTTTAAATTGCTTTGAAAAGGCTTCCCAGGGAGCCTCACCCAGCGGGCTGCCAGGAGGAGGTGTGAAGTTCAGGGTGCCTGATCCTCCCCAGCCCCTCGGGGTGCAATGCCAAAGAGCTCCCTCTGTCCTTGACAGGATTTCCAGTGTCCCCAGGGGAGGTGAGCACAGCCCTCACTGCTTCTCCGTGTGGTGCACAGAATCCCAGGCTGGCGGGGGTTGGCAGGGACCTCTGGAGATCACCCAGTCCAACCCCCTGCCAGAGCAGGGTCACCCACAGCAGGTGGCACAGGAACGCCTCCAGGCGGGTTTGGGATGTCTCCAGAGACGGAGACTCCACCACCTTTCGGGGCAGCCTGTGCCAGGGCTCTGCCACCCCCACAGCAAAGAAGTTCCTCCTCGTCTTGAGGTGGAACTCCCTATGGTCAAGTTTGTGCCCGTTACCCCTTGTCCTGTCCCCGGGCACCACTGAAAAGAGCCTGGCCCCATCCTCCTGACACCCCCCCTTTCAGTATTGATAAGCGTTGATAAGATCCCCCCTCAGGTGTCTTTTTTCCAGCCTGAAGAGACCCAAATCCCTCAGCCTTTCTTCACAAGAGAGGTGTTCCAGTCCCCTCATCCTCTTGGTAGCCCTTTGCTGTCCCCTCTCCAGCAGTTCCCTGTCCTTCTGGAACCGGGGAGCCCAGCACTGGACACAGCACCTTGCACAGCAGCTGCACCCTTGCGGTTACCCCAAAGGAAGGACCTAAGAGCTCTCAGCATGAGCCTGTTGGAGAGTAAAGGGCTTGTCCTTCAAACCTGAGCCCATCCAGCCGCCGGGAAGCAGGCAGGAGAGAAGACGGGGTTGACGCAAGTAGGAAAAATCCAGCCCCTCATGGGGTGGCATCAGGCCGCCCCCGGCCATGGGGTACAGCCTCCGTTGTGGGTGCAGAGCTCTCCCAGCACCCAAAGGCTGGGATACCCGCTCATTGCTTTTGATTTTGTCGGTGCACTTATCAAAGGACTCTTTAGGAAAAAAAAGCAACCCCCCATGATTAATTTTGTCATCCAGCGATGCTCCCGAGTGCTACCACCCGTGAGCCCTCGAGGTCCCTGCCGGCCCCGCGCTCCTGCCTTACCGCAGCTGGGCAGTGTCCCGGCACAGCTCCATGTTTGGCCTCCGAGTGCGCTCGTCCAGCCGGGTCTGAGCCACTTTTAATGGAGGCCCCTGGTCCCTAATGGACTTTTGGATGGCTTCTATATTCCTTTCGGTCTGGAATATTTCCTGCAGTGTCTGGTGTAAGAAAGAAACACATGCATAAATTTAAAAAATATATTCTCCAGCGGCAACGTGATTTCCCTTTTCTGCCATCCATCTGCAGAAAAAAACCAAGTTCAATTAGCAGACCCCGGGCTCAGACTGCTCTCACTCTGCCATAGATGGAGGCACAGATCCAGCAGCCATTTCTCTGCGGGGAAAAGCCTCTCTTTGCTCTTGCTGTCACATCAGAGGAGGTTTTGGAGCAGTGATGGATCTGTTGAATTACCCGCTCCCCAAAATTACTGCTTGCAGGAACTGATCGTCCATCACTAGCAACTAACAGAGGGCAGGTTTTTGGTGGATGCTCGCTGAAGGATGTGGCACCAGCCCGCGATGCTGCAAGCCCAGTTTCTGCTCGGTTAATCTGTGCCGAGCACTTTTCAGGCAGCTTTCCATGAGAGCCAGTGGTGCGAGCCTGCTGCCCATGGCTGATCTCCACTTCATCTGCTTGGCGGAGCAAACACACCGATACCTGTTCAGCCACCACAGAGTGCTGAGACCGAAAACGCGTCCTTGGAGGAGCAGCAAAGCTGCAAACCCCACAGCAGACACCCCAGCAGAGTCCCAGTAAAGCCCTTCTGCAGAGCAGCCAGCGCCTCTGAAGTAACTAGCGCTGATGCAAGTAGCGCTGGCATTTTCTGCTGGAAATCCCTGTGCTAGCAGGCTGTCAGCTGGGATGAGCAACGGGCAGTATCCCTTGGGATGAAATTACACTGCCAACTCATCCTGCTCCAAGAAGAAAGTCCCCAAGAAAGCTGGGCAGGGGCTGTTTGCAAGGGCATGTAGTGAGAGGACGAGGGGCAATGGTTTAAACTAGAGCAGGGCGGGTTTAGATGAGACATTAGGCAGAAGTTCTTTGCACTGAGGGTGGTGAGACACTGGCCCAGGTTGCCCAGAGAGGGGGTGGAGGCCCCATCCCTGGAGACATTCAAGGCCAGGCTGGATGAGGCTCTGAGCAACCTGATCCAGTTGAAGATGTCCCTGCTGACTGCAGGGGGTTGGACTAGGTGGCCTTGAGAGGTCCCTTCACACCCAACACATCCTATGACTCCATGATTCTAAATGATGCTATAACCAGGTTCTTGTGGTGACCATTCCTCTGCTGGGGCCAGGTCTGCGTGGAGGGTCGCGCTTTGGAGGTGTCACCGGGAAGTGACAGTGTCACACCAAAAGGGAGGGGTTCAGGCTACCTTGGCCAGGTGGGTCTGAATCTTTCTCTTGGCATCGGCCGTCTCGGCGATGCGGTTGGTGAAGGCGACGTTCACGGCGTTGAACTGCCGCCACATCTGGCTGGCCGTCACCGCCAGCAGGTTCTCGATGTTGTCCCGCAGCTTGGCGGAGGTCGCCCGCTCGCTCTGGGAGCGGAGGATGTTGTCATTTGTGAACTTGGCCCAGGACTGCGGCACCGAGATCCTGGGGGGGAAAAGGAGAGGCCCCCGGTAAGCTGGATGTGGGCAGGCATGGACCCTGCCAGGGAGCAGCGTGGATTAACTATAGCTTAAATCTACACTTTTAATTGGACTGTATGTCATAGTTTAACCCCAGCCAGCAGCCAGGACCACGCATGCGCTGGTGCAGTTCTCCCCCTTCCCCCCAGAAGGGAGAAGAGGGAGAAAAGGAGGGGAAAGGGAAAGGGAAAAACTCGTGGGTGGAGATAAGGACAGTTTAATAGAACAGTAACAGAAACGAACAATAATAATAATAATAATAATAATAATAATAATAATAATAATAATAATAATGACAGAAGTCACTCTCACCACCCAGTGAACTGGCACCTTCCCGAGCCCTGACCACATATTCCCACGCCGCACCAACCCCCATTTATATCCTGAGCATGGCGTCTATGGTACGGAATATTCCGTTGGCCTTTCCCTTGTTCTGCCTATGCTCCTCCTCACTTCTATGGGAAGTTGGAAAGAGTCCTTGAAAAGTATAAACATCGCCTGGCAACAAAAGAGTCCTTGAAAAGTATAAACATTGCCTGGCAACAACTAAGACAATATGCATTGTTGACATTCCTTTCACAGCAATCACTAGAAAGAAAATTAACTCTTTCCCGGCTGAAACCAGGACACCATATGAAAGCGAAACATCTGGACACCACTTGTTTAATAACGCTTATCAAATGATGAAGTGTTCATGAAAACAACTGTGATACTTAGGAAAGCTCAAAACAAAACATTCACCCAGAAGAACAGAGATTTTAATCTAGACATTCAAGGCATTTAAGGGCCAAGTGATTCACAGCTTCATGACAACGCGCAGATTGCCGTCGATTCGTTTTGCTCATAACTTATCTCAGTTTCCTACTAAACCGAGCGAGCACGAGATAATGTTCAATTCCCTGTCTGTGCATTCAGGATGAAGTTCACGCTGGTGCGGTAGTCCAGAACAAGGCCAACAAAAGACTTAAATACCACATAAGCTCCATTTAAAACATGCTGATCCTCGGCACATTTTACCCCGCCCTCTGAATTTTAGCAGCAATCCTTTGCAATCCGTTTCCCTGTCTAAATATGTCTGAGCTCTCCTGTGAATAATTATTCAAACATTAGAAAAACTGAATCAATCTCTGCCCCTCCCTAAAGTGCCTGCGTCTGGGCGAGCAGCAGATTTATTCCCTCAGCCCTTTGCCACTTGGGGCATATCTCTGCGAGTGCTGGTTTAGGTCACCATTCATTTACTGCAGAGCCAAAGCTGAATTCCTGGCATCCCAAAGCAGCTGAACTCTCTCCCAGGACCAGGCTCTCTATTTCTTCACCTCCTGTGTCATTTCGGCTCCCTGCCAGGCCCTCTCCCTGCCGGGGTGAACCCCCCAGACTTTACATCAATGAAGAGCACTCAGGCAAGCACTGACACCTCTTTGAAAATATGCATAAACTTCATGAGCTGTTTCAGCAGAGGTGCTCCGCTGAATTAATTGGCAGGCTGATCTCTCAACCCCTGGTAGAATGTTTAATGAGGTGGGACTGGCTTTCACCCTCTGGATGTTTGGCATCCAACTGTCAGCAGAGGGTTGTGCTCCCTTTCCGGGGAGCGGAGAGAAATGACCGCTCTGAGGGAGGTGTCTCCAGGCGGGATGGATCTGGGTTGGGGACAAGCAGCTCCCTGCCAGGGAGAGGCACCGCGTATCCCGGGGACAGCTTGCTGCTGGGGACCGACAGCGTGCACTCACGTGGCATCGACCTGCTCCACCCCTCGGTAGTAACTGATGCCCTGGGAGGTGTTCATCAGGTGGTGGCACCTGTCGTCGATCCGGTGGGCCACCTGCTTGTTAGCCAGATCCTTCTCCAGGTTGTGCTGGGCCGCCCGGTTGGACCTGCAACGTGCAAACAGCAGCCATCGGTGGGGACGTACGGGTGGAATGGCTTCCTCCCCGTTCCACTCCCCACAGCAGCTCCCGCCCCCCCGCGCAGCTCTGTCCTCCCACGAGCATCACCGCCCGCATGCCATGGAGCCTCCATGGGCTTTACGCCTGCGGGGTGTGGGGATAGACGGGCTTCTTCTGGGGGTTCACATCTGCTGGGTTTCTGCTGGGCTTCTGCTGTGACCAGAAATACACATCAGCCCTACGACATGAGAGAAGGAGCTCCTCCTTACGTGATCTGGGCTTTGGCCTTGTCCAGGAACTGCTGCATCTTCTCCTGGCACGACCTGATGACATCGACTTCCTGGGCAAAGGCAAAAGAGGACCCCATCAGCGTCCATACTCACTCGTCCTGGTCACACTCCTCCCGTTGGACCTCTCCAACCCTGCACACAGCAAGAACTTGCCTGCTTGTCTTCCTGCCCAAAGCAAACAGGCAGGAAAACTCGCAGCTGAGCCTGCGCCCAGCGCCCTGGAGGGGACAGAAGGGTGCTGTGGCTGCAGCCACGGCCTTTGCGTTCCCTTTCAGGGTGGGTCAATAAGGATTTTTTCACCTTGACCTCAGTGTCAAGCGGTGGTTAGTCCCACTGCAGGGACAGAGACACATCCTGGTGTGGAGAGGCAGAGCGGTTCCCTGGACCACTACACACCTCCATCCCCAGATCAGCACCTGCCCTTTTTGCTCCCAAAATGTTTTCCTCCCCAGGAGGAATCCCATCCGTACGGGACAAGAGGAGATGGACTTGACTTCGGTGTAAATGCCCAGGCTGAATTTCTGAGACACGTTCAGCTCCACCGGAGGAAGTGTGTTGCTCTCAGCTCACTTGACTTCAGCACAAACCCATTGCCTTTGTGAAGCTCCGGCTGCTGGAGGCAGGTGACCAGTGCTCCAAATCCCGTAATTTTTAAGCCCTCCCCTCTGCAGGAGCCAACTGAAAAGCACAGCCTAAATGTGTCCCAAACACTTAAAATCCACGGTGGAGATACGAGCTCTGATTGTTTTCCTAAAATCTCATGACCTTTAAACTAATCTTTTAATTTTCTAGGGCCTGACTCATCAGAAAAAATCTTCTAACGGAGCAGTGGCTTCACAGTCCCAGGGGCTGCGATTTCCTTCCCGGTTTCACGGTGCCTTTGCCGTGATTATGTGTCACTGTACCCCGCGTTAGGAGCCCATCTTCTCTGCCAGCTCTCATACAGTGTTTGCTTTTTATTCGTAATTTAAAGCAGACTATAGAAAGGCAGGCAGGGCTGCGCGTTTTCATGATTTCTATAAAATACGTTGGCTGAGCTCACGTAGCGGCAGTCCTGCCGTGGCCGCGCCGCTCTGAGCAAAGCAAAGCTGGGGGTAGATTGAATATCTTTTATTAGACCTACTAATCTAGTCGGGAAAACCGGGCAAGTTATCAGGCACACGCTGCCTTCCCCGTATCTGTGTGAGCATATGTGTGTGATAGAGAGAGAGAGAGAGATGGATGTGTGTGATGGAGATGCGTGCGGACATGCTGCTGCGTGGGCGGACACCCCGTCCCGTGCCCCAGCAGGTTTTGGGGCTTTGAAGAGTTTGGCACCTCACCAGCACTAAGGAGCCCGTTAGGGAACAAGGCTGCAAAGCCTGTTTTAGGGCAGTTTAGGTCAAAAATAGCTTTAACGCATGATCTGAGTTGCCCAACTTACTGTTAAGAGATGTTCCTCCACGTTGTCGTGGACCAGGTCGATGCCCATCCTCTTCTCCCGGTGAAGTAAGCACTCCTGAGCGACCTGTTGGGGACACGCCATCACCGCTGGCTGCAGGGGCAGGGCTCTCTATGGGGACCGTCCCCATCTCCAGTTATGTGAGAAAAGAAATTCTAGGTGGGCATGGAGATGACAAGAGGGGGAAAAAAGTGGCCCGGGGCAGCTGGTCTAGCTGACAAGGAGCAGCCGAGCTGCAACATCAGCATTAAACCATCATGAGGGAGCAGACGTGTCCCTGGTGCAGCCACAGCTGAAACGGGGGACCCGTGTCAGCCTTGACGCCCACCTCGCCAGAGCCTCATGGTAAGACACGGGCTTTTGTCTCCCAAATCAGGACTCTGGATGTACCGCGTCTAAAAATATTGAGTTAAGCAAACGCTGCTCTGACGTGCTCAGCCTGTGCTGATAGGGGATCCAGCAGATGGCAAGGGGGGTTTGGTTACTACTAACTTAACTAATGGCCTCTTAATAACAACTTTCTAGACGTTCCGGAGCTGCAGTGAAACTTAATGAGACGTTTGAAGGGCTGCAGATGTTTCAGCAGTAGGCTACAGCTTGCAGCGCGCCGGGACGGGTGCTTACCCGGAGAGGGGCCTCCGCCTCGGCCAAGGCTCTCTCCAGCCTGGTCTTCACCTCTGTGAGCGCGTTGGTCTCCCCGATCACCTCATCTAGCTCGTGGCAGAGCTCCGATTTCCAAAACGCGATGTCATTGGCGCGCACTCCCAGGTTTTTGGTGCTTTCTACTTGGGTTTTCTTGGTCTGTTGGTATTTGTCGTCAATCAAGCGGGAGGTATCGGCTCTCAGGCGCTCCGCGTTCTTCTGGGAGGTCTCTGACTCCCTGTAATTGGTCATGTTGGACTTGTACCAGTCTTCAGGGGTGTAGCGGGTGAAGACGGTGGTTCTGGTGGAAACAGAAGGAAGCTTCTCGCCGGCGGTTATCCCCTGGGAACTCTTGGAAAAGGCAGCCAAAGTTGGTTTGCTGGCAGCCGTTTTGTAGTAGGTGCTGGGCATCCAGGGGAGGCTGTAGCTCTGAGGCAAGGGGCGGTAAGGAAATCGGTTCTTGTAGCTTGACGCCATGGTGTGGATGGCAGGGAGAAACCTGGTGGGTATGGCTCTGGGATGGGCGAACTTTGCAGGTAAGGGAGAGCCGACAGACTCCATGCTCCACCGCTGCTATTCGTGTGTCCCGTCCGTGTCCTGCACAGAGGAGGAGAGAGAGGACAACCTCAGCAACCTCCTGCACTTGCCTTACTTCTTACAGCAACACCCGCAACTGCAAACACAAACAGCGACGCACAGAGCGCCCTCACAGCGCCTGAACAGGCCTAAACCCCTTGAAAACAAATCCCTCCTGACAGCATCCCAAACATTTGTATATAAAAGCGTTTGACTTTGTTGTTAGTATCTAGCATCAGGTCT
Source organism: Chroicocephalus ridibundus (assembly GCF_963924245.1). Lineage (NCBI taxonomy): Eukaryota > Metazoa > Chordata > Aves > Charadriiformes > Laridae > Chroicocephalus > Chroicocephalus ridibundus. The sequence continues at coordinate 11,756,787 of NC_086297.1, forward strand.
TGGAATGCGGAGAAAGACAAATCACGGCCGTAAGGAGAATGACAGATACCGTGCCTTCCTTTTCCTTAAATCTGTCAATCCAGTCAAACTGGAGTTGCTCCTTCTCTGCTGTTCCTTTGTTTCTTTTGGCTGGCGTAGCTGCTGATCTTCTGATACTCCAGAGGTCATTTTCTCTGTAAAAGTTCCATTCCCAGCCCCGAGAGCTGCGTCCCTTTTGGACACACATCTGCTACCGGCCCAGCGCCATTTGTGGGTGGGTGAGGGACTCCATCCTCACCCCCTCTATCTTCCCTTGCCTTAAATGCTGGAGTGAGGAGCCTGCAGGTGAGCTGAGCTTTGCAGGACTATATCCAAATTTGAGCCCCCCACACCCCTATTTCAGCCTCAAAAGAGGGGCCGCCTCTTGCCTTGCAAAGGAGGAAAGGTGTCGATGGCTCACCTGGTGTAAGATCAGTGTGCGTGGGAAGGAGATGGCCCACAGTCTTTTCAGAGTGGTTTGGAAACACCAGCCTTGCAGTAGCCCTAGGAGGAATGGCCACACATGAAGATTTTGCTACCAAGAATTGCATATTGTCCTCTCCAGCTTGAGGCTGTCAATCGATGGTTATCAGCAAGATAAGGCAGGGGGCCACCAAACACACCTCATCTGAGGACAAACACTCCGGAGGGGTACGTGGTGCTCGGTACGAAGCTCTTGTGAGGTTACAAGTGTCACCCACGGGCAGGAATAAGTCCCTCAATACGGCTGTTGTAGCCAGCCTGACGTGTCCTTCCCCTAACACCGTCCCGTCCCCACTGCTCCCAGCCTGGCTCGGAGCCCCAGGGGAAGATGAGGACACGGGTGTGCTACAGCAAGATCCCTGATGGGAGTGGGGTTTGACACAAAGCATGTGCTAAATCCCATTTGTTACAGCACGAAATCCACTTTATTCCTTTAAAAATGGGATGTTTGCATGGAACAAACTCTCTTTTATTCTAGAACAAAGCATCCATGCAGGCAAGCACATGACCAGAGGTTTAATTGCTCCTCCTGGGCTACCCTGATCACTTTGCGTGCGTAGGCGAGCTGAGAGAGGCCGGCCGATTTTTAAAATCAGCAAACCCTGGGGAAAGAGAGTTTCTTTCATTTTAGTCACCTCTGCAACAAGGGAGGCCTCTCTCTACACAAGGGCAGGGCCAGGGAGTCATGGTTTCCTCCTGGAAAGCTTAAAAGGGGACGGATGGGAGACGTACAGAGACAGGCAGGCTCTGCCTGTGAGCTGCTGTTACTCCTCTTCCATGCCAGATGCTCCCAGCCCATTCCTTACCTCTCTTGGAGACATGCCCATTTACACCAGGTGACGAGCAGACAACACAACTCATTAAACAACACCTTTTCCAACACCTAGCTATGGGGAAAGGTGACTTTAAACCCTCACCCGTGCCTGGAACCGTTTGATGCGCTCAGGTGCGCAGCATCGCAAAACGCAGCTATTAAAAGAAAGGAGGGGCGAAGGCAGGAGAATAACAGGTCCTTTAGTCAGGGCAGATCAGAAAAAACCAGGGATGAGTCAGAGGGCAAAAGTGCACGGCCTGCAGCTGGGAAACCATGGCACTTTGGGATTTTTAAGCCTTGCCCAGTTTTTGGCCATGGGCTGCCCCAGTACCTGACTCTCGCCCCGGGATCCAGCCCGGCCGAAGAGGCTGTGGGACAGGCAGCGGGAAACTCACACCCTCAGATTTAGCAAAAAAAAAAAGCTTTCGCAAACACGACCCTCCGAGGCAGTTTGGCAGAACCGAGGGCGAAATGTCTGCGCTCAGGTCCAACAGAAACCACCGTGTGTGCCGCTTCCCACAAACCGCTCCCTTCAGCCCTTTTGTCCCGGCTAGGGATAAATGACGGCGCTTTCCCTAGCTCCGTGCCGCTTTATACCTGAGAAACAGCCTTGGGAGGGTGGGAGGCAGCTTCCCTGGCTCCCAGCCCCACAAATAAACTCTGCCCTTTCAGATACTGACAGACACACGTTTAGGAAAGGGAGGGAAAACCCCTTGGGAACGGCCCAGGGCTACTTTTCCCTGCATTTCCAGCTGAAATAAATGCCCCTGCATCCCCCTTGGGATAAGCCATCCCAGGGCGACACTTTGTGCCACCCCTGAACACGGACACATGACAGGAGCCCCCGACCACCTCATCTGGGTACATTTAGAGGACAGAAGAGATATGGAGGGGGATTAGGAGAATGACCTGTTTTTTTCCCTCCCGGTTCAGGGACATACTCACCCTGCAGAGGCTTGGGGGTGTGCGGGGGGGGCTGCTACTCAGTGCTGTGCTGTCAGGTTGGGTGGCAGCACTGCCAGACACTGCAGCATCCCCAGTGCCCTCTGTGTCACAGAACCAGGGCAGCGTTGCCGCTGGCGCAGGGTGCTCAGTAACCGGGTTCTACGCGGGCAACTCCCTGCAGCCGCTATGGCAACCCGATGCAGCCGTTGGGCAACACATTGCTCTGGATGGGCAAGCCGGGGCCACCCCTGGGAAGAAAATACCCTCACATGGCATCCTAGATCCTGCCCTGGACAACCTACTGCCCTCCATGGGCAGGTTTTGCAGCCCCTGGGCAACCAGGTGCAGCTTTTGGGCAACTGTTGAGCGGCTTAGTCCTATCATTTAGTTTTAGGTAGTCCTGCAAGGAGCAGGGAGATGGACTCGATGATCCTCATGGGTCTCTCTCGACTTGAGACGTTCTATGATCCTATGAACTCACGGCCCTCAGTGGGCAACCCAGTGCCACCCCTGGGCAAGTCAGTGCAGACTGCGTGCATCCTAGTGCCTTTGCTGGGCAACTTGATCCCTTGCCTGGACAACCCCCAGCACCGTCAATGGGCAACCCAAAGAGCCCTTGGGCATCCGAGTGCCCCCCCTGGGCAACCAAGTGCCACCCCTGGGCAAACTGGTGCCCTCACTGGACAAGGCGGTGGCAGCGGTGGTGCTGCTGGGCCAGCCCGTGGGCGAGCAGAGGGCTCGCTGGGGCAGGCAGGTAGACCATGGTGGGGGTGCTGGTGAGGAGATGCACGGTGTCCCCAGCAGCCCCACCACGGCACAGCCTCTCGCAGCACCAGGGCACCGTGCACCAGTGACAGTGGGAACTTCTCCTGGGAGAGGGTCCTTCCCCACTTATTTCAGGCTTTAGCCTGAGAAAAGGCATTGGAAGAGGAGGAGCCCAGCCCAGCCGGGGGTGGTTAGCACAGCTGCTCCGGCTAACCCAAGGGGCTTTCTCTCCAGCTTCTGAAAATACCCATCAAGTCTGCTGCCATGACCTCTGTGTCCCGCTTTATCCAGAGGAAACATTCTCATTGGCTTCATTTTACCGCTTTAGATGAACTGTGAGCTGTGTGAATGGCTCGTGCCAGGCTGACACCTCTGTCTTCTCATAGCTGTTTTCCGTCGCCTCTCCTTTTCCCAGCTCTTGCAGCTGCGGACCGAATCACAGAATCATAGCATTGCCCAGGTTGGAAGGGACCTTTCAGATCGTCGAGGCCAACCATCGACCCAACACTGACAAAAACCATCACTAAACCCTATCTCTAAGCACCACGTCTGCCCATCTTTTAAATCCCTCCAGGGATGGTGACTCCACCACTGCCCTGGGCAGCCTGTTCCAGTGCTTAAAACCCTTTCAGTGCCAAAATGTTTCCTCATATCCATCCTAAACCTTCCCTGGCGCAACTTGAGGCCGTTTCCTCTTGCCCCATCCCCTGTTCCTTGGGAGAAGAGACCGACCCCCCCCGGCTACCCCCTCCTTTCAGGGAGCTGCAGGGAGCGAGAAGGTCTCCCCTCAGCCTCCTCTTCTCCAGGCTGAACACCCCCAGCTCCCTCAGCCGCTCCTCACCAGACTTGTGCTCCAGACCCCTCACCAGCTCCGTCGCCCTTCTCTGGACACGCTCCAGCCCCTCAGACCATACCAACATGTTTTACAGCTTCTCGTGAGCGCAGTGACACCCTGCCCCAGCGCTCCTGCTTTCTGTGCGCACACACACACGGAGCCGGCCTCCACGGGAAAGCCGTGCCTCTGCTGCCAGGGATCTGACAGAAAAAATGACTCAAACTCTTTTGCATATACAAAGGTTAGCACGCTTTGATTTCACCCTAAACACGCGTCTTGCTTTAGCCGGGTGAAGAATCATCTTAATCAAACCGAAGTAAAAAGCTCAGCACACACAAACTGCTTTTCCACAGCTAAACCAGGGAAAAGAATTTCAATTCCTGCAAGGCAACCTCTGCCCCTCGGCAGGACCCTCGGCCCAGCCCTGCTCTCTGGTCCTCGCAACCCTCCCGGCCTCCATCTTCACCCGCTCTCCCTCCCTGCCCGGAGCTAATTTTGCTCAGATGAATCACTGCACGACGAGGGATACCACTAATTGTTGTAGGCAACCACACCATTTTCGAAGTATTTGCTAAATTAAGCAATAATTAGATAATATCGTGAAAGGCCCAGGGGTGCTCTGCAAAGCACGCAGAGCAGGGCTCTCTGGGGAAGCTCCCATGGGCCCCGCGATGGGGAGGGACAGCAGGGGACACCAGAATGGATGAAGCTTTGGTCCCCCCATCACGTCTGGAGCGGCTTTTCAAGTGCAGGGCTCATGACGTACCTAAAAGCTGCAAAGACAAGGAAAATCGGCATGGGTAAAACCGTCAAATCCACAAGCTAAGGGACCCTCAGGCAAGAAGTTATCAACGGCACACATTAAGTGGTCCCCAAATCCCTCGTGCTCTGGGCACCACACCGAATTAAGTAGACTATTCACACAGTAATTAAACTGGGTTCCTTAATTATGACGACAACTCCAACAGCAGCAAATTCGCTAAAATTACAAAACTACCACTCCCGGTTCTGGTGGGGCACGTCCAGTTTTGACGGACACAGTTTGTCCCGAAGCCTTGACCGTTTTAGCTCAGAATAAAAAAAAAAAAAAAAAAAAAAAAAACAAACAACAAACCAACCCAGGGTGAAAATGGAGGCTGACGTTAAGCAGGGGGGCCGATTTTCAGCACGTCAGCCCAGGTTTGCCTTAGTTGACTAAACTGGGATTTCAAGGGACACATTTAGATACCTAAGTACAAAATCTGCTGCCAAAAGCTGTCAATCTTTCTGCCGCAGCTCTGCATTCTCGCCGTCTATTAATATAGCATTACGCTGGATCGTAAGCTGCCCTTCTGAAAATACCCAGATCCAGATCTTTTCTAGCATCCGTCATGAGTCTACGCGTACCCATAACATCGCCCAGTCGCAGCTTTACGCCACTTTTGACTGCTCCTCTCTCTCCTGTAGACACCGGATCAATTGTCTATTCAACAGCAGAATAATTTTCAAAAGTCACATTAATTGATGGAAGACGGAAAATAGTTAAAGTCTGTGTGGTGCACCCCATGCTGTCACGCCAAAGGACAAGTATGCGCATAGGCAGCACACGCTCCTGTCCAGCCCAGGGATACTTTAGGGATTCAAAGAAGCTCAACATTTTATCTCCTTATGAAACCAAGGCTGGCTTAGTCCTCCTGCAGGATCCGTCTGGCCAGGAGACACAGATTTTCCAAGGTTTTCCTGGGTTTTCTGCATTCTGGTGAAAATGATGAGTAGACCACAAAACACGGATGGCCGAGGACCCTCAAGGTGAGGCCTGGGCTGCTTTGATCTCTGCATGTGGCCAGTGGAAAAAGATGGTTTATGGCCATGACTGAGCCCCCCCGCCACCACAGCAGAGGCTGGGACTGGCAGGAGGAGGGTTGGGGAGTTGGACACTGAAAATGGAGGAGAGGGAGAGGAGGCTGAGCAGGTTGGCAAGGAGAATGAGCCAGCTTTGGACATGGGCAGCCACTGGAGGTCATCTGGGGTCTCTCTTCCTCTGCCAACAGCTCCTCAAAGAGCTTGTGTTCTTTCTCTGTGGTTGGAGAAGCTCAAGTGTTCATGCCGGCTCCTCCACAGCTCCAAGCAGCACCTGGAAGTGCCACCATCTTCCTGGTTGGACTTCTTAGAAAACCCATCTCCCCAGTCTGCTGGCAGGCACCTCTCTGCACTCTGCAGGCAGACAGGTGAGACCAGCGGGGCAAATATCCACGTATAAATAAGGGGCAATGCCAAACTCAAATCTGGGGTTAATTCCAACATTTGCGTCACTTCCTTGCTGTCCTTCAATGACTACAAAAACGCAATCCGTCAGCAGGCTGCACCAGCAGGACCTGACGCCTCTCCCGTGCTTTGGTTTAAGGTGGGATGACCTTTGAGATGTCCATGAGATGTTCTGCAGTAAATAGACCGTAAGGCAGGGAAGAACCAGCCCACAGCTAAGTCAATGCCCCATCCCTGGAGGGGTTCAAGGCCAGGCTGGACGGGGCTTGGAGCAACCTGGGCTGGTGGGAGGTGTCCCTGCCCAGGGCAGGGGGGTGGAGCTAGATGATCTCTAAGCTCCCTTCCAACCCAAACCATTCTGTGATTCTGTGATGCTGCGGTGCAGCCGGGACTGTCTGCACGTGCTGGCGAAGGCTCGAGAAACCACTTTGCCTTGTCAGCAGGTCAGTATGTGCCGTCCCGTCCTGCGCCCAGTTCTGACACAGCAGCTGTTCATAGAAAAACTGTTAAAAATGCGTGTTGTGAAACCTTTCCTTTCCCTGAGACGGAAGCATGTTGTGTGTATCCTATTGCCCTGGAAGAGGCATGAGCAACAGTCCAAATATTTTGTACAAATCAGTGACAGTTACCTCAAGTGAATCATTCCTTATTTATAAGTTTCATGTGCATTTTTTTAACATTCTGGAGGGGGTTAGTGACGGTTTTCCCAGAACCTGCGTTTTCTGCTGAAGCTCCCATCTCCTTTTCCAGCCTGGCTTTTCTATCAATAAACTTAGGGGATGTGTTTGAGCCAACTGCAAGTGGACAAGGGCAGGCTGCAGCGAGGGGAGGCACAGCCAAACCTCTGCCCTGTCCTGCCAACCACCCCCTCATTGTCCTGGTGCAAAGGCAGGGTGGCCATTCCCATCCCTCTGGCATCCCCGTCCTGACAGATACCAGAGCACATCCCACCTCCAGCCCCACTGAGGGATCAGGTCTCATCTACAAGAAGACATTTCACCAAATTTCTCAAGGGCACTGAGAAAATGATGGAGTTAAACCAGCGAGACCCGCTGTGTGGAGACACAAATGCCATTTTATGCGGATATACCTCACACAATATTGCCCTGGAGCTCGGGATGCTCAGGAGCTACACGTGATGTGTGATAGGAGCCCACCTGCCCCAATTTGGCCCATGGGGGACACGCTGAACAGGAGTCACCTCACCTGAGTTTAGACATTGCATCCTCCATAACTTTCTTTTACAGTCAGTCGGAAGAAATAGGCCTCTCCTTTATCTGCACTATCTTAGGTGCTTTTTTAAGGATTAGGCAAATGGCGCAAGGGAAGGTGCATTTCTCGTATACCCCATACGAGACGTAGAGAGCAACACCCAGACCCAAACGTCTAACTGACCCAGGGCAGATGAAGCCAGGCTCTCTTGAAAACACCCTCAGTCCTTCAGCAAGACCAGACCTACTGCAAATCTAACCTCAAAGTTTTGGGTTCCAAAGATATCAAGCATGGAATATTGCCTCTAGACCTAGGGGATCCTCACCTCTGAACACGAGGCTCTTAACGAAGAGAGAAACCGATAAAGAGATCAGAAAGAGAACTGGCAGATGAATTATTCAGTCTAACCATAGCAGCGTTTGACTGAGCTTTCCAAACAATAAACGGGGCATGAATAAACCATTACAAATCCCTCCTTGCGCTCTCGTGATGAGTCACAACCACCAAACCACAGATGCTCGGGGCAGGCCGTGCTGTGCATCCACGAGGTGAAGCCACAGACGACTCATGTAATCACAGCATTCGTGAGCTCAGAAAACGTAGAAGGATTCAAATTCAATCAAGCGCACGAGCGAGTGGGCGTACAAGCAAGTAGGAGACAGCCCTGCGCACGCTCGCTGATTCATCGTCGTATTAAAAGCCTAGACATCGGCATGAGAAAAGATGAGCACAAGCCCGGAGCAGAGGATGCAGAACATCACACCACTTCTCTGCCTCCCTGGGACCTGCCAGGAGCCTGATGGGGAGCTTTGTTCTTCCAACCAAGTTCTCACAAGGTGACGTTTTGGGGTCACCTCCTTGGCCACCCCCTGCCCTGGGCAGGGACACCTCCCACCAGAACAGGTTGCTCCAAGCCCCGTCCAACCTGGCCTTGAACCCCTCCAGGGATGGGGCAGCCACAGCTTCTCTGGGCAACCTGGGCCAGGGGCTCACCACCCTCACAGCAAACAATTTCTTCCTGAGATCTCATCTAAATCTCCCCTCTTCCAGTTTAAAACCGTTCCCCCTCGTCCTATCACTACATGCCTTATGAAAGGCCTTAGGAAACTGTCCCCAGCTAATTTTCCATTGTACAGCCCATTTTGATGTGTAGCCCTTGATTTATCAAAGGCACAACCTTCCCACCACTCCGGGAGACAACTTCTTTCCAAGGAGGAGGCCACGCAAAGTCTGCTCAGGACCGATGGCGCTGTGGTGCGATAACTGACGGAGGGGGGAAAAAAGGGAAATGAAACCCATTTCTCTATATTCGCCTTGAAATATCCCACCCGTGAAAGCATTTAACCGTGTGCCGTTTATTAACGTCACGACCGGCCCCGTTATTTCCCTGCAATTTAAACACGAAACTTGAAACTGAGCCCCAGCATCTGAGATCTGCTGAGTAGAAGGAGATGGCTCGCGTGACTGATGCTGCGCACATGCTTTTGTGCTTAGCTGAAGCGAGTTATTGGTGGCCTCTCCACGCTCGGGCACACTCCTCATTTCTGAGCCAGATGTGAAAGCCATTAGCACAACGGGAAGACTATCTTTAAGTCTGTGGGGCTTTTTATAGGTTAGTGTTTATTTTTGGACCTACTTTCTTGAGGTGAATTTTGGCAGGCCGCTCAAGGACTGCTTTATGTCATGACTGGCTATTGTTTAAAGTTTTTTATTGCTTTGGCAAGGGCTTGGGTTGGAAAGGGGAGGGGGGAGATTTTGTATTTTTTTTTTTTCCCCTCCGTCATCGTATTCAGGCTACTATTTCACAGGCAGCAAAAGGACCACAAAAGTCTGCAGAGCCGATAGGAACGACCTCAGCTTCTGCCCTCTCAGGAAATAGCGAGGCCTGAACACAGTCCCGTTGTGGAAGTGCCCAGAAAGCTTGTCTGGAAAAAAAAAAAAACCACAAAACACCTTCATGGAAATTACTTTTAAAAAGAAAGAAAGAAAAGAAAGAAAGAAAAATATCTCTCTCCTCACTTTTCAGCTCCCCTTGCAGCCCTGCCAGGGTCCTCCTCTTTCCATGGTCATATAAATACTCTTCCCCGTGGCAGTAAACTTCTGCGAAGGAGCGATGTGCTGCTGCACCGTCCCCTGGCACGAGCCCCCACTTGCTTTTTGCCACTGTTCAGAAGGACGCGACCAGAGACGAGCCTCTGCTCCCCGCTCCCCTTGTGCTGGGTGGAAAAGCACCTGATCCCTGGGCTGTAGGGCTTGTCTGCGTGGGGAAATAATACCAAATAATCCCAACAGACCAGCTGTCCCTGACCCTGCTGGAGCTCCAGAAGAGAAAGGTCCATGAAGCACTTCCATCAGTGCCGTGCAGTGCCAGCGAGGCACTGGAGAGCTCTGCGGTCCCCTTCCCACTGCGATCGCACCCGTCCAGCTCAGGGGGAAGAAAAAGGGCCCCGGAGATGCTGGGAGGGCTGGAGCCCCTCTGCTGTGAGGACAGGCTGAGAGAGCTGGGGGGGTTCAGCCTGGAGAAGAGAAGGCTCCAGGGAGACCTTCGAGCCCCTTCCAGTCCCTGAAGGGGGCCTACAGGAAAGCTGGGGAGGGACTTTTCACAAAGGCATGGAGTGATAGGATGAGGGGTAATGGCTTCAAACTGGAAGAGGGGAGATTTAGATGAGATCTGAGGAAGAAATTCTTGGCTGTGAGGGCAGTGAGCCCCTGGCCCAGGTTGCCCAGAGAAGCTGTGGCTGCCCCATCCCTGGAGGGGTTCAAGGCCAGGTTGGCCGGGGCTTGGAGCAACCTGGGCTGGTGGGAGGTGTCCCTGCCCAGGGCAGGGGGTGGCACTGGGTGGGCTTTAAGGTCGCTTCCAACCCGAACCATTCGATGATTCTATGAAAAACATCTCCCAGTGCACAGCTACCTCAGTAAATACTCACCAAATGCAGCAAACCTTCCTCGCAGGAATGGGTGCAGGGAACCTGCTGGGCACAGCATCAGGAGCCACTTGATGCAGCACCTAAGCTCCCAGAGCACATCCCTTCTCTGTTTCTGCAGCAGCAATACCCCGCGGCTGAGCCGTGAGCAAGGCTCTGTTGTGATACAGCCAGGTAGGGAAAAATACTCTCGGTAAGCAAGGTGACCTGAGTTCCCCCAGGCCAGGGGGAGAAGCTGGCCAGTGCTCACCCCAGCCTTTCTCCTGTGTCCTCTCCCTCACTGGGCTTAGGATACAGCCGGCTATTCAGCCTTGAGTATGCAGATGAGAAGAAGATGAGATGCTCCATCCCCAACACCTGCCCAGGGGACCTCAAAGGGCTGCAGTCAAAAAAAAGCAATTTAGATACCAGTTGCTCTACAAGAAAGTCATTGAGGGGTTGGAGCGTGTCCAGAGAAGGGCGACGGAGCTGGTGAGGGGTCTGGAGGACAAGTCTGGTGAGGAGCGGCTGAGGGAGCTGGGGGTGTTCAGCCTGGAGAAGAGGAGGCTGAGGGGAGACCTTCTCGCTCTCTGCAGCTCCCTGAAAGGAGGGGGTAGCCGGGGGGGGTCGGTCTCTTCTCCCAAGGAACAGGGGATGGGACAAGAGGAAACGGCCTCAAGTTGCGCCAGGGGAGGTTTAGGATGGATATTAGGAAAAACTTTTACACTGAAAGGGTTTTAAGCCTTGGAACAGGCTGCCCAGGGCAGTGGTGGAGTCACCATCCCTGGAGGTATTGAAAAGCCGGGCAGACGTGGAGCTGAGGGACACGGGTTAGTGGGGGTTTTGTCGGTGTTGGGTTGATGGTTGGACTCGATGATCTTAAATGTCTCCTGCAACGTAGATGATTCTGTGTTTCTGTGCTTCTAAATACAGGTGGCCTTGGCTGGTCTGTCCCTAACGTACACTCACAACACTCCTAGTGCTTGTGACTACAGCTCCTTTTAAATACACCCCCCCCAGACCGTGCTTGACTGATTTTAACACTTCTGCAAAGAGATCACCTACAGAGTTACTTCTGCTAAAAATGAAGCAATAACTCCACATTTCAGGATCACTTATCATTCAGGATCACTCAAGGGACTGTCTAACTCCAGGCGAAATTTTCTTTTATCAGATTTGGCCGCTGAGAGCTCTGATAAGCATAAAGTGCACGTATTAAAGAGCTGTTTTGATGTGCTGTATGGAAAACTCTAACTACATTTAGTTGCCAGATAAGGACAACAAAACAGCCTACCTCGCTTGGCCAAATATTAAGCTGGAATTGGAGCCTGAATCTGAATTGTCTTGTCCTTTCAGAAAATTTGGCTATCTTACCACGGTTGTGACTGGCCCTTATCACCGTCCCAGCCCAAGCCAGGACGCCGGAGATGGATCCGCCAGCGAAGTATGGGATGAATTTGGATCCGCTCCCAGCTGCAGCCTGTGACGCTCGGGGCCCTCGGGGGTTTAGGTCAGCATCGCTCTCTGGTTTCCATACATCAGCAGCCGCTGGGCTTGGAGGATTACGGAGGACGTTTACGACTTCAAAACAAAGGGAAAACCATTTCCATCTAAAGCTGACAAATAATTAAGACAGCTGCAATCAGGTTAGACCCCGCAAATTACTAGAAATCATTTAGTAGATTTTTTTTTTTTTTTGCTAGAAAGGGCGGTTTGAATTTTCTAACAAAATCCCCTTTTTTCCTCCCCCTGTGAGTGTCTTTGGTTGTGCATCTGTCCCCCTTGTGACACACCAGCAAGAGGAGCATTTCTCTTCTGCCCTGCCCTGCCGCAGACCTTTAGATCTATCATTAAGATTTCATTATGTAAATATTTGGGCTGATACCTTATCTCATATTACATGTAATTTTTATCCTTGGAACACTGCGGTCCACTTAGTCAGATGGCGTACGCGGTGCCTGCTAAAGAAAATGGAAAAGCAGGGTGGAATCGATGGGTTTCTTCCCCTGCAAGTGGCAAATATTTTCAAGCAGCTTAAGCAAAAGGTGTTTTCTGATTGTATCCTGAGCTGCCTTCAGAAAAAGGTTAATTCTGGCATGTTTCGGAGAGACGAATGGTGGTGAGAGGAGGAAAGTTGTTGGGGTCTCTGCACATTGACCTCTCATAAAGGTTTGCTCCAAAAGGCACCCACGGGCCATTTTGGTTTGGGGTTTGAGTCAGCAGCTGGGATTTTCACCCTCATCCCCAAAAGTGATGTGCTAGCCTCTCAGTTTTCCTCTAAATCCCATGGTTTCTTCCTGAGCCTTGCCTTACACAATTACAATACACGGCACAAACGCTTTGCATCAGCCCTGGGAGACAGAGGCGGGGGAAGAACAGTCGGGGAATGAGCAGCCTCCCCGGAGGCTTCACACACAGGTACCACCGACCCGAGGACGGGACACGTTATTGCCTCAAATTCCCCGAAGCCGCCTCTCTTGGTCTGTGGGTGCACAGCAGGGTCTGTTCTGCTGCAGGGAGCTCTGCAAAACCCATCCCCAGGGGTCTGCCCCGGGGTAAATTCCTTCCGACAACTGGCTGGTGCATGGAAAGGTCTCCAGTGACCCCAAAGGCCCTTCCTCCAGGCACTGCCCCAAGGCAGACGGGGGAGGCTGTGCCAGGGGTCTGCCCATCACGGGGGAATCTCCATCATCCTCACGGAGACAGGCTAATTCTGTCTCTACCTGCCGCACAGGTCCCTCAGTCCTCGCTGCTCAACGAAATAGCGATTTGCATCATCCCCTACCCACCACGGACTGGCTGTAGGCTAGACATCACCCATTCTATCCTTCAAACCATTTTTTTTTTTTTTTCCTATTCTGTATTAAAAAAACCTGCGCATAAATGCTTTCTGCCTGATATCACGCAGGACTAACAGAGATACAGGTCTCTCCCAGTAGCACGACACAGGTAACTGGTGTTATCAAGAGCATCCTGCTGGCTGTTTTGCACCCACTCCACGGCGGCTTTTCCCATGAACCGAGAGCCGGGCTGGGCTTTCCCAGTGTCACCAACAGTCCTCGGAAAGAAAGAGTTGGACAGGGACGTCCTGCACCCAGAAACTCATCACACAAATGAACCCGAGGGTGGGCAGGAGGGAGCCGAGCGCTGGTGAGCCAGAATGCGATCTGCCTTCCCCCATCAGCTATGTGCAGCAAACCAAAACACCCTGATTTCACCTTAGAACAACGAAAATAGGTAAAAACAGATAACGAAGCAAAGGATAACCAGAAGAGATTTGCAAGAAATCATGAAAGCTGGAAAAGCATGCCAGGAAATTCGTGTTTTCCCACCCTTTGCCGAGAAACGATTTTGGGATGTGCTTGCCCTGACCCCCTGCAATCCCTCACGACCATAGAAGCCTCTGGAGACCAGTAACACTCGAGAAACCAGTAACAGAACTCAGGGCTTTCGGTGGGGCTCCTCTGGGCGCAGCAAGACCTGCGGGAGGTTTCTCAGTGATGCCGGCTCAGCAGCAATTTCTGCCGGGGCCAGAGCTACGGGCAGCGACTCCTCAAACAGAGATTTCCAGGCTAGAAGGAAAAAAAACCCTGTTTATCCTGAGCCAAGCAGCTATGAAAACCCAGCGCAGGAGCGCGGGTTTGTGGAGAAGCCCTTTGCGCCCGCTTTCAGGGATAAAACATAAGGGGAGAACGGCGCAAATGCTGGGAAATAAATAATTTATTGCTCCGCAGGCTACAGCTCTGCCTGCAGATGGGCTTGCGCGAGGCTGGAGACCATGAGCACCGCGTTATCCCAGCTGGGGGGGCGAGGAGGGATGTTTTTCAGGAGATCGGGGAGATTCCCGACTACAACAGAGGCATCGGTGAATAAAACCTGGGCTCAGAGCAGGGGAAAAATGGACGGTGGGTGCTTGGTGACAGCGAGAGCCAGGTGTACGTGCCATGGCCACCCTGCTCCCATACGGCTCTGCCCCCTCTGACCACGTGCGATGGCCCTGGGGGGTTTGTTTTATCTTCTGGGTGATCTGCAAGGGAGATGTATGGAGGTAAACTGACCGATGTCCTGGAGATGATTCCAAAAAGATGGAAAAGAAGGTGGTGGTGGGGGGAATCAAAGGAGATAACCTGACACTTTGACGTCCTTGTTTTCCCAAACGCTTCTGCAGCAGGGTCTGAAAACAAGAGCAGGAGCATCGCGTGGATCAAAACCCTTTGGCTGCTTCAAGGAGAGCACTTCTTCCTCCGGCACAGCGAAGCCCGGCTGGCGTCACCCTCGCCACCAGCACCCTGAACACAGATGCCCCAAAGGGCCATTTATGTCACTTAAAAGAAGAGCTTTGTGTCCCCGCGGAGCAGAGAGCTCTGCCGGTGAGGGTGGACCCGCTCCGCCGACGGGCACACGGAGGCGCGCCTGAAGCCGTGGTTGGGTGGAAGTGTTTTTTCCTCTTATCTCCGCGGAGGGTTTACTCCTCGGTGTGTGCGAGCAGCAGGAAGGAGGCAGCTCGGGCCGGACCAGCCCTTCCCGCGGCGGAAATTTTGGCAGGAGCTCGGCTCATTGGCTTCATTTTTTCGCAAACAAGCGCCGAAAGGTTTCAGGTTTGCAGCCTGGTGGAGCCTCACATTTTTCCACCTTATTATTTTTCCCCTCTTTCCGGAGCGTGAGAGTCAGCTCCTGGAGGTTTTTCAGGGTTTTGTGCAAGTTATCTTTCAGATTTGGGGGTTTTGTGGTTTCGTTACACACCCACCTTGAGTTTTATTTGAGAAGGGCCCAAAATACAAAGCGAGTAATTGGCCAAACCCAGCGGGTTTTGCCTGGGTTTAGGCCAACATTTTTCAAACCCACCTGAATACATAAATCATCTCAGCTCTAAAGCTGGGCTATAAAAGCAGAGGCAGATCATTCGCTTTCTTATACGTTTAATACCGTCGCGGCAGGGAGGGATTTTGCCCCAAAATCGCCTCTTTCTGTCCACTGAGCGTCAAGGAAATCTGCACAACCAGCTCACACGGAGACACTCGCCCTGTAGACACGGACTAGGACAAACGACACCCTCCACCAGGCACGTGGCCGCCCCCAAAATATTGCTTTTAATCGAAAGGTGCGATTTTGTAACGCCGCTATCACGCTATTTAAGGTCTGACACGTGCTCCTGAAAAACCTGGGATTATGCTATTTAGCGTTGGGTATCACCCGAGCTCAGTTACTGACTTCTGGGGAAAAGCTCGATTCAAACGCGACACCAACGGCGCAGGGAGAAAAGCTTCAAACAGCTCCTGGAGGGACAGAGCAGGAACAGGGACGATACGTAGGAACTGGGGAGATGCAGCCTGCACCTCCAGGAGATGTGAAGCTCTCAGCATCGGAGGGCATTTATAATTTGTGAGATTTAAATTCCACTGCCGGCATTGAAAGAAAGGACACGAGGGCGGAAGGACCTGCCTGTGCTGTCAGTTTTTATTGTTTCTTTAGGGGTACCACGACAATTAGTACTTTTCTTAAAGCCACAGTTCTTGCAGTTGTACGGCTGTATCAGAAACTCCTCTCTCACTCCGAAATTCCTTTCTAAAGCTCGTATTTGCATAGAAAATGTGACCCCGAAGGGGGAATATTAAAGTCAAACCTGTTCAAATGATGCAAACCTGGATTTTCTAGGGAAAAGGGGGTGGGACTAAAGACTCCATCCATCCAATCTCTTGTTGAAGTTGACAGGACCTGGGTTACTCCAGCGTTGCACTTTTTAAACCGAGAGAGACGGGAACAAGATCCCTCCCTACCCCAGACACACGCAGCCGCGCACAAAAGCCTTCCAGCTTGGTCGCACCTCATCACAGGAAAACTCACGGTGGAAGAGACTTCAGTAGGTCACGCCGCCCAACCTCATCCTTTCCATGGGACGCCTTGGCTTCTCTCTGCCGGGACACACCAAGCAGGGCTGGGGCATCCTCTCCTTGCTCCAGGTTCCACCCCTGCAGGTTTCAGCCTCCTGGCCGCACGATGGGCTCCGACGGCAGCGGGACGGAGGACGCCAATGCACGTCCACTGCAGGTCTCTAAGGAGCAGCTCCATCAACCCAAGGAGCTGGCGAGCCGCGCTGGTGCCCGGTCCAAGGGGCCATCGGCAGCTCCGAGCCACCTCAATGGGGCTGGATGCTGCGGGGGTGATCACCTGCGGTCAGGGTTGTTAAAAGCCATCACTTCGCAATTCCAGCCTGGCTATTTAGGGAAAGCATTTCTCGTTTCCCCCGACCCTTTTTCCTCCTGACGGCATCCTGCCCCGCGATGGGGAAGGGCTATTCTTAGAGACGTCTATTTTGGGTTGGAATGCTGGAATTAAGATCCTTCCTTCCTTTAAAGAAAACACGCCAAACGGTATTTAGAAAGCTTCACCCGGTTTTGAAGGCTATATTCTGGCTGCTGAGCGAAGCAGATTTATTTATTAGCTTAACATTGACCGTGATATGATGTGCCCGGCCCCTCCGCCCCAGGACCAGGGCCACCCCACCACCCTCCTGAGGCTCTGGGAGGTCGGGTGATATTTCCTTTAATGCGCCGAGTAGCTGCCACGGGGTTTATTCATTCCCTCTTTCTTGGCAACGCTTTGTATCGGCTTCAAAAAGATTTAAAAAAATATTTTCCATCAAAACCTTTTTTGATACAACATGGCTTTCAGACACAATGGAAACTTTTGTGGAGAAGAAAAATTAAAATAAAACCTGCTTGGTTGGTGTTGGAGACCTTTATCAGAAACCCAAAGTCGTTCTCCTCCTTGAAATATTTTTGGGAAGGTATTGCTGATGCAAAAGATGCTGTTTTTTCAAGGTGAATACAAGTTCGTTGTGGAATTATCAGAAAAGTTTTCATGCAATTATCACTCCTGGACCAGGAACCGCTTGCGAGTGGGTGAATGTGGCAGCGGCAGCTCCAGGCAGAGCTGGGAGAGGACCTTGGGGACAGCTCTTGGCTTTGGGGCAGGGTTTGCTGCCCCAGCCTGGGTCCCCTGCAGAGATCAGGCAGGAGGTTGGAAGGAATGGTCCCACCAACTCCTTTTGCTCCCAGGCTCAGGCACCGCAGCCTCCTGGCTCCCCCACCCCACCCTGGGGCAATGAGGCAACTCTGTTCCTTCTACATCTCAAAGCTTAATCCCAGGATGAAATACACCTTTCCTCCCTAAGGCAGGTTTCCCCCATGGCTACAGGTTGCCACAGGGCTACCCAGCAGATGTTCAAAGGTGTCTCCAATGCCAAAATAAACATGGCTTTTCACGGGTAACAATGGACTAAGATTTCTGAAAAACTGTATAAAATAATCCGCGTTCACCTTTGCTTTCAAGTCTAGTATCCCGAGGACCTGGAAAGGTCGCTGGTTTTATACAGCAGCTGAGATGCTGACGTAGCCACAGGGCTCCAAGATCTTGAAAGGAACAAACCCAAACATCTCAGCGCTCACCATAAAATCAAATCATCTGGTGGTGAAACCTTCCTTCGAAATGGCTGGATGAAATTACACGGCAGAAGCTCAGAGGCGGCAAGATTTGGACCGAGGAAGCCGCTCTGTTTGCCCGGCAGTACCAAACTGCCGTGTTTCCCCCCGAGAAGCTTCCCCCGGTCCCCGCACCGCTCAGCACCGGCCCCGTAACGTGGCAGCCGGGACTCGCCTGCCCTGGCAGAGCCCTGGCACCACGCAGCACCCTGGGCTCTGGCTCCCAACCCTCCTCCCCCGTTTCCCCTTTTCCGACAGCAATGCCAACGCAGCAATTTTTTTCTGGAATCCTTGAAAGTAAATTCTTGCCGCTGCCTCTTTCTCAGCCGGTGCTGGAGAGACGCGGGGCGGGAGGAGCACGCTGGGGCTGCGGGCGCTCCCCGTGGCCGGACAACCTTCAGTCGCGGCGAGCGACCAGCACCCACGGCTTCCCAGGGGGTCCCACCACACAAACCAGCACGGGCTGCTGCTACCTCGCTCGTACGCAGGCACACGCTCTAAGGATTTCAGTATTTTGCTAAACAAAGCAAACGAGAGCCCATTTCTGTCTCCCGGCAGCGGCAGCCCCGTTATTGCTTTAGCAGCCGCAGGCTGAGCCCTGGCGAGGCAGAGCCAAGAGCCACCAGGAGCTGTCAGGCTCTCTAGCCCACGGCAGGGTTTTGGAGCGTTGAAATGGGGTCTCTGTGGACGCCCACGGAGCTACGGCGTCCTCCAGCCCCGCAGGGTGGGAGACGCCCGCCGCCCCCTCCAGCAGCAGGGACCAGGACCGTCTGTCAGAGGGGAGCCGGTCCGTCCCCGCCAGCAGGGCACCCTCCTCCGGTCCCTGTCCCCGGCCAGCCGGGGATGTGACGTGGCTTTACAGCATCCGTGTGAGCCCAGGTTTCCTCTGACTTATCTCCTATCGTATCTGACTCTGATGAATAATTAACACAGACTTACATCCTGAGCAGAGCTGGCCGGGAGCTGCGTTTTCCATTACTTGGGAAATCCTGACATTAAGGGAGAGATTGACTCTGATTCTGCATAAAACGCTAGAATTCTCCTGTTTGCCAAGAAACAACGTTTCCTCCCAGCAATCGATTTAGGGCCATTAGGGCGTTCCACTTCAGTGACTCTGTTCATTATTCCTTTCATTCCTATGCGTTTCTTAAATGATGCACTACATGCGTGTGGAATTACACAATCGATAAAGACAGTATGATATGGAAATTTACGGCCTCCATTACACGAAATTAATTTAAGTGACAGAACGGAAACATTCTGCTTCTGCTGGAGTTTTGATACTGTCCAAACAAAATATTTCAACTTCTTTTTTGCTGCTGGAAAATGTTGTCGGAATCAGCACATTTCTACTACGTGGCTCGAGTTCAATTAACCTGCTTTTCTCATATGGAAAGTTCTGCTGAGACTAATTTTTCAGGGGCTTCAATAACTGAGCTACTCCCACCCTATTCATCCCCAAAAGCCTCTCACCCATCTTTTATTTCTTTATGTTAAAATGCTGTGCCAACAGATAAGCAACGAAGACAGAAACTGAGACCGTGCTTTCCTAAACTCATATTGCTACCCGGAATGTTGGCCCAAAAAGGCTACGGAGAGGGCTCAGAGCAATTTCATCCCCATTCGCTTCTCCAGGGGCTACTCTGGATTAAATGATCCATTTCTGCTAAGTTTGATGGGCAAATTTTCTACTTCTTTATACCAACAAAACATGCAATAGGCCATTTAATGTGACTTGACTGTGCTGGATACAATGCGATGAGAAATACGTGTAGATGTAGATCTATGGCTAGATATACATGTCCACATGGTCATTGGAACGCTTTGATTTCACACGGAGACATGGAAAACAAAGCGAGTGCAGAAAGAGCACCGTCAGGGAGGGGGATTTGCTGCCCGTTGGGATCCTGAGGATATGAAAGAAGACGAAAGCCACCTCTGAAGGGAGCGGGACTGCAGAACAATTAGTTGCAACGACTGAAAGCGCCACTATAAACTTTGCTCTACAGCACCCAGTGCTTGGTGCTCTCTCTGCCCTCAAAGGGTTTTCAGGAGCAAACGCCGCTTTGTTGGAAATGCCCCACAGGGAAGGGCAGATCTTTTGAGAGCACCAGAGGGTATCTCGGTGTCTCCTTCAGGGCTCAGGTGGGCCCAGAAGCATCGCAACCCTTGGGGCTCATTTCTGCAGGGCAGGGCCCGACCATCCCTCACTGAGCTATGCACTCAGTGGTAGCTATGAGCTACCGCTTTGAAACAACAAAATTGCTCTTTTCTTCCATCAGCTCTTGATATTTGGTGCTCCAGGAGAGCTACCTTTTTTCACCGCCTCCAAAACAAACTACCTTTTGATGGATTTTACCCCTGGCAGCCCATTGCCCGTGACCACAACGTGGGTCTCATGCAACGAGAACACCAACTTCCCAGAAAAGCAACGACCAAATTTCCAAAAGCACTGGTCCAGCAGCCGGTGCACAGGATGGGGGAAGCCACAAGGCAGCTCCACACCCTCCTCTGGGCTACACCGGGGGCAGATGGAATTTTGCCAGAGGAGGTCAGTACGGGGCCCGGTCCTCTTCAATATATTCATCAATGACCTGGATGAAGGGACACGGTGCACCCTCAGTAAATTTGCTGATGACACAAAGCTGGGGGGGGTGGCTGACACAGCAGAAGGCTGTGCCACCATCCAGAGAGACCTGGACAGGCTGGAGAGCTGGGCGAAGAGAAACCTTATGAAATTCAATAAGGGCAAGTGTAGGGCGCTGCACCTGGGGAGGAATAACCCCCTGCACCAGGACAGGTTGGGGGTGACCTGCTGGAGAGCAGCTCGGTGGAAAGAGACCTGGGAGTCCTGGTGGACAACAGGGTGACCATGAGCCAGCAATGGGCCCTTGTGGCCAAAAAGGCCAACGGCATCCTGGGGGGCATCAAGAAGAGTGTGGCCAGCAGGTGGAGGGAGGTCATCCTCCCCCTCTGCTCGGCCCTGGGGAGGGCACATCTGGAGCGCTGGGTCCAGTGCTGGGCTCCCCGGTTCCAGAAGGACAGGGAACTGCTGGAGAAGGGACAGCAAAGGGCTACCAAGAGGATGAGGGGACTGGAACACCTCTCTTGTGAAGAAAGGCTGAGGGATTTGGGTCTCTTCAGGCTGGAAAAAAGACACCTGAGGGGGGATCTTGTCAACGCTTATCAATACTGAAAGGGGGGGTGTCAGGAGGATGGGGCCAGGCTCTTGTCAGTGGTGCCCGGGGACAGGACAAGGGGTAACGGGCACAAACTTGACCATAGGGAGTTCCACCTCAACACGAGGAGGAACTTCTTTGCTGTGAGGGTGGCAGAGCCCTGGCCCAGGCTGCCCCGAGAGGTGGTGGAGTCTCCGTCTCTGGAGACATCCCAAACCCGCCTGGAGGCGTTCCTGTGCCACCTGCTGTGGGTGACCCTGCTCTGGCCGGGGGTTGGACTGGGTGATCTCCAGAGGTCCCCTCCAAGCCCTGCCACTCTGTGATTCTGTGATGCCAGACCCCAGAGCCCTGCGCTGAGCATCACCGAACCAGCCAGGCACCGACGGTGCAGAGCTCAGCAGAGACGTTGCGTTGGGACCCTCTCACTAGCTGACGTCCTACGTGCTCTCCCCTGGGCTTGACTTGTGCATCTATCTGCCAGACTCAGCCATTTGTAAACCTCCCTCATAGCGAGATCCAGACATCGCACTTGTAAAAAAAAAAGAAATTACATCAGTCTGCATTTGTCGGGGTCAGGTTGAGTGAAGCCAGGCCAGGCTGATGCCTTCCAGGAACAGCCCTGCTATACAACCCATCCATCCATCCCAGCGACATCTCCGCTCTGCCCCTTCCCCGGCCACAGAAGATCTTCCTTCTCAGCCTGCAGCTAAATCTTTATCTTTGGCAGGAACTCCTCATGGGTTTGGTTTTCTGCAGCTTATTCCAGCTGCTGACAGACATTCCTGTGTTAATCCTAGGGAAAGGAGACCCGGGAGCCCTTCTCCAAGGTTGGGTTGATTTGGGTGCAGCCCAAGCGTGGCAGAGCTGTGCCAGCTTAGAAGGACACACTGCCCGTGTAGGTTAGCTTGGTGACCAGCCAGCCTGAAAACGGAGACAAGGACGGAGAACAGGGCAGGCTCCATGCCTGCACTGCCTCTAGGAAAACCGCATTTTGCAGCAAAGGCAGGATAAAACACCAAAAGGGTTGTCCAGCATTGGAACAGGCTGCCCAGGGCAGTGGTGGAATCGCCATCCCTGGAGGTATTGAAAAGCCAGGCAGACGTGGTGCTGAGGGACATGGGGTAGTGGGGGTTTTGGCAGTGTTGGGTTGATGGTTGGACTTGATGATCTGAAAGGTCCCTTCCAACCTCGACCATTCTACGATTCTAAAAGCAGCCTCTGCCTTTCCGCACGCCGAAAGATGCCACCGTCCCTCAATGCAACCAACGGCACAGCCCCAGCGGGGGCCGCAACGCCGAGGGGGCGGCACCGCAAACTCCGGCACAGCTCTTAACCAGCGTCCGAGGGTTTTTATCAGCAATCTATGAAAATAGAAATACCGTCACAGAACTTCACCCAGACACAGTCGGGGCCTCACGCTGTGGGCTGGGGGAGCTTGCTGAAAGGCAACGTGGTGGGATGTACGAGGGGCAGTGCCCCAAGCCCTGCTCTTCCCAACGGCTAAACCCTGCCCTGGAAAGCTTCCAAAAAGAGAAAAGGGAGCTGACACACAGCATGACATAAATGTAAAAGCTAATTGGCCACACTTCAGCAAGATTATAATCAAATAAAACCATGATGGACATCGTTAGGCAAACACAGCCAGGAACGTTGCTATGAGCCCCACCTGCAATAAAACCTAATCTCTCAGGACTGGAGACAGCTTCTTTTGAGGGCTCATAAAGTGCCAGCGTATGTACAAACGCACCGTAAGGGCTTGGGAGCAATGCCAGAGCCAGCGTCACTTCTGCCTCTTGTGCAGAGAGGAGTTTCACCCGGGCTGAGCGTCCTCCTGCTCCCTGCCTGCTCTTCAGGAACGACACACAGACATCTCCAGCAGAGCCCTCCCCACGCCACGGCTGCCTGGCCCCTGCCACGGCTCGAGGGATTTTTAAACATAGAAACAAGAGAGAGAGAGAGAGTGTGCATCGCCCCGTCCCTCCCTCCTCCCCGCCGCGAGGACACGCGTCCCGGCAAGGGGACCGCGGCGAGAGATTTACGCGGGATGCTGGCGTCCAAACCGCAGCAGCCCGTCTCTGCGCAGAGGCGGGTTTTAATGACTGAAGTGGCAGCTGGGGGACTCCGGGAGCCCCAGGACGGTGGAGCTGGCACTCATGGAGATGTTTTCTCCTGTTGTCCAAGCCCAGCCACCTCCCCGGAGACCCCTCTGCATGACACGGCCGCCCCTTGCCTGTCCACTCGCAGTAGCCCCGCAGGCACGGATGCACCCAGCCGAGCCCCAGCCCGCGGCCCCATGGGCTGCCTCTCTGGTTCCTGCACAATCTCACTTTATTTCCATCTATGTGGCTTTCTGCAGCCAATGCCTTCTACTTGTTGAACCGCAACGCGAAAATCCGAGTGTTTGGGAAGGGAGCCGCAGCCAACATGCTCGGCACAAACTGCCCAGGGGGACTTAAAGGGTCCTCCTTGCCACAACCCGCACGCAATCGTGCTCCTTTTCCCCGGGAAAAGCCACTGCATTGCCCTAACTTCTCTTTGCATCCTTTAATTTCCAGAAAGCTGCCACTAAATTGCTCCCCGCTGCCCTGAGCGGTGGCGTTGGGGGGGGGGATTAAAACTCCATCTGCTGAAGTAGTCCGTAGCCCTGCAAGAAGAAATGCCCGCGGGCGGCCGTGGGATGCTTGTGCAATCACACACGGCGCCTGCGGCCGTACCCACCACCTCCGATCTCCAGCGGGACACAGAGCCGGGAGGAGAGGCACAGCGACCTGCCCGAACGGGCTGGCGCGGAGATAAGGGAAATAACGCTGCCTCAGCAAAAAATACCAGTGCGGAGGGGCGGGGGGGAAAAAGTAATAATCAAAGAGCGAGGAGTGTTGCTGAATCACCAGACAGCAGGGAGCCTGGTAAACACGACAGCAGCAAATAGCTGGGGAGCGCAGGGCACTTTTTTCTTAAGAAAACCCCCCTGAAATTTCAGGTGGCGGTATTCAAGGTAGATTTGAGCGAGCAGCTCGCTGTGTATTTGAACGGAAGAGGAGGAGGAAATGCTTTTTCCAGGCGAGCTCTTGGCATGCCCCAAGTATGCCTTTTAAGTAGGAGAGCACGAGAAAAGATAAAGCGAAGTCCTTCGCAAATATGCCGGGAGCGTGTGCAGAGCGGGCGGCAGGAACCGCAGGGAGGGTTCGCGCGGGGCCTGGGAAGGCTCAGCACAGCCCTGCAGCCCGGCCGCACAGAAGCAGCTTTTGTTCCAGCAGCAATTAGGGAATTCCTGCAGAGCCCCGGGACCCAGAGAAGAGCTTGTCCCAGCCTCCAGCCCCACGCTCCCACCCAGACGCCCAGGCCAGCGGCGGCAGTCCGGGGGGGGATGATGGACGGCATCCCAAAAGCTTGGGATGCTGCCTCTGCCAGCAAAACAGCTCTGGGAATGCAAGGAGGACACGGTGGCAAAGCCGTGCCGGGGAGGGAGGGATGGCACGGGGCTCCTGCCCCGCCGAGCCAGCCCTTGGTGGGAGAGCGGGGCTCCTCTCCCCTACTTTGGGCTACCTGCAGTGAAGCCTCGTGTGTCAACTGGTGGCCCAGACCCCAACCTCTCCCATCCTGGTAGCGTCCACCAGGAGACACCTGGTAGGTGTCTAAGAAATGGATAGAGGTACTGGTCTCCTTCCAGTGATGATAAAGTGGGTCCAGAAGGGCAGCATGGACATCCAGCTCTTAGGTGGCTAAATCAGAAATAATTCTTCCCTCTGCGCATTTAATGTCATCGTATACGACACCATCTTCCCATGAGCAGTGCGCCGCTTTATCTGATGGGCGTAGGAGGTCCCGATCCTACATCCCAACCCCGTGGGCTCAGCACGTCCCTTTGCCCCCAAACGCAGCGGGACTCCCGCTGTGCCCAGCAGAACCAGTCGCGGCTGTAGGCGGAGCTGCTGGCAGAGCCGAGATCAGGAGAAGGGCCGGAGGGGTTCGGAGCTGCTCGCACAGCAAGAGGCTGGAGAGAGATCGTCTGCAGAGCAGTTAGGAATCCCCAGGGGAAAGCACGTAGAAACGCACTTCAGGGTGGAAAAAATTATAAAGCCCAAACTCCCAATATAACTGGAGAGGGTCTGGTTAAAAAGACGCGTATTTGGCTTCTACTTATCTACAGTACTACTGAAAAAAAAGGGATTTTTCTTCCCCTGTGGGATGCAAACCCTGTGCCCCTCTGATGTGCACACAGCCAAGCGCCCGCCACGCATCCACCCCCTCAACCACCCGAAAACGCAGCCACTGGGGAACTCTGTGTCACTCTTTGCCCGCGACTCCCAGCAGCAGCCCTCGGGCAGAGCGGCACCACGACTCCCGCTTTCCACAGGGGGGGATCTCTGTCTCCGGAGCAAAAGCAGACACGTTTTGCATTGAAACAGCTTCTTCAAGGGTCTCAGGTGGACCATGCCAGGGCACAGGGCTCACAGCTCCACCCCAGCAGACCCACAGGGCACCCAACGTCACCTTGGCTTTCAGCCATGACCTTCTCCAGGGACGACTGTGGCGTGTCACTGGCAAAACAAGAGAAAGCTGGAGGGCGTCAGCAAGGGCAGGGACCTCAGTAATGCTCACGGAGACGCACCCTGGCTGTCCCTATGTGATTCACATGTCCCTCCGGGGCACAGAGGTAAGCTGAAAGGTCTCTGCCAACCCAAGGTGTCGCTGAGGTCAACCCGGATAGGTGAAAGCATCATCTGGGCTATGCCCAGCGGTCCCAACATTGGTCTTTCATAGGAAGAATGAAAGCAGCACACATCTGCCACAGGGAAAGCCTTCTCCTGCCCTGAAACCTCACCCGCCTTTCGACCAGCTTTGTGAGAGCTTCACTTCAACACCATCGTCTCTAACCTGCCTTAAAAGCCTTCGCCACACCAAAGCTTAATGACCACCATCGCCACCAGGAAGATCAAGGTTATTTCAAAGGGGTTTGCACCTTCCCAGGCTTTGGGAGCTTTGCAGGTCCTGTGCGGCCACTACTGCCTGGGGTCATGGCCATCACTCACGGCTGAATCCTACGTGTGGCACAGACGACACATTGACCGTAACGTGGTTGTCAAGGAGGGAGGTTTGTCTAATACTGGTGTATGGGAAGCAGAACGACGCTGTCCCCATAGGCACGTCTCGGTTGTTGGCACAGCGGGTGACATCTAAAGGTAAGGGTGGGGACCCGCGCACGGAGCTATTCAGTCACGTAATAACAGGATTTCCCCTGTTTAGGGAAAAAATTAAGCCACCCTTAGAGGGGAGCAGTCTGTGATGGCCACAGCACGCGTGTGCACACCCCTTTTTGCACCCTCATTTTTCAGGCAGGCCCTCGTGTGCTCACAAGAAGGGGCTCAGCACCCAAAGCACAGCCTTGGGCTGCAGGCTGGCACCCGGAGCTCCATTCGCGCAGATCGGATCTAATTGCGCCATCGATTTTATTTAGTTACTTTCTTGCTTTCCCTAATCCGTTCACTCTCTACTTTGCCATCCCTCGTGGGGCAGCAATCGCAGCCGCCTGCCTGCAATTAGCATCCGAATCGATGCTCTTCCAAGCTGCCCGTGGGCGTTGCGCTGCCAGCAAGCGGATTTTTGTGCAAAGCCCTTTCCAGCTGACCGAAACCCAAACCGGGGCAGAGACGAGTCCAGAAGCGAGAGGAACCCCGTCCCCAAACGCCGCTGCAGACGGGGAAGCAGCTTGCTGAGCTCTGCCTGTTTTGCAGCCGTGGCTTCTGGCAAAATCGCGGTTAGTTCTAAGGTTTTCAGTGAGCACCAGTCTGGGTCTCGCGGAGGGGAAAAGGCTCTGATAAGAGCTGGCAGAGTTGCTCTGGGGCCAACCTTGCACCATCAGAGCCTATTCTAGGGTTTTTTGGCTGAGTGCACCAGGGCTTTCTGCAGCGGCCTTTATGCAACTCAGTGAAAACACCTTTAAACAACTCCCACAGATAAACAACCAGGGATAAAAACCGCAGAGGAAGAAGAAAGAAATTGCAAGCTTTCTTCTGACTTCAGCCTTCCATCTCTTCAGCCCACCCCCCAAATGATTTTTGACGAAAACGTTTCCTAACGGGGCAATACTCACCTGTGACTAGCTCTGATTTTTCTGTAGCTAATAACGTTATTCCGAATGGCTGAATCAAATTATTTTCGTCACCGCACAGAAGCAGCACGATAATAGCGCGCATGCCATCCTTGGGATCAGCACCCCAAAACCAGCAGAAACCTCCCAGATGGAACGCTTGGCATGGGGGGATAATTGCAATCTTATCTATTGGCATCAGCCTTACAAAGTCATTTATCGGGCTCATCGGAGGCAGAGCCCAAGCATAAATCCCAGCCCCTCCTGCGTGTCCCCGGGATAGTGCAGTCGGCGCGGTGACGCTCCCGCCGCGCCGAGGGAAGGGCGCGGGTGGCACTCCCTGGGGACCTCTCCTGCATTCCGACCGGTGACACCAACCCCGCCGCTCCCAGCGAGGATCACCCCGTGCACGGCCGCCCGTTCGCCTCGGCCGGTGCCTCCAGGCGCCCTGCCTGGGAGGGATGCGTCTAAATATTTTTACCTTTAGTTCATTAGCCCTAAAACGCTGTCTTGAGGTGTGGGAGGCGCTGTAAAAGTCTTAGTCACGCAGCATCTCGGGGAGACTCCCAGCTCCCGCCGACAGACCTCTGCTTCTGGGCAGAGGCGCGCATTGTCCCTGGTACCCCCCTCCCTGGGGCTGCAGGGGAGGAGCACGGGAGATGCCGCGTCCCCCCCCCCACAAAGGGCTGCAAGAAGATTAGGGATGGGAACTCTGAAAGCCTTTATTAAAGTTTAGCTGTCTTATTTCTGCAGTGCTAGGAAGCTAGGGGGCATTTCTCTGGAGGAGATTTCTCTTCTCGCAGGGTTGGATAGATGAAATCATAGAATCACAGAATGGTTCGGGTTGGAAGGGACCTTAAAGCCCATCCAGTGCCACCCCCTGCCCTGGGCAGGGACACCTCCCACCAGACCAGGTTGCTCCAAGCCCCGGCCAACCTGGCCTTGAACCCCTCCAGGGATGGGGCAGCCACAGCTTCTCTGGGCAACCTGGGCCAGGGGCTCACCGCCCTCACAGCAAACAATTTCTTCCTGATATCCAACCTAAATCTCCCCTCTTGCAGTTTGAGGCCATTACCCCGTGTCCTGTCATAACACTCCCTGCTCCAGAGTCCCTCCCCATCCTTCCTCTAGGCCCCCTTCAGGAACTGGAAGGGGCTCCAAGGTCTCCCCGGAGCCTTCTCTTCTCCAGGCTGAACCCCCCCAGCTCTCTCAGCCTGTCCCCACAGCAGAGGGGCTCCAGCCCTCCCAGCATCTCCGGGGCCTCCTCTGGCCCCGCTCCAACAGCTCCATGTCCTTCTGCTGTTGGTGCCCCAGCGCTGGAGGCAGCACTGCAGGGGGGTCTCCCCCCCCGCCTCGCCCTGCTGCCCACGCTGCTGGGGGGTTTCTGGGCTGCAGGAAATACTTTCCTCTTAGAGCTCGTCGTGCTCAGGCATCCCAAAGTCACAGGGCAGCCTCGCACAACGACAGGGGTTGGGGAAAGGACGCCGTTAAAGGCTTCTGCTGTCTGATATGGTGATAACAGGCCTTAGTGTAATAATGACAACAACTGTTTACGGCAGGATTTGATCTCGTCCACACAGGCAGGACCCGGCTTTGTTTTGAACTGGGGAAAATGAGAAATGATGGTGTTTTCTGATTCCTACCAAGGAATCTCAGCGTGGCTCTGTAGCTATTGCAAAGCGTTGCAGGTGAGCCCATGGGCAAAGGCTCCCTCCTGAGCAGAGGCCAAACACCACGTCCTGGCTGCGGGGTCAAGCAGCGATAGACCTTGAGGCGTGAGGAACCCCAACACTGGAGACAAGGTCTCCCTTAGCGGAGGCGGCTCAGAGCTGGCAGGGCACAGCCAACACCAGCGAGCTGGTTCCTTTCCTTATTGCTATTTCAACCGGCTTTTTATTAAGGCTAAAGGTCAAGGCCCTGCCGACCCTTTGGGCTGAGCGGTTCATGTCCGAGCACACATTCAGGAAGGCTGGAGGGCCGGCACCCGCAGGCAACTGCCAAAACAAATGGTTGTATTATCCAACAGTTTCCTCCCCCGAGACCCGGTTCATGAAAGAGAAAATCAAAGCCAAGAAGCCTTAGGTGTGGAGCAGCAGCCCTACAGAAAACAAAGGGCCCGTGAATTCGGCTCTAAGACATAACACCTCTGGTCGTTTTCTTCATCAAGTACGCGTGATGAAAAACACATGCATAGCGAAATGTGGGTTTCTGGAGGAAAATGAGTTTTGCCAGGGGAAAGGAGAAACAACAAAAATATACCAGGGTGGGGGAGTCCCAAGGCGACTGCGGGTTGAGTCCTGGTCTCCAGGGCTGCCCTCCCCGCTCAGCCAAGCCTGCTGTGGACACCTCTCCCTTGCACCCGCTTACCGCGGCTCCCCCAGTGTCGATGCTCCAGCCCGGCACATCCCACACCCACACAGCCCCCGCGGGAGCTCGTGGTCCATTTCCCACCGCCTGCACGCTCGAGCGTGACTTCTTCACATGGAATCATAGAATGGTCTAGGTTGGAAGAGACCTTTAAGATCGTTGAGTCCAACCATCAAGCTAACAATGACAAAGCCACCACTACCCCATGTCCCTCAGCACCACATCTGCCCGGCTTTTCAATACCTCCAGGGGTGGTGATTCCACCACTTCCCTGGGCAGCCTGTTCCAATGCTTGACAACCCTTTCAGTGAAGAAATTTTTCCTAATATCCATTCTAGACCTCCCTTGGCACAACTTGAAGCTCTGTCCCCGTCCTTCAGCTCCTCTCTGCCCATCTACGCACCGTTTCCCCAGATCACCCAGGTCCTAAGCAAAAACAGAGCCTGAAAGTGATGGGATGGAAAGAAAAAGCATGGTTCAGAGAGGGTTGGGTATCTCCAGCTCCAAGAACGGCCGCAACCTGCCTGCTGGAAACCCCGCAAGGCTGGAGACAACAATGTGTTTACCTTCAGACTACTGGGAAGAGAGACCCTTTCCAAAATTTAAATTACAATTGAAAAGCACTGATATTTAATAAACAAAAAAAAAAAGTATCTTTTACTTTCACCCCAGGCTTTACCAAGGGCTGTGTCCACACAGATTTGCCCTTACGATCAAGAACCGCACGTTTGCATTCACGTCACATCTTCCAGCCCCTCCAACCTCACCAAGAGACAAGAGCTTTCATAGTGCTCGTTGTTCTCTCCTCCTCCCCTTCTTTAGAAGTAGAAAACTCAAATATGCAAACGTGAGTGCGGGTATCCTCTATTTTATAACAGCTGTAACACCGCAATTATTGCGAACGAGGGGCTGAGCGTGGGCGGAACCAGCCTTTGAAGCCTTTGGCTTCAAGAGCAGGTCCAGCAACGAGGGGCTACCTGCAAGCTGATGAGGGCACAGCCTGGACTGATTCAGGCTCTCCAAGAGAAAAGGAGTAAAAGGGTGGAAAGCATCCACCCTGTTCCCTGTGTACATCTTGAAGAACCAGTATTTATTGCCTAAATAAATGCTTGTATCCCGTGCGTTACCCAGGTTTTCCAGCTGGAAGCTGAGTCAGTCCTGAGCAGCACGTTGCTGTGTGACCCAGCCATACCCAGCGATACCCGTATTTCTTGAACTACCTTTTCCCTTCGATTTTCACCTGAATTTTCCACGGGCCGCTGGGTTTAGGGACCGATTTTAGACCGATGGCCTCCAGCCCGCGGTGGGATTCACTAACAGAGAAAACAGGCATGAAGGCAGGTTCCCACGGGAGCAAGCAATGGCACTACACGGCTTGGCTGCCGCTGGTGGTGCTCAGAGGATGTAACCCAGGCCACAGCTGGAGGCAAATTACTGTCACAAGGTCTCTAGTGCAGACTTCTAGCTTTCTGTGGGAAGGAGACACATGGCTTAGCAAGGCTGGGAATTATTTTTGAGCTAAAAGCCTGTAGAAACGCACAAGACGCACAGAATTCTGCATTTCCCAGCAGACAGCTTGCACCATAATCTACCCCCCGAGCTGGTCCTGGCCCCGTGCAGGATGCACAGATAAATCTTACGCTGCCAGACATGAGGTTTCCCTCTTGCAGCGCGAACGGGGAGGTCAGGAGCAGCAACAGCTCCTGGAGGTGTCCGGGGGTTTGCAGTCAGAAGGCACAGCACTCGCCGGAGCGTCAGCAGGACATGCCATTCCCTGCAGGGCATGACTGCCCACCCACAAACCCTCCTCAAAGGTCACGTCTGCCTGCGACGGATGGCAGCAGCTCAATTCATTCCACGCAAGGGGCCGGGTGGTGATTCATGAAGCTGTGCCTTGGGTTGTGCTGGCAGGACACAGCTGGAACAACAGCTGCAGGCAAAGTACAGCGTGCTCCGGGGAGCGGGTGAGCAGAGGGATACGTGCCATCACCGAGCAATCACAGCTGGACAAAGAAGAAGTGAGAAAATTGGCCACCGTAGCACCTCCATGTCCTGCCAGCCCAGGGAGAAACAAGACGTGAGACAACGAGAAGATGAGAGGATGCTGCAGCGTCCCTCGGGGCAGGGAATTACCCTTGAAGCAGCCAGGCTGCTCCAGGAGACTCTCCTAGTTGGGCAATCCCCATCTTTCCTCAGCACTGTGGGCCAGGGGGATCTACAGTCCTTCCCTCCTGAGCCTGGTCATCTCGTGGTGTTGCAGCTCTGACAGCTTGAGAAACAGTAATTTGGGGAAACACAATGAGGTTCCCAGGCTTGGTTTCGTTCCAGGGCTTTATTTGTGAAATCTGAGACATCTTTCACCCTTTTCAGGCCTTCTCACCGTCCCTCCCAGGAACAGCTAAGGGCCATGTGGACATCTCACGAAGTTGGGCATGGCAAACCTCAGCTCAAAGGACACAGGACTGGGCACGCCTGGGCGCAGCTCCTGTCCCAGGACCAGTCTGACCAGTGGGTGTCCATCTTTCCCTCTCCGACAGTCTACTCCGAAACTCAGAGACCTTCTGGACAAAGATGTTTCCGGGTCAGAGAGATTTCCAGAAACTGATATTTTCCAAAGGGGTAAAAAAAACCACCTAGCAAACATTTTCAACAATTCAACTTCAGGTTTCTTTGGCTTATTTCCAAGCGACAATGCTAATTTAAATAGGCGGGAATTCATGGGACTCAGCAAGGCATCCCACCACTCTTTGAAAGACATGACGCGTATTCCTATATTCTCCATTACTATTTCCACCAACGGACCTCACGCCACATCCTCCCTCTCCTCCTTACATGCTCTGCCTTATTAATAGCGTGCCTGCTGTCCCCACTCCGGCTCACCACGGCCACCTTGAGATGGCAGGGGGCTCTCACAGCCAGTGGGCTGGGGAGGCCTGAGGGCTCTGCATCGCCTTCCCGGAGCCGGTCCACAACGCATGAAGATGAGCATCTACACATACCTCTGCGACGCACAAACCTCAGCAGAGGGGAAGGGAAAGAGAGAGGCATCATAAGCTATGTCGAAGTTGTGACAAACCACCCCACGCAGGCAGGGGACCTTTCTGCCCATAAATATCCTGCAGATACAGTCAAATCTGGACCAGCAATGCCTCATGCCCAGGGAAGCACGGCTGGAGAACATCCACCCGGGAGTACCTCTGAGAGTCTCTGCTTATGAGACACTTGAAGGTTGGTCTTAAATGACTCAGTAGTCTGGATTTGTCTCGCCTAACTTTAGGCACTTTGCTAAGTAAAGAGACACGGTTCCCCGGGGAGTGGGTGGTGAGACAGGAGGAGTCGAACAGGGATGAAGGGACGCAGCCCCAACAGCCTTCGCTCCCTCTGATGCACACACGGACCCCTCGCACGGCCGCGCACATCCCTTCTCCTCACCCTCCGCTCCACTTATAAAGGAAAAGAAACATCCCTCCGGCGAAGTCAGGAGCTACGTTGTGGTTTTAATTTCACTACGGGCTTTTTATAGCTTTCGCTGAAAAAAAGCCCTGTAACGTGAGAAGGTCGGGGCAATGTGACCAGCGTGCTCAGCGCTGCCAGGGCTGGAGGCGAGCACTGCTGAGAGCAGCCAAGCAGAGAAACACAAACCTGCCGCCAGCAAAGCGGGCTGGAGCCCCTCTGCTGTGAGGACAGGCTGAGAGAGCTGGGGGGGTTCAGCCCGGAGAAGAGAAGGCTCCGGGGAGACCTTCCAGCCCCTTCCAGTCCCTGAAGGGGCTCCAGGAAAGCTGGGGAGGGACTCTGGATCAGGGAGGGGAGCCATGGGATGAGGTGGAACAGTTTGAAACGGAAAGAGGGGAGATTTAGGTGAGATCTGAGGAAGAAATTCTTGGCTGTGAGGGCGGTGAGCCCCTGGCCCAGGTTGCCCAGAGAAGCTGTGGCTGCCCCATCCCTGGAGGGGTTCAAGGCCAGGTTGGATGGGGCTTGGAGCAACCTGGTCTGGTGGGAGGTGTCCCTGCCCAGGGCAGGGGGGTGGAACGAGATGATCTTTTAAGGTCCCTTCCAACCAGAACCATTCTGTGAGTCTATGACACGTCCCTGAGCAGCCCCCGGAGCGATGCAAAGCCCATCGCCACAAGGGGAAGGAGCTTGGTTTCTCATGCTCTCCTCCAGCTGACGTTCAGCCTCGCTCAGCTGATGAGTGCAATTACCCAAGGAGCCCCCATGACCCGTTCTGACACTGGGCTGGTGCTCAGTAGCTTCGGGATCACGCGCTCGAGTAGCTGCTCACGCGTAGCGGGGCAGGACGCAGGGTTTAGTCCTTCACTTTGACACTGCCAAGCGCTCTGAAGGAGCTGTTGGCTCCGCGGGTCTTTACATTGGATTGCAGAGAGCATATTTGTGCTTAAGTCAATATGAAACTAATTGTTTGGGAAAGTAAGGAATTCAGACCCCAGATTCTGTTCCCGGTAACGCGAGGAAATTGTGAGGGGGGGGAAAAAAGCCTGGAAAAAAATAATAATAAATGCAAGTTGGTTGGAATCTGAAAGCAAAACCACCTGAAGTCAAAGCCCAAAGTGAGGGGACACCCCCGGGCATCGGAAGAACTGCTCTGGAGTGGGCTGGGATGGGAATACGGGGAGGCTGCAGTTGGGGGCCAGAGGGACCCCTTCCCGCACAACGTGTGCCCTCCTGTTCCTTCCCAAAGCGCTCATTCACCACCCCTGCAGCCCGAACCGCCCTTGCTGCCGCAGCACCGAGCGCTTCGGGAAGTCTAAAAGGGTAACAGGAAAACCAGCACCGCCTGCGCCGAGCCACCGCGGCAGCCACGCACCCACAGCACCACCCTCCAGCTTCCTCCTGCGCCCTCCGGGGGGTTTGCGTAGCGTCGTGAAACCCTATATAACCCAACGGGGTTTCGCCGGGCTCTGAAACGTTTGTGTCGTAACAGAGCCTCATTCATCAAATGTGGCGCTGATGAACTTCCCCCTGAGCAAACCCAGGACGCTCTTGGGGACAGGTCTTGAAACGCAGCCTGTGTTTGGAGCCAACCGCTGGCCAAAATTGGGTTCCTTGTTTCAGATCAGATTTAAAAAACACCGTCCAATTGGGGCATTCATCCCCAGCTCCAACCCTTTCTGAAGACGAGCCATTTTTACCCGTCTCAGAGCAGAGGGACCTGCTCTCCCTCTCATCAGAGCCACCCGAGACCCGCGGATGGCCAAAGGAAAGGAAGAGAAGTCACCCCACCAGTGCCAGAAGAACCCCAGACCCACTCTCAGAAGGGATTTAGGCAGCAAGGAGCCTGGTTTTGAGATGTAGGCACACCTTTTGCTTTCAAATCAATACCGAGTGAGAGTTCTAGAGCGTTTGGTGCAGAAATCCCTTCACCAAAGCAGGATCTCAGCCAGGGCAAGGACAGGGGAGGCACTTGGTAAGTCCATGCCATTTGCCCCTCTCCCTCCTCTGCTCAGAGCCCGCTGCACAGATCAAACCCTGCCATTTCGCAGGTCACGGCAGGAAAACCAAACCCCCCGGTCACACAAACCCCCTTTCATAAGGAGATTGCATTTCAGAGAGAAAAACTCTGGCATTTGGTTCCGTGATCCTATGGTGAAGGGACCGTGTGGCCGATGGAGCCCCGTCCGGCCCAGCGGAGAGGGAGGGAGGCAGGCAGCCCGGCGTCCCCACCGCCGCTACCCGGGGGAAGGCGGCTCAGCCCAACTCGCAAATATCTTGCGTTCAAGAAGAGCGAGCGAGCA
This sequence comes from Chroicocephalus ridibundus, assembly GCF_963924245.1. Classification (NCBI taxonomy): domain Eukaryota; kingdom Metazoa; phylum Chordata; class Aves; order Charadriiformes; family Laridae; genus Chroicocephalus; species Chroicocephalus ridibundus. The sequence continues at coordinate 11,791,877 of NC_086297.1, forward strand.
CTTGCCAGGAGTTCTCAGGAGGGCTACGGCACGCTGGGATCGGTTCCCAGTCCTCGGTCCAAAATATGGGATCGGTTCCCAGTCCTCAGTCCAAAATATCCCTTAACATTAATGCTCCAGGCATGCCACAAAAAAAAAAAACCAATTATCTGCTGGGACTTGCGGTGGGGACTGACTGCCTGGGAGCGTTTTCCTGACCGTTTTTAGGCTCTGTATGGTTAGAGCTGTATCGCTCTATAGATATATTCTGCTTTACCCCGCCTCTTAATGCAATGCCCGTTACATCTTTTAGGGGAAGCCGCACGTAGATGTTTAATGACTGCTTTTTCTGAAGGCCTGGGTGACGTCCTTGCAAGCTTTCCTCAGCTGGGAGTCACCCTTTTAGCCCACAGATGCAAAAAATATAAAAATCAAGAGGCAAAAGTGAAAGAGAAGGGAGGAAAGGGAGGGAGCTGGAGCCTGAAAGGCCCAGGAAACACCAACAACCTTAAAAAAACCCAACCAGCCCGAGCAAAGTTTCTGCAAGTACATTGGTATCATGGCTGGACAACAGCAGAGTGGGATGCTGCGGGCGGGAGGCAGAGAGGCTCCTGTGAAACGCCTCCTTAATGGCCAGAGGTTGCACATGGGGGAGATATTTGGTCATCCTGAAGGGTCTAAGAAAAGCCCTGGGCAGGAGACGCTGGTCTTGATGGTGTTGGGATACCCACACCCTCGCCAACACCAACAGGAAACCCCTGGTTCGCCACAAAGGAAAGGAGCAGGCGACATGACCCCATCCAAGATGACCTCAGTCAAATTATAAAAGAAGCTGCACTCAGCGTGACCCCAGCTTGTCACCAGCCGCAAGACCAGAGGTGCCACCCCACCAAGAGAAATGTTAGAAAACATGCGGTGGCTTTTGGATGGGAGCTTGCAGAAGGTCCTTCTGCCTGGGGTGAGGCACCCAGAGCCCCCGGGAGACCTCCGTCCCCAGGAAAAGCTGCATCAGCCCCTGAAAATGGTGCATTGAAGCGATGGGGAGGGCAGGCGAGGTGGCTCGCCTGGAATTCAGGCAATGCAGCCCTTAGTCTTGGAGGACTGTGCTGCTACAGGGAGGGGGAGGAAGAGTTTTCCAAGGCAAAAGTGCTTATTCATCACCAGAACTCATTTGGAAACTGTCCAAAATCCGGCCGCTTAAAGAAGTGAAACTTCTCCTCAGCACGTCCCTCTTCTGACATAACTTCGAAGAAAGGTTTCTCCTCCCTGCAGGAGGTGGGATCAGGGGCAGAAGTTCACTGTGGGTCCGTCCCTCCCAGCCTGGGCTCCCTCTCTACTTCTTGGCTCTGCTTCTTCATCAGAGAAAGCTTGTACCAGTCTCAGCCTGTCCTGCTGCAGAAAAAGAAACCGAGTTGTCAGGAAATACAGTAGTTGGGAAAAATCTCTTCCTGTGTAGCCCTAGTCACCATCCTGGGGGGCAATGCCTGGGGAGCACAACACATGGGGCATCTTGACACTCACAGCTGTCACCGAGTCGCTCCCGGGTGTGCCACCAGCACCTGAACAACCCCAACTCTCGCAGTCTGTCCTCATAGGAGAGGTGCTCCAGCCCTCTGATCATCCTCGTGGTCTACTTGAAAGGACACTGTAGAGAGGTTGGGGCTGGTCTCTTCTCACAGGTCATTAGCGATAGAACAAGAGGGAATGGCTTCAAGCTGCAGCAGGAGAGGTTTAGGCTGGACATTAGGAAAAAATTCTTCACAGAAAGAGTGGTCGGACACTGGAATAGGCTGCCCAGGGAGGTGGTGGAGTCACCATCCCTGAACATGTTCAAGAGTTGTTTAGATGTGGTGTTGGGGAATACGGTATAGGGGAGAACTTTGTAGAGTGGGGTTGATGGTTGGACTCGATGATCCCAAGGGTCTTTTCCAACCTAAATGATTCTATGATTCTATGGTTTGTCTCTGCTCTTTCACCTTTTATTAGCTTCCCCTCAACCCATCATTATCTCTTTGCTCTCTTTAACGAGGTTAATTTATGCCAGCCTAAGGCCAGGGCACAACCGAGCTGCTTTCACAAGCCAAATACAGTCGAGGAAGGGTTAAACACAGTTTTTCCTATTCTGTCCTGTCCTTAACCACAGGCTCTGCTTCTTCCTCCACCCACCTCTGGCCTTTTCTCAGTTTCACAAGGCCACAGTTGGGGTTTACTGACTCTACAGCCAACATCTCAACAGCATCGGATGTCCCTGGATGTCCCCAGCCTGGGACATTTCTAGTTCCCCACGGGAACCGACCAAGCAGACCCCAGCCCAACCCAGGGGGCTGGGGGAGCTCAGCCCTAACGTGAGCCAGGCTGCAGGGTCTGTCCCGAGGGGTTTGATACCAAAATAAACCCCTCAGCCACAGCCCCCTCGCTCCAGGCTGCTATAGAGGATGCCTTTAATCCCAAAGGAATTCCCCCGCAAGGAGCGCATCAGCCGCAGTTCAAACCAAGAGGCTGGAACAAAACCAGGGGAGCTGCCTTCAAACGATCAAACTCATCATTTTTACTTTCTGTTGCAGAATAATCGATTTGCAGTGCTGGAAGCAAAGGATCTGGCCACATTTTGGAGCGAAGCTCACTTCCACGTGAAAACTCACCCTCCATCTCCTGCAAACCTCCCTCGCAGTCCCCGGCTGGAGAAGCTGCTGCCACGTCTGCTTCAAAAAAAACAAAAAAACCCCAAAAAACCCCAAACCGGCCACACAGGGTGGGCTTTGCCAGCCCACCTGCAGGCAGCAAAGTGAGAGGCTGGATGGGACGCCGGTGGGTCCTCAGCAGCTTGGTAAATGGTGCTGTTCAGGGTAAAAGTCAGCACAAAGACAAGCGAGCCCGAGAGCTGTTCTGCGTGGCCAAGCTGAGCGTGACCACACCAGGAACGTCACTAGAGGAGTAACGGCCATCTGCAGTAGAGAGTATCCCACTGAGCTTTGGCTTTAATTAAACTGTTTTAGTTTTCTCCTATAAAACAGTTATTTAGGTCAAAAATTGCATTTTGCTGAATGCCACGTTCTTCTACCACTCCGAAGGCTCTAGAAATGAGAACAGGTTGGAACTGACAGCCGGGACGTGTCTCAGACTTTGGGGAACCCCATGTTTTCATACCCAGCCCCACACCAATGGCTTTTCCCTCAGTTTGGGCCTGACCGTTTTCCCAGGAGGCATCAAACCGGGGCATCTTCTCACGTTCCAGCAGGGACAGGCCAAATGGCACCGATCTCCACCAAGCCCGGACCCACCTCAGCCCGGCTACGCTCATGCCAGATGAAGGAACTGACTGTTACAGGGGCAGGAGCAGACGTGGCTTCCTCAGCTGACTGCCTTCACCACAAAACACCTTTCACAGGTCAAAATCAGTTTTAAAAAACAGGGGAAAGCATGAATCTTCACCCGCCCTACTGCATCATTACTGGGAAAGCAGAGTCTGCATGGCTACAAGCACCAGACTCCCTACAGCATCTCCCTGTCCCGCTGAGCAGAGGCTCTTCAGGGCTCCGCTCAGACCAGTCTGCCCAAGCAGGACGCATTTTTCCGTGCCAAGCTACAGCCGAAACCCTGGGCAAAACGGAGCATCGTACACCAGATCCTGCAAGCCTTTCCCATGACAATCACAGCGAGCCATAACCTCCACTCCCCGGGGAGCCACGCTCCCGTGGGCCAAGCGAAATTTCCAGCCACTCCGTTGTGCAGACAGGTGAAACGCCGCAACTGCTGAGACCATTACAACAAGTCTCCCCCAATTCTTGCATCACCCAGCTTTTATCGAGGCTCGCCCCATCGTTTCTGCAGCACTACACTATCGGATCCTCCAGGGAGGACAGTCTCTAGTGGAAGTGCTGACACAAATCACAGAATGGTTTGGGTCGGAAGGGACCTTAAAGCCCATCCAATGCCACCCCCTGCCCTGGGCAGGGACACCTCCCACCAGACCAGGTTGCTCCAAGCCCCATCCAACCTGGCCTTGAACCCCTCCAGGGATGGGGCAGCCACAGCTTCTCTGGGCAACCTGGGCCAGGGGCTCACCGCCCTCACAGCCAAGAATTTCTTCCTCAGATCTCATCTAAATCTCCCCTCTTCCAGTTTGAAACCATTACCCCATGTCCCATCATTACACTCCCTGATCCAGAGCCCCGCCCCATCCTTCCTGTAACCCCCTTCAGGGACTGGAAGGGGCTGGAAGGTCTCCCCGGAGCCTTCTCTTCTCCAGGCTGAACCCCCCCAGCTCTCTCAGCCTGTCCTCACAGCAGAGGGGCTCCAGCCCTCAGATCATCTTTGTGGCCTCCTCTGGCCCCGCTCCAACAGGTCCATGTCCTTCTTGTGCTGAGGGCTCCAGAGCTGGACGCAGTCGCCCCGCTGCAAACCACCCGTCTCTTTGCCGCAGCACCTTTCCCTGTGCACCCCGCTCCGTCTAGACACCGAAGCACAGGCAGAGCAGCCCTGTTTATTCATTAGAGAGTGAATCAGCAAGTCTAGAGCCCTGCTCGCCATGGATTAGCTCTCCATTGGAAAGGATAGCTCTCGTTACTGTCATTGTACTTTGCCATTAATCCGCCCGAAGGAGGCTGGCCAGCAGCCCAGACTGGCTGGGGCGGCCACAGAGAGTTTCTGTTCCCCCAGCATATTTTCATCTCCACCACGCTGAGCTCCCCACGGCCCTGCTAACGGCCTCAGCTAATAGCGGAGCCCGCTTCCAGCTCGGAGAGATCAATGGTAATTTAATTGCTAGAGCATCTTCCGGGAAATGTGCTGCTGGATCCACACATGGTTCTGTTTAGGAAGGGTACAGAGGAAGAACAGAGAGAAGTGGGATGGTGAGCATCAGAACAGGGCTTGCCTTGGCTGTCACCCTGCTATAAAGCACCCCAAATTCAGGTACAACTCCTGTGTGAGAAGAAATTCTCAGTCCAGGTGATTACTAGCTGTGGTTGCTGCTGCCTGTGGCAGGGTCTGCTAAATAAAGTGGGTTGCGCAGCTCCCCAGAAGAGTTTATACCATGCCTTGATGCGTTTATTGAGCTTGTAGGGCAGGGCTGTAGATTGAGAGTGGCAGGATCTGCTCCCTCTGACCTCCCCCACCATGACTTCAGACAGCAACTTTTAAGAAGGGACTGGGTTTCTTGCTACTTCTGAATTTTGCAAGCAAGATCAGCAACATTTTCTCTTTTTAAAGCACTTCATAAACTCTCGGAGGTCCAACACAGTCGAACAAGCAAGAAAGGGCAGCCTTAGGGGAAGACCACAAAGGGACAAAGCATCTGAAAGGAGGGGGTAGCTGGGGGGGGTCAGTCTCTTCTCCCAAGGAACAGGCGATGGAACAAGAGGAAATGGACTCAAGTTGCACCAGGGGAGGTTTAGGATTGATATTAGGAAAAATTTCATCATGGAAAGGGCTGTCAAGCATTGGAACAGGCTGCCCAGGGCAGTGGTGGAGTCGCCATCCCTGGAGGGATTTACAAGACGTGGTGCTGAGGGACGTGGGTTAGTGGTGGTTTTGGCAGTGTCAGGTTGATGGTTGGACTCGATGATCTTAAATGTCTCTTCCAACCTCGACCATTCCATGATTCTATCTTGCACAGACATAGTGTATGACGAGCTCTTTTCTGCTCCGCAGCCCCAAGTGTAGGACGCAGTGGCAGACAGGCACGTGACCGCCTTATAAACTCCCCAGTCTTCTGGCTGCCTTTAGCTGACACGATTTCTGGGGGTGGCTGGAATGCCATCTATCTCCTGAGGCTGCTAAAAGGGAGCCCAGGGTGCCAGCACCGAGGCATGAGATCTTTTGACTGCAGAGGAGCTCCGGCAGAGTGGCCTTCCACGCACCTCGCCAAGAGGCTGACAGGTCCTTGTGTGAGGTCTGTCTGGGCACAATTCCCCCCTCCCCAAAGCAGGAGTCCTGCAGGAATTGTCAGCCCTGATGGCAAATCAAAAGACTTTTCCCAGCTGCTGCCTTTTGTGCCATCCTCCATCGCAGCTTTGGCACCTCAGTGGCACGTAGGGAGTTATGTTTGGAGAGCAACAGGTCTGGTTCTGGCTCCTGATGACTGTAAAGAGTAATCTGACACACATGGAGAGGACCATGGGCGACAACAGAATTGCCACCACTCTTCTTCCTTCATGTGCAGCCCTTGCTAGCGCCTGGCATACAGTCAGTGCAGTCGAGCAGAGAGCATCGAGGGGGATGGGGAGAGGTGGAACTGCAGTTCCCCATGAGGGCACTTGGTCCCACCTCTGTAGACAAGGACCGAGTGATCTGCTGGCCTCCTCCCTCTTGCTGCTGGTGTTTTAAGCTCCAAACCCCATCGGCATTTTAAGCTCCGGCCCCTCTCTGCAGCAGCTCCCCACTTCTATGCGGGGAGAAAGCTACTGGTACCTCCTGAGCTCATGGTATCTCCTCAGCCCATGGCAGTCCCACCGGCACACCCCATCTCAGAGGACGCTACTGCACTGTACCAAGTCAGTCTCTTCATCCCTAGCTTTGCCACTATGGCAGAACCCATCGGCCCTGCTCCCAGCACAGCAAATGCTAGAGCTGCTGCAAAAGGAAAGGACCGTGGGGTCGGCAAACCCTTCTGCAGCTCTGCCCCGAGCAGCCACACGTGCACTCCTCCAAACAAGGCTTGCCACGGATCTTCGGCTGAACCTGCTCACACATTACCCTGGTCATCACTGTTTGACAAAAAGCCACAGTCTTGGAGCGGGAGCTTTCCCCCAGGCGAGGACTGCAGTCCTGGGGCAGGCTCCCAGCCTGCGCTCCTTCAGCTCAGCAGATGATCTGCGTTTTCTGGAGAAGGCATTACCTATTTTCCATGCTATTCTTCCTTACCAGATAACGCGGCGTCTCATAGCAGCACAGCTAAAGATCTAGGAGAAAGCCTAGCTCTCCTTGCCCAGGGCTCATTAGGAAAGGATCTTTTATTTAGCTATTTAAAAACTGAAAATCTGCGGTCAAAACCAAACCAAAAACAGTTTGCGGTTTGCAGATTTTTAACAAGAAACTGTAACACCTTTAAGAAAGCATCTACTGTGCATTAAGAACACTTTTTGAAAGCATCTAACCGTTCCATTTCGCCAGGAAGAAGTTTCCATTATGAGAAACGTGGAAAAACCCCTTGTTCAACCCAAACTGCACGCTCAAAATTCCCACTGCAGGACTACGGCTGGACTCGAAGAAGCGGATGCCACCCGCTGAAGATGGGGACTAAAGGCAGCTACCCATGGAGCTTTGTGAGAATGAGGTGTAGAGATTAACCCTCGCATTTGAGCCAGGGAAATCTCACCCAGCCTTTAAGCTTTGCTCCTGTCCTCGCTGTGCGAACAAGCAGCTCAGCTGAAAGATGGAGATCGGGAGGACAGGGAGAGAGAAATACAGAAGAATGATCAGCCTGGAAAGACTGAATTACAGCGTTTGGGCACTCCCCCCTATGATCCACATCCATGCTGCGATATCCAAAGGAGCCTTGAACCCAAACAGAAGCAGGAACACAGCAAAATCCCGGTAAAAATGTTTGGCTTCACTGGACCGGATGGGTTTTGAGGACGGAACCGCATTTCCAAGTTACCCCTCGGTACCCACTGACCGCAAACAGCATCTGTGACCCACCCAGACGTGTTTCCTGCACCCAGAGCTCAGGCCTGAGCAGTTCAGGAAATCCCGACAGGGCTGATGCACTCAACCTTTCCAGACTTTGCATCTGCAGGGGAGGAGCCCTGCAGAGCAATGCCACCTCTGATGCAGCGGAGACACCAACTGCTCGAGCAGGGCAGGGATGTACAGGTGAGGAAGGCAGCGCCCACCTGGGAGTTCGCAGCAAGACTGAAGGCACCGCGTGGGGAACCTGATGAGCTGGCACGTAGCTCCATGGGGATGGAGTTATCACAGAACGGTTCGGGTTGGAAGGGACCTTAAAGATTATCTAGTCCCACCCCCCTGCCCTGGGCAGGGACACCTCCCACCAGCCCAGGTTGCTCCAAGCCCCGTCCAACCTGGCCTTGAACCCCTCCAGGGATGGGGCAGCCACAGCTTCTCTGGGCAACCTGGGCCAGGGGCTCACCGCCCTCACAGCAAACAATTTCTTCCTCAGATCTCACCTAAATCTCCCCTCTTTCAGTTTGAGGCCGTTACCCTGTGTCCTATCATTACACTCCCTGATCCAGAGTCCCTCCCCAGCTTTCCTGGAGCCCCTTTAGGGACTGGAAGGGGCTGGAAGGTCTCCCCGGAGCCTTCTCTTCTCCAGGCTGAACCCCCCCAGCTCTCTCAGCCTGTCCTCCCAGCAGAGGGGCTCCAGCCCTCCCAGCATCTCCGGGGCCTCCTCTGGCCCTGCTCCAACAGCTCCGTGTCCTTGTGCTGAGGGCTGCGGAGCTGGACACAGTGCTCCAGGTGGGGTCTCACCAGAGCAGAGTTGATTGTTCCATGCCAGCAGCTGGCAGAGCAGGCCGGGGATGAGACCGAGGTTTAGCGAAAAATAGCTTGAGGCGAGATGGAGATCTCTGGCAAGGTTTTGGAGGCACGCCCTTCGGAGCTGCGGGTCACGGCGAGCACGAGGGAGCGTGCCAGGATGTCAGCCCATTGCTCATCAGGGTTATTTTTCCTGCCTTTAAGGCTCTAAGGTGCGAAAGTTGAATCCCTCTGGATCCCGGGAGCCTGGTTTTGCGAGGCACTGACCACCACCCACCTGCAGAGACTCTCACAACACCTAGACATTGGTCGGGCCCCACCTTTCTGCCCACGCACCTTTTTCATCTCACGAAGACCTGGGACTTTTACTCCCGCGGAAGCCGGTGTTAACCCTCCACCAAGCTGCTGTTCAAAGCCTCGCAACAGATCCAGAAATACAAATATATAAAGCCCAGCCACTCCGGGGAGCTTCACGCCATGAAGCCCTGCAGGCCACCATCTCTCTGCAGCTCAGAGTGCAGCGAAGAGCGTTGCCACAACCAACCTGCGCTTCTTGCCGAGCGGCAGTGGGACAACCTTGACAGTTACAGTTGACACAGTTTTTGAAGAGCCAGCGCTGGCCTCTGAAAACCTCTTCACCTGCCGTGAAGGACCTCCCGTTCCTGCTGAAACAGCGGAGCACAGGGTAGGTAGAAAGCTTTAACAATATATGACGCTAACAGACCCAAACCGCCTGGCAAGCAAGGTTAGATCTTGGGAGGCGGTTCAGGCAGCGCTGCTGTGAAACGCCACCCTGACAAAGTCTCAAAGCACTTTAAACTGCGTGTTAAAGGCCATTATCCAAACTCCGTAGATGGGGAAATAGAGGTAAAGTGAAATGCAGTGATTTGGACCTTCGGCACCCGACCTGGCAAAACCCCCCTGATCACAGCCTTCGTTATGCTTCAGGGTTAATGACAAAACTGAGGCTCAGACTCCGCTGGGCCGCATTCCCCACCCTGGAGCTGAGCCAGGACAGCCTCTGGGCACCCCGAGATCTTTGCGGAGGCTTCACGCTTGGACTGGAAAACACTTCCAGCGCTGTGGTGCGCTCCGGGGAGACAGAGGCTTCCACTGCGAGAAGGTCAAAGCCGCCTAGACCAGTCCTGAGACTGAGAGCACGAGGGTCCGAGGGGGTAATGTGCTGTGTTGCAACTGGTAGCAGATTGACAAAGAGAGCTTGTGTTTATGCACCGAGCTATAAATATTCCTTTTTTTTTTTGAAAAGGCACAACTGGAAAAATGTCTAAATGTCTATTTTTGCCTCCTCTGCTTCACCCACTCGAAACATTGACATCATACCAAGCTCCTACTGAGACAGAGCCATTCCCGAGACCCTGTGCGGCACAACTGCACCCAGCGTCAACGCTGGGGAAAGGAAAAAAAAGCATCTTTGTAGCCCAGGAGGACACAGAGCAGCGCTCGGGGAGGAGGAATTCTTGCATGGAAATGGCAGTTTTTCCACTGCTCTTTGATTCCAATAAAAATGACTGAGCGAAGCCCAAGTGCAGGCTGCCAGGCTTTTCCCTAGCTTCACCTGAAGGCTGACACTGCTCCAAGAGGCTTCCAGCTACCCCGGTTCAGCCTTACCAGCCAAACAGCAAGTGGTTCTCTCCCATCTCCCCCCTCAATTTCATATAACCCCCACAGAACACACCCCGAGCTGCCTCTAAGTAAAGAAATCCACACCCAGGTGAGAATAAGGCAGTTTGCAGCAGGCTGTGACCCCCATGGAACTCACCACAGGCTTCATGAAGAGCTGCAAAAGATCGGAGAACAGCAGGCACCGGCAGCTCCATCACCTCGGCGTCTGCAACACCTCCCCCTCTGCCTGCGCGGGACGGTGAGGACAGGTTGAGCGCTGCCGGCAGCGTTTGGCATAAGTCAGGAGCTACTAATTGCTGGCAGCGGCTCAGGTCCTCCAGGGCTCCAACACGAGGTAACGGCAGCGAGCGCTTCCCCGCCTGGGGCTGCTGCTGGCACCGGTGGCTGCGTGCTGACAGGTGAGTCAAGTGGTGAACACAGACACAGAAGTGTTGAGAAACGCTCTTTTGGAAACACCTTGGAGTGAGCTGGGCAACTCTTCGTTCTGTTCACGACCAAACTCTGATTTCTACCTGCTTTGCTGCTAGAATGGTCCAGGTTGGAAAGGACCTTTCAGATCATCGAGTCCAATCTGACTCGACGCTGACAAAACCACTAGCCCACGTCTCTCAGCACCACGTCTTGTAAATACCTCCAGGGATGGCGACTCCACCACTGCCCTGGGCAGCCTGTTCCAGTGCTTGACAACCCTTTCCATGATGAAATTTTTCCTAATATCCATCCTAAACCTCCCCTGGTGCAACTTGAGGCCATTTCCTCTTGTCCCATCCCCTGTTCCTTGGGAGAAGAGACCGACCCCCCCCGGCTACCCCCTCCTTTCAGGGAGCTGCAGGGAGCGAGAAGGTCTCCCCTCAGCCTCCTCTTCTCCAGGCTGAACACCCCCAGCTCCCTCAGCCGCTCCTCACCAGACTTGTGCTCCAGAGCCCTCACCAGCTCCGTCGCCCTTCTCTGGACACGCTCCAGCCCCTCAATGACATTCTTATAGTGATGGGCCCAAAACTGGACACAGCACTCAAGGTGGGGCCTGTGAGATGAAAGGTTCTCAGTGACAAATCCTCTAACAAAAAGCTCCGCTTGGGACATTAAAATACGGGGCTGGAGGCACAGAGACACCCCCCAGACCTGATCTAGGGACTATCCCGCAGCATCCTCCCAGAGCCAGCACCACGTTCTGCTGAGGGTTTGTCACCTCTGTGCCACAGTCAGATCCACGTGCCTTTGGGCAGGAACCTCCACATAGCAACAAATCGGTGACACGCTCAGAGCGTCACAGAAGCGTAGGACCAACAATACATGTTCCAAACACCAGGTTTAATGCTGTCACGAAAAGGTAGAATGGTAAAATTTAACAGGGAACTTCTACCGCAAACACTTCGGCAGACATTAATATTTACAGGTTCAGGATGTCGGTTGGGAACTAGCACTACGGTACATACTAAATCAGGTTTTCTGCAGACCAGAGACACGCCACCAAGGCTCCAGCTCCCGCAAAAAGTTGCTCTGGAGTTTGGCAAGCCGGGGACCCCTCCAGGGGGTGGGGGTACTGCCGTGGGGACCCGCGTGTGCCTCTCGGTGTTAATGAACCGCCACACGTTTTTCTCCTCTAACTCCTCTGAATTCCTCTAACTCCTCCCCCTCCTCTGGATCCCTCAGGTTTTGTTTCTCCCCAGAAGTCCCCGTCCCAATCCCAGGATCTGCTCCTACCATCAGCTCCGGGATCCGGGCGCATTGCTTGCGCTAGCAGGAGTTCAACCTTTGGTTCTAAGAGATGATTATGCTCTTGCTCTCTTTAATGCATTTTTTTTAGGCAACCTATCTCTAGTTGTTTCTTTAAATTATCCTCTTCTAGTTTTCCAGAATACTTGCGGTGTTCCTGTGCCCGAGTCCGGCGGCGCCCGGGATGGCACACACCGTCCCTCTCCCTGGACATCCTGCGGCGGGGTCACAGCACCTCTCCCTTGCCCAGGTGCCACCTGGGGAGAGGCCACCCCACTGTAACAGTTCCTCCATCAGCATCCCGCTGACTACACCAATTCGCGTCGCAGAAGTGTAAGGCCAATTAAACCTGTTCCAAAAATCAGGCTTGATGGTGTCACAAGAAGGCCGAGCAGTAAAATTTAACAGGGATCTCATACTGCAAACGCTTCAGCCGAGGTAACTTTTTACAGGTTCAGGATATCAGTTGGGAACTAACGCTACACGGTACGTACTAAATATAACCTTAGAATGATGTCTTAAAACGGGCAAACCACTCGGTTAAAAGTGAGGACACCCAGTCCCTGGGGGAAGTTACATCTCGACCCAAAAGCAGGGCTTCCAATCCCAGACTCGCTGCTCCAAGGAAAACCGCTCCCACTGGCTCTCCAGCCTGGGCCCCACTTTATCACCTGGTCAGATCTGAACCGTGGGCACCTACTGGTCGTGCTCACATAGCTTCCAGTGGCCAAGGGGTCTCTGAGGTGGGCTCAGGCTTGGGTACCTGGGGTGTGGGGCCGGGGGTTGTTTGTGTAGGTGACCAGCAGCTCACAAGCTTCCCACCAAATGAGCTACAGCACTCCTGTACTCTGCTCTTCGACCCACGGAGGGGATGGGGGGGGGGATGCTCCTGCCACGCTGGGGAGCAGCTCTGGAGCACAGTAACTACCCCCAGACCCTCAGCAACTTTGCATCCATGAGCCAAGTCCCCAAGCAATACTAAAAGCCTCACCAGGGGTCCCCAAGCCACAATGGCCACCATTCTCTCCAGCCTTCTCCTCCCACTCTTGGGTGCTGGCATATATATGACCACACTCACTCCTGCAGGAAATCAATCCGTATTTTGCTTAAATAAGGCAGTCAGCACCTGGCTTATATCTATTTAATGACCTGACCATCTGGTTTCAATACAGCAGGCAAGGAGCAACCACAGCATAATAAAAGTCATTTAGAGCTGCAATTAGCTCTGGGCCCCCAGTTGTATATTATAATAACGAAGTAGGTGCTGCTGCATCTGTTGACAGATGCAGGGGGGGACAATTCCACCCCACCACCCGTAGACACCCTAAATCTCCTCCCATCCTCAGGTCCTTGATGTTCTCCTGTTCCTCCTCCGGCACCTCGCATGTGGGCAGGGATCCCCGCGCCTGCGCCGCGCGGCAAATTTCTTCCTACCCAGCTTTCTGGCGCCCAGCTACAGATCAAGGACAATTGCTTGAAGTAACACCGTTACTTTATGGGTCTCAGCCTCACCAGGTGCATGTCTGGAGCACAGAGCTCCCCCCCAGCACCATGAGCCCTCTTGGTATCCCCAATGCCACCTGCACCCTCTCCATCGCAGCCCTGGCCTCGCCGACGCCACGCGTTGCTGTGCCTTGGGGATCCAAAATAATAACGATTGATTTCAACCGGAGCCGAACGGAGCCCTCGACCTATTTTACCAATGCCAGTGGGCAGTACAAGCCGAAACACAGAATCGCTGTTCTGTGAATTTGCAGCTCTAGAGAGGTCCCTTTTAACCTCAGTGACAACAGAAAAGTCAAAGTTTCCCATAAAGTTATGGAAAAACTCATTTTAAGAATTATTAAAGCCAAGGCATTTGAGTTTTTTTGGGGGGGTTGGGTTTGTTTGGTTTTTTTGTTTTTTTTTTTTTTCTTCCCCTGGAGACCCTAAGTATCCGCTTATCACATAAGGCTTAAGGACTTGCCAAAACCAATAAAATAATCACACCTTCCCCAGCAATTCCGACCTCGGCGTCTCTGCTATCCGTAAAAGTGAGAACAGAGCAGCCGCTCATCTCCCAGCTGACTGTTCCGCTTTGCTGCCGCGGTGCTTTTCAGCTGGCACAGACACGTTCATATAGGTACGGAGTCCAGCAAACGCAACCTCAACAGACCTCACACCCTAAGGACAGACGGGCCAGGGATAAAAAGGGATAAAAGTACAAGCAAACGCTCATTTGAACTCCTCTCCCTCCCAGGCCGTACTCCTTCAGCGGCACATGGCTTCGAGGAGAGGGGACGCTGGTCCTCGGTCCGTTTTTCCTCCAGTCACCCAACATCTCGAGCAGAAGCAGAGGCACGGCGAGCGCCCAGAGGCCAGCACCCTCAGCCAAATCCCCGCGACAGCTGCTGGCCCCCAACAGCGGTGCCAGCGGGGTCACGAGGTGCAGGAGAGCGGAGAAGCGGTCCCGGCGTGTCCCTGCTGTGGCGGGGGCAGGCACCCGCACCCCCGTGCCGGGCATTTCCAAGGAGCCTAGCAGCAAACAGCTAACGACGCACGTGGAGCAAGTTCAATAGGAAGAGGTTAAGGTTTTCTGCAGACCTGAGGGCAGACAAGCACAAAAAGCAACGCCACCACCTTTTGCGCTTGTCTGCTTTCATTCAATGAGGGCTTTTAGGAAAAGAGTCAAAGAGTTAAATGCTATTTGCGTTTGGAGTTTAATGCACTCTGGAAAACACCCGAGAGCATCTTCTTCTTTTCTTTGTTGCTAGCTGCGGAGAGATCATTTCTTCTTGGCTGGAACGTGCCAGGGAACCACACGGCAGCACACGCAAGGGAGGTTTTCTTGCAAAAATAACCCTCTTGCAAACACTTGGTGATGGCAAACTGCTCTCCGCCACGGACGTTCCTACAGAATCCATCCCAGCCCTGGCGGTGCTGCCGCCTCTGCTCAGTTTTGACAGCATTTGGGTTTCCTCCTCAAAACCAGCTTCTGGAGGCTCTCTCTTTGGCTCTGCCTCTGATGGGCAGTTGGATGCAGCCTTTCTCCGCTTGTCCTGCTCAACGAGCATTTTGACCACAGGGGCCGTGTGAGTGGTGTAGGCAGGCCACGGGCGGTGGCCAATGGATGAGGTGGCTGGGCAGAGCCATGGCGGCCGAGGGCAGGGCGTACTCTGGAAACCAAGAAACAGACACCATGAGAGGGCGGCCAGTTACCTCCTGGCTTCTTCCTCTCTGGAAAGGGTTAGAAAGGAGGACGCCTTTGATGACACCAAGTGTGGGATTGTATCTAGAAGAAAATGGCCGTGTGAGCCAGCTCTCGCTATGAAAGCTCGGACTGACCAATGACCCTAACAAAGGCCAGTTGCCCTGTGAGAGCAAAAAGAGGAAGAAAAGTGCTTGCTTCACCGGCAAATGCGGAACAAGATAGCTAGGAGCCGAAATTATTGTTTAGTTAGCAGAAAGTGTGACAACCAATAAATGGCTTCTCTTGATTCACATTGAATTGTGTGGAGTCCAGTTTCTCCTCAACCAAGGATGTTCTTTGGAGCCAAAAACCACGGTGAGGTTCAATGATGGCTTTGGCCATGGAGGGCCAGGTAGCACTAAGGGACAGCAGTGTCCTACCGGGTAGCTACTTTGCATCAAGATTCAAATAACCCATGCAAGAAATACAGGTGAAGTCCATCGTTTCTAGCCTTTATTTCTATACTTGAACATAGGATGCGATTGCGCTGACCAAGGAGGAGCTGCAGAAGGTCAGTATTACACTGAGAAGCACAGTGGGAAAGACAAAAAAGGGGGGGAAAAAAAAATTAAAAAAAGTCAGCAGTTCTCATTTCTGCAGCACTGACCAATGGCCAAGAGAACACGCAGCAGGACAAGATCTTCCCAGTCTCAGCTTTCTGCCCAAAGCCCATTCATCACTCAAGTCTTGCACCTCGAACACGAAGCCGCAAGGTTGGGAGAAGCGGCTGGAGGGATTAGACTGAACCTACTTGGGAAGATGTCTGTCCAAGGGAAACTTCAAAGCAGGCAATCCAAGAAAAAATTCCATGCAGACAAGGAAGATGCACTCAAACAGATCTTGGAAAAATCAGATTATTAGTATGTTTAGACACGAGGCTTTTCATAAAACCAGCTTGTTTTCACTTAGATGTTGTTAGTCCTTTAAGAGTTATAGAGCACAAAAGCAGAGCTTTGACTCAAATATTTTACTTTTCAGTAACTTTGCCTAGTATAACAGCTAATGTCATTATGACTAGATAGTCGGGGTAGCAAAATACCATCTTGCTCTGCCCAAACGGCAAGGATAAGATGGTAGGAAAGTCCTGCTGATAAAGGCCCCCCTGAAGGTCCGTCGCTGCCAAAAGGACAAGCTCCCATGCTATGGCGTATTTGAAACCAGTCTGCAGCAAGCTCTGAAGGGCAGCCTGGAGGCAAGGAGGGGAGGAGGAACAGAGAGATGGGGCAGCCATCCTGCAACCAGGCTCTTAAGATATCCATACTTAGAGTTCGAGAGTCCTCCACGCACGGTGGGCCCAGCGGTCTGAAGGAGAGGAGGCGGGGTGACTCGGTTGCCCTCAAAACGGGCAAGGACAAGAAGCGGCTGCTGTGGAGGGCAGCAGAGGCAGAACATCATCCTTTTAAAGAGCAAAGCTCAACGTGGTTTACAGGAGTGGAAAGCCCGAACCACAAAGTGATGCTAAATCTTGTCCCTTAGATGCTTTATGAACCCTTTCACCCATGAAGAAGTAGAAGCCAATAAATACTTGTCGCCTCCATAGCCCTGTTCACCAGATGTCCCTGGAGGGTGCAGCAGCCCTTGGTTACGCCCCCCCAGGCTCAGCTGAGCCAGGAGCAGAGAGGAATCATAGAAAAGTTCGGGTTGGAAGGGACCTTAAAGATCATCTAGTTCCAACCCCCCTGCCCCGGGCAGGGACACCTCCCACTGGGAGGTAGGAGTCAAGCTGCTTCAGGTGGGATCTACAAACCTGCCCACATCACGCACACCTCCCTCTTCCTAAGTCAGTCGGGTGTAGGTGGAAAGCCTGGTCCTTACCTCTCATGGCGCACTACTGTCTTGTCTTTTTGCATGTTGGGAATAACTCTGCCTCTTTTCTCCTCCTCTCCCCTGCAGAGGGTCAGGTTTTTTGAGACCAAGCCATGATGCACATCAGGGAAACGCCCCGAACAAAAACACGCCGGGGTTTGTTAGGGCTCTGACGTTCAGCTGCGATACCCAGGGTCCTCATCAGAAAAGCGTGCCAGCATTGGGTGTCCGGAGACGGGGACGTGCAGGGACAGAGCCACAGGCATTCCTCCCAGTGTCCCACCACGAGCTCCTGGTAGAAATTAAAACCAAAAATCTCGGAGCTCTGAGTCGGAGTTTTAGAGGAGTGAGAGCATTTAAAGAAACACGCTGCTTCAGATTATCTTCTGCTAAAGCCGTAGGGACAGGAGGAGAGAGGGAAAGTGTATTTTCCGTGATTTCTGCACTGAGACTCATCCCGCAGGCTCTCAAGCCCAGGAACCCGCACCACGGCCACCACTCCCGCAGCCTCTCTCCGTGTCGCGGCTGGTGCCAGACGGGCTCTGGGTGTGTAAAGCATCAGGAATTTGCTTTTACGTAGGCTGGGCTCCCGCTCGCGCTGCAGGAACGTGGCCGGCACCGAGCTCTGCCTTCCCTGCGCTCCCCCTGCCCGGCCCCTCTACGCTCCTGGCTCCAACCCGGCAAAACCGTTTTTCATCCCATCCCAGAGGCGGGCGTTGGGGCTTTTTTGGCTTCCCCTGGCCGAGCCGCGCTCTCCAGAAACAGCCAACCCTCCTCCCTGCCAGCGAGACCTCAGCAGATCCAGCCAGGACAACCCCACAGAGCACCAGCCGACGGCACGGCAGCATATGGGGACGATCGGCCGACGGGCAGCCCAGGCTCTTCCCAAAGTTTATAAATAGAAACAGCCTGACATGTTTTCAGGAAAAAAAAAAATAAAAAAAAAAAATAGAATTTCCATACCAAAAAAGTTTCACTGCAATGGAGTTGCTGTGAAGTTATGCCATTCCATACCTACGCTATAGACACTCAGCTTTACGAGCCGGGAAAAGTCAAACCCCCAAAAAGCCTTGTTTTAAATTATGAGCTTTCAGACAGCGGCACACTCTGTGCTGACACAAAATGTTTGTTTTGACAAGCTGAGATAGCCCGTGTCTCTTCAAAAGCCTGTTCTGACTCGCTATTTGGAGTTTTTAACCCCTGTTAGAGAACTGTTTCACAATTTAGCTCATCGGGCTGATGTGCATAAAAAAAAAACAACCCACAACACTACAAGTGGGTTAAAAAATAAAATTGTTAAAGGACAATTCAACTTTTCTCCAAGTGTTTCTGATGACGAGGGAATTGTGGCTCAGGCCATGCTCCGGAGAGCCGGGGTGGGCAGCGGGGCACCCCCAGCCCTGGCAGAGAGAAGCGTTGCGCTGGGAGCAGCGACCACAGGGACACACGGGCAGGACGGCGAGCGTGCCACGTGCCAGCCCGCAAGCTACAGGACTGCAGCCGGGTGGATAAAACAGCAGGATCAGGCACCAAACAACACTAACGAGGCACAAAAAGAGCTGACCTGGAACTCTTCCCCCCCTCCCCGCCCCTCACTTTTATAGGCTGCAGCTCAGGTCTTTGTGAAATGAATAAACACGCCGAGGGAAAGCCGGGCACCCCGCCACCGCACGGGGCCGGGCTGTAAATTTAATTCAGCGGTAACAAAGCCCGTGGAAAGAACGTCATGTGTCCCAGAGCCGCGGCGAAACCTCGCCGTCTGTTCCCGGCCTGGACCCAAACAACTGCGAGATGGTGCCAGGGGATCGGGGAGGGTGACAGCGAGGGCCACAGCCAAGCTCCGAGCAAAGCAAACACAAGCTTAAACGCGGGGGAGGACCTATGCCATGAGGAGACGGCGAGCTGTTTCCTACACGTAGCCCCAAAACAAGACGTGCTGCCTGTTTTGCCAAGCAAACAAAAGGATCCAGCGGAGTCCCTGGCCCAAACGATCAACTGTGCAATGAAAAGGCAAGGAGTGAGCACGACGGGGTGGTGGAACAGGGAAGGACAAGGGTTACGGTGCTGAGATGTGGCTCCAGCCCGCGCCTCTCGTTTGCGCGCCTGGTGTTTTCCTTGGAACATTTACCTTTGCTGCACCAAGCCAGATGTTCCCAGCTCAAAGAGTTTCTGACGTGAAGAGGCCACCTAAGCTCACGAGCTCGGGGCAGGAGGACATGCGCGTGCGCCGGGCATGCCTCCTAATATTTCAGTGCTTGCACAGTATTATTTTGATCCTGGATAAATACTGCCGCTTATGTGATATTTGTGTAGGCTGGGCTTTCTAAACGGCCTCGGGCTCAGCTCCGTTGCTTAATTGCTACAGCATCATCTCACAGGGCAATAAAATAAATGGGTTTTCAAATTTCCTAAACGGTGAGGGAAAAAAACGACAAAACCAGCGCGATGGACAGCAACCCCAGTTTGGATATTTGATGAGGGGGAAACGTTTGGTGACAGGATAAAGTTTGGATACTCACCAGGTGAATTTTCCCATGTAGCTGTGGGTGCTTGAGCGTAAAGAGCCTCAGATAAGGCCACAAGATCTGCCTTCCAAGTCGCCCGTGCTGCAGTGCCACGACAAAGGCTGATGTAAATCCCAGACATTTCTCCCCTGACCTTACCTCTAGCCCTTCCCAAACCAGCAACGACTGGAGAAGCCCCAGGGAGAGAAGACACCACCACCTCCCTGACCACAGAGCCTGGATCCATCAGCTTTTCCTGCATTACGTCCCTGTGGAGGCCACCACAGAAGTGACTCCTTCACAACAAGTTCACACCAACAACATGACAGGAGCCAGCCAAATGCCACAACAGCCCTGGGAGCTGAAGATGGGAATGCAAAGCACTGGAGAGAAGATGCCAAGGGAAAGCCCAGAGCTGACAACATCTCAGAGCAAAATGAGATGGGATCATCAGCCACCAGTTGTTATTTACAGCTTGTCCTTGGCTACTGGCCTGGAAGTGATTTCAGAGCCCAGGGAGAAAAGGCTCCGCAATATCCCTAGGAATCCTCTAAGCATATCAGCTCCTTTGCTTCATAAGCGCCGCTAGTGAGACCTGTCCCAGGATTGTCCCAGTAGAGGCTTTCCAGAGGAGAACTGGGTCGACTTCCCTCCCACTTGCAGATGCAGGATGATTGCCTGCCATTGCCTCTGCAAGCCCTGCCTGGGGTTTATCTGAAGCTGCCCACACCAAGATATCTGCTCACAAACCACTCCAACGGGAAGCCCTCCAACACGCTCCGCTCCCATTCCGATGCCTGCTCGGGATCTCACCGGCATGCCGCAGGGAGCACCACGGTGGCATTGTCACGTTCCCTCCAGACTGTGCCTTCCAGTGACAAACCTGACCCTAGCACATCGTACCCTGATAACAGAGACCAGCTCAGCATCAGCTCTGGCCTGCCACGCACCACCCGATGCGGCTGAGACAAGGGACACACCTCCCCAGCCCCTTGTCACAAGCCATCAACCCAGCTGCACGGCCACCTGCAGACTAACCACTGGGAAACATGGCCCCTTATGGAAAGCACAACCACCAGCCTGGCTGCTCCCGGCAGCTATGAGTGCCAGGATTCCCCCCAAAAACCCACACGTTCCCCTCCCATCTCTGCTTCCACCTCATGTTCTTCACCGTCCACTCTTGCCGTCCGTCCTGGGCAGTGGGTGCCCTGTGAGAAGGGGCACTCAGGTTGAGTGAGGGTCTCCATCCACATCCCATCCCGTGCTTTCGTTGGGTCTTAAACTCTGTACACACCTGAATTCACTTATCCCCTTCCCTGGGATAAGCAGCCAATGCCAAACATAAAGACAGAACCTGACTGAAGTAGCACGATCAGACAATGGCTAAAAAGACCTTATAGCGGCCTTCCAGCCCCTGAAGGGGGCCTACAGAAAAGCTGGGGAGGGGCTGTTTGCAAGGGCATGTAGCGACAGGACAAGGGGCAATGGTTTAAACTAGAGCAGGGCGGGTTTAGATGAGACATTAGGCAGAAGTTCTTTGCACTGAGGGTGGTGAGACACTGGCCCAGGTTGCCCAGAGAGGGGGTGGAGGCCCCATCCCTGGAGACATTCAAGGCCAGGCTGGATGAGGCTCTGAGCAACCTGATCCAGTTGAAGATGTCCCTGCTGACTGCAGGGGGTTGGACGGGATGGCCTTGAGAGGTCCCTTCCAACCCAACGCATTCTATTATAGTCTAAAAACATGAGACCATGGGCCTCAGGGCACCTCATCTGCTCAGGTGTAACTATGAAGCCAGGTTAGCATTGCCTTTCACTGGGGACAGCTGAGAGCTCCTGAGCTGAGCACCAAGCCCCCACAGCACGCAGACATTTCTGAAAAATTCAGTTTTGCGCTGTTGGACTCCATACGCCTTCGCTGAAAGTGCCAGCCCTGGAATATAAGACCCAAAAAAATCTCCCACCTGGAAGCTTTCCAAAGAGAGCCTCGAAGGATGTAATACCCAGCAACGGGACTGTAAAAACACCCTGTGTTAGCTTAACTTTTTCCTCCTGAAATAAAACTCATCCAACCCCAAAAATTCCTCATCGACTCCAGTGGGAGGGAGAGTTTTTGAAAACCCTATCCACAAAAGCAGCATTGATCAAATTTCATTATTTTTCTTTGTATATATATTTTTTTTTTAATTTTATTTTATTTTATTTTTACTGCCCACCACCAGCCATGCCATGGTGGGGTCTCTGTCTTGCTGATGGGTAGAGTGGGCCGAGCAGTTCCCTTTCGGATGGGGACCAAGCAGCACACGTACTATCTGAGGTGAGTATAAACGCCCCCCGTAACAGGTACGGTTAACCTGCTTGGGCTTGTAAGGCGAGGGCAGCTTCAGATCAGACTTCCCAACTCCCTCCCCGGCCAGACTTTCATCTTCACGTCAAGTGGAGTTTATTTGAGGACAGCCTTAGGTTCAAGAGATGTAATACACAGTGTGTGTGTTTTACAAGGATGCTGATTTTACACCCGTGACCATTCTTCCTGGAAATTTATTGCCTGGCAGACCTTTACAAACCCCCCAAGTGTTAAACCCTCTCCAACCTGCTCTGAAGACTCAGCCAGGCCATTTCACAGGGGCGCTCTGCTCCTAATCTTTGGAAATCCCCTTAAACTTTACCAGCATCTGGGATTTTAAGATCCAGAGATCTGTTTCCATTCTTCTCCCCAACACGAAGACCCAGCCCTTGGGTTTCCACGTACGTAGGGTCACACCTGGGGCTATTACTTATGTCCTTTGAGTCGTTGCAGAGAGAATTCACTGCGCGGCATCCTCTCAACACCAGAAGACGGGATGGCAGAGGAGAACAGTTCCTCACACCTCTCCCACAGCCACACAAGGGATGCCCTACCTCTACCCACAAGCACCACAGAGAAGCAGCGTTTGAGATGCATCCTCGCATTTGCAAATACATTCAGCCCAAAAACAGAATAAAAAAAAAAAATAAGTCTCCTTGGTACACAAGAAGTTGCTGCTTCTATCCAGCTTCGCTGGATGAGCGGCAGCCAGACCAGAGCCATGGACCTAACTCAAGCCGCTGCCCGCTGGTTTGGCAGCGGGAGCCTCCAGCCAGCTCAGTCCAAGCAGGTTATTAAATCAGATTCAGGTTGCTCAGATTCCAGAGCAGCACGCTTCAGAGAGTGGAGTTTAAAAAACACTCCTCAAACAATGATCCTTTTGAGCCGCTGAGTGAAAACGGGCAACACCAGAACTGCAACGCAGAATTCACCAACAAGAACTACGGTTCCTGCGAGAACAGGGACACACGTGGCCGACTTGAAATGCAAGTCATAGAATCATCAGAGAATCACAGACTGGGTTGGGTTGGAAGGGACCTCTCAAGGCCATCTAGTCCAACCCCCTGCAGTCAGCAGGGACATCTTCAACTGGATCAGGTTGCTCAGAGCCTCATCCAGCCTGGCCTTGAATGTCTCCAGGGATGGGGCCTCCCCCACCTCTCTGGGCAACCTGGGCCAGGGTCTCACCACCCTCAGCGTAATGAAATTGTAAAGAAAAGGTTATAAAAGAAATTGTATACATTGTAAAGTCAAGTGCTTCTGAGCTTTAAGAGCCTGACAGTCAAAGCTCCAATTTTCTCACTAACTGCATCCAAAATAGCAGCATCACCAAAGCCAGGCAAAAAGGGAGACTGTGTTCACAGACAGATACACAGAAGTAACATCACGCAGCAAACACCGCTTTTCTGTATTATCCAGAACTTTAAAGCACAGGCTAGGTTTTGTTCAGGCTGTCAGTTAAGGCTTTCCCCAGTTTTCAGACCTTACTATCAATTCACTTAAAATTAGCAGGCGGTGTCAAGCTTCATTTCGCCGATTTTCTTTTGTACACCTCTTCAGGTTGGGAAGAAAACTTCAGACAAAGCTCCGTTGCTAAAACCCTTGGTCAATAAATGTCTCCCTCGTGATCTCCAACTCCCTCCTGATGGTACATAAGGGGGCCGGTAGCAGGGAAACAGAGAGGTAACAGCCGCTGCTCGGTTCATTTTATTTTCTCCATCTACAGGTTGAGATATTCTGTGTAACAAAAGGAAAAAGTATGCCGAGAGAAAGGAGGGAGGGCTGCTTTTTATGAAAGACTTTTAAGTCCTAAAGCACCCGGCTCTTTGCTTCACGCGACAGCTCCTGAGAGTTCTAGTTCTGAGAGAGCGGCTGGCAGCGGGACAGTTTTCACACTCTTATATTTAGAGAGGCTCGCCTGAAAAACAGCCAGAGCTGTCGCTTATAAATCAGGTTGTTCTGACAGCGCCCAGAGCAAAGTAGTAAAAGCAAATGGGGGGAAATGAAATTACATGCTGCAAAGGGAACTCTGTGAAATAATAAGCTTTTCTTTTGTGTTTTTAAAAGCTCACAATAATTAGAACTATTTTTTTCCCCCTCTGTTCTTTCATTTGTTTTTAAGCCAGCCCCTGCTGACAGGCTCTGGGCCCCCAACCTCTGGTTCCCATTCATTTGGCTTTGGCCATCTGGTTCCCATATTCTTGGCTGGGGTACGTTGGCCTGCAGGAGCCGACGTCTCCAAAGGCTGGCGGGGGGAGAAGGGAGAAGATGCAACGCTCTGTTCGCTCTGGCCATGGGAACTCGTGCAGCACATCCCTTCTCAGCAGCTTGCAGGCATGCGCGTTCCTGCAGCACGGGGCCAGCCCTCAGCACGCCCAAGTTGGTGGAAAGGGTCTGGCTGGCAGCAAGACTTGGGATGGCGATCACGTCATCTTCCACTGACGTGGATTTTCCACTCAAACTGGAGCACCTTTTTATTCATTTCTTTCAACCAAATAGGAGTATGGCTCTGAAAACTGCTGACCTAAGTTAGGAAGGCATCAGTAGCTGATGTCCCTTCCTCTTCCCCGTGTCCTGGAGATGACCACATCCATCTCTCCGAGAAAGCTGACAAACACCAATCGGGCGTATCTTAATGCTGTGTTTTACAGCCCTAGCTCAGCCTGCGTTGCTGGGGGATCCTCAGGACAGGAATTTCCTGCCTCCGGGGGTTCCTGTCCAAAGGTTGTTCTGAGTTTAAGCAACATGAAGAGGAACGAGCGCTACTCTGCCAGAAGTCAACCTCAGACCTTACTAGTCCGACACAACTCAACAGCAGCCTGCTCTAGTCTCCAGCAGGATTTTAATTTGACCCTCAGCAAGAAGCCAGATGGAACAGCAATTACCAAAGGAACTGCCGGGAAGCAAATAAAGCCGATGAAAGGATAAGAGCAACAAAACTACCCTTTATTCATTCATTCATTCATCTGATTTTACTGCTTGAAATTCTCCATGAACTGCTTCCAACCCAAACTCCTCCCCGTACATGTGAATTGGGAAGCTGTGCGATAAAGATGGAAAGAGCTAATCACAGGCTCGGAAAGGGCTGGAGGAGGAAGAGATCAACAGAAGAGGCAGAAAGGGGAACTGGGGAAGGAGAGAAGCCCTGCCTGGGTCCAAGGGCCACCACGAAAAGCCAACAGAAGAAACAAATAGCTTGACAAGTGTTTTCTTTCTGTTTATTCCAGGATGGGCTTCATCTGACATCAGATGGAGTTGGTGGTGCCCATCCATTGCCTCCAAGGGGCTTGGGATCCACTGGAAATGGAGTAAGCTATGGTGGCTCAAGAGCAGTTCGCCAAGATCCTGCCCCAGGCCAGAAGGTACCATTGCATCACCCCGAATACTTCTGAAAGGTGCTGAGGCGAGGAGGCAAGACATGAATCCATGCGGATCACATCCCTCCACCCCACCTCACCTCTCTCCAGAGAGCCACCTTAGCCACTGCGCTGACCCCCACGACCAGCATCCACCCACAACAGAAAACACGTTTTGAGAAACTGGCCGTGGCACATAAGAGAAACAAAAACTGGGGTTTCCGCAGCAGCAGCAGCTCGCAGGCACTACATCCTCCGGCTTTCACGGGACACGATTTGCGGCACGCCCGGCGATATATCAGGTTACGCGGCCGAGAACAGGCACACCGAGCAGCACACGTGTGCGGCGCAGCTGAATGAACAATAACCATGGGAACGCTGCTGGCACTGGCGGCTTAGTCTAATTCGGTTTTACTTTGCAGACACAACATTATAGTCTTTATTTTTCCCACTTCTAATGTTTCTTCTTATAAAGGGGAAGAGAATGACAGAGGAAAAAAAAAAAAAAAATGGTGGACTCCAAGATAGAAGCTTTCAGCGTTACACCCAAGACGCTCCAGTGTGTATATGCAAACAGCAACTAAAATAGAAAGGGCGGTTTCTCAGCTGCTGCCATCCGTGTAGTGCTATTAATTTGACAGTCACTGAAACCAGGGGAACATCTGACCCCAACGCAGGACGGGTGATGCCCTGGCAAGAGCAGAAGGAGATGCTGGGCCAGGCTGGTGTAAACAGGGACAGTTCACCAGGCACCCCGTGGATCTGTAAGCACGTCCGCTGTCAGACGAGCAGCAGTCCCTTGAATTAAAAGCAGCTCAAACTGTTCGTTTCTTTCCAAACCCAGCTTTAGTCGCCTTTCTGGCCACATTCCACCCCCCCCCCCCCCGAGCTGGTCCCACATCTCTCCACTCGCACAGGGTGGACGGAGGGGGCCGCGTTGTCCATCCCGCAGGCACCACCAAACAGGGGCAACACCACGCCGGGGGAGAAGCCAGGGCACAGATATTCAGGAGAAAGTGCTTGTTTGTGTGAAAACACAAGGAGGCAAATAGTTGACATTAAGATTTCGGGGAGGCTGTGGGACTGGGCTGTTTCTTTCAGCCCTCGCACAAAGGGACCTTTTTTTGTCTCACTGTAAAACAGAAACGATATTGAAGGGTCTGTGGAATTTCTGGGCATTTTTTTCCCCCTTGGAGACGCGATGGCCCGCGCTCCAAAGCAACAGATGAAGTAGGATGCAAAGGACAAGATGTTCGTACGTGGCTCTGCACCCGCCTCCTGCCCGCCACAGCCCCCCCCCCCCCCCCCCCCCCCAAACCCTGTGCCCCCGAGAAGTTTTACTGCCTGCAGCAGCCGGAGGCCTGCGTGTCCCACCAGGGACCAGGGCTGACAGAACTGCACAGGGACACTGCAAATCCCAGATTGGCTGGGGTTGGAAGGGACCTCTGGAGATCACCCAGTCCAACCCCCTGCCAGAGCAGGGTCACCCACAGCAGGTGGCACAGGAACGCCTCCAGGCGGGTTTGGGATGTCTCCAGAGACGGAGACTCCACCACCTCTCGGGGCAGCCTGGGCCAGGGCTCTGCCACCCCCACAGCAAAGAAGTTCCTCCTCCTGTTGAGGTGGAACTCCCTATGGTCAAGTTTGTGCCCGTTACCCCTTGTCCTGTCCCCGGGCACCACTGAAAAGAGCCTGGCCCCATCCTCCTGACACCCCCCCTTTCAGTATTGATAAGCGTTGAGAAGGTGCCCCCTCAGGCGTCTTTTTTCCAGCCTGAAGAGACCCAAATCCCTCAGCCTTTCTTCACAAGAGAGGTGTTCCAGTCCCCTCATCCTCTTGGTAGCCCTTTGCTGTCCCCTCTCCAGCAGTTCCCTGTCCTTCTGGAACTGGGGAGCCCAGCACTGGACCCAGCGCTCCAGATGTGCCCTCCCCAGGGCCGAGCAGAGGGGGAGGATGACCTCCCTGCACCTGCTGGCCACACTCTTCTTGGTGCCCCCCCCAGGATGCCGTTGGCCTTCTTGGCCACAAGGGCCCATTGCTGGCTCATGGTCATCCTGTTGTCCACCAGGACTCCCAGGTCTCTTCCCACAGAGCTGCTCTCCAGCAGGTCACCCCCAACCTGTCCTGGTACAAAATACCATTTGCTGAACGCAGCCCCATTTCAAAGGGGAGTGCAGCTCCCACACACACTCCGCTGAGGATCTCCAGTCTGTCTTCCGGCATCCAGCTGATACACCACATCTCAGGCCGCAGCCTGGGAGCCAGGACAGGTTGCCTTGGGCTCATCGTCCCACCTGGGTCTACAGCTTCAAGTATCAAGCCCACACCAGCCCCCAGGTCAGCCCAGCTCCCCCACCATGCACAGGCTCCTGTCCCAGCGAGGACCAGGATACATGTGCTGCTGGTCCCAACAGGGCTGAGGACACCTCTCAGTGCTTTCTTTGTGGAAGTGTTACACAGTTTTGCCCCAAAACGTCTCCCGCACCAGTGTCCACAGGGCTTGGACCAGCTCAGAAGCAACACGAGCAGCTGTGGACAGGGCATCCGTACAACACAGCAGAGCTCTTCATCTCGCCTTGGCGAAAGCACGGAGATTTCGCCAAGTTCATAAAGGTACATGGATGTACCTGACCCTCCACAAACACCTGCCACCACAAAGACTGCAAGAGTTTGGCACTGACCCCACTGCACTGCTCATCCTAGAGCCCCTCACACCCCCAGGGCACTTTCTGCCCATGGATGATAGGAAGAACTTGTCCTCTGCAGGCAGCCCAGCTGCCATAGGTGCTGCTGGAGGGCAGCCAGGCCAGGGAAGAAAGCCAACATCCATCAGCAGCAAGAGCAAACGCCTCCATGCAAGCAAAATGCCAGATAAGACCAACCCTGACACAGCACCCACCCTTTGTAGGACGAAAGTCCCATTAACACCAGGGCATGGTGCAACTCCTGCTGCCTACAGGCATTTTCCCACCTCACCCACCCAGCAGCAAGGGGAGAAACAGAGACCTTCCGAGTTCATTTGGAGATCCATCACGTTTTCCCCTTCCTGAACATACATAGAACCCAGCCAGGGCAGGAAGGTCGGTTTAGGACAGCCCTGGTCCAAAAGGCTGAAGACACATGGGAAATAAAAACACCGTTTTCCTGCAGCAGGTACTGAGCGCGACCGCCGGTGCCAGCAGAGAGTGCGTGATCCCACCGAGCATGGGGACAGATCGCGGGAACAGCCCCAGCATCGTGCCCATGAGCAGCCCGGGCTGTGCAAGAACCGCCCCCCCCATCGGTGGGGGGGCGAACAGCAGGGGACTTGGCAGAATATTGTTTTCCCGGTTTAACTGGGAGACTCTGAGGGAGGAAAGCAAAAATACAGAGTGCATTTGCCAGCGCATCCGAGAGAGGCATTTTAGAGAGGCGACCAGTCCCAGCCACGCTGGGAGCAAGCATCAGCTCCTGCCTCCCCAAGGCACTGCCCAGCACCACCCAGCTGCCTGCTCCACAGTCTCGGGGGGTTTATTTCTCCCAGCTCACAGGCTTTCCCCCCCCACCACCCCCCCCATGGTACTTGTAACTCTTGATCACCTCTGAAAAGCAGCCCAGACCTAAAGAAAAGCCACATCCTGCAGGGAGCGAGAGGAGCCCTTTCTGGTCCCCGACACCCGGCCATAAGCCATCCCTCCAGCACATTTGATGCCTCTGAACCCCTTGGGGCACCGAATATCCTCGGGGAGGACTTAACATCCTTGTCCACCGGGAATAAGACTGGGATCAGCCAGCGGCTGCGATCCCTACGGGGTGTGGAGGAGGAAGCGGTGCCGGGCCGAACAATGGGCGCTTTGTCAGCCCGGGCAAGGGAAAACACAACAGAGCAATAAAAGTTACGTGCTAAGCTGGTGGGACGGTTCAAACGGATCAGCCTCTTCGTCCTTCGCTTCCCGGAGGCCCCTGCAAGAAATTCTGGCATCGCCATGTCAAACCAGTGCTTAGCTCGGAGAAAACTCACTTCAGACCTCTGAGGAAGCTTGCCTACTGGTTGGAGCTCTCTTCATTCCCAGTTCGAGTTTCCCTAATAAATCCCAGATTGCTCAACTTCCATAACGCTGGTCTATGAACGCAGAGAGAAGTTAACCCCTTGGAGCCCCAAACAAGCAGCGAATAACCTCCTCTTTCTGTTCTATTTGCCTTCAGTGCCTTTTCAGGCTCAGCCGCACACTGGGGAAGGGGTTGGGGGGGGCGGGGGGGCAGATACCCAGAGCCTGCAGGATCTATCCCCATCCAAAATCCAACACTGCTGCAATACAGCACGCAGCAATGTCTTGTTCAGGCCAACTGCGCAAAGCACAGGGCTGGGAGGAACGAGTGCAAGGAATTCAGATTTCTCTTTTGCATGCCGTAACGCCAGGCTACCAGGCAGCAGCACCCGCAGCTGATTAGACCACTGCACAACCTAATTAGCGCAACGCAAATGGATGGACTAGCGAGCTCTACAAAGCTTCACGAATACGCACAGCGCCTATTCGGGAACGTTGCTATCGCACAGTAAACCTCAGCGACCAAACAGGAAAGCCAGGCAATATTTTTCGTCCATCCGCAAGAACTTTCCCCAGAAAGGGACTTTCAGAACAACCGGCAGGGTTATCACCACTTTCTCTGTGTGTATATATAAATATTCAGGAGCACGTTTACAAATACGTTTCTGTCACACAAACATGTCCGTGCAATCGAGTTGGATTTTTTTTTTGTTTTGCTTCCCAAAAGCGTCTCTCAAAGAAAACCTAAGAAATTTGTATTCAAAGACAAAAACGTGCTACAGATTTCCACTAAGAGGTAGAACAAACCAGAAGCGTACCAACAACCCACCCAGGGCCCAACGTTAAGGCACGCCTGTTTGTGGCAGGGAAGGGATGCAGCCAGAGCATCATGTCCCCACATCTCTGACCTCCTACTGCACCTTCCAGAGGAGTTTTTGGCTCGAGAAGCTCAGCTGATGACTGCAAAGCAGAGATAGCTACTGCTGAGACAGCAGCGAGTGCTGCTCCAGAGCTCTCAAAGCACTGATGGCCATAAATATCTTCAAAACCTCCAAAGAAACAGAGACTCCTCGGTGTTTTCCTCTCCATCCACATTTCCCTTTCCACCAATGGCTGAACCAATGCAGCGCGTTTGGCCTGGCAGAAGTCCCCGGCTGGTGGCTCAGCTCCAAGGGGAACTACTTGGAGGGAGGCTCCTCACGCTCCAACATCACCCAAACTCCACCAGGGAAGAGCCACCACCATCACCATCCCTCAACCTGGCTGATTCCAATCAGGCTGGGGGCTTGTTGCCAATGTTTCCAAGTTATGATAAAGTGCTATTATCATAAAAGTTACCCTATACATTGCAGTCTCTCAAACCCCCACTTTAATTCTGATGGTTCACAGAACCACAGACTGGTGGGGGTTGGCAGGGCCCTCTGGAGATCACCCAGTCCAACCCCCTGCCAGAGCAGGGTCACCCACAGCAGGTGGCACAGGAACGCCTCCAGGCGGGTTTGGGATGTCTCCAGAGACGGAGACTCCACCACCTCTCAGGGCAGCCTGGGCCAGGGCTCTGCCACCCTCACAGCAAAGAAGTTCCTCCTCCTGTTTAGGTGGAACTCCCTATGGTCAAGTTTGTGCCCGTTACCCCTTGTCCTGTCCCTGGGCACCACTGAAAAGAGCCTGGCCCCATCCTCCTGACACCCCCCCTTTCAGTATTGATAAGCGTTGATAAGGTCCCCCCTCAGGCGTCTTTTTTCCAGCCTGAAGAGACCCAAATCCCTCAGCCTTTCTTCACAAGAGAGGTGTTCCAGTCCCCTCATCCTCTTGGTAGCCCTTTGCTGTCCCCTCTCCAGCAGTTCCCTGTCCTTCTGGAACCGGGGAGCCCAGCACTGGACACAGCACTCCAGATGTGGCCTCCCCAGGGCCGAGCAGAGGGGGAGGGTGACCTCCCTGCACCTGCTGGCCACCCTTGGTAACGAAACCAAACCCCCTGCAGCAGAGTCACACACCTCAAGTCACAGCCAGAGCAACCCCCATAGAAGCCCTCCAGGATGCCCTGCTCTGGAGACTAAGAACCAGGATACCTCATGTCTTTGTGAGTAAATACATTTGTGAAGGCCATAAAGTTTGAGCCAGGCTTTGTGACTCAGCAGGATTTTGCCTGGAAATGAGCTGGCCCAGGGAGTTATTTTAGTGCAGATTCTGGTTGAACAGCTCCTGCAAGCCTCCCACAGCTCACGCTGACTAAGCGGTGAGCAACCGTGTTGTGAGCTGGATCTTCCAAAAGCCTTAATCGCACATGTAGTTTCACCCATATAAACCTTCCCAGAGTTGATATTCCATGTGTACAGAGCAATACACGTCGGCGTTGGAGCTCTCCTAGTTTTCCTGCACTGCTTTCCGCCTCCGACCTGTTATGACACAGGGATGGGACACTCCTGTGGTAGGTTTGCTGGAAAGCCTACCCTAAATCCCAGCGTCTGTGGCTTTCAAGTCATGTGGGGTTATACTTTCCTCATGTTGTCTCCAAATTAATCCCCCAGGAATGCCTTGGCACCTTCCCAAGTGCTGTGGCTGGTAACCTAGAGGTGCCAGAGCAGAGACAGCACCAGGACACACGGTGACAGGGCACACGCTGAAGAGCAAGGCCACCCTGCGACCCCTCTCAAGGGGTGCCTTATTTCTGATGTCCAAACCCCATGTTTTGGAAAGCTTTCCAGAGAAAGCTCCCAAAGTTCAGCCTTGCTTAAGCAGCAACGAGCTGACAGAGGTCATTACGAGCTTTCTTGGTCCAGCATCACCCTGTTGTTTCTACTTCAGGTGTCTGACAGCGGGGAATATCAGAGCTAAATAGCCTTAGTACTACCAAAGGGCAAGTAATGGCCACATTTTCCCTAGTAATCATTTTCCTAAAGCATTCGCCAGTTTGTGCCTGAAAGGATGGTCATTTTTCACCGCAAGCTGGCCAGTTCAACGCAATGTTTTCCATCCAGATGCCTCCAGCAGACACATCCCATCCCTCCTGCAGGGCTTACGTGCACCTCGGTGGTGATGCTCCAAGTCTTGTACCCAGAGCAGAGCACAAACCGACACGGGTCCTGTCCCGCCACAGGTGCCTGCCCCGAGCACAGCTTGTGTAGGAGCCCCCAGCAGCTCGGAGCCCTCAGTGCGGATGCCTCCAAACCTTCAAGTAATTCGGTCGGTATTTGGGCAGCAAACACTGAGCTTCCTGCTGTCCCAGCCACCTCTCAGGACTCCTCTTGCACAAATCCATGGAGTCAGTTCGCTTCAGGCAGGTTGCGCCCCGCAGTCAACCTGCAAATGCCCTCCCAGGCACGCCGCCACAGCTCCAGCCCCCCTGGGTTCTCAAACCAGCAGCAGCATCAAATCCCAGTGCTGGCGGTTAAAACACACCGGGGTTACTCCGCGCGCAGCCAGGGCCGGCTTCGGGATCAGAGGAAATCACGAAAATGAAGGGAGAGAAAGCAGGCTGGCAGCGCAGGCAGGGCGGGCGGCTTAAGTATTAGTCAGAAAGAGTCAAAAGTTCACGTTATTCCCACAGCAGGGAAGTGCTGCGAGGGCGCTGCGCTCAGGTTAAGGATTTAAACACGAGGGAAAGAGGATTTTCTCAGCAAGGGCTTGCCCCTCACAACGCACCACTTGCTCTCTCTCCGCGAGCGTGAAGCCCCAGGCAAGGTTTGACACAAAGCAAGGCAAAACCCACCATCCAGGTAGAGACCAGCACCTCCCAGGCAGCTCTCCAGGCTGGGATCTCAATCCCCGTGGCCAAAACGCTCCGTGGCAGCCCGGTTCATTTCATTATCCAACGGCACGCGAATGGAATCGCGCGTCAACCCCACCTTGCACCGAGCCACTCGCTGCCTCCAGAAAAGCTCCACCAAGTCTACTACACGTAGCTGATGTCCAGCAGGCGCCATGGGGATGAGACCACCTCAGGGCTAATGCCCCAAATGCGGAGGCTGAGCATAAAGCTGAGATGGGGTTAGAGACGAGGATGGTCCTCTGAAGACCGCTCTCATCCAGAGAAACAGCTCAGGAGCTCAGAAGGGTTGTTTGCAAAGCTCAGCCTTGCTCACGGTCTTCTGAGGCCTGGGTCCACCGGGGCTGGAGAGGCTGTCACCAAGCAGGAAGGCTGCACAAGGAGGATCTTGGGGATAACCGAGTCAACATCAGTCCGTGTTTCTCGGGTAGCAAATAGGAGCGATGCCGCTCTCCTCCACAGCAGCGGTGTCAAGTCCCAGGGCATGCACTGCTGCTGCCAGACGTCCTTTCCACCTCTGCCCACCCGCAGCATCTCTGCATCCGTGTCCCGCGTGACAACCCAGTACCATTTCAGCTACAGCGAAAGCAAGTGTTTTCTCCCATGTTTAACACAGATTCAGGTACAGGGAGATGCTGAAGCACAACAAAAACTCAAATCCAGGCACAGATCTGGCCTCGTTTACAGACATGCCTGTCTATAACACAGGAAAAAATAAAAACGCTGACCCACAGGAAGGAAAAGAGAGTATTTTTTTCCCCTCCTCACAGCCTCCTTACTACTTGGTTGTCCTCAAACAACGCCCCAGCAAATGCCTGAACAATACAGGTTATAGCAACACAGCAAGGAGACTTGGCCCAGATCCTCACCCCGCATAAATCAGCGCTGCGTTAGCGGAGACAGAGCTTTTTACGACAGCAGAAGATCTGGCTCACGCTCAGCCCACAAGACCAGCTGCCATCAGACTAACGCGACGCACACTAAACACCAGGTTTTCCACTCAAGCCTCACATCAAAAGCAGAGCTACGTGATTCAAGTTGCAGGCACAGCTTCAAGCCAATATTTGTTTTGCCTTAATTACTGCGCTATTAGCCTCCGCGGTAAACTAAACTTGATAGGCAAGATCCTGCTGGCAGCCAATATTAACTGCTGAGGAGTCACTTCTGCTGATGCTCACTCAGGTATCTAATTCCACCACCACAGTGAGCTCTATCTGGCCAACTCAATTCAGACCACCTTCCACACGTGGGAAGCACAGCACAGAAGTACCCAGCACCGCCAAGGGGTCCACCCGGCTGCTTAGTGCTGCCTTTTTGTCACTTGGAACAGCCATAACCTTAACTTGAGCACTGCTGGGCTCGTGACTGCTCCCGCACCCCCCAGGAACGAGGAGGATGCTCCGGGCCTCCCACTTTCTCCCCCTCCCTGCACCTTCCTCCCCCGTTTTGCTGCC
Source organism: Chroicocephalus ridibundus (assembly GCF_963924245.1). NCBI lineage: Eukaryota > Metazoa > Chordata > Aves > Charadriiformes > Laridae > Chroicocephalus > Chroicocephalus ridibundus. The sequence goes on from NC_086297.1 coordinate 11,826,142, forward strand.
TGTAATCCCAACGCTTTCACAGAGAGGAAGCGGATTACTCAGAGAAGCCACATATTTCCCCTTCACCAAGACATACTATAACGCGACTCAGCAAAACACAAGAGTAAAAGACAGCACACACGTAGCAATCTAGAACGGATGGTGCAGGACTCCCAGGGTGGCTTAGACCCGGACTCCATGTTCGGCTTGATAACCCCAGTGGAGCTCCCTGTGCTGGCTGGAGCTCTCCAAGAGCTCAGATCCTTCACCCTCGACGGTTCACCAGCAGCTCAACCATTGCCCTGGTGAGTCCCCACCAACAGCTCGGGAGCGGCTGCTGGAGAAACTATAAGAACGGCAGGTATTGTTTTTGCAAGGGAGAAAAGCCGTTTCCATCGGAGGTGAGGTGATAAGGGAATGACTAAGACAAAGAGGCTCCAGAACGGCTTGTGGAACATCTCTTATCACACAGACAAAAGGACAAACTGATTCCTACCGGATTAGCTAGCAACTAGAAGGGTAGTCAAACATTTAACCAGGGCTAATGACATTGAGCAATTTTACCAAAAAGAAAAGAAATCAACTAGCCAGATAATCCCTTTAGGTGTAGCATAAGGAGAAGTAAACAGAGGCAGGACATGCGGGAAGGATTTTAGGCACTCTGGACAGCCTGTGAACCCTGGAGTACCTAACCTGTGGGAAACAGGGGAGGGAAAATTCAGCCGGGGATTAGGAAACAAATAGGTGTGTTTCAAGAACCAAAAGCGTGCCTGTTTGCTAGGTCACCCGTTCTTGCGAGAACGTTTAAATAAAATGCGCTTCGTAACGTTCCCTGCCTGAGCCATTGTTATTGGATAAGGAGCATTTCTTACAAAACCCTCTCCAATATTCATTCCAATGGACACCCCCATTTCTGGCCGTGAACGGTTTCTCGCTCGCATGCAGGACAGAGGAGACCGGACCAGAAGGGGACAGAGGAGACCGGACCAGAAGGGGACAGAGGAGACCGGACCAGAAGGGGACAGAGGAGACCGGACCAGAAGGGGACAGAGGAGACCGGACCAGAAGGGGACAGAGGAGACCGGACCAGAAGGGGACAGAAGGCATCTCCTCTCTCACCCAGCAGCCTGGTCCGAGAGCAGGGTGATACCTGCTCACTCCCAGAGGGGCTGCGGGAGAGGCCACACTTCCCTTAAGGACCACATCAGTCAGCAGCAGCCCTTCAGCGGGGGTGGCTGCTGTTGTCACACAGCCAGGACACGGCACTGAAGGTGGCAGCCTGAAGCCCTCGGTGGTCCTACACCAACAGAGACGCTCTGGTACCCCGGCGGTGGGCTGAGCTGCGGCACGCACACCCACTGCAAACGGCCTGCCGGCTGGGCACCACATTGCAATATAATTTCATCTCAAAAAGGAAGGAACCTCATACAGCTGTGCAGTTTCTAGCAGGCGAGGACCAAAGCATGGAGCTACTCTTCCATGGATTTCCTGGAAGACTGAGGCAGCCCAGAAAACCAGCTTCTCCACACCTCCGTGGCTAGAAGTAGGAGGCAAAGCTTTCAGCCAGGCTTTCTCCTCTCTTTCCCTGCCTACCCAGCCTGGAAGAGATTTGGAGCAAGGATTTAGCCAACAGGTCCAAACCTCTGACCTTGCCGCACGACAGTCCGCTTTTTCCAGACTGTTTTGGAAGGACCGTGAAGGAGCTGTGCTTGCAAGCCACTATCTCTAGCAGCGGCCAGAAGGAATTTCAGCGAGTAAGAGGTCAAGGCTGTGCGGTTTCCAATACTTCCCTTTCACAGGGCAGCCCCTGAGTCTTAAAGCCCATCGCTTTATTTGCGGCGGTTCACAGAACTGCTGAGGCTGGAGGCACCTCTGGAGATCGTCTACTCCAACCTGCCTCCTCACAGCAGGTTGCTCAGGACCGTCTGGTCAGATTTGGAATAACTCCGAGGATGGCGACTCTTCTGCTTCATGGGGGTTTTTTTTCTGCTTTAACTAACATCCCACTCTTTAATCACAGAAAAAAAAAAAAAGATTTTTGTAAAAAGGCAACATCCAATCTCAACAGCAATAACAAGTTGAGCTGGCTAGAAACCATTTTGCTGGAAGAAATGTGCTTTTTGGAGTTGTTGACTTTTTGACAAGATAAAAACCAACCAACCAAACAAAACCACTCCAACCGGAAAATATCCACTTTGCATCAAAATCCTGATCAGGCAAGAGAACAGAAGACGACTCTGCCATTCAGTTAAAATGAGCTCTCAAAATGGAAGATCCGCACTGTTTGTTTTCATTTTGTCATGAAATTCTCCTTTAGCACAGGAAAACGTTTCCCAGCCAGCTCCACCGCTCAGCAACCGGGCTGCTCTGCCAGGCTGAGGGGGGACGCCGTGCCCCGAGCGTGGCGTTCCTGCCACAGTGACACGCCATCGCCCCTGGTCTGACACGGCCCCAGGCTGCCTCCCACCGAGCAACGCTGGAGACCCGCGGGACATGTCATTGCCCAAATATCTCCACAACTCCCAGCCAGCAAGGATTGCTTTGAACACAGAAAAATCCTTGCTCCGCTGATGTCCAAGCACTTTTGGCTTCGCAGGGTTGCAAACCCCAGCCTTTCATGAGCAACCTGGCCCTGTGGAGTGGAGGAGGAGCGGATGGACAAGCTCATCTCACCACCCAACTACCTTAACCACGCGTGCTACGAGCGCCCCGCGTTCCCCGGAGATGCCGTCCAGGAGGAGCAGGGCGTGCGCGCGTCCTTCTGTCCACGAGCTGCTCCGGAGGCAGCACGCGACGTGAGCCCGGGGCTGAAATGCCATCTGTTTTTAGCAGGAAGATGCTGCAAGGCGGTGACACCCGCCTGCCACGCTAAAAACGCCGGGCGGGAATGTTCAGCATCCAGCCAAATTAGCCTTGAGAACAGAAATACCGGGTGTGTACAATTAATCTTCCAGGGGAAGAGAACATCTCCCCGGCCCGCCCTTAGGAAACCCAGGACGACCCGAGATGGAGGTCCCCGGTCCCTCGCTCCTAAACAACAAACAAGAGCAGAACAAAGGCGAGGGCATAAAAGGAAACCCTGCACGGACCCGCCACCAAATATAACTCAGGAAGGGGCTGGTACGTACGAGCAGCAAAACCTCTCTTGCACATGTGTCGCTTAGTTTATCCACACGGATTGTCACGTTTATTTACTCAAATGACTTTCTGAAGTGGTTTCGCTACAGCGGATTTTTGCTTCTGTTTTTGTTTCCTCCCTCACACCCCCCCGCAGCTTCCCCCGGCTCCGGAGCGGAGCTGCAGTCTGCACACAAGGATAAAGGTTTTACCAGTCCAGGAAAGAAAATCCCTCAAGTAGTTGTGGTTGCTGAGTTACCGCGGGTTTTGTGTCTTTTGGGGAGCCTCCTGGAATGACCCAAGTGATTGAGGTCACTTGAAGTAGCCTCTTGAGGATTTCATTTTCCAACTTGTTAGGAAGCCCCTGGCCTGAACAGAGCTGATGGATGCTGCACACCGTGGAACAATTTATTTGTCTTAAAAGGCAAAATACCAATCCATACGTCCATCAAGAACGTCACGGGAGCATAGCGGAAGGACCCTCCCAAGCGTTTGAGCTGCCCTTCTCTAACCAAGCTTTTCCTTTGCTGGGAAGGCAGTTTATACAAATGAAGCTGTGAACAGTTTCGACAACAAGGAAAGAGTCAGAGCACCGATGGCATCGCTTGCGTGGCCCCTTCTGTATCCGCCGTAACTTTCTGTCAACCCCCAGTTTCCCTCAGCACAGAAAATTCTCCCCATCGTTAGACCACATCTCACCAACAGGGAATGCAGCCCTCACTGAGCCATGGAAAGCCAAACCAAAGGCTTCCTCGGGACACAAGCTCTGCTTGTGCTTCTTGCCTTTCTCTTGGTAACTATGCACACGAAGCTATAGGAATCTGATGGCTTTCCACAAACGCAGGCTTTCCTGTTATCCGTGGATCCCCTGCTCTCCTCCAGTGACCGGTTCTGGCTTTGCCTGAGGCTCACTGGGAGCCCAGCTCTGAGGGCCACCCTTCACAGCTCTCATCCCCACGGACAAACCCAAAGCACACCTCATCCTGACGTTCTGCAGAGCCAGTGATGAACCCCCCCGATCACTTTAATGACGCATGGTCAAGCTTTCAGGCAGTTGGTTGGTAATTCAGTGCCACCCAGCATCGCTTGTAGGCACAAGCTGGAGATGAGGCACAGGTTCTGCCCAGAACATTACCAAAGACAGGCCTCTGCTTTGTTTCTAAAACGATTAGTTTCTTACTAACCTTCTTACTGTGTGAGAAAATAGCTAATTACTGACTTTCTTACTGTGTAAAAATAGTCACTGAGCTGATGTTACAGATAGCGATAATGAGGAGACAGCCAGAAGTAGCTCATGACCAAGGGTGGGAGAACAACAAGTAGTCAATCACTTCAAGGTTCTTCTATACCTGAAGTACGTACTCCTATGCCAATTAGGACAGAGTTATGGCTGCTTCAAAGAACATCCTTATTATCTTCAAGAAGTTGGCAAACTTACAGCAAGCTTTTACTGTCCTGAGATGACTCAGTACCGTAAAAGGACGAGGTGAGGAAGGGTCTCCTTACCCAAACGACCACCGAGACACTCACGCCTGCGCAGAAGTGTTTTGCTGATGCAGCAAAATTTGGAAGGTGCAGAAAGGCTATTGGGTCATCCTAATGACTATGTAAGCCTAGGTGGAGTTATGGATTAGGTCAGCGGAATTATGAGAATATTTTGTGTATAAATAATGGGTGAATATCCCCGGTAAGCTGTGCTAGATTTGTGGGGGTTTTCCCCCTAGCACCCAATGTCGAATAAAGCAATATCTCCTCTCTAAACTACTTTTGGTTTTTATTTCAGGTAACAAGAAGAACATATCTAATCCCAAAGAGACCTTCACAGGCATCTGAGGACTAGGACACACCACGGACACAGTTTCATAGCTGTGGAACTACGTTTTTGCGCCCTTTAGATGGCAGCAACTTTCTGAAAGCTGGGGAACACACCGCTATGGGAAAAAAAGATTGAAGTCCGAAGGTCACCAGACGAATCTAGGTGAGAAGGTCAGGGATAAAGCTAAGTGTACTCACACACTCCCCAGACATGGGGGATGCGCTGCTAGAGCTGGCCACGGCACAGTGGAAATACAAGGAGCACATCCGAAGTGGCTGGAAGAGCTTTGTGGTGTCTTCTAGAGCAATTGCCAGGGAAACTGTTAAGCCTTTTCTGCAGACGAGTTGCCGCACACAGGCTGCTCCATCAGCAGGACCCAGCCCTGGACCCCCCACCTGGCCTGACCGAGGCCACCAAGCAACCGCTCAGTGGGGATGGACGTCCCAGCAGGACACACGCACTCTCCCGTCGAAGCCTTCACATCCGTCATCTGCACTTAAAAAAAATTGCGCGCTGCTTTTCTACAAGCATCCCCCAAGGTATTTGCTTGCAAGTTTCCTGCATTCCTCACACACGTTCCTGCAAGGAAGCTTTTGATATGATTTCCAAGGGAAACCAACACCAAAGACGGGTTACTGGACACGAGCAACACAAGTTTCAGAAGAAATATGAGGGCTTGTCACTGAATTAATTGCTTACAGCATTCTTCTTCCTAAGCTGCGATCAAGAAGACATTGCTTTGAATTTCTGCCCGGCTGTCCCTGGAGAACAGCTCAGCCCTCCACGGGGCTCTCTTCGACCTTACGACATCCTCCACTCGCTTCTGCCTTTATCTCCATGGCACAGAAACTGAAAGTGAGAATCAGAACACGACCTCCCCAGAGCTGCAAAGTAAGAGGGTAAAAGCCAAAAAAACAAGAGCAAGGAGTTGCTAAAGCAAGCGCCCCACAAGGCTGCCCTTTCCCTGGGCTGGTAGGAAAGGGGTGTTTCAGGTAAAAACTTCACAAAGCTGGTTGATTCCCAAAAAAAAAAAGGCACCCTCAAATGAAAAGTACAGACCACTGTTTCCAAAAAACATCCAGAGATTTGCGTTGCCAACCATGACACACCCCAGGCTGGAGTTTCCTTAGCAAAAGGTTAAGCCCCCTCTGGGATGCTGGGCTTCCAGAGGCCAGTCCCTTCTGAACCATGGAGTCCACCACCTGTGGGACACAACCCCCTACAAGAGGCACTCAGCTCCCCAAATCACCCACCGGGCTTCAGAGACTCAGAGAGGCCAAATCAGGGCATTTGGGATCCAATTAGTTTTTCTAATCTGCCCTGAAAGTCAGCCAGGGCTGAAGCTGATCCAGCTGCGCGTATGGCTTAGAGCGGGGAAGGCACAAGTCCCTCGAAACATCCTCTCCAGCATCTGTTTCCCAACAGCGCTGTTCCTCGCTCCAAGAGGACAATCACGCCAATACCATGAAGTTTTCCTTCTCAGCAAATCTGATCACGCCTGGAGCAATTTTTTTTTGTTGTTGTTTTTTGGTCTCCTCTCTCCAGCCACGCGTTATCAAACCCCCTTGTAAATTGAACAGTAAGCAGAGCCTATGGGCAAGACAGAATAAAATGAATTCCTTAGGGGTTTTTTTTTGGTTTTCTTTTTTTTTTTTTTAAGAGCAAAGAAATCCCAGGCTGCAGAGAACCAGCAGGCTCACACAGACACACCTCCCTGTTCAGCAGCAAACTGTTCCTTTGCCACATCCGAGCTGCAGCCGGGAGCCAGCGCCGGGAGGAATGTCACATCCCACCAAGACACAGGTGCCAGTGTCCGGAGCCAGCGCTGCGACCCTCACCATCCCGGCTTCTATAAACACACCTGAGGTCCCAGCACGCTCAGAATCGCTCGATCTCATGTTTTGGGGAGGGAAAGGTTTCTTTGCCCAGTTTTCACCAGCTCCATGAGAACTGCTCCTTCATTATCATGGTCCACTGAGCAAGGGTGAGGTGACACAGGGGAGGACAACACAAAGGGTCAGATATCTCCTGCTCCTTTGCTAGTGGAGGTCAGGAAGTTTGTGGAGCCCAGTCTCTCACCCACTTGGGTCTGTCTTTGGGTCTGCAGTTCAAATGGATCTGAAGATTTGGCCCAAACCCTCAGCTGTGTGGGTAGATGGAGAAGGACCAGAAGGTAACTCCTAACTCCTGATAACCAGTGCTGGCCCCAGGTGGTGCCTAATGATCAGGGATGGGTAGGGCAGACCATCAGCCCAACAAGCCAGCTACCTCCAGCTGGCCCATGGTCACCCCAGGATAACCTGGAGCAGCCTCCAGCCTACCTTAAAAATGAGGAAAAGAGGTCAGAGCCTCTCAAGGTCTTGATCACACTTTAACTCCTATTTAACTTGCCTTTTGCATCTGTTTTTCCACCAGTCCTTTCAGCCGAACCAGCCAGGGCTGTGCCGATCTCACCCGAGCCTCCGTGGTTACTAACTCCGGCTCCGTCCAAGCCAGACCACCGAGGCGCAGGAGGAAACAAGGGCCCGCGGCTTATCTAGCAGGTCACCGGCCCAACATCTGCTTGCCACGTTCCCCTGGGCAGGGCTCCAAGCGCGTCACACGTCCATCTGCCCGTCCGTCTCCATACAGCACGGGCCACCTGCCTTCCCCCCAGCACTGCTCACCAGTCACCCCAGCAAAGCTCGGTGGAGCAGAGTGGGGGAAAAAAAAAAAAAGCAGCTCCCCCAAGAAACACGCCTCATCCCCCGGGGACGGAGCAAGCCCGCGAAATAAAAGCTAGAAGCGGAGCAGGAGCGATCCCCAGGCAGAGAGCCGGGCTGAAGAGCAGCTCGGTCTCACCCTTTCTGCGATCCGCAGCGGACGGGGTTGGTCTAACCCTCCCGCCCGGGTGGCAACGCAAACACCTGCATGGCGAGGGCTGGAGGAACCAGGGGAAGCCAGTGGTCAGCAGTTTTGTTAACCTGCTGCAAATACATGCTTCCCTGTCCCCCACCACCACCGGCTTGAGGTCACACAGGCAAGTGGAAGCCTCCAACAGCCAGCCTGAAATGAGCCACTCATGGCTGTAATTAGCCACTAATCGCACCCAATTGCTGGGCGTGAGCGAGGAGGGAATTTACACCTGGGGAAGCAACCTGCCACAAGCACTTTGAATGAGCCTCGCTGCTTTCTGCTGGGCTGCCCACAGCAAAATCCTAGGATTTTCAGATGTTTCAGGGGATGGAATCGCACGCTTCCTAAGGAGGTGACTCCCGATTTCACGGCGCACTGCAGAGATCCAGGGGGAACTCCAAGTTCCCCCCCAGGCGTGGAGGACACACGCAGTCAGTGCTTGACCCCAGAGCGCCCAGCAGAACCAGCCAACTTCAAACCTAACCTTAAACCTTCCAATTTGGCACAAGGTAGCCACAAACGCCCAGCACGCGGCCATCTCGGCTTGGCCGGCGGCAGACATCAAGGCGTAGCTTCACTAGAATCCCCACAGCCAGGTTTAAATGTCAACCCAGTGGCCATTTCAGCTTATAAATAAGAAGCCCCAAGGTTTTTGCAGGAAACCAGCACAAGGGAAATGGCCGTACTGGAGGTGCACACGGTGAGCATCCTCCAGCTTTCTCCACTTTACCCCCGGCAGCCAGCAGGACCTGCCCATCACCCTGGCACAGGGCACCCCCAGCCCAGCCCCGAGCACCCCTTACCTGTGCCCGGGCTGCTGAAGGTGCTGGGAGAAGGCGTTTCCATCCGCATCAAGTGGTCAAACGTGTCCTGCTCCGAAGGCTCCAGGATCACCTTCAAAAAAAAGCATCCATTTTTCCCCTTGCTGGATACACAGTGTGAGTACAAAACAAACAAAAAAAAAAACATTATCACATGATGCTAAATCGCCCCAAAAAATTGTTTTTTCCCTTTTTTTTTTTCCCACCCCCCTTTTAGGGACATCCAGGCCTGGCACAGATTGCGGGAAGCTGCTGTGCTGCCAGCAAACGCTGTGTTACTGGAGAGATGTCAGGGTAGAGCCGCTCCGCTGCCCCGCGCCCCGTCCTTCGGGTAGCCCCCAAAGCCCCCGCGCTCAGCGCCAGCCTGAGCCAAAGGATTTCAGTCTGGTTGGGGGTATCGGACACTTCGCACGGAGCTCGCTGCTTTGGACAGCACGGGGCAGGTTGCAGAGCCAGGCATTTTAAGGAAAACACCAGAATTTGAGATGAGGAGATAAATTTAAGCCGCCCCCTCCTCCCTGTGCGGTGCATGCACCGGGCAGCTGAGCCCCAGCCAGGCTGTTGCACACACTTTTCCATGTTTCCCTACCCCAGGGCACTTGGTTTTGCTTCTTTAAAAAAAAAAAAAAAGCATCTAGAGCATGGGACTCCTCTGCAAAAGCCCAATCGGAGCCATTTATGCAAAAGCTGGGAGATGCACAGGGTTTGCAAACAGACCTCACTTCTCCCTTTTGGGGTTGGAACGATGTGACCTTTAAAGTCCTTCCCAACTCCAACCGTTCCATGATTCTCTGAATACCTGCGCTGCCAGTACCCCCAGCCTCAGCCCGTCATTGTCCAGGGCTCCCTCCCTATTCCCTGCTTTCCCCTTCCCGCCCCAACCTCACCCTTCCCCCTTTTTCCACCTCCCAGTCCCCAACCCTGCCCCCAGCTTCCCAGCCCCCCAGTACCTGGATGCAGCAGCCAAGCCAGGAGCAGCCACCCAGCCCCAGGACACGCTCCTGGGCAGATCTGGCCTTTGCTGGATGTTTATTACAGCATAAAGCACCTCAAACCCCCCCCCTTGCAACAGGAGGTGAAAACCCAGCCCAGCTGCTGGAAGTGCTTTTAGCCCCCAAAGCCACCTCCTCCTCAATCAGTGCCACCAGCTGAGCCTCAGCCACCGCGTTGCCCACCCTGGGAGGGGGCTTTTAAATGTCACGGGGAATTTCTCTTTCTTTGAGCAGTTTCAGCTGAAGCCCCCAGCTGGTTTAAGAGCTGCTGGGGGAGAGGCAGGCACTCAGAGAGCACTTATACAGAGTTCATTTCCTTAGGAAATAAGCCTAAAATCAGCCTAGGTGTCTCCAGTCGTTCCTGTTGTCCTGTGTGTGGCCCTTGTACAGGCTCATCTGTCTCTCCAGATGTGTCTTTGTCCTCTGGCCACCTACCCACAAGGGCATGGGGAGCTGACACAGTCCTTGTCCCAGCGCCTGGTGACCTTGAAAACACTGAGGCCTTGAAACCCGCACACCAGAGCTGGCTATAAAGTAGATATTTTCACAAATTCAGACACTAGAGTCTTCTAAAAGCGCAGTTTTCCCAGGCCTTAGAAGAGACGTTAGCCCTGTGTCGCTCAAACCAGGACAATGATTCAGCCTGATTTGGGGAAGCCGCATCCCACGCAGAGATGCGTTCGGAAGCATCACCGGTGCCCAGCGGGGCATCATTGCCGCTTTCCCGGGCAGACGTGCTGGTGAGAGCTCACCTGGCTCCGGCTGAGCCTCCTCCCTTACCCATCCTCTGTCCCACCAGAGAAAGCATCTTCAATTACTGAAACACAGACTGGTGGGGGTTGGCAGGGCCCTCTGGAGATCAGCCAGTCCAACCCCCTGCCAGAGCAGGGTCACCCACAGCAGGTGGCACAGGAACGCCTCCAGGCGGGTTTGGGATGTCTCCAGAGACGGAGACTCCCCCACCTCTCGGGGCAGCCTGGGCCAGGGCTCTGCCACCCTCACAGCAAAGAAGTTCCTCCTCGTGTTTAGGTGGAACTCCCTATGGTCAAGTTTGTGCCCGTTACCCCTTGTCCTGTCCCCGGGCACCACTGAAAAGAGCCTGGCCCCATCCTCCTGACACCCCCCCTTTCAGTATTGATAAGCGTTGACAAGATCCCCCCTCAGGTGTCTTTTTTCCAGCCTGAAGAGACCCAAATGCCTCAGCCTTTCTTCACAAGAGAGGTTATTCCCCCTTGCAGCATCACACTGGCCAGTTACACCCTGGCATGGCGGTGTGGGAGGTGGCGGGGTGTAAGGGAACCGGCTGTAAATTCCCTGACGAGGGCAGGAGCCCCTCCAAGCCTTCAATGGAACGCCTCAAACACTCGCAAGGAAATAAATAATGCAGGCCTGGCCTTCAAAGAACTGATAAGGCTCATGCTTCTGGCACCTGAAAGTGTGGGAGAACTGTCTTGTGAAGCCAGGGTAGTTCTGCCACTCGTGTGGTGAGCTTGATAGTTCTCAGTTCTCAAGGCCATTGTGTGCGACGAGTTTCCTTCATTATCCATGACATGCATATGAAAGCGCACACCCTGCATATGCTAACGAAGGTTATAGAGATCATGCTGAACATGTGTGACTATGGCACTCGTCTCTCCACCCAAATCACGCTACATGTCACCTGGGAGAAGGGAGAAACCTGAGACGAGGCTGTCCTGGGCAAGGGGGGTGGACCCTGCTGATTCAGCAAACATAAAAGGGGAAAATAAGTGCCCCTGGGGGGAACAAAGAAGAAACAATAGAAGAAGGTAGTGCCTGGGAAGATTCTTCCCAAGAAAGACGACCGTACCTGGGAAGATTTTTCCAAGAAAGAAGAAGATTGTGCCTGGGAAGATTCCCTGAAAAAGACGCTGGAACCAGGACCGGTGATCTCTTTATCTCTGTCTTTTTCTCTGTCTTTTCCTTTCTCTATCCCTCAGTTTCTTTTTTCTTTTAGAATTGTGAAGTAACAGAGTTGTTAAGTAACGACCTTAAGCACCGCTTGCCGTAAGTTGTCCTATCCCTGTTGTTCAGGAACACGACACACACCTCACCGTTTGCCATACACCTAACCAATTCCCGTGGACTTGTTAAGACCTACACTAACCATTTTGGGAAGCTAATAAATGTTTGTATATGGACCTCGAGATTTATCTCACCTTGGTCCGCGCCGTTGAGAATTTACGAATCTGAAGTCACTTACCACCCCCTCCCCTTTACTGGGAGTGGGACGTGACCCGGGGGTGGCAGGGGCAGCCCTTTGCCCCCTCCCCGGGCAGGGTGATGCTGCTGTCACCCGTGTCGTGACACCTAACACATCCCCGAGGGGCCGGGGCCGGGCGTACGGGGACACGGGCGGGTGCTGCCTGTGGCTTCTCTACCCACACGGGATTTTTTGTCCAATTAACGGCGTGCAGCTCCGGCGCCGGGAATTTATACTCTGAGTACAAGTATCGAGCAGCAAGTGAGAGAAGGGGATATTATTCTTACTTTAGTGACAACCAAATGCAGTAGGAGAGGGTGAAAGGATTGGTCACACAAGGGAATTTGCTGATGCTGGCGTAGGAAAACCACTATAACCAGTAGCGCATCCAGAGAGGAGCAGAGCTGGGGCGCTCCCCTGCTGCATTTCGACACTGGGGTAACACTGGAGGCACGGGGAGCCGGTCGTAGGTCCTTTAAAAGCTGGCTGCTGGTCTGAAACATTAAATAGCAGCTCAGCTGGTGCTTTTGCCACCCCAGCAAAGGGGGCACTGGGGTGGGTGCCCCTGCAGAGGGTGCAGAGCAGCACCGTGCACCGGCACGGCCGCAGGGCATCGCCTGCATACGTGCCTGGGTGCCGTCTGCCCATCAACCGACGGACCCGTAGGACTTCTAAATATTCTGCTTTTACCTCTGTATATTTTAAAAATCGCCGGCCAGGCACCGGGAGCTCCAGGCTGCTGCAGCAGGAGGTGGACTTCATGACAGATTTCTGCATCTGCGCGTTGTACTGAAGAGCCCCAGAGGAAAAGGTTTTGCAATAGCAGAGGGAGGAACGGGGCTGACCTCATAGATATTTTCTACACAAAGCTTTGGGGAGCCGGTGATTCCTCCCAGAGCTTCCAGTTTGCTTCTTATGATAAACTGAGGGAGAAGAACAGAGAGTCCGTGGGAGGAGGTTGGGCAAGAGCCCCACCACCATGGAGTTACAGGGGTCTCAGCCCATTCCTCGGCCTCCTTTCCTGCTGCAGTGCCATGAATTCGCGTGCTCTGAGCCCAGAGCTGCTGGGCTTCCCCCTCCTGGTCCCTGCGTGGGGACAGGGAGGGGGATGGAGAAGGGGTGGGAAAGGGGCTGTTTCCCCTGCGACCCCACACGCTGTCTGTGATGTCCCGCCAGGTCAGTCCCCCGCTGCAAAAATGCCTTGAGGCACAAAATAGATGTTTTCTAACTGAAACACAGAGCTCACGCGGAAAGTCACACCTGGCTCGGAGCAATCCCGAGCGCAAATCCAGGCTGGGCGGAGAATGGACTGAGAGCAGCCCTGAGGAGAAGGACCTGGGGGTGCTGGTGGACGAGAAGCTCAACACTCACCAGCAGCATCCGCTGGCAGCCCAGAAACCCCCCCAGCAGCGTGGGCAGCAGGGCGAGGAGGGGGGGATTCTGCCCCTCTGCTCCGCTCTGGGGAGACCCCCCAGCAGTGCTGCCTCCAGCGCTGGGGCACCAACAGCAGAAGGACACGGAGCTGTTGGAGCGGGGCCAGAGGAGGCCCCGGAGATGCTGGGAGGGCTGGAGCCCCTCTGCTGTGGGGACAGGCTGAGAGAGCTGGGGGGGTTCAGCCTGGAGAAGAGAAGGCTCCGGGGAGACCTTCCAGCCCCTTCCAGTCCCTGAAGGGGCTCCAGGAAAGCTGGGGAGGGACTCTGGATCAGGGAGGGGAGCCATGGGACGAGGGGGAAGGGTTTTAAACTGGAAGAGGGGAGATTTAGATGAGATCTGAGGAAGAAATTCTTGGCTGTGAGGGCGGTGAGCCCCTGGCCCAGGTTGCCCAGAGAAGTTGTGGCTGCCCCATCCCTGGAGGGGTTCAAGGCCACGTTGGACGGGGCTTGGAGCAACCTGGGCTGGTGGGAGGTGTCCCTGCCCAGGGCAGGGGGTGGCACTGGATGATCTTTGAGGTCCCTTCCAACCCAAACCATTCTATGACTCTATGATTCTATGCAAGCAGTCGATTTTCACCTGCAGCAGGTGGGTGAGGGCTCCCTGTGGGAAGGCAGCTGTAATTCCTCCCCACGATTGCACATGGGAAAGGGATTCGGATGCTCGTGGTATGTCTGGGTTGAGTAATGCCTCTGGCAAGAAGCAGATGGATTTGGGAAGTGTGTCATGGTGCATCTCGTGCCAGGAGAGCCTCAGAGGGCTGCCTGTCCACGAAGGGCCGGGTGGATTGCTCCCCCCTGCCTGCCCCGGGGGTCTCCCATGGGGCAGGAGCTGCCGGTGCCGGGGCGCATCCTGCACCCAAACGCACGGATCCTGCCTCCTCCCTGCCAGCCCCACAGGGGTCACCTCCAGGCTCCTGGGGGAGGCGGTGTGGGCCCTCAGTGTCCTCAAAATGAAGGGCGAAGGCTCGGCCGGTCGGGGAGGGGGGAGAGCACATCTTCATCTTATTTAGCGGCAGATTTTAACAATCATAATCCTGAGGACTGGAGTCAGATAGCAGGAGGGGAACGCCCGCGGCGGAGGGAGCTGGAAGGCACTGAATTAGGAGGTGGGGCGAGGTGGGGAGAATGCGTCCAAAAAGACAGCAGGCAGAAACCAGCAAATTCAACCAAGCCCAGCAATTCCACCCAAAACAATCCCGGGAGCGGGGAGCGGGGCCGGTCACCGCCCCAGAGCAGCCCCTCTCGCGGGACGGGCAGTGTTTTGGGGCTGAGTGAGACATCTCCCTCCCCGGTGGCTGCACCCAGGCATGTTCTGGCAGGTCCATCCCTCTCCCTGGCCAGCAGCAGGGGACCTGGGTGCTCCTGCAACCCACCCTCTTTGGTACAGAGAGTAACTGTCGTCACGGAGCATCGTAAATAAAGAGACATTTGGAGAACACACAAGAGGCAGAGCCAGGAGTTTCAGCGCTGAGGTCACTTGTTCTGCCGTCCCAGCCCCAAGGAGTCCCAGCCCCCTGCTGGGAGGAGCAGAGGGGAGGAGGAGGGCTGGTGGGTGCACCCAGCTCCCCCCAAACTGGGGGAGAAAGGGAGAGGGGAGCAACAGGGATCCGAGCTGAGGATGGGGGCCACGAAGATGGTCTGAGGGCTGGAGCCCCTCTGCTGTGAGGACAGGCTGAGAGAGCTGGGGGGGTTCAGCCTGGAGAAGAGAAGGCTCCGGGGAGACCTTCCAGCCCCTTCCAGTCCCTGAAGGGGCTCCAGGAAAGCTGGGGAGGGGCTGTTTGCAAGGGCATGTAGCAACAGGACGAGGGGCAATGGTTTAAACTAGAGCAGGGCAGGTTTAGATGAGACATTAGGCAGAAGTTCTTTGCACTGAGGGTGGTGAGACACTGGCCCAGGTTGCCCAGAGAGGGGGTGGAGGCCCCATCCCTGGAGACATTGAAGGCCAGGCTGGATGAGGCTCTGAGCAACCTGATCCAGTTGAAGATGTCCCTGCTGCCTGCAGGGGGGTTGGACTAGATGGCCTTGAGAGGTCCCTTCCAACCCAACGCATTCTGCGACTCTATGATTCTATGATGTTATTCCACCTGAAATCACCGGCCCTGTGGATACTGGTCCCCCATCCCAGGGAGGTGACAGCAGAGGGGGCTGAAGGAAACAGGAGGAGCCCAACCAAGGGAGCCCATGGAGGGGAGATGTGATGGCAGACGGACGCGGGTCTCAGTCCTGCAAGGTCGTGTTAATGAAAGTTGGAGGGTGGAGGTTCAGAATAAACAAAAAGAGAGGGTGTTTTTTTTCAGCGTGTAGTTCAACCACAAGGCAGCTGGGCACAGGCACTGCGGCTGCGGAGAGTTTGTGCGGGTGTCGGGGGAGCAGAGAAGTTCGGGTGTCCGTCGAGGTTATTTATGGACGCTCCTGGAAATCATCCTTAGCTCCAGCAGTCCCTGCCCGGGGAGAGCCCATCCGTGTGGAGGAGGTGTCCTGCAGCTCTGCAACCACCTGCCTCTGGACGCTTTTGGGGTGTGACGTTATCCCAGGCTATTCCAGGGATCAGCCCGGCCGGGAGCTGCCCGGACAGCCCCGGTGGCACCAGGCGGCGATGCAGAAGGGCTCGCCGGCCCCTTCGGACACGGGAGTCACGGTACCGAGGAAACACATTGACATCAAGCACTAAGAAGGCTTCCAGGAGCTTTCTCTGGTTCAAATGTTCCTGGAAATGAATAATTGCTTCCTCTGGGACACCCCCCCTCCCCTGCCCTGGGAAGAGGCGCTTCAGCCTTGGTCTGAAAAAAGCAGCAAGACGACAATCCGACCCGTGTCGGCTCCGGGCCGGCCTCCGGCAGGGCAGGCAGCCAAAGCCATCGCTGGTGTGACACAGATCCGTCCTGTCCTGGACAAACTCCGCCACATCGTTTACGCCAGAGCCCTGTCCCCCAAAAAGCCGGATCCCCCACACAGCCTGACCCTTCCTCGCCTGGGCTGTGGCCCCCGCCAGGTGCCATTGCAATGCACAAGGGCGGCCTAAGGATTTCCAGGATTCCTTGTTTATAGCCAGAGGCGCTAATTCTGGGCACAGCAAGAGGGATCCAGCAAGGAAATGGCTGTAGAGGCGCCTCCAAGTCATCCGTGGCGCAGGCTGGGTCCCCGCTCGCTTCTGGAGCGCAGCGTGGTGTCCCAGCGGTCTCACCGGGCGAGGAAAATGGGTGTGCTGGGGATGCTGGTGGGGTCCGGACTTACCGGACAGAGGGAAATCACAGTGGCAACGTGTACAGCACAACACCGTCCTCGTGAAAATACTCCTGCGGGGTAGATACACCGGTAGCCCTGTTTGGGGAAACTGAGGCAGGGAGCCGAGGCGGCCTAGTTCCTTAGAAAGGGTCGATGCTGAAGCCCTGGTTAAAGCTTGGAGATCTTGTCTCATGACGAGCAGAGAAAGCTGCAAGTCAAAGGAGCCCAGCTGATAATATCCGTAGCCCTAAAAAAAATCCCTTTCCATCCAGCCATCGCCCACCTTCCTCCTCCTCTGTCTGGTTAAAAGGTGCCTCTGGGCTGGGTTGACAAAAAAAAGGTGGTCTCCGGTCACAGGGAAGGGCTGAAGCCCCACATTTGAAGGTGTCCCCAGCAGAGACGCCCAGGAACATCCCCACATGGTACCAGAGTCACCGAAGCTGCCCCCGAGCAGTGGCGCTGCCGGGTCAAGACAAAATTTTTGTATGTGTTTGGGGTTGGTTTTTTTTTTTTTTCCTAAATTTGGGCGTTTTACTCATTTCTCACACGCCTTGCCGTGCCTGGATGGTGCTTGTCTGTAATGCACCGGGAGTATCGGGAGCAAGACGGCGGATGATTTCCTGATGTCCTTGTGACCGGTGAGAAGGTGTCACCCCTCCCCGGGCAGGAGCGCAGTGGCCGGAGAACGGGGAGACGGTGGCAGGGCTCCAGGTGGCAGGGAAGGCCACCAAGTGACAGCATGGAGAGCCCAAATGTCAGGCTGGTCACGTTGCAGGGAGGCGGAAAAAGAAATGGGCACGGATTGAAAAAAAAGAGCCATGAAGCAGAATGCAAAATTCTGGGAACTGCCACGGATCCTTGACACCTGCACCTACAACCTGAGTTCTCCGATCAGCCCAGGGTCCTGCCGTCCTCTCCGTATTTGTTTGCTAACACAGAGAGCAAACCTGCCATCCAAGAAAATAAGAAAAAAAAAAAAATAATGAGGGTAATAATATAACAATAATGGTCTTGGCTGTCTGCTTCGATTAACTGGGAGCGAGGAGGCTGCGGGAAGGAGCGCGGCTTTCACTGCGAGGTTGCACCTCCATCTCCAGCATCATCTCCTGTGCCCAAAAGGAGGGTGGTTCAAGCGCGGGCAGGTGCGCTCTGGCCGGCAAAGGGCTTCTCCGCTCAGCGTGGCCCAATCCTGAGCCCACAGGGAGGTGCCGATCCCCCCCACACACACCCCGGCCCCTCCAGGAGCACCGGTGACATGAGAGCAGCTGGGGACTGGGGAGGTGGGCGGTTGTGTCACCTGGGGAGGGAAGCAGAGGGGGGGGATATCCCGTTTCTGATCCTGGCCATCCCAGAGCTCCAGCGAACCCCTCGGCTTTGATTGTCACAGGGCGATGGAAACTTTTTTTCCCAGGCAGGAGGAGGCATTTCTGCGCCTCCGGACTGCAAATGGAAGACTTGGAAGGAAAATCCACCTTTTACAAGCCTGTAAAGGCCAGGAAACCACCAGCACCCTGTGAAAGGGCAGAGGGCAGCCTTTCCAGGGGCTGCTATTCCACCCTCGCTGCCGAGCGAGCGCTGGGCAGGACGAGATAAGAGCATCTCCGGGAAATCTGAGTCACTCCCGGCTGTTCGGTGGGATGGGAGCGATGGAAAAGCGCGTCTCTCAATGAGCGCTTCGGACAGCCCCCAGCGCCTCTCCCGACACATCAAAACAACCTCCTGGTGTGCCATGGGATGGGGGAAGTCAAGGGACATTTTTCCTGTCTGGGACCAGCGTGAGCTGCGGTAAACAAGCCGCCTCTCCAGGGTGGTTTCCTCCCCTCCTCCTTGCGCTGCCTCATTTATTCCCTGTAGGGAACGTCCCAGCACGAGGCTCCACCTCCCTCTCCTGATTCATAGAATCACAGAATGGTTCGGGTTGGAAGGGACCTTAAAGCCCACCCAGTGCCACCCCCTGCCCTGGGCAGGGACACCTCCCACCAGCCCAGGTTGCTCCAAGCCCCGTCCAACCTGGCCTTGAACCCCTCCAGGGATGGGGCAGCCACAGCTTCTCTGGGCAACCTGGGCCAGGGGCTCACCGCCCTCACAGCCAAGAATTTCTTCCTGAGATCTCATCTAAATCTCCCCTCTTCTCATGGCTTGGGCTTTTTTATTTGAGGGAGATAATTGCCAGTCTGGGATTCACCACCCCATCGTGGCAGTGCCGCCTCTAAAGGATGGGTCAGGAGAAGGTTTGGGAGGCTTCATCAAGGACCCCAGCACCCATTGACATGGGCGAGGAGCTTTGTCACCCATGACTGTTGGCAGAACATTACTGCTTCTGCCCATGGTCATGTCAACTTCTTGTCTTCTGTCTTGTACATTAAGGCAAAGTCTGTCCTTTCGCCCCGCCTTTGGGCAGCACCCAGGATAAGAGGCTCCAGCTTGGTGTCTTTGGTGCTGGTCCAACACAAGCCCATGATGACCTTCAACACAACGAGCCCACAATGACCTTGCTCACCGTGGAAGTACACAACTAGCCAGGTCTTCCCCCAGAGAGACCACCACAGAGAGCAGAGGCCGGAGACCTTTGTTGGAAAGTCAGGATGTGCCCTGGTTTATCGCCACATCCCTGGGGTGTGCTGATGGTGGTGGGAAGGAGAGGTGCAGCGAGGAGGTGCACAGCTCCATCCCAAGTAATCAAATATTACAAGTAATACTCTACTCTACTCTACTCTACTCTACTCTATTCCGTTCCGTTCCGTTCCGTTCTACCTGGGGAGAAACAGGCTCTCTGGGAGGCGGTTTGCCTTGCCCTGAGTTGGACACCTCACACCCCTCTGCTTCTGGGGTGCTGCGACTCCTCGGGTCTCCCCCATGGGTGTGTGTCCTGAGAGATGCTCACGGGTGGTCCCCAGGGTCAAACCTAGGCGGGCTTGACTTGACCCACCTTCGATGGGTTGTTTTTAAATTCACTTGTTAAATTTTAAATCAGTTAATTTAAACTGTCCGCTCCAGTTGCCAATGGCTGATACTGTTCAACTACCAGCGAGTACGTGTTAACGGATTGCAATAAATTGCACATCTTAGTGCGGTTAAATCTCCGGCCAGCGCTTCCAGAGTTGTATATCCGTGCCCTGCACTTTACATTCTCTCCAGACACTGAGGTCGCTACTATTTCCCCTTCCAGCTGCTGGATCCTACAGACTTGCGAGGTTTCAGCCCTTCGCCCGCGCTCCTTTTCTTTTGCCCTTTCCTTGCAGGACCGTGACACATCCCCCAGCCGGGTGTTTGGCGGGACCCGGCGGCCGCTCGCTGGACATGCTTTCGCGTTGCTAAATCACATTTAAAGAAAATAGCTCGCCGCGGCCTGACACAAGGACTCAGCGTCTCGCAGGGCTGCGAGCACCAGCCAATATTTTGCTTTTTATTCCGAATGACACAGGAAAAACGGAATGTCTCACCTCCGACCCCGGGAAGGGTCACGCAGATGGCTTCCAGGCTCGGCAAAGTTTTAGGACATGGGATAATTCCCATGCACGTTAGCTGTGCTGCTTCCTCTTTTATAACTACAAGATATTTGCAGCTGTAAAGCCAGAGGTCCTGCGTGCTCAAACCACAAGAGCAGAGCCGGAGAGCTTTGCCAGGAGGGGTCTGAGCTGGAATTTCCTTCGAATACATATTTAGACTAGGAGAGACCCGAGCCCCGGAGTTCATATCTGGGTCTGAGGGTGCTCCCAGGCCGGCAGGAGGATGCTCGGGGGGCAGAGGTGGGCTGTGCCCGCTCCAGCTGGGGCTTATAAAATCCTGGTGCCTTCACATCTTTGGGTATCACCAAGCCAAAGTTAAGCAGTCGCTGAAGTTCAAAAACCCATGAAATCCGTACCAAATCCATGAAATCTATACCAAATCCACGAGAGCTGCGCAAGGCATGAGGACGAAACCCCTCTGGCTTGGCAGCAGCCAGGGGCTGAGCGGGCGAGGGACGGACCGAAGGTCGTTTGGAGTTGAAAAACTGCCCGAGGAGAAGAGGAGCGACCTCCATCCCGGCTTCCAGGGCTCGCAAAAGGTGGAGGCTCCCTGGGCTGGGCTGGTGCTGAGCTCATCCCCTGCAGCTGGAGCCTGTTCCACCTCCCGGAGGAGCTGCCGACAGCACAGAGCCCAGACCGTGCCTTTGGCTCAAAAATTCACCGCAGCCACGGCCGAGCGAAAAAATACGTGTGTGTGTGTGTGTGTCTGTGTGTCTGTGTGTGTGTGTGTCTGTGTGCAGGCGTGTGAGCGCATCCTGACACGGGGAGGACGTGTTGGATGTGGGATGCACGCCCTGGACCCCAGCGGGGATCTGCGTTGTGATGCTCTGTAGTGCCTGGTTGTGCTCGGAGCATCCGTGCGCGCCCAACACCAGGCGTCTGGGCAGCGGGACGCCCGTGCCATCCGCTTGGGCTCCCCTGTCCTGCTGTGCTCGGGGCTGTTGCTCCGTCCTTGCAGCGGGTCAGGTATTACAGTTGCCACAAAAGCCAGGAGGAGATGAATCAAGTCACCGCCGGGAAGCTCTGGCTGGGGAAGGATGGCAGCACCAGAGCCCTGCTCCGTGGGGTGCCCTCCGTCTGGCTCTCCGAGCCCCAGATGGGCACGCATCCCCCGGACGATGTGTACTCCGCCTCCCAAACTTCAGCATCCAAGAGGGAGACGTGGACCTATTCCCAACCCGTCTTTCCCTGGCAGCAATTATGTTCGGAGCGAGCTCCGGGTGGGCGGGAGCGGGCGCAGGGAGGGCAGAGGGTGCGGGGCCGGTCACCGCGTCCCAGTTTGGCACCCAGGGGACAGCCCTGCCCACGGCCAGCAGTGGGTTTACCCAAGCGCCGCCTGCAAAGAGGGGCTTCTGAGCCAGCAAATCTCCATGTGGGCTGGGGGCATGTCGTGGTTTGAGGAGCCCACAATAATTTATTGTCTTCTAGACAATTATTCTCTCAGCCGAGGACCCCTCTCCACGCGGGAAGGGGAATTGGGAAAAAACAAGGAAACCCGAGGGTTGAAATATAAACAGATTTAATAGGATAAGACTAAATAATTAACACTAATAACACTAAAGAACCAATACTGATCACAATATCAATATTAAACACACAAGGACTATTCCCAGCCCATTCCATCACAGGAGGCCCTGCACTCCCCGCAGGGACAGCCGATGTGGGACCCTGCGAGCGCTGCGGCTGCGGGAGGAAGGGAAGGGCTCAGGGCTCTGGCACCGGGGCAAAGAGTGCTCAGGACGGCAGCCAGCAAGGGAGGGAGAGAACTCCTCAGCAAACTCTCTAATTTATATTAAACATGACATTCATGGTAAGAAATAACCCTGCTGGCAGCTTGGGGCAAGGGCCCGGGTCTCGCTCCTCCTCGTCCGCGCGCTTGGTGAGCTCAAAAACACTGAGGCCTTGAAACCCGCACACCAGAGCTGGCTATAAAGTAAATATTTTCACAAATTCAGACACTAGAGCCTTCTAGAAGTGCAGTTTTCCCAGGCATTAGGCGAGACATTAGTCCTGTGTTGCTCAAACCAGGGCAGCGCGTGTCCCTCCCGTGCAGCGATGCCCCAAGGGCTCTGCAGCCCCCAGGTTACCGCAGGCGAGTTGTACGGCTCTGACACGAGGTATCTCTCTCCTGCTCTCACGGAGGAACACGGTCGGACGTGCCCTGCTCGTGCCTGCCCTATGGGTGCCGCCCGGCGCCCCGTCCCCAAACCCCGTGGAGATTCCGGCCCCCGAACACCTTCCTGCAGAAAAAAGGGCAGAAAGTTGATTTTTCTCCTGCTTACTGCTGCCGGAGCGTCCTGAGCACGGCCGATATTTGATAAGGACTTTCTCAGCAGGAAATAAAAGGGCAGAGTTGGTGCTTTAGAAGCAGAGGACACCCTCCGTTTGCCATCCCACCCACTGTCACGGTCCCCAGCACGTCACAAGCCCTTCGAGCCGAAGCCCCGCGGCGGCGCTGGCTGGCTGCGCGCTTTCCTCTCTTGGCCTTGGCAAAGGGTCATCGGAAAGCGGGGAAATTTTCCCTTTCCGAGGAAATCTGCCTTCCCCCAGCCGGGTTTGCAGAGGCCAAGGTGGGGCCGGGCAGGTCCAGCCCGGCTCCTCGCAGGCTCCGCGGCTCAGCCCCGTTCCCGCCCCGCTCCCGTGGCTCAGGCCCCGCCGCCGCTTGCTTTTTTCCCCCGCAGAAATATTTGCGGGATGACCGCTCTTCCTCCAAATGCCCCTATTTGCTTGCAAACTTGGACGCAGCTGTGAAATCCTCCCTTAGTCAGCTGCGCTCTCATTTTTTAATGGACTTTTTTGACTGGGCCACATTCATTTTAAGCCGTCCTTAAAATGATTAAGCGAGGAGGGAGTGATTCATAGGTACCCAAGCCGGGTTTGCCTGAAAGCAGCGGCTTGATTTATAGTTCAGCTAGGTGAGTTTTATGCTTGAGATGCTTTTAGTTTCCAGGGCGAAGTAACACGCTGTGTTTGGCTCTGGTACGGGGTAGCGGGTGGGGGGGACTCTGATTTTCCTGTACGAAAGGATCGCGCTGGATTTGAGGGGGAAAAAGGAGGATAACCGGCCACTGCGCTATTCGGGGGGAACCAGGCTGAGCAGAACGCGCCTGAGGCTGCTGCGTGTTTCGGGGGTGACGGTCGGCCACGCCTGAGCTCTCTAGTTGAATTTTTCTGGTCTGAATTTTTAACGGAGATGCAAACCAAGATTGCGGGAAGAAAGTCCCGTGAACCGCAGTCCTCGCAAGGCTCCTTCCTCCTGTCCCGGCCATCGGGAATCACTTTCTGCTCTGGCCACGGAGCCGTCTTTGCTGGCAGCGTTTGGGGGGTGCCCGCCCGCACAGCTGCGTGGGGCTCTGCTCGGGGCCGGTAGACGTCACCACGGCGCCAGCGAGCGCCGAAAATTTGGGCAGAGGACAGCCTTCCTTTAGCTTGGAGAAGGGAATTAATTTCCTTTCTTTTGCCATCGTTGTCCTATGGCCCTGCAGGTTGTCCCGTAGGACGCATCCATCGAGCTCCAGCCTCCTCTGCAGTTCCCACCTCCTAAAGCAGCTGTAAAGTGGGGGCTGTTCCTGATGGTCAAGGTGCTGGAGAAGGGATGACAGCAGGGATCCCAGCACATGGGGAGCTGGGGTGGAGACGGTCCCAGGCTCCTCTCCAGCCACCTTAGATCTGTGCCAGCAAGTGCATCAGCCCAGCCCAGAGGTTGCAACTCCTTCCCTGCTCACCCGCCGCGTCTCCCGGCTGGCTCCAGCCGCTGACCCAGCGACTGCCTGTGGCGCTGACGCTAATTGGATGGAAAGCTTGCAAAGTCCTCTGCGGCCAATATAGCGTCACGCCTGTTAAGAAAAAGGGACCTCAGAGTTGGGGCCAAAGACCAAGAATTCAGGCAACGAGGGAGGGTTCAGCCCCAGTGGCTGCAGCGGTGGGAGGAGGGCAGGGTACCGCCGGTTTCATCAGTGCTGGTGTCCACGGCCACCACGTGCGGTGATGGCAGCAGGTCACGGGGGAGAGGGAATCATTTCTTGCTACTTCTAAGAAAACTATAAAGCCCAGACCCTCCCCAGCCCAACCCCTGTGTTACACACACACAGCGATGTCTGGCCCCACGCCCGGAGAGAGACCCGAGCGAGAAGCAGCCACGAGACACACGTGGGTCACGGCGTTTGCCACGCTGGCGGAGGATGAGGATGATGGAGGATGAGGATGCGACAGGGCTCCGCACGGATGGGGATGTCAGCCAGGGGAGGCAAACTGCAGTCCCACCTTGTGAAAATGAAATCCGAGGCTCGGGTACCAGGTCAGATGTTTTGTAGAGATCCGAAAATCATGTAAGGTCTCAGGGGAGCGAGGGTAGGGGAAAGCAGCTAAATGTAATGACAAGTCCTGTTGATATATCTGAAGCCAGAAACTTTGACGTTGCCAAAAATTACACTGGGGATGTTTGTACTTGACGTCTCTCGGTGAGACCACCCCAGTAGAGGGGCCCGAACCGCT
The DNA here is from genome assembly GCF_963924245.1 of Chroicocephalus ridibundus. Classification (NCBI taxonomy): domain Eukaryota; kingdom Metazoa; phylum Chordata; class Aves; order Charadriiformes; family Laridae; genus Chroicocephalus; species Chroicocephalus ridibundus. The sequence goes on from NC_086297.1 coordinate 11,850,644, forward strand.
TGGCTGGAGCGAGGAGGGATGAGGAGCAACTGCAAAACCAGGTCATGATGGGTTTGGGAGCTGGTGGGTAGGAACCGGCCGTGGCAGGGGCATACACAGACCCGACAATTTGAAAGCATGGCTCGGCGCTGAAATGTCACTGAGCAAGTGACGGCTATTCCTCACCCACCACCAGAACCAGCCAGACCCAAGTGCTGCAAGGCCGGGGGGGCAGGGGGGTGGTGGTTTGGGAAGGACCTGAGGGAGCCAGGTCTTTCCTAAGGACGTTCCCAAGAGCTCCAGGGACCTGGGCTCAGGGTTATGCTGCGAAAAGGCACCACAACCCCATGGTTGTCAGCTGTGGAAAGCCATCGAGGTGGGATGGAGGTGCCGGGGAGCAGCGTTGCACCCCACAGCGTCACCGAGGTGGGGGGGGGGGGGGCTGGCATGGGGTGCGGGCTGTGAGAGGTGAGAGGTGCTGCGCCGGCTCTTCACTGCCCCTCATGGATCACGGGATCACCTTCCCCGTCCCCGGCCACGCCAAGTGAAACTGAATCCACCAGAAGAAAAAAAATTATGGGGGTTGATCTGTTTCGCTTTGTGCTGGACCAGTTTAAGTGCACCCACGTGATGCTGGTCCTGGCTGCCACTGGTGCCAGGTTGTCCCGTCCCCTGTGTCCTATCGTCCCAAAATGTCATCAATTAAATAGCAGGGAAAGCATTTAGCTGCTGCTTCTAAGCATCAACGATACGTGGTTGAGCCTGGAAGCAGCAGACATGGTTTTTACAGTGGTGTCCAACAACTAAACCTGGCAGCTCCCACTAAAAGCGATGGTAAAACGTCCATCCCTGCATCCCGAACCGCGGCGCTGCTCTGGGGAACACCCAGCCCACGGACCAGGGAGGGATGCTGGACCCATGGGGGCGTGACGTGTCCCCCGGCACAGGGCTGCAGGGTTGAACCGCATCCTACAAACCATTTATTTAAATCAAGAGTTTACTCCCCAAAATCGGGAAGGTCCCCAGGTCTGTTTGAGGAGACAACCCAGCCAGCCGGTCCCACACACACACACCCAGCTGGGAATAAATTTGCTATTTACTTACTTTTTCCAGCTCAAGTGGTTGCTCACACCACCCCGTAACATCAGGGCGGTGAAATCATGTTCCCGTTATATCCCCGCTCGGCCCCAGAAGGCTCAGAGGGAGCACTAACGGAAGGAGAGGTGGTTTCGGTTATTGTTTTCCCTCTTTGTCACCCCTCTGCGAGGGGTGGGAGGACGGGCGGCCGCGGCCAGGGGTGACGCCCGGGGAGGTGACACCCTTCCCACCGCTGTCCCACGCTCGCATGGGATGCGCCGGGCTGGCAGGTTCCTCCTGGCGCTTCTCACATGGTAGGATGGATCCTCAGAGGCGTTTCCAACGAGCCCTGCCAGAAAACTTTTCTTTGTTCCATTTAAAAAAAAAAAAAAAAAGAAAAAAAAAAGAAAAAATTTAATTAATTTAAAAAAAAAAAAAAAAGCCTAAGAGCTCCCTCTGCTGCCGTGCGGGTTCAGAGAGGGATGGAGTGCGTCACGCAGCCTGGAGGGCCCCAGCTGCAGAGGCTGCTCCAGATGTTTGCTGATGCTGCCCGTAGACACAAGGACCAAGGGGGCATGAGGAGGTTTTGCCCGGGGGGGGGTCACTGGCCAGAGGCTAACAAAAAAGCTGGGTTAACGTCCCCTAAGGGCTGCCCAGTCCCCTGGAACCCCAGGGGATGCTTCACCCCCCACCTGGCTGCAAACAGAGAGAAAAAACCCCCAGGGATCATAGAATCATGGAATTGCCTGGGTCGGAAGGGACCTCTCCGAGCATCGAGTCCAACCGTCCACCTAACTCTGACAAAAACCACAACATAGTTTAGATTAAAACTACATCTCTACGCACCACGTCTGCCCGGCTTTTAAACACCTCCAGGGACGGTGCCTCAACCACTTCCCCGGGCAGCCTGTTCCAACGCTTAATGTGGATGGGATGTTACAGACCCTGCGTTTTCCTCTCATCCGGAGAGATTCCGGGTGAGGTTTTGGGTCAGGACCTCTGCCCGCAGGTGGGGTCAGGCCCCTCCCCGGCCTGGTGGGCTCTCGGATGCTGGGAAGCCGGGTGTGGAAGTTCCCGAGACTAGAGGCAGTTTCGGTGGGCGATTCAAATTCCTTCTGAAACAGGGTCCAGATGTGAGGGAGGGCTCCAACAAAAGCAAAATATAATCCGGCTTCCTAGTTAAAAGAAACTTCCGTGGAGTTTTAAAACCTTAGAGCAGAGGGGACAGAGGACAAGCGTGGAAGGTCCCGCAGGGGTAGAAGCTCTATCTAACGGGGAAGAAGTCATAGAAACCGTCAAAAAAGGGCTGGACTCCACATGGGCAGAGTCAGTAGGAAACCGTGAGTAATCATCTCACCAACCAAACCCTGCTCTAGTCTGGAAACACGGCAGTAGGCAAGAGCAAGTGAGTCTGTCCCGCGGCAGAAAAGCTACATGACTCATGTACTCCACTGGTTACTATGGAGTTGTTTACACATTGCTGTGTGTGACCAAAAAAAAGAGAGAAAAAAAGAGAAAAAAAAATATCTAAAGAACTCACCCAAAATGAACTAAATAGAAGGAGGTTTGCGCAAAGCTGGCGGCACGAAGAGGAATAACTCAACAAGCCAAAGAGGTTCGCAGGAGGAGCCCGAAGGGCTCAGGGATGAACCCACCGAGTCACTAATCCCCCGGCGAACCGACTGCGTCTCCCGCTGCCAACACGGGTGGAAGGTGGCAAGCGCGATACTGGTTTGGTTTTGTTTTGTTTTTTTTAAAGGATTCTGGGAGGACAATGAGGAACAACAGACCAGAAAACTCCGACTCCTACACCGAGCAAACTGGTTGGGCTTCTACAGACCGGGATTCACAGAGATAAGGAAACAGCTGAAGAGCGTCAAGGTGGCTTTTGGCGAGGGGAGTCCCACCTGGCAAATGTTAAAGCTCTTTGAAACGTGTGGCAAGCAGCTGGGGGATGAGCTGATTCTGGCTTTAATAGCCATTAATCGGATAATTTACAAATGACTAGTTTGTGGAAAAAATCCGTAACAAAGGATGGGAATAAAATAAGAGCTTTCAGACCAGGGGAAGGACACCAAAGGGGTTCCCTGGGAACACCTCATTTCTGTAGGAAATACCTCGCCATGGGAGGGTTTGGACGCCACCGAGTCCTGAGACAAATTCCTAGCTGTTAGCGACGACGCTGCGGACACAGCCTTTGAGATCCCGCTCCACCGACTGCCAGGCTTTAAGCAGGTGCAAGAGGGGCATCGTTATTTTACACCCTCGTTTCCTCAGCATCGGCAGGGTCCGAAACTGGATTTGGAGTTACAGTGACCTTTGGCATGATGCAGAGTGGCCGTTTTAATGTGAACAAAGCCAGCTATTTGAAGCAGATGTAGTTCATCTGTGCTAGAGATAATTCAGTAGCGTGACGTGACCTGAAGCCTATACCCTACGGCCCTAAGCTTCCCTGCCTAAAATCACCTCTGCTGCCCATTTCTACCTTGCACTACACTACGGTTTAAATACTGTCTCCTCCTTCTCCTCTTTAAATATCCCTTAGAAAATCGAGATGCTTCCCTTTCCAGGGAAACCCAACCATGCTCCCCCCCATCTCCGGGGCTCCATCCCCTGGGGTCACTCCTGGCCTTTGCCACCACCCCAGGGAAGCCCCAGCCTGGCCGCTGCGAGAAAAGCCCTGTCTTTCCTCGTGCTGCCCCCACTGTCCCCCCCAGGGCCGGCTCCTGCCCCGCGATGGACGTGCTCAGCCCCGGCCCAGTCCAGCCACTGGGCAAGGCTTGGTGTGTGTATCCACATTGGCTTTGCTCCTCGTTACCCATCTTGAGAAACGGGGACAACCCCTGCCAGCCTTGCTGAGTATCACCGTAAAAAACGTGTACCCTTGTGCTGCTTGCCCCGGTAAAGCACCAGGCACACAGCCGGGACTAGCCCAAAACATGAAGATGTCTTACAAATAGTGTCTCAGCCCCAGCCTTTCTTCTCCTCCTCACACTGGCTCACTTCCCTTGCCGGGCATCAAAGCACCTTCCAGCCCTTCCAGAGCATTTGAGTCATCCTCAGCCCTGCCAGGAATAGAAAAGGAAGATACTTGGAAGGAATCCCACAACTCCCCACATCCCAGTCTTCTCTTGAGGTCCAATTGCTCAACTGTCTCCTTACAAAAGTCCCCTTGGACGTGAAGCCACAACGTCCTCGTGGACATCTTTACTCCAGTTAAACCTGTGGCCTTGCTGGGACAGTCCTGGCAGACAGTAATCCCTCTCCTGGGGGATGCCAACTGCTCCTGGGGGTGCAGCGTGAGCTGGTGGCTTTTGGGAGGAGAGACCCTGGCTCTTCAGCAAGCTGATCCAGCAGGATCCCAACAGTAGTTTCAGTCTGTCTGGGGATTTCAAACCCCAAGTTTAACATAAAACCCAGCATCTTGCCGCCGCGTATGGTGGCAAACACAGAATACCCCTGGCCTTCTCTTCCCTTACCACACGGGCACCAAAATAAGTTGGAGGCAGGTTCCACGCGAACGAGATGTGAAGCATCTTTCCACGCTCAGCGTTAATCTGTGGAGCTCTCTGCCGCAGGACACTGCAAATACTAGAAGCCTGTGCGGGCTCAGAAAGGAGTCGGTCAAATTAATGGCAGCAAAATCCATCAGGTGATAGAGGAAGCCACAAACCTGTGGGAGTACAAAAGGTGTTCCTGGAGTGGCTGCGAGTTTGCCTTTTCCATACGGCCTTTGCCAGGCACACGGAATTAGCTACTGCTGGAGACAAACCTCGGGTTTGGTGGGTTCGGTCTGACCCAGAGGGTCGTTCTCGCAGCTTCGAGACAGAGCTGGGAGCACACGTACTGCCACGAGCCGAGGGAGAGGCTGTCCCCACAGCAGCACCCAAGGAAAAGGCTGTCCCCACAGCAGCACCCGAAGGCGATGCCTCCCCCTGAGAAAAAGGAGTGAAATTCAAGCAGCTGGGCGTTGCAGGCTGTGGCTGAGCGGCGGAAACCAGCACAGCGTGTCCCCAACACCAGCTGCCCCGAGCCACGCGCTGGCACCAGAGGGGACAGGAAGGAACTGGCATCGCCTTCAATGGACCCGGTTTGCTTTCGGCACACACAAGCAGATAACAACGCGCTCACGTGTCCTCTGTGGTATAAAAATGCTGCTATCAGTAAAACAGAAATAGCGTTTCCTTTCTCTCTACCCTTCGCTTGTCCGATCAGGGCGGTGGGGAGGCTCTCGGTTTGCCGTGGGTTTGCAGGGCGGGGAGGGACGCCTGCTCCCCAAATTGGGGCTGTTTTGCACAGAAAAGCAGGAGGGAAGCGAGAAATTCCTTCCTGCCAGGAGCCCTGGAAGCAGCGCTGGGTCCTGGCCAACATCCACCCTCCTCACCCGCATTCCCGCTCCCTTTGGTCTCCCCAAAGGTCACTCTCCATTAGTCACTGCAGCTTTTTGTTTAGGAAATACCAGCTGGGATGTCCTGTCCTGCGTGAGCAGGGCTGAGCGTGGCCTCTGCCAAGGGACTACAATAGACCTTTCCCCGCCGCCCTCCGGGCCCAGCAAGTCTCCAAGAAATCTATAGAGGAAAAAAAGAGACAGGTCCCAAGTTCCCCGGGGCCAGGTCGCCTGCGCGCACTCAGCATCCCTCCTTCGCCCTGCCCTGCGGCTCTCCCCAGGGCTGGGAGTAGCACAGAGGGATGGGGAGATGCACCCAACGGGGCAAAACTGCCTCTTAAGCTTTTGCGTTTTGAGAATATCCAGGTGCATCAAGGTAACGTGTTAAAGCACGAGGTCAGAAAAAGCCTCGCTTCTGCCCCTGAAATGAGGCGCCTTCCCTGGGGACGCCAGCGCCACGCTGGCAAGGCCACGGTGGGTGAGGACAAACCAAGGCTGGTCTGAGGCAGCAGGAGGGGACAGGTCGCCGCTGCCGCCAAAGCGCAACGGAGCAGCGTATCCCTAGGACACATGGGAAGGATGAGGCCTCACGCACCCCAAAATAGATACCATATGTCCCCAGGGCCCGTTCTGTCCCCAGCTCCGCAAGAAGCTCCTCGCTGACCCAAGACACTAATGCTCCAAGGACACAAAATAGCTCTGCCTGTAAAATGAGGATGATTTCAAGCCCACCTTTCAGCTGTGCTTGCAACACCTGAGGCATACTTTGCTATTTCAGAGCAAATAGTATTTTATTATTATTGTTCTTGGAATATTTCTGCTTCTGTAAACCCTGGAAGTTCAGCCACCACCCAGGCCCGGAGGTCTTAGGTGGGGCCACCATTACACAGCTTAGCGTGGATTCCCAAGGCTTGCCGAAGAAAAGCACATTCAGAGAATTTCCCCATTCTGCGGCAACTCCCGCTTCCTGCTTCACAGGAAACCCCAGCAGGCAGCGAGTGAAAAATCAAACGCGACTCACACCCAACTGGAGCAGCGATAAGAAATTTGGTTCTGATCCACACCGTGGAGAAATGCAGTAAAATGCCAGCTTCTCAGAAGCCGAAAGACTGAACGCTTGCCAAGAGGCTAAAAATAAGCCAAAGAGGGCTATATTTAAAGACACGTACTAATAAATGCCTGTGTCCTTGATTAAATAAACTGCAACTTCCCGAAAAGCGCACTCTATTTTCCAGCGGTTTGGGGGGAGCTTCGGCAGCAGGGGAATAAACATTAAGTCCAAAACTTTCAACACGTTTTAAAACAACTACCTTGTGGCTGGAGCTGTGCCGGAGTCGGTGCCGTCCTTCCGAACAAATTGGGGGCTCGTTGGACTGAAGCAGAAAGGATTTCCCTTCCATCGCGCCGTACCGGCCAGATGCTGCACTTGCGCATCCCCGCACGGCTGCAGAAGCATCTTCATTTCAGCACTTGACTTCATTTGGCCTGTTTACATTCATTCCTTAGAAATAAATCATCTCTTCCAGGTTAAATGGGGACTAGAAGTTCCCGCTACGTGGTGGCCCGCTGCCACCTGCCAGCAGCGCCTGCCCAGGGACCTGGGCAGAGCAGCCCTCTCGGTGCCCTCAGAAGGAACGTCACCCACTCCAACCGAGCCTTGTAGAGGGATAATTACTTCAGCTCTGCATGATAACGACTCCAGCACGCTTACGAAGAAAGCGTTTGCACAGGGAAAACTGTCCAAGACCCCTGGGTGAAAGGAACTGTGCCAGAGCTCGCTCAACAGCACGGTTTAACTTGACAAGTAACCCCTGCTAAAACTACATTACAAGAAGACAGCGTATACATAGAGCTCAGCCACGAATCACAGAAGGGATATCTGGTCTGGTTAAACAAAGCGTTATTTTAATTTCAAGATTTTATAAATACATATTTACAAAAGGAAGGTATCAATCCAAAGAGTTAAACAAATGTACAGCTCCCAAGTATTGCTACAGTACAGGGAGAGAGAGTTAATGCAATCCCACAATTTACAATACCCATTAATGCAAAAAGAAACCACATTCTTAATTTAAAATACCTCAGCCAAAGTTTACAATATCCACCGCTGCGAAAGCACAATCTGCCTTGAACAGAACGACGTGACAAGAAGGAACGGATCCCTTTCACAGACCTTTTCACACAAAACACACCACTTTCTGCCATCTAAGCGAACACTGCCAGCCGCCACGTTCACCATCCTACAAAAGGCTTTTTTCCAGTCCCCCCCCCGCCCCCGACTCCGTGGGGAGCAGCGCGGCTTGAGGACAGCACCCTGCATGGATTCAACAAACGTAAACCCCTGCCGGTTCCGTTCCCTGCGATCCTGCGCCGAGGGGCTGGTGAGGAAACCGCAGATCACACCACCCTATGCCCTCCTGGCCAGAGAAGACCCGTGGCACCAAGCACACGCTACTGTCCGGCCGACACGCCGCCGGGTGGCATCGCTTTAACAGCTTCAGTCAGACAATGACTGCTCTCAGATTCACTCCGTCTCTGAAATTGTGCCTGCAACCTTCCTCGTAACCTGGTTTTACTCCTGCTACGCTCTCCATACACAGGCCTGCAGGTAGAAGGGGGACTTCCCATAAATCCAGGGGTTTAAGATGTTACTGAGACCTCCAAGAAAGCTTCAGATATAAAACCAAAAAGGACTGGAGCTGCTCAGAAGTCACTTTCTGCAGTTTCCACAAGACTTCAATAACCTTCCTGCTAAGCCAACATTTTCTTTAGACGTCTTTCACCACAATCACCATCAAATCAGAGAATGAGAGAGACGTGGAGCCAAAAGAGCGCTACCTAAACTCCGTAACAGAAGCAGCAACGACCTCTGAGAGCAAAACGCAGCAAAGTCCACAACTGAAACTATTTGAGGCACCAGCTGCTGGAGGAACTGGGGAATTCTTGGATAACAGAAGGCTCGGCTTGTGCATGGTTTTTCTGAAGGAAGATGTCCGGCAATTTTCTCTTAATTCATCCAGTAGTTCTAAACCTGTACGAAAGCTACCTAGGATAACTTTTGATTTAAAGTTTAGGCAAATTAATTCTAATTAATCAAACTAAAGAAAGGACTGAAACACAAACCGCTAGTGGAAAATCGAATATAAGTCGCTAGGAGCATTAACCTGAAGTCTTGCACAATTTATTTACTTCTTTTAATTCACACCTCACGTATGCAGCTCCCAAATCTCATGGTCAGAGCAACACTCTCTGTTGTCCACTACTGTGAATCCAGTCTGGCTTGAGGCTTCCGCCACATTCAGGATGCTGTTTGGTCCTCTTTAGCCACAGTCTGCAGAAGGCAAAAAAGGAAAAAAAAAGAAAAAAAAAAAAAAAAGAAGACAATGAGTATGGGAGAATTGTGTGACTCACTGCCATGATTCTGGGGCAAGACAGACGTTTCTGCCAGAGATCGAGACTGGTCTGGGCCTTTGGTCAACCGCTGCAGCAGTAAAAGCATTCAGAAGCAAACCCAGCTAACAGAAGAGCACAATCCCGGCACAGACTGCCAAGAAGAACAGTTCAGCAATGGTTGAGTTTTCGATTGCACTAACGACAATAATTCCGGCAAATATTTGTGAACCTGTGGCAGCCAAACCACCTGTCCCCAGAGCCAGCTGCATAATCCAGCCAGCCACAGCCAGGAAACTCGGTAAAGGCAGAAGTGAAACGACAGCCTAGAAGCGGAACAGGGATGGTTGTGCCTACTGCTGCAGGGACCTATGGAAGGAAGGAAGAAAACCCAGCTCTGGGGCAGAAAAGGACTGGTTAAGAAGAGCTGTTTGGAAGTGAGAAAGAAATAAGGGGCAGCAGCAGCCCTTTTGGCTAAGAGCCACACGCTGCAGCTGCACGCTGGAGCACAGGGACCAACGCAACATCCCTCCAGATGCATGGCTTTGTGGCTAGCACAACCTGAAGAAGAAGCAGTGCAATGGAAGGAATAATTTAGCAACGCATTATCCAAGAGCAGTAGTTTATCAAAACCCCTTTCACGCTGTCAGCACGTTCACTGTGTTCCTTATTTCCAGTATAGCAGCCATATTCCAGGAACTTCTATGGCACCTGTCCATGGCACCAGCAAATAATATGAGCTCACGATGCCCTGCAAATGGAACTTGATGCCAGCAATTAGCAAGTTATTCTGTGACTTCACTAAGGGGGCTCAAATTCACAACGCAGCAAGGTGCGAAGGTTCCCCCTGCAGAACTACTAATAACGTCTTCAGTCTTTCTTTTCACGGCCCGGGCAGTAAGGGAGCTGATGGAGAGAAACAAATATGGCTGGAGGGTTTCCGAACCCCCAGAAATCTTACCTGCCGCAAGAACTGCTTCCCAAGATAGTTGGTTGCCATGCTTGTCAAGTTCTTTCTGCTGCCGACTTTACATCTGATATAACCATAAAGGTTGGCTCCCTGAAGCACCACTCCCATCACAACCACTGCCTAAGACACAGGAAAACAGTCACTGATTTACACCGCCTTGCCTGTAACATACAGGCTCTCCTACTGAGTTGAGGGAGTCCACTCACCAGCCATTTCACTTTGAAAGAAAAGAGAGCGCTGAAAGCAAATATCACCCAGATCATAGGACAGGTAATTAGACCTAACCAGAAAATTCGGGACTCTGCTTCTGATGAGGTTTTACTCCCTTGTGTTGATACCTAGAAATGGAAAGGAAATGGAAATTAACAGGCTGCTCCATTGTATAGTTCACATTGCCATTACAAACAGCCCAGAATATAGAAGCCCCCTGTTTTTTGCCCCCACACACCAGAACTAGGTGCTTCCTAGATCAATTTCTACATCACGTAAAGATCTTTCTGCGCAGGAGATGTTTCCATTTAAGGGACCCTTTTGTCAGTTTTCTATCAGAAACAGGGGAGGCAGCAGCATCAAATACTCTTGGAATGCTTGGGGCTAAAAGGCTAAGTCTGGGAAACATGATATTTACTGCATGGTTCAGTCACAATGCCTAGAAACAGCCAAACCGGTAATGTTTTCTACCTCCAAATCACTGCACAGACAACCAGAATTTCACTAATCTTAGCACTGGCAGAACTAAATACTGATACCTCTTAGGGATCAAAGTAGGGTAATTTTTTCTTTACACACAGAGGTCTGATTCACACTACACTACCGATTTTTATAAAGTCTTTACAGAGCAGGAGATCCCAAGCAAGTACTTACTTCTCACTTTAGTTAAAAAATCTGGACTGGGTTAACAACTTATGGGTAAATTTCCAGCACCAACAGCAGTTCAGCTACCTTTCCCCCCGTCCCCAGCATGTTCTAGCTTTTCTAAACTAGCAGAGTTTTGAGAAAGAATGTGCCTGTAGTGTGAGGGCACAAACTCAGACGGAGAAAGGTTCAGGTTCAAGCCCCTGCACCACTGCAGACTTCCGTCCTGACCGCAGGAAATGATCTTCACCTCAGTCCAGATCTGCATCCCATTAGCTCCACACAAACAGAGATAAGAGACAGGGATCAAAAGGCTAAACACGGGACACCTTGTCAAGTGCCTGACAGATGGGATACTAAAGAGGTAGCAGGAGCCATCATGAACACAAAGGCAAAGCAATAGCCATGACAAATGCTATTATCTCTCTTCCTACTTCCAATAAGTTTTCTATAGGAGATAAAAGCTATATCACCTGTTCCAAGTTCACACCAGAAAACTTGCAGGTCACTGATGGTACATGGGAACATTTATTGCATTTTACGTGCAACTTTATTACTTACATTAAGCCAGATCAATACATCATGAGAATTTTTAAATAATTCAACAATCGCAAAGCTCATTCAGCAGCCTACGTGGAACAAGCCCGTGGGTACAGATCTGGAAGTGGCTAGAAGTAAACCAGCAATCTACCATCACAAGCATAACCGCCGATTAATAGGGGTTTCATAAAACAGAAACAATTAAAAGAAGGAAAAAAAATACAAAGAAAGAAACTTACCTTCCTGGCTTCAAATACCCAGTGACTTCTGCCATCATCATCCACCTGGTTCCACCAGCGAAGGCCAACCATCAGTCGCCCGGTGACATTCTGAAATAGAAAAGCCATGAGCTTTACATCTTCTGCTAAAAGAAACCATTTGCCAAAGTCCAGCTCTTTGGGTTGCTATTTTCAATGCTTCACATTTGGGCAAACAAGATTACATGGCTCTTACATCCACAGCAATCTATTTTCTGATATGTCCAGTGCAGTAACAAATTACTGTAATAATATAAAGTAAGGCATATTTCTGGTGATTCGAGAGTGATCTAACTAAGCCTGCGCTACTTTAAAAGAAAGGCTAATAATAGATGTCCTGTATTTGATTTTCAATAAGAAGTCAAGTAAACAGCGATTTAAGAGTTATTATTTCAATTATTGTATTATTGCAATACATCACAGTACTTGGGTATCATTTTGTTGGAAAGGCACAAAGAAGTTACTTTTTTTTGTGACGTGAATTCTTCATTCAATTATTCTTATATAGTAAGACAAAAATAACAGAAAGCGGATTAGGAACTTACCTTTACAGCCCAAAAGTCACACGACAAGAGGAGGATAATTGTCACCATGCAGGCAATAAAGCTGCTAGTTAAGAGCTCACAGAGCAGATAGACAACTATCGCACTGACTCGGAAGAATAAGTGGAAAAATGACGCCACTGGATGCCTGGAATGAAGGACAGTGCAGTCACAGCTCTTTCAGACAAGACTGAAGCAATTTCAGAGAAATGACATTGCCAAGGCAATCTCCTGCCAACTTACAAGATGAGGGTCAGCATTGTAACATGAACCCAGCGTGCAACAACTACTGAAAATATGGGAAATAAACTGACTAGAAGCTCATCATAAGGAAGACACATTCTATGTGCAGCCACACCTGACGCGCAAACAGAATTTGGGGTGGAAGGGGAAAGGGAGTTTTACCCGCTGTCCAATGTAAGGCAATTTTAATGGTGTAAATTCAAAAAAAGTTCTGACAGAGGAAATACCTCTGATGGAAAGATCCCGTTTCTCAACACAGCAGACTCGCCCTTCTTTCTGATTTCTGCAGTTTCCAGGTCAGAAACATGCAGTACAGAGCCAGGGGCACCACAGCACCTGTGTCTGAACGCTGCTCTGTGGCAGGAGTTTGGGCAGAACGAGGAAGGAGGCAGCTGGACCAACTACGCCAGGACGTGGCAGACAGCAGGGCAGCACCAGACATACTGGAGAACAAAGACTGGGGAAGAGATAATGGACTAGCCCAGAACCAGCACTCGATGTGGTGAGAACCTCCAGTTACAGAGTGTCACTGTATCAGCGTAGATTCCTTACGCACAGAAAGACAAACATGTATTAAATGTGAGGGCACTCAGAGGCATGATGGCACAGACCTACAAATTCAAGCTGAGCTTCCGGAACTGCCTCTCTCAGTTATGTAAAAGTCACTTTCCATTACCTCTATCCAAATAGGGAAAGTATTTGCCATTACGTATTTCAATGTAATACGGCAGTCCTGCCTTCCTCAGGCTCCCACATAGACCTCATCTGGAAACTCTCTCTACTGCCACTGACCTTATTTTTGACTTTTTTGATCTCCTGGATACATCATCATCTGCATCAAAGAGAGACACATCCTCAATGTCATCACTGCTGTCCTAAAGCGGGGAACAGGTGCAAAGAGTTATGTGAGAAAAAAGAACGAGTTTTCAAGTAGTGAGAATTTTGGTTACTCAGAAGTATTACAGCGTCACCTTAAGACCAAAATGACTTTGGGAAGCATCTGAAGATTTAACCATATACAAAAGAGCAGTATTAAACGTTTTGATTTGTGCTTTGTGAAATCGACATAATCTCACAACGTGAGTCCAAGAATCCTTTTTGCACCCAAGCAGTTGACTTCACAGCCTAGAGTAGGGTCTTTTATTCTTCATCCTTCTTAGAGAGCAAAAGCTATTTCTACATCAGGCTAAGGTTCACAACCTCCTGCGTTTTAGCAGACAGACTGGTGATGGAACCAGAATTGGTTATTTTTACAGACAGGGCGCATCTCCATCACAGGCCCTCCAGAAAGGTGATGCCAGCAGCGAGCGTTCTCATCCAGAAACCCTCTCCCTGAGCCCAGCCCTGCCTCAGCGGCTTCCAGCCTCGGGCAGCACCGCAGAACATCAGCCTGCCCCGTCCTCCCGCGCTCCCCCCGACTGTGAATCGCTGCACGATCGCTTCCCAGCGACCCCTGTCGCGTTCCGGGCCCCCAGCGCTGGCAGCGCAGCCCGCGGGGCTGCAGGCCTAGGACAGCAGAAAGCGCCTATCCATGCTCCCATCGATCCGTCTCACACTCCCGGGGCCCGGACGATGCCGCCCCGCTCCCGCCTGCCCGCCTCAGGCCTCGGCCCAGGCCCCGCCGTGGTCTCGGGCCCGGGCCCGGGCCTTAGGTCCGACCCAGGCCCCCACGGTCTCGGGCCCGGGCCCAGGCCCAGGCCTTAGGTCCGACCCAGGCCCCCACGGTCTCGGGCCCGGGCCCAGGCCCAGGCCTTAGGTCCGACCCAGGCCCCCACGGTCTCGGGCCCGGGCCCAGGCCTTAGGTCCGACCCAGGCCCCCACGGTCTCGGGCCCGGGCCCAGGCCTTAGGTCCGACCCAGGCCCCCACGGTCTCGGGCCCGGGCCCAGGCCTTAGGTCCGACCCAGGCCCCCACGGTCCCGGGCCCGGTCTCAACCCCAGGGCCAGGGCCAGGGCCAGGGCCAGGGCCAGGGCCCCACGGTCCCTGTCCCCCCGGTCCCGGTCCCCCCTCACCTGCCGTAGCATGGTGGGAGCCCCCTCACTTCCGCCTGCCGCCGCCACGTCACCGCTGCCGGCCAATCCCGGCACGCCCCACCCCAGGCCACCTCCCACGCGTGCGCGCTGGCGGGACGGGGCGCGAGCCGCGGTGATGTCAGGGGGCGGTGCGAGGCCCGGCGACCGTTGGGACTGATTCCCCCGCGCCGGGCCTGAGGGAGCGCGGCGGCACCCCCACCCCTAGAACCCGCACCGCGGGGCCCGGCCCGGCCCGGCCCTGCCCGCAGCGCCTGCGGCGGGAAGGGAGCTCCTCCCAGGGAAGAGGCTCCCGCAGCGCCAGGGAGCCGGGCCGAGCCCCGCCGGTGTTCCGTCAGGAGGCACGGCTGTAGCTCCGTGAAGGGCGAACGCGTAGTACCCAGAGTCGATGTCAGGTGGAGATAGTGAGAGGGAGAGCTTGAAGAGGAAAAGTGGCTTTTCATAGGATCATAGGACGGTTTGGGTTGGAAGGGACCTTAAAGCCCACCCAGTGCCACCCCCTGTCCTGGGCAGGGACACCTCCCACCAGCCCAGGTTGCTCCAAGCCCCGTCCAACCTGGCCTTGAACCCCTCCAGGGATGGGGCAGCCACAGCTTCTCTGGGCAACCTGGGCCAGGGGCTCACCACCCTCACAGTGATAAATTAATTTCCGATATCTCATCTAAATCTCCCCTCTTTCAGTTTAAAACCCTTCCCCCTCGTCCCGTGGCTCCCCTCCCTGATCCCGAGTCCCTCCCCAGCTTTCCTGGAGCCCCTTCAGGGACTGGAAGGGGCTGGAAGGTCTCCCCGGAGCCTTCTCTTCTCCAGGCTGAACCCCCCCAGCTCTCTCAGCCTGTCCTCCCAGCAGAGGGGCTCCAGCCCTCCCAGCATCTCCAGGGCCCTACCTTTTCTGAAGCCTCACCTTTCCTAATCTCTAACATATCTGAAAAACATCCACTGAGGAGCGTGCACCGTTACAAAGCCAGGTTTGGGGGTTTTAGCCACCCTCTTCGCTCCCGCAGGGCAGCTGAGTGTCTGTGCCGACTGGCAGGGGCTGGTACCTCTGCAAGAGCTGCCCGTGCCCAGCGCTCGCTTCACCGCGCCTCTTCCCAAGCAGCTTGATAAAAGTCTGCGCCAGGCACAGGTCAAAAAAATACCAAACAACTGGATGGGTAGATGTGGTGTGGATGTGGTAGAAAAAGCTCAAAATAGAATAACACCCTCAGATCACTATTTTTAGAACATAAGGAAAGGCCGAGCAGCCTAGCTAAAAAGAAAGGGGAAGCTTTAAGCTTCAGTTTTTACGCAGTCTACAGAAAGGCACCGAGCTTGCAGGAAAGAAAGCGCAAGGTGACAGGGATTTTAAAATTGCTCTTTGGAGCAACGGGTGTGAGCATAGGGCAGGCACAAACCTGAGGATCCCTCAGCAGTTGCGAGTTCGCTCACATGCTGTAAAAGCTCATCTGAAACACGCTGCCCAGCGTTTTTTGTACACTAACAATTTAGAAAGCATTCTTTAGGGAAGAAACAAGTACATTCCCGCTTCATTTATAAAGGAAGACGGGAGAGTTAACTATACGGTTATTCCTTCTGGTTGTTCTTCCATCTGTTTTTGGCGAGTGTAAAGGAACAAAGAGGTTGCCTTGCAACGAGGCACAACGTTGTTTTATTACTTGCTGCCTATTTGAAGGATCATGACGATCCTGTTTGAAGCAGAAAGGATCTCTCGCTCTCTGGGTCACTCTTACCAGAGCTGGTTCCAGCCATAACGGCTTACCAAGTGGATCTGGGAGCTGATATACTCTTGAAGGACTATGTGTTTAGTTCAGATTTTGTTATTTTTGGGGTCTAGCTCATCCTTTGCTGTGTTCATATGCTGTAAAAGAGATTTCAGACCTATAAGAACGTGACCTCTCTAGCAAGTCATAGATCGAAGCAAAGATGTAGAAATCCAGAGCTTCTTAAGGACAAAAAAAGTCTGTAATTGGGCTGACCCAGGGGAGAACAAGCAAGGGGGGCCCGTGTGACTAGCATACGTCACTACCAATAGTCCCTAGTTTTTAGTTAAAAATACCATCTTCTAAAGCAATAATGTGGAAGCGTGTGAAGCGCTGGTACAAGCGATGCATTCTCGTTGGACAATCTTCCCTGCGGTGTCTCTGCAAAAACCTCAGACCTGCTTGCGGTGCGGCATAAGAGATATTACAGCAATTAATACTGTTATCGTTGAAGAAACAATATTAATTGCAACGCAATTAATCCTGTTATTGTTGAAGAAACAAAAATTTATTGGGACCTCTAAAGACACGCAGCACCGCTGCCTAACCTTTACATTAAACTACCAAAAAGTAAAATAAACTAAAAAAAGTAAACCAAAAATTCTACTGGAAAAACCTCTGAATGAAACAGCCACTCGTTTGGGTATTTTTCCTTTTTTTTTTTTTTCTTCTCTTTTTTTTGCCCCTTTTTTAAAGCACATGTCCAAATATTTGCTTTGAGGACCAAGCAAAACAAATATTAATAGTACTTTAGGCTTTATTATTTTGTGATCAATACAGCCTTTTCACACACAGCAGTCCCTCCCAGATGACCCCAAGGTGCTGTTTGGTACCGGGGCTGGGACACGCTCCGAGCTGGGGAGCGGGTGTCTGCGCTTTCCCCTTGTCCCGGCGTTGGGGGACGACAGAGTCCCCTTCATCCCTCTTTTCCACCCACCACACAACTGCCTGCTTGGGGGGCAGCGGAGCAGCAGTCTCTTGTGTACGATGTCCCCAAAACGCAGATGGGGACGCCACGGTTAGAGCCGTCCGGGAGGAAGAGCGAGGCGTGGAGCTGCGGATATAGGGAAAACCCCCGGCCACGCAGACTGTCACCCCGGAGCTCAGATTCCCCCATGCTCCAGGGGTAACGTCCCCGCTCGCTTATAAAGAGCTCTGGCATCCGTTAGTGCTGTAAGTGACACAGCCCTCCCTCGTATGACTTACTCAAAACCAGTACTGCATTCCAATTAACACTTTATTTCTACAAAACGCCTGAAAAACCACGACAGAGAAGCACTGTAGAAATAAGCGTACTACGCAGAAGACAAAACGTTCATCGTAAAAGACCTGGCTGTTTAATGGTCTCTCATATCTCTCTAGGTTTTTTTATTTATTTTTTTTTTCCAATTTAGAAAGGGCAGATGTCATTATTAGCATCACCACGATTTTAAGCCTGATACGATCTAATCTCATGGTGCACGATCCAGCCGCAAACAAGCGAAACATCCTTTCGCTTCAGTACTGCCTGCACACAGTTTTGTTTTCATTTTGATGGAAGACAACATTAAAAAGTCCATTTTGCTTGCCTAACTAGCCAAGTGCGTTTTCTACGCTCGCTGAATTCAGTACGCCGCTTCACAGGCAATGCAAAGCTGTTACTGGTAAATACAATACTATATAAAAAACTTAATTTGCTTTTTATATCTTTGCTGTTGCCTCTTTTTATTACTCTTGTGCTCCTTCTCAGTTCACCGTGTGAAGCATCGAGCACCATTCCTCTTCTAGCTGTAACCAACACTGGTGTAAAACTGTTTTGTTCGGAAGCACCCGTTGAGCTATACAGACGAAATGGCTGTGGCACCAATATCGTCGTCTCGGGATAACGTTATCGACGCTTTGTGGATGACACAAGTACAACGCTAGTGGCACCTGGTTACAAAAAAACTCTTATCGAAACGGTCTTGCCACCGCTTTGCCTGGCTTTGGCTCTGCTGGCGGTGCCTCGTGTCCTGCACGACCCCAGTGCTGCCCACAGCACCCCCAGGTTGTCACCCCTGCGCCCCCAAAGGCCAGGCGCACCGAGAGGTCAATTTAATTCCAAAGGGAATTGGCAAAGATAGTAAACCCACCTCCTCAGAGTTACCTTCAGCTACCGTGTACGACGTTTTCCCATACGTTAATTCCCTTCTGATGCATCTCGGACGCCCAGCTCCTAAAGCCGATGGCAGGATGCGCTCCAGCTCTGCCTTTGTAGGTAATGTCCCACCATCTCCCTTGGCTGTAGCATCTTGCAAGCACCTGAGCACCCACACCTGCAGGGAGATGCTGATTTATTGGCTCCAAAGAGGAAGGCAACACTCCAAACCTCCTCACTTCAGCGCGACTAAAAAGCCCTCGGCCTTTCCGGGTGGTTTTTCCATCAGCCTCCCTCTATGAGATGCTTTTTTCCAGGGGGGTTGTGCCAAAGGGCCTCTGGCTGCAGCTGTGCTGAGCTTACGCCTGATTTCTTGTGAGAAAGTGCCATCCCGTGGCTAAGCGTGAAATCCTTGCTGCTTCGAGTCTGAGAAAATTGCGTCAGGAAAAGCCCCCCCAGACAGCTACAATCCCTGTCCCATAGCACAGACCTGCTGCAGCAAGGACAGTCACCAACCTCCCGCCCCCGACCCCATCCCCTTTCGGCAGCAAATCTCAGCTACAACAGCCCAGCTCCCACGGCCTCGTTATTTGCTGGCTTCCTCATAGTTTTACACGGGCACTTAGTTTTTATTACCTCTTCGTTATCATTCTTTGGAGGACAACTATTGTTATTTTTCCACTGTTAGCAAGGTCTGGCTTAGTCACAGGATTTGGAAGTTGAAGATGACGTTAAAATAAACCAAAACTAATCATCACCCTAGTGTATGGAGAGTTTCAGACTTTCGTCTCAAACCAGAACTGCTGCTGAGAGGACCCTTGATGTGACCATGGGCAGGAATGTCCTGCCTCAAGTCTCTAATGCAAGAAAATAACGGAGATGTATCTGCTACACTGGCCCAGCTACTCAAAGTTGGACAACTAGACAGGTTTTTGTCTTCCCAACTCAAGGCAACGTAGGTCCTGAGCGTTAATTTAGGCATTTTATCCACAAAAACAGGAATAGAAACCACTACCTTTATTTTTTATTTAATACAAATTAGATTTGAAGCTGCTTTCCAGCTGGGTGGCCCCCAGCATGTCCTGGTGCCTGGGGCGGCTCCACCCCAGGGGCAGCACTTCAGGAGGTCCCTCAGCCGAACTTCAGGAGGTCCCTCAGCCCATTTCTCCAGCCTGCCCAGGTCCCTCTGGGTGGCAGCACCACCCCCTGCTGCATCAGCCACCTCCCCGCGTTGTGGTGTCGTCTGCCAACTTGCCGCGGGTAGGCCCTGCCCCAGCACCCACGTCATTAATTAATGACAATGTTAAACAAGATCAGACCCGATGTTGACCCGTGGGCTACACCACTAGTTACTGGCCTCCAATTAACTCCGTGCAACTGAGCACCACCCTCTGGGCTCAGCCAGTTTTCAGTCCACACTCCTTCCATTTATAAACTAATCAATCCACATGAACTCCCGTAAGATTTTTTTATTATTCTTCACACACAGTTGGGCCATATTAGTGTCAAACCGTGCTGTGTCTGTAGTAAACAGCAGGTCTAGAAAGATAGTCCTCTCCTGGAATTCAATCCATTCACTGCCTTGAGAAACAGCTGAAGATACCAATAATATCACTTAGAAGAACTTACACAGGAGACGTCTTGTGTACTTAGAAGCCACAGGGATCTTGACATGGCAGACTCAGCTGGACACCAGAATCCTCAGGTGCTGGTCGTTTGTTGGACTGAGGGATTACCTCAGATAAATGTGTTAAACCCAAGTTCAGGAGCCGCTATTTTCCCCTCCCCAGTAAAAGAGTCTACAGGGAGGCCTTTAACCTTCCTTAACCAGGCTTTCTTGCGTGCTCTTTGCTGATCTTCTGTGAGCTTTGTCTGCTGTTCCTCATCCTGAGCTACAGCCGCTGCCTCGTACGCTGCCTTCTGTTTTCCTGTCAGAAGCCTGAACCCGCTGCTGCTCGGGGAAGGGTCTGCAGCATATGGACAAAAAGGCTTTATTCTCCGTGAAACCACGTTCTTTTTCATCTGTGCAATCATCACATGCGTTGAATTGATCAGGTCAGAAGAAGCTGTAAAGGGATCAATAAGCGGAACCCCATCTTCAGGGAGAGGAATGACTTTACCATGACCACCGTGAGCTTTTTTTTCCCGTGAGAAACCACAAGTCTTGGGCCGTACGACAGAAGGAGCAGGGATGGAGGAATTCACAGTGGGTCCATGCAAAGAGTTTTTCAGCTTGAGCTGCAGCATTTTGGTTTCAAAGGGCGTAGAAATGCTTTTCATAGTCAGAGAATCGCTGTGCAGCCTCACACGTTGGAGCTGGACTGCCTGATCCTTTTTGTGTTGCAGAGGGGTTTTGTGGAGTTGTACCTTTTCAGGGCGGCATTGCCCGTGTTCCCGTGGAGGTTCCCATGCTTCCCTGACTTTCACAGTGTCCTTAACGCTGGAGCAGACGTGGGCTGCCTTCCAGGCTTTCTGCAGCATGCTGACCACTAAGAAGAACTTGTCAGGGGACATTGGAAAATTTAGGTCTCTTCCCTTTTCGTGCTGCAAAGCGGCTTCTGCCCCGTCAGGATGTGCAGGCGCATAGAGAGAAGGGCCATATTCACATTTGCCATCTGTTTCCAAAAAACAAAACACCACATTTGGAGTTGAGGATAGCTTTTGTGATCACTGTTGGCAGGGTAGTACCAGAGTAAGACCAGGGATGGGTGCTGGGTTGACAGGCATATAGACAGCCCAAGTTTATCTACAGAACAGGCGGCGTAGGAAGCTACAAACCAACGGTGCCCATTGCAGTTTGGCCACGTTAATGATGCTGCCAACATCAGAGCTAATGCTGTCTTCGTTAACCGAGAGGTGTTCCTTGCCGTAGCCTGTACGGCTCAAACTGAAGTCAGGTTCTGTAACGCGCGTTGTATTTGTGGGTGGATAACTCGGCACCCACCTTGTTTGACACCGTGGTTTCTAATAAGGAAGGAGGTTCCCCACCACCTCTTCCCATGCACCCCCTCCTTGTCCTACAGCACTGGGAAAAGGCTTCAAGACAAGGCAGTTCCTGGTAGAAATCTTTGAAGGAGCCAACACCTGAGAACCAGTTTGAACCGTTACTACTCGGAGCCACATTGGGATTGGAAATCACAAGACGTGCTTCACAGCCTGGCTTTGCTGTCCCAACGGATGGAGAGAGGGACCTGTGCTGTGTGACGGACATGGACTGGGTGATTACACCCTTGGCTAAGAACTGGATGGGGATTATGACACAGACGGTGTAAGATGCTCAGTCCCATGGCCTTGCCGTAGCGATTAATTTGTCACTTCGCTTTGCAACGCCACGCTGTTCACGTATCATTGCTTTGCAATACGGTTCTGTTTTTCCAGGCTGGTTAACTGCAACTTCCACCCTCTGGAAACGTATTTCAGAGAACATCAAGTGACAGCGCAGAAAAGCAGAATACGGCAAAGCAAACTAATGAAAATTACTGCTTGTTCCCCATTCACGGGGTTTAGAACTGTTTAATCTACGCATCTGCACATGATCCTGCATCTCGGTTACAAACACCAGGACTCTGGGGTTCGGGACTTTTGACTGGTACAGCTCTTCAGTAAGATTTCAAAGTGTGCCTCAACCTTTAAGGTACCAACAGATTCCGAATATAAAACCTGAGAAAAATTAACTCGAGACAAACGCCATATGGCCACAGACCGCATTTTTCTGATCTCGGTACTATCTCATTGTCAAGTTTCGGGTTGCCATGCTGTTGCTGGCTGAGAGGATCTACATATAATTTTTTTTTTTTTTAAACAGTTTTTTGAGTTACTGCTGTTGATTAAATACCAACTACTTGAATACACTTTGCACACAGTTCTCCTACACCTGTTGAAGAAATCAAAAAAATAGAATAAGGATACAGTAAAAAAAAAACACCCAAAAATAGATACAGAGAACTAGGCTTTATAGCTAGAACTGATCGATTCTCCTATTTTTTGATAGGTCTAAAGCAGCTTCTGTAGCCATCACAGGCTCTTGCAAGTGCTCTGTTTTACCACTGCAAACCTTTCGTCTAGAATGGGGCTGTCTTCTAGAGAGCCTCACCTTTTCTTTAAGCCATTCACTCGTCTTAGGCGCACTTGGTTTGAAGAATTCCCGTCCTACCTGGCTGTGAAGAGCCCTTACCGGTGGTATCTGCTCGGATTCTTGCAGACAGCGCTCTCGCTGGCTTTCCCAAGGCGAAGGCGTGGAGCTCTGGGCTGCCAGGGATGAAAAGCTTTTTCTGCTGCTCTGCCGGAAGACGAAAAGTCTTTTCCATCTCGAGAAAAAGCTGCTGGCAAGCTGCTGATTCCATCAGTTCATAGCAGAGTGCTAGAAAGCAGAACGTAAAGCCATCTCTCAACTTCA
This sequence comes from Chroicocephalus ridibundus, assembly GCF_963924245.1. Taxonomy (NCBI): domain Eukaryota; kingdom Metazoa; phylum Chordata; class Aves; order Charadriiformes; family Laridae; genus Chroicocephalus; species Chroicocephalus ridibundus. Next base: position 11,873,182 of record NC_086297.1, read on the forward strand.
CTGGTGTTAAACTTGATTTTTATTAAATGAAATCTTCGTAACTGATGGGATCTCAAGTCTTTGGTTACTGTTTTGCCTCCTATCACAGCTTCTAAAGGTCTAGGTATTAGAAATAATCCAAAGATTAGCAGAAAACCTCACAGAATTCAAACATGACAGCAAATGTTCATTTTTTTTTTTTGAGTATTAAGCATGTATACACAACCTATGCCTTTTTTTTGCCATTAAAATTAAAATATAGTGCATTTCCTATTTGTTTCCCATTTCTACGAACTGTAGATCTGTTACCAAGTAGAGCTGCATCAAGGAGATTAAGTTCATGCCTCAAAAGCACGAAAACTTTCTTAGCCCGTGAGTTTACCTGCGACGTACAGTTTGATTGCAGAGCTGGAAGATCTGCGATACATACCGCGTTAAATAACTGCTGATTTAAAAAAAATGAATAACACCACAATGTTACAATTTAAAAGGTGGCTGCTTATGTGCCATTGCACTTCCTGGTGATGGCAGATCCTGAATGCAGGTGTCCTGTGACTTTCCAGAGTCTTTTCTGATAAATAATTCAAGCACTGAATCAGCAGCGTGTTTCCGCGCGCGCCAGCTGTAAGAATATGAATAATACCACTGATTCCTCTATTACCCAGAAAGTGACAGCGCCTGTCTCGACAAACGCGTCGAATTTCTACCAACCCTTTCTAAAAAGGTACAAAGGTTTTACAAAAGCCTGGAAGTGACAGAACTATTGAAATGCAACAGCGCGTCTACTGAAAAGAAAAAAAAAAAAAGCGGAGAGTCTGCATATTGATTGGGATGAAGGCAGCGGCTACGTGAAACTATTTCTAACTCATTTCCGAAAATGATGCCGGAGCGCGACAAGGGCTGTATGCGATACTTCGAGATGCTCCGGAGTTGGTGACCGGCGGCGGATCCAGCAAGACGGCATTGAACTGGTGGGTACCTGGTGTCTGCAGAGCAAGTGGGTGCATCTGGCCGAGGCTGGGGCGTTCGGGTGGCTGGAGGGGGAGCGGTGCTCTGGCTGAAGTCCCGTTGTGTTGGTTTTTCTTCCTCACCATCTCCCGGTCAGTGTCTAAGGTATAGTCCCACCTGACCTCCTCAAACTGGAACAGCAACAGACCGGTTGGTGAATTGATCACCAGCCTGGAGAAGGGAAGGAAAAGCCGTGAAAATTATCATTCACGCAGCAATTACTACCTAACAGGGCCATTTGCTTCTGTGCAATGCAAAACCTGAGGGCACTTAAACAGCTCTGAGATAACCATCGCCTCTTTGCGGAAGCGACAGCAATTAGTCTCATCAGTCAGACACTGTGCATTTTAACTCATACTCTGTAGGAGCTCCCGGGGGCTCTTTTCATCCAGCTCTATGGCCAAAATAGTTTTAAAATAGTTAGGATGAAAATCGCCAACGGTGGACTGAGCTAGATCAGTGCAATGCCAGAAGAAACTGGAGATACCGTATCACTAGGGACACTTAAACCCAAATTGGAGGGGTGTACTGGGTCTGGGTGGGACGGAGTTTTCTTCCTAACAACCCATATATTGTTGCGGTTTAGAGTTGTGACCAAAACAGCCCTGATAACACACCAGTGTCGTAGCTACTGCTTACACAGAAGCTGGGAACTACCTTCAGTTGAGAAGTGCAGATGTGAAGGAATCTGGAGGAATTTTCCTTGGGTGGCTGTTACAAAAGAGGCAGTAGGTCAGGGAAGGGGTGAAGGCTTTGTCAGGCCTTGGCTCGATTCCCCAGCCTCTTAAAAAAATTTGGGTTTTCAACTCAGCTTTACAGTTGCTTCATAGAATCGTTTAGGCTGGAAAAGACCTTCGAGATCTTCAATTCCAACTGTAAACCTAACACCGCCAAGTCCACCACTAAACCATGTCCCCAAGTACTACGTCTACCCATCTTTTAAATACCTCCGGGGATGGCGACTCCAGCACTTCCCTGGGCGACCTGCTCCAATGCTGTATTTTAAGTTGTTTAGAAACCGGCTATTGTAGATTGCTGAGTGGACCAAGCAAATCTATTTTCAGCCATTGCTTACAAAACCGAGTCATTGAAGTAGTCAATAAGCAGTAGAGCCCTTTAAAGCTTACTTGTGAGAAGGACAGTAAAAAAATACCTAATCCCTTAAATCGCAATGTTATCTACCTAGTTTGGTTCAGAGACTGACTGCAGCCGTCGTCACCAACCTGTTTTCTGCAACACAGAAAGAAGATATGGGGTCCCCTCTGCTGTTGGCCATCAGCACTTTCAGGCAGGTCCCAGTCAGGAAATTAAATACCCGAATCTTGCCATCGGCACAGCCGCTGATGACTCGCAGATAGAGGAACTCCAGAGACAGAACTTCCCTGAAAACACAACGTGTCCGTGTTGGTACCTTCATCATGCTTTCCCAAGGAGACACAATCAACTACCTCTTGCGCCTTGGAGAAGACGCAAAGGTCTGTCTCCAGCAACAGGCTAAATAAAAAAGCTCATTGAGATATTTAAGTAGTGAAGTCCTTCATAATCACTCCATGTCCAAACCACAGAATCACAGACTGGTGGGGCTCGGAAGGGACCTCTGGAAATCATCTAGTCCAATGCCCTACCAGAGCAGGGTCACCCAGAGCAGGTGGCACAGGAACGCGGCCAGGCGGGTTTGGAATGTCTCCAGAGACGGAGATCAACCAACCCAGCACATCCTCAGAGCAACCAGTGTGGTTATGGCCATCTGCTGCCTTTTAAATTCCATTTTTATGTCTAGGAAAGTAAATGAAAACAACATGCTACAGTTTTCACAGATCTAATAAGCTATTGAAGTATTAGAAAGTGACATAATATACGGTTGGTAGGGTTCAGCGTGTAACTCAGCCACCTCTGACAGAGACAGTACCTTCTCTTGACCAGGCAGCGCGTACCCTTTTGCATACGGGTTGGGATCCTTGAAATACTGGACTTTGCCCTGTCAGCCTTAAGTCATCCCTGTTTGTGAACAAGGGGTTGGGTGTTTGCGTTTCAGGTTGTTACAGGTCTTAACTGGCAAACACTGGTTGCGACCACATGGGACCTGACACTGTTTTAAAGAGGAAGATTGTTGAAAGTGAGGATATTTCAAAGCCTAAGACTGATAATTAAGGCATTTTCCGTTCCAACAAGGGAGACGTTTTCTGTACGGGTTCAGAGGACTGCTGAACACAACTGGAAACACATCTGGTTCCTACTTAGGGTGGCGGAAAGCTATCAGGCATCTCTTCAGGTTTCCCAACATGCTCCATCCCAGGGCGTATCCGTCGGTGCTTCCTGTGACGAGGTGCCACTGATCAAAGGACAAGCACTTCACCGGGCCTTGGTGCCCCTCCAAGGTCTGCAAAGTAAAAGAAAGAGGTGAAACACTGTCAGCAATCTGGGCGTCACCGCGCCGCGATATCTTACGGCGTTCACAATACCAGCCTCAGATCCTGCGCTGCAGTTTTACTGGGTGTTGTTATGACATACCAATACACCCTATATGGTGTGTATACCAATAATACCGTATAATACCACGGATTATAGCAATAGACTCCTCTCAGATGTGGACTAATACCAATTTTGGGCGCCTGCTAAAGGTAATTCGCAGACTCCGGCCTCAATCTTTAACATTGCAGAGCAGTTATCCAGCTCCTTCAGCTTCATAAACTGGTTCTGGGAGCAAGTTTCTTAGTGTTGGGGCTAGCCCATGACACCTCCGACCCCGAGAGCTGTTAGTCAAGCCCTCTCGCCCTCTTCCCAGCTTCTCAATGTTTCCACAGGAGAGAAATTAATGTCTCTGCAGAGACCGTGTAATGATGGGCATTAAGGAAGGGAAATCAAACCCTGGGGTAAAACTGGCAATCGTTTTCAAATTGGTTTTTACGCTGTTTGCTCACCAATAACTCTGCAGTTTCTTTTATCAGTTTAAACAGCGTTTGGTTTTGGTTTTTTGGATTTTTTATTATTTTTTTTAAATAAAGTCTTCAGCATAAGCGAAAAGCTCCAAAACTAGCACGGGAGATTTTGGAAAATTTAGCACGAAATTCTCCACCTATGAAGAAACTCACTTTGATGAGAGTGCCGGTCTCGGCACACCAGACCTTCGCCAGCCCTCGGTCGCACCCGCTGACGACACGGGCACCATCCGTTTTAACCACCCAAACACCCCCGCCGTGCTTCAGAGTCTTGAGGCATTTCCCACTCTCCAGGCTCCACACTGTCAGCGGCAAAAGGGAGAAATATTAACTATTTATGCCCCCACGACAGGTTGTTGGTTTTTTTTTTCTAACTTAGTTACAAGATACTATTGGAATTACAGTTGCACCTTGTACCTGGAGCTCTGCGTGGAGCCAGGTGTTGGCTTATAGAGTGTAATCGCATGGCAAAATTTTCAAGTGGGAAGTGCAGAAAATGGCACATCCTTTTCTATAAGCCAAAACCAAGGAAATCTCTGGGCAAGCTGAAAGCTGATACCGCTCTCCCGAGATTCGGTCTGGCCCTATGGCCACGAAGCCATTGAAACGGCGTAAAAGCAGAAATAATGAGAATTTATTTGGTGACGCAGGGGTCTTGTGTGTGCGTGCGTGTCAGCTGAGGCTCTTCTGGTAGCAAAAATATGAGATACTAAAATTCACCATCCGATTCGTCACACATCTCCCAGGCACGTTGCCCATCGCTCACCACTGCTTGCCTTTGGCCGGGAAGCTGCCGGTCTTGGCTCTCACCTTTTACCATCCCGTCTCTGGCTCCTGACACAAACTGCTCCTCATGGAAATCCAAGCAGGTGATCGTCCCGCAGTGCCCGTTAAAGACTTTCATACAAGCACCACTGCGTATATTCCAGCACCTACAGAGGGCCGGCCAAAAAGGGAATACAGTGATTAACTCAATTGATGGCTTGGTCATTATTCCCTGCTTAACAGGCCCAGCTTTTCTCCCACACACACTGGGTTAAAATCAGGAGTCATTCCACTAAGGTGTCGGAGGATTTGGAATGATCAAGTCAGGCTCAGCATTAAATTTTTACCAATATACGTTGTTCTTTTGCCTCCAAACTGCCTGGAAACGCGTGTCTAGATTTCACGCATTTCACCTTTGGCACGGTCACCTTCAGTTAACCTTAAAATGTAGAGCATTACAGATAAAGTTGTTTTGTTACCGGCCGGTGCCAAGAGGCTTTCTGTTGACTTTATCTAGACAACTCAAGCCTGCGCTTAAACAAACAGCCCTTTTGGAGTGGGAAGAGCAGGGAGGGCAGAGCCTGAGCTGGTATAAACTCCCTTTTTGTTAAATGCCGCCTTCAATGAAGTTGTGCAATCGCCACACCAGAGCCAGACAGCCGGCTGTTTAACTTTTCACCCTTCATTGTGATGTTTCTGAGATTTAGTGATAAAGAAGAGGTAAGAGCTGACCATCTCCACCCACCCCTTGTTTCAGGGGGCAGTGCCGGGAGAGGTGCAGGCGTACAACCGTGTTGAACCTGCTTAGCCAAAATGGCATGGGCAAACCCAGCCTCCCCGGACCCGACGCTGCGCTTGGCAAGGCCAGAATCTCACTGCAAGTCCCTAAAGCATCTTAAAACGCCAGATGTGTTTCCCATAGGAAAACCTGCACGTCACTTATCTTCCTACTTCATCATTCAGTACTGGGTGACACTGGGAAACAGCAGCTGTCCCGCGTGAGTGGGGAATGCGTTTCCATATCTACTCTCCTTTAATGAAAAGGATAGGAAGGAGGATTCCTAAAGGTCGGGGTGGAAGGGTTAAAGTCTCGTTTTTCCCAGGTTTGCCGAGGGGCTGGTGTCCTGGGGCACAGCCCCCGTGCTGCTCACCTGATGCTGAGATCAAAGCTTGCGCTGAGAATGAACCCTTTCTGCTCATGGAGGAAGAGTGCTTTGATGCTCCCAGCATGGCCGGAAAGAAGAGGTGGCACTTCTTTCATTCCCGACATGTCCAGAAGCCTCACTTTTCGGTCTGCAGAGCCAACGGCTACCAAGTTTCCACCACTGTAATGGATTATTCTGCTTCGGTCTGGGCTGGATAAGAAATAGTGAGATGAGCTTTAGCGGGTTAACAACCTTGATATCTTTATACATAACTGGATGTGACACCGAGGATTTCTTCGCACTGATGCTGAGGGACCCTTCTCCAGCCACAGACTCCCACAGAAGGATTGCAAGGAACAGGAGAGGTTTTTAGAAGCCACCGTTTGGCCCTACAGCCAGGCAGTCTACTCACCGGTCTGTCAGGACACGAATATTGTAGGAGCCACAAAAGACATTTCTCTCTTCCAACTGAATCGTGTCGGTTTGCAGGTCGCGATAGACGGCCTGCAGATTGTCTTCCTCCTCCCGATGGAAAGAGAAATAGGAAAATATAAGTCAGGGCGGGGGGACTGCAGCATTATTCTGTAGCATTAAATGTATCCGCTTGGTCCCCACTATAGCGATGAGACCAACAGAGTCAGAGAGTGCTGGTAAGGGACACCCAGAGTGCGAGAACGTCCTGGTTGTTCCCATGCCGTGTTCCGTGGCAAAAATGGAAGACCTGACAGCTGCAGCCTTTATTCTTTGGGAAAAAGGCCGTGAACTCCTGACGCCGCCTTCCCTTGCCAGCACCTCACAGCTATTCATGCAACTGGGATCCTGGAGGTGCTTAAAAGATGGGTAGGCGTAGTGCTTAGTGATATGGTTTAGTGGTGGAGTTGGCAGCGTTAGGTTGATGGTTGGACTCAATGATCTGCAAGGTCCCTTCCAACCTGGGCAATTCTATTATCCTGCGATGAAGGCAGGAGTTCAGGGAGGCAGGCTCCCACGCAAGAAGGTCCTTACGAATTGCTCACGATGGTGCAAACCAGAAGCAGGAGGGGGAGAAGAGCACAGCAACCCTCAATTCAGTCCTGTCCGCCAAGACCACCATTCCCTCCTTCCTCCCCAAACACCGAGATGCGGGATCCAGCGAAAGCAAACAACTTCCAACGCACCTTTGTTATACTTTCCCGATCATGGCCTTGCTCTTTGATGACATCACCCTCTTCGTTTAACTGTGGAATTGTCACGTTGACTGTTTTAGCATAGTTTGAAACCGCTCCTCTTGGGGACGACCCCTGGAATGAACCAATAGAGGCAACACAGTCGCTGCAGAGCCCACGCACACAGAGGGTGCTGCTGCTCGTGTCTTGGTGCTTCGGCATCTCCGTGAGATGCTGAATTACGTGCAAAGCCGAGCTGCACACACTGGCTTGCTCTCACAGTTTAAGAGACCTGGCTTGCATTTACCACTTTGTTGGTATAAAATTTAACTTCTTGTAAAAAATAATTTCTTCCCCACCCCACCCTCCCCCCAAACTTTAGTCTTAAGCTTTTAATAAGCTGCAAAACTTTTCCATTTCACCAGGAAAGAGAGACTTCAAAGTGCACCTCATCTTTGGTGAGCGCTCAGTTGATTCAGAATCCAGACCCAGTGAGATGAGAGGCTCTCCAAACATCTTTATCAATATCAAAGATTCATTTTTAATGTGCGGAACCTTCCATTAAGCCTCCTTGGAATGCTAGCACCGAGCTGAGATTTCCATGCTCTCTTCACAACTCAAAGCGTGAAAAGACTTTGTCTCTCAGGGATTTCCCTTTACACTTAGCTTGGTCTGTGGCAGGTCTGTACTAAAGGACAAGCCTTTCCTAGACGTACCGCTGTACTGCGTCCCGACCACCAGCTCTGACTCCTCACAGGGAACCCTAGCATTCCCGCCTTCCTTGCAGAGCAAATAAAGCTCATTTTTGAGATGCCTCAGGGAGCTGTTGTAGCTCTGCCCCATTTCCACTAGCTCCTGGAAGTCCAGTATTGGCACTGGCCCAGGTTGCCCAGAGAAGCTGTGGCTGCCCCATCCCTGGAGGGGTTCAAGGCCAGGTTGGACGGGGCTTGGAGCAACCTGGGCTGGTGGGAGGTGTCCCTGCCCAGGGCAGGGGGTGCCACTGGATGGGCTTCAAGGTCCCTTCCAACCCAAACCATTCTATGATTCTAAAATTTGTGACCAAACACTGTTTTCTTGATTACAAGAATGTTTTGATCCATTTTTAGAGTCCCAGGCTCTGCAAAGGTCAGTAAAGGCTACTCTGCTGTGCTTACTTGTGACTGTGTCAACATCTAACCTGGCTTAGCTCTGTGGATGCAAGGAGTAGGAACAGGGGGAAGTTGGGAGGGAATCTCTAGTAAAAGCATCTCCGTCTAATGGCTTGGGCAGTAGCAGAAAAACAGACCCTTTTTGAAAGGCATAATAATTGCAGAAGCCCAGACATCATACCTGCAAATACAAGATCTTCTCCTGTGTCATCCTTTTACACACACGTTCCCTCTTGACTTCTTCAGCCATAAAAGCCCAGCATCTACTCACGGCAGCACATGCATGGAGGGATTTTTGATCCAAAAACCCTGTGGAATTAAAAGGACAGAATGACTGACCCCTGTCCACGTTAAACCCCATCCATGACCCTTAGGGGAAACCACCTTTGGAAAAATCAGAGCAGCTTTACCCAGGATGTACATGGACAGTTGAAGTGGCAGGCAGCGAATGAAGTCCTTGGATGGGCCGACATTAGAGGATGACTGGAGAGATGCAGGAACCACGGCGTCACCTTGATGGGCTGAGGACATCATAGGTGAGTTGTCCTCTGCATCAGGACCCTCCTGGATGAGGCACTCGGTGTTTTGGGGCCAGAAGTGCATTGCTGGTGGCTGACCGCCTAGAAGACAGAAGAATTGACAGTCTTGTGAGCGCTTGAGCTTTGGTGGCTATTAATGGTATTAACGGTTAGTAATGGCCCTGCAAGAGTTGGTTGGAAAAGTCAGGAGACCCAAGGGGCCACAGGAGACCCTGAGTGAGCTTGATGGGGACGCGGTGTGACAGTTTTCCCTTTACAAACACAAGATACTTTACCTCTTCCACCTCTATCTACAGCAACCACCAGCGTGGGAGGGCGTCTGCCCCAGCCTCCAAGGGGGAATATCAAAACAACCTCATGCCAAGGACACAGCACTTCTTTCCTGAAAAGAGTGGAAAACCTTCTCTTCCTTTAGCCATTAGGTTTTCTTCAGTAAAAATTTGACTTGGGTTTATGACATTGCAGGAGGAAAGAACGGGGGACAGATTTCTCTGTTGTCCCTGAGATAACGGAAGGGTAAATGCAGCTAATGCCCTCCTCACGTCGGGAGTTCCTGCAGATGAAGGTGTCTGGGCATCTTTGACAAACTGCAACGCTCCCATAGCGTAAGCTGGTCCTTCCTTCCAGGTGCAACGGCAGCCACAGTGCTACCTTTTGAAATTCAAGTTGTGCTGGTGGAAGCCCTTGAACCTGAGAGAAGATCTCAGTCCATGCCGTGAGCAACAAGGGAGACGCTCTCTTTTCCCTATTCTTTACGAGCGCACCGGCAGCACCTCGGCAAACTGGGGGAGCGACTCAGAGCAAAGACAAGCATCTGTTGAATGGCATCACCTCCTCTTGCATGGCACTTCCCAGCTAATTACTGCCATGGTGGTTTGTTTCCCCCCTCAAAGTGACCCAGAACAGAATTGTTCCTAAGTGGCGCCCGTTGTTAATATTCTGGTATGAAACACCATAGATTTTCTCCAGTATTAAACACTCAGGCAGCGGCACCCCATCTTACCAAGCCGGCCAGTTCTCGCAGATGAGGATTTATTTCTAAGGGCTGCAGAAGAAGTGCTGGCAGACCACAGCGGAAATCGAATCTGGGCACCGGGCTGAGGACAGCTGTCTTCCTTGGAGCTGCTTTGGGATTCAGCCGGCGATCCGTCCATCATCTTCCTCTGGAAGAATTCAGCAAAGGGTCAAACCTTACAATCCCAGTAGGCTTCTTAGAGCTGAATTCGGGGATTGCAGAAGTTAGAGTAGTATGGCCCCAAGTTGCACCAGGGAAGGTTCAGATTCATTATTAGGAATAGTTTCTTGACCGTAAGGGGTATCAAAGATTGGAGCAGGCTGCCCAGGGAAGTGGCTGAGTCACCACTCCTGGAGGTATTTAAAAGATGTGGCATTAGGGACATGGTTTAGCGGTGGACTTGGCAGTGCTAAATTAACGGTTGGACTTGATGATCTTAAAGGTCTTTTCCATGATTCTATTAAGTATCTCATAAGGAAATCGTACTGTATTATTTAGTCTAGCTATGCAGGATTGGTCCCTTCAGCGCTTTCTTTCGCGTGGTTTTCACTACCTAAAACATTCCGTTCACAACCTGAGACACATTACCCAGAAGAATTCAGGAGAAAGTTCTTATCATTATGCTGTTGTCAACAATAATTCATTATAGGCTATATTTATCACCCCTTTAATGACGCCCTCATCTGCAGGGTTACTTGCACACATACAGCTGGCTCCGAGGCGGAGCTGGCTCCGGGAGGCTGATGCTGGGTCAGGACAAAGCTGCCAGGTCTGAGCCCCATCCGGCCCCATCTCCTGCTGCCAAGAACACCCCGTTCCCTCCGCGACCTGTGCCCCCGGCTTTGCCCACTCATTTCCTGCAGCCGAAGGGATCGGAGACCTAAATGATCCCAGATTTGCGGTATTAACCAGGAGCTTAACAGCACAAGGCAAATCGAGCTACAATTAATGGTTATGCTGGTTGGGTCGCTTCTTTCGGCACTTACTCTTTTGTACTGCCCGCACAGGGAATTTTGACAAATGTGATAAAATGCTTGCTAGAGGAGGGGGAACAGCCAGAGCAGCAGCATTTGGAGGTGCCAAACTCCTGCAGATGGCAGAAGGGAACGTTACCTCCATCTTAGCACCTCTGCTGGTTTCAGCTGGGAAAGAGTTAATTTCCTATCTAGTGATTGCTGTGAAAGGAAGGTGAAGAATACCTGGTGGTTTTGGTTGTTGCTAAGTGATATTTACTCTGTTCAAGGACTTTTTTTTCAGCTTCCCCTAGAAAAATGGACAGAAGGATGGAATGGCCGATGAAGTACTCCATACCATGGATGTCATGCTCGGTGTAGGAATGGGGGTTGGCTGGGAATCCGCAATCACTGCTCCAGACAGTGCCAATTCACTGGGTGGTGAGAGTCACCTGTGTCGTCATTGTTAATTTTTCCTTTTCTGTTATTATTTCTATTAAACTGTATTTATCTCAACCCATGAGGGGTTGGGTTTTTTTTCCTCCCTTTCCCCTCTTTTTTTTTTTTCTTCTTCCCCCACCCTTCTTGGGAGGAAAAAAGTGGGGGGCGAGGGAGCCGCTGCGTGGTTCTAGTTGCCGACTTGGGGTTAAACCACAACAGCATCACCCCTGGACCACAGCGCTTGTCCCCCGGGGATGCACAGCCTGGGCATCTCCTCCGACTGCAGGCTGGCCCACAGCACGCCCCGAGAACGCCGAGAGGCAGATCTTCACCTCTGGGACAAACAGCTAAGGGTGGCTGCAGCACCCCGCGTTCCCCAGGGGACAGGAGATACGCTCACACGCAGCTCATAATCCCAGCCCCACCACTCTGCGAAGTGCAGCTCGTTCCCCAGCAAGGAGGAGCACCGGCACAGGCTGCGTGCTGTTTCTCTCCACCAAAACAGGGCTCAGTAGTTGCTGACCCTGCAGGGAAGGGTCTGCTAAAAGCCACCTGCGCTGTGAGACATCATCACAGAATGGTTTGGGTTGGAAGGGACCTTAAAAGATCACCTCGTTCCAACCCCCCTGCCCTGGGCAGGGACACCTCCCACCAGCCCAGGTTGCTCCAAGCCCTGTCCAGCCTGGCCTTGAACCCCTCCAGGGATGGGGCAGCCACAGCTTCTCTGGGCAACCTGGGCCAGGGGCTCACCACCCTCACAGCCAAGAATTTCTTCCTAATATCCAACCTAAATCTCCCCTAGGTCAGTTTGAGGCTGTTACCCTGTGTCCTATCATTACACTCCCTGATCCAGAGTCCCTCCCCAGCTTTCCTGGAGCCCCTTTAGGGACTGGAAGGGGCTGGAAGGTCTCCCCGGAGCCTTCTCTTCTCCAGGCTGAACCCCCCCAGCTCTCTCAGCCTGTCCTCACAGCAGAGGGGCTCCAGCCCTCCCAGCATCTCCGGGGCCTCCTCCGGCCCCGCTCCAACAGCTCCGTGCCCTCCTTGTGCTGAGGGCTCCAGAGCCGGACACCTCCCGACCTGCGCCCAGAGGAGTTCCTTCCAGTTCCTGCGAAGTTCAGGCTTTGCGAGCCTGAGCTGGGAGAAACCAAGAGGAATTTCGCAGCTCGGGGGGACCCGGCACGGCCCCAGCAGGGTGGCATCTGCCTCCGCTCCACCGAGAACTTCTAAAAAGCACCAGAGGCGAAACCACCGCGGCGTCAGCACCCCCAAAAAAATCAAGCCCCGCGGGCCCGACCGCCGTCGGGACTGGTTGGTTGGGGTTTGGTTTTTCGGTCCACTCTTTTCTGCCCGATACGCAGCAAATGACGCGTCACCTGAAGCTCGGCCGGGTGTCCCGCTGTCCCCACGCCCGGGCGCAGACAGGCCCCGCTCCCACACCCGGCCGGGGGCGCGGGGGGGGCGGCCACAGGCCCCGGCGATGCTGCCGGGGATCCCCGGCGGTTCGGTGCCCCCTTACCTGCCCTCGGTGTGGGGAGGGGGGGGGCGGCGGGACTCGTGTGTGTCGCGTCGTGTCGTCCCCCCCCCCACCACGCCGCCCGTCCCCGTCGCGTCGCGGCTGCTAGGAGACACCCGCTACCGCAAACCTCCGCCCGCCGGGCCGTAGCGCTGCTAATAGCCGCCCCCACCGCAAAGAGCCGCTCAACGGCACCCGCTTTCGGGGTCCCGCCAGCAAGGATGGGAGCCCGCAGGTGGGACGGGGGCACTGCAGTTCCCCCCCCTCCCCGAAAGAGCACAAATCAGCTGGAAAAATAAAGGAAACAGGCGTAAAACCAAAAAAAAGTCCTCGGGGAAGCAGGAGCACCGCCAGCCTTGGGACGCCCCAGCATCTGGTTTTCAGGCACGGAAACCCAGGGGCAATAAGTGCCGATCCAGGGGGATGTTGGAAAGAGGTCAGGCAAAAATGCTTTAAATCAGGTTGTTTTGGTCAAACGCATGTTTGGTTTGGGTTTGTTTTTTTTCACTTAGTTTCCTGAGTCCCAAGCTTCCCCAGCTTGAAAAAAGATTCTATTTAGTCATCTAATGAGTCAAAAAACGCACGTAGAATATGAGTACAGGCTGGTTCATCCATAATTTAGGAGAAGGTAGGAGGATTAGGTAAGTCATTAAAAAGAAAAAACACACACAACAAAACAACAACACGACTTTTTGACAAGAAGACGGAGCCTTGCAGAGCAGCCCAGAGGGGAAAGCCGCAATAAACTCATACCCCCTCATCCCTTGCGGAGACGGGCACAAACGCGTTCGGAGAGCGGGGCTGCGTACCTGTGCACGGCAGTTTCGGGGCTCTCGCGTGCCCACTGGGCTCTCGCTTCGGCAGAGGCGGGAGTGGAAAAGGCAGCGTTGGATGAGAACATGATGCTCTCTCCATCCTCCGGAGATTCCGGCACCGCTGGTGCTGTGGTTTCAAGTTTGGCGCTTGCAAAACAAACGCGCTGCACAAAGCTGGCAGGGCAACGGGCTCGGGCACTCAAGTCGTCATCCCACACACGTCCCCACGCAGGATTTTAAGGTAACTCCTAAGCAGAGAAGAGCAGGGCTCCGGCCTCAGCCATTCTTCTCCAGTGCAGGGTTGTTTTCCTGCCACTAAGAGCTACCTGACAGCAAATCCACCCCTTTTCACCGGCTCCAAACCCAGCTACAGGCTGCCTCAAATTAATCAATTAATCAAAGCTTGGAGCTCCCCCCCTGAAGAGATCACAAGCCCTCCCAGAGATGCATTTCACTCCCTACGCACAGAAACGCCCCTCTCGCGGTGGTATCTAGGAAATAATCTTTACTGGCAAAATGGGCCATTCGGGATGGCAGCACCCACCATCGAGGAACCGCTGGCCCAGGGTGAGAAAAGTCCCCAACACCCCCGGTGTCACCTACCTCCGGGAGGGCACAGGCACCTCTCCCCGAGGCACGCTCCCTGCTCTCCCCTTTCCGTGCTTGCAGGGAGGTGCAAGGCAACACCCACCAAAACCAGCCTGGAGACCCCCACAAAACCCCAACAGCCCCCCTGCCCTCCAGTCCCAGGCTTCATAGAGACCCCCAGCCCCACTGCAACAAGCCTAAGCCCCTGGGCAGGGAGAAGGGGACAGCTGGGAGCACATCCCACGCTGCCAGCTCCTCTCAAACAAGCCCCAGAGTGACTTCCCCAGCTGCACAGGAGCTCACGGAGCAGAGCCAGCACCCAAGAGTATTTGCTAGAGGTAAATATTGACATGAAGGACCTCAGAGAGGCACAGCCCCACAGCTGAGACAGCAAGCTGCATGTTGCTTTTATCCCTTCTCTCCCACAGCATTCTAGAATCACCAAATGCGTTGGGTTGGAAGGGACCTCTCAAGGCCATCTAGTCCAACCCCCCTGCAGTCAGCAGGGACATCTTCAACTGGATCAGGTTGCTCAGAGCCTCATCCAGCCTGGCCTTGAATGTCTCCAGGGATGGGGCCTCCCCCACCTCTCTGGGCAACCTGGGCCAGCGTCTCACCACCCTCAGTGGAAAGAACTTCTGCCTAATGTCTCATCTAAACCCGCCCTGCTCTAGTTTAAACCATTTCCCCTCGTCCTGTCGCTACATGCCCTCGCAAACAGCCCCTCCCCAGCTTTCCTGGAGCCCCTTTAGGGACTGGAAGGGGCTCTAAGGTCTCCCCGGAGCCTTCTCTTCTCCAGGCTGAACCCCCCCAGCTCTCTCAGCCTGTCCTCACAGCAGAGGGGCTCCAGCCCTCAGATCATCTTTGTGGCCTCCTCTGGCCCCGCTCCAACAGGTCCATGTCCTTCTTGTGCTGAGGGCTCCGGAGCTGGACACAGGACTCCAGGTGGGGTCTCACCAGAGCGGAGCAGAATCCCCTCTCTGGATCTGCTGGCCACGCTTCTTTTGATGTGGCCCAGGATGCAACTGGCCTTCTGGGCTACAAGCACACATTGTTGGTTCACGTTGAGCTTCTCATCCACCAGCACCCCTAAGCCCTTTTCCACAACTTCTCCTGAGCTACAGCTCCTGTGTGCTGCAGCTCAGGCCTTTTATTGGAAACCTTCTCCAGCTGAAAGCATTTTGCTGCTGGAAGAGCTCAGGTGTCTCTGCCTGTCCTGGGGAGCCCTCCCTGCCTCAGAGCTACGGGGATTAGCGATACATTCCTGAGATGTGTAAGATTCATTTGAAGATTAAAAGCCGCGGAGGCAAATCAGCTAAAGCAAACCGAATGTTTCCCTGGCTCCGTCTGTCCTGGGACACACAAAAACCTGGGAAAGATGAAGACACCCTGGGAACAGACATGGAGCTGAAGTCCTGTATCTGGGAGAACTGGAAGCAATGGGAAACTTACTGGTTTTCCAAAGCCTGAAGACACATTCAGCTGGCGGAAGGAGGCTGGGCTGAGTGCGTCTGGGTTATTTTGCCCTTGCACGAGTATTTAAAGAAAAAAACCCTTTTTCTTTAAAGTCCCAATGTTTTGGAATAAAGGCTGGAGCATGCCTGGGGGCTGGCAAGTGCATCCCTCTTCCTGCAGGGGTGGTTCAGGCAGCGCGAGCACCCTGAGAGGGACGCGGTGACTTTGCTGGCAGAATACGTCTTGCTTGCCAAGCACGGCACCGCTGTCCTGTAGCACGTTTCCCCCTGTGCATCATTTTTTTAACATTTCGATGGCCTAAAAGGCGTTCATGAGGTGCGGGGACAGAAGTGATGGTGATTTGCAGTGTCACAGCCTCTGTGTAATGCACAGAGAGAGGGGACAAAGCAGGGAAGCAGAAGCGTTAGGTGCCTGTCACCTTGGTTTGTCCTGGCTGACGGACCGCCTGCGGAGGGCAGGGAAGCCTGAGCGTCACCGCCCTTACGTCGAGAGGCACCTCAAGCGTTCTTACAAACACCAGCATCCAGTTGCGACGGTTATTTTTATTGCAGAAGTGCCAAAACGAGGGAGCGCCCAGCCGAGCCGGGGAGCCACAGGCAGCCCTGCCCCAAGGAGCAAGAGGTTTGACTGGAGCCAATAGATACGGGGGGAGGAAAACCAGCGCTGTCTTCCTCGTGTTACAGGGACGTGGAGGGGAAGGGTTGGGAGCCAAGGATGCCCACGGAGCTGGTGGCAGAGATGCCTGGCAGATCTCCGAGGAGAAGCTCAAAGCCACCCTCCTTGGTGGCTGCTGCTGTAGCGTTCATGGTGGCGTCGCTTGCTCTGATTGCAGAAGAAGTGAAGGCACCTGGAAGACATCTTCTTCCTCCCTGCTCCTCTCTGCTTAAGAGGACACCGGGCGCGGAATAGCGAAGAACATGCCTGGTATCGCCCTCCTCTCTATCTCGAGCCATAGGGAGAATAAATCGGTCTCCTTGTGCTCGATGGCGAGCTGGAAGGTGAAGTTCTGCAGCAGGGTGGTGAGGAAAAGGAAGAGCTCGATGCGGGCCAGCGCCTCTCCTGGGCACATCCTCTTCCCTGGGGACATGGGAAGCGGAGGGTGAGCACCGGGCTGAGGGCTTCACCCAGCGCTTGGGGAAAAAAGGGCGTAAAAGGATAGCGAGAAAGTTCATATCATGGGTATAACTTTGGCGCCAACTGATATTCACGCTGGCGGTGCTGGGAGTCGATGCAGGCAGGGTGACGGCCAAGGTGGCTGTGTGGGGGTTAAGCACTGACCTGCTGAGAAAGCCATGAAGGCTTCACGTTTCCTGAACTCGCCCTTCTCATCCAAGAAGTGCCCTGGGTCGACTTCCTTGGGGTTCTCCCACTGGGTTGGATCCGTATGCACGGAAGAAAATACCGGAATCACAACTGTGCCCTGTGGGAGAGGGACAGGGCAAGGAGGAACATCAGTACCGTGACGCAGGGCTCTGCCGAGGGGGATTATTAGCAAGTGAGGAGCATCTGGAGGGCATGGGGAGAGGCTGGGTGCACCCCCCGATGCCCACTCCGATGCCCGTAGGGATGCAGCCCAGAGCGATGGCTCTGTGCCAGGCAGGGACAACTGTTGTGGGGCTCCGCTGTCCCCGGGGTCCTGCCGGTCTCTGTGCACCTCATGAGACAGAAATTATTGAGTTATTCCCATTGTTTTACGTTAAAACCCCTCTCGCTGCACAAGGTCCAAAGGAGGGAGGTGTTCCTTCAAGGTGGGTGCTGTACAAAACGCTTGCAGTCAAACCTGGGCCTGCGGCCGTCTCCCTGGTGGAAAGAGGTGTTTTCCAGGACAGGCAAGGGACACGGGTGTGCCAGCCTTGTGGCCAAGAAGGCCAATGGTGTCCTGGGATATGTTAAAAAGAGCGTGGCCAGCAGGTGGAGGGAGGTCATCCTCCCCCTCTGCTCTGCCCTGGGGAGGGCACATCTGGAGTGCTGTGTCCAGTGCTGGGCTCCCCGGTTCAAGAGGGACAGGGAACTGCTGGAGAGGGGACAGCAAAGGGCTACCAAGATGCTGAGGGCACTGGAACACCTCTCTTGTGAAGAAAGGCTGAGGGATTTGGGTCTCTTCAGGCTGGAAAAAAGACGCCTGAGGGGGCACCTTATCAACGCTTATCAATACTGAAAGGGGGGGTGTCAGGAGGATGGGGCCAGGCTCTTGTCAGTGGTGCCCGGGGACAGGACAAGGGGTAACGGGCACAAACTTGAGCATAGGGAGTTCCACCTCAACACGAGGAGGAACTTCTTTGCTGTGAGGGTGGCAGAGCCCTGGCCCAGGCTGCCCCGAGAGGTGGTGGAGTCTCCGTCTCTGGAGACATCCCAAACCCGCCTGGAGGCGTTCCTGTGCCACCTGCTGTGGGTGACCCTGCTCTGGCAGGGGGTTGGACTGGGTGATCTCCAGAGGGCCCTTCCGACCCCCCGCCAGCCTGTGGTTCTGTGATTCTGTGTGTGGGCAGAACTGGCAGCAGCATCAAGTTCCCTCTCTTCCTCCACTAAAAGGTTATCACTATCTCCCCCCACCAAGGACTGGGAAAGACCCAGGACCTCCAGGAGGGAGCAAACAGTCCAGGGGCCAAGGCGAATCTCATTCAAGCCCCCCTGTCACCCCTCCCCTCGGGGACACAGAGACTTCAGGGCCATGATGTCTACCTTGGGGATGGTGTGGCCCCTGAACACGACGTCCTGCGTTGTCATCCGCGGGAAGTTCTCGATACGGGTCTTGTGGAAGCGCTGCAGCTCGTGGATCACTGCGTTGGTGTACGGCATCCTCAGCTTGTCCTCTGTGCTGGGAGCAGAGCCAGCACCCACCACCGCATCGATCTCCTCCTGGACCTTGGCTGGGGAAAAGGCAGGCGTGGAGCTGCAGTGCTTGCTGTGCAAAACCCCCCGTAAATTCTTACTGGCCTCCCTGGACACCTATCCTAGAGTCAAAGGATGATCTAGCAGAGAGGGAGAAACCGGCATAAACCCTCATAGAGACCAGAAATAGGGTCTCTGACCATGTACCTCCCCAGATCTGGAGGGTTCAAGGCATCTTTCATAGGCCAGTCTGGGGCCACCTGCACAAGCAGGGATGGAAAAAAGGGATCAGGTACCCGGATCCCCCGGCGTGTCTGTGGCTGTGATGGCTGTCACCCTTGGGTGACCCATGCGGGATGATTTTGGTCTCCCCCCAAACAGGACCCACCAGGGCTGGGACTCTCTGTCTGTGTCTTTGCTGCACCGTGACCTCCTCAGGCACAGGGAGCAGATGCATTTTGCTGCCCTTACCTTGAATACGGGGATATTTTGCCAGTATTAAGAGGCAGAAGACCAGGGCGTTGCTAGTTGTCACTGTCCCGGCACCAAAGAGGTTGAATACTGACATGACCAAGTCTTCGTTGCTGTACATCTTCTCCGGGCTGCTCTTCTCCTGCAAGGACACGGTAGGGAGGGGATTCAGTGTCATCTGGGTGATTTTCCAGGCTGCAGCCAGGTCTGGAGGGCAGCCCTCGCCCCACTTTGCACCACCTCTACCTTCTCCGCTTTCATAAGGAAACAGTCGATGTAGTCCCGGGGGCAGTTGGGGTCCAGCGTCAGCTTGTGAAGCTCGACTCTTTCTCGGATGTAGTCCTTCAGCTTCTCGCATTCAGCCAGGACTTTCCTGTGTGGCCCCGGGAGGCGGTGCATGATGTTGGGGAAGGTGTTGTAGACCTGCAGATGGAGGAGGAACAGGAGGACTCAGGTGTCTGGATGGAGCCTCCCGTACCTTTCCTCAAAGCCATGCTGTCCCATCAAAGGCAAGGAGTGACCCAAAGCCAAGGAGCATCCCTCGACCACCCGAGAACATTGGGCATGAGGGTGGATGCCTACCACGGCGATGGGGGAGAGGAAGAAGCTGATGTAGTTCCCGATCACGTTCAGTAGCTCCAGAAAGGCTGTGTCGCTGTAGCTGTAACGGCTCCCGAAGACAACGGAGCAGATCACGTTGGCGACTGCGTGTCTGAACATTGTCATCGGCTCAAAGGCATTTCCTGCAGCCACAAAAGTGGCAAGAAAGGCATCAGAAAGTCAACAGTTATTTGCTTCAACACAGAAAACACCCTTCCTCCCCCTTCGAGCCCCTGTCCTTTGAACTCTGAGCCCTGGTTGAATCTGCTGGGCCTAACAGCCCAAGCAAAGGGCCCTCCTGCGCTGTGGGCTCCTACATCGACCTCCTTGCTCCTAAACCCCTCCCCAGTGGTTGGGATTGAGGAAAGCAGAGGCATCTCCGGGTGCTTTGGGCTCCTGCTGACGTGCCCTGGGGACCTGGGGGGCTGCAGAACATCTCCCTGCCATGAGCGGCCCCTGGCCAGCACCGCACATCAGGGCAGAGGAGCCAGTGTATGACGGAGCCTCCGTCTCCTCTTATATTCAGGAAGCCCCAGAAGAGGTGGTGGCACTGAGCAGTTCAGTTTTGTCAGAGAGGAGGACATCGCCCTGATAACCCCTGTGTTGCTGGAGCAATATGTTTTTCTTGCGTTCGCGATGCCATGCACTTTAATTTCCTATTTCTGTTCTTTGGGCACGAAATATTCCTCCATGGTCCCCCACCACGTGCACCCAGTTCTGGAGCAGGATCTCCCACCCCGACCCTTAAGCCATGACTGTATCACAGCCCTGCAGCGCTCTCTGGGTGGGATGCAGCCTAACCCCTCTCCCTTCAAGGATCGTCCACGCCAGCCATTGCAAACAGCTCTGGGACCACACATGTCCCGTGAGGCTGTTGTATGTCCTCCACCTGCCACAGGAGCCAGGACGGATGGGACTCATGTCACCTTTGAGTTCTGCCAGCAGCTCCACCAGGTGCTGGGCCTCCTGCTGCACCCGCTGCGACATGGAGCTCTTCCCCATCCCGAAGTCCCGCAGGGTGCTGAGCGTGAACCTCCGCAGCTCCCGCCACTTCTTCTCGTTGTTGGAGATAAAACCTGGAGGGAGGCAGTGGAGACCACTCACCTGCCCGCCCCACCGCTCTTCCCCAGGAATGGGGGACCCTGCTCTGAGCCCAGCTGTGGAGCAATAGGACAGTAAGCCAAGGAACGACCCTGCTGCGTGCACAGCATCCCTGAAAGGCTGAGGATCTCTACAGAAACTCAGAACAAAGCTGGAACTGGTTACCTGGAATTAATACTGTCCTTGGACAAGAGGCTTAATAGTTAGAGGGACTGTCAGAGTGGGAAATGGGTGTTTGAGGTCTTGGGTGTTGAGTCCCTCACTAGACATGAGCATGGACAGCTGCAGTCGGGGACTTTCTGCTCACCCAGACAGCAATCGCGTCTAGAAGAAATGCAGGCGCCTACCATAGTCTTTCGATAGCTGCACCAGAAGGGGTATTTCAGGTCTTCCTCCAAACTCCTCGGAGTGGCCCAGCAGAGCATCCTTCACCGCCTCGTACCCACAGAGCACCACCACCGGCTTCAGCCCCAGCCAGACGGTGAAGATGGGGCCGTACGTGCTGCTGAGCTGGGGGAGGACGGGAAAGCTGTGGTGAGTGAGGGTCCCAAACCCCAGCCGTTCATTTAATTTTAAATGAAGTCTCGTGGCCACAACACTGGCAAATGCACGGGCAGGGAGGGGAAGAACCTCCCTCAAGGCCGGCGTCCTCGACCCGTTCCCACCCAGCCCTGGCCCGGGACGAGGGGGTTCTGATCCCGCTGCTGCTTTGGGATTTCAAAACATCATCTCCGGAAAGCGTGTCTGGATGGCAGCGGTGCCGCAGCACCACCTTAGAGGAGGAGAAAGACTTCAATAACAGTCTTGATTATGCTCCCGCTAGCAGGGATTTAGGCAACTCTGGCAGAGCAAGACAAGAGGGAGGGAAAAAGAGAAAAGAAAGGTGGGAAAAGAGTCACCTGCACAATTCCCATTTTATTTTGACACAGGACATTCCCATTCCCATTCCCATTCCCTCCTGCTGCCTTGCTGGGGCTGGGAGTGAGTCCGGCACCACCAGCTCCTCTCTTACCTTCTCGTAGGTCTTGTAGAGGGGCAGGACATCCTTTTGCCATAGGTTGCCCAGAATGGGCCATGGGGCTGGTCCCGGAGGCAGCCGACTTCTCTTCCTGCTGGTTCTCCAGTCCAGGAACCAGAGGATGGAGAGGAGGAGGAGAATAATGAGCACCACGGCCAGTCCAGCATCCATCCTCGCCCCGTGCCGCTGAGCAGTGAAAAAAATCAAGAAATTCCCCCTCCAGGGAGAAAATCACAACCGAGCAGAGGGGAGAGAGGAGCTGAAACTTGCTGCCTCTGCCCTTCCTCACACTCTATATAGGCACAGCCCTACCCACATCCCCGGGGTGGTCTCTGGCGCGTCCCCCCGCCGCTCCCCGGGCGGTCAGTGACACGGAAATGCCGGCTTCTCCCGGTCAAGCGCATACCTGGCCCCACCGTGTTGTAACACCGATCTGAAAGAGCTGACACGGGGCGAGAGAAGCATTGCAAAACCCCGCAGGCGTTTCGCCACTCCGCCCTTCCCCGCGCCGCTGATTCCTTTTTTGCTCGGATCTCCCTCTTGGTGGCATGCGACGGGAGAAGATGTCACCGTCCTGGAAAAATCTTGCGTGTTACTGCCAGGTCATTGCTTGTTTTGTCGCTGTCTCGCATACCAGTGTAGTGACCCAGGAGGGGACATTCTTGTAGACGTAAACTGGGGGAACCTGGGAGCAGGGCACAGGTGCTGGTCAGGTACTTGTTGGGTTTAGGGTAGGTCACGATTTTCCATCAAACTCCTTTCTGATGGAAAATGAGTCAGTCCCGGGAAAAACTAAAATTTTTTTTCTGAAATATTCTGGGGTTCCACTTGGGTTTGGGAGGAACGTCAGCCCAAGGTTGTTGTGGTTGTTGCAGGCATGGGGTTAACTCTTCCTCCGACCTCCTCAGGGCTCTCTTGGTGCTTTTGAGCATCTCGCTCTAAACACCAGCACATCTGGCTGCACGCGAGCACATCTGGCACCGGCTGAGCCACCACACCTCTGGTCGAAAGCCCTCGCAGCCCTTGATGGAGAGAGTTGTCATGAGCCACTACCCAGCAAAGGACGCGAGGAAAAGAGGGATGAGGTTTGATTTCATGCAAGCCTCTGCAGTGGAAGGAGGAAGCCCTCGACAGAAGGCATGGAGCGGTATTTCTTGAGGGGAGCCTGAATTATAACCCTCACCCAGAGCGGAGCGAGGCAGCATCCCCCGGTGTCCAGCCGCGGGATGAACGGCAGAGCCAGGACTGCAGTTGCGCAGGGCTGATGGAAACAGAGGGGATCTCTGCACTAGTAGCCTTTTTTGGCCACGTAGCAGGACGATGCGCAGGTGTCGGGCCACGGGTGCTCAGCGTCGCCAGCCGGGCTTATCCCAGACAGGCTCCAGGAGGATGCTCTCCATAGCCACAGTGCGATTCCTTACACCAAATCTCTCTCAAATCACCAAAAAACAACCGGGAATGACCCTTCCACAGCCCTGGGACTGCTCTGTTTCAATATTTCAATTCCCACACACACACCCCCCAAGCTGCCGGAGCTCGTTCTGGGCGTCATCTCAAGGCATGTGGAGGAGAAGAAAGCTATCAGAAGTACTCAACATGGATTCACCAAGGGGAAATCATGTCTGACTGATCTGATAGCCTTCTATGATGGCATGACTGGATGGACAGATGACGGGAGGGCAGTGGTTGGTGTCTACCTTGACTTCAGCGAGGCTTTCGACACAGTCTCCCACAGCATCCTCATAGGGAAGCTTAGGAAGTGTGGGTTTGATGAATGGACAGTGGGGTGGACTGAAAACCGGTTGAAAGACAGAGCTCAGAGGGTGGTGATTAGGGGCACAGAGTCTAGTTGGAGGTCAGTGACGAGTGGTGTTCCCCAGGGGTCAGTAAGGGGCCCAGTCCTCTTCAATATATTCATCAATGACCTGGATGAAGGGACACGGTGCACCCTCAGCAAGTTTGCTGATGACACAAAGCTGGGGGGGTTGGCTGAGAGAGACCTGGACAGGTTGGAGAGCTGGGCGGAGAGAAAACTTATGAAATTCAATAAGGGCAAGTGTAGGGCGCTGCACCTGGGGAGGAATAACCCCCTGCACCAGGACAGGTTGGGGGTGACCTGCTGGAGAGCAGCTCGGTGGAAAGAGACCTGGGAGTCCTGGTGGACAACAGGGTGACCATGAGCCAGCAATGGGCCCTTGTGGCCAAGAAGGCCAACGGCATCCTGGGGGGCATCAAGAAGAGTGTGGCCAGCAGGTGGAGGGAGGTCATCCTCCCCCTCTGCTCGGCCCTGGGGAGGCCACATCTGGAGCGCTGGGTCCAGTGCTGGGCTCCCCGGTTCCAGAAGGACAGGGAACTGCTGGAGAGGGGACAGCAAAGGGCTACCAAGAGGATGAGGGGACTGGAACACCTCTCTTGTGAAGAAAGGCTGAGGGATGTGGGTCTTTTTAGTCTGGAAAAAAGACGCCTGAGGGGGGATCTTATCAACGCTTATCAATACTGAAAGGGGGGGTGTCAGGAGGATGGGGCCAGGCTCTTTTCAGTGGTGCCCGGGGACAGGACAAGGGGTAACGGGCACAAACTTGACCATAGGGAGTTCCACCTAAACAGGAGGAGGAACTTCTTTGCTGTGAGGGTGGCAGAGCCCTGGCACAGGCTGCCCCGAGAGGTGGTGGAGTCTCCGTCTCTGGAGACATCCCAAACCCGCCTGGAGGCGTTCCTGTGCCACCTGCTGTGGGTGACCCTGCTCTGGCAGGGGGTTGGACTGGGTGATCTCCAGAGGGCCCTTCCAGCCCCTACCTCTCTGTGGTTCTGTGAGGGGGCTCCACCAGCACCCCAAAGCTTTGGGGGCAGAGGGTCATGGTGGCTGGAGGGGCAGCCCTACAGTGATGCCAGGAGCCCCGTACCTGAGTCCCACTGGGACTGAGGCCAGGAGTTTACCATGACTCACTTGTTTACCCCGTCCCACCCTGTACCAGCTCTTCCCCAGGGATTGCTCTAAATTCTTGGCTTGGGTGCCTGCAAGTGGGGAACTTTGCTCGGGGAGGTTATGTAGGGACTGGGAATTTTGGCAGGGGGGTGAACAGCCTCTCGGTGACTGACACCGTTTATTCCACGGCAGCCAAACAATACAAAGGAGTCACCCGAACAACAGGAAAAGAAACAGCCGTGGGGATTAATTTGAGTTGCAAAGTGTAAATCCAATGGAAAATTCCCTCTTCTGCGGGCGAGCCCGTGGCCGCCTGCCTGGACACTGGTAGCATTTGAGTGAGACACTTGCTCATTGCTACAGCAGGTCTTTCGAAAGTTGAATGTCTCTAATGCAACAAAAAGACCCCATTATTGTATCACATTTTATTAATGAAATAGAGAACTCAAACAAATCACCCCGGGCATGAGGAGTGTGTGAGTCCAGGTAACCAGACAAGCAGTTTTATAAGAACTCCCAGGGGTGATGAAACTTCTCATTCGTCTTCTTGAACTGCTTGATGAAACTCGGGTTTAAGTTTCTCTTCATAATCTGTAGAATAAATTAAACCAAAAGACATGGAATTTACCGCCCCTATGGTATCTCTTGTCAAGTGTGCAGAAAAAAAGGGGAAGGTAGAATTTGTTGACTCAACTTGTAGCAGCTGAACACCATTTTGCCTGAAGGAAGCTCAGGAGGGAAGAGCCCAGCTGGCCTTTGGCGCAGCCACTTCAGCACTTTGCGGGGCTGGGACCTACAGTGAGCCCAAACCGCTTCATATGGACCCAAAACCATTAGTACTTTGTCCGTCTTTCTACTGATTTTCTTATAAGGGCTCTTGGAGAACCGGGGGGCAGTAGAGAAGCAGGCTGCTGCAGGGCTTTGGAATCCTTTTAGGATCAGTCAGTGAGATCTTTGTGCCTCAAAACCTCAAATAGTAGGGATGGTCCAGAAAAACCCCCACACGAACGGACCCATGTGAGGTGACCGAAAAAAAAAAAAGGGAAAGAACATTTTGTCTACTAAAAAAATAAATAATCCATTTAGAGATTGCCAGGGCAATTTGGATTTTAATTCAAAGTCACGTTTTGGGTCAAAACTCGTGCAGAAATAACATGTAAAAGCACTCGAGGAGCAGAGCAGCCCACGCTGGCCCCGCATGGGCTGCATGCTCCCGGAGCAAAGGGGGATGTCTGATCCCAGCCGTGCCTGGTCCTGGAGCCGGGACGGAGCCTGGTTCCTGCCTGCCACGCTGCAGCTTCGCAAGGGGATGGGGGAAAGCGTCGCTCAATTAAATTGTTATGTGGCTGGGTCAGACCCAGAAAGTATCTGAAGGATAGATTCAAGGAATTAGAAGAAATGATGCTCATGGGGTATTTTTCGGTGTAGACGTGTATTTGGAAAAGCCGTGAGGCAAACACGGCTGCGCGGAAGAGAGAGAAGATGACTCCAGTTAAATAAAGAAGTCAATAAACCGTCTGGGTTATTAGATCTAAGAAGATGTGCTGGAGGCAATCGTAATGGTTGTTCCTGTCTCTCAGCTAGTGCTTCTCTGCAGTCGGTGTCGAAACACTGGGAAGGAGTGGGACACGTCCCACATCCCGGGGAAGAAGATGGGGAGCAGAGCCATGGCACAGCTCGGAGTAGGGTCTGGCTGGGGCTCACAGCTGCAGAAACACCAAGTCCCCGTGGCTGGAGGCACCTCTGGAGCTCATCTGCTCCAACGCCCAGCTCCAGCGGGAGGAGGCTGCTCCAGGCCAGGTCTAGTCGAGCTTTGAATATCTCCAAGGATGGAGACTCCACAACACCTCTGAGCAACCTCTTCCCGTGTCTGACCACCCTCACAATAAAAGAGCATTTTCTTACGTTTAAGGAGAACTTCCTATATTCCAATTTGTGCCCATTGCCTCTGGTCACTTGGCACCTCAGAGAAGAGTCTGGCCCTGTCTCCTTTACCTCTCTCCATCAAACGTTTGTCCACATGGATAAGATCTCCTTGAGCCATCTCCTCTCCAGATTGAACCATCCCAGCTCGCTCAGCCTCTCCTCATCGCAGAGATGCTCCAGGCCCTTAGTCTTTTCCGAACTCGCTCCAGCATGTCTACACCTGTCTTCTACCGGGGAGCCCAATGTGGGACACAATACCCAGATATGTCTCACCAGTGCTGAGCAGAGGGGTGGGATCTGCCTCCTGGACCTGCTGGCGATGCTCTGCCCAATGCAGCTCAGGAGGCTGGTCCCCACATTTGCTGGGAGAGTGCACTGCTGGCCCATGGTCAGCTTGGTGTCTACCAGACTGCCAGGCACGGTGCCTGGAGCAGGTGGGTATTGAGGCTGATGTGGCTGGGAAAGCCCGGCGCCCCGAGGCTCGCGGGGCAATGGAAGCAGTTCCCAGAGAGTGTGAGAACAAGCCACGGTTTTTCCTCCTGGCACCTTGGCCATGGGAGCCATGCCCGGACGTTCAGGATTTTTGGCACCCAGCGCTGCAGCCAGGAAAGGGGTGCATTTGAGGATGCAGTCACCAGGAAAGCCCGGCGCCCCGAGGCTTGTGGGGCGATGGAAGCAGTTCCCAGAGAGCGTAAGAACAAGCCAGGGCTTTCCCTCCTTGCACCTTTGCTCTGGGAGCAACCCCCGGACATTTGGGATTTTTGCTCCCAGCGCTGTGGCCATCTCTGCCAAGCTGCTTTCCAGCTGGGTGGCCCCAGCATGTCCTGGGGCTGCTCTTGGCCCTTCCCCTGGCTGAACTTCAGGAGGTCCCTCAGCCCGTTTCTCCAGCCTGCCCAGGTCCCTCTGGGTGGCAGCACCACCCTCTGCTGCATCAGCCACCTCCTCCCGTTGTGGTGTCACCTGCCAACTTGCTGAGGGTGCGCCCTGCCCCATCACCCAGGTCATTATCAGAGGTGTCAAACAATATTTCTGGAGGCTTCTGGTCCACAGGCTTTCAAACACAGCCTTTGTGGCAGCACTGCTGCATTGCCGTTACACCGTGTGTGGTTTCAGCCTGGGCTTTAGAATCATAGAATCATAGAATGGTTTGGGTTGGAAGGGACCTTAAAGATCATCTAGTTCCACCCCCCCTGCCATGGGCAGGGACACCTCCCACTAGATCAGGTTGCTCAGAGCCCCATCCAGCCTGGCCTTAAAAACTTCCAGGGATGGGGCTTCCACCACCTCCCTGGGCAACCTGTTCCAGTGTCTCACCACCCTCATGGTGAAGAACTTCTTCCTAAAGTCCAGTCCAAAGCAACCCATCTCTAGTTTTAATCCATTCCCTCTAGTCCTACCATTACCCGACATCCTGAAAAGTCCCTCCCCAGCTTTCTTGTAGGCCCCCTTAAGATACTGGTAGGCCACTATAAGGTCTCCTCGGAACCTTCTTTTCTCCAGACTGAACAACCCCAACTGTCTCAGTCTGTCTCCATAGGAGAGGTGCTCCAGCCCTCTGATCACCCTCGGGGCCCTTCTCTGGACACGTTCCAGCACGTCCATACCTCTCTTGCAATAGGAGCTCCAGAACTGGTCGCAGGACTCCAGGTGGGGTCTCACAAGAGTGGAGTAGAGGCGGGGGAACAACCTCCCTCGACCTGCTGGAGCCTCCATAACCTCCTTCTCGCACCCTTCACGTTGAAGCCAATTTTCAAGGCTGACGCCCAGATCCCACCTTGGGCACAAAGCAAATCTACACCCGTGGGTTCCCCTGACCTCGTGCATTGCTTCAGCTCTGCTGGCTTAGACTAAGCTGTTGCACTACACTAAGGCAATTAATATTATCCTAATGCAGTTTTCCCCAGAGCCGGGGCATTCTGGAGATGCTCCACTCACCCCAGGGCCTCGGCCACGCAAAAGGAAGGATGCGTAAAAAGAGCTGCAAACCATTTTAATCTCCCCCCCACCTTTCAGCTCTGCAAGCGCAGGGGTGAGACAGCCCCGGGGGCCGCTTGCTGCGTAACCCGGGCCGGCTAATGACTAATCTGGGAGTATTTTTGGTTGCTCTTAATAATGCAGCAGTACTCGCTGCATTGGAGTCTGGCTGTAATTATAGGGCGAGTGTCGTTTGTCATCGCCGTCATCTCCTCTCGCCGGGGTGTAGCTCCGCGGCAGCGTGACGCTGGAGCCCCTTTCACACTCCGGGGGGTTTGTTTCTGGGGTTTGCTGTGGGATCCCTCAAGAAAATCCACTTTTACACCAGTGACCAACCCAGACCCGCTCTGGTGTGTAGGAGAGGCACGGTTTGATTTGTCTCGGTGATAAAAATGTGGTTTGTTTGGTGTGGAATTTGGATAATGAGGTGAAGTATGTGTGCTCAAAGAGCAATTCAGACTGGCTTCGCTCTCTCTTGTGCAACCCAGGGGGGCGAAGGCTTGTCTGGCCATCACAGGGTACATAAATAACAGGGGAGCCTTGGGGAGCCGGGACAGCCCTGCTTTTCGTCAGCAGAGACAGTAAAATCAAGATAACAGAGACTTTGCATAGCTCTTTGTTTCCTCAAGAGGCTGCCGTGCCGGGTAATCCACCTTTGCCTCGTTACCTGTGAAATGCATATTAAAGTTGACACCGCTGTGTACGCTAATGAAGATTTTAGAGATCATGCTAAACAGATATGACTATAGCACTCCCTCTCTCCACCCAAATCATACTACACGTCACCTAGGGGAAGGACACCTCATAATTTTGGGGCTAAAAGGATGGAAAAAATGACTTAAATTGGGAGAGAAGAAACTCGATACCTGCCGGAGCAGCCGACGGGCCGCGTTGTCTTCCTCCACCCCGGGCAGGGATGCTGTGCTGGGAATGTTACCCCGGGTTGTTGTACTATCCTTATTTTTTGCTAACAATATCAACCTTAAGTAATTCGCGCTATCGTAGTTAGTGAACTTATCAACGGCAATCTCGACTCTGCGGCTGTCGCTCTCAATAAAATAACTGATTTCGATTATTTGTGAAGTTGGTTCAGCGAAAGTCCTTTGCTGGGACTCTGATAGTAAATCAGCGAAAGTCCTGGGACTCTGACAGGCAAATATGGAAACTACAGTCCTTTTAGCGCGATGTTTGGTCCCAGCGTGAGGCAGGCAAAGCCGCGGGGCCGGTCCCCCTCGCCCGCTCGCCATCCTCCTGCTGTCGGTCCTCGCCTGCGTATCTCAGCTGAGGTCCTGGTGGCTGCTCGTTGGAGGCAGATGGCAGCAGCACATCGTGGTCTTAGCTCCTGGGGATAGCCCTGGCAGCGTGGGCACTGAGCAGGGCTTTGGGCTTGTAAAAGACCGACGGGCCAAACCCTGCGCCCTTTGAGGGTTCGGCACCGGAGGACCGCCGGGCTCTTCCTTCATCCATCTACACATCGCAGTTAAATCAAGCAGACGGCTTGGTCTGCTTTCCTCCCATGAGGAGGACGAGGCTTCCTCCGGTGCCAGCACATTTCTCCTGCTCCTAAAGTCCATGAAACTTCTCCGAGGTCTCTGGGAGCCCCATGGGACACTGGGGACAAGTGCGAGGGGCGGGCAGGGGCTCCTGTGTCCCATCTTGCCAAGTAGTAAGCCATAATTCAAGCAGAAAGATGAAGCAATTCCCATTTTCCTTCAATAAATACCATCGCCTTGCTTCTAGTCTACCATGGTTTTGATTTTAATACGGCGGCGACAGCGGGCGATCGGCACAGCAGCGGCAAAGGAGAGCAGGGCACGGCGACAGCGTTGGGAAGAGCCGTGGAAAGGGCGCTGGTTAATCAGGGACTGCCAGCCTTCGTTTGGATTCCTTCAGTGGTCACAGCAAAAAGAGAGACAGGCGTTTTGCCCGTTAATCAGAGTTCGCACCGAAGGCAAGCGAAGGCAGCCGGTGTTTGAAGTGCCTGCAGGATCAATCCCGCTCCGAAGCGATGCACATCAAAGGCGAGCTTGCCCTGAAGGTCACTCAGCCCGGGAGAGCCGGGCGTGAAGACAGCCCAAATATCTATTAATATTTGGCCGGAGACACGCGCTGGTAGAGCGCGGTCCTGGTCCGCGGGTGCACGTACCCCGCCCCCCCTGGCCTGTAAATCAAATTAGCTGGGTGAATCACCAACGGGGGGAGAACCGAAAGACGCGATTAAACTTTCCTATAATGTTTTAATTTTTAAGCTTGACGCTTCCCCGTGCCGCCTGTGCGGTGCATGCCGGCCGCGGCCGGGCGCGAGGAGCGAGGGGCGGTTCGGGGGGATTCGCAGGCGCTTCCCGTACGGCCTCCGCTTGCTTAATTACACAGCGTTAATCTCTCCCTGCAGTTCCCTGGAGAGCAAGGCAGGATGCGACGGGGAGGCTCAGTTTGCGCTGCTGGTAGTGGGTCTGGATTGGGGACGAAAGGTGCAACGCTGTGCTCCGAATCACGCCAGAAAAGCATCCCGCCGCTCTCCCTGCACCCTTGCTCCTAATGGGACCAGTTGCACTGGTCCCTCTCCCAGTTCTCGGCTCTATTTTTAAAGAAGAGGATGCAGCTTTCCAGGGGGAATTGCCTTGTGGGTTGCCAATGGGAACGTGCCAGGAGCCCAAGCACCATCCAAAACCGTCTGGAGAGAGCAAATCCTGCGCCGTACGCATGGAAAATGAGCTGACCCTTGCCGTGCTCCCATTTTCCTGGTTAGGGAGACGGGCATCCCAGCGGGGACGTGAGCGAGCTGTTCTGAGAGTCATTTAAAGGCTGTAAAATACATGGGATTTCTTCGAACGGCTGTGGAGGTGCGGGCTGCGCTGCCCTGAAACCTCCCCGTCCTGCTCTTCACCGGTCTCGCAGTAATTACGGAGAGGAGAAAAAATCTGCCTCCCCCCGCCCCGCTTCTCTCCTGCCACCTTGCAAACGCGCCGCGTCCTTATCCAGGGCACGCCGTGCCTTTGCTCCCCGCGCCTGTGTATTTACCGCATCTATGAACCTCATTAAAATACGGTAATGCCAAGAAAGGGGAGAAAATAGCACTTGCGCCGGAGGCGGCTGAGCGGGATGCTTGCACCCTCCCCGGCACGACCGGGAGAGAGCCGGGCTGGTGACCTGGCACCGGCACCGTGTCCCTGCAGATTGGGATGGCATGCTCCCTGGGGACAGGGAGCACCTCCGCCGGGAGCTTTCTGCCTGGAAAAACCCTTCCCTTGCATTTCTGTAATAGATACCAGCTCCTGGGAATTGGGCTAAGGGTTCCCCGCCCCGTCCCTCCGGCTGGGGAGGGCAGAGCGATGCTCGGAGTGCCCTGCGCACCCCTACCTTGGGGCTTTGGCTTGGGGACAAGGGGCTTGTGTCATCCAGGTCCACTCTCCCAAGGGATTTAACCCCCAGCATGTGTGTCACCGCAGGTGAGGCGGGGGGGATCCCTGCAGAGCGGGAGCTGGAGGGAACCGGCAGCCGGACCCTCCGTGGGAGCCTCTCGGCGCGGCCCCCGCCAGCGGCATCACTCGTCACCCGTCCGAAAAGGGGCAGCTCCGGTGCCATACGGGACGCGGCGGGAGAGGGGCGGCAGAGCCAGGCGAGCAGATGGCAGGTGGAGCATGGCTCCCCTTCCCCGGGCCCTGGCTCGGAGGGCACGGCGGCGTGCCAGGCGGCGGCGTGCCAGGTGGCGGCGTGCCAGGCGTGCCAGGCCAGATCCCGGCGGGCACGGGGAGGAGAGGGCTGCGGCACCGTCGGCGTTGCAGCGGTGCCCGGCTGCTGGGAATTCGCTCCTTTGTTGCTTCTTAGTGCCCAGACGATTATTTACGCTTGCACGGGAATAAACCAGAGAGTCTGGTGGCTCCAGGTTTTTGGGGAACGGTGTCGCAGGGAGGATGAAGGCTTGGACACAGGGATTTGGTGGCATTTGTGGGATGGTGGGTGCCACCCAGGCTGGGCTTGCCCGTGGCAGGGGGCTGCCCGCTCACCAAATGACAAGGATGGGACCTTACTGCGAGCTCTCCGGCCGCTTCCCCCGCTCCCCGCCTCCTTTTCCTCCTGTTTTCCTGCTGCGGGGATTGTACAGGCCCCACTTCCATCGCGCCCTTCGTTATCTCTGCCTCCTGGAACAGAAAAATAGGGAAATATGATTACAGCCCTTTCGCTGGGGAACTTATCAGCTTGCGGAAAGGACATGAGCTTCATCGCTGCTGGGGGAGAGCATCCTTGGTGCTCGCAGGGCTGTCGTCAACAGAGTAGGGGCTGGTGCTCTTCCTACGTTCACACCATGGAGCCCACCAGAGCCCGCGAAGAGTCACAGTGGGATGTGACGTTTGCTGGCGCTGTGTTTTGGGAGCAGGTCGGGTGACGGAGGGACGGATGTGGGTCAGGAGGAGCCTGCGCTGCACCTGCGGGTAGGGGCAACTGGGCTGGCGCCTGGCTCGTCTCAGGGCTCTTCGCTTATCATATGGTTTTCCACCGAAACGGGTTGCTTTGATGCTAATTTGCTTTGACCCATCTGGGCCGACGCTCTCTGGTCTTGGAGGTTCAACAGCGCCGAGAGGATGGGGTGGTGGTGGGGCGGGGGGGGATGGGAGGGACAGCTCGGTCACCACGTGTACAAGGCAAGAGGGTTAAAGCCAGAAGCAGGCTGGGGTGGTCAGATTGACCGTGTTGGCACCACCGCGTTGCTGAAGAGAAGAAGAATCCACCCTGACACGGTGTTTTGCAGCTGCCTTTGGGCCAGGAGAAGGTGGACGCCATTACTGTGTCCTACAGGTGTTTTCCCAGGGTTGCGTCCACGAGTTTTACCCTCCCTGCTCCAGTGAAAGGCTGTAAACCATCTCTCCAGCAACGGCTCAAAACATCACACGGTGGGAACCACAGCTCTGAACCGTGCAGCTCTCTGTACCTCTTCAAAGGAGCCAAAATTTCCTGTATCCATGCCATAAATTGTCCCTTTTTGCCATTCCGCGGTCACAGTGCAATTAAGAGTGGAAGAATAGAGAGAGGAAGCGCTGAGCCTGCACCAGCTGATGCCAGGGGAGATGCCAGGAGCTCCCTGAGAGCACGACATTCCTGGATCCGAAGGCAGGTTGTGCCCTGTGACGCACCAAAAGGAGGAAAGGCACCCCTGGGTGCAGCCCCCCTGCCCCGACCCAGGAGGGGACCCCACGATGGGGCGCCATCAGAGACGTTGGGTGGCTGCAGCGGGAGCCCCGGTCCCTCACCCCCATCCCGCAGGATGGAGAAGCTCCGGAGCGGCCGAGCGGAGCTGGAGCCGCCTCTGGGATTGCTCCCGGTGCGTCCCAGCCCGGCTGGGGAGCTCGGCCACCTTCCCCCGCCATCGCAGCGAGCCCGCGGTACCCGATCTCAGCCCTCGCGTGACGACGGTTAAATGAAGCGGCAGATCCCTCGCCAGCAGCCCACGAGCCCCGAAATGGGGATGTTCCCGCCTCGGTCCGTGCCCTGCTGCCCAGGCACAGGGGTTGAGAGACCCAAACCTCATCCCTGGGCTGCTGCCAGCTCCCCTGGCGTGGGAGACGCTGGGCTGGGGCTTCACCTCCTGGGGGCAGCCCGGGCAGCCCCCCAGGGACGCAGCGCAGCGCAGGGAGCTGGGTTGTGGGACCAGGGAAAGCATCGGCACGGCGTCAGGCTGGATTTGAGCTCAAGCCCGGGGCTACTGTGAGCACTGCTGTTCCCACCCTTGTCACTCCTGCTTTGTCACCTCCCGGCAGTCTTGGAGAGGGGCGGGGGGGTTCAGTCACTTAAGATGCCCATGATTGCTCCTCGGGGCTTAATATTAAGTGAGAGCGTCCTCGGGGAGGCGTGGTGCGGAGCTGCCTGCCGGCGCGGGGAGCAGGGACGGGTTTTGCAAGAAAATGGTCACAGGGAGGAAGGGCCATTGTTTTACAAATAACAGCAAGCCCCCAAAATCTTGGGAATGTCCTCAGATGGCACTGGGCAGAGGGGGAGGAGAGGGGCTGCTGCACGGCCCAGCACAACCTGGGGAGCAAACGAGCGCTCCCCCCAGCACCATCCACCCAGGGCAGCTTTTGCTCTCCATTAATGCAAAATTTCTTGGCTTTTTCCGTTAGATGAGCACGGATTTATTTTTTTCCCCTGGGTTTTCAGAGAGCTGGAAGGAACACGGCTGAGGCTTGTTCATTTTTTTTAAGGAATTGTGGTGCTGTGCATCCGTCAGTGCGCCCTGCCCGCACTGAGCATCGTCCTGGAGCCGGCAGGGAAAACGCTGTTTTGGGGGGTTGTTTGGACTGACGGAAACAGCAGCTGCAGCATCCCATCGTCTTATTTTGGGGGATGATCGACAGTACGCCTAGAAGCTCATAGGACTACCAAAAAATCCCATCGATCCTAAAAGAGGCTGTAAAAATCCTGGGAGCACCTTTCTAGGCCCATTTCGCAGATGGGAAGACTGAGGCTGAGGGCTGCGGGGCTGCGGTGAAGCAGATCCTTTGCAGGGCCCAAGAGCGAGCGTGGGTTTCCTGAGCCCGTTTTAGCGGAGTGAGCCATGGACACATGGAAAAGGTCTGGGGATAACGGGGTTTCAAAGCGGAGCTCGCAGCCCGGTGCGGGGGCTGCCCGAGCCCGGCTGCTGTGGTGGGAGAGAACGGCCACTGGCACAGCCCTGCCGGTGCGGGGACGCGTCTGCGGGCAGCTCTACCCTCCCAGCACGTCTCCGACGGTCGGATCCAGACACAGGACGGGGAGACTGGGATGAGGAGGATGCGGGTGCCTTCAGAGAGCGTCACCGGGGCTTTTCCCAAGCAGGTTTCACGTCGTCACAGGGATCGGGGCGTTAGAGGTTTTTTATTCCACGTGAAGAAGCTACAGAGCAGTTAAATCAATCGAATGTCCTTCAAACCGGCAGCGTGGGCAGAGCAGCCCTGTCGGGGCTCAGCGCCGTGCAGGGCCTGGGCAGGCAGCCGGGGTGATGGTACGGGGGGAGCATCACCCCACCTTCTCCCCGGGGGCTGCAGAGCAGCCAGGCAGCGAGGTCCCGCGGCCGGTACCGGCTCCTGCCTCCCTGCCCCGAGGCTGCAGGCAGGACCCTGCTCCGGCTCCTCCGGCGCTGCCCAGGGATGCTGTTTAAACCTGCTGCCACCCCCAGCATCCCAAATCCCTGCGGCCCTGGAGAGCAGAGATGGGGGATGCTGGGGGGACGATGCTGGGGGGATGCTGGGGGATGGTAAGGAGTGCCAGGGGGTGCCAGAGGGATGCTGGGGCCATGCCGAGGGATGCTGGGGGGGATGTTGGGGGGATGTGGGGGGATGCTGGGGCCATGCCAAGGGATGCTGGAATGATGTCGGGGGATGCCAAGGGATGCTGGAGGGGTGCTGAGGCCATGTCAAGGGATGCTGAGGGATGCCAGGTGACGCTGGGCCATGCCAAGGGATGCTGGGGGGATGCTGGGGGGATGTGGGGGCATGCTGGGGCCATGCCAAGGGATGCCGAAATGATGTCGGGGGGATGCCAAGGGACGCCGGGGATGCTGAGGGATGCTGAGGCCATGTCAAGGGATGCTGAGGGATGCTAAAGGATGCCAGGTGATGCTGGGCCATGCCAAGGGATGGCGAGGGGGGATGCCAGGAGGATGCCGGGGCGGGGGGGGGGATGCTGAGGGATGCCAGATGATGCCGGCAGATGCCAGGGGGATGCTGGAAGGATGCCGGGGGACGCCGGGGCCACGCCAAAGGACGCCGGGGGGACGCTTGCTGGGGGCCAGGCCCGCTCCAAGGCCCCCGGACTACATTTCCCATCGCCGCCGCGGCCGGGGGCGGTGCGGGGCGGCGCGGGCGCGGAGCGGGGGGCGCGGAGCGGCGGCGGAGGCGCGGAGCCGCGCAGGGGCGGCGGGCCCGCTCGGCCCGGCTCGGCCCGGCTCGGCTCGGCTCGGCTCGGCTCGGCTCGGCTCGGCTCGGTTCGGTTCGGCTCGGCTCGGCTCGGCCCGGCCCGGCTGCGTGCCGGGCGAGGATGCGGGAGGGGCGGCCGGCGGCCCCCCGCTGCCCCCCGCCGCCCGCCTGAGGGGCGGCCGCCCCGCCGCCACCATGAAGAAGCAATTCAACCGCATGCGCCAGCTCGCCAACCAGACCGTGGGCAGGTAGGGAGCGATGGCCACGGGCTGCCCGCGCCCTGCCCGCCCCACTGCCTCCATCCCGCACCCTGCCTGCGCCCTGCCCGCCCCACTGCCTCCATCCCGCACCCTGCCCGCCCCACTGCCCCCATCCCGCACCCTGCCTGTGCCCTGCCTGCACGCTGCCCGCCCCACTGCCCCCATCCCGCACCCTGCCCGCGCCCTGCCCGCCCCACTGCCCCCATCCCGCGCCCTGCCTGCACCCTGCCTGCCCCACAGCCCCCATCCCGCACCCTGCCTGCTCCCTGCCTGCACGCTGCCCGCCCCACTGCCCCCATCCCGCACCCTGCCTGTGCCCTGCCTGCACCCTGCCCACCCCACTGCCCCCATCCCGCACCTTGCCTGCACGGTGCCCGCCCCACAGCCCCCATCCCGCACCTTGCCTGCACGGTGCCCGCCCCACAGCCCCCATCCCGCTCCCTGCCTGCACGCTGCCCGCCCCACTGCCCCCATCCCGCACCCTGCCTGTGCCCTGCCTGCACCCTGCCCACCCCACTGCCCCCATCCCGCACCTTGCCTGCACGGTGCCCGCCCCACAGCCCCCATCCCGCACCTTGCCTGCACGGTGCCCGCCCCACAGCCCCCATCCCGCTCCCTGCCTGCGCCCTGCCCGCCCCACAGCCCCCATCCCGCTCCCTGCCTGCACCCTGCCTGCGCCCTGCCCGCCCCACTGCCCCCATCCCGCACCCTGCCTACTCCCTGCCTGCACCCTGCCCGCCCCACAACCCCCATCCCGCACCCTGCCTGTGTCCTGCCTGCTCCCCTGCCTACCCCCCAGCCCACATCGCACACTCCACCTGCTCCCTGCCTGCTCCCTGCCTGCCCCACTGCCCCAGTCCCACACCCTGCCTGCGCCCTGCCTGCGGCCTGCCTGCCCCACTGCCCCTGCTCCCTAACTGCCCCACAGCCCTGATCCTGCACCCTCCTACGGTCCTGCCTGCCCCGCTGCCCCTGCTTGCTCTCTGCCTGCCCCACCGCCCCGATCCTGCACCCGTGCCCATGTCCTGCCTGCCCCACTGCCCCTGCATCCTGCCCCCTCCCTGCCTGCCCCGCTGCCCCTGCTCCCTGCCCGCTCTCTGCCTGCCCCGCTGCCCCGATCCTGCACCCCACCTGCATCTTGCCTGCCCCACTGCCACTCCGCAATGCCCACCCCGCCCCCAGCCCCTGCTCCCTGCCTGCTCCCTTGCCTGAGCCCTTCCTGCCCCACTGCCCCTAATCCCACACCTTGCCCGTGCCCCTGCCTGCTCCCTGCCTGCCCCACTGCCCCCCATCCCACACTCCGCCTGCATCCTGCCCACCCCACAGCCCCCATCCCGCACCCTGCCTGTGTCCTGCCTGCTCCCTGCCCGCCCCACAGCCCCCATCCCACACCTTGCCTGCTCCCCTGCCTACTCCCTGCCCCTGCCTTGCCGCCCCACAGCCCCTGCCTGCTGCCTGCTCCCCTGCCTGCCCCACTGCCCCGATCCTGCACCTTGCCTGTGCCGTGCCTGCCCCACTGCCCCTGCCTGTCCCCTGCCTGCCTCCTTGGCTGCTTCCTGCCAGCCCCACTGCTCCGGCTCCCTTCCTCCTCCCTGCCCTCTTCCTGCCCGCCCCACTGCCCCTGCCCCCCAGCCTGCAGCCTGCCTGCCCCACTGCCTGTGCCCCCAGCCCTCCAACCTCCCTGTCTGCCCCTTCCCCTGCTCCCTGCACCCTGCCTGCCCCACTGCCTGCCCCAGTGCCCACACTCGCCTCCTCCCTGCCCATTCCCTGCCTCCTCCCCTGCCTGCAGCCCCTGCCTGCACCCTGCCTGCCTGTTAACCCCTGCTTGTCCCCCTGCACGCACCCAGCCCCGCTGCCCCCCTTCCCCCTGCCCCACACCTGCCCCCTTTACCCACTGCTTCCCTGCCAGCCCCTGCCCTCACCCTGCCTGCCCCACGGCCCCCGCCCGTCCCCTCTGTCCCCGGGCTGGGCTGCAGGGACGCACTGCCGCGGGGTGCCCCGCTGGCTGCTCCCCCCAGCGCCCATGGGTGTCCCCGGCTGGCTGTGGGGCAGGCAGGGCGCAGGGGGGCACATCGGGGTGCGGGTGGCCCTCGGGGGTGCCCGTGTGCCGATGCGCGGCCGGGCCTGGAGCTGGGTGCTGGCTGTTGTGTAATTCCTGTGTAATTCCTGGAGATTTTGCAGCTGGGGGGGGAGGGGGGGGGCAGGGAGGGGGATTTATTTCTTTTTCCCAGCGCAGCGCGTCGGGCTCAGCATCCCCTCCCGGAGCCGAGGGCTGGGAGCGTCACCTGCTCCTCCGTGGGTGTCCCCCCCCGACACCCCGCCAGCTCTGGGTCCCCAGCCGGGATGGAGGGGGTCGGTGACGGCGGCTCCTGCCTCGGCCGCGGCGCTGCCACACGGCCCTGGCACACGGGCACGGGGCTGGGGCGGCCGCAGGGCACCCTCCCGGGGCTGCGACGGCGCCACGGGAACGCGGTGCGGGATCATGGTGCGGGAGCGCGGCGCAGGAAGGCGGTAGCAGGAGCACGGTTCAGGAATGCGGTACGGGAGCGCGGGTAGGGAGCGTGCCGCAGGAATCCGGTGCGGGCGCACGGTGCAGGAAAATAAATGGTGGGGGACAGTGGTTTGGGAGCGCGGCGCAGGAATGCGGTGCGGGAACACGGTGCGCGGATGTGGTTTCAGGAGCGCGGTGCAGGAAAACGGTGGGAGACGGTGGTTTGGGAGCGCGGTGCGCGAACGTGATTTCGGGAGCACGGTGCAGGAATGGTGGGGGACGGTGGTTTGGGAGCGCGGTGCAGGAATCCGGTGCGGGAACACGGTGCGCGAATGTGGTTTCAGGAGCGCGGTGCAGGGACACGGTGTGAGACGGCGGTTTGGGAACGCGGTGCAGGAACGTGGTAGCAGGAACGTGGCACAAGGATGCGGTGTGGGAACGCAGTTTGGGAGTGTGCTGCAGGAATCCGGTGCGGGAGCACGGTGCGCGAATGTGATTTCGGGAGCACGGTGCAGGAAAACGGTGTGGGACGCTGGTTTGGGAGCGCGGTGCAGGAATCCGGTGCGGGAGCACGGTGCGCGAATGTGATTTCGGGAGCACGGTGCAGGAAAACGGTGTGGGACGCTGGTTTGGGAGCGCGGTGCAGGAATCCCGTGCAGGAGTGCGGTGCGCGAACGTGATTTGGGAGCACGGTGCAGGAACACGGTGTGGGACCGTGGTTTGGGAACGCGGTGCGGGAACGTGGTAGCAAGAATAGGGTGCAAGGATGCGATGTGGGAACGTGGTTAGGGAGGGTGCTGCCGGAATTCGGTGCGGGAGTACGGCGCGGGAACATGGCGCAGGAACGCGGTAGCAGGAACACAGTGTAAAGATGTGATGTGGGAACATGGTTTGGGATCACGCAGCAGGAATCTGGTGCGGGAGCATGGTGCAGGAATGTGGTTTGGGAGGGCGATGCAGGATCACGGCGTGGGAGCACGGTGCAGGGACGCGGTAGCTGGGACGTGGTGCAATGATGCGATGTGGGAATGTGGTTTGGGAGTGTGCTGCAGGAATCCGGTGCGGGAGGACGGTGTGGGACCGTGCTTTGGGAGCGCAGTGCAGGAATGCGGTGCAAGGATGTGATGTGGGAACGCAGTTTGGGATCATGCTGCAGGATTCTGGTGCAGGAGCACAGTGTGGGACCATGGTTTGGGAGCACGGTGCAGGAACGCGGTAGCAGGAATGCCGTGCAAGAATGGGATCTGGGAATGTGGTTTGGGAACATGCTGCAGGAATCCGGGGCGGGACCACGGGGCGGGAGTGAGCATCGTGTGGGAACACAGTGCAGGAAGAGCGTGGAGCAGCACGGTGCGGGAGCACGGTGGCAGGAACGCGGTGCAAGAATGCGGTGTGGGAACGCGGTTTGGGAGCGTGCTGCTGGAACACGGGGAGGGAATCCGGTACACGGGTATAGTGTGGGAATGCGGCGCGGGAATGCGGTGCGGGAGCACCTGCCAGAACGTAGTGTGGGAGCAGGGTGCAGAAACATGGCACGGGAACGTGGTGCAGGAGCACAGCATGGGAATGTGGTGCGGGAGCGCGGTGCGGGAGCGCGGCACAGGAATACGGTACAGGAGCGTGGTGTGGGAACGCAGGGCCGGAGTGTGGTGTGGGAATGCGGTACGGGAATGCGGTACAGGAATGCGGTGCAAGGACATGGTGTGGGAGAGCGGTGTGGGAGTGCGGTACAGGAGTGCGGTGTGGGAATGCGGTGCCCGAGCGTGGTGCGGGAACGCGGTGCCGGGGTGCGGTGTGGGAATGCGCTAGAGGAGCATGGTGCAGGAGCGCGGTGCCGGAGTGCGGTGTGGGAATGCGGTACCCGAGCGTGGTGCAGGAACGCGGTGCCGGAGTGCGGTGTGGGAATGCGGTACCCGAGGGTGGTGTGGGAGCGCGGTGCCGGAGTGCGGTGTGGGAATGCGGTACAGGAATGCGGTGCAAGGACATGGTGCGGGAGCGTGCTGTGGGAATGTGGTGCAGGAGCAGGATGGGGGAACATGGTGTGGGAGCACGGGGTGATGGGCACTTGCCTCCCTCGGGGGACCGTCAGGAGGATGTTTTGAGGACGGGGCGTGTGATTTTCTGCTTGCGTCTGCGCCGGCCGGCTTTGCTCTCTGGATGCGCCGGGCAGGTTCGACACGTCTCTCACCCTGGGGAGCTGCAGGGGAGGGATGTCCCCAGGTCCCGCCACCGAGATGTGAGCCGGGCAGGGCGCACGCACACACCCCTGGCTTCAAAATGGTGCCGCCGACAGGGCGAGCATCCTCCTTCCCGCATCCCCCGGGAGCACGGGACCATGGCGGGCTCCATGCCGATGGCGGCCGCGGGGCCCGGAGCTGCTAAACCCCTAATCCTCTTAGGGGCTCGCTGCCACGCCGGCTCGCGAGGGGGCCCCGGCACGTCTGCTGCCCGCGCTGCCGGGCTCTGGATTTAACAGGGGGGGACAGGTCCTGGTCCCCGCTCTGCTCAGCACCGGGATGGGGCAGCTGGAGCCTCGGCGGGAGCTCGGGGACCATCCTCTTCCTCGGCTCCGTTGGTCCCCGTCGGGAGCGCAGGCTGATGTTTTGTCCTTCTTCCCCACTGCAGAGCCCTGGGCAGCCCTCTCCGGCCGGCTGGAAATAGGGAATAATGGATGAAAATAGGGAATAATGGATGGAAATAGGGAATAATGAATGGAAATAGGGGATAATAAAAGCAAGTAGAGAAAAAGAAGTGGAAATGAGGAATAATTAATGGAAGTGAGGAATAATAAATGGAAATGAGGAATAATAAATCGAAATCATAGAATCATAGGAAATGAGGAATAATATCTGGAAATAAGGAGTAATAAATGGAAATAAGGAATAATAAGTGGAAATAAGGAATAACAATAGGAACCTGGTGTTTTGTCTCCCCCGGGAGAGGCTCATGGGGGTACGTGCACCGTAACCCTCCAGGGTCTGCAGGGTGTCCCCTCCTGCTCGTCACCAAAGCCCAGCGGGCCACCATCACCCTGCAGAGCCAGCGCCCCCGAGTCCAGGGCTGGGGACACGAGGCTGGATGCTGCCCCAGGGCTGGGATCCGCCCTGCGCGTGGAGGTTGTTGTCCCCCGGGGGGAGACAGGGGCATCGGGGGGACAGTTTGCATGTGGCGGTGGCAGTGGTGGTGGCATCCAGCTGGTGTCACTCCTCCCAGCAGCCCCTGGCCAGAAGGTCCCGCTGCTGCGGGGGTGGCTGCGGTCCCCCACCAACACGGTGGGCTGGGATGGGGCTGTGTCCTGTGGGACCGAGGGGACAACGGTGACATCTCCCCAGCCACCCTGCGGGGCATGCGGGGAGAAGGGTGGCGGGGGGGGGTTGTCCCAGCCCACGGTGGCTTTTCCTGCTTCTGGTGGTGCACTTTCCTTAAAAAAAAAAAAAAAAAAAAAAAGGGAATAAAAAAGGCAGCCGAAGGGAAAAACCCTGTCTATGGGGCTGCCAGCAGCTGTGTCCCGGCAGGGGACAGGCAGGAGCAGCCCTTTGTCCCCGCGAGGTGGCCGCAGCTGGCAATATGGTGGGGGGAGTGAGTGGCCATTGCAGCTGAGGGACCGGGCTGACCTGCACCGGGAGCAGATGGGGATGGGGATGGGGATAGGGATGGGGATGGGGATAGGAATGGGGATGGGGATGGGGATGGGAATAGGGATGGGAATGGGGATAGGGATGGGGATGGGGATGGGGATGGGGATGGGGATGGGAATGGGTCAGGATCAGCGTCAGGGTCAGGACTAGGGTTAAGGTTAGCGTGAAGGTCAGGATAAGGGTTAGGGTCAAGGTTTGGGTCAGGATCAGCATCAGGGTTAGAGTTAGGGTTAAAGTAGTGTCAAGGTCAGGGTCAGGATTAGGGTTAAGGTCAGGGTCAGGATCAGGGTCAGGATTAGGGTTAGGGTCAGGATCAGGGTCAGGATCGGCGTTAGGGTCAGGGTCAGGTTCAGGGTTAGAGTTAGGGTTATAGTGTCAAGGTCAGGATCAGGGTTAAGGTCAAGGTCAGGGTCAGGATCGGCGTTAGGGTCAGGATCAGGGTCAGGGTTAGAGTTAGGGTTAAGGTTAGTGTCACGGTCAGGATAAGGGGCAGGGTCAAGGTGAGGGTTAAGGTCAAGGTTAGGGTCACGATCAGGGTTAGGGTCAGGTCTGTGAGTGTGACAGGGCCACCCGGAGCAGACCACACTCTGCTGTGCCCTGAACACATCATTTGTTTTGAATTATGTATTTTATTTACTTTATTTGTTTTACTTAGGTCATTTCAATAGATGCAAAGAACTGGGGATGCTCGTCCCAGCCCAGACCCACACTTGGTACCCAACCTTGGGGAGAATTACTGCGCCCGGTCTGTAAGGGGCCACGATATTTATCTCCACGGGGTGGAAAAAGGGAAGAGAAATCACTGAGTGGCTGTAAAACGTTTTGAAGAGCTTCTCTGCAAAGCGCTTTCGGTTTTTATTTTTAGTGATGGACCCGTTTCACGGGTGGCCGAGCCAGCCTCGAGGCTGCGGGGCGATGGGCAGACGCGTGCCACGGCGCTCGCTCCGGCGGCTCCGACAGCCCCCTGAATTTTCCAATATTGGCTCAATATGGGGATTTTTTTTTTTATTTTTTTTTTTTGGCCATCAGGAATAAAACAGGCGCTTGCAGCCGCACGCAGAATGGCACGGCTGGGTTCCCGAAGGGCACGGCAGGCGATGGGGGGACACCGGGGAGGACAGTGGCGGGTTAGGTTTTTCCTCCTGGTCCTTTCCGAGCATCCCGTGGTGTATCCCCCATCCCGGGGGACAGCGGTGGCATTTTGGGCTGGACATTGCTTTGGTGGCTCTCGGGGCAGATGCTTTTCCAAGCGCCAGGACGTCTGCGGGTAAACGTAAAGCCTTTAAACACCGAGGTTTTATTCTCTGAGCAGCAAGAGCGTTCCGCAAGAAATAAGGACGTTTTATTCTGCCCCTAGGAAATAAGGACAGAGGGAATAAAAGCATCGCCAGGGATTTTTCCGATGGGATTTGCAGGGGGGGAAAAAAACCACGCTTTAAATAGCTGGGTTCCACGTCCGCACTTCGGGGTGCCGGCGGCTCACCATCGGCAGACCCCCCCCCCGCTGGGATTTTGGCTTTGCCGAGTGATGCCGCGCCCCTGGGCTGGTGCCGGCAACATCCCCGCAACCCCGGGGATATTTTTATCCTCCTCGCAAGGCGGCAGCGCTGACGAACTGAAATATTCATGGAGCGGGCTGAAGGTTTCGTCCCCGCGGCCAGCAGCCTCGGGGCCCTGCGCTTGGCGGGGGCTTCGCCGTGATTACGAAATCAGGACCGCGGCGTGGTCAGGATGCGACCCTGGCGTGGGTTGGCCTCTGCCGGGGAAGCGCCAGCAGCGAGGAGCAAAGGGCACCGGAGCATCCCGTGCCGAAGGGCTGCCAACGC
Source organism: Chroicocephalus ridibundus (assembly GCF_963924245.1). Lineage (NCBI taxonomy): Eukaryota > Metazoa > Chordata > Aves > Charadriiformes > Laridae > Chroicocephalus > Chroicocephalus ridibundus. Next base: position 11,917,603 of record NC_086297.1, read on the forward strand.
AGAGAGCTCACAGCCGGGAAAAAGGGCAGGAGATGAGGAAAAGAGGCTTTTTCTGCCCTTAAAACTCTGTCCCCCGTTTTTCTTTGCTCCCTTTGGTTTTCCCAGTGGCGGGCAGACGGATGGAGGTACGCTGGACCAGCCTTCCCCACTTGTTTCATCCCGCGTTTCCAGCTGGAAAAGCTGCCAGGGGCTGAGCCCTGGCACCCCTTGGTGGGCATCGCTGTCCTTAGCTGTAGGTTTGGGACATGGGGACCGTCACTCCGGGTTGCCCACCGGGGCAGGACGAGCCCGGGATGCGCTGGAGGAGGCGCCGGTGGGGCTGTGTCACCGCGTCTTGCTGGATGCTGCAGCTCGGAGTTGTCTCCCCGGGGGGATTTGAGCAGCGATTTGAGGATATAAATATTAGATGTTTCGTTTCTCGCCTGCTAAAAAGGCACCGGGAAAAATCCACGGCTGCGTTTGGCCTCGGACAGATCCTGGTTACGAGCTGCCGAGCTGCGTGTCCCCGGGGACAGCGGCAGAAGCTGGGGATGGCGCCATCCTTGCCCCAGCATCCAGCATCCAGCCCGGACCGCGATGCCCGGCCCTTCCAGGGCTTGCCTGGATGAGACCTGAGGAACTTTTTCCTCCCTCCAGCACACGCCATGGATGCTCGGCGCCTTATCCGAGTTGCGCGGTTGAACCTCACCTTGCCAACCTCACCTCTGGGCTTTGGGGGCTCGAGGACCTAGAATTTTCCCATGGGTACCAGCCCCCCTAGGCTGGAGCAGCGGCACGGGAGGGAGATGCGGGCAGGACCAGGATGGAGCCGGGCACCGTCCCCGAGCCCGCGCGGGGGTGGCAGAGCAGCCCCGTCCGTGGGAATTAATGCTCCCGGCATGGGATGGCCTTGGACAGGTTCTTTCCTCCCTCTGCCCGCAGAGGCTATTTTTAGGCAAAAGCAAACAGAAATCACGGGAACCGGCCGGAGTCAGCGATTAAATAGCAATTAAATATTTATGGATGCACTGTAGCGAGGGGGTGGCCAGGGGTGGGGGAGAACGGGGTGTTTGGTGGGCAAGGGAGTCCCTGGGGCATCGTGGACACACTGTCTCCGGAGACGCGTCCTCGCTCCTGCCCGTCCCCGTGCTGGGTGAAGAGCTCGCCCGCGAGCCGGGTGCGATGGATGTTCCCCTTCGGAGAGAATATCGCCGCAAAATCCCCGTCGTGCTTTGAGTTTTGCTGGCTCAGGGTCAAATCCAAGACCGGGAGCTCCTTGTCGTGGGCGGTTTGGGCGGCAGAGGGGGACAGTGGTGGGGACACTGCGGGTGCGGGTGATGGATGGTCCAGCCCGAGGGAGACGTCTGGCATCGGGAGATGCTCCAGGGAAGCGCCGGCTTTGCTGTAGCTCCCTAGGTCAAGACGCTGGCAGCTCATGTAGTGTTTATTTGGAAATCAACTTAATTTGCTTGATTGGTGTTGATTTCTGCTGGCAGCAATTAGTTTTCGCAGAAGCGAACGCCCGACCAAATTGTAGCCGCGTCCCCTGCTCGTTGGTTTTGAACTCTCCGTATTAATTGTCCCTTTTCTCCCAGGGACACACACGAGTGTCTGGGTGCTGGCTGAGGTGAGGGATTGCCTGGATTTGTGCTGAGAAAACCTGGTCCAGGGTGGAAATCTGGAGGGGAAGGGGAAGAGCGGGCTTTTATTTGCCTAAAGGAAAGATGTTAGGAAGGGATGAAAGCCAGGGTTCCTGGCTGCCTCTCCAAGGGATGCTCCCGCGGGATGCATGGAACTTGTAAGGCGTGAAGTTTTGGGGGATTAGGGACCAGCCATGGAAATTGGGGGGCCCTGCACCCTTCTTTTGGGTTCTCTTGGTTGCTGAAGCCACCTCACCTGAGCAAAAGCCCCCGTCTCCGCTTCCCCGGGGGGAGGTCGTGTCCCAGCGCGGGAGCCCTGGCTGCATCCACCACCTTGCGAGACACGGGGATGGAAATACCCGCGGCAGAATGAACGGGTGGAAAGACTTGCCCGAAGCTGATACTGGTTTAAACTGGCGCACGGAGGAGACGCTTCACTGGTGCCACCAGCCGCCTGCCCTGACGGCTGGGCCGTGGGATGCCCCGGCCGATGGAGAGCACCTTCCCGGGGCTCCGCTCCACGCGTCGGACCCTTGAGCGTCGCTCGTGGGTCCGGGGTTGTGGGGTAAGCACAGATGGGAGCTGAACCCCACGAGGAGAGGGGTCCGATGTAGCCCCCCAGCTGACCCAGGACGTGGGAGCATGCGTGTGTCCGTCCGCCCCCCACCGTAGGGGCTCTGGCACCCCCCAGGAATTCCTTCGGGTGCGATAATGGGTGGGTTTGTGCAGGCAGGAGCTCTCGGCTGCCTCCCGCACGGGCAGGGAGCGGGTCCCGGGGTCCCCTGGGCTCGGGGCGGCCGTCACTGCTCCGGCGGAGCCTGAGGTCAGGGGTCCGGGCGACCCCCCTCGGCTCTGCCTGCTGGTACGGAGCTGGGGCAAGGAGCGGGGCTGGGGGGGCCAGGAGGGACTGGGGGGGGCTGGGGTGGACTGGGGGAGGGTGCTGGGGAGGAACTGGGGTGTACCAGGAGGGGCTGGGGGATGCCAGAAGGGGCTGGAGGATGGTGGGGATGGACTGGGAGGGTGCTGGGGATGGACTGGGGTGTACCAGGAGGGACTGGAGATTCTGGGATGGACTGGGGTGTACCAGGAGGGGCTGGGCATGCTGGGATGGACTGGGACATGCCAGGAGGGGCTGGGGGATGCCAGAAGGGGCTGGAGGATGGTGGGGATGGACTGGGGGGGGTTGCTGGGGATGGACTGGGATGTACCAGGAGGGACTGGAGATTCTGGGATGGACTGGGGCATGGCAGGAGGGGCTGGGGGATGCCAGAAGGGGCTGGAGGATGGGGGGTTGCTGGGGATGGACTGGGGGGTTGCTGGGGATGGACTGGGGTGCACCAGGAGGGATTTGGGATGCTGGGATGGACTGGGGCATGCCAGGAGGGGCTGGGGGATGCTGGGGATGGGCTGAGATGTGTCTGGAGGGACTGGGAAGACTGGGGTGGACTGGGGGGGGGAGGGGGGGGCTGGGTATGGACTGGGGCGTGGCAGGAGGGGCTGGGGGATGCCAGAAGGGACTGGAGAATGGTGGGGATGGACTGGGGGGTTGCTGGGGATGGAGTGGGGTGCATCAGGAGGGATTTGGGATGCTGGGATGGCCTGGAGCATGCCAGGAAGGTCTGGGGGGTGCTGGGGACGGGCTGAAGTGTGTCTGGAGGGACTGGGGAGACTGGGGTGGACTGGGTGGACTGGGGAGGAACTGGGGGTACCAGAAGGGGCTGGGGGATGCTGGGAACGGACTGGGAAATGCTGGCAATGGACTGGTGATGTGCTGGGGAAGAACAGGGAGGTGCTGGGGATAGATAGACTGGGGCATGTCAGGAAGGGCTGGGAGATGCTGGGGATGGAGGAACTTGGGGGTGCTGGGGATGGGCTGGGGTGTACCTGGAGGGACTGGGGGTGCTGGAATGGACTGGGGATGCTGGGGAGGAACCGGAGGGTGCCGGGGATGGGCAGAGGTGTGCCTGGAGGGGCTGGGGGATGCCAGGAGGAGTTAGGGGATTTCTTGGACGGCGGGAAGATGCCAGGCTGGAACAGGGAGAGCGTCTGCTGGAGCCAGACATGTTTCCCAGCACTGGTCACATCCAAACTGGTTCCTCTTGACGCTGTTAATGGTTCTCCCTGGGGCTGGGAAGCCAAGGCAGGAGGCTCAGGCGAGACGCGGGGACCCACAGCCGTCCTCAAGGGGCTGCTGTTTGGAGCACGATATGGGGAAGGAGAAGCAAGCACCAAGGTGAAGAGGAGGGGCTCGGGGAGATGCTCCGGGCTGAGCCCGCTGACGGTGCTTTGCCAAAACCCTCGGAGAGGTGCTGCCATCCCGCCCCTAGAAAAGGCAGTGGGATAATACTTCTCCATCCCCACTGGAGGCCCCGGGGAAAGTCCTGGGTACCGGGGAGGTGGCACCGGGGTCTTCTTGAGCATCTCTGAGTGCCAGCCAGAGCTCAGCACCCAAAAAACACCCCCCAGGCAGGACGGAGCCCGGGGCACGCAGGAGAGTCTCCGTCTCCCCGGCTGCTGCCTGGCAGGACGTTCCTTGCCGGCATTTTGCCGCCGAGCGTCACTTGTTGCAGGTTCTCAGGATGGCTCGTAAAACCGTATAAGCTCCCGTAAAACCGTATTAACTTTAGGCTGAGACTTTCGGAACATAACGGATATAATGGGATTTTTCCCAGTGGCATTAGCAGCACGGAGCTGTAACGCAATGTGATGTCAGCGGAGTCGGGTGATGTTTTTTAGTCTTTACGCATAAAATGGCCATGGGGAGCGGCTTGGGCTGGGCCTGCTGTGGGTTTGGAGCCGCCGCTCGGTTCTTGCACTCCTGGATATAATTTGCGGGTTCTGGAATGCTGCCGGTGGGAGCAAGTCTGGAAAGAAGGGGAATTATTTGTATTTTTTTTTGGTGCGTTCTGGAAAATTAATAAGCGGCTTTCGGTGGGATGGCGGGACCTCAGCAGAGCTGCGTTGTCAGCAGGACCGTGCGTATGTGCAGGAGCAGGATCTGTCCTGCTTGCAGCTCTACAGCGCCTTCCATGGAGCTGCATCCGGATCGCTGCCCCGGTACATCCGTGGGGCCGGGCTCTTTGTACCCGGCTGCCGGCGGCATCACGCCGAGGGTCCAGGTGCCCCAAGGCAGAGTTGTCCCTGGCTTTGGCTTTGGAAAAAAAAAAACCCCGTGGTGGCTTTTGGGGGTGGGTTTTACCCCGTTCTGCACAACAAGGGGCAGGAGCAGGGCGATGCCTGGGTCCAGATGCTGGCGCTGGGCGCTGGCAGGATGCGGTACCCGGAGAGCGATGCCGTTCCACCGCAGCCCTGCCCTGTGCCATCACCAGTGGCTGCAACCTGTCCCCAAGGCCACACAGAGACCCCCATCCCCGTCGCAAGCCGGAGGGGAGGAGAAAGCATCCCGGCTCCCGGAGATGCCGAAACCAGGCAGGGAAATCCGTGCTCCTGCGGCGTGCCCATCGCTCTGCCACGTCGCCAGGCAGCTGTGTTGAGCGGCTCCGACAACCTCTTTGCTTATTCCTACCCATAAAACACTTCAGCCTTTTTTTCCCCCGCCCCCCCCAGCTTTTTAAAGCCAAAAGAATCGCTGGCAGGCTCCCCAACCTGCTTCAGCATCCCGGGATGTGGCGGGGCTGGGGCGGGTGGCTGTGCCGGGGCTGTGGTTGAGGGATGCTCTCCGTGAGAGCCGCGGAGGTTTCTCATGCTGAGGATGTGCTGGAAAGCAGAACAAGGCCAGATTTTTGTTATCCGGTTTGAAACGTTGTTTTCTGCTTCCCCAACGCGCCTCAGAGCGTAGCACGTGTTGGTTCGTGGCTGCTGGGACCATGGGGTGTGCAAAACCCATCCATCAGCCCGGCTGGAAGAGGGGAAAAAGCACTAAAACCATCACTTTTCAGGGACCATTTTCCCAACGGCGCAGGGACAGGAGGGATTTCTTTCTCTCCCGGCCTTTTTGAAGATCAGAAACGGTTTCCGGGGTGCAGAGCAAGCGGCAGGGACGTGTGCCGCCCGCGCGTGGGTGCGCGATGCTCGCCTGCATCCCTGCCACCTCCTTCTCCTTCGGGATGCTAAATATATCCCGAGGCGGGGCGGGGAAGGGGGGGACGGCCATTGTGTCTGTGCCGGTGGAGATTCGCTGCCGCCTTCCCCGTTCGTGCTAATCCTGCGGCGTCGCCAGCCCTGTCCGTAAGCGATAGCGAAGGTGGTTTGCAGAAGAGGAGGAGAACCCGAGCAGCCCTTGCTCCCGGGCGGCCAGCGCATCGCTTGCGTTTCAGAGAGGCGCTATTATAACGCGTTCATTTAAATCCCTTTTTTTTTTTTTTTTTTTTTAATTAAAATAAGTAAGGGTGGGGTTTTTTTTTTAAATTTTTAAACCCACTTAAATCAGACACTGGGACAACTTTCATAGGCGAGCCAGATTTAATGAAGTCAGTTTACACTTTTTAAAAGTCTTTGGACGTGGCGTGGTTGCGGATGAGCCCGTGGACCGAGCCCTGCCCTGGCTGACACAGAACCTTGCTCTGCTGGTGCTTATTCCTTATTTCCACTTTTCCGATAACTCCCTCGGTCTCTCAAAGCTGGCAAACCAGCTCGGAGAGCAGAAAGCAACCAGGGCTCGGGCAAGTAAGATATTTTTTTAAGAAGGATGAGAGCACCGAGCTTTCGTTGTTTGTTAAGAGCCTTTAGGGACTAATTGGCTAAATCACAGCTCTGCCCAAGCACATCTTGACAGAGGTGATTTTTTCAAAGAGAGATGATGCCCTGAAGTTGTAAAAAAAAAAAAAAGGAAAACCCATAAGAAAATGAATAAATGATCCAGAGTGGGATCGTTTAACTAAGCCCGAGCAGATGTGGGGAGGAGCGGCCGCGGGGCCCCGGCCGGCAGGGATGCTGCGGGGCTGGGGAGGGTCTGCAGTGGGTTTGTGTCTCCTCCTGCATCCCCGGCGTGAAGGGGATGGCAAACACAGAGGATGACCCGAGCTCTGGAGCGGTAAATCCGTCTCCGACGTGCAGCGGGGAGGGTTACGGAGAAGCCCCGGGCGGCAGCTGCCGCCGCAGATTCCGTGGGCCGCGTCGGACCGAAGAGGCTCAGTCGTGCGGAGGGGTTGTGTCCTTGAAATCCGCGGCGCTGAGGATGCGCCAGGGCTCGGCGCGGCCCACGGAGCTGCTTTCGTGCGTAGACACGTCACCTCCCTCTGCAGCACTGCCCGCATCCTCCTGGGAATTTAGCATCCCTGTTTTGCTGAGGGCAATGGAAAAATAAGGGGGAGATGAGGGGAGGACCCTAAATTGGCGTGGGACGTGGCACGCTCGCAGTGAGCAGTGAAGATGCTCCATCCTTTGCTTATTTAGGAGACGAGGCGATGGCTGGTGGGACCGGAGCGCCTGAAATCACCGGCTGCATCCCGATGGAAAAGCGCGTTCAGCCATGCCCGGTACCGCGTGTGCCGGACCCTTCGCCAGCGCTTCATGTTTTTTCTTCTCTTGCAGGGCTGAGAAGACGGAGGTTTTGAGCGAAGATCTCCTGCAGGTGAGGTCCTCTGCGGCTGGTCCAACCTGTGCCCAGGGTGCCCCGGCACCCACCCGGGGGTGCTGGATGCTGCCACAGCTCCGTCCGGCCGGTGCCGCGGTGTCCTGCGGGGATGAGACAGGCTGGGAGGAGGAGGAGGAACGGGTTGGGAGCGTGGGAAGCGGCATCTTCTCCCTCCCAGCCCTTTCCCAGCCTGGTTTTCAGGTCAGCTGGAATCGGATCCAGTCTCGCCTCCGCCAGGATGGCAACCTGATAGCGGCTGGATTGTGGTCTCCCCTCTCTGGGGACGTGTGACAGCAGGGGACGCTCACCAGGGCTGATGGGTTGGGCGAATTCAGCAAAACAGCCGGAGCCAAAACCCTCCCGTGGTGCCTCGGAGCGTGGGCTGTGACGCTGGGGTGACGCTCCCTTGGGGACATCTCGTCTTGGGTGCTTTCTGCTGCAGGAGCGGGGCTTCCTGCGCTTGCCGGGGGAGGGAGGCGGTGGAGGAGATTTGGCTGAGGGATTTGGCTCCCCAGTTCCAGAAGGACAGGGAACTGCTGGAGAGGGGACAGCAAAGGGCTACCAAGAGGATGAGGGGACTGGAACACCTCTCTTGTGAAGAAAGGCTGAGGGATTTGGGTCTCTTCAGGCTGGAAAAAAGACGCCTGAGGGGGGATCTTATCAACGCTTATCAATACTGAAAGGGGGGGTGTCAGGAGGATGGGGCCAGGCTCTTTTCAGTGGTGCCCGGGGACAGGACAAGGGGTAACGGGCACAAACTTGACCATAGGGAGTTCCACCTAAACACGAGGAGGAACTTCTTTGCTGTGAGGGTGGCAGAGCCCTGGCCCAGGCTGCCCCGAGAGGTGGTGGAGTCTCCGTCTCTGGAGACATCCCAAACCCGCCTGGAGGCGTTCCTGTGCCACCTGCTGTGGGTGACCCTGCTCTGGCAGGGGGTTGGACTGGGTGATCTCCAGAGGGCCCTTCCGACCCTGTGATCCTATGATTCCAAGTGCCAGCAAAGCGACATGAATTCACAAATCCATCGCTGAATTCATGAGGTTTCCAACTCCATCCCTGGTAACTCGGGTGCTGGTGGGCAAAGCCCAGCCATCGGTGAGGGGGCTCAGCCCCCCTCCTCCATCACGGCGTGGGCACCCCCGGAATCAGCCTGGCTGCTGGCGGAGCCGCTTTCAAAACCTCTTTTGGGGGTAAACTGACGTATTTTACACCTTCCAGCTTGGGAATGGGGTCTGTGCCGTCGCTGGCGGGTGGCAGGTTCTGCAGAAGCAGCCAGAGAACCTCTGGGCAAGGATTGCCGGTGGCGGGAGGCAGTGACCTGCAGGCGACAGGGTGACCTTCAGCTCTTGCGGGCCACCGTGTCCTGCCGAGGTGTTGCCCTTGCCGGGACCTAACGATGCTGCTCAGGCTTTAGCGAGCGCCGTGTATTAGCCAAAAATGTGAGGAGGGCTGGAGGGAGCTGTCGCTACAGGGGTAAGGCGAAACCGTTTGCAAATGTCCCAGCTGGGCGCATCGCTTCATCCCTCCCACGGGATCCCTCTGCTGGGGATTTCGCAACCGTTTCCATCGTGGCTGGGACCAGCCCGACCCGTGCAGGGAGGGAGGGAGGTTTGTCTCTGGTTCCACCGGCACCAGATGAGAAATCACTGGTGGAAGCGGCCGGGTGGGCTCCCGGGGCGTTGGGGGCTTGGTTGGCTGTTGGGCAGCGCCGTCCTGATGGTACGCACCCCTGTCAGTCAGTCTCCAGCCTTCGGGATTTGGGTCTTTTTTTCCCCTTTCTTCGCCACCAGTGCTGGTGGCCGGGCTGGGCAGGGTGCGGCGATGCCGTGTCCCCTCTGTCCCCAGGGGTGGGCAGCCCCGGTAGGACGGCGCAGAGGGGAGCTGAGCGCTCCCCACCACCAGCAGCCGAAGGGGACATCAATAACGGACCTTTTTTATTTGTTCTATTTTAATTTTTGGCGTTTCTCCTTGCCTGCGCTGAGGTGTCCGTGGCTCCTTGGCACCCAGAGCTGGCACCCTGCTCTTACAGCTGTGCGGTGGCATCCTGGCGCTAGCTGGCATCTGCGCTGGCACCGGCGAGGCCGGGCTTGGCTTCGGCAACGCTGCACGGGAGATTTTTACGCCTTTTGGAGAGGCGGATGGTTTTGCAGGGGGGGTGGTGCCTTGTCTGGGTGTCGGGGGAGTCGGCAGGGGTTTGTCTCCGGGGATGGCGGGGAACCCGAACCCTTGGGGGTGTCATATCGAATTGCCTCCGGTTTGGCTCATCCGTACGGGGACGCGCCCATACACGTGCCCTTCTGACCGTCCTACTCCTTCCTTGCAACGTATACACCGACATATATTATTAAAATAATATTTATATATAAAAATTATAGATCTCTGTGATGCCTGGCTGAGGCAGAGCATCCTCTGCCATCCCTACGGTGGCTCCCACGAGGTACCTCCTGCCTCGAGGACTCGCACGCTGGAGCAGCTCCGCTCTTCTCCTCCTTCCCCAGGGCAGGGAGCCGGTCTTTTTTTCCCCCAGATTGTTTCTTTTTTTTTCCAGATTATTTCCCGAGATTTTGAGCTTTAGGGAATATTTCTTTTTTTCCCAGATTGTTTCCCAAGATGTTGAGATTCCCGTGTTTTCCCCGAGCCTCTCAGCTCTGCTTTTCGGCAGATCGTGTTTGCTTACATTCAGTGACTCATCTCGCCGGGGTTTGGGATGAAAATTCTTCATTTAATCAATGCGGAGGCAAATAAGGCCATTTGCAGCCCTGGGTTGGAGCTGCGACCGGTTTGTGGCTGGGGACAGACACCTCCTGCCCTGGCCCTGGGACACAAGGGCTTTGGAGGCTGCTCTGGACGCGGCCCCCAGCCTTGCTCGGGGTGGGGGGGGGGTTGAGATGGGGCAGCATCAGCCTGGTGACACCTTCTCCTGCTGAAAGCATCCCTGCCCTGGGAAGGGGTCGGGCTCCGGGGCTGTTGCATCCGATACAGCAGCAATTAAAATGGCTTTGACCGAAAAGTAAGAAGTCCCTGACGTCCCTGGGCCGGGGAGGGGCGGGGGGGTTGGGTGCGGGACCAGGCGGGATGCCCCGGTGACGGCCACCGCTGCATCGGCAGGTGGAGAAGCGCCTGGAGCTGGTGAAGCAGGTCTCCCACAGCACCCACAAGAAGCTGACGGCATGTCTGCAGGGCCAGCAAGGCGTGGACGCCGACAAGCGCTCGGTGAGGCTGTGGCGGGGCCCTGAGGATGCCGGAGAGCAGGGGGGGGTGGCGGGGGGTGGGGGGCTGCCGGTGCTGGCGGGGTGGGAAACGCAGCCCTCTCTTTGCAGAAGAAGCTGCCGCTGACGACGCTGGCGCAGTGCTTGATGGAGGGATCGGCCGTGCTGGGTGACGACTCCCTGCTGGGGTAAGGGGTGTGTCGTGTCCCCCCCACACACACTCCCCGGCATTGACACTGCCGGGATAATGCCGGGATGCTGCTCCCGGGAATTGCTGCAGTTCCTTATCGGGGATGCTGGATAACGGGGGGGTTGGGGGGGGTTTACGGCGGCGTGGGAGGGGCTGGGATGCTGGGGTGATCTCGGCAGCCCGGGGTTTTCCTTTATTCTTCTCCTCCTTGTGATGAGCTGGGGTCCTTTAGTGATGCAGTATACAATGTGAAATGTATATATATCTATATATATATATAAAAAAATAAAGGAAGTCCATACAATTTCAGACAATAATTGGTACAGTAGTTAGGGAATGTGATTTTCCGGACACCCACGGTCCCCATGCTGCCACCCTCCCTCCAGCCCTCAGCCAAGGGAGGACTGTCCCATGCCGCTGCCGAGACACCCCCCCCCAGGGGTTTTGGGTGCCCGTCTCCCACCCCGGTGGGCGCAGGGTGGCTGCCCGTGACCCCCCCCCGGCCCCCGCAGCGCCCAGCCCTGCCGCTGCCCTTGCAGGAAGATGCTGCGGCTGTGCGGGGAGGCGGAGGACAAGCTGGCTCAGGAGCTCATCCACTTCGAGCTGCAGGTGGAGAGGGACGTCATCGAGCCCCTCTTCGTGCTGGCCGAGGTGAGCGGCTGGTGGGGACGGCCTCGGGGCCGGGGGTCACCGCGCCAGGGACTGGCATCCCGAACGAGCCTGGGGTTCGCTGCTTCGGTGGCATATTATTTAGCTCCTGGCCCCTGTGAAGGACCTTCCCCCCGCGAGCTGTTTGCTAATTGCTTTAATTGGCAGGCGCTATCTGCACGTTCAGCGGGGCTGGCGCTGGGGCAGGTCCCTGCTCTGGCTCTTCTCTGCCTCTCCTGAAGGCAGAGGCACTGACACTCCTATTTCTGACCCACTTTTCCAAGCTCCAAATACATACCGTTGGCGTTTGAGCTATTTTTTTCCCCCCCTTCCTTTTCCCCCCTGCTGCCAACTTTCTTTTTCAATGTTACCCAATAATTTTTTTTTTTTTTACCCCCTTTTACAATCTTGCAAAGTGTCCCGGCCTTGGTTCTGGTTTTATCTTCCCCGGCAGAGCTTTACCACACTGCCGGTGTTACTGGGGTGGGCGAGCAGGGCTGCACCACGGCTTTATTTTGCCAAATCCCTCGGCAAACGCTGCCTGTGCCTGGGAAGCTTTGCGTTGCCATCCCCGAAAGCCCCTCTCCTGCCTTCAGCCGGGAGGCCGGGATCCCCCAGGGATGCTCCTCTCATGGGATGCGGGTTCTGCCCTCGGGGCTGGCGGGGGGTGGCGCGGCCGGGGGAGGGAGACGGAGGAGGGACGAGCTGTGCCATCTCCCTAGTGATGTTTAAATAGGAAGCTGCATCCTTACCCGCCCGGCTTGCACCAGCCCGAAGTCCCAGCGTCGCAGTCCCGACGCCTCTCCGGGGATGTTTATCTCCTCCCGTCCCTGTGTGTTGCTGCAGGTGGAAATCCCGAACATCCAAAAACAGAGGAAGCACTTGGCGAAGCTCGTGCTGGACATGGACTCCTCCAGGACACGGTAGGAAGCGGCTTCGAAGCTGCTTTGTTAAAAAATAAAAATTCCCAAGCGACGGGTGGCACCCGGGAGGACACGTCCCGGAGCCCTGGTGCCGCAGCTCCCTTGGGACAATACGTCTGGGCCGTGTCACCATGTGTCATGAAGTCAAACTCTGCAACGAGCCAAGATTTCTGCCCTTATCTGCAGAATCCATAAATCCCTTTTCCTTGCCTGTCCTCTGCAGAAAAGAGGGTTTTTTTCTGGCGCAAACCTTTATTTTTTTCCTCTTTTCTCTACCTTGGTGAGTTGTTACATGATGGCAAAGAGCCGGGTGCTCCTGCCGCTGTAGAGTGGCGCTGGGGTGGATGTGGGATGTCCTTTGGGATCATCCCGTGTCCCAGACGCTGTGGTAAGACCCAGCCTTGGGTTTTGCCTGGGGCCGTTTGCAACCGTTTAAAAAATAACTGGAGTTGGCCAAACCCCGCGCAACGTCACGGTGTGTCCCGGGGAGAGGTCTGGGAGGTGGCTGTATTCCCAACACCACGTCCAGGCTCTCCCATCTCCTTCCTCTCTCCTCCCACCTGGATGAAGCTCGTTCTCCTGCTGGAAGTAATTGCTTAATTAGAGCCGAGTGTGCACAGCCAGTTACGGGGACTGGGGATGGTTGGGGTTGGGAGTGGACGCTGCATCCCAGCCTGGGTTGGGACCGTCTCCGTGGTGCCCAGCCCTGGGGACCATGGTGGCTTTGGCCGAGGGGGTGCCCTGGGCTGCCCTCCAAGTCCGCTGGGAACCGGCCCCCGCTCCCGTGTGGGTCCCCGTCCCCCTCCCCGGGCCAGCTCTGCCCTCTCTCCGCAGGTGGCAGCAGTCGGTGAAGTCCTCGGGTTTGGCCAGCAACCTGCAGCCCTCGGGTGCCAAAGCCGACGCGCTCAGGGAGGAGATGGAGGAGGCGGCCAACAGAGTGGAGATTTGCAGGGTACCCGGGGCGGGGTGGCTCCTTGCTGGGCTGGGGGGAACTCGGCATCCCGGGTACCGCGGAAAACCTTCAGCCTCTCCTCTTACCCCTTTCTTCACCCTCTTCTTACCCCATTGCCTGGGATAAACCCTCCTGGGCTGGTCCCCGTGCCCAAAGACAGCCTGGTGGCAGTGGGTGATGCTCAGCAGCCAAGCAGGACGTTGCCGGTTCCTCTGTCCCCATCCTCCGTATCCCACCGGAGCTGGGGAGCATCCCCTTCCCAGGGGACCTGTCCCAGCAGGAGCCGGCGAGCTCAGCACCGAGTGCGCCCAGCCCCGGCACAGAGACCTACGGGAAACGCCGGCGTGTGCCGAGGCCACACGTGCCACCCCGGCCACGTCACCCCCCGCCACCCCGCGGGAGCACGACCCACCCAGCTGGTCACGTTGGGTGGGAAAAGCATCCCAGCGAAGGGGGACGCGGGTGCCGGCGCTTTCGGCACGGGCCGAGGGATTCAGCAATAAACCCCACAGGCAATTTTGTGCGGTTTTAAATTCCCCCGGGGCAGAAAACGCAAAGGGCCGGGCAAACCCGGTGCTCCAGGGCTCGGGGGGGGGAGATGGGGCTGGGAGAGGGTCTCAAATCCCGGCTCTTTTCTCCTGGGGCACAACCAGCCTTTCAGATCCGATCCCAAACACGCTCTGTCTTACAGCGTCACAGCCCCACGCAATTCCCAGCAAACCAGCTGGGCCAGGAGCTGCCCCCCCAGCGCCTTCACCGTGCTGGCGGTGGGTGTTGCAACCCGGAGGTTCTCGCAGCGTTTTAAAGCCCCGATGGTTTTCCTCCAGTTGAGTTATCCAAGGGGATCCTCAGAAAGGAGCGACTGGGGAAGGGGCAAAGTCTATTTTGGGAGTGTGCGGGCAGAGGGATGCGTGTCCCGGTGCCGAGGGGCTCGTTCCCATTCGGAGCAAGAAGCAGCCGATGCTCCGGCGGTCTGGTCCGCGCCCCGCAGTTGGGATATCCCTGCAGCGGGGTTGGGATGTCCCCGCAGCGGGGTTGGGATATCCCTGCAGTGGGGTTGGGATGTCCCCGCAGCGGCTGAGCTTTGCTGCGCAGCAATTAGCCCTGCGGCTAGTGAGCCGCTCGCAGTGCGGTGTGGGGCAGGGATGAGGAAATTTGGGGTTTAATTTGGGGCGGATTTGCGCCGTTCAGCCCGCCGGGATGCGCAGCCTTTGGCTGGCAGGTTGTTTCCAAGTAGCTCCTGCTCCCAGCGAGCGCGTTGCAAGGCACGGGCTAATTGTGGGCTCTGGAAGTGGGGGGGGGGTGGCGAGGACGGAGCCGTTTGCACGGCAGCAGAAAGCAAACCCCCGCGGCGCTGCCGTACCGTCAGCAGCCCGAGCGCATCCCGAGCGGGTGTCGCAACGTGCCAGGCTGCACGTTGGCTCCTGGTGTCACCGAGCCAGCCCCTCCCGGTGCTCTCCGAAAGGGCCGTCGTGGTGGCATCAGGGCGGCAGGAGCGGGACGCCAACTAATTCTCTGCTCTCCGCAGGACCAGCTCTCAGCTGACATGTACAATTTTGTGGCCAAAGAAGTAGACTATGCAAACTATTTTCAAACCGTAAGTGCCACCCGTCCCCACGGGCCTCCTCCGCCCCCCGTCCCTGGCCGTGGGGGTGACAGGCGGTGCTGTCTCTCCCCCCCCCCCCCGCCCCCGCAGCTGATCGAGGTGCAGGCAGAGTACCATCGGAAATCCTTAGCGCTTTTGCAGAACGTCCTGCCTCAAATCAAAGCCCAGCAGGGTAAGTGCCCGCGGGGTCCGTCCCTCTCCTGCACGCGATGCCGGGGGCTCCATGTCACGCCGGAGACGTTGGGGGGCTTCGCCGCGGCAATGAGCCGGCTCCGGCGTCACCCCGCGGCATGGCGTGATGCCGGGCTTGCGGCTGAGCATCCTCCTTGTGCTCGCCCCGGCTGCATCCCGCCTGTCCTGGTGCTGGGGGGGGGGGGGCATCCCGTCCCCATCCCACTTGCTGACGGAGTGGGGCAGGATCCGGCCACCTTCACAGAGGAGGGAGGGAAACCTGCCCGAACATCCCTATCGAGCGCAGCGCTGGCGGGGGGAACCCAGCGCCGAGCTGGGGATGGGGGGGTGTCTTGGGGCTTCGCACCCCCAGTAGGAGCTGGGCTGGGAGACGGAGGTCAGGGAAAGCCCCCCGGCATGGTCCCGAGAGCAGCGCCTTCCCCACGGCAGGGCTCGGGGTGCTGCCGGCGCCACAGCGAGCGGGGCAGGGAGTGATTCGTATTTTATTTTTTTCTCTCGATCCCACGAAATATTCCTGCCTCAAACTGTGATGTAAGAAGGGGGAATATATTGCAAAGGTTTGCCCGTGATTGCTCTCCCCGGAAAACGTTATCCAGCCCCTTTGAAATGTCCCGTGTGATGATTGGAAAACCTTTTGTTTGGATTTCATCTTTAAAAAGCAGTTCCCCAGCTGCCCGGGACAGACGTGCAGGGTCCTGTTGTTTTAGCAACACCCAAACGGAATATTTTGCTGCCGAAACGCTGCGATCCAAGGGCCTTTTGGGGAGGGGATGCCGGATCCGCCACCGTCCCGGCCGTGTCCTCCCCCTCCTCTCACCCCCTCTGCCCATCACAGAGGCGTGGATGGAGAAGCCCTCCTTCGGGAAGCCCTTGGAGGAGCACCTGGCCGTCAGCGGGCGGGAGATCGCCTTCCCCGTGGAGGCGTGCGTGACCATGCTGCTGGAGTGCGGCATGCAGGAGGAGGTGGGTCCCGTGTCCTGCCACCCTCGGTTGGGCATGATGGAAGGGGACATGGGTGCCTCCACGGTGGGGACGAGGAACCAGGGGGCTTTGGGGACATCGCCGGCCCCAAAGCTTGTCCCACACTCTCCTGTGTCCTCTGTGAAGGGTCTCTTCCGAGTGGCTCCATCGGCCTCCAAGCTGAAGAAGCTCAAAGCCGCCCTGGACTGCTGCGTGGTGGACGTGCAGGAGTACTCGGCCGACCCACACGCCATCGCAGGTAGAGGCTGCCCCGGGGCGGGGGGTTGGTGGTGTGCGGGATGGCCCATCTGACCCCCAAGTGCCAACCGTGGGCATCCAGAGGGTGGTCATCAGTGGCATAAAGTCTGGTTGGAGGCCAGTAACTAGGGGCGTACTCCAGGGATTGATACTGGGTCCGATCCTGATTAACATCTTCATTAATGACGTGGGTGATGGGGCAGGGCGCACCCTCAGCAAGTTGGCAGGTGACACCACAGCAGGAGGAGGTGGCTGATGCAGCAGAGGGTGGTGCTGCCACCCAGAGGGACCTGGGCAGGCTGGAGAAATGGGCTGAGGGACCTCCTGAAGTTCAGCTGAGAGACCTCCTGAAGTTCAGCGAGGGGAAGGGCCAAGTGCTGCCCCTGGGGACAAGCAGCCCCAGGACATGCTGGGGTCACCCAGCTGGAAAGCAGCTTGGCAGAGATGGCCCTGGAGGTCCTGGTGGACACCAAGCTGACCATGGGCCAGCAACGCGAAGGCGAATGGTGTCGTGGGCTGCACTACGAGGAGTGATGCCAGCAGGTTGAGGAAGGTGATCCTTCCCGTCTGCTCAGCACTGGTGAGGCCACACCTGGAGTGCTGGGCACTACAAGGGAGACATGGACGTACATGGAGAGGGTCCAGTGAAGGACCATGAAGATGATGAAGGGCCTGGAGCATCTCTCCTAGGAGCTGGGACTCTTCAGCCTGGAGCAGAGAAGGCTTAGGGGGATCTCATTGATGGATGTAAATACCTGTGGGGAGGGTGCAAAGAAGACAGAGCTCTTTCCCATGGTGGATAGTGCCAGGACCAGAGGCAGTGGGCACCAGCTGGAACACGGGAGGTTCTCTCTGAACATCAGGAGACACTTAGTCACTATACACGTGACCAAGCACTGGCAGAGGTTGCCCAGGGAGGTGGTGGCGTCTCCATCCATGGAGATACCCAAAAGCCATCAGGACACGGTCATGGGCAACCTGCTCTGGGTGGTCTTGCTGGAGCAGGGGGTTGCACCAAATGACTTCCAGAGGTCCCTTCCCACCTCAACCCTTCTGTGATTTGTCCCAGCGCCTTTGAACAGCAAAGACAGAATATACAGGGGGACAAATTCATGTGCAGAAATACGGCTCTTGGTGGAACTGGAGGCGTTCAGGAGTTGCCATCCACTGAGGAGCACCAACCCCAACCTGCATGTCCCTTCCCCGGCCAAGGGCTTGAGCAACACTTTTGGTCGCAGGCGAGGAAGAAAACATGGATGCAATCGTAACCTGAGGTGGCATCGGTGACACTGATGAGGGTGATGCTGATCAGGAGGGACTCCGCAGGAGCAGTGGGTGTTGGGAAGATTCACGCGTGTTATTATCAAGCTTGCCATCTTCTCTGTACCTCTTCTGTGGCTAAGCCCCTCTCCAAGCACAGATCCAAGTGGTGGGGAGGTTGGGAAGGATGCAAGCCAAAATGCCATGGAGGGAAACCGCTTGGTGCCTGTTGGCCGGTGCCACCCGCAGTGCCGAGCCCCGTGTTCCTTGTGTGCCGCAGGAGCCCTCAAGTCCTACCTGCGAGAGCTGCCGGAGCCCCTCATGACGTTCGAGCTGTACGAGGAGTGGATCCAGGCCTCCAAGTGAGTCTGGGGCCGCTCCCCTGTTCCTCCATGACATGGGTGGTGGCATCTTGGGTCCCCATGCATGGTTTGGGGGCCATGAGTTATTTCTGACGTGGCTCACACCATTTGGGATGTTTCTTTTGGGGTCTGAGAGTCGGGAGGGTTCCTGTGATGCTCCTTGAGCATCATGGGTCCCGGCAGTGAGGGTGGCCCTGATGTCCCGTGCCCCTGATGTCCCCATCGTGGTCCAGGACACCCTGCCCAAGGTGGCTGAGCTCTCCCAACACCTTTCAGCAAGCGCTTGGGTGCCGGGCGCTGGTGCCATTTCTGGACGGGTGTGCAAACCCCGGGGGACAGCTGGCCACGGGAGCTCCCAGCGGCTTTGCTGGGGTGCTCTGCACCGTGGAGCCCCCAAAGCCAGCAGGACGGGGCCAGCTGAGGTGGCACCAGCGTGCCCGCTCCACCACGGGAGGGGGTCGGGGCTGAGGGGCAGGGGGAGCTGGGAGGAGGAGGAGCGTCTCCTTTTAGAGTGGGACCCACCTCACTGGTGCCTGAATAAAGGTCTGACCACATCCCCCCCGGCCCTGGGAGCGCCGGAGCAGGGCAGGGATGCGGCAGCGGTGGCTCGATGGAGGGGACGGTCCCCAAGGGTGGCACATGGAGGAGCAGGCTGTTGTTCTGGGGGGCTGTTTGCAGTAATTTCCCCTTCCAAGGCAAACACATCCCCGAAAGGCAAACCCTGGGAGGGGGCGCTGCACAGAGGCGAGGAGAGGACCAGCATCCAACCTGCAGCCGAAAGGTTTCCTTCTCATTTTGGCCGGGATTTGGGGGTTCATTTACATATATAATGCTGACGGCAGCCCGAGGGTCTGGCAGGGTCCCCGAGGGCAGGGCAGGCAGAAAGCCCCAGGGTGGAGATGGGGGGTGATGAACCTCTCGCCCACCTCCCCGCAGCATCCCGGAGCAGGAGAAGCGGCTGCAGGCTCTCTGGAGCGCCTGCGAGAAGCTGCCCAAAGCCAACTACAACAACATCAGGTGAGCCTGGGGCCAGCGGGAGCCGGGGAGGGGCCGGAGAAGGTGAGATCCTGACGCCGCGACGCGGCTTGGCTCCGCTTTCCAGGTACCTGATTAAATTCCTGGCCAAGCTAACCGAGTACCAGGACACGAATAAAATGACGCCGAGCAACGTGGCCATCGTGCTGGGGCCCAACCTCCTCTGGCCGCAGGCGGACGGGTACGGTATCCCGGTGGAAAGCGAGCGTGCCAGAGGGATACTGGGAAGGGGGTGAAGGCGGGGAGGGGGGGTCTGGGGCCAAAATCCCACTGGGAATAAGGCTGGGGTTGCTGAGCCGCTGCCCGCCGCCTTGCAGGAACATGACGGAGATGATGACGACCGTCTCGCTGCAGATCGTGGGCATCATCGAGCCCCTCATCCAGCACGCCGACTGGTTCTTCCCCGGAGGTAGGCTGTGCCCCGCGGCCATGGTGGGGTGGGATGGGTTTTGTGGGACCCCCCAGCCCTCCCTGGGGAGGGGGCGATGAGCTCCCATTTTTATTTGTGTCGGTTCCTTCTGCTTGCCTTGGCTCGGGGAGGGCTCAGGCAGAGATCTGGCAAGGGGTCGGTACTGGGACCGGAGCTGTTTAACATCTTTGTTGGAGACATGGACAGTGGGATGGAGTGCACCCTCAGCAAGTTTGCCGATGACACCAAGCTGTGTGGCGCGGTCAACACACTGGACGGAAGGGATGCCATCCAGAGGGACCTGGACAGGCTGGAGAGGTGGGCCCATGCGAACCTCATGAAGTTCAACCAGGCCAAGGGCAAGGTCCTGCACCTGGGGCATGGCAATCCCAGGCACAAATAAAGGCTGGGCAGAGAGTGGATGGAGAGCAGCCCTGAGGAGAAGGACTTGGGGGTGCTGGTGGACGAGAAGCTCAACACGAGCAGGCAATGCACGCCGGCAGCCCAGAAGGCCAACCGCATCCTGGGCTGCAGCAAAAGAAGCATGACCAGCAGGGCAAGGGAGGGGATTCTGCCCCTCTGCTCCGCTCTGGTGAGACCCCACCTGGAGCACTGTGTCCAGCTGTGGAGCCCTCAGCACAAGAAGGACATGGACCTGTTGGAGGGGGGCCAGAGGAGGCCACGAAGATGATCTGAGGGCTGGAGTCCCTCTGCTGTGAGGACAGGCTGAGAGAGCTGGGGGGGTTCAGCCTGGTGAAGAGAAGGCTCCAGGGAGACCTTGGAGCCCCTTCCAGTCCCTGAAGGGGCTCCAGGAAAGCTGGGGAGGGACTCTGGATCAGGGAGGGGACCCATAGGACGAGGGGTCAGTTTCAAATGGAAAGAGGGGACATTTCGATGAGATATTGGGAAGAAATTTATCACTGTGAGGGTGGTGAGCCCCTGGCCCAGGTTGCCCAGAGAAGCTGTGGCTGCCCCATCCCTGGAGGGGTTCAAGGCCAGGTTGGACGGGGCTTGGAGCAACCTGGGCTGGTGGGAGGTGTCCCTGCCCAGAGCAGGGGGGTGGAACTAGGCCTTTAAGACCCCTTCTAACCTGAACCATTCTATGCTTCTAAGACTCATCACAGCAGTGAGCTCAGCCCAGCTGCTCTGGGACCCCCCCGAGTGTTCCTGCAGCGCCGATCCCCCCCATCCCACTCCTCACTGAGGAGACAAAACCCAACGTCCCCCTCTGTTCTTTTTCCACCCCTTCCCCAGACATCGAGTTCAACGTGACGGGCAACTACGGCAGCCCCATGCACGTCAACCACAACGCCAACTACAGCTCCATGCCCTCCCCGGACATGGACCACACCGACCGCCGGCAGCACGACCAGGCGCGGCGGCCCCTCAGCGTGGCCACGGACAACATGATGCTGGAGTTTTACAAGAAGGATGGGTAGGGTCTTTGCGGTGCCAGGGTTTGGGGAGAGGGAGGTGGTGGTGTCCCCCTTGAGGGAGAGGTGGCGCTGAGCTGGTTTGGGGGGGGTGGTCCTGGGGTGGGAGGACCCCCTGCTCTCCATGCTGGGCTCTTGGGGATGCTCACGTGAGCCCGGGGCTTGAAGCCTGCCCCCAGTCTGCTGGAGATGGGAGCGGGGTGGCCTGTGGCGTGGCACCGGGGCTGTGCCGTGATGGGGTCAGGTGCCCTGGTGTCCCCAAGGTCTGTGGGCTCTGCTCCTGGGGAAAGCTCCCCCTCCCATCCTATATGTGCCCCCCCCCATGCCACCTCACAGGGAGCACGGCCGGTCAGGTTGGCTCCAGAAAACACCTCCAGGGGTCTCCCCATCTCCAAAAAAATGTCCCCAGGGCTCTCCCCATCTCCAAAACCCATCCCCAGGGCTCTCCCCATCTCCGAAACCCACCCCAAGGGCTCTCCCCGTCTCCAAAAATATGTCCCCAGGGCTCTCCCCATCTTGGAAGAACATCCCCAGGGCTCTTCCCACCTCCAAAACATGTCCCCAGCTCTCCCCATCACCAGTGTTGCCCAGTCCCCACTGTGTCCCTCCTGCCCCCTCTCCCGAAGCCCCATGATGTCGCAGCTCCTTCTCCGAGCAGTGGGCTCCTACCCTGCGCACTGTCGACTTTTAGGGGTTTTTTTATACTAATAATCGTGTGTTTCTGCCCATGCAGCCTTAGGAAAATCCAAAGGTACCGTATCCTCTGCAGCGGTGCTGGGAGGATACTGGGAGGGCGCTGGGAAGGTGCTGGGTGGTTGCTGGGAACGTGTTGGGAGGATGCTGGGAGGATGCTGGTGCCTGGGGAAGAGAGAGGTGGCCGGTGGGTGACACAAGCGTGTCCCCCACTGCCACCCCTGCCCTATTGCCATGGAGGCTCATCCCCAGCAGCTTTCCACTGGAAGAGGCATTTTTAGGGACCGGGCACCCCAAAGGAGCTGGGATACGGTGCCGGCGGTCCCCTCCCGTGGGACAGGTGCTGATATCCTGTCCCTGTGTCCCCCAGCATGGGCGTCAGGGTGATGGACACCTCGTGGGTGGCTCGCCGAGGCACCTCGGGGGTGCGCAAGGCGTCCTCCACCCCGCCGGCCACGCAGCCCCCCGCGCCGCCCGCCGATCTCCCCACCACGCCCCACTCGCCCATTCCCGAGCAATCGCCGGATATTTCAGCTACCCCTTCCCCGCTTCTCACCAGCTTCGGCTTCCCCCCAGGAGCCGAGCGAACAAGGTAAGCCACCGGCATCCCCGTGTCCCCAACCCGGGCATCTTCCCCCTGTGTGAATCCAGCAGCAGAACAACCCCACGGGTGCGACAGAGACAGAGGGACGAGAGGATGCTCAGCATCCCTGGGAGAGGAGCAGCATCCCGAGGATAGCGGGACGAGAGGATGCTCAGCATCCCTGGGAGAGGAGCAGCATCCCGAGGATAGCGGGACGAGAGGATGCTCAGCATCCCTGGGAGAGGAGCAGCATCCCGAGGATAGCGGGACGAGAGGATGCTCAGCATCCCTGGGAGAGGAGCAGCATCCTGAGGATAGCGGGACGAGAGGATGCTCAGCATCCCTGGGAGAGGAGCAGCATCCCGAGGATAGCGGGACGAGAGGATGCTCAGCATCCCTGGGAGAGGAGCAGCATCCTGAGGATAGCGGGACGAGAGGATGCTCAGCATCCCTGGGAGAGGAGCAGCATCCCGAGGATAGCGGGACGAGAGGATGCTCAGCATCCCTGGGAGAGGAGCAGCATCCCGAGGATAGCGGGATGAGAGGATGCTCCGCATCCCTGGGACAGCGGGAGAGGATGCTCAGCATCCCTGGGAGAGGAGCAGCATTCCAGAGACAGCGGGAGGAGAGGATGCTCCGCATCCCTGCAGCCACCGCCATGTCCCCATCCCGCTGGCCCTGCAGGAACCGTGCTGCCTTCGGGGATCTCCTGCCGGTCCTGCGTCCGGCTGGCAGCAAGTGCAGGGAAATTTAGGCTGGAGGTGGAAGGCAAGTGCATGGAAAAGCCTAAAGGAGCCCAGCGTCCCTCGAGCCTAAATTGCACTTTTCTGCCCCAAAATGGGGAGCCGAACTTTGCAGCCGCCCGCGCTCTGCCCCGGTGTGCACCCCGGGGTGGGGGTGTCAGCCCCGGGTGGGTGGTGGTGTGGTGGGGTAGGGCGAGGTGGGGGGTGGTTTGGCACTGCGAGGGCTCCGCCGCTGCTCTCCCCTCTCCCTTCCCCCCCCCCCCGCCCCCCGCCCAACGCTTCTGCTCTTTTATTTATTTTTTTCTTTCATTTTATATTTTTCTTTTTGGCTTTTCTATGGTGGTTCTGGACATTTTGCAGCAGGGGTGACCTGGCGGCTGCCTGGCTGGATGGCGGCTCCAGCCCCCCCCGCCCCCGGGGGGAGCGGGTCCCCCTGTCCCCCGTCTCCTGGCCCCGTCCCCATCCCTGGGCGCAGCCCCTCTGGCCGGGCTGCAGCTGGAGCCTTCCTCCCCCCGCCTCCTCCTCCTTGCTGCTCGCCCCTCACCCTGGCGCCAAGCCTTGCTCTTTTCGCCGCTGCCTCCCCCCGTGGCACTGCCCCCCCTGTGTCCCCCCCGGTGTCCCCCTCCTCCCCGCAGCCCTGTCGCTCCCCCGGGGCAGCCGCCCGCCCGCAGGACCCGGCCCGGCGAGGTAACGGCGACGGGGATGGGGGGGGGACACCCAAACGGGGCGGGGAGGGGGGGTGTCACTGTTGTCCCGCGGGGGGTGTCGTGGGTCCCTCAAGGGGGCTGGGGGCTGAGAAACACCTGCCCAGGCTGGACATAAACCCCCCCGGGACCCCCAGCCCTGCCCGGGGGCTGCCTGCGCCTGCCTGGGTGTGCGGGGGTGGGGGGCAGCGGGAGGAGCGGGGGGGTGCGGGAAGGACCTCACGGCTCTCCCTTCTTCTTCCTTCTCTTTTTTTTTTTTTTTCGGTTTTATTTTCTTTTATACTTAATAATATTTTAAAATTTATTTTATTGTTATTTATTTTTCTTTAATTTTTAATTTTTGTTTCATTTTTAATTTTCTTTTTTGGTTTTAAAAAATGCTTTCCATTCTCATTTTATATTAATATAATTTTATTTTTTATTTACTTTCGAATTTAATTTTAATTTTTATTTAATTTCTATTTCAATTTTCCGTTCCTCTTTACTATTTCATTCTGTTCTGTTCGGGGGGGCTTTTGATTTTGTTTTTGCAAATGACTTTTATTTTCATTCTTTGCATTTTTAATTTTTATTTTACTTTTTTTTTTTTTTAATTTTAACTTTATTTCCTTTTTCATTTATTTTTTTTTTTCTTCCGGATTCCTTTGTTGGTTTTTTTTCCCCTCCCCTCTCATTTTCTTCTTCTTTCTTTTCTTTTTTATTTCGTTTCTTCTCCTATCTATCTCTCCCCTCCCACCTCCCCCCCCCCCCGCCCCCGCTCCCCTCCCCAGCACTTTAAAACCCAAGGAGCCCCCCCCGGGGGCCGGGCAGCACCGCGGCAGCCCCGGGCCGCCCCCCGCGCCGGCCGAGCAGAGCCCGCACGCCCTGCGCAAAGGTAGGAGCGGGGCCGGGGATGGGGGGGGGGGGGGGGGGTGTCCCCTCTCTGTGTGACACCCCCCCCCCCAGCACCCTGACCCCCCCCTTCCCCTTGTCTCTGTCCCGCAGTGGCCAAGAAGCTGGCGCCCATCCCGCCGCGGGGGGCCGCGGGGGAGCAAGGGGGGGGGCAGCCCTCCCCCGCCAGCCTCTCCCCCACCCCCCCCAGCACCCCCTCTCCCTACGGCCCCCCCCCCGCCCCCCCGGGGCCCTGCCTGTCCCCCAGACAGCCTTCTCCCCCGCCGCCGCCTCCTCCTCCTCCTCCTCCTCCTCCTCCTCCGCCCCCCCCGCTCCTGGCCGCCCCCAAATCCCGGCCCACCCCTAAGCCGCGGCCTCGTCCCACGCTGCCTCCCCCGCCCCAGCCCCCCCCGGCCACCCCCGGGCCCCCCCCGCCCCCGGAGCTGCCCCGCATGGACGCTACGGGCCCCGGGGACGGCGCGCTGACAGGTAACCCCGGCGGTGGGGGCTCGGCGGGGGACAGTGACACAACGGGGGGGTGGGGGGGTGGGAGGGACAGGTGGTTGTGGCCCAGGGTTCGGTGCTGGTGGCCCTGGGAAGGTGGCAACATCCCTGGGAAGTGTCACTGGGAAGGTGGCAGCATCCTCAGGAAGCAGCTGGTGCCCCCAGGAAGGTGGCAATGTCCCTGGGAAGGTGGCAGTGTCCCTGGAAAGTGATGATGTACTTGGGAAGGTGGCAACATCCCTGGGAAGATAGTGATGTCCCCAGGAAGGTGACAATGTCCCTGGCAATGTGGAACTGTCCCTAGGAAGGTGGCAATGTCCCTGGGAAGCTGATGGTGTCCCCAGGAAGGTGGTGATGTACTCAAGAAGGTGGCAATGTCCCCGGGAAGGTGGCAGCATCACAGGGAAGGTGGTGGTGTCCCCAGGAAGGTGACAAAGTCCCCAGAAAGTTAGAAGTGTCACTGGGAAGGTGGCGGCATCCTCAGGAAGGTGGTGATGTCCCTGGAAATGTGGCAACGTACTCAAGAAGGTGGCAACATTACATGGAAGGTGGTGATGTACCCAGGAAGGTGGCAGAGTCCCCAGGAAGGTGACAATGTCCTCAGAAAAGTGTAACTGTCCCTGCGAAGGTCCCATCACGAGGAGGGTGGTGATGTCCCTGGGATGGTGTCAGTGTCCCCAGGAAGGTGGCAGTGTTTCTGGCAAGGCAGAACTGTCCCCAGGAAGGTGGCATCATCCCTGGGAAGCACCACAAGCCTGTGCCACTGTTCCTGCTGTCCTGACCTCCCTGTCCCTGGGTCTTGTTGGTGTCCCCCCCGCCATGTCCCTGCAGCAGTGGGGGCTGCGGTGATTGAGGGGGGCGCTCAGGGTGATGCTTTGGAAGTGCCAGGTGGCATCGGGGACACCAGGGGACACGGAGGCTGGGGGAGCGTGGGGCCGGGCACAGCTGGGAGCCCCCCCGGCTCTGGCCCATGGGGGCTCTGCTCCTACGTGTGCCCGTCCTGCCTGCGGGGAGGGTGGGACAGTGCGGGTGGCAGCGAGCCCCCGGGCACCTCGCAGAGCTGGGGCTGGCTGTTCCCCAGGAAGGCAGCCTGTCTTTGGTGCGGCACTGGCATTGATGCGGCCCTGGCATCGCCCCCTGGCATCGCCCCCAGGCACCAGTGCAGCCCCAGTATTGCACCCCAGCATTGCTGTGGCCCTGGCACTGCACCCTGGCATCGCCCCCAGGCACCAGTGCCGCCCTGACATCACACCCAGCATGGCACCCTGGCGTGGGTGCAGCCCTGGCATCGCACTCTGGCGTTGGTGCAGCCCTGGCATCACACCCAGCACTGCACACTGGCATCAGTGCAGCCCTGGCATCGCACCTGGGCATCGGTGCAGCCCCGGCATCACACCCTGGCATCAGTGCAGCCTTGGCATCACACCCTGGCATCGCCCCCAGGCACCAGTGCAGCCCCAGTATTGCTCCCCAGCATTGCTGTGGCCCTGGCACCGCACCCTGGTATCGGTGCGGTCCAGCACTTCACCCTGGCATCGCACCCAGGCACCAGTGCCGCCCTGACATCACACCCAGCATGGCACCCTGCCGTGGGTGCAGCCCTGGCATCGCACTCTGGCGTTGGTGCAGCCCTGGCATCACACCCAGCACTGCACACTGGTATCGGTGCGGTCCAGCACTTCACCCTGGCATCGCACCCAGCACCGCACCCTGGCATTGGTGCAGCCCTGGCATTGCACACTGGCATCGCACCTGGGTATCAGTGCAGCCCTGGCATCACACCCGGCATCGCACCCTGGCATCGCCCCCAGGCACCAGTGCAGCCCCAGTATTGCACCCCAGCATTGCTGTGGCCCTGGCACTGCACCCCAGCATCACACCCAGGCATCAGTGCAGCCCTGACATCACACCCGGCCCTCGCACCCTGGCACCAGTGCCACCCTGGCATTACACACTGGCGTGTTGCACCCTGGCATTGCACCTGGGCATGGGTGCAGCCCTGGCATCGTACCCTGCATGGGTGCAGCCCAGCACTGCACCCTGGCATCACGCCCAGGCACCATTGCTGCCCTGACATCACACCCAGCATGGCACCCTGGCGTGGGTGCAGCCCTGGCATTGCACACTGGCATCGCACCTGGGCATCGGTGCAGCCCCAGCATCACACCCGGCATGGCAGGGTGCACCCCTGGCATCGCACCGGTGGAGCTCTGGTGTTGCACGCAGGCATCGGTGCAGCCCTGGCATCGCACCCTGGCACCAGTGTCACCCTGGCACCAGTGTCACCCTGGCATCGCGCACTGGCGTGTTGCACCCTGGCATCGCACGTGGGCACGGGTGCAGCTCTGGCATCGCACCGTGCGTGGGTGCAGCCCCCACCCTGCGCTGGGGGAACTGCTGCCCGCCGCAGGGTGCCCGGGCTGGCAGCAGAGCCTGGCAGGCGCGGGCAGAAGAGCTTTTCCTACCTGGGGGTGGGTTGTTCCGCTCTCGGCAAGCGACAGCGGTGACACCGCGTGCCGCGGGCTGTGGGTCACCTCTGTCACTTCGCACGTGCTGCCTCACCCCGCGGGTCCCTTGGGAGAAGGGACAGCAGTGTCACCCCCGCTGCGGTGTCACCCACACAGCGGTGCCACCGGCTCGGTCAGCATCCTGGGGGACACGCAGCATGCAGGGACAGTGGGGACATTGGGGCTGGTGTTACAGGCTCCGGCTAGGGTGCGGTGGCACAGAGCAGGGACCCGTGGTGACATCCCTGGTAGCGGCACTAACATGGCACCAACCCCGGCAGGGTGTCCTGCCACCGCCGCGTCCCCCTGACCCTGCCTTCCCGCAGGTCTGCTCCGTTTTGAGGTCCCCTCCCTCCACGTCCCCCCGGATGCCACCCTGTGCCGGGACCCGCCGGAGGCACCGCAGAGACTCTCGGGGCCGGGCCCGGCCACCCGGCAGGAGGAGGAGGAGGAGTCGGAGAGCACAGCCCTATGACAGCGTCCCTGTCCCCAAGCTCATCCTTGCGGCACCCCGGGGGGCCAGCACCGGCCACCGGCACCGAGGGCCACCGGCACGCCAATTTTGGGTGCAAAGCGCCCGGTTTGGGGGCAGTCGCTGTTCTTTATTTCATTTTTTTTTCGCCTTATCCAGACTTTGCCTTTCGACCGGGTGCCTGCGCCCCCCCCCCCCCCCCCCCACCTCCGCCCCTGCCCTTCCTCCACCCCGCAGCACCCACGGTCCTGGGGCGATGCCACCATCTCCGTGGCCCGATGGCAGGTGCCACTGGGTACCGGCCAGGTGACAACGAGCTCGCCGGCGCTTTGCAGCGGGATTTCATTTCTTCGGCTTCTTCTTCCCCCTCTGCTTGTTCGCCGGAGCAGGACGGGACCTGACCAGCAATAACCTGGGGACGCAGGATGTGGCCCCCCCGGGCTCTCGGGGTGCCGGCGGGCGAGGGCGCACGTCCCTGGGCACCCGCTGTCCCCGTGGGTTGGTGGCTTTGGTCGTGCATGCGAAGACAAATTAACCTTTTATCCTTTCCAGAGAGATAAGACAGAGAGAGAGCTATATATATATATATCAGCAGAGATATATATATATTATATATTTGTATATATATATAGAAAAAAAATTATATAGAGATTTGTTTTATTTGGAGCCATTCCCGCCCACCCGGTGCACAGAGGGAGGATGGAAATGGCAGCGCTTGGCCCCCCCCACCCCGGCCCCGCTCGCGCCGTGCCCCTCGCCCCCGGCGGGCACCCGGGGGCCCCCCGCACCCCGAAGCAATCAATAAATCCGTGTGCCACTCGCTGTGAACTGCCCGGCGGCGCTGGCGGCTGGTTGATGGGAGAATGGGGGGGTTGGATGAGGGTTGGGTGGGGGGAGTAAAATGGTGGGGTGGGGGGGGGGGTCTGCGTGGGATGGTGGGGGCCTGGTCCAGTGGGATGGGGCAGAGCCAGGCGTGGGGTGGGCCCAGTGTGGATTTGGGGTCATCCTGGCCCACATTTGGGGTGGGCCCGGTATGGATTTGGGGTCATCCTAGCCCAGATTTGGGATGGTCCCAGCTTGGGTTTGGAGCCTGAATTTGGGGTGATCTGAGCTCGAATTTGGGGAGGTCCCAGCCTGGTTTTGGGGTCATCCTAGCCCAGATTTAGGGTGGTCCCAGAATGGATTTTGGGGTTATCCTAGCCCGGATTTGGGATGGTCCCAGCTTGGGTTTGGAGTGGCCGCAGCTTGAATTTGGGGTGATCTGAGCCCAGATTTGGGGAGGTCCCAGCCTGGATTTGGGGTGGTTCCAGGCTGCATTTGGGGTGGTCTGAGCCTGGATTTGGGATGGTCCCTGCCCGAATTTGGGGTGATCCCAGCCCAGATTTGTGCCCACTGATGGATTTAGGACACGGGCTCTGGGAAGGTGCTTTGCTGGAAGAAATGGGCCTTAATGAGGGTTTGGGTGATAAAATGATGGGGTTTGCTCTATGTGGGCTGCCGTGGTGCCAAGGGATGGGGGAGCATCAAGCCTGGGGTGGGGTCAGCCTGGATTTGGGGGTCGTCCCAAAAAGGACTGCGTGGCTGGCAAGTGTCACGCATCCCCGGCAGCTGCCGGGCTCAGCACCGCTCCCCCAGCACCCCAAAGGTGGTGTAATGCACCTGAGCTGAGGCTGGGTGCAGGGGGGTACTCATGGGACACAGGGGGTTCATGGAGTGCAGGAGGTGCTGAGGCTCTGCGGCGTGTGACGTGCCACCAGGAGCCCCAGGGCCACCTCTGACAGCAGCTCTGGGACCTGCTCCAAGAGGGTGTCAGGGACACTTGGGTGCTCTGGATGTTGCAGGGAGCCAGAAGGTCTCAGATGTTCAGGTTGGGTCGTAAAGGTGGTGTCAGCCCTCCCTGCCCAACAGCGCCTCTCAGAGCAGCAACCACCCTCCAAATCCAGCAGTCTTTGGCGATGGTGGCAAAGCACTGGGCAGCACGGCCATCCCTCCCAGCTGACCCCCATCCCCACGGCACGGCACCCCCTGGACACTGGCATCCCATGGGACTGCATGGCTCGTGACATCCCATAGTCAGGGAGATCCCACGGCGGATCACACCCCATGACCAGTGGCATCCCATGGTCAGTGCCCTGGGGAACCTGTTGTGCCCAGGGGTGCTGCTTGCCTGGGGTGACACACGTGTGCCAGACCCACATTTGTCCCCTGCTGCAAAGCAGGGTCACAGCCACGGCATCAGCAGTGGCCTTAGCCTGGAGCAGCCCTCCAGCAAGGGATGGCTTCTCCACCTTCATCTCCTCCTCGACCTCAACTCAATCCTAGTTCCTCCATCTCTACTTCCATCTCCACCTCCATCTCCTCCAGTTCTACCTCCGTTTCTGTCCCCATGTCCATCACGTCCACCTCTATCCCACCTCACCCAGCCTTACTTCCTCCACACCCACCTCCAGCTCCTCCACCCCAATCCTCCCTCCTCCACACCCACCTCCAGCTCCTCCACCCCAATCCTCCCTCCTCCACACCCACCTCCAGCTCCTCCGCCCCAATCCTCCCTCCTCCACACCCACCTCCAGCTCCTCCACCCCAATCCTCCCTCCTCCACACCCACCTCCAGCTCCTCCACCCTGATGCCACCTTCATGTCCGCCTCCATCCCCCTCTTCCTCTCTTCCACCTCTGCCTCCATCCCCTCCATCTCCACGTTGATCCTACCGCCTCCACCGCTGCCTCCTGCTGTGGCTGCGCCCCTTTTCTCCAGACACCCCCTTCCTCAGCCCCATGGCGCCACGACTCTGGTGCTCCTCATGCTGCCACCACCCCCTAGACCTCCCACCAGGCACAGAGCCACCACTGACCCCACCACAGCACGCACCAGGCCCACCGCCGATGGGACACGAAACCCTTCCCGCCCCTGGATGCGTCCCCCTGGGATGGATGGTGTCCCCAGGCACCGCACCGGGCTCCTTTCACGTGTCTTTAATAGAAACGGCGGGCGGTGGGGCCGCAGCCCCCTGTCCCCCCGGCCGCGTACAAAAGCTGGCTGGAGGAATCGCGTATTGCATAGACCTTGGTGTGGGGGGGCCCGCCTGCCCCCCCCGGGCATAGTCGCTTTTTAGAAAACAAAAAGCGTCTCGGAATAAAACTCTCCTGGTACAATAAATACTCTCGCGTCCCAGAGCTGGCCCAGCCAGGGAGCCCACGCCTGCCCACCCGCCCGCTTGCCCGCCCGCTCCCTGGGACGGGCCACGGGGAGGCGAGCGGACGATGCCCCCTGTTCAGGATGCCCCTGGGTTGGGATGCCCCTGGTTTCAGAGCCACCGGTTCGGGATGAGCCCAGTTTGGAATGCCGCGGGGTTGGAACGGCCCCGGGTCGGGATGCCCTGATTTAGGAGCTTTTGGGTTGGGATGCTCCCAGGGAGCCCCTGGTTTGGGATGCCCCCGGTTTGGGATGCCCCGATTTAGGAGCTTTTGGGTTGGGATGCTCCCAGGGAGCCCCTGGTTTGGGATGCCCCCGGTTTGGGATGCCCCTGGTTTGGGTTCCCCTGGTTTGGGTTCCCCTGGTTGGGGAGCCTCTGGTTTGGGATGCCCCCAGTTTGGGATGCTCCTGGTTTAGGAAGTGCCCAGTTTGGGAGCCTCTGGTTTGGGATGCCCCCAGTTTAAGGATGCCCCTGGTTTGGGATCCCCTGGTTGGGGAGCCTCCAATTTGGGATGCCCCCAGTTTGGGATGCTCCTGGTTTGGGATGCCCCCGGGTTGGGATGCCCCTGGTTTAGGAAGTGCCCAGGTTTGGAGCCTCCGGTTTGGGATGCCCCAGTTTCGGGATACCTGAATACCTCCAGTTTGGGGATGCCCCAGTTTGGGAGCCCCGGGTTCAGGACCCCCCCAGCTTGGGACCCCCCCCCAGCTTGGGACGTTCCCAGTTCAGGCTGACCCTGCTTTGGGATGCCCTTGTTTGGGATCTCCTGGGTCAGGAGCCCTTGGGTTGAGACAGTTTGGGACAGCCCCCACTTTGGGAGCCCCCAGTTCAGTTCAGGAGCCCGGGGCGGGGGGGCAGATGCCCACTGGCCGTGGCTCAGAAGCTGGACTCAGGCACGGCCGGGTGGCACAGGGACCCCAGGGGCTGCCGTCCCCGCTGCAGCGTGGCCCCGGGGGGACCCCGGGCGGCCATGGGGGTTCCCCCCGCGCCCCTGCCCAGCGAGGCCGAGCGTCGCAGACCCCCCTCGGGGCGCGGGGGGAGGCTGGCCGAGCTCTGTGAGCGCGCTATGGCCACTGAAGCGGGGGACAGCCGTGCCAGGGGGACACCCGCATCCCCCTCCGGCCGCGGCAGCCCGCTGCTCTGGCTTTTGGGGGGCAGGCGCAGGGTCCCCTCGGCGCCGGCGCTGGCGGCTCGCCGCAGCAGGGGCAGGCGGAGGGGCCGGCGGGGGGCTCGGGGGGTGCCCGCTTCTTCCTGCCCCTTGCCGGGCTGTTTTGGGGGGCCTGCTGGCGGGGGGCTGGTGGCCGGAGGGGTGTCGGTGTGGCTGTCCCCACCCGTGGCGAGCGGCAGGAGGGAACGGCGTGTGCAGCGTGGCCGGCGCCCCGACTCCAGATAGGCCACCAGCTCCCCCGGTGCCCCCCGCTCCTTGCCGGAGAAGGACCAGCGCGGGGGCACGGTCCTGGGGGGGCCACCGGCGGGTGACAGCTTGACGCTGAGGCTGCGGCCCTGGACGCCCCGCACCAAGGGTCTGGCCTCGAAACCACCTGCAATTAAAAAAAATAATGAGTTGGGAGGATGTGGGGGGCACCCCGGGGGCGCTGGGGTGGGGAGGGGGGGATGCTCGGCGTCACCTTTCTCCGGGGCGGTGGTGCCATCGGGCCGGGTGGCCGTGGTGTCCCGCGCGCTGCCCCCCAGGCGGGCCAGCCAGTGTCCCGAGGGCCAGGGGGCAGCGGGGCCTGCGGGCAGCGGGAGGGTGAGACGGGCGGCGGGGTCCCGCCGTGCCCCCCACCCCGACCCTGCACCTGCAGGTGCACGCGTGTCGTGCTGCGCGGGCGCGTGTGCCACCGCACGCCAGCGGTGCCCCGCCGCTGCTGCCCGCCCCCCCGTCCTCCCGCACGCACACGTATGTGCAGGCGTGTGCGCCCCGCTGGGCTGTGCGACTCTGCGCACGCGTGTCTGTGTGTGTGCAGCTGCCCTGTGTGCACGCACCATGCTGCCCGTGTACGTGCCGAATGCACGCACTACATATGTGTGTATTGTTCTGTGGGCACACGTGTGCACTCAGCGGTGCTGAGTGTGACTCGTGTGTCACGCATGGGACTGCACGCATGCACACATGCACCTACCACACGTGGCTGCCGGCATGCGCACTGGGCTGTGCTGTGTGTGCACATCACCGTGCGTCCCGGTGTGCATGGCACAGCTATGCTGTGTGCACGTGTGTGTGCGCGTGCGCACGCCTGATGGGCTGTCCACGCGTGTGCATGCATGCGCGGCCATGTGTGCATGCAGTTCTGCCCTGTGTGGGTACACGCCTGCTGTACTGTCCATGCACACGTGTGCGTGCATGTCCCTTTATGCGTGCAGCTCTGCCCTCTGTATGTATGTGTCTGCCATACGATCCATGCATGCGTGTGCATGCGTGTGCACGCAGCTCTGCTCTGTGGGGGGGTGTGTGCACATGCTTGCCATACTGTCCATGCACACGTGTGCATGCGTGTCTGTGTGTGCGTGCAGCTCTGCCCTCTGTGTGTGTGTACATGCCTGCTGTACTATCCATGCATGCGTGTGCATGTGTGTCCATGTGTGCGTGCAGCTCTGCCCTGTGCATGTGTGTGCATGTGCCTCCCTGCCAGACTGTCCATACATCCGTGTGCATGCGTGTCTGTGTGTGCATGCAGCTCTGCTCTGTGGGGGGGTGTGCACGTGCTTGCCATACTGTCCATGCACGCATGTGCATGCATGTCCACGTGTGCATGCAGCTCTGCCCTCTGTGTTTGTGTGTACCAGGCTGCCTGCTGTACTGTCCATGCACACGTGTGCATGCGTGTCCCTTTATGCATGCAGCTCTGCCCTCTGTGTGCATGTGCCTGCCATACGATCCATGCATGCGTGTGCATGCGTGTCCATGTGTGCATGCAGCTCTGCTCTGTGGGGGGGTGTGCACATGCTTGCCATACTGTCCATGCACACATGTGCATGCATGTCCATGTGTGCATGCAGCTCTGCCCTGAGTCTGTGTGTACCTGACTGCCTGCCATACTGTCTATGCACATGTGTGCATGCGTGTCCCTTTATGCATGCAGCTCTGCCCTCTGTGTGCATGTGTCTGCCATACAATCCATGCATCCGTGTGCATGTGTGTCCACGTGTGCACGCAGCTCTGCTCTGTGGGGGGGTGTGTACATGCTTGCTATACTGTCCATGCACACGTGTGCATGCGTGTCTGTGTGTGCGTGCAGCTCTGCCCTGTGCATGTGTGTGCATGTGCCTCCCTGCCAGACTGTCCATGCACGCATGTGCATGTGTGTCCGTGCGTGCACGCGGCTCTGCCCTGAGTCTGCGTGTACCTGACTGCCTGCCATACTGTCCATGCACACATGTGCATGCGTGTCCGTGTGTGCGTGCAGCTCTGCCCTCTGTATGTATGTGCCTGCCATACGATCCATACATGCATGTACATGTGTGTCCATGTG
Organism: Chroicocephalus ridibundus; assembly: GCF_963924245.1. Taxonomy (NCBI): domain Eukaryota; kingdom Metazoa; phylum Chordata; class Aves; order Charadriiformes; family Laridae; genus Chroicocephalus; species Chroicocephalus ridibundus. The sequence goes on from NC_086297.1 coordinate 11,951,937, forward strand.
TGCGTGCAGCTCTGTCCTGGGTCTGCATGTACCTGACTGCCTGCCGTACTGTCCATGCACACGTGTGCATGCGTGTCCATGTGTGGGTGCAGCTCTGCCCCCTGTATGTATGTGCCTGCCATACGATCCATACATGCATGTACATGCGTGTCCGTGTGCGCGTGCAGCTCTGCCCTGTGCACGTGTGTACGTGCCTGCCCTACTGTCTATGCGCGGCTGTGCACACCTGCCCACGTGCATGCGCGTGCCTGCAGCCGTGCTGCGCGCACACCCCACGCTTGTGCACGTGCCTCTGTGCGTGCACCCCCCACCCCATGCACGCACACAGCTGCGCCCCCCCCTTTTCCACGCACACGCCTGGGGCCCTGCGGCACACGCGTGTTCCCCCCGCCTCTGTGTGCCCGCGTGTGCCCTGGGCCGTGCCCCCCCGCGTGCCCGGGGGCGGTGGGCTGGGGGTGCCCGGGTGCCGTGGGGGTGCGGGGAGATGGGGGTGCTCACCCCTGCCGGAGCTGCCGGCCGCCCCCGCGGGCACGGCGTTGCGGCGCTGGTAGAAGAGGATGTAGGCGCTGCGGGTGCTCACCTCGGCCTCCTGCACCCCCTCCACCCTGCTGTCGTCGTAGCTGTACCACCGCCCGTCCAGGGCGTTGCAGCAGTAGGCTGGGGGGGCAAGGGGTGGGGGGGACACTTAGGGTGCCCCCAGGCCGCCCCCGGCCCCAGGGTGCTGATAGGGGACAGGTCCCTGTGTCACGCCTGCCCTGGCGAGGCTGCGACATCGTCCTGGGTGTCGCCTGCGCCCCGGCTCCCCTCTGCTGTGCCCCATAGCACCCATCCCTGAGGTGCCCCCCAACTCCACGCCGTGCCCCCACAGCAGATCCCCGAGGTCCGTCGCCCCCCCAACCCCACAGCATATCCCCCCGAGGTGCCCCCCTAGCCCCACGTTACGCCCCAAATTGCAACCCCTGCTGTGCCCCCTGAAGTGCCCCCTACTCTGCTGCCGTGCCCCACGGCACAACCCTGCAGTGCCCCCCCCCAAGCCCCATACCCTGCCCCATGGCACAACCCTGCAGTGCCCCCCCAAACCCCAAAAATTGCCCCACTGCACACCCCCTGCCATGGTCCCCAACCCCACACTGTGCCCCCCAGCACACCCCCGGGGGCAGTGCCCCCAAGCTCCATGGCACACCCCCTCCAGTGCCCCCCCCAAATCCCATATCATGCCCCCCTGCGCACCCCTTGCACTGCCCCCCAACTCCACACCCTGCCCCATGGCACAACCCTGCAGTGGCCCCCCCAACCCCCATATTATGACCCCCCCCACACTCCCCTTGCAGTGCCCCCCAACTCCACACCCTGCCCCATGGCACAACCCTGCAGCGCCCCCCCCTAAACCCCATAACGTGCCACCCCTTGCAGTGCCCCCCAGCCCCACACCCTACCCCACAGCACACCCCCTGCCATGGCCCCCAACCCCAACACTGTGCCCCTCCGTGCGCCTCTTGTAGTGCCTCCCCCCGCCATCCCCACCCCGTGACCCACAGCACAAGCCTGCAGTACGCCCTAAACCCCACACCCTGCCCCACGGCACACCCCCTGCAGTGCCCCCCACCCTGCTCAACCACCCCCCACGCACCCCCCGCGCTCACCGGTGTAGTGGCCGCCCTGCATGCTGCCGTGGTGGTTGCAGACGGCGTACAGGTCGTAGAGGTAGTCGCGGGGGCAGCTCGGGGGCAGGCAGAGGGGGGGCTGCCAGGGCGCCCAGCGCCCCAAGAGCTGCCCGCCGGCCTGGCCCCGCTGCGCCACGTGGGGGGCCATGTCGAGACCCCGCAGGGGGAACCTCACCAGCGTGGTGAGTTTGTGCCGGTGCTCAGCCACCTGGCGGAAGCGCTTGAGGTGGATGATGAGGATGTCGGGCAGTGTCCAGAGGCTCAGCTTCACCGTGCCCTGCTGGGGCACCTTGCAGTGCGGGCAGCGCCAGGCGTCGTCCGGGGCCAGCTGGGGACACCACATGCCGCGGCCACCTCCCACCCCAACACCCCCACCGCCACCACCCTCCAAACCACCCCCGGCACCGCAAACGCCGCCAGCCGCCGTGCCGCGGGCAGGGCTTGCCCTCGCCGGGGGCTCTGCTGGGTGCAGGCAGGGTGCGGGCAGGGCGCGGGCAGGGCAGCCGGTACCTGCTCCTCCTTGGTGTAGAGCTGGAAGCACTCGTCCAGCGTGCAGCTGTGCTGCTGCCGGTGCGCTTGCTGCTGCAGCCGCACGCTCTCCGCGTCCTGCACCACCTCCTCCTGGATGTTCCCGAAAAGGCTGCGCGGGACAGGGCCGGGGGCGGGGGGACACGCCAGCGGGTGGGGGTCAGGGAGGGTGAGCTGGGTGCTGGGGTGTCTCCCCACCCTGGGTGCAAGGGCCTCACCGCTCTTTGGTGCTCACGTCCCACTCCACCGTCAGCTTCACGTGGGGAGGGCCGCCCGCCTCGCTCAGCTGCAGCGCTCTGGGGGCGAGGACGAGGTGAGATGCTCCCCAAAATCCCTGTCCCCATGGGGTCACCTCCTTGCCAGCTTCCGGCGGCAGGCAGGGACTGCCACCGCCTCCCCAAGCAGCACTCATGGTGGGGACATGGTGGGGACCCGGACTCTAGTGAGCAGGGGGGCCTGTGGCCACCCACGGTGACACCACTGGCCACCCACGGTGACGCTGCGGCCAGCCACAGGGATGCCTTTGGGCAACCACGGCACCAACACAACCACCCACAGGGACACTGTGGCCACCCATGGTGACACCACTGGCCACCCACGGTGACACTGCGGCCAGCCACAGAGACGCCTTTGGGCAACCACGGCACCAACACAACCACCCACAGGGACACCACGGCCAGCCACGGGGACACTGTGGCCAGCCACGGTGACACCACCGGTCACCCCCAGGGAACGAGGGGACATGCTGGGGACAATCCCGTTCCCGCGGGCACCCTTACCTGTCGACGGCGGGGTGGCAGAGCGGGCGGGGGTCCTGCGGGGACAGGTAGGCACAGGGGGCCGAGCCCCCCGCCAGGCGGATGCGGAAGAGGGCTCCCGCGCCCTGCAAGGGGAGAGGGGGCTGTGGGGCTGGGGGGGGGGCAGAGCCCCCCCTGCCCTCTGGCATCACCCGGGGGGAGCTGTGCTTTGTGACACGGGACAAAAAACCAGCCCAAAAATCAGGTTTCTTTGGTCCCCGTGGCCAGGCTGGCAGGAGACACCCGTGGGGATGGGGATGTGGGGCTGGGGGATGACCTGTCCTGCTGGCTGCAGTGTGGCTGGGGGACAACGGGGCGCCTTGGGGACACCAGTGCCCCTGGGATGGTGGCACCTGGGCGCTGGGGAGGGTGGTTGGGCCGGGAGCTGGGCGCCACCATTGGCCACCCATAGTGACAATGCAACTGCCCACGGGGACACCATGGCCACTCACAAGGACACCACTGGCCACCCATGGTGACACCACTGGCCAGTCACAGGACAACATGACCACCCACTGTCCACCTGCAGTGAAAACATGACTATCCACAGGGAGACCACTGCCACCCACGGTGACACTGTGGCCACCCACGGTGACACCACTGGTTGCCTGCAGTGCGAATATGACCATCCCCCAGGACAGCGTGGCCACCCACAGTGATCATCAGCTGCCAGCAACAACAACACAACCACCCCGGGGCCACCACAATCACCCACAGTGATACCGTTGGTCACCCATCGTGACCTTGCAACCAAGCACAGCTCCACCATGGTCACCCACAGTGACACCAGTCAGTGATGGTGCCACCGTGGCCACTCACGGCTGCACCGTGGCCAGCCATGCAGACACTATGGCAACGCACAGCTCCACCACAGCCACGCATGGAGACACCACAACCACCCATGGCTCCACCATGGTCACCCACTGAGACACCATGGCCGCCCACAGCTCCACCAGAGCCACTCCTGGAGACACCATGGCCACTCCTGGAGACACCATGGTCACCCACATCTCCACCACAGCCACCCTCGGAGACACCATGGCCACCCGTGGAGACACCATGGCCACCCACAGCTCCACCATGGCCACCCCTGGTTCCACCACGGTCACCCATGGAGACACCATGGCCACACATGGAGATACCACAGCCACCCACGGAGACACCATGGCCACCCACGGCTCCACCATGGCTACCCATGGAGACAACGCAGCTCCATCCTCCCCACAGCTGTGGTGCCAGCAGCCCTGGCCGAGTGTGTCCCCAGGAGGGGACAACGGTGTCCCCCCCTCCAGCTCACCTGTGCCCGCACCTCTCCCCGCAGCAGAGCCTGCAGCTGGGCCAGGATGCTCTGCTGGAGCTGCTCCCAGGAGACGCCCCGCTCCTCCCGCAGCACCAGCGGCGGCCCGAACCTGGGGACAGCGGGGGACAGCGGGCTGAGGGGGGCCCCCGCGCCCCCTCCCTCGGGGGGCAGGCGGGGGGGGGCGGGCGCAGGCCGGTACCTGGCAAGGCGAGGGCCGTCGCCCGCCGTGTTGCAGAGCAGCAGCAGGATGCGGCCACCCGCCCCGGGGTGCAGGCAGTCGGAGGAGCGGGCGGCGGGCGGTGGGCGCTGGGCTGCCCCGGGGGAGGCGGGCAGGCTGCGGGGACACCCTGCGGCAGGGCAGGGGCAATTAAGGGGGTCTCATTAACAGACGTTAATTAGAGCCGGGGGGGGGGGGCCTGTGAGCCCCTGCCTGCAGCACGGCTGCCTTTGCCCCCAGGCTCCCCACCAATCATAGCAGAGAGGACACAGCTCCCAGCAATCATAGCAAGGCACACCTGCCTCCAACCAATCACAGCAAGGCATGCCTGCCCCCTGCCAATCACGGGGCAGGGGGAGAGAGGGGAAAACAAGACTCCCACCAATCCGAGCGGAGCACACTTGCCTCCAACCAATCACAGCAGAGCACACCTGCCTCCCACCAACCACAGCATGAACGCCAATGCTCCCACCAATCACAGCAAGAGGACACAGTTCCCACCAATCACGGCAGAGCACACCTCCCTCCCACCAATCATGAGGCTGGAGGAAGGGGAGAAAAAGGCTCCCACCAATCACAGCAGAGCACACCTGCCTCCCACCAATCACAGGGCAGGGGGAGAGAGGGGAAAACAAGATTCCCGCCAATCACAGCCGAGCACACCTGCCAGCAACCAATCACAGCAGAGCACACCTGCCTCCCACCAATCACAGGGCAGAGGGAGAGAGGGAAAACAAGACGCCAACCAATCAGAGCCGAGCCCACCTGCCTCGCACCAATCACAGCTAAAGCCATCACCCTCCCCCCAATCCCAGTGGAGCGCAGCTGCCGCTGCCCAATCCCAGCAGCCAGGACACCCCCCACCCCCCACCCCCCACCAATCACATCGCACCTCCCAGCCACCAATCGCAGCGAGGACACCCACCACCTCCCACCAATCCTGGCGACGCTCCCGCCTCCCCCCCCCCCCCGAGCTCCCAGCCAATCCGAGCGGGGCGGGCGGGCAGCCGCCAGCCAATGGCGGGGCGGGGGCGGGGCAGTACCTGCGCGGCGGGCGGGGGGCGGCTGGAAGGCGTAGAGGGGAGCCCCCTCCCCGGCAGCACCCAGCTCCTCCGCGTCGCCCAGGGAGCGCAGGAAGCCCCGCGGGGACACCTCGGCCAGGATCACCTGCGGGACGGCACCCCGCGCCCTCAGTGTCCCTCCTGGGGGTGTCCCCCGGCACGTCTCCTCCCCTCCGCCCCGTTACCTGCTCCGGGGGGATGCGTCCCTCCCGCGCCACCATCTCCCGCAGCTCGGCCACGGTGCCCAGCAGGGGCACGGCCAGCCCCACCCGCACGAACCGACGGCGCTCGCACTGCAGCACCAAGGTGACGTTGAGAGCCCTGGGGACACCAAGGGACAGGACACACGCACAGGCGTCAGCGGGGAAGGCCGCGGCGCTGAGACCCAACAGCTGCTCGTGGCCACGCAGGAGGTATCCGTGTCCTGGCTCCGACTCCAGAGCGACAAACACCCATCGGACACACAGGGCAAGAGCAGGGCAGACACCCTGCGGCGCTGGCCGTCACCCGTCCCAATGCTGCCACCACCTCCCGAATTAATAATTTACCCCAAAACATGCAAATTACTCTCATTGGAGCCAAAGCCCCGCTGGCCGGCAGCTGCGCCTCTCACCACGGAGGTGCGGGGCCGGGCTCACCTGGTCTGGCGCAGCGGGATGGGCAGGGAGATGCACAGGAAGGGGTCGAAGGTGTTGCTCTGCTTCAGGCAGTGAGGGCACGTCAGGGAGGACCTGCAAAACATGGCCGGGGCGCGTCACCGGCACGGGGACGGCACCCTCAGATTCCCCACCCTGGGGCTGGAGCACCCTGCCATGGGTACCGCATCCCAGGTAACCGCATCCCGGGTAACCACATCCTTGGTACCACACCTTGGGTACCACATCCCAGGTACCACACCCTGGGTACCATATCCCAGGTACTGCATCCTGGGAGCTGCATCCCAGCTAACCCGCATCCCAGTACCACACACTGGGTACCATATCCCAGGTACTGCATCCCGGGAGCTGCATCCCAGCTAACCCGCATCCCAGTACCGCACCCTGGGTACCGCATCCTGGGTACCACACCCTGGTACCACATCCCGGGTACCATATCCCAGGTACTGCATCCCGGGAGCTGCATCCCAGCTAACCCGCATCCCAGTACCGCACCCTGGGTACCGCATCCTGGGTACCACACCCTGGTACCACATCCCGGGTACCATATCCCAGGTACTGCATCCCGGGAGCTGCATCCCAGCTAACCCGCATCCCAGTACCGCACCCTGGGTACCGCATCCTGGGTACCACACCCTGGTACCACATCCCGGGTACCATATCCCAGGTACTGCATCCCGGGAGCTGCATCCCAGGTAACCTGCATCCCAGTACCACATCCTGGGTCCCGCATCCTGGATACTGCACCCTGGGCACCTCATTTGGGTACTGCATCCCAGGTAACCACATCCCGGTACCACACCCTGGGTACCACATCCGGGTACTGCATCTCAGGTAACTGCATCCTTGGTACCACATCTCGGGTACCACAGCCCAGGTACCGCACCCCGGGTACCACATCCCGGGTACTGCATCCCACGGGGCTCAGATGGCCCCAGCATCACGCAGGATTTGCACAACCTCCTGCCAGGGTGACACACCACAGCCTGTACCCACCTGCCCAGCCCAATGGTCTGTTCACTCTGAAACCTAACAAGGGCACCCACGGTAACTGGTGCTACAGAAGGCAGAGTGAAATCCCAGGGTTGGGGGGTCTCTCATCCCATGCATGGCCTTGAACGCCCCCCGAAATCCTGCTCCCCCTCCCAGGGCTTGCAGAACCCAGGGCGGCTTCTGCCTCCTGGAGGCTTTGGGGTGACCCCAGCCCACCTGGGTGGGGGGTTAAGCGGGGACACCAGCACCCACCAGGGTGGTATCTCCATCAGCATGGCAGGGACAGATCCTGCACCCGCCGGGGTTGCACTCCCAGCACGGGGCCGGGGGCAGTATCCAGTCCCACCACCATGACACAGGCTGTGCCCCACGGACACCACCAGCTTCCCCGGGGCTGCCGGCTCAGCCCCCCGCTCCCCACCACGACACAGCCGCCAGCTGCTGGGGAGCCCCGGGGACAGTGAGGGGGGACCCGGCCACTCTGCCAGGGGACATGGAGCCATCGGGGAGGACCAGGGGCCCCCACAGCATCTCACAGGAGATGCTCCACCAAAGCCTGGTTTAACCGAACCTTTAAACGCCAACAACCACTTTACCCCCTGTTTCTTTTCAATTCTGTCTTTTTAATTAGGGTTTGTTTTTTTTTTTTTTACCCTCCTTTTTGTTCAACAAAAAGGGGAAAAATAAATTAAGAACCAAATCAAAATCCTGAGCCCTTGTTATCTGTCACCTTGAAGAGCCACTGAGCTCCCCGGGATGCAGCAGCACCAATTAATAAATTCTTTTGCACACAGACGGGCGCTGGCACGCGGAAGGGGGTGGATAATTAAAGCGCCTTTTTTCATACAGGGCGAGGGATTAATTGAGCGAGGAAGAAGGACTTGTGGTGCCAGATGTGTCTCCTCCCGCCTGCAATGCCATGGCAAGGGGACGGGGTGGCCAGACGCTGGCCCACCCGAGCATCCCACGAGTCTCAGCTGGATGAACGTGTGGGGTGTCCCGTCACCCACGTGGGGGGCACACATGTGGACGGATGGATGGATGGGATGGATAGGATGGATGTCTGGGATGGATGGATGGCGGGGACGGACAGATGGATGGGATGGATGAATGTCTGGGACAGATGGACAGATGGATGGATGTCTGGGATGGATGGACGGATGGGATGGATGGGACGGATGGATGTCTGGGATGGATGGATGGATGGATGGATGGATGGGATGGATGGATGGATGGGAGGGAGGGATGGATGGATGGATGTCTGGGAGGGAGGGATGGATGGATGGATGGAGGGATGGATGGATGGGTGGATGGATGGATGTCTGGGTGGGATGGATAGGGGGGATGGATGTCTGGGATGGATGGATGTCTGGGATGGATGGATGGATGGATGGATGGGATGGATGGATGGGATGGATGGATGGGATGGATGGATGGGATGGATGTCTGAAAGGGATGTCTGGGATGAATGGATGTCTGGGATGGATGGATGGATGGATGGATGGATGGGAGGGAGGGAGGGAGGGAGGGAGGGATGGATGTCTGGGTGGGATCGATAGGGGGGATGGATTGGGGGGATGGATGGATGTCTGGGATGGATGTCTGGATGGATGGGATGGATTGATGTCTGGGATGGATGGATGTCTGGGAGGGATGGATGGATGGAGGATGTCTGGGAGGGATGGATGGATGGATGGATGTCTGGGAGGGATGGATGGATGGGATGGATGGATGGATGGGTGGGATGGATGGATGGGTGGGACGGATGGATGTCTGAAAGGGATGTCTGGGATGAATGGATGTCTGGGATGGATGGATGGATGGATGGATGGATGGATGGATGTCTGGGTGGGATCGATACGGGGGGTGGATTGGGGGGATGGATGGATGTCTGGGATGGATGTCTGGATGGATGGGATGGATTGATGTCTGGGATGGATGGATGGATGGATGGATGGATGGATGGATGGATGGGAGGGCTGAAGCCTCTCTGCAGGGCTGAGGGCTCCCCAGCTGATCCCTTCCTTGGACTCGCAGAGTCCAGCCTCCCACCAGCAAAGCCCCCCCAGCGCTGCCCGGGGCTGGCAGGAGGACAAAGCCCCCATCTGGGCAGGATTGGGTCCTCCCCGCTCACCTGTACTGCGCCTGGAAGTGGCTCTGCACGAAGCTCTGCCCGCGGGGGTGCTGGGCGGGCGGCGGGGAGCCACCAGTGCTGCCATTCCCATCCTCGCCGGGCTGTGGGGACAAGAGACAAGGGCAGTGAGCGAGGCGCCGAGGTGACCCCCACCTTTATAGAATCACAGAGCCATTTAGGTTGGAAAAGACCTTTAAGGTCATCAAGTCCATTAACCCAACACCGCCAACTCCATCACTAAACCATGTCCCTAAAGGGGTTGGGGGCACGTCCCAGTGAACCAAGCCCAGCTTCGGTGTCCCCATGGCATGAGGACAGGCTGAAGGTGACGCCGAGGTGACCCCTGTCCGGCACCCACCTGGCACTGCCATGCCCTCCAGGCTCCCCACGTGCCTTCGCCGGGGGAAATGTGGCGGTATGTTCCATCCGACCAACCACAGCCCCGGCGCCCGGAGCCTGGGGAGGGAAGCTGGTTCCCCAGCAATGTCCCCCCCCAGGGAGCCCCAGCGCCCACAGACACACACCTGCAGGGTCGGCAGCCCCGGCAGGGAGACGCCCGCGGCACGCGCTGTGCCGGCAAACGCACCCACGGGTGCTGGGAGCGGCCGCGCTGCGGGGCGCTGTGGCGTGGGCGGGCGAGACGGTGGGATGCTGCCATGAGCGGGTGTCCGTGTGCCTGCGCGTCCGTGTGCCTGCAGCACGAGCTCCTGGAGCGGGTGCGCACATTCCTGTGCACGCGCCCGCCGGAGGCAAACGCCGCCGGGTGCGAATCAGCCACGTGGAACTCCCCAGAACTAAAATGAGCCCCGGCTGGCGCCATGCCCTCTCAGGCAGGTGTGCCAGCGCCGGGCTGCCACTGCCACGTGTGTCCCCGGCGCGGCACCTCGCATGTCAAGCCGAGGCACGGCACCCTGGCACGGCACCCTGATCCCCGGCACGTCCCCAGGCACAGCACCCAGCACACCAAGCCCAGGCACAGCACCCTGGCACGGGCACCCCGAGCCCAGGCATGGCACCAGGCACCCTGATCCCAGGCACGGCACCCAGCACCCCGACCCACTGCCCCAGAGCTGGGCTTTCCGGGGCCGGGTGTCCGGGGCAGGCGGTGGGAGCAGTGCCATTCCACCAGCGCCCCTCCGGCTGGCAGGGCAGGCGGCCCTGTGAGCGCTTGCTCCACTCTTGAACCAGCCCTCGGCCACCTCCCCATGTCACCGTCCCCCTGGGCCCGCCCCGGACCCCTGACCTCTCTCCGGGTCTGATCCGGCAGCTCCCAGCACCCCGAGCCGCTGCAGCCAGCCGTGCTCCCGGCTGGATGCCCGCACCCATTCCCTGTGGCAAAACCCACGGCACGTCCCTGAGCAACAGCAGGAGCAACGCTGGGCCCCCATCCCTGAGAGAAACCAGCTTTTCCATGGGCTGGATGCAGCAGCGGGGGGGGGCGAGGAGCCCTGCAGGAGGAGCCCTCTCTCCATCCCCCCGCTCGGCGCATGGGGAAACTGAGGCACGGCAGGGACCGACACCGAGGACAGGGCTGGCAGGCTGCCTGCGCCCCTGCCGCTCGCTCCCAGAGCCAGCACAGGATCCGTTCCTCCATCCCGAGGAAAGGCTGGATGCCCGGCCAGGGAAACAGCCCTCTTTGCCAAATTCGGGGGATGCCAGCACCGTCTGCGGGAGGTAAGACGTGCTCCGCACCCAGGACACCTCAGGTCCTCTGCTCTGCTCCATAGGGAGCGGGGATGTTGGGATGTGACCATGTCACACAGCCAAACCCGCCTGGTTAGGGTGTCTCCTGCCCCCCCTGCCTGCCACCCCCCTGGGAACCGCAGGGACCCCCCCGTCCCCGCACACAGAGGACAGGAGCCACCGGCTTCACCCCTGCTACGGGCACGCAGAGCCCGATGGCAGAAGAGATGCTGCAGGAAGGAGCCTCAGTAGCTTGGGAAAGGACTGGGCTGTTTCGGGGTAAGAAAAGGAGGTTTCGGTGTCGTGATGAGCAAGACTGAAAATCAATGAGGTATTTGGCCGGGAGGCGGATTTTCCTCATGCCATCTGCTGGCACCGGCTCCCGCTGAGCCTGACGTGTCCTTACGGTCTGCCCGGGTCCATCTGCTGTGGCAGAGAGGGGACCTCCAGCCTTCCTGGCCACCAAAGCCTCGGTCCCCCCCCACCGGGGTGGCCCCAGAGCCGCTGGGCACCCATCAAACAGCCGGGGGGGTATTTCCACCCCTCCAGCCTGCCTGGTTCTGTGCCCTGGACCACCGACCTCCTCCCCTTCTGCTTTCCAGCAGCTGAGCTCCCCGGTCCCCGAGCCTCGGCACAGGCCTGTCCCGGGCCAAACTGTCCCCCCGTCCCCACCCTTCGGTACCTGCACAAGCCCTCCCGCCCCCAGCCCGTGTGACCCACAACGGGGACGGGCGCGTGTGTGCCCAGCTCCATCCACACTTCAGAGCCGTTACTCAGGCTCACAACCCGCATGGGACACCCCCGCCCCAGGGACGCGGGCACAGGGGTGCCACTCGGGTGGCACCCCCGCAAAAGGGGCTGAGAGAACGGAGAGGGGCCGGGGGAGGCTGAGCCAAAGGGAGGATGCTGGGGGGACACAAAGGGTCCCGTCCCCAGATCCAGGTGGGTGCCCCGGGCATTGCCACGGCACTGCTTCCGGCGTGGGCAGCCGCAGGCACCGCCGGTGTCACACCACAGCCCGCGGCACGCGTTGGCACCTCGCATTTACCAGGCGAGCAAGGGGAGCTGCCTGATGCCAGGCTCTCCCAAACAGCCTGGGGGATCCATATGCCTCTGGGGAAAGGCGGGCAGGGCTGAGGACGGCTCAGCTCGGTGCAGGGATGGCTGGACAAGAAGGGCTGGAAGCCCCGAGGCTTTGGAGATGGGCACCGCGGCTGAACTCTCTCAGGTGGGACAGAGCTGTGCCCGTGCAAGGGGCTGCCCGAGGGCTCCCCGACCCCCAGCCCTCCGCCCCAACCCCCCCTGCCCCAGGCTGGGGACAGGGAGGAGGAAGCTGCTCCCGGGACCCCCGTGCCCAAGGCGGGCACCATCCCCGAAGCGGGGACAGCACAAACCCATCGGGCTGCAACGGGCAGCGCCGCGGCAGGGCCAGGGCGATGCCACGAGCGCAGATGGATGGAAGAGACTTAATTACTCGTTTTGCCAGCAGCAAAGCCGCTGAGCGCTGTAATTACAGCGGGCTTAGCTGCAGGCGGGGCGGGGGGGGACGGGGGGGGCTGGATCTCCTCCTGACCGAGCAACCCCAAGAACCAGAGTGCTCAGCTGGACGGGCTCCTGCCGACACCCCCACGCTCTCCCAGCACCCCGACCACCCTGCCCAGCCCCACAGCACCCAGACCCCGCCATCCTCCCCGCCCCCCCCCCCCATCAACCGCACCACCCGCGTCCCCATCCCGTACCGGGGATGGGGGGAAAACTCCAGCCCGCCCCCTGCCAGCACATCTCGGCTTCCCCGGTGCCAGACCTGGCATGGACACCCCCCAAGCCTGAGCCAGGGTGTGCGGCCACCCCGGCGGGGGACACCCACCTCCTCCTCGGGGTGGCGGGTCTGCTGGGCGGGGGACGCGGCGCCCAGGTCCTCGTGCATGCGGTCCAGCAGCCAGAGCAGGAACTCGAGGGCGTCGTGCTGCGCGTTGCCCCGGAACTGGGCGCTGTGCTTGGAGACGATGTTCTGCAAGAGAAGGGCAGGGAGGGAGCTCAGCCTCCGGCCTCGGCCGCCCGGCACTAACGAACGGCCGGTTCGTTAGCACCCATCACAAACACCCAGCCCTGCTTCCCGCCACCAACCGCGTCTGCCCTCCTCCTGCCTCTGCAGGGACACCGCCGCCACCCCGGGGACAGCCGAGCCGTGGGGACGCCGGCACATGGGGCCAAGGCAGCAGCTCTGTGGCCCATCACCGTGGTGTCCTGGCTGTCAGGATGGGGTTGGGAGGGGACAGCTTGCCACAGGCGAAGGGACACAGCACACCACAACAAAGCCCACAGGGGCGAGCCTGGCCCATGGGGGACCCACCGGTGTCCCCTGCCCTGCGCGCTCCGACGGCACCAACTCGGTGTAACAGCCAGGGGAAGGAATTCCCAGTGCTGGGAATAGCCAGCAGGCAGCAGCTCTCCCCCAGGCCCCGCCTGCCCCTGCCTGCCCCTGCCTGCCCCTGCCGCCCCATCACCAGCAGCCAGCCCAGTGCCTCCCCGTGCCTCAGTTTCCCCAGCCAGGCGACGCTGGCGGTGCCAGGCCCTAGAAGAGACGAGGGCTGTCATGAAGTCAAACCAACGTGTGGCCCGTGGGCAGGGGGGCTGCCCCCGCCTTGCCCGCACAGGCAGGTGGCAAGCCCCCCCGCAAACCTCCTGCATCCCAAAACTGGCGACGCTCGGCCCATCGGAGCCCGGCACTCAGCACCCTCCAACAGAAGTGGGTGAGCGCAGGGAGGGGGCACCAGAGTTGTTCCTGGTGGAGCCACGTGCCAGGGGGTTCCCGCCAGCCCCCCCACGCCGGGGGCAGTGCTGGGGAGGGGGTGCTGTCCGTCCCTCCCCCCAAAGCCCTGCCAGCTCCCTCCGCTCGCCCCCTCTCCTCCTTCCCCCCGGCCCCACAGTGGGTCCCCGAGAGGTGCTGATGGGGTTCCCCAGTGCTTTCCCCCCATCTCCCCCGCCCCTCGTCTCCCCCCCCCGGGACAGGCAGCTCTGTGCATGGCACAGGGGTGATGAAACCACCGTGATGCTCCCTCTTGGGTGACCTGGTGGCAGGTCCTCGTGCCACCAACCGGAGCATCCCCCTGCCCGCGCCTGGATCAGGCCCGAATCTCTGCGCCTGCCCCCCACCAGCCATCGGCCACACCACGGTATTTCGGCTAATTAGCATTAATTTCACTGTGAGGCGAGCAGCGCCATGCCCTTAAGGGGGGGTTCCCCCTCCCCGTGGGCTGTGGTGGGAAGAATGTGGCTGGGAACGCCGTGGGGCTGAGGCGAGGGGCTGTGAGCCAGGATGGGACCCGGGAACAGGCAGGGGACCTGTGGGGTGGCCGACGAGGCAGCGCTGCCGGCTCAGAGGGGGTCCCTCCTCCGAGACCCACCTGGGTGGCACCCGCGGGGGGCCCATCGCCAGCTCCCAGCCCAGCTGTCCCAGGCTGGGGTCACCTCTCTCAGCACAGGGAGCACCCCTAAAGGCAGAGCTGGGGGTCCCCAAGGACCCATCCCTGAGCCTGGGCTGGGGGTGGCTGCTCAGAGCTGAACAGAAAAAGGACAATTTGGGGATCTCCGCCCCAAAACCAGCATGGCGAGGGAGAAACCCTGACCATCCCTGTCTATTTTAGCCAGCTGAGGCAGTTAAACCCCAACCATCCGCGGTGATTCTAACCAGCACGCCGGGACCTGCCGGGACAAGGATCAGACCGTGAGCATCAGCGGGAAACACCCTGCGCCAAGACCCCTCCAGCCCCCGGCCCCGCTCTCAGCGGTACCAGCATCCCGGTACAAGCAGAGGGAGCAAGGCCACCGCGGATGGGCTTCAAGCAAAACGAGTCGCAGACTCAGCTCTTATTTAAAAATCTTATTTAGGCAGATTTAAAAAAAAAAAAAAAAAAAAAAAAAAAAAGTGGAAACGTATGGAAGATGCAGATAACCACCCGGAGGGAGGAAATTCAAAGCGAAGGCTGGAAGTTTGGGGTTTCGTTTTTTTTTTCGCTCTGTGCCCAAGGAAAGTGTGCGTTTGGGAGCAGAGGGCATGGAAATATTGTGCCCAGCGCTGCAAGAGCTGGTTACTTTGCTACAAGGAAATTAAAGGCAATGAGCACCCAGGAGCACCCCCTGCACCCCGGCAGTCCCTGCGGGGTGGGTGCTGCCACCCTCCAGGCAGGGAAGGGAGGCAGCAGGGAAAGGGGGGGCAGAGCAGTGGGTACCCCAGCCCCTGCCCGTGCAGGATCAGCCTGGCCGATGCCGCAGGAGCCGGCAGCGCTGCTGGAAACCCTGACCTGGGATGGGGTGTCCGGCTTCCCAGCAGCTTCTCCCAGCAAAGTTCAAGTGCAGCACCGAGTCCCTGCTGAAATGTCACCCGCGGGCACGTGTCCCTGAGCGCGGGGGGGGGGGGGGGGGAGGGGGATGCGATGCCAGGCTAAAAGCATCGCCTGGCACCCAACACCCTGTCCCCACGCTGGGCACGGGCCTGCAGCACGCTGGCATGTGCCCAGCAGGGATGTGACACGCACTCAGTGAGGGGGCCTGAGGACACCGAGGTGGCACCATCCCGCCTTACCCCACCATCACGGCCAGCATCGTGCCCACCCTTACGGCTCCCTGGGGTGGCTGGGAGCTCAGCTGGCCAAGGGGGGTCAGAGCTGGGGTGAAGATGTTGGGGGGGGGGAGAGGGACGGATGGACACCGTGGGGCTGGGGGGACAGTGGGGCTGGAGGGCGTCAGCAGGGAAGGGCAAGGTCCGTGGGGAGGATGAGGTGGGCGAGCGGGTGCTGAAGGCAAAGAGTGCCGGTGGGAACTGGGAGGGTGCCCGTGGGTGCTGGAGGGTGCTGAGAGCTGGGAGGGGGCAATGGATGCTGGGGGCAGCGGATGCTGGGAGGTACTGGGAGGTACTGGTGGGTGTCGGGAGTGGGAGATGCTGGTGAGCGCTGGGAGCAGCAGGTGTCGGCAGCTGCTGGGGGCAGCGGGAGGTGGGGGGGGGGGGCAGGGGCAGCGGGAGGGTGCCCATGGGTACTGGCAGTTGCCACTGGGTGCTGAGAACTGGACGGTGGGAGCAGCGGAAGCTGGTGGATGACAATAGTGGGGGGATGCTGGCAGGTACTGGGAGAGGCTGGTGGGTCCTGTGAGCCAGGGGGTGCTGGTGAGTGTTGGGAGTGGGAGATGCCGGCGGGTGCTTGAGAGCAGGAGGGTGCCCGTGGGTGCTGGAGGTTGCTGGTGGGTGCTGAGAGCTGGGAGGGGGCCAGTGGATGCTGGTGGCAGTGGATGCTGGGGGGTGCTGAGAGTGGGGAGGTGCTGGTGGGTCCTGTGAGCTTGCGGGTGCTGGTGAGTGTTGGGAGCGGGAGATGCCGGCGGGTGCTTGAGAGCAGGAGGGTGCCCGTGGGTGCTGGTGGGAGCTGAGAGCTGGGAGGGGGCAGCGGACGCTGGTGGGTGCCAAGAGTGGGGCGATGCTGGCATGTACTGGGAGATGCTGGGGGGGTCCTGTGAGCCGGGGGGTGCTGGTGAGTGTTGGGAGCAGGAGATGCCGGCGGGTGCTTGAGAGCAGGAGGGTGCCCGTGGGTGCCGGTGGGAGCTGAGAGCTGGGAGGGGGCCAGCGGATGCTGGGGGATGCCGAGAGCGGGGCGATGCTGGCAGGTACTGGGAGATGCTGGGGGGGTCCTGTGAGCCGGCGGGTGCTGGTGAGTGTTGGGAGCAGGAGATGCCGGCGGGTGCTTGAGAGCAGGAGGGTGCCTGTGGGTGCCGGTGGGAGCTGAGAGCTGGGAGGGGGCCAGCGGATGCTGGGGGATGCCGAGAGTGGGGCGATGCTGGCAGGTACTGGGAGATGCTGGGGGGTCCTGTGAGCTGAGGGGTGCTGGTGAGTGTAGGGAGCAGGAGATGCCGGTGGGTGCTTGAGAGGAGGAGGGGGCAGCGGATGCTGGCAGGTACTGGGAGATGCTGGGGGGGTCCTGTGAGCCGAGAGGTGCTGGTGAGTGTTGAGAGATGCCGGCGGGTGCTTGAGAGCAGAAGGGTGCCTGTGGGTGCTGGGGATTGCTGGAGGGTGCTGAGAGCTGGGAGGGGGCAGCGGACGCTGGGGGGTGCCGAGAGCGGGGCGATGCTGGCAGGTACTGGGAGATGCTGGGGGGGTCCTGTGAGCCGGGGGGTGCTGGTGAGCGTTGGGAGTGGGAGATGCCAGCGGGTGCTTGAGAGCAGGAGGGTGCCCGTGGGTGCCGGTGGGAGCTGAGAGCTGGGAGGGGGCCAGCGGATGCTGGGGGATGCCGAGAGTGGGGCGATGCTGGCAGGTACTGGGAGATGCTGGGGGGTCCTGTGAGCTGAGGGGTGCTGGTGAGTGTTGGGAGCAGGAGATGCCGGTGGGTGCTTGAGAGGAGGAGGGGGCAGCGGATGCTGGCAGGTACTGGGAGATGCTGGGGGGGTCCTGTGAGCTGGGGGGTGCTGGTGAGTGTTGGGAGCGGGAGATGCCGGCGGGTGCTTGAGAGCAGGAGGGTGCCCGTGGGTGCCGGTGGGAGCTGAGAGCTGGGAGGGGGCAGCGGACGCTGGGGGGGGCCGAGAGCGGGGCGATGGCGGCAGGTACTGGGCGCCGGGGGATGCTGGCGGGTGCCGGGGGGCAGCGGGAGGTGCCGGGGGGGGCGGCGGGAGGTGCCGGTACCTTGAACTCGGCGGAGAGCTGCGGCGTGTAGTCGCGGGTCCAGAGGGCGCGGACCAGGGCCGCCAGCCGGTGGGTGACCTCGGCGCGGCCGCCGCGGGCGCGGTAACGGCCCAGGGCCAGGACCTCCGCCAGCGGGGCGGTGTTGCTCAGGCACTGCACCACCGCGTTCATGAAGCAGGTGTTCCCGTGGTTCCGCAGCCCCTGCGCGCCCGGCGGCCGCTCCCCCCCGCTCCCCGACGGGCACAACGCCGCCCCCCCGGGGAGCCGCCGCCGCCGCCGCTCCCCGCTGGGGCCGCCGCCGCCGCCCCCGCCTCGGAACCCACCCTCGTCGTCCTCCGAGGCGGCCCGGCGTCGGCCGCGGCCCCCGGCCAGGCGCGCCCAGGTGCGGAGCAGCCGCCCGGCCAGGCTGCCCAGGGAGCGCAGGGCTCGCCGCCGCCGCCCGCCCGCCGCCCGCCGCCCCGACGGGCTCCCCCCGGCCCCCCGCCGCCGCCCGGCCCCCCCCGCCGCCGCCGCCGCCGCCGCGCTCATGGCCCCCGGCGGCCACCGCCCTCCCCCGGCCCCGCCGGCCCCGGCCCCGCCGCGGCGCGCATGGCCCCGGGCGGGCGCTGGGCACCCCCCGCCGCCGGTGCCGGTGCCGGTGCGGGGGCCGGAGGGGCCGGGCGGGCGGTTTTGTGCGCGGCCGGCTCCTCCCCCGGCCGGGCTGGCGCTGGGAGAAGGGAGCGGGAAGGGAGCCGGGAGGAGGAGGAGGTGGAGGAGGAGGGAGCGGGGAGATGCTGCTGCCGCCGCTGGCGGCGGGCGGCGGAGGCGGCCGGGCCCCCGGCTGAACCCGGCGTCCCCAGCATCACCCCGGGGTACCCCAGTTCCCCGTCCTCAGCATCACCCCGGGGTACCCCAACCCACTGCCCTCAGCATCACCCCGGGGTACCCCAGCTCCCTGCCCCCAGCATCACCCCGGGGTACCCCAGACCACTGCTCCCCAGCATCACCCCGGGGCCTTTCCCATGAGTCCCAGCCATGCCACCCACCACCCCCAGCATTACCCCCAGTATAACCACACAACGGGGTACTCCGGCCCCCTGTCCCCTCTGTGGCCCCAGGGCTTTCCCACAGGTCCTAGCCATGTTCCCCCGGCATCTGCCACGGCCCCCAACATCACTTCAGGGCTTTCCCGGGAGTCCCAGCTATATCTCCCCAGTGTCCCCCACCACCCCCAGCATCACCCCCGGCTACCCCAGACCACTGCTCCCCAGCATCACCCCAGGGGCTTTCCCACAAGTCCCAGCCATGTCCCCCCGACATCCCCCACAGTCCCCGGCATCACCCCAGGGCTTTCCTGGGAGACCCAGCCATGTCCCCCACCACCCCAGCATCACCCCCAACATCACCCCAGGGTACCCCAAGGGGCCCCCTGCCCCCTCTGTGGCCCCAGGGCTTTACCAAGAGTCCCAGCCATGTGTTGTGTCATCCTGTTCCCATGTCACCTCCCCCCACCCCGGCATCCACCACCACACCCAGCATCACCCCGAGGGCTCTCCCAGGAGTCCCAGCCATGTCCCCCCGGTGCTGCCCCACTGCCCCCAGCATCACTCCGGGGTGATGCCCCACAGCATCACTGTGAGGTGCCCCAATCCTGCCACCTCTGGGTGCTCTTTGCTGGGACGGTGAGACAAGGGTCACCCCTGCGCCCACCACACTGAGATTTTGGGACCTGAAGGGGCTCTGTCCACACAGAGCCACAAAACCAGGGTCACCAGCCCAGCTCTGGCAGAGCCCCGAGGCTTTGGCTGCATCCTGCCCACCTCACACTGCCTCACACCACGTAGGGGTGCTCGTTTGGGGTCTGGCAGAGCATGGCTGGGGAGGGACGGTGCCACCCTTCACCCCTGAGCCCTCCCTGCACGGCCAGGTGGGGACACACAGGATGACCGAGGCCACCAGGTCAGCTCCCTGCTCGGCACCTGCAGCCAGCAGAGGAAACCCACTTGGTGGTTTTGACAGGCGGTTTTCAGCTGGATGAGTCCCCTGGTCCGGCTGGATCCATCCCACAGCACCAACCGGCACAAGGAGGGCGACTGCAGCGGGACCGGCTGTTTCCGCAACAACTCGCCCTCCGCTCGGCCGCAGCCCGGCGGCACCGCGTTGCTCTTCCCCCAGCTGCAGGAGACTCAAACCCCCCAGCCCCGTCTGGCCACGTGGGGCTGAGACCCTGAGATGAGCTGTGGCCCGGGACTGCTGTGGTGGCTCCCAAAGCGCCGGGATTACAGCCCCGAGCGCAGACGGGGGATGGCAGGACTGCCCAGGTGCCGCCGAGCCCGGGCATGGCTCGGACAGCTGCTGCCCTTACCCAGGGCCGAGGGGCTGGGGAGGGAGGGAGAGGGAAGCAGGTCCCTCTGCCAGGCAGGGGTGCCACTAAGTGTCACCTTGCTGCAGGGTGGGGGGGTAGCAGTGGCCCTATTGTGGCCGCCTGGCTCTTCTCTCCTTGGGGAGCTGCGGAGGCTGATGCGGAGCCGGGGAGGGGGTCTCTGGGGGCCTGAGTGTGGCTGTGGGCGCTGCTGGCTCTCTTCCATCCCTGCGGGTCTCGGCAGCATCCAGCAGCATCTCCCCTTCCTACAGAGAAGGGTCTGCTGTGCCAGGCAGCCCCCCCGCTGCCTTCCCTGCCCCACGGGCACACCGGGCGTGGGGATGTGCCACAAGCCCTGCCCTGCGCGCAGCCGGAGGTGATGTGGGTTCAGAAGAGATGGGGCAAAATGATGGAGGAAGGGCCAGGAGGTGCTGTTGGATGTCGTGGTCCCTCCTCTCCGTGGGGCAGAGCAGCCCTGCGCCCTGGGGGTGAGTGGCAGGGAGAGGATGACCTTCCCAGGGGACACCAGACCGGCGGCCGTCAGCGTGGTGGGCACGGAGAGGGCAGAGAGGCAGCGGGAGGCGCGGGCAGAGGGCTGTGGCTGCCGCCGGGGCCAGACGTGATCTCAGACAAAATCCATCACGGCCCGGCAGTGCCGAGCAGACGGAGGGGGATCTGCTGCCCGCGGACCCTCCAGGGACGGCTCTACGGCCTCAGGGTGCCGGCAGGCTCAGGAGCTGCTTATCCATGGAGGGGAGAGGACTGAGCCCTGCTGAAGTTTTCCTCCCCGCCGCAGCCAGCCCTGATGGGTACGGGATGTTCCCCAAGAGCCTGGCATTCCCAAGGGAGCAGCCCCCTTCTAGGAGCCGTCCAGGTCTCCATCCCGGGGTGCTGCTGCCCTGGGGCCAGCCTGGGCACCGGCTCTTGTCTCTGCTCCCAGTGAGATGGGAATGAAGGCGGGAAGCAGCCCCGCCTGGTGGGATGGAGACGACCCTCCTGTGACCTGGGGGACCGGCTCCTGGCCTTGGCAGCGCTTGAATTCGGCAAGCTGGTGGCGTGCAGCACGGCGGCATCCATCACGACCTGGCCCCGGGAAACCCCCTTGCACCGCGTTGGCTCCGTGCTCCCAGCCTGGCTGAGGAAAGCCGCAGGAGGGTCTCGCTGGCCCCGGGCGGCTGGGGACCAGCAGAGCCAAAACTCCGGCTACAAACACCACCAAGCTCCGAGCTCTGACGCTCAATCTGGCTCTGCACCCGTGGTTGAAGTTCATTTCTCAGCATCCTCCTGGCCAGAGAGCTGCGAAATCCATCTTTACTAAGCCAAGATATAACGTGCTCGTTTTGGAAATGCATCCTTAAAATTAAGTTCCTTTTTCCTATACAAAGGTCGCAATCCAGAAAGCAAAGTCCCCAGCGCTCCCCGGGCAGCTTCACGGCACCGTCCTGCTCCAAAACCCTAGGAGATGGAGACGGGCATCCACCGGAGCGTTTGCATGAGGATTCGGGGATTTTTGCGACCTGAATTATTTAACAAAGGCAGGTTGTGCTTCACGCAGTGGGGGAAGAATGGAGTTTATCGAATCTAGAAAGCTCCTGGCTCGTTGGAAGTAACAGCAGTTGTTGTTACTCTCCAGTTGGTTTTGGCTGGACGCTCAAGCCCGGCAGCATCCCAAACCAGCAGCGGTGGGAACGAGAGAGGGAACCCGAGCAGAGCTTCACGCCGAACTACGTGGAACCAGAAATCCAGGGCAATTTGATAACGAAAGCAAGGAAAAGCCGAAAGAAAAAGCGAGAGGAGGCAGACAGGGAAAGAGCCAGACTGAGAGTCGGATCAGAAACCGGCGGTGGTTGGGAGGGGATGGGTAGAAAGCGAGACCTGATGAGCACGTGAAAGGGAAATAGTCTAAAATGTGACAGTGAAACAGAGTCAAGTAAAAAAAAAAACAAAACCCAAATCTGCCAGAATTAGAAAGTGATAGATAATAAAAGTGACTCCCCGGCAGCCTGTGACAAAGTGCAGCAGTGAAATGGCACTGAGAGTCTCTCTGGCTCCCACCTGCCCCGGCGATGCTAACGTGGGGAATATTAACAGCACACATCACTTAACGACTTAAAACTCTGCTGGGATTTTTCTTTAGCAGCATCTTTCCCAGCCCCGGAGCGGGCAGACGGCAGGCAGGAGGCGGCGGTACCTTTCCGACAGGTAACGTCACTTTATTCCAACCCAAAGCCATCCAGGACCGCTCGCCATGCTCATCTTCCTCTCCCGAAGAGCCTATTTGCCATCTTCCCTCTTCTTCAAATCCTTCTGAACACGCCGCCTTCCGATTCAGGCGAAATCAAATATTTATCGGCGCTGCAGCACGCCGGCAGCGCCGGGTTGCGTCAGCGCTTTCTCGCTAAAAATGCCTTTTTTTTTTTTTTTTTTTTCGGGAGCTCCTAGCTGTCTCCAGCTCCTGCCTTTCAAACTGACGTTTTCCACGTTCCAGGCTTAGACTTTGGAGGGAATTTGGGGTGGGGAAAAATCTAAATGTCAAATGCAGAGAGAGAGGAGAGGAGGGGGGGAAGGCCCGCTTGTTATTATGGAAAATTCCGTGTTGTTAGAGCATGAACTGTCCCAGTGCCTCGGCCACTGGGCTGCTGGGCTGGATAAAACAACCCGGACGGCTGGGGTTTGAGCAGGGAGACGCGGGGACAGGACGGCGTTAGGAACGGCTCCTCCGGCTGGGCAAGAGTCTCTGCGCCAGGGAGGCACTTGGGTATTCGGATGAGCACAGGAAAAAGATCCCGAATAGACCTGAGCTGAGCTGATTCGGGCCCCGCGGAAACCCGTTTTCACGCTGCCAAATCACAATAATAATTAAAAAAAAAAAAAAAAACAAAAAACAAAAAACGATAGATCTTTGTACAGGCTCACTGGGCTTTGCCATAGGACAATGTTTTCTTTATTTAAGCCTCTCCCGCTCTCTTGGCACGGGCTGGGAACATCTGTGCGGCGGAGTGGAAATGGGCTTTGAACACTCCCGTCCCGCTGCCGGGGCTCGTGCCCCGCGGGCAGGGGAGCCTGGGCCGGGGAGACCAGGTGGGGCTGGGACAACCAGCACGGTCCAGCCGCTGCCGTCTCCCTGCCTGCACCCTGCCCTCACCCCTGCCTGTACCCTGCCTGCACCCTGCCCATCTCCCTGCCTGCACCACTGCCCATTTTCCTGCCTGCACCGCTGCCCATCTTGCTACCCGCATCCTGCCCATCTCCCTGCCTGTACCCTGCCTACACCCTGCCCACACCCTGCCCATCTCCCTGCCTGCACCCTCCCCATCTCCCTGCCTGCACCCCTGCCCGTCTTGCTACCTGCATCCTGCCTTCTCCCTGCCTGCACCCCTGCCTACACCTCGCCCATCTCCCTGCCTGCACCCTGCCCATGTTCCTGCCTGCGCCCCTGCCAGTCTTGCTGCCCGCATCCTGCCTTCTCCCTGCCTGCACCCCTGCCTGCACCCTGCCCGTCTCACTGCCTGCACCCCTGCCTGTCTTGCTGCCCGCATCCTGCCTTCTCCCTGCCTGCACCCCTGCCTGCACCCTGCCCATCTCACTGCCCACACCCTGCCCATTTTCCTGCCTGCACCCTGCCTGTCTCGCTGCCTGCACCCCTGCCCGGGCAGCGGGCGATGTCGGCGCAGGGCCTGGCAGAGCTGGGTAACGGCAAGCCCTTTCCGGGTGCAAACCAGGGCGATGGAAGCCTGCGACGGTTTTCAAGAGATTCCTTCGGTCGCAAGGGAATTCGCAACGCTGCTCTGCTGGCAAAGCAGGGCTGGCCACCTGCTGGCATCGCTGTCGGGGTAGTGATTACAGAGCCACCAGCAACCCCCCCACCTGACGGTGACATCTGCTCTTATGGCTCAAGGCAGAAGGAGAAAGCTTCCCCCTGCAGAAGACACCTCCTTATTCACCCTCGGCAACTATAACTCCATTATAGATAGCAAACTAAGTTATTTCGCACGCCTATTAAAGATGCATGGGTCCTGCCTTTTTTTGGAGGGTGTATGAGGAGGAACAGCACGAGGCAGGTAAATGCTGCTTTCCGGGGATCTCGCCTTGTGCTGATGGACCGCGATGAACATGCTCTGTCGGTTTTGAACACGGAAGAGCCGGCGGATCACCCTGAGCTGCAGGAACTGCTGCACTTTGTTTGCAGCGATTACACTTTGTTTTTAATGCATATGTCTGGTGCCTCCCGCTTCACTGAGCGGGTATCTCCAGGCTGTTTTCACCCATTATCCCCTCGGAACCAAGACGATGCAAAATCTGCAGCAGGAGCTGAAAGCGGGGGTGGGAAGGGGGGCCCAGCCCCGATCCAACAGCCACAAGCAGGGTTTGCGCTGCAGAAACCGCCTGAGGCTCTGTCGGGTGCCACGGCCAGGCTGGGGGAACGCAGGGGACACGGGTGGGAACCGGCCTCACACTGCAGGTATCTCCAGGGTGAACAAAACCAGCTCGCAGAGGACACTCACAGAATCATCACGGAATCATCACAGAACCACAGAATGGCGGGGGTCGGCAGGGACCTCTGGAGATCACCCAGTCCAACCCCCGGCCAGAGCAGGGTCACCCACAGCAGGTGGCACAGGAACGCGTCCAGGCGGGTTTGGGATGTCTCCAGAGACGGAGACTCCACCACCTCTCGGGGCAGCCTGTGCCAGGGCTCTGCCACCCTCACAGCAAAGAAGTTCCTCCTCCTGTTTAGGTGGAACTCCCTATGGTCAAGTTTGTGCCCGTTACCCCTTGTCCTGTCCCCGGGCACCACTGAAAAGAGCCTGGCCCCATCCTCCTGACACCCCCCCTTTCAGTATTGATAAGCATTGATAAGGTCCCCCCTCAGGCACCTTTTTTCCAGCCTGAAGAGACCCAAATCCCTCAGCCTTTCTTCACAAGAGAGGTGTTCCAGTCCCCCCATTCAACTCCATGTTTGCTCAGGTAGGAGCCTCAGGGGACTGGGAAAACAGCGGGTTTGTGCTGGGAGGCAGGACCCCCTGCTCATCTCGCCCCTCGAGCTGGCAGCACGGCCCCGGGGGAGCACCAGGGAAACCCAGCTTGATGGAAGGGGAGGTATGTTGGTGAGGAAGGACAGGGAGCTGGTTCAGGTCTGATGTTAAATGGGTCTCCAGGAGCTCCACTAAGGGCCAGCGTCCAGAGATGGTACGTCCAAGTGGATGAGGAAGCCGAAGGTGCTGGAGGTTGTAACAGGCTGCGGCGGTTTGCCCCGTTCCCAGGGGAGCTCACACAACCTGAGACCCCACGGGGCAGGGCATGGACCCAGCGCCTGGCCAGGGTCTCCATAAAGCCATTGCCACCGGTATTCCCCACAGCCTGGAGAGCTGGAGAGGCTGAGATGTACCAGAGAAGGAATGTCCTCTCTGGAGGTCTGGCAAACACCACTCTGTTCCAGGTTCTGCCAACCTTCGGCTCCTGAGCCAACTGCTCCGGGAGCTGCTGGAGATGGGAACCGAACCCGGGAACACCGCACTGCCCCGCTGTCTGGCAGAGAGAAAAGCCTGGCTAACGTGGGGAAGCAGTCGAGATGCACACTAACAAGTCCTTAAAGGACCTGCAAAGTCCAGACTGATTGGAAATAGCACAGGGCAGCGGCCAAAGCCCCCAGCGGTGAGCAGAGATGCCTTCTCATGGCCAACAGATCGAGGGGATGTCTCCCCTTAACCTTTGCCCAAAATCCCATTGTTCAGAGCTGTGGCACTACGCTGACCTTGCCCTGCAATCTCCAGCAAGGAGATTGTGCTGTCACCTTTCTTGGCAAGGTCCGGGCAAGCTAATTACCCGGGGGCTTGTTGCCCACGTTGAGCTTGGAGTTGGGCTCCCCTTCTCTCGGCGTGGCAGCCCAGCCCAGCAGTGCACTCAGGGTATTCATTTCCACACAAGCAGATGCCCTGAAGTGCTGAGGGATTTGCAAATCAATCACCAAAAAATGTAACTTCAGACGCTAGCATGTTAAAAAACCTTACCACAAAGCTTTTGTGCTGGGACAGGAAAGCGAGAAGGGTGACGCAAGCCTTTCCGCAGGGCTGGACATCAGCAGGGCCCGTGGCCCAAGCCCAGGAGAAAGCAGCTCACAGAGGGGGGGATGCAGGCAGGGGGTTGGAAGCCAAAGTCTTGGTGGGAAGAGGCTCCGATCCCAGCATTGTCCTGTGAATTGATGGTACAGCTGGAAACCTGCGTCTCCCACCTCTTGGCCCTTTGCTGTAAAGCCGCTGATTGCTTTCACCACGAGGCAGACATCACTGAAGTCTGTTTAATATAACTTTCTTTTCTTTCCCCTAACAGGATTATAAAGCCATTTCCAAAACCCAGGACATGCCTGATTTTCCCTGGCATTCCCTTCGTGCCTCCTCCCCCCGGGACCAGAATTTAACTCCACTTTAACATCACTGGAGTCGATCAAGAGAGCATCAGGGAGCCTGGTGCCACCGGGTGCCCCTGCCCCTGGCTGCTCCTCCTCCTGGCAAGAATTCAGCCAGATATAGGGGCAGAGACGGCGGGAGCAGACGCCAGGGGTACGCAAACCCGCCTCCTGCCAGCAACACCGCTTTGCTTTTGCTGGTACGACTGGAGCAACGTCCGCTCCCTTTGCCTTGGTGAAGAGGGGGGCACTGACGCTCCCCAGCGCTTTATGGTAACAGCGCATTTGTTCGGGCTGATTCCCTGCACCAGTGTTCTAGATCTCCATTATTAAGTGTTCTTCATGACTAATGAGAGCATAATGAATACATTCACGCTGCAAAATACAATGTGCCTGCCGTCAGGCACATGCATAATGGGGAAATTTGTGACTGCAGTTCATGTTTCCCAAACACAGCCCGACTTCTGGCGGAAGAGCAGCGCAGGTTGCTCGGCACGTCTGCTTCTCGGCGATGTTCATGTAGGTCACATCCATTTGTAAAGCTCCAGGGGCTCCCTGGGGACCCCGGCCGTGCTGGTGAGGAGCGTGTACAGCTGTGAGCGCTGGTGGGAGATGTGCCGGGAGGGGTAAGGCTGTGCTGGGGGAGTGAGCGCTGCCGAGCCGCTGCGTAGCAGAGCAGCGCTTGGGAAGAATGTGAGCTTGTGAGCAGCCGGCTCTGCCACGGGACCCATCTTCTCCAAATACACCGACGTCCGAAAAGGTCCCACAGCTGCTCGCAGTCACAGCCCGTGTGGTTATCGCCTCTATTTCCTACAGAGTATGTGCGGCAGAGCCCCACATCATCTACTGCTGCAGGACATGATGGCACAGCTCTGCGCGGGGACAGCGGGGGGCGGGGGTCTGACAGAGCGCAGTGGGCACCCTCTGCCACGGCAGGGGAGACGCCGTGCTGCTGCTACAGCGTACCAGCCACCACCACGGGCTGTCACCTACATCGGCTGGCTATGCTGGAGCAAGCCAGTTCAGCCAGTGCCCATGTTTTAAATTCAGGCTGGTTTTGATAAAGCGATGCCGCTTCGCACTGAAAAGAACGATGTGCAGGAGAGGACTTGCTCTGAAGACTCTCTGCTCCCAGATTTCAAATCTGTAAGGTGACAGACACAGGGCCTGAGCCTCCTGGCTGGCTGTCACTGACCGAAAGTGTGGGTTACCAGCCTTTACTCTTTACTCCTGGCCTCCACAGAGCCAGCGGGTGACCGTGGCCAGGTGAGTCAGGACAGCCTGGCTCGCTTCGCTGCCTCCGAGCCATGAAGAACCTGCTGGTGCAGGAGGAACACACAGGCCTTTGGTCCTTATACCACACCGAAACAGGACTTCGGCTCCCCAATGGGTACGTGGATTCTCCTCCCATCTGTAATGACAGGTTTGGTGCCATCTGATGGGAACTGCTTTGCTGACGCGGGACTCTGCCGGAGAGTTATCTGCGTCTTAACATCCCACACCTCGGAGAGCACGGGGAGGTGGTGGTGAGACGGGTTGTCGGGACGGCCTGGTTCGCTCTCACAGGCTCCACTTCTGTTTTGGTTCCCCTAGCACAAGCACAAATGTTTTGCCTCTCCATCCCACATTCCAGCGGTTTGATCCTGCCTTCCAAACCACAGCGAGCATTGCTGCAGAGCTCGTAAAACCTGCTGGGGTGTTTATCGCTGCATAGCATCAAGTCTTGACTCCAGAGAAAAAGAGCAAGGAATGACTTAATTCCTTCGCTCAAGACTTCATTAGTAAGAGCAGAGATATTTCAACCAGAAGGAACAGGACTTGCACGGTGTTTGATGGACAACGTTACGGGCACAGATACCCTCCGAGCCAGTCCAAAAGGATCCACCCTTATTGCGCTAGGAGCAGTAAACATTTTAGTGGCATATAAAGCATAATAAGCAATCATACCTTTAAATTGCCATCCCCCATTGCCTACCAGAGCAGCTAATGCCATCAATACAGGTGTGACAGTATCTAGCCGAAAGGGCCTTTAAATCATCGTCTTAGTTAACTAAAACATCTGTAAGCCTTAACATTAAGGAATGTGACATTTTGCTACCGTTTTAATTTCATGACAGAATTCTCCCAGGCCTTCAATGCCTGCAAAAGAAATATTGACTTGCCTTGCATCACTTCACAAGCTGGCTGCCTACACTGATCTTTAAACAAACAGCATCTTGAGAGCTGTTGGTTTTAATAGCAGATATGATACTGGCTCCTCATTCTCAGACGAAATACATATTTCATGCAAATTTGGAGCCTGTTTGAAAAATTAGGCCAAGGACCGGGAATCTGAGTGTGTCTAGCTGGAAACATGCAGGCATTTTTAGAAATGACTGCACTCTCACTCTTGAAAACCAGGCCCCTGCAGAGAGTTTTAAATTGGACACCGCAAATGAAGAAGCCCTGACATCCTTGTATTCCTTTGAGAACAGTGATTTAAAAGCTTCGCTCTGAAGAGCTTCCCAGTCAAACGCCCGAGTTGGAGCTGAGGGCTTTTTCCTTAATCAGGACCAGACAAATGAAAATGAACACAGAAGACTGAATTTACACAACAAGTTATTCATTAAAGGAAGGGACAGAAGGGGGTAGGGAAGAGAAAGAGAGACCACGTGAAAGCAAGAGAGAGCCCACAAATGAGCAGACAGACGAGTAAGACTACGCTAGGAGACTACCAGGAAAGGTGGCAGTAACAACACCCAAGTGTCATAACAACAGCTAAGATGATTTTCACAAGTGACGAATCCTTTCACACCAATCTAAAAGCAACAGAAAATTCTTAGCCCCCCTGAAAAAAAAAATCAAACCTATTTATTCACTGGGAGAAAGGATATATCTGAAGGATGTGGTAAATGCATACCAGAGAGAATAAAAATAGTATCTCCTCTAATAGTACAAATGCTTTAAAACAACTTGAGTGGCAAGAGAAAAGGATGGCCGAGGAAGTAGCAGCTTAGCAGCTCCTGTGCCAGCTCTCAGCGCAAGTCCGGGTATTTCCAGAGCAGGATGGCACCGTCTGCACTCACGCTCACGATGTACTTCTTCTCAGGGCAGATCTTGAGACGGGTGATGTTGCCACTGTGGCCCACTCCAACATGAGTCACTGCGCCCTCATCGTAGTTCCACAGTTTCACCAGATGGTCATCACCACCTGCATTGGGCGCAAGGGAAGAACCAACGATTACACAGAGTCCTGCTGCTTTGTGTTCCCAGAGCACGGGCAGGGGAATACTTAGGCAGCTTTTTGATTCAGGATGAGTGGGATACACTGTCTTGGGCACTACGGCAAAAACGACTTCTTCTCAACCGAATTAGAGAGCCAGTGTCCAGCAGAGTGCTCAGGACCTGCACCAGCAGATCACCGTGCGCTACGGTGAGCAACTGGTACCAATAATATGGAGGGCCTTCAAAAGGCTCTTGACCAACATCCGTTTAAGAGGTTAATCTAAAAGAACTGGTGCTGGCATCAAACCCATGGGTTTTAACTCTAGTTGTTACACACGATACAGTGGCTCGTCTCTGCGAGCGCTAGGTTCCCAGAAGAGATGTCACGGTGGTGGGGAACATGTGAGCCCGAGGCTGGGTGGAGCCTGGAGTCACTCCCACGTGCAAACCAACAGAGCCTGCCAGGCTTCTGCAGTACGGCACCGCAACAAATTATTCAAGCGCACAGTGAACGCCACTGAACTGCACGAGGAGCAGGGCAAGGTGAAACCCTGCACTCTTCCCTTGGAGACATTTGAACCTCGTCTTCACCTTTACATTACACTTCACAAGACTATCTTCCAAAGCTGAACCACAGCCTTTTTCTAAGTATTTTTCCTCAGCGAATCATTTTATTTTCCCCTTTAACTGACCCCTCCTTTGTCCTTTTTTTTTTTTCTTTCTTTACTGACATCCTTGGTTCATCGCCTTCCTTTTCCTGCTCTTAATGTGACCTCTTCTTCTCTAGTTTCATCCACCCACTCACCTGTGACAAAATGCACCCCATCTGATGTGATGTCCATCCCATTGATGGTACCCGAAACAGACCCTTCCACTTCTCTGATGGGAGAGCCATCAAACACTTCCCAGTAGGCAACCTGGAGAGCAGAGCAGAGAGGAGAGCTCAGTTACGCATGAACAGCACACGGTTTCAGCACTGCCCTGTAACACGCGCTTCTGTGGAGCTACAGGAGAGTTTCATCACGTCACAAGGCCCACATTTTGTGTTTTGGAATTACGGCAAACGGAATTCTTGCAGTTTTGCTTACCTTTCTGTCTGTTCCACTGGTGATTATCTGGTACTCTTCGGGGTGGTAACACACACATTTAAACAATGTGTTGGCTAGAAACATTTGCTTTCTTACAAAACGCCTGCAAAAGAGCATAGAGCAACAGGGTAAAAAACCAAACTGACTGCCTGAACTATCTCTGCCTGTGCTATACATCAGATCTCTCTTTCTACTCGGTATTTTCAGGTATTGGTCTGAGTTCAGGGTTTCATGAAGCCTATTGGGGTCATCACTTCTCTTCCCCATCGCAGCTCCCTCATAAGACTTTTGATCTGCTGTCATAAGAAATGCAAATTTTTTAATCCAGAATGTTTTCTAGGTGCTATTCACTATGCAAACATTTCCTTATCCTTACCACAATGCAGAAAGTCTGCAGATATGCAACAGCTCGACAGGAAAATGAGCCAGTTGGAAACTTAGGAAACCAGCTGCTCCACCCCCTTGGCCAAGCAGGATCCAATACAAGAAAACAACTTGAGACAAATGTTTGTCGAAACCTTTCTGAAAAGTTTCCAGCATTGTAGGTTCTACATTCCCTGACTTGATTGTTCTTTCTAGTAATTTTTATTTCCTAATGCTCTTTTCCCCCTCTTCCTTGCTATGTCGTGTCCCAAATAGGGCACGGTGACCCAACAGAGACATTACTGGCACTTTTGAGTGCTTTGCAATACTTATCTGGCTCCTTACACAATATCCCAGATGATGCACGTTCTATCGAGACTGGTTGTGACACACTCTTGGTCGTTCTTCTTAATCTTAATGCAGGACACAGCACACACGTGCTCCTTCAGAACTTCCACCAGCTTGTGAGTCCTCTCACCAATCTCCCAGATCCTCACCTGAAAATCAGCAACAAACATCTGCTCTAGTACCACCCCGGTGCTGCCTGAGCTCAGGAGGGTGCCTACAGCTTCCCTGAACTCTTCTTTTTTTTGATAACACAGACAGGAACCGAATGCCAACAGACATGTTTTCCCGTGGGTGATTCCTGCAGCTGACTCGTAAAACTGAACTGGGTTCTTGAGAGTGTAATCCCCTTGGTTCAGGAACTCATGACCATTAACCCAGACCTTGTTTTTGCCAAGTGCCCACTCTCCCATGCTTCAGTTCACTCATCTCTCAATCAGGAAAAAGCATCTAGTCCATGAGATATTTCCAGTGGTGCTTTAAAGATCAAAGAGCACGGCTTCTGCAGTGGAATATAAAAAAGCTACCTGCTCTTTGTGTTACACATAGTGCCAGCAAGTAAATACAAAACAGATCTTTAACTCTTTGATGTGAAATATGTGCCTGAAAGCACCTCTTTTCCCAGTGGCGGTAACAGCAAAAATCTTTCTGTTTTGCGGACTTGATCCTTCACACCTTACATTTACCATCCCACTAGTGCCAAACATCACGGTATCTTTTCGCTTTTACATTCCACTAAGGTCAAAGTGAAGACTTAGAACTTCAGACACTGACATCAAAAGCAGAGCGAGTGACCACCTTCCATGCTTTCAAGCCTGACGCTGTTACCTGTGGGATCTGGATGTCCAATTCCCGCTTGCGAAATGATCAGAGCATCCAGGTCCCTGAAAGTCACAGCTTTCAGGTGACTGATTCTGACAGAACTATTAGCATTTCAGAACCCCTTTTTTGTGTTCCGAATGAATACAGCAAGCGCTCCCCTGCAGTCCTCGTTTCTACTTAACCAACCTTTAGCTTTAATTCTGTCTCAGCCGGCTTTTTCCATTCAGAGATCAACTAACCAGAGCCTCTGCTGTTCTGTGTGTGCTGACACAGAATCTAGGTCCTCCCTCTTCCGCATCCTCCAGCGCTAATCATCCAAGGCACTTCACTGTCCTTTTATTAGCGAAGGGTTGAAGTGGCTCATTGTCTCTAATGTCTCTGTGCAGGGAGACTGCCCTGACTGCTCTACAGGAGAGCTGAGGCGCGGAATGATGCGGAAAGATGGTTCGATGATTAGGGCATTAGCCTGAAATTTGGCATACCCAACTTCAATTCCTCACTCTTCAAGGCTTCCCGTGCAATCTCCCGCACGGCACACTGAGCACTTGAGATCAGGGTAACACAAACAAAGCACAGAGCCGTTAACTCACAGCCAGGAATCCACGCACAATTAAATGTCCGGTTCTGAGCGTTTACCAGACTGCAGAGAGAAAGCCCAAAGCAAGGCAAGAAGCTGAACGTGAGCCTTCCAAGCCTGATTATTTATTTTTAATATAGATAAGCCCCCTGTGTTTAAATTATTTAAACATTAGGAGAGGACTGTCACTTTTACAGATGGAAAAGTGCCCCAAAGTGTACGGAGTAGCCCAGGTACACAGTACTTGTTTTGTACTGCCAGAAAAAAAATGGTGAACTGCACAGGTATGATGCCTACAGCATATCTTGTGATTTTTCTTGTTATTTGTATTGGAATGTTTCCATAATTGTATTAGAAACCGAGTGATTATTAGAGTCTTTTATTGGCACGATCACCTCAACCAGATAGTACCGTCCCAGAAAATTAGGGAGTCACCCCATAGACACCACGGCGATATCAAGTGAACTTTGTGCTATTAAATGTATTCATACAGGTCAATTTGGACAGGACTAAGACTTCCAAAGCAATGACAGACAGAAAATCTGTGCTAGAGCACCGTTAGACGGAGGCTTGCAAACAACGACTAATGCAGATAAGCCAAATATAAGGGAGAGACAAATGAACACAAAGGATTAAGAGCATATTCGGCATTAGAAGGATTTCCAAGACTGCCACGCCAGAAGAAATCGGGGCATTGTTTTACATTATGCCCCCCTGAGAGCAAGAGATTTGCATCTAGCAAAAGCTAATACTTTCAAACTCAGTCCTTTGCTCAAGTGAAAGCTAAGAATAGCTCACTTTCTGACTAAGCAGTTCCAGACAATCGCAGGGCCTGTGATGAGACCACAGAGCCGCTCCGGGTTTTTAAGCAAAAATTACCTGCCCTTCACCTCCTCCACTAATGATCCGTTTCGAGTCACTTGTAGCAGCAATTGCCGTCACTCCCAAGCTATGGGCATGGTTAATCATATACATTAGCCGGCCAGTCTCTGGTGTGAAGGCACGGATTTTACCGTCATTCCAAGCTGATGAATAAAAAGTAACAGATTACCCAGGCGCACAGACTCTCCTCATGTTCGCGTGTCTCTCTCCTTTACAAACGAACCCGTTTTTTATTAAGTTCCTTTACAAGGCCCACCCTTTTGGATCCCCGGTATGTATGTCAAAACCACTGTACTGTAGATCAGTTCGCAGAGTTATAGTGCCAAAGAAACTACTGAAATTTAATTAAATATGGGCAAATTGGTTTGGTCACAATGGGGGGACTGCGTTGCTGCTCCAGGACGGGAAGAGTTCCTGTGTAAGCAATTTGCAGGTGGCGATGGGCAGCAGGGTTTATGCAAAAGGTGGTCTACACACACCACAGGTTAATCTGTCGCACACAACAAGCTTAATATTTTAGAATTAGGTCTTTGGAATAAGACTGAACTGAGTTCTGAATTGCTGCAATTCACAGCCCAAGTGAGGTCTCAAAACCTTGCCTTCCACAGGGAGGCACCAACCATGGGTCCGGACCGATCCTTACCTGAAATGATGCTCCTGCCATCCCTCATAATCTCTATGGCATGGCAGGTCACGTTGGGGACGATGATGCGCAGGAGCTCCCTGTTTTCGGGGGTGTGCCACACTCGAATATCATTTTTGGAGCAGGTAGCGAACACTTTGGAAGATCCACTGGAGAATTCAGAGAGAGGAGGGATCATGAGGAGGGGCGTAGAGAAAAGGCTTCTTTCTTTGTCAGATCTTAAATTGTCCTTCAAAGCTCAGCTGTTCCTAACATGCAACTGTCTTCTGCCCTACCCTCCCTTAATCAGGGATCACCGTGGTTAAGACAAAGGCCTTTTTCGTAGGATCACCATGCTCCCATAAAATGCCCCTGGTTTGCTTTCTATTCAGAGATTCATTTTAAGAAACGGTTAAATTACAGTGAAACTAGAAGAATTCTTTCTATTTCAGGTGAAGTTGTGGCATTTATTTCCCATATTCAATCTCTAAACAACTTCACGTGTTGTATATAATAGACACAAAAATGGGTGGAGAGGTGCTGACTGCCCGGATTTAACATCAGGGACTAACAGCAGCCTCACATTGTAAAGATGTCATTTTTTATCTTGCTTACTGGATGATTCCTATTCAACATCGCTGAAGGCAATAGAAACGATGGCAAAAGCCTGTTCGTAATATACTCGTTATACACGTTTGAATAAAGAAAGACCCGCAGCATTTCAAAAGCTATGGGACTGAATGCTTTGAACTGAGCTCTAAACCATCCATCCTAGGGACGTGACAGAAAGGGAAATCTAGAAAGGTACCACAAGCTTTTGTTCAACATCACCATCAACGCCCGGAAAGATGAACCAGGACAGAAAAAAGTGTGGTCCCTTCAAGCCCAGCTTGCGCGGGTGCTTTATAAAGCAGGGTAACATCAGCAACTGAAGTATTCTGAAATGCGCCAGAACACTTAAATCACGCCTGTGTTTCCCAATCAGTGATCCGCTCTGTTCAAAAGCAGTTAACAGATAAAAATTTTAAACATATATGCAAGGATGTAGTCCTGTAGTCCTTACAATCATCCCTAAATCCAAATACCTGTGACGCAGATGTGTCACTCAGGTATATTAGCAGCAGATTACCCTAAAGCTCCAAATGATTTTCTCCTTAAATTAGGAGGAGGTGGATTTTTCAGGCTGGCGACAAGCAGGGAGGAGGGCTTCTTGTATTGTGTGCTTTGCTGTACCTTGGGAAGATTTGATCCTTTGTGTCAGGAAGCGATGCAATAACAACATGCCAAAAATAAAAACTTTCATTGGTCAAACTTGCATGGATCAAACTCCTCTCGTCTAGTTGGAAACAACTGATCCATTGTGGGTTGGTTGGGTTTTTTTTTTAAATAAAGCGTCACAATCCTACTACACAGGAAGAGGGAACGTTTGCTGTCTGTACCCAGCACCTCTTGTCACAAGCCTAGAATTTAATATAACATGCCATATTGTCAAACATGAAATCCTAAGTGAGGCCAAGACCCCCAAATCCCCTTTGAACAGCTCTGTTCATCAGGTTCCAGCGGCTGTTACAGGTGGGTAGAAAAGCAGACACCTTCACGAGCTCTAGCTGCAAGAGGGTACCCAAAAGCAGCCTTTCAGGATCCACGCTGCTGGCAGACGAAGAGGCCCCAGGCTCATAGCACCAACCCGAGAAGAAGAGGGGGAGGTGGCCATCGCTGCCATTACCCAAACATAAATAAGTCTAGTCTTTATATTTAGAATTCTTTCTGTAGAGCGATGATTTTTCCAGTTCTCAAACTGAACTGCTGCCTTCTGCTTTCAAGCAGCTGCTCAGCGTCACCCTGCCTTTCACTGGTAGCTGAAATCGTCCCATAAAAATGTTAATAATCTTTGGGTTCCTATAACATTAAAAGGTATTTACAGAGGTATCCTGACCTCACCTGCAGCTTCCTCACACTTCTTCACAGCCAAAAGCATGCCAGCCAGTTATACTCACAAAGGAAAAACAATGTCGTGGACGGCTTCGTTATGACAGGCAGCAATCAGCTCCTCTTTAAACTCAGTGTAGTTAATTCGATAGATCTGGCACTCATTTGTCCCTACGAAGACCTGGTGACCCTGACCTCTACGTGTCAGGGAAGTGACAGCACCATGAACTTGAATTTGCCTGTTAAGAGAAAGCAGACGTTGGGTCTGATGTTGACCTCGAGGTACTTATTCCCCTGACTTTATAAAGTCTTGACTTTTCCCACTTCCCCAGAAAGCTCCATACTGGGCTGTGATATCAATCCGCAAGAAGGCGGTCAGGACTAACATTTCATTCCCAGTCCCATGTTAATACTTCATACAATCTTGCCTGTCCCACCTGCTATTCTGCCGAGGGCTTGCAAAGGCAGCACTTTGCAGACTTTGTTTTCTGGACCAGGGCCCAAGGTAACAGCATCTTTGTCGATGTTCTTGCTCCAGAGCACTTCAATATCCCCTACTCAAGAATTATTTCCCGACAGTTTAGATCTCCTGAGAATAGCTTCGATTGGACAAAGCTAAGCTTGCAGAACTGGACGCTTAAGTTGGCTACTCAAACAAGGTAAAATGAATAGCTGCAAGCCCAATTTTCTAATCGCATACGGGGAAATGATGCCTGCAGCTTTCTGGCTTGTAATGCAGAAAAAAGCACTTCCAGACACGCGCTTATAAAATTAGCGGTACTCTCCTTTACAATCCCATGTCCTCCAACAAACCCTTTTTTAGATATCTAACACTATTCTTTCTCAGCTGGGGTAAATAAGCATAATTTTACTGACTTCAACAGACCTGTCTGACTTTGCATCAATTTAGGGTCTGACTCCTAACGCCTAAAAGGAGACAATGGCCATTTAAAATGAACGATGAGTAGGGCAAGTCACTTCTGTGCAAACGCATGCGGTAATCTCCAGTCTGCTTCAACTTTGTTACGCTGGAACCATACTGTCTATTTTGTCAGCAAGACTGAAAAACTGAGATTTATTTGGATTATGCCTTTCCATAGAAATGACAGGTTCTTATAATGTGACCCTTTGGGGGAAGTGTCACCCCTACCCTCCTGATTCTCCCATCTACAAACTCACTTCATTATTTTGTAGTTTGAGCCTTTACAGAGAGCTACAACCCCTCCTCCGGTGCCGACTATTAAATCTCCTGTCTTCAGCACAAGCAAAGCTGTGACTCCCTAAGAGAAAACAGGATTAGAACACAATTGGATGGGAGCAGAGTCTCTCTGTTGCTGCATCCATGCTGAATAGCACCACGGAATCTCTCCCGTGCTCCCGACGGCGGTGCTTATGTCACTCAAATATGGCTTTACCCGTATTCTGTGACTGACCCAGGCTAAAGAGGGACACTCTAGAAGGAGAAAAGAGTTATTAATTACAGGTGTATAAGAACTACTACAGTAGGAGTCTTTAAGGAGCAAGCAAACAGCACCATCACAGATCCTTCAGAGCAGCTGGGATCACATAAGAGCCTACACATCCTTACCTCATTCCAGCAAGCAACACACACACATTGCATTAATGCTTCCATTTTTCCATCCACCGATTCTTCATCTATCAGACATGAAAACAGCGGCAGAGAAAACTCAGCCTAAGCGTCCTTTCCTACAGCGCCTTCCAGGACAGATCCTCTGTGTCCCAGGCCTCCCTCCCTGCCTGGAAGATGCAATCCCACCTCCCACCTAGTAGTAATAAAAGACATTCATCGCAGAAAAGCATTGGAAACTAGTCAGCCCATCATCAACGTAGGTTTCTGCTATCTACTCAGAGGAGCAGATCGACAGGAGGTCAGCCATTAGCAAAAAGGAGAAATGTTTTTTGGTGGATAAATATCAGACTGCAGTAAAAAAAAAAAAAAAAAAAACAAACAACAAACTAAACCAACAAAGAAGCAAAACCAGTCCTTAGCCTTGGCACAAAATTTCAAGTATAAGAAAAGTCAGTCTCTGCTTCAGTTCTGCTCCCGGTGAAGTAATAGTACTCTCCTGTATGAGACATAACAGATTAATTCTTGAAAAATCTGAGACCCCAAAATGGGTTGCAAGAGGGGTGAAACTACTACTATAGGGTTAAATCTTTGTATTTTTACTCAAAAAAATATCCCTACTAGCTTGGGGGAAAGTACGCATGACTGAAATGGAAAGTGAAAAAAAAAAAAAGGAAATAAAGGAGCTTTATGCCATGAAACCTTGGACTGAAAGCTGAGCTCTGCCATGCAGGGAGCGTGCAGGAGACGCGTTTCCACTCCCACCATGAGGGCAGAGACTCCTCGCCGTCCCTTCTTCCAAACCAGCCGGGAGCAGCTCCGGGCTCCCCGGGACTGGCGAGGAGTCTGCTGGGCTTGAGAGTTCTAGTATCGACTCCAGCAACATTTGCCACTACCGAGGCGTATAAGCAGTATTGTCAACCGCTGGGATAATACCATCGGTTTCACAACATTAAGATTTTTTTTTTTTCCCTTAAGCCCAATCTCATAGAGCCCTTATGTGAAAACAACAGTTTCTGCTTGGTGGAGATCTTTCTGGAAAAAAAAAAAAAAAGCCTCACATCTAGCACTTAGTGCTGTGACAGCATGAAGTGAATTCTCAAAGAATAACTAAGAGGCAAACCAGAATAATTCTGTATTTATTCTTTAGGAAGAAATCACTGTCATGTGCTTGCCTTGTGATTTTTGAACAAATACAGGTGTCAGCACTTTATGTTAAAGTTTGACATCTAAGCAGCACCACCCAGCATTCCTCTTCCTTTCAAGCATTAATCTGGCCTAACCCCAGTAAATTTTCAGGATTAAACACTTTCAGAGTGTTTAAAAGAATGCAAGCCAGAAAGTGGTGATTTTTTTCTGCGTGGAAAGGACTGAAGCCGTAAGGAAGGAGAGAGAGGAAATGAAGAAAGAAGAGAAAACCAAATGGACATTAGAGCTACCTGGACGGGGAAAGGGTGTTGCAAAAGCCACAGACAAGGTCTGATGAATTTGGAAAAATTATTTTGGTTCAGTTATCCAACCACATAGAAGCAACTGGTTGTTTTCGAAGTCTTGCTCATACTTTCTGAAGAAAAAAATAATAATCACCGTATACGTAACCACGTATTCCAGACAGCCTTGCACCTACCTATGCATCAGCTTAAGGACTATTTAACTTCAGGAGGAAACAAACATGGATTGTGGGGAAAAAAAAATTGAAAAAAATTTTTCCTGATTCGTAATTTATTCGCACTGGATTTCTTCATTAGTCTGTCTCCACCAGCAGCATATCCACAACCCTCTGTAATATCAGGACTGATCACTGTGAAAAACACAACCTCCAGAGAGGATTTTACGCCACGCTATCACAACACCACCAGGCAGGAAGCCAGGGTTCATGCAAATATTCTTAGCAAAAGCACGAGAACAAAGGGATTTCTTTTTAATTAGAAATACGATCCACAAGCAGAACTGTTTCTGAACAATGTTTTTAAAAATTTCCTATGAGGTGTTGGCAGCATTTCGCGAGTCCCCTGTTATCACAGGCCCATCAACCGTCTTTTGATCTGCTGTTTCGCAGTTTTTTCTGCAAAAGACTTCCACCTCAACTGCTCTTTGGGGTTAGCATTTTGGCAGGTGGCGGCATTAGAAATCAAACCCATGACTGTGTACTTTATCTGATTACAGCTCCCTGCTACTTGCTAATAAATTGAAGTTTTTGCAGCACTGCCAAGATTGCTTTGATTTTACCAAGGTATTCTCTTCGGTTCTTCAATTTGAGAGGGAAGGGGGTATTATTAAGACAGAAAAAAAACCAC
Source organism: Chroicocephalus ridibundus (assembly GCF_963924245.1). NCBI lineage: Eukaryota > Metazoa > Chordata > Aves > Charadriiformes > Laridae > Chroicocephalus > Chroicocephalus ridibundus. Next base: position 11,992,098 of record NC_086297.1, read on the forward strand.
CTTAAAGTGGCCAGGATTCATTGCCAGGCTCTCGAAATCGTCAGTTTGATTTCAACCTTAACCTGACAGTTGGGCTTCTTTCTTGTCCAGTCTGTTCTCTGAATCACCAGGAGTAAACAGAGAGCTTTATGAGTCGCAGTTGTTACTCGTGGAGTTGGGCAGTTCACGTTAACGATGAGATGAATACTCTGTTTTATATACTGCCAGTCCTCTTGTATATGAAATGCAGAATCTAATGTAGGAGGTTAAAAATAGCACCATTCATTATTTACTTCTTACAAAAAGAAACCACTGCTTTCAAGTATGATTATAAATAAAAATAGCAGCAAAAAACCAGCCTGCCCATGGCCTTCCCTGCAGGGATGCTTGCTCTTTGTCCCATTCTGATCTCTCACAAAGCTCTCGAGCGCTCTATGAACTCTTCCAGTGCACCTCCTTTAAGTTTTATTTCTTTTTCCACAATGCAAATCACTCCAACTATTTCTGAAAATGCATTTGCAATAGTGCATCCTACTTTACATCTGAACGGCTGCCTTACAGCTCCTCAAGCCTGCGATGGGGATAAAAATTAATTACGCTGTTTATTCCAGTATTTATAGACGTTACAGAAATGAACTTAAACTAAATTCCACGTAGATGGAAAACAAGTTGCTTCACCATAGCAGTGAGCTATTTGCCACTCCTCTTCAAAACAGAAACAAAGAAATCTTCAGATCTTGTCTATGTAATAAACACATTCTTATATATCTAAAGGCAAAGTTCCTTTAAGATTGACCAAACTTGTTTTCAATAAACATCGTCTCCTCACCCAAGCAGTATCTACACTCTTTCTTTAAAGATATGCTCGTCGTGGGGTGGCTGTGGATTCCGGGTTTAGTTTCACAGTATGCCGCTGGCTCACAATTCCCGGGGTGACTGGTGAGCAAGGGTTTCAGAGACCCAGGATAATGTTCCTCCGCGAACATGCATCTTTTCCCAGCGAGCTGCAATGAAGTGATGAAAACGGTTCCACAGGGAGGGAGGCCGGGACGAACCCCTGGAGGCTGTACAGCCAAACTCCCTGCCCGGGAGTGTGGTAAACGCCTGGTGAGGAAAGGCAGTGCACGTCCCAAAAGCCACACTTCGGAGCGGTCGTGCCTACCTTGAATCAGCACGGCTCACTTCTGAAACAAGCTACATGGCAGCTTTGCTTTGCAGGGCTGGAGAGGGGAGGTTTTGTTACAAGTACTGATGTATGGTACCTTTTCATGAAAGATACAAAGGATGCCTCGTGAAATACACAGAGCTCCGCAGAGGGAAAAGAAAATAAATCAACACTTCTCCTAGCATTAGCAATATGATGTACTAACTCGTGTAGAAACAAGGATGCAAATACTTCTGTTTTGATAAATGCTGTGGTTTTGACTTGAAAAAACATGTGCAAAATACCTCTTTTGGCATTGAAGCCGATGCTACAATCGGAAATTTCTGCCATAAAACATTAGATCCTATGTGCATTAAGCGAGGACTTGTTGACAGTCTAGTGACAAGGTATTATTTGTATGCAGAGATGTGCAACGGGTGGGTGGAAAGGGAATCACAGCACAGAGCTAGGAAGGGAGAACTGGAAAGTATGAAAGTGGATCTGACAGTAGAAAGTGGATCTGACGTGTGGACTAGACGAGGGGACAGTGAGGTGGATTGAGAGCTGGCTGTGTGACAGGACTCAGAGGGCTGTGATTAATGGAGCAGGGTCGAGTTGGAGGCCTGTAACCAGTGGTGTCCCCCAGGGGTCAATCCTTGGACCAGCATTGTTTGACGTATTCATCGACGACCTGGACGAGGGGACAGAGTGTCTGCTCAGCAAGGTCGCTGATGATACCAAACTGGGAGGGGTGGCTGACACCCCAGAGGGCCGTGCTGCCATCCAGCGTGAGCTAGACAGGCTGGAGAGCTGGGCATCCTGCTAACTAACCTATTTGATCGCTTCTTTCTCTATGGCCTCAGAAGTATATTTTGTGTGAAGTTTCGATTCAAACGCATTTGGCACCCTCCCCTCACCCCTGAAGCCAAGGGAGTTCAGGACCTTGGGTGGCTTCAATCAGGTACTCCAGGCAAGGGACACAGACTGCTAGGTGTAGGAGGACTCAAAGCATGGAAGCATTTAAAAGGGGAGGTGACATTCAATCTTCAAGACCTTGGCATAAGAGACAGCAGAGATCAGCCAGGACATGGGTCCTGTGTGGATGCAAAACCCTGCCGGATGACTGTTGGAAGACTAGCTAACAAAATACGTACTTTCTTGTCACTTAATACGTACACATTCCTACAATGCAAGTGGGAAAAGTAAGTAATAACTTCTCCAATCTTCTGGAATAGATAAACATTGAAATATACTTCAAAGAATTCAGTGGCTCCAAGTTATTCCAGAAATATGGGCCTGCATTTGTCACGCAAGAAACACTACATTTTGAATGGGCATGTATATGGTCTGTTTGTACACGTGTTGGTACGAGCAAAGTTCAGGAGGTTTAGAGAAACAAGCCACGAGCAGCTTTTAATTTGGGGTTGACTGCTGAATTTTTCTTACAGTTCTTGTTAGTCAGGTGTTTGCTCTCAAACAAGATCTGCTTCTTTGTGGGACAGCTTCCCCATGGCATCCCTAACACTGCATTCGGTACTTCCATCTGCATTGCATCCCCTGCTGCTCGCTGATTTTCATGGTTCCTAACAGAATCACAAAATACATTCAACCTTATGCTGGCAAGTTTTTCAGGGAAGTGTTTAAATTCCTTAGGTATCACTCCCTCCACTGGCTATAAACCGAGAAGCCACACGAAGTCTTTTATAGCAACAAATAAAGAGAAATCAAGAACAAGAGTACTAAATTACAGCTCTCTGCATGCAGAATTCTTATACAATGGAAGGCCTGAAGCTCCCTATTCAGAAGATACTCAACAAGACCCACGAGTCCCAATTATAGACCAAAAAAAAGCTAAGTTAAAAGAACTTTGGGGTTATGAAGTCAAGCACTCCGAAGTTAAAAAGCAATAGAATCAAGGTACCCTGTGCAACCTTGTTTTGTCCCAATTGTGCACGTGCATTATAATAAACTCTTTTGCATTATAATAAACTCTTTAATTATATTATCTAGCCTATCTTTTGTCAGTAAAACTGCTGCCTCATCAGTGGCAGAATCAGAATGTCAAAAAGATGACCTCCTGAAGGGAAGGGTGAGGAATGACACGGGGAACAATCACAACAATCTAGGGAGGCTGGGTATTTTTAAGAGCAATTGTAGTGTTTTGAAGTTTTTCCAAAATAGTCTTCCTGTGGCAAACAAATGGCTTGGAAAATTTCAGCCCAGGCAACTTAACAAATCTGTACAAACCAAATATAGGACCTCATAGCAAGTGTGGGAGAGCCTCTTAAATAAGTACTTCTACCAGTCTTCCCAGGACTGTCCTCTGCCTCAGTCCAGCTTGTATCTTCCTAAAAAAAAAAAGAACTCGGGAACCACTCCATTTTTTACGATTGTTTTTCACTTTTTATGACTTTTCCCAGATTTATTATAAAAGAAAGTCTGTGGGATGATACATGAGATTCAGGTAAAGGCCAAATTCTGAGCCAACTGAAACTGAACAAAGCTGGGCTATAACGGTCTCAGACTTCGGGATCACGACCGAGAGACAGAGAAATAATAGCACAGCAAAAGGGTTAGTCTGCGAGTCAACTTTGTAACGGTTCTCCTGGAGGTTGCCCTACTTCCAGTTAGCAACAAAGAGGGAGGATAAGGAAAAAATTCAAGTCACAGAGCTGTTACTCACCGAGCTAAACTTCTTCTTCTGGGGCCCATATTCAGTCATCACCTTGTTGTGTGTATTCACTTGCAGGATATCACCACTTGATGTGCCAACATAAAAAACATTATCATCATCTGCCATCTATAGCAAAGCATAAAAAAAAAGAGAGATCGTGGTCCAGATAGAGACATATGTGTCCTGAGCCTAGCACCGGGCAGCATAAATAGCTTTGTTTCAGTGTATTGCCAAGATTTCATCTGAGGGGGTACAGCCAACGTTTTCATCCTGTCACACTCAAAGACATTTGAGCGCAATGCAGGACGTTTTCTAACCAAAGCTAGGTAATATTTTGAAGCAAAAGTGAGATCTTCTGGGTGCTAGAGCCTGTGACTAAAATACATGCTGCTGCTCTTCAGGAGCGTTCAAAACACTCTTTCCCAGGATAAAGAAACTGTGGGAGACCATCTGCCACGAGCCAACACATAGTAACTTCACTGCCACCGTGCAGTTGTAATTGGCATTTCTAGCATTACTATACAAGCTCGTGGTTTTTCTCTAGTCTGTAGAGAGTTTCTCAGTCTAGCCAAATCATTTCAGCTGAAACTTACCCTAACGCACATCATCAGTCTTTTCACTTTCCCTATCTGGCATTCAGTTGGTCGGATTTTCCTATTTGCTAGATCCAGCTCCCATACTCGAATGGTTCCACTATAAGAAAGAATATAGTGGGATCAAATCCATGTATACAGAAACATCCAACTTCTTTCGCTACTAGGTGAATTAAAAAGCCCTTACAAGGCTACGGTATTCTGAAATTTTAATAAGGAGGAAAAAGAACAATATCAGAGAGGCCAGAAGTAAATCTCTGTCTTTGCTGCTGTCTCTTACAGTTAACTTTTTCCAGGTAAATCAAAAATCTTTTAAGGTTCAGCAAAAACATATACAAGGATTACAGAGGAGTACGTAACAACCTTGACACTTTATTTCCCAGAGAGACACGGTCTGTGGAAATCTTACTTCCTACACTAGGAAATGAGCGGTACAGGACACTTTCAACTGTTTTCTAACACAATCTAATTGCCAACGTAGGAGCCAATCCAAAATCTTTACACAGTTGCCCTTACATTTAACAACGTACTAAAGTTGCCAAGATCAGCACTCCTAAGTGCAACTGCAGCCAAGAGCATCCAAAGCCTTCCCTGATTTAAAGGGAGGTGCAGGTCCTCCACACGTTTAAATGTCAGGCTAGATACGTGGGGGCTGTCTCAAATCCATGCAAAATGTGACTTTTTGTACAAACTTTTGTAACAAGCCAGTGACCAATTGTACGTCACATCTGGTGAGGATAGGAGATGATCCAACCACCTGCAAGATATCATTGTTTCTACATTAATTAACCATTGTTCAGAGCCACTCATGGACTGCTTTTCTTGTGTAAACACTGGCAACTAAATATTTTAAACTCTGCATGGGGAATGCTGAGTACAAAATCCTGCTATCAGGAACAGAAGAGACGCATGCGGGTCCCTGTGTGCTGCTTTGAAAACATATTGTTATGTGTAGAACAAGCAGAAATGCCTTAAAGGGACAAGCTCATGAATATTTCTTGGTTCATTCACAGCAAAAAGAAAAAACACGAGCACACGCAGTTACTTAAGTTTCCTTGTACTTAAACAAAGACCTTTTGTAAAAGGAAATGGGTCCATGGGTTCTTTCCCTCATTTCTATCACCTAAATAAAAACCTTACTTTCCAGCAGTAACAAACATCTCGTCTCTGCAGCTGGAGCACACCACGACGGTCGCATTCCCCGCGCTGCGTGGCGAGGCAGGGCTCCCGCAGACGCCCTCTCTCTTAGCAACGTCCCACACAACCACGCTGCAGGAGAAGGGGGGGACTTCAAATAGTTTTGGGTTTGACATTACTTAAACTACTAAAAAAACAAAAGCAAGACAAAAACCTATTTCTCTGCAGCTTGTTCCCGCCAGAATACGCAATAAAAGTAACTTTGCAGAGATTTTACCCAAGAAAAGCCTTATCACAAATGTGTGGAGCTGCAGTTTACATCCCCTGCTCCTGAAGCAAGGGTATGTGTATTTGTCAGATTACTTTTGCTGAGCATGACTCAAATAAAATCTTAGGCCACTTGTAAAATACAACTTAAAATAACTTTTTATTCCGCTCCTACTTGTCTGTGCGTCTAAGCAAGCCCCCAGTGAAATGTATACTTCTTCAGGGCAGGGCATTAAGCCAGCTAACTGAGCAGGCTTCATAAGGTTGCTGGGTGATGTCACCAGCTGAAGAATTTGTTGCTCCCCTCGTCTTCTCCCTCATCTGGTTCCCCATGCCCTGTGCTCTGCCCACGGCGCCCGCCCAGCTTCCCATCGGACAGAGCTGGGTCAGGGAGCAGAGGCATCAAACAGCAGAGAGAGTCAGACTGCCAGGAGAGGGAGGAGCGGGTACTCCCTAAGGGCATTCTTCCATGCCCTACATCTTGTTGGAAATCTCGTGCCAAGAAACCGAAATCATTACCTGCCGTCGTCCTGGCCTCCCAGCGATATGAGGTAACGGCTGTTGGGAGAAAATGCTAGGTCTTCAACATTCCCCTTATGCAGCGACAGCCGAGCAAGTAACTCCTCCTTCTGGAAGTCCCAGAGAATGATGTCTGCCTGAGGCGCAAAGCAGAAGGGATCAAAGCCAGAGCATCAGATATAACACGCAGGGTTAGATAGAACAATTTTCTCTGGCAGGAAAGTTGTTAGAAGCAGCCCCGCTTAAGGTTAGCTTCCATCCAGCCCAGGGTTCCGCTGACATGAATACATTTCACATTAGGTGCTGTAAGAAGCATTATTCCAGCTTACCGGTTGAGTAGCTGTACTCCATTTCAGAATCAAAATTTACCCTGAGACACTGGGTATTTGACTTAGATTTTAAAATACTGAAAACGCTAATACTTGATTCCTTCCAGGCATCTCAGGGTTTTTTCAAACAGGCAAAAATTAAGCCATGAAGAACTTCAGAGGTCTAAAAATGCAGGTAGGTACCTGTCAAGAGCTTTTGAAAGTCCTAAGCAGCTCTGGAACTCAGGTCTCAGTTGAAATATAACACGATTTATTAATTAATGTCTAATGAGATTTAGGCTGCCACATGCCCACAACACTTTGGATAAAAAGGACCAGAACTAAGAAATCCCTCAATCTAGTTAACTCAATCCTAGGGAGACTGCTTAATACTTTACAAAAACATGAAGGCGCATCCAGATATGGACTAGAGACAATTTCCCATTCTCTGCAACGTCCTCCTGCTGTAGGCATTTGTTTTCCAATAAAAGAAAAAATAAACAAAAAGTGTTCCCATCACTGGCTAACAAATTCCAATTTCATTATCACACAGTTAAAATTACAATATTATCTACCTTGAAGCCCATGAATGTGACTTGTCCAGAAGCAACGTACACCCCGTCCTTGGACACGACGATGCAGGAGACGTTATCGGTGTGGCCACGCAAGAAGGTCTGTTTCTTACTGTCCAGCTCTTGAATAACGACGGTACAGCCCAGGGGATAGAGAATGTGCTCCTTATCAGGGTGGCAGACGAGGCCACAGATTATATGCCCTGTGAGAGAAAGGAGTGAAAGAGCCGGCTGTTAAGGGTTCTGGGAACTGCAGGAAAATTCTCATCCCCCATCTGAAGCAGGCAGCCCCAAGAGCGCGCTGACCCGTCCCCAACACCTCTGCGCCGTTGGCCTTGCTTATCGCACTCCTGGAGGGAAAATCATTTGTTCCCCAAGGTTTATCTCACAAGGAGAGCAGACCCGCGAGCTTTGCAGTTCCCCCCAAAGCTGTTCAGCAAAACAACCCCATGTAAAACTCAACGGTCACCTTTACACATTTTGGATCGTGTGATGCTTCACACAGCTGCCAGGAGATTGAATTGCCCCAGGCGTCTGAGCCCTCTGGCACAGAGGGTTCTCCAGGAGCACCTGCTGATTTCCCCAGCCACATCCCCAGCCCACATTGCCATTAACTGCCTCCAAAGAGCTGCAAAGCCACCAATTTCCCGAGAAGGCAGTCGGCCGGAGAAGCCCCAGCGCCTTGCCCCCATCCCCGGGTCACAGGAGTGTTTAAGACAGTATTTTGTGCAACTGGAGTTGGTTTTATTTTGAAATGAAACTCTTCACGTTCTAGTAAGCTGGGTAATTAGGAAAAAAAAAATATACTAAAATCCTGCAATTCCATCAGACTTTTCCTGTCCTTAACTTTGCATCTGTCTCTTGGGATGCCGGGCACAAGGAGGCGACAAGGGGGGCAGAAGGGATCCCCTGCACCCCGCTGCTCCTGGCTCACCCCACAGCACCGCGGCCCCAGCCGAGACCCACAGCTGCCCCACACCCGCCCCCCATAGTGTCCTGCCCTCCCCTCAACCTGTCCACTGGCTATCCCTGCCCCAGGGCTGCCCCCACCGGGCCCCATACCCCACTCTCTCCCCCCCACAGTGCCCCATACGTCTCCAGCTGCCCCTATGGTGCCCCACACCCCCTCAGTTGCCCCCTATGGTGCCCTAATGCTCCTCATTTGCCCCTATGGTGCCCCACACCCCCCCAGTTGCCCCCATGATGTCCCATACACGCCCTGTTGCCCCCTGCGGTGCCCCACACCCCCCAGTTGGCCCCTATGGTCCCCAGCCCCCCCCCAGTTGCCCACTATGGTGCCCCATACCACCTCAGTTGCCCCCTATGACGCCCCATACCCCCCATTTGCCCCCTATGATGCCCCATATACCCCTAGTTGCCCCCTATGGTGCCCCATACCCTCTCAGTTGGCCCCTATGGTGTCCCATACCCTCTCAGTTGCCCCCTATGGTGTCCCATACCCCCTCAGTTGCCCCCTATGACACCCCAAACCCCCCCAGTTGCCACCTATGGTGCCCGCAACCCCTCAGTTGCCCCCTATAATGCTCCATACCCCCTCAGATGCCCTCTATGGTGCCCCATACACCCTCATTGCCCTCCCCAGTGTCCCCCAACCGTGCCTCCCAGTGGCCGTGCCTCACGTTGCCCCCCCCCGCACTACCGTTGAAGCCGATGGCCGCCCGCAGCTCCAGCTCGCCCACCGCCCCCGCTGCCGCCGCCGCCGCCATCGCCCCCCCCCGCCTCCTCCCCCGCGCTGGGCACGCGCCGCCATGGCAACCGCGCCTGCGCCCCGGCCGTTCCGCGCGCCCCGGCCGACAGGGGGCGCTGTGGACGCGGGCGGGCTGAGGCGGTGAGGGACGAGAAGGGCCGGGCCCAGCGGCGTCATGGCGGCAGCGTCCTGCAGCCCCCTCCCGGCCCCGTCCTCGCAGGGTTTGCTCTGTGCCGCCGCGCTGCCGTCGGGTGGCCCTTATGGCCAAGAAGGCCAGCGGCATCCTGGGGGGCATCAAGAAGAGCGTGGCCAGCAGGTGGAGGGAGGTCATCCTCCCCCTCTGCTCGGCCCTGGGGAGGCTGCATCTGGAGCGCTGTGTCCAGTGCTGGGCTCCCCGGTTCCAGAAGGACAGGGAACTGCTGGAGAGGGGACAGCAAAGGGCTACCAAGAGGATGAGGGGACTGGAACACCTCTCTTGTGAAGAAAGGCTGAGGGATTTGGGTCTCTTCAGGCTGGAAAAAAGACGCCTGAGGGGGGATCTTATCAACGCTTATCAATACTGAAAGGGGGGGTGTCAGGAGGATGGGGCCAGGCTCTTTTCAGTGGTGCCCGGGGACAGGACAAGGGGTAACGGGCACAAACTTGACCATAGGGAGTTCCACCTAAACAGGAGGAGGAACTTCTTTGCTGTGAGGGTGGCAGAGCCCTGGCACAGGCTGCCCCGAGAGGTGGTGGAGTCTCCGTCTCTGGAGACATCCCAAACCCGCCTGGAGGCGTTCCTGTGCCACCTGCTCTGGGTGACCCTGCTCTGGCCGGGGGTTGGACTTGGGTGATCTCCAGAGGTCCCTTCCAAGCCCTGCCAGTCTGGGATTCTGTGGTTCTCAGGGCACAGCCCGCAGCTGGGAGCAGGCAGCCACTTGCTCACTGCCCCCCCAGTGGGGTAGGGAGGGTCGGAAGAGTGAGAGAAAACTCATGGGTTGAGGCAAAGGCAGTTTAATAGGTAGAGCAAAAGCCGCGCACGTAAGCAAAGCCAAACAAGGAGTTCATTCCCTGCTCCCCATCGCAGACGGGTGTTCAGCCATCCCCAGGAAAGCCAGGCTCCATCACATGGAACAATGACTTGGGAAGACAAACGCCATCACTCCAAATGTCCCCTCATTCCTTCTTCTTCCCCAAGATTTATGCGCTGATGCCATATGGCATGGAATATCCCTTTGGTCAGTTGGGGTCAGCTGTCCCAGCTGTGTCCTCTCCCAGCTCCTTGTGCCCCCCAGCCCATCGATGGTTGGGAGGGGGAGAGGAGCAGAGCAGCCCTTGAGAGCTTATCAACAACCCAAACCACCAGTGTGCCGTCAACACCATTCCCATCCCAAACCAAAACAGCCCCGCACCAACTGCCAGCAAGAAAGTCAGCCCCATCCCAGCCGAAACCATGACAGGCACGGGTGAAAGATCTCTATATCCCATTACTCATCCCCTCAGCCTCCCGGCCCCTCTGCTCCCCCTGTGTGGTTTCGGGTTTCTTTTCATTCTCCAAGAGTTTTGAACTTTATGCAGTAATAGAATAAAGCGTAAGAAGAAAGGACTGTAGCATCGCTTTCAGAAATGGCAGAGGCGCTCATCAGATTACAGGCAGCGAATGCAACGAGGGCACCGACATCCATATTGCGATTTATGGCTCTAATTGGCAGGCACACAGCACCTACAGCCTTGAAGGGACACCCAGGCTCTGCCACCGCATCGGAGACATCCCCGGCCTGCACGATACAGCCCCAGCGTCTGGGATTTCAACACGTTAGACGTGCCCTGCTTCCCCTTTACAAGGAAACACTCGGAAGGCTGCAGAGAGGAGGACAAGCTGGGTGCTAATGAAGGGCTTGGCATTTCCTGGCATCTCGTGCATCCTGTGCATCTCCGGGTGGGGAGAAACAGCCTCTTGGGAAGGGAGAGGGACCCCCATGGGACAGAGAGTCATCCGCACTCATCCATGTCTCCAGACAGAGAGTTCATCTGGACAGAGAGTCCAGTACATGGTCATGGAAAGAAAGAAGGACACCCTAGCAGAGCTTTTTAATTTCAGGCGAAGAGTAATTCTGCAGTGTTCTTTCATCTGAGCTCTGTGGTGAAGGCCAGGGTGCGCCGAGGGCTGTGCCTCACCTCATCTCCCCTGGCTACCCTCAGAAGACTACAAGTGATTCCTCGGTCCGCTGCATGACTGGCACGGTGTGAGCTTGCTGCCAAGCGTGCTCCTGCGTCCTCCTGCCATGGCTGGGAGCAGGTACCGAGGCTGCGATAGCTCCTGCTCTGAACAGCTCGAGAAGTGGAATAGATCAAAGAGAGAACTACAAGTGGAAAGTAGATTTGGACATAGGAGACATTCTCATCCTGCAGCCAGAATGGTATCTCTTCGGTCCGCAGCCCTCCTCTGAGGGTTGCCTTGTCTCACCGAGCTACACGTGCACGTTCACATTTCATGTTTTAAAATGGCACGTCTCCTGTTGTCCTGACCCCCGGGCGGTCGGGGCACGTTGGTTAAGGCTCATATGTATTCACTGCTGGCAGTCTCACACCAGCCCTTTGCGGTGAGTATCGATCTTCAGTTTAATACAAAAATGACAAGGCAGGTACGCAGCTGGGGGGGTTCTCGTTGGCTGCCGGTGTATGAACACCAGGTAGGACTTTGCTAATCACCCATCAGCAGTTTCAACCACAGACAAAAAGAGTCTCTGGCACTGTGTTGGATGATGATCAGTGCGGGATCCCGGGGGAATCCTGGCAACCCACAGAAGCTACAACATTCTGCATATGGCTTGAAGGGTGATGCTGGGCTTGGGACCACAGGGAAGCAGGGTCTGAGAGCGTTCCTGGTGAGCTTTGTACCTCGGTGTTGGGTTTTGCCTGGGCTCCAAATTCCTATAAAATGTGCCTGTGCTGCGGTACCACTGGCTCGCTGTTGAGCCCCAAGCCACAAACAGGCCAGGGAGGTGTGACAACCGCCGGACTGGCTCACCTCCCCTCCAGCATCCTAAACTGGGACAGACTGGGTGAAGTGGGCTGGGTCTAAACTGCAGGAGAGGACCTCAAATGTCCCCAAATGCAGCGCCCACAGTCCCATTCCCAACACCGCACTGTGCTCTCTGCACACCACCGCGACGGCTGGCCGTGGAGGGGAGGATGGTGAGTGGAGGTGCCCGTGGCGCTGCCGGCGGGGACTACAGCAGCCAGGCCGGGGTGGCGGCCAGCACGGCGAGGGGTCCCCGTCTCTGTGGGCGGCACGGTGTCCCCCACGGGATCTAAGCATTTTGAAAGCCCCACACTTCCAAGAGCTGCACCTTGAAGTTCTCCTGGCAGAGCGGAGGGTTGTCGAAGGTCTCGCAGTGCTCTGTGTGCCCCCAGAGCAGGTTGGCGTCAAGGGACAGAGCTTGGCCTCCCCCTCCACCTGCAAAAACAAGCAAGATGGTCGGGATCTGCTCTCCCCCCGTCGCTGCCCGAGCCGGCGCACTGGCCCAGCCGATGAGGTCTCTCAGGACTGCACCCATCTCTCAGCTTTCTGTCCTTTGGCCACAGCGCAGAGCCGGGCTGGGGCTGCCCTGAGCTGCCTTCTCTGCTATGGGGATGTCAGCGTGGAGGCAGAGCTCCCGGAGAGCGATCTGCAGGGCAGCCAGTGCGAGAGGTTGCCCTGGCAGCACAAGCTGAATTATTAAACTGCTTGGAGAGCTGGAGAACAAGGAAAGCTCCTCGCATCCCTGCAGCCAGGTGCACCCTGGTCCCACTCCCGAGGGCTGGAAGGGAGGCACAGGCTGTGCTGCAGGTGTTTCTGACTCACTGCCATCCTGGGGCACAAAGATTCAACCCCTGTGCCCGAGCCTGACCCAGCAGACAGCAGCGCAGGCAGGCAGCTGGCGTGTCTGCTCCAGATGACCCTGCCTGCCCCTTCCTCGGGTGATCCTCACCTTCATCTCCTCTCCATCCCACACAAAATGGAGGGAAGGGCTAGGAAGGGACACAGCAGCCCCACGGGTGCAAACCTCACCAGGAGGTTTGGGCTCTGGTGCTCCCCCTCAGCTGGCAGAGCCCCTCTGGGCCTCTCAGAAGGAGCATCCTTGCCCTTGTGCAGGTTTGCAGTCTCCAGCTAATTTGAGGAAGGGGGGGATGACTTCATCTCCCCTGACATTACATTCATATCCTAAACCGGGAGGTCTTTGCCTCTGCAGGCTGTTCAGATTTTGATCTGGAGTAGAGCCCTTTTCAGCCAAAGCAGCGGTGTTTTGGTGGGTGGGTGCCCACTGTTTGGTATTTACCGATAATGATCCCTTCCCGTGACCCGGACATGAACATGGAGGCTGTTTTGGAAGGCAGAAGGAAATGCCTGATGGCCAGAAACGGGGAGAGACGGCCTTTCCTCTGTGGTGTGGGCACGGCGAGACGGTTCGAGCTGGTGCCGCGGCCACCCGGGGAGGAGCTGAGGAGGGATGCGGGAGAGGGGGAAGGTGACCGCTGGCGTGAGCGTGGCACAGCTTTGGCCAGCTCTGGCTTCTTGATGAACACCCACTCGTACCTCTCCGTCTCGGGGCGCACCTGGAAAGGATGAGAAAGATGGTTAGCCCTATCCTTTGGGACATCGCTCCATTGCTGGGAGAAGATGGTGCTGCCTGGCCGGGTGGGTTGGGGGCCAAATACTGTGTGCCAGGTCTGAACCTGAGGCAGGGAAGGGACAGGGTGTCCTGGCGGTGCCAGGGCTGCTCTAGAGGCGTCTGTGACTGAGAAATTGGTTTTGTCTTCACCAGTCACTGCCCGAGATGGGCAAACCTGCGTGCCCACATTGCTGGGGGGATGCTGGATGGATGCTGGTGGGATATGGGATGGATGTTGGACTTTGCCCCCAGGATCTCTTGGACCACCTCAGCCTGGTCTCTCTGCAGGGACCCTGGGGCTGATTTGGGAGGGCTCCACCCAGGAGCTGCCCTGAGCAAACAGGGCAGGAACCCACCCTGCCATGCATGCTGCCCTGCTGTCATCCTGGGAGGATGCTCCAAGATCCACCCAGGGTTATTGTATGTTTCTTCCAGGGCTTGGGGCAAACTGGCTCAGCCATGGCAGGAGTTCGTTCTCCATTCGCTCTGATCCAGCACAGTAACTTCTGTGCTCCTGCCTCCTGCCACAGCTAAGGAGCAGCGGTGGGACCATGGCAGGGAAGCAGCTCAGTACCACCATGCCCTGAGTGAGGGGTAAAGGAAAAAGTAATCAACAAACAAACCCATAAGCATAAACCCAGAAATAAAATGTGACTTACAGTGAATACAAAGCACTCCCCTGTCCCAAAAAAGCCCGATGTTGCCCCGCTCTTTTTCCTTTCACTCCAGTCGGAGGAGAGAAACGCCCCGCACACCTGCGGGAGAGAGCACAGGGAGCCGTCAGTGGGCACAAACTTGAAGATAGGAAGTTCCATCTCAACACGAGGAGGAACTTCTTTCCTGTGAGGGTGACAGAGCCCTGGCACAGGCTGCCCAGGGAGGTGGTGGAGTCTCCGTCTCTGGAGACATTCCAAACCCGCCTGGAGGCGTTCCTGTGCCACCTGCTTTGGCAGGGGGGTTGGACTGAGTGATCTCCAGAGGTGCTTCCAATCGCTATCATTCTGTGATTCTGTGATTGAGATGGCGGGGACGAGAGCAAGCCCCAGAAACACCAGCCATCGCGTGTGCGTTCAGGAAGGTGAGGGCTCTGCAATGTTCCCCGGGGAAATCAGAGACTGAAATGCTGCCATGGCAGCTAAATCCTGCACTGACGAATCACTGGTGCTCTGGACGTGAGTCCACTTAGCTTCACTGCCTACAGGGGGGCTCTGGGAGATTTGGGGGGGGTTGCTCTTTTGGTAGCAGAGGTGATTGCAGTGAGCTGCGTGCTGGTAGATTTAGCAGTGATGGTTCAGCTCTGCTGGTGTGTTCCCTGGCCTGGGCTTGGGAGTAGGAGCTGTGCCTCCCACCCCCGAGCCCCATCCAGCTCCCGGCAACGGAGAGGAATAACTGGAGACATCAAAGGCTTGTATGAACATGGGAGTCTGGGAGTCCCTTGTCCTCAGCTGGCCCACATTTTTGTTACCTACGAGACTTTTAACCAGTCCCAGGGTTTCTTCCACCCACAGACAGGTTGACTCTGCTGTGGACGTGTTTGAGTTGACCACAGCTGGAGGGGACCTACTGAGAGACAGGAAATTGTGCCTGTCCGTGGTATACTAACGAAGGAATAAAACGAACTAAAACATGTAGGAAACAAGGTTTTATAAGTCATCTTCTCTTGCCTGCACAAGGCCCTAGGGGGTGGCAGGGTGTTTATCTCCATGCCACGCTGAAGTGTCAGGCTTGGGAAATCAGGACTGGTAGGTCAATAAATCTTTGGGATGCCTGAACAATTTACAGAACTTCCTCTGCTGTTTGATGAAGAGTGGGGAGATAAAATATGGGTTTACAAGCCGCTCTCAGAGTCCTGGGAAGAGGGTTTTTTTGCAGTTATTTCCCGACTTTCAATTGTAAAAGCTGTCCTTATTTCTCCTCCATTTCCCTTGTGTGGCTGCCTTTGAAATCAGGGAGAGATCCTTGCATTTAATGCACTGAAAGCAAGTCCTGGCTCAGGCAAAGCATCTGCTGATTTCAGGAAAGTCTGCTTAGCAAGGACTTCATGATTTAGTCCGCAATAAAAGAGTATCACCCATGGCCTCTCTCCATCTCAGTGAGTCCCCCTGTGTTTCCCCCCAGCAGCACCCTTTAGGCCACCTTTGGTGGCTCTTGGTGCCAGAGGTGGAGTTTGTTCTCTCCTGGGAGCTGGGACAGACCTCGGGACAGGGCAGGGAGGGACCATGAAGCTCCGTGGCTGCTCCAAGAAGTGCTGATGGGGTCAACCACCTTGTCCCCTTCCCCAACCACCCTGTCCCCTTCCCCACATCGGCACCAGCGCAGACCGCTGCTCTGCTTGGGCAATACTTACCTCCCCCTCTGTTGTTTTTATGAGCAGCACCGTCGGTTCATAGCCTTCACAGCACGCGTAAAACCTGCAGAGATGAAGAAGGAGGCTGGGTCGGTGGGGGGCTGAGACCCAGGCGCAGCATGTCACGCAGAGAGCACGAGGCCGTAAGGGACAGTGGAGAGCAGTGGCGGCTCTCCTCAGCCTATTGCCGAGCTGGCCCCAGGGAGCTCGTGGCAGGACGGCAGCAGAAACTCATAATCATGTAGCTCGAGCAGCTTCAGCGCTTGTGCAGGAACAGGGGGAGTTGGCTTATGGGACTTCTCAAGTCATCATTTTTGCTTGGTGAAGCAGGTAATAGCTCACATAAATCCAAACACTAAATCCTCCCACCTTACCCTCAGGCACCAGGCTAGTGGGGGAGGCATCATGGACTGAGTTTACCAAACGAACTTGTTTTTAGTCTGGATGTGTTTCATAATCTGGGCTCTGCACCCCTTTGCCGCCTTGGAAAGGCACAGGGCTGTGCTTCCCAGGATGGGGCTGCACCACTCTGCTGCGGGGCATCCGCTCGCCTCTCATGGGCTGGGGGGACACGCTCGTGGTGCTAACGGAGGTACTACAGTCACAGACCCACCTTTAAACACCACCCTGAGAACTGGGGTGGCATGGGCAGCACCCAGTCCTGGGACAACCCGGCATCCCTTCCTGGTTGGCGGTGACCTGTGTCTCAGTAGAGAAATGCCCCGGCACTGAGCACTGCAGGGATGTCCCTGCTTCCCACCCACCCTTTGCTTCATGGCCAGGGGATATTACTGGGCCCCAGGTTGTCTCCAGTGCTCACACTGGTCTTTTAATAGCAATTTGGGGCATTGGCCATGACACTTGGGCTCTCTTAGCTTGCGTTCAGAGGATTTGATGTCCTCCCCATCGCAGGAGGTACCCACACCCTGTCTGCTCCTGCCCCGAGCTCTGCCTGCTCTGCCATTGCAACCTCTCAGCTCAATGTGCTCCTACAGAGGAGCAGGTTTGGGTTTCCTGCCTGAAAACACTCATGCAGAGGCAGCCTCAGCCCACTGGAAGGCTTTAGCTGCTTCATGGCTTGGGAAGTCAATGGCAAACTCGTTTTCCAGCTCAATTTTGAGCCGCAGCGCTGACTGCAGCGCCCAGCAGCCACCCTGTGCTCCGTGCCACTGGGAGGGAGCTGGAGCCCTGGGGTTGGCGTGCTGGCTGGACCTGGCCGATCGTAGCATGCCTGGCACAGCATGGCGCATGGGGACGTCCCCTGCACAGCACACTCACAGGGCTCAGTGTTCCCCGTGCAGTGCCGAGTTGCTGATTGCCATCTGACCGAGCCTCAGCCCTCTCCCCTACAGCCAGCGCTGGCCCAGACCACACTCAAGATCTTGAAGCGGGCCCTAAAGAGTCCCCAGGAGACCTCAGGTGTACCTCATGGACACTATATGTTGCTCCTTTCTACGCCACCAACCTCTACCCAGTTTTACGCCTGGCCCATCCGACCTGACCTGACCCGACGGGCAGATGACGCTTTACCTCTGCAAGCTGCACCCATCTTCTGAGGTGGAGAAGAGCAGCAGTGGGGGGAAGAGAGAGAAGCGCTCAGGGATCCAGGACCAGACGATGCGCATCTCCTGAGCCGTTACAATGCTGGAGCTGAAGTTCTGCATGTCCACGGCAAGGTGGAAGGACTGCCTGCGTGAGGGAGGACACCCATTACTGCCCGTCTGCTTTTAGGGGTGCAGCCCCTGTGGATCAGGTTTTGTCATGCATTTTGCATCGTGATCTTTCTGTGAACATCGCTAGCTCTAGCTGTACAGTCCCTCCTAACAGGGTCCCCCACGAGGGGCTGAGGCACCCACCATAGCCAAAGCTACGGGAGATACCTGAAGCTCCCCCCATGTTGTATCTCCGCTGTAACTCATATTTTGTCTGCTTAGCCCCAAGAGCTGGCAAAGAGAGGACTCCTTACCTGCTCTGCACCATGGTTATGCCCCTCTCCATTAACGCCTTCCTGTTGGCCATCTGGAGGAGCCAGATTTCCTTGCGGGAGAACAGCCGGATGCCAAAGGCTCTCTCTAGGAGTTTGTCCACAGTCACGTGCTCAGCAATGTTCTGCACGAAAGCCTGCAGGTCTGCTTTGATATCGGTCCCCTCCAGCTCGGCGGAGGTCACAGAGAGCCTGTACTGCTTCAGCAAGGCCAGGGCAATGCGGTAGAGGACCTTCTGCCCCTCCAGCAGGTAGACATCAAAGATGCGGATGGCGTAATTGAAGGGGAGGTCATGAAATAGCCATGATAACCACTCGGAGTAGATGTCAAAGACATTCTCAGAGGTGCTGGCTATGAGTTTGTGAGCTGCTGGGCAGTGCTTGTTGGCCAGATCCCCAAAAGTCATGCAGGAGGCCTGGTGAGCCAGGAAGGACTGGTCAATGTAGCTGGTGTGGGGGGCATTGCTGGCGATGAGGCGAGAGATGTTCTCGAAGCACTGAGCTTCGTCTTCGCTGTAGTGCAGCAGCAGAGCCACCAGAGAGGGGAGGATCGGGCTGTAGGTTATGTCGGGGAAGAGGTTGCCAACGCAGATGAGGATCTTCTTCAAGGCGGTGACCCCTTCCAGGTTGAGGCAATATGTGGGCATGGAGCATCCTTCCAGGAATTCGGGCAAAGGGTGGGAGCTCACACTCAGCTTCCCAAAGAGCCGACTTGCCACGTCCCTGTAGACGAGAGCGTCTGGGGTGACGAGCCGGCAGGCGACCTGCTGGATGAGCTGGTGGTAGACCTGAGCTCTCAGAGAGCGGCTCGCTGCCCAGTAACCTTCTCTTGCCAGCCTCTTCAGCTCCTTTGGGGGCTTGCTGAGGATGTCTCGGGGGATATGTGCCTGTTGCTCCGGGTCTGGCATCCTGTCCCAATCCACAAACTGTCCACAGCCCAGGCAAGAGGAGGCGTCGATGTCCCAGGTGTCAGCCTCCGACGTGATCACGATGGTGACTGGAGATGAGCCAAACATCTCTGTAGGACAAAGACCTTTTATTCAACACGCTTCACTGCCCCAGCTGACAGCGTTTCACCCTGGCTGACGCTTTGAAGTCTTACAGCAACTTCTTGTGTTTCGATAGTTATTCACCACCCTGCAAAGGGAAGGTTTTCAGGGGGGTTTGCCTGGTGGGAGCTGCACGCTTTGCCCTCTCCTGCTCTCCTTGGCTCAGTCCCCTGGAGAAACTGTTGTCCAGGGGCTCAGGGAAGCATGGGGCCAGTTACCGGCTGGGTGTCAGGGCTGCATCTCCACACCCTGAGGGGCTTTGCACCCCTCAAAAAGCTCCTGATTTCCCTTCCTAGCCTGTGAGCTGCCAAGAGGGGGGTGCAGAGGGGACACAGTCCTTGTCCCCTGGGGATGACTGTGGGGCAGCAGCGTTACACCATTGCAGATAATAAGCAGCTTGGTCCCAGCCCAGCGCTGCAGGGATGAGGGAGGACCTGACGGGCAGTGGAGGGCCAAGTGATGCCGAGGTTTGTATCGTGTCCCCTCCCAAGGACAGAGCCGGGCAGGAGGCAACGTCCTGTCTGGGTCTGGCAGCCCAGGACAGAGTGGCAAAGCCGACCTCAGGTGTTTGCTCACTCTCGTACTGCCTCGGGTGCCAGAGAGAAGGTGCAAGGAGAAGGTGCTGCAGCTAGAGGGGCTCACCAAGGGTGTCTGTGGGATGCAAAAGCGTCCCTGTATCCCACATCCCCCCATGCACCTGGAGAAAACCCAGTCCAGGGGACCACACGCAGGGGCTGGCGAGCACCTGGGAGCCCCTTGGAGAGAGAAGGTCACCAGGGGACCCTTGGGGGAGGCTCCTGCACACAGGACCATGGCGGGGCTGTGGCAGCCGCCAGCCCTGTGCTGGGAAGAGCAGAGTTTGAGCTCCTCCTAGAGAGAAGTGAGCGGCATTTTCCTTGGAGTTGCAAGAGAGCTCAGCTCTGAACCCTGTAGGAGACGGGAGTTGTCTCTGCAGGGGTGACTTCTGCTGGGCAGTGATTAATTGTCAAGGATAAAGTCGATTAGCACGCACATTCATTCTCTGATCTATTGATCTTGGATGTGCTTCGGATGGGGAGTCTAGCATGGATTTGCGCCAAGCCAAACCTCTCTGCTCTGGCCCCAATGGGACAGGGAGGGCACAGCACGGTCCTGGCCCCGTGTGCTGCGTGCGTGGCAGCACATGGTGGCACGGTGAGGGGGACCAGGAGCCCGGGCTGCTCCCAGGCCGGCTCCGACTCCGACTCCTGCTCTCTGGTCCAGTTTGGCCCCTGCTCAAATTCAGCAAAACCAGCAGATGAGGTTCAGTTCTGGTTCAGGGCAAGCGCAGCCGTTGTAACCGGTGGCTGCTCAGCCTGACTTCAAAGCCTGACTCCCTGCTTTGAAGACGGACAGCCCCTGAGTCCAGTCACGCAGGCTTCTAGCCATAGGGACCAGGCTAATATGAACATGGAGGTTGAAGCGGGGCTGTTTGCACTGCTGTGGTCCCCAAATTCACCCTCTCCTCGCAGAAGGTGCTGCCCTGCCCGAAGTACTGAGGAGCATCAACCTGAGCCCACCCGACCACCGGTGCCCCAGCACAGGGCGCTGGCTGGTGGCTCCAGCTCTGCCTGCCCCGGGACGTGCCGGGGGTGTTGGGGAAGGAAACGTGGGTCTTCTCAGCCCCTCTCCTGTGCTGGATGCCACCCTGGCACAAGCAAGAGCCTGCTGCCATCTTCCCTGGGGCAAGATGTGTGTCTGTGCCCGGCTGCAGCTCACTCACCTTGCCCGTTGCCCGTGTTATCATCTGGCTTGGCCACGGGGAAGCCACCGGCCGCCCCCCCGGGGGAGCGGGGCAGGCTGAGCCCCACCTGCAGCATGTGTCCAGGCTCCGGTGCACGCTGCTGCCGGGTCCCCTCTGTCCCCGTCACCTGCCCTGACTTTTAAGGTGAGTGCCAGCCCGCCGGCAGAGGAGGTTTATTTGGTGTAAATAGGGCGAGGGGTGGAGCAGCTCCAGTGCCCGCGTTCTCCCTTCCTGCCCCAATTCTGTGCCGAGGCTGGTGCGGTGGGGATGTAAACACCCCGTGGGATGAGATAGCCATCAAACCAACAACACGACCATTAAACTTAATCATTTATTTTTCCCAAGGATAACCTTCATTATCCCACTCTGGGGTTCACTCCCTTCGCCAGCGTCACGGGGCAGGGAGGGTGCCGGGGGAAGGGGGGGTGGTGAGGGAACTGCCGCAGCAATCGCCCGTCCTTGAACGAAGGAAACATCAACACAGCCCGTGGGTTTGCAACCGCTTCCCGCTGGATGGTCCCGGGGAGGTCGGAAAGAGAAGCACGTGAGCAGCAAGTGCCAGGGACTGGGTGACAAGGGGCCACGAGGACTAAGTGACGCCCTCCTGCAACCGCCCTGTGCACCCTTAGGGATGCTTTTTGGGGACAGGAGCTCCGGGGCTGTGCCAGCCGTGTTCGCGGCACTTCTTTAGCACCGGCCAGCAAAAGCAGCAGGGGAAATTTGGGGCGATGCAGACGCGCACCCCGCAGCACCCCGTGCCTCCTTTGTGCGCAGTTGCTCAGCAGGGAGCACAAAATGGGATTGTTGCAGGCGCGGTTGTGGTGCTTCAGCGTTTCCAGTTTGTCCTGCTTTGAAATGGTGGTTCCTGATAGACTTTTAGCCTCAAAAATGCCTTGCAGAATTACAAGCCGTATGTTGTAGTCACAGACAGAAGAGCTGAGCTGAAGGAAGAGTGCCCTCCCAACAGCTGAGAGATGCTCCCAGCAGCATCGCACCGATCCGGCATTCCTGACTGGAGAACTCGCAGTTCAGGCTGTACTTAAAAGTGGGCATTATTTACAGGCATCTCAATATTTTTTTGAGGTTTTTTTCCTTACAAAATCAGATTTTTTCCCCTGTGATGACAGTTCCTGCCTTGCCTCCCTGCCTGCAGGCTCTGCCTGCACCGGCAGTGCAACTCTAAGCATCCGCCGGCACCGGTGGGCTCAGGGCAGGCAGGAGCGGTCCCTCTGCAGACCCTCTCCTTTCTGCATGAAGTGTCTCCTCCGTGATGTGCCACGCTCCGACGGGAATGGCACAACGGTCCTGTCACCCCTCTCCTCCCCTAGCTCCTGGCAAGCTGGGAGCCCGAGGAGCTCTCTCCAGCTCAAACCCCTTTGCCCAGGCCCTTACGGCAGCGGGTCCTGCTGCCTTTCCCCAGGACCTTGCTGGCTGCCTTCTCCTCCTTTGCTTTTCCTAGGACAGCGGATGGATGCCTCTCCCTGCCAGACCCGAGCAGCTCTGAACCCCCCCGCTGCCCCCCTGGCTGCTCCCCGGCAGACGCCCTGCTCCGAGACAGGAGATGGAAGTGAATTAGGGATGGTGCGAAATGGATCATGGCTTCATGCGTTTTTAATGGTGAAAAAATTAAATATGTAGGGGCCGCGCCAGCTCCAGATGAGCCGCGCCGCTGAAGGCCATGAATGTTTCATGCGAACTGCCCGCGAGAGGAGCCTGATTCGGGATGTGCAAAGGGGGCTGGTGAGACGAGCCGTCACACTGGGGACAGAGCCCGCATCGGGGGGCTGCCAGGGCCAGGGGCTCCCCGAGACACCCCACGCTGCCACACTCCGTGCCCAGGACGCTTCTGGTACAGGGTCCTCCTTGTCCACGGCTTCACAGGAAGGAAGGACAGGGAGGACATCACGGCACGGGAAGGACCTATTGGAGCGGGGCCAGAGGAGGCCCCGGAGATGCTGGGAGGGCTGGAGCCCCTCTGCTGGGAGGACAGGCTGAGAGAGCTGGGGGGGTTCAGCCTGGAGAAGAGAAGGCTCCGGGGAGACCTTGGAGCCCCTTCCAGTCCCAAAAGGGGCTCCAGGAGAGATGGGGAGGGACTCTGGATGAGGGAGGGGAGCCATGGGATGAGGGGGAAGGGTTTCAAACTGGAAGAGGGGAGATTTAGATGAGATCTGAGGAAGAAATTCTTGGCTGTGAGGGTGGTGAGCCCCTGGCCCAGGTTGCCCAGAGAAGCTGTGGCTGCCCCATCCCTGGAGGGGTTCAAGGCCAGGCTGGACGGGGCTTGGAGCAACCTGGTCTGGTGGGAGGTGTCCCTGCCCAGGGCAGGGGGGTTGGAATGAGATGATCTTTAAGGTCTCTTCCAACCCAAGCCATTCTGTGATTCTATGATTCATAGTCCTGAGTGCCTGTCTTGAGGGCATTGGCCTCAGCCCCTCCATCCTCTTGCTCCCCACTCTGTCACTGCCCCAGCCCCAGCCAAATGGGCTTTGCTGACGGGCCTGAGCACTCACCAAGAGCACCGCGGGTACTGCAGGCGCCCGTAAATACGCTGATGAGGATCTGCTCATTATCCTGGCAGTGCTGTATCAGTCCCATGTTATGAGGGCAATAAAACATTGCTATCAGTGCCTCGCCGCTGCTTTTCAGGCAGCCCTACCTCCCGATGTTCGTATCTGCGTTGATCTGCGTCATCAATCGTGCCCAAAAAAACCAGGAGAGGCCAAATCCTGGGTGTGGGAAAGACTCTTTGGGCTGGGATGGAGCAAAAGGGGGTGCCCACGCCCGCTGGCTGGTTACTGCAGAGCCCTTCGCAGCCTCCACAGCCAAAATATTGACAGTGTCAACACCGTCCAGCGTCACGCTGGCTTCCTGGCAGCCCAGCCCTGCCCGCTGCTGCTGGCAGGGGACAGGGACGAGGGCGACAGGGATACAGGGGAGGGCAGGGGGAAGCAGCAGCTGTCATTTGGGGATGGGCAGGGACTGGGGATGGGGCTGAGGATTTGGGAAGGGAAATGGCAGCTGCCTTAAGGAAGGGAAGGCAGGAGCCAGGGGGAAAAGGCCATGGGGAGCCCATGGGGCTGGAGCAGCCCTGCCCGAGGGGGACAGCCAGTGTGTCGGGATGCTGTGGGTGGCACCGCGGAGCAGGGTTAAAGCGACCCTTGAACATCAGGAGCTGCAGCCCAGGATGGGAAAGGGACAGGGTGGGCCACTGCTTGGTCCTGGGTTCATGTGGTGGAGGGGAGGAGAGGAGGAGGAGGGAGGGGTAAAAGGAAGGAAGGAGAGAGGAAAGAGGAAGGATGGAGGGAGGAACAAGGGAGGAAGGAGAAAGGAAGGATGAAGGAGGGAGGAAGGATGAAAGGAGGGAGGAAGAAGGAAGGAAAGGAGGAGGGAGGAAGGATGGAGAGAGGAAACAGTAAGGATGGAGGGAGGAACAAGGGAGGAAGGAGAGAGCAAGGACAGATGAAGAAGAAAGGAAGGATGAGGGAGGGAGGAAGGAGGAAGGATGGAAAGGAGAAGGAAAGAAGGAAGGGAGGAAAGAAGAGAGGAAGGGAGAGAGGAAGGGAGGGAGGGAGGGAGGGAGGGAGGGAGGCAGGAAGGAAGGAAGGAAGGAAGGAAGGAAGGAAGGAAGGAAGGAAGGAAGGAAGGTGGGAAGGAGAGAGAAAGAAGGGAGGAAGGAGGGTGGGTGTGAAGATGCAGCACCAGGACACATCCCACGCGGTGCTGGCTGGTGCCTCTCAGGGCTCGGTCCCAGCAGTGACCCCGCTGGGGCATCAGGCACGCCGGCTCCTTGTCCTCTTCTGTTGCGCTGGTATTTAACGCTGGTGCAAAAACCCTGAAAAAACAAAAAAGCAACTTTTTCCGTGAAAGACGCCCCTCTCCGGGAAAGACTCCACTCCTTTCTCAACTTGTGAATCACTGTAGCGGATCCTGACGTGTGATAACACGGGGGTAGCACTGTTGGGATGCAGGGTATTGATTCCCGCTTCCCAGCACTTGTCTGGTCCCTCCAGACTTCACCGCTCAGAAACAAACTGCTCTGACACTCAGCGCTGTTATTTCACAGAATTACAGAGGCCGGGAAAATCGCCTAAGCCCTGAGCTGCTGGTCCTTCCCTTGGACTGGATCTTTGCATCTTCCAGTGTATTTTGTGCTTCTCTGGAAGATGAAAAAAGGCTCCGGGAAAATCCAGAAGAAGCAACAGGCTTGGATGCCGTTTTGCTCCTGACCCAAGCATCTTTCTGCCATTCCCGGTCCCTGAGGGCACGGGGATATCCAAGCCTAGGGACACCGGTTGTGTCCCCATGCTTTCTCTGCCTCCTGGTTTTCTCTGTCCCAGTTATTCTTCAACCCGCTATACCAAAGTTTGGGTCGAAGGTTCCCCCGCTGCTGTGCTTATAGCTGTATATTTTAATTCAGACCATACTATTACTACAGCGATAGCGATATACAGGGGCCCCGATGGCATCAAGGCACCCGAATCGGGTGCAAGCTGTGTGCAGGAGACCCTCGGTGCCCCGAGGAGCTGCCACCAAGTTCAAAGCTTGCCGGCGACATGCAAAATTGAAAATATAAAAGATTTCCTTCTTTCTTAGCAGCAAAGGCTGGAGGTGTGTGAGACCCTGGGCCAAGCCTGACGCACGAGCCTTCGTCCATGCAGCAGCAGCCCAGTGCACGCTGCGAAAATCCCCAATCCCCCTGGGCTTTAGGAACAGCATTGGATACTTTGGGGGTGCCAGTAGTGCCCCAAGAGATTGCAAAAGGTTTCCGAGGGGGCACTAGCTGCAAATTAAATGCCATGGCTGTGGACAGACAGCCTTTGGAGGAGATGGCTGGGGAGGAGGGCAGTCAGTTGCTTGTGAGGGCTCTCCCCCCACTCCCTGGGCAGTGCTGCACACCCTGCACCTCTGCACCCTACACTTCTGCACCTTGCGTGGTACAACCAGCGCCTCTGCACCCATGGACCGTCGCAGTCTGCATCCTGCACCCTGCATCCTACACCGCTGTGTTGGGCACCTCCGCACCCATGCACCCATGCATCTCTGCGCCCTGTATCTCTGCACCTCTGCACCCATGGACCCTGAAACTCTGCCCCCATGCACCACGCACCTCTGCCCCCATGCACTGCTGCACCATGCACTGTGCACCCTGCATCCAGTACTGCACAGCCTGCACCTCTGCACCCTACACTTCTCCACCTGGTACGGCACAACCAGCGCCTCTGCACCCATGGACGGCTGCACCCTGCATCCTGCACCCTGCACCTCTGCACCCTACACCGCTGTGTTGGGCACTTCACCCATGCATCTCTGCACCCTAGATCTCTGCACTGTGCACCTCTGCACCCATGCATCCTGCACCCCTTCATCTCTGCACCCCTGAACCCTGCACCTCTGCACCATGCCCCCCTGCCCCCCTGCCCGCTGCATCCCATGCACCTTGCATCTCTGCACCCCTGCACCCTGCAGACTATGCACCCTGCAGACTATGCACCCCTGCATCCCTTGCAATCCTGCACCCCGTGCACCCCTGCATCCTGCACCCCTGCATCCTGCACCCCTGCAGACCATGCACCCCTGCAGACCATGCACCCCTGCACCTCTGCATCCTGCACCCCTGCACCCTGCAGACTATGCACCCCTGCACCCCTTGCAACCCTGCACCCCTGCATCCTGCATCCCTGCATCCCATGCACCCCTGCACCTCTGCACCCTGCCCCGCTGCCCCCGCGCCTGCGCACGGCGGGGTTTGGCCCTCGGCGGCCGCCGTCGTCAGTTGACCCGAGCCGGAAGCGCGGGGCTCTTCCGGGCGGCGGCGGCGCGATGGCTCCGGACCCCTGGTGAGCGCCGGGCAGGGACGGCTTCGCCCGCGGTGCCAGCGGCCCCCAACCCCACCGCGGGGCTCCTGGGACCCGCTCACCAGCGCTGGGCCGCCCGCGGGCGCTGCCGGCTGGCCCCGAGCCCCCCCGTGGCCGGTAGCCCGCGGGCCCGCGGCTGACAGGGCCCGGGGCCGGGGCTGGGGCTGGGCCAGCCGCGCTCCGCGGTGGCCTGTGCAGGGCCAGGCCTGGCTGTGCGCGCTGCCGGCCCTTCCTCCGCCCCGCTTGGCTTGGGGGGGGTCCCCTTCTCTACACAGCGCTTTTTCCCCCCTAAAAAAAGCTAATTTTCGGTAAATGTCAAAAGCGCTGCTGGGTTTTGGGCGCGCTGTGATGAGACAGTGGGGGTGTCCCGGCAGAGCCAGGCCCTAGGGGCGGGAGGGCGATGCGGGGGGCTCAGCTGCACCCTCTCCTCCCCAGGCTCCCGCTCTACGACGCCGCTTGCCAGGTGGCCCAGGAGGTGGCTGAGAAGATCCAGGAGCGCAACCGGTACCAGAGGAACGGGGAGAGTTCAGCCAAGGTACGGCTCCGCCAGCGGCGCTGCGGGCTGTCAACGCGGGTATTTTTAGCCACATGTCGCTTTTAACCGACCTAAATGCTGGTTAGGCATTAAATTTGCAGGAGTCAGATGTGTCTCGGAAGCTCTAAGTCCTGAATTTCCTGCCTTTCTGGGAGCGCTTGCCAAGTGACACGGTCCAGAGTCCTGTGGGGAAGGGGGTGACGCTCCCGCGTCTGCCTGAGCCCGGGGACCCGGCCGTGCCACTGCATTGCGGCTGCCAGCCGGGAGTCTGCACGTTAAAAGCTATGTTTAATGGCAGGAACCTAATATTAATAGTATATTCATTAAGATTTCTGTGGAAAAAAACAAGAATACAATTTCTAAATTAACAGTAGCTTTTCAGTGTCACAAAAATAATCTTAAATTTAACTGTAATGAATCTTTCATGCATGCAATAACGCTGGTTTTACAAAAAGAGGAAAGGAGAAGCCGTGGGAGTGCTGGGTGTGCACTGGTGACTGCTCAGGGCTGTCGCTGCCAGGAACGGAACTGCGTTGAGAGATCCTCGGTCTGAGAGATGTTGGGCGGCGCGTCAGGCTCTGTGTCCTCCACTCTGTGTAAATATTGAATAGATATTTTTTCCCCGCGAGACTGGCATGCTTCCTTTCTCTAGTGGCTGTAGATCAGATGAAATATGAATTTTGCGGCCTCTTTTAGCTACGTTTCTAACAAAATGTAAAACCAGACTTAAATATGGATGAGAAGCAGAAGTTAGAAGTTACCCAGGAATGTTACGTTCTCTGCCTTTTCGCACTTCCTGGTTAAAAAATAAAATAAAATAAAAAGGTTCTCAGGAGGCTGCTTTCTTTAGAACTAAAAGCCTTGCCCTTTCCTTCAAGAAGCGGAGGAGCCTGTTTGATTGCACACCCTGGGGATCGCGCCATTAACATCTTCCTTGACTGCGTTAAGATGAAAATGTGTGCAAGCCCTTGAGTTAGTCTTTTATAATAATTTGCATAATTAAAACCCCACCGATTTATTTTGCAGACTCTGCCCCTCTTTTATAGCAGGGTTGTAAGGTGATATGGGATCACAGAATCTTCTTTGCCGGTCCCTTTGCTGATAGCTTTTAAAATCCAATGTCATTTTTGAAATGTTTCCTTTGAAGAAGTGTCGAAGAAAACTGTGTAGGCTTTGTACAATAATCGGTGCTTTTTAATGAGTGACTCCGATTTGGCATGAATTGAAAAGAGGTTTCAGAAGGCCCAAATAAGTGGGATTCGAGAGAAATCTGCTCTCTAGCTGGAGAATTGAGAGGAGTGTTCAGAGGTGGTGATTAAACTCCCTGTTTTCAAGACGATGAAGTATTAGAAATTGTGCAGATACATACTCAAGCAATAGAAGACTAATAAAAAGATTGCTGCTTAATCCATCTGTGTTTATAGAGGACAAAGGTCTCTATTGGCATCGTTGCGATCTGTGACGTGTTCCAAAAAACCCCAACAAAACGTTGTGTTGGGGTTGTTTGAAGCCTTTTTTGTACAGTAACTCTCCTAGGTTGTGTTTTGTGGAAACATTCCATGGTTGACTTATTTGTTCATAAAATCATTTGTTCCATGCCCTGAGTTTTCCAAGCGCAGTTTCCCTTTAATCCATTAACAGTTAAAGACGAATATTTGGCAGTATTTGATTCTACTATAAACAAGTTTCCAACAATGAGAGAGTTGTTTTCATAACAGAAACGCATGTTGAGAAATCCGCGGCTGAGCAGTCATACATTCTGTGACTCCTCAACGTTTTAACAGAGGAAAAGTCTTTGTACAATATTTGCCTGGTAGGGAGAATGTAAACAAGTTTTTGTTTTTATAGCGTTTTGCCATTAGCGTGGCTAAAAAAACTTACTGCTTATTGCTGAGCAAAAAATAGAGCATAACATTTAAAACGGGGGAAAAACCAAAACAACCCAACGCTGTAGGGAAAGATTTCAAGGCAGCACTTACCATCTGTGAGCTCTGCTCTATTGAGCTGATCTTCAGACTTCATGGGTTTCTTTTTTTCTTTAATAGAAGTGAAATCTTTTGTTAGAGCCTTGCAATTTGTGGCCAGAGTAGCAGAGGGGAAGACTGTATGGTAGATGACTTTTTTGGACATGTGGACCTTTACGTTACTTCGCTGTTCTGGGCCGATTGAACAGAGCGTTCTCCACCTGGATATCAGCGCAGGAAATGTCCATGTGAAATGAAAAGACCTTTTATTGCCTAAGTGCAGATCTAGAGGGTATGCAGCGGGTTGACCTTTCCTAAAAACATTTATACCCCATCGTGGCTTTGGAAATACCGCCTTAGTTTTGGCAGCTTTGGGTCCGAAGGTGGATTTTGCAGCTCTCCACTCTGGCTGCATACCCTCAAGACTGCCTCAGCGTGGCTGCACCCGCTTTCTGTCCTCTTTGGTAGTGCTGGAGAACAAGTCTCGCTGAGTCAGAGAGATTTAAACTTCTGATGCTGTCAGGTGGTATTTTGGGGAGCTCCCGCTCCATCCCCGTGCAGATCCCAAGTGCAGTTGAGCTCCAGGCAGGATCCTTGCAGCACGGCGACCGTTCAGTGAGAATTCGGTGTCTGGCTGCTGCCTCTGTGCCTTCAGGAACAAGAGTCAAAGGAAATCCTTCTTCCCCATTACCGGTTCATCACTCAGTCACATAAAGTCTTAATTAGGATGACTTGCATAGGTAATTGCAGTTACAGTGTTTTTTCCTACCATGTTCTACGTAACTGGAATTAAAAGAAATAACATTTAAGGAGGAAAAAAGCAGAGGATAATGTCAGCGGAACTTGGGAAGGGGTGGGGGAGAGTGGAAGAGGATTCCCACAAACCTCGGGCTTGTTTGCAGCGGGGGAGGACGTGAGCGATTTAACTATGTTTTTAGTAAGAACAGACATGTCTGAACTTTGGGCAGGTCAGTTGTGAGAAAGGGTGGGGAAGTCGTAGGTGCTGCTGAGAAGGGAAATGCAGGAAATCTGAGTTTCTTTGGGATCTTTAGTTTAAAGCCTGGAGGAGTTCAGTGGAGGCGATGTCTGAACCTGTAGCAAGCTTTCCTCTAATCCCGGGAGCTGGGAAAGGAACCCGGTGGCAGAAGAAGCTGAGGCCTCTGTTTGTATTAAAGATCAGAGGAAAGAACTGGAAAACTAACTGGAAAATCTTAAAATGTGCTGGAATATTTTGCCCATATAAAGGAGCGTGTTTATAGTGACTTGAAAGAAAGCTGTCCATATTAAACAGCGTTAATGCTTTAAAATTGTGTTTGCGAAACTAGCACTATTTATCTCCTTATTTTGTAAGCAGTCCAGACCAGTTAACCGTATGGTTCCCGTGGTGGCTCTTGAGTCACGCTTTCTTGGTTTAGAATGGAGCCCTTCAAACCAGTCCAGCTGAAGTTAAGTATCTTGTCACCTGCATGTAATTGTGTTACATTTTTTGCAAATAGAACGCAGACTGAGGGGGGGGGGGTGGAAAAATAAAAAAAATCTCTCTCTTCCCTTTCAGCTCAATGTGATTATCAGATCGTCGTTGCAGAATCTCAGCGAGAAGATCGATCAGCTGAGGGACTTACTGCTTCGGGCTGTATCAACACACCAGATGTATCTGTGTAAACATCAGCTCACCCACCTTTCTGTATTGGGGGAGAGAGTGGAAAAATACGCTATCATTGCAACGCTACGCATTAAGGTTTTTCCATCATTCTATTTTTAGAAGACTTTGTCGTTACAACTTTGTCTGTGCTGCTGTTTAATATTTTCATTGCAGCCAGAGTGCAGGAAGAGTTGGGAGCCTTGGGTATAGTGGGCATGAGATTGGCTTTGGTTACGTTTGTGTCACAGAAAAGCTTAACGAGATGGTCTGAATAATCTCAGAGCTGGCATCGTCTTGCCTGCGCGCTGTTTTGCGAGCTAAGATCACTCATCGAGCAGGAAAGTCGTTAATCTGCGATTTTCTCTCGGCTCAGTCGCTGGCTGCAGGAGTGCCGGTGCTTGCAGAAAGGAAGGGTGAAGGGTTCAGGGTGTGGGCAGGGATGTGGCAGCCCTGACTTGGACTGACCTATGGAGCGCTGGAACTGCATCTTCAGAACGATGTTAAAACACTTGAAAATACGCCTTAGAAAGAAATCACAAGTTTTCTTCTGGGAGCATAACCCTGTGGTCTGGCTTGGATTTGCTGCTCTTTCCGTATGCTGGGATAGTCAGGCTTAAGGAGTCAAGTGTGTCTGTCTCCTGAAGATATCCATCAGCAATTTAATGAATAAATGTTTAATTTCAAGCTTAGTATAGCAGAAATCCCTTTTAAGCACGGGCCCCCTGAGTGCCGTGCGGATGGCCAGGGGTAAAACTTTCCTGTCCAGTGAGTGCTTGAGAGAGATGAATCCCATCCCTGGAGGGGTTCAAGGCCAGGTTGGCCGGGGCTTGGAGCAACCTGGGCTGGTGGGAGGTGTCCCTGCCCAGGGCAGGGGGTGGCACTGGGTGGGCTTTAAGGTCCCTTCCAACCCGAACCGCTCTATGATTCTATGAATGCTACTGCTGTGGCAGAAAACACACAAATAACTTCAGCTGTTGCATAACCTACTGAACAGTACTCGGGAGAGAGTTAGTAGTCCTTCAAATTGTCACTAAGATTAATTAAAAAAAGGCAAGCACATGTTCCCTGCCGAAGCCGCAGCACTTCAGGGCATCTTGTCTTTCAGAGATAACGATGGGAATTGTTGTCCTGCTGCATCGGTGGCTGTTGGGGTGTTCTGCTGATGAATTGCAAATGGAAACAGATGCTCCAAGTAAATTTTTGGTTGTTCGCTGACGCTTGTCTGGGAGCAACTCACCTTGTCGGTGTTACGAGCCTCCAGTGAAATAAGCTGTGAACGACCCTGCTGATTTCAAAAGCTTGATTCTGTTTGGGCCTGCCCCGTTTATATCATAACAGGATAAATTGGAGCTCTTTTAAGAAAAGTCATCCTTCCCTGAACTTACCCCCTGCAGTACTGTTAGGTATTGTCAGTGTCGCAGAAGAGATCAACTGCGTCGGACTTCTGAGTAATACATGAAAGAAGAATGACTTTGGAGGGGGAAATACTATTCTTAATAGTTATGCTAATTTGGCAGCAAATAGCCTTCCGGTTCTCTTATTACTTTGAGATGATGACCTGAAGATTGCCCTGTGGTCACTGTATGAAACTTTTTCTTTGAGCTATGTAAACTTCAGAAGCGCATTTAGAATAACTGTAGATTTCATTCAGAAAAACGTGACCTATCCTTCTCTTAGATGTTACAGAGTGAAAATTAATTTTGATGATCAGGAGGTCTGATTTGTTTTAAGAATGCATAGCAGGTATTATTTTATATAATAAAATTAAAGTTTTGCAGTGCTTTTAAGTTTGGTCCTTAACCAAGTATCATCAGCACACAGCTGGAGGGAGACAGGAGGCAGAATCTGGTGGACGACCTTCTCACACGGCAGAAACAACTTCAGGCGTCTTACAAGAATGAAGGCCCAGAACCAGACGTGATAAGGTACGGCATCGTCACCTCAAATGAGCAGCGTGATTTGTGCTCTGAATGTGCCTGAAGATAACGTTGAATGCATCCATTGAACTCATTTACCTCTATGTGTAGCAAACTGTGGTTTCCTCTGCTTAGAAATCATGTGGGTTTTTTCGTGACAGTGTCATATACGCCTACAAAGCTGGGGGGGACGAGGGAAGGGGGAGCTGCTTGCAAGAAGTAATACCAAGTGATCTAGCAGGGTCAGCCACGACGTCGGGCTGATGGCTGCCACCGTGCGAGCTCTACGTGACTTGGTGGAAAGAGAGCTGTCAGGATGAGGCTTACGCTTCAAACAGTCGCCAGCGATCACGTTGTGCAGCAGTCAGCGGGGGGCCTTCACACGGAATACGTTTTCATTTCCATTTTGGGGTGTCCCTCACAGCTGGGAAATACAATTATGGTTAATAGCCTTCAAGTTGCGCTCTCCTTTTGCAGTGCTCCTGCAGCCCCTTCCTAGTGGAAGGAGTTGTATTTGTCGTCTCGAACAGGTTCTTAGAATCCATCCCTGGTGGGCTCTGATCAGGAAGAGAGGCAGAGCCTTTTCCCGAAGTGTGGTGTCCCTGCCCATCGCCGGGTGGTGCAACTAGGTGATCTTTAAGGTCCCTTCCAACCCGAACCATTCTGTGAGTTAATGAATTATTAGCAGCGTATAAGCTGGGTTTGGTGGGAGTCACCCAGGGGCTGTGTCCGTAACATAGAAACCACCTTAGGCATGGACTTGGTATGTAATTATGTGAAAAGATAATTTTTACTGCGGGTGTTGCAGTCTTGCAAACTCAGTGTGCGGTGGAATAAGGGAGGATGGGTTATTTCTCGTGCTTTGTTAACGGCCTTTTGAATTTTATCCATTTCCAGTCAGGTCAGCTTTTGCCTATGGAATTCCACTCAGGAGTATTTGCTCCCCTTGGCTGCACTTCGGAGTTTTGGGTAGCTTCGGTTTCTGCGTGAGCACGTGTGCGTCTTGCTGAGGAGCTCCTTGCAGCTGCTTCACATCCAGGAGCTTTTATGTCTCGCCGAAACACCAAGTTAAAAATGCTTGCTGAGCAGCAGAATTGAGAGATGCCCCTGAATGTTACACTTCTTTTTCCTTTCCGATTCAAGTAGCATAACCTGGTCTCTCCGTGCTCCTTGTTCCTTCTCTTTCCCCCTCTGTCTTCAGTGACGTCCCCGCTGCTCAAGAGGGAGTATCCTGGGTTCCGTCTGGAGCTCTACACGTGCTACAGATGGTCTAAAGGCTCTGCTAAGGGGGCTCTATCTCTTCTGCCTCTTCATCTGGCTTGTAAAAGTTGATTATCTTCAAAACTCCTTTTTCTTTCAATGTGTTTAAAGCGCCCAATGAATTAATTGCTGGAGGAGAGAGAGGAGAAAAGGGGCAGCAAGAAATAAGCCTTGTTCCTAAGCTGGTAGCCAGGCTACAGGTAACCAAATGAAGCTGCCATTTCCTCCTCCCTCTGCAAGCAAGGGGATAGTAGATCTACCACCTCGGCGCAGGTTTAGGGCTGTGGTAGGTCAGATGGAAGTGGCGTGTGTTGAGGGACAACGTCAGAAGCATCCTCGTGGTTCATTGGGTGATGCCCTTCCATCTCTGTTAGCCCTGAGCCAACATTCCTGCAAAAAGTGAACAAGGGTATGACTTACCTGTCTCCTGACCCCGTGCGGGTCGCTGCTCTGTGTGAGAGGTACTGTTCTGGCTAAATTCCAGGTCAGGTAACTGCATTTGCTCTTCCTAATTTTTCTTTTGCAGGTTCGGGTAATCTTCTGTCCTGCAAAACGGTGCAGAAGAGAAGTGGAGCTGCGGTCTCTGAGTTTGCGGAGCTTGCTCTGTTTCCGTGGTCGGTGAAATGACTCTCGAGTGTAGGCTGTAGTTGGTGAAACTTTGTTTTAAGGCCTCACGTTTTTTGAAAAAAGTGAACATACGGTCTCAGAAGTTTTACATAAATCCCAGCCGTTGGGCCCAGGCGCCTGGTTTGTTGATGTGGGGGAAGCTTTAATGCAGCAGGCACGGACGTGGTGGGCTGGCTGTGGGTCAGGCGGGGGCTGTGGGTCAGGCGGGGGCTGTGGGTCAGGCGGGGGCTGTGCTCTGCCCCGTAACCCCACACAATGCTGCGTTCGTGGGGGGCACGAGCTTCCTCACCTCTGCCCACCCGTGGTGTGCTGAGATCTGCCTCTGAAGAGTACAGCTGTGCTCCTCCAATATGGACACGTGCTAGAAATACGTATTTTTTTAAAAGTTTTTAGCTTTTGCTTCTAAGTGGCAGGGGTTTTCTAATGCACTGTATTGACTGGACCTTTTCTGTAGCGAATGCACAGCGTTGTAGTTTATACGTGCGCATGTGAGGTTACCTGTGGGGAGGGAGAGCGTTAGAGCCCTCCTGAGAAAGCTTCTCGCCTTTTTGCAACATGTCAGCCCTCAGTCTGAGAGCAGAACAAAACTTCATACGCTTTTAACTCCTCAGGCTTTTGGAGAAGGACGTGAGCCTTTTTGCTGATGTGCTTTGAGAACCAGCCCCTTTCCAGTGCTCTCGAAAAAGGCAGAGGCAGTTTTGAAGCTACCATATAGTAAAAAAATTGGGTACCAATGTGAGCGTTGTGTCCTACCATAACTGTTGAAAATAAGATATTTTTTTTTTTTAATTCTTTTTTTTTCTAGCTTGTTTACTTGGTGTATTTTGGAGCAGGTCTAAGAGATGCTCAGAGCTGAACTGATCGTTCTCTGTATTCATGTCTGTATTTGTGTTTTGTGAGGCTCTGCTCAGTAACGCGGCGTAGAGGCTGGGCTCTGCTTGCTCTTGTTCCCCGGTGCGGTGTTTGGTCCGGCCAAAGCACACGTTTCACTTTGTGGTTTGTCGTCTTTGCGTAACTAGCCACTGTCAGTGCGACATCTGCTGCCGCCGGTAAAACTGTGGACTTTGATCTCATCCCTTAATTGTTCTAGGTTTGGCGTTCTCCAGAGCGCAGTGCAAATCCCGTTGATGCGTCGGTGCTGGCTTTTACATCTACGGCCGAGTCAACCCAAACATGTTAAATCGCAAGTAGCCCCCGGGGACTAATGGTGTGAGAAAGCTCTTGCGTGTCGCCTGCTCGGAGGAGCCCATGAACTGATCTGGCCTTTGAAGCGTGGCCGTCCCTGCTGTGTCAGGCCAGCGTTGGCATGTTACTGCTGTGGAGCAGACCCAGGGCGAGGGTTCAACCTAGAGCTGCCCTGGCGTGAAGGTGTCAAGGCAGATGGGAGGAAAATATCAAAATCCCATGACGATTTCAAGCTCTGTTAGAAATAATCAGGGAAACCAGTATTTTCCAGCACAAGATAGCATCAGAGACGGTATTTATTTGCTGGTGTTGCAAGGCTTGAAGTTTTATAGTTCTCTTTTAACTTCTTTAATTAAAAATGGTTAAAACTATGCCAGCTATTCCCTGCCTGGTGAATTCACACCCCTTCCATATTCTTCCTTGTAGGTCTTGTTTTCGGTGGTGCGGGCAGAGTCGTAGCCAGGGCCTGAATCTCGTGGCAGCGAGTCGGACCTTGCTCTCTTCCCGAGCCTGGCCCCGCGCGTAGGTCGGTGGGGAAGGAGCTTGTCTCCCCTGCCTGCCACCCTGCTGGTAGGGACAGAAGGTGACAGATTTTGGTAGGGTTAAGCCGCTGCTTGCAGCACTGGCTTTCTCTACAATTGTTGCAGACTTCTGGACCAGCCTGTTTGGGATTTCAGTAGGTGGCAAAAGGCCACTCCTCAGCGCGTCTGAAGTCTGAAAGTCAGCTTTTCCCACTGCATTAGAAAAATCAGCACATGTTGTTTGATTAAGGTCTAGCGGTGACACTTTTCTCTGGTTTTGTATTGGTTTTCCGTATCTAATCCATCTCTGATGTGACAGCACACATTTTCAGAAGTCTTTTTCTTTCCAGCAGTCATTCCTTTCATTAACCTTCTTGCACCACTGATCACATATTTATTGTCCCCGTGGCCCGTAACTGTGAAGGTTTTACTAGAATTAATCTTCGTTTATATTTGGTCACCATTCAGTGAGTTTTACATCCTTTGAAAACTGCTGTAAAGCTATTTCTGATTGGGAAGTACAGTGGCCTTAATGCTCTTAGCATTTATCCTAACTGACAACTTGGGCCGGAGCACGGGGCAGGACGCTACATTACTTTGGTATAGCATTAGTTTACCTTCCGGCTTTGTCGGCCTTAATTAAGATGCGACTGGAATTTTCCAGGGGAAAGGTGGTGCTGTTTATGTGCAGGGTCAGTCAAATTTTCTTTA
This sequence comes from Chroicocephalus ridibundus, assembly GCF_963924245.1. Taxonomy (NCBI): domain Eukaryota; kingdom Metazoa; phylum Chordata; class Aves; order Charadriiformes; family Laridae; genus Chroicocephalus; species Chroicocephalus ridibundus. Next base: position 12,028,988 of record NC_086297.1, read on the forward strand.
ATTGGTTTTTCAATTGGCAATTTCAGGATCTTCTCCCCTCTTTCCTCCTCGGAAAGGGATCCGTGCAGGTTAGTCTAACAGGGACTTTAATGGAGTAGAAATCCCCCATGGTTGCGTGCTATTTGAAAGCGAGAAGTGGAAAAAAAACCAAAAAAAACCAATGAGAAATGTTGACTTTCTGGAAGTCACCATGTGAAAATTTTGTGAGTGCTTAAACTTTTGTGGAGGCGAAGGAACCAAGAATATTCCTTCTCCTGCCTGGCCAGGTAGTCGGTGTGTAGGAGTGTATATCGATCACCAGCGAAGCAATAAGTTGTGTGTACTTTAGCATGCCTTTCTTGGTTTCTCTTTGAATTTCTCAAAAATATGGAAAACGTTTGGTAGCTGTGGGACACCAACCACCTCAGTAATAGCTACCCTGGATAACTTCTATAAGAGTCCGTGTTCTTTTTTTTTTTTTTTCCTTGTTGTTTTAATGGGGGTTACCGTTTTTCTGCGTAAATACTTCTCTGCCAGATGTAGGGCATTTAGGGCTTATTCCAAACGGGCATTTTGCCGAATGCCAAATAGGCAGCGAGTGCCTTTAATCAATAAGCCATTAGGTACGTACACGCTTTTGTGAATCTGGCCGTTGTTAACGGAGGAGCAAATGCTCTTTGGAAAAATTAGAGTAAAAGTAGCTGTTTAGGTGCCTTTAGAACTCCTTCCTGCTTTCCTTCCTCCCTACCAGTTACTGTTGGAAGCCCTCCCGGCTGCAGCGTTCTGACGGCGGATGCGATCAGCCGTGTGTCTAGGAGATGGATGGAAAGGGTGGAAGGAGAGGTGAATTGTCCATCCAGAAACCCATGCTTGAGAACATCTGGGGCAGGGTTTTTCCAGCATTAATATGTCTTTGGCCATGTGGTCATGAGCCAACAGGGTTGTAATTGTCTCAACCTCATCCACTAAACTGTGTCTCTGGACTTGGGTCCTCTCTCCCGACCTACCTTGGAGCACCTGGAAGCACTCTGGAGGTTACAGTGTGTGCAGACGTGAGTGTGTCCTCATGGAAGCAGGAGGTTTGGTGCCTGTAAAAACCGAAGGGTTGGTGTGCCCCCTCCAAATTTAAGGAAGATTCCGGTAAGACAGTGAAGCCTCCTTGGTTTGGTCTGAGTTCAAGGTACAGTTTATATCTCTTTTCCTTCAGAGCATACCAGAGGTTCCTTAAGGACCTCGCTGAAGTCAGGAATGTGGATATGGGAAAACCACGTATATGTGCATTTATCAGGAGTAGCAAAGCAAGGATACTTAAACACAACAGAAAAGTAAGTCAAACACCATAATTTTAGGTGTTGTGTTTCAGGTTGAGCCTGCATGCCTGTTATTAATGTTTAACGCTCATTAGCCTCGGGAAGAAATGTCAGTAGGAGGGCAGCTTTCAAGGCTGAGCTCCGTGCTTTACGTTTTGCCTCCTAAATATGCTCAAAACTACCAGAAGTTTCCTGCCCAAGGTTGTTTCTGTACCAGCGGTGCCACTGGGTTGTTCTGGCTCTGTAGCGAGAACAGATGCCAAGCTGGGACCTGCTTGGAGGCTGATGTTCCTGTTGCTTGTGCTCAGATGGACTTCGGCTGCCGGTTCAGGTGTGAACTTCGTGCTGCGTCTTGTCCCGACAGGGACCGAGGGTGGAGAGGTGCGAGTTGCAGGTGATGGAGTCGTTGATCACTTTGTGAACAGGACAGATAGTCTCACAGGAGTAGGTTGGTCCCTATACCTTTTCTCTGGATGGAATTGCACAAGTTACAGCTTTTTTCTGGAAAGAATTCTCCTTTCTTATAATTCTCTCATTCCCAAAGACTGCATGTGGGCTGTAGAGGTGAGACTGTTTCGATGAGGACTATACAAGCTGGTTTAGAATATATTTAGTATTGTGCTGTGTGCAGTCTTGCGTAGACAGTGAGGGATGGTGGAGAAAGAAGATGATAATATTTGATAGCAAGATTAATCTCTGATGGTTTATCATGGTGTCTATTTTGAGGGTTCGTGTAGGAAAGTGAGGCTGCTGTGAAATAAAGATCAAGGCCAGGTTGGACGGGGCTTTGAGCAACGTGCTCGAGTGGTTGGTGTCCCTGCCCGGGGCCGGGGGGTGGAACTAGATGAGCTTTAAGGTCGCTTCCAACCTGAACCATTCTATGAAAATGTGAGTGTAAATGTTGTAACAGAGGTAACCTTCCCTGGGGACGCTTCCCTGGTGGAAGGCGTATTTCCTCTGTGGGGTTTCTTGCCCGTTTCTGTGTTTCGCAAAGCGCGGGATGTCTGGCAGCCCGTGTGCAGCTGGCTTGTGCAGCTTCCACTCAGTGAAGCCAGTGGGACACCAGTTAACCAAACTGCAGGTAGGTCATGTCAAGAGCAACACGGCATTTCCTTGAACATGAGATATGCTGCTCTTGGCTCTTGCGCTGGTGAGGCCGGGGAGGTTCTGTGCCAGCTGCAGGGAATGCTGCCCCTTCTGTGGGCTTCAATCACGAGCGGTTCTGGTGGGGAAGTCTGCACTGGGAAGGGACCAGGAGGGGATTTGGAAGTGCTTGTATGGCTTCTCCCAGGATTTTTGGAGAGGGAGAGAGCTTTGGTTTTATATGTTCCTCAAAAGAAGTGTAGCCAGCAGGTCAAGGGAGGTAATTCTCCCCCTCTACTCTGCTCTGGTGAGACCTCACCTGTGTCCAGCTCTACAGCCCTCCACACAAGAAGGACATGGAGCTGTTGGAGCGGGGCCAGAGGAGGCCACGAAGATGCTGGGAGGGCTGGAGCCCCTCTGCTGTGAGGACAGGCTGAGAGAGCTGGGGGGGTTCAGCCTGGAGAAGAGAAGGCTCCGGGGAGACCTTCCAGCCCCTTCCAGTCCCTGAAGGGGCTCCAGGAGAGATGGGGAGGGACTCTGGATGAGGGAGGGGAGCCATGGGACGAGGGGGAAGGGTTTCAAACTGGAAGAGGGGAGATTTAGATGAGATCTGAGGAAGAAATTCTTGGCTGTGAGGGTGGTGAGCCCCTGGCCCAGGTTGCCCAGAGAAGCTGTGGCTGCCCCATCCCTGGAGGGGTTCAAGGCCAGGTTGGACAGAGCTTGGAGCAACCTGGGCTGGTGGGAGGTGTCCCTGCCCAGGGCAGGGGGTGGCACTGGGTGGGCTTTAAGGTCCCTTCCAACCCGAACCATTCCGTGATTCTATGTTAAAATTATACTTGTCTTATTTACTAGCGTGGAGCTTCCTAAGGTACGCTGCCTGCCAGTGTGAGCAATTAAATCGTAAGTGAGAGAATGCCCCCGCTCCTTCGCCAGCCCCTCCGAGAGTGACCTGTGCAGCCCAGCAGAGGTGCCCTGGGCACTTCAAAGAGCCCCACTGTACCACTGGGTCGTTAGGGGAATGTTCAAGTGATCACGCAACCAATTGTCATATGACCCAGGTTTTGTTTAAGATTCAGTCTTGCTGATCGGCCTTCTAAAGCTGTAAGCCTTGATGTGTGGCCTTGGTCTAAAGTAAGTGCTGGTTGACTAATCTAAGTAACTTGGGAAGTTTTATAAGAATTATCAGTGAAACAATGGCTTCTGGAAGATAAGCCCTCCCTTGTTAAGCAGTGACATAGCTCCCTGATTTTAAACCCCATCATCTTTTATACTTGGGCGCGTTGCTAAGCCTCGTAATTAGTTAAATCTGCTCCTATAATCAAAAGCTATCCGCACACTCCACTGCTCTGTGACGGTTTCAAAGATTTACGTGATTAACTTGGCGGAGGCAGTGGGTGGCTAATTGGATAAGCTTTAATCTTCACACCACCAAAGCGAAACATGGTAAGATCAGAGGAAGTAGGAAGTTATGCTGTGTTGTGTGGGAAGGTAGTTACCAAACATGTCAAAAAGATTATTGTAACGAGCAGACCCGTTGTCATGACCCAACCGACAAGAACAGGGCAGATTATTAGGGGGGAGGGAGAGAGCGAGCAGTGCAAATTATTTCAAATTTGCTTGCCTTGGCCTTTTTCTAACAGGCAGAAATAGTTGTGCTCTTTGCAGCAAGCGAAGAGCTTTATGTCCCGTTTGCTTTATTTAAGTAATTTTGCCTGATGGTGTTAACCCTGGATTTTGGGCGCTCGCTAATTGAACTGCTGAGCTGGGTGGACTGTCACGATCCTCGCGTCTTCCGAAATGCGCTGCTGCCGTGGTGTCCAGGTTTGTGAACCTGGTAGTTGTTGTTGTTGGGCTAGAAAATACCAGAGGGTGTTGTATTTTCTAGCACCGAAGCACCCAAAGCACCGATGAGGGCTCGGTAACGTGTGAAACTGTATTTCAGGGGTGTGTATCTTTGTCTAATCAAGCCCGATTCCCTGCCTTGATGAGCTGTAAGTTTTAATGTTGGTGCAAAGGACTGGAATACAGAAGAATCCCAGCTCCTCCGGTTCAGATGTCGCTCGTGTTGGCCAGCGGGTGGTTGGCACGGGATGGGGGGGGCGCTGTCTGGGTTCTGCTCTGCACCGGTTCTCCGGCATCAACGGGATGGTTAAGTGAGATGCTGTGATTTACAAGAAGCACTTCCTAGTCCTGTCGCAAAAAGAAAAAAAAAATATATCTTTTTTTATTTATTTTTTCATTCTGACAAATTCATTACCTTGAGATGAAGTCGAAAGAATACGTTAAAATCTTAAGAGAGAAGAAATCAAATGTTCTCGAATTCAGCTGGCTGGGATATGAAGCGTGTCGTGTGCTGCACACAGACGGGGGCGTATGTGCCTGCACTTTATGGACGCCCCAAAACTCAGGTGGTGATGAATTATTTTTTCAGCAGCGTTGATTCATCTCACGGCCAGGAGATGTCTCTAGCTCACCGTAATTCCTCAAAGAGCTCCTGGGCACCAGTTCTGGGTTTTGTTGAATACCCTTGCTGTAGGATCCAGCGTCCCTCGGCAGGGTGTGTTAACTCCTCCGAGCTCCGCTTGTGCAGAGTTAACTTCTTTTGATACAGGGTTTTGACCACAAAATTTGCTTTGATTTCAAGCATATGCCTGTATTTCAGTATATCTCAAAGAGAAGGTGCCTGGACTCAATTTAAAAAAAAAAAAAAAAAAAAAAATTAAAAAAAAAAATCAGTCTTAGCGTAATTAAAAAATTCTAAAATTTGCAAGATCCTAAAAACGCGCTCTATTCTTGTTTCGTTTGTGGAAGCGCGTTGGGAAAGAACTGGGCAAAGGTAAAATGAGAATAAAATATGGAGTTTTAAAAAAGCGAAGCAGAAAGGAAAAGCTCTTACTTCTGTCCCGCTGCTGAGGACCCGATTTCGTAACGACTCTTACCCCAAATCCGAGTTGCAGTTCTGGGTTCGAGTCGCTCGCAGTCTGTCCTGTAATGTTTTTCTTGTAGGAGAAACCGATGAAAAGCTGAAAGGCGGAAACCAGAAATCTGGTATTGAGAAAAATATTTAAGTGGCATTTCATTTTACTACTTGAATTTATGCGCCTTGGACACGAAAAGCTTGTTTTCCATTGTAACTGGGGAAGGGTCTGCAAAGCGAACAACCTCAAGTCATAATTCTCTTAAAAGAAAACCCGTAACTTGATTACTCTTTCGTTTAAGAGCGTGTGCGCCTGGCTTCTGGTTGGCGTTGATGCCGGACTAGGAAATGCAGGAGAGTAACTGTGTCACTTCCATCTACGCTTGTTGAAACGCAGAAGCGTTCCCTATTAGGTTTGGTCAGGATTGCAGAAAATTAGTAGTCTCAGCTGATTTGCATCTGTATTAACGTGTTGATCCTTTCGCTGTTGGAAGCTTTCAGGCTGTACCTCTCTGCTTCCGTACGTTTCTTTTGCTCACAATAGCAAATACATGAAAAAGATGTGTATTCCCAGGAACTCGGTTCTTTTTGTAGCAGTTTTGAATGCTGCGTGTCCTACGTGTGAACAATATTTAATAAGAATATATATAACAATGTATGGTACACGTTTCACTCTGTAGCTTAATCATTCACCCCAAAATTATTTCCTATTCTTGCCTTACTACTTCTAGGCAGCGTTACGGAGCCTGCGAGGTGTATTTGTTATTCGGGATTGTCGGATGCTTTTTGGCTAATGCCCTCTCCGGTTGCAGGGTGTCACACGGAGTGCGACAAATACGTACGCTTCCACCTCTGTCAGCCGGTTTTGCGAGCACAGATTATGCGATGAGTGGCTTTTGTCTTGAAAATTATTTACCCGAGTTATTTTCAGATCTAGCCTAATGACGGGAGGGGTCAAACGAGGCGTAACCAACCCGTGGCTCTTGGAAGAATCTGAGGAAACCAGAGGGCTTGGCTTTGGCGATCTCAGGCAGCAGCAGCGAAGGATCATAGAAGGTACGAGAGTCTTTCTCGTTTTTATAAGCATCGCTAGGACCCTTGAGGAGCCCTTACTACAACGTCAATACAATAACTCTGCTGAAGTTTTATTATCTGGAAGCTGTCAAACGTCATAGTTCCAGGTGGTGGTTTTCTGTACGTCCAGGAGCAGCATTGTGCTCGCAGTATTCTTAACTGGAAGTTTCTTAAATCAAATTTTCAAAGACCTTACAGGGCATCCCTGATTTTTTGACCATACTCGTGGGTTTGGTTTGCAGTGGAGATCTCATTGATTGCACCGAGTGTAGTGGCATTACTGCTGCGCTTCAGGCTGGGGAACGTTAGGTGTATCGTTGAATGAGAATGACGTAAGAATTAACTAACCTAAGACGGGTCTTTAGATTTTGGCCCTCAGCGTCTGACTTTGGAAGTGTTGGAAAACCTCAGCCTGAGGGCATCAGGTAATTAATGAGGTAACTTCTACGCCATTAAAGTATTGGAAGTGATCAAATAAAAATCAATCTCCAGCTAAAACCCACTTCAGTCTGCATGTGAAACAACAGTTATAGCTACAGTTCAGGAGAATGGCAGGAACTCTGTTTCGGATGGTCCAGGAGAAACCTCAAGCTCCAGTTTGATTACTGGAAGAGGTACTGGGGGCCAGACCTTCGTCCTGGGGAAGGGGGTTCTGCCCACCCTGTACGATTTCTGGCTCCGGACTGCAGCCGGCCGCAGTTCCCACTCCGTGCACCGTCGCTGCTTTGAGGTTTGTCGGAGCACTGGCAGCCCAGCCTCCAGCATCTCCTCTTCTTCCCCTTCTTGAGGACTTTGGGCAAGGAGAACCCTGTGTTTTGGTGAAGGCGCTTAGCAAGGCCTGCGTGGTGCCCGCAGACTGGGATAGCAGCGGTGGTGTGGATGAAGGAGCGTCTGCAGAGCTGGTGGGAGCGCATCAAAGCAGAGCTGCCCCCCCGTGTCCCCTCTGTCTCAGGCTCTCTTCCAGGCACTCCGTATCCTCTTGCAGCTCAAAATCTAGTTGAATTCTTTGGTGTTTGCATCACCTGTTTGTCTTTTATTCATGTTAAAAGTTTCTTGGAAAATTTAAAAAGGCTAATCAGGGCTTTCTATGTCTGTGCCAGAAAATCTCCTCCATTTATGATTGAGTAACAGCTGAATGTTGAATTCTTGGATTTTTATTTTTTTTTTTTTCGAGACCCTCAACTAAATGTCCCAGCCAGAGCAGACAAATTAATTACCCATCATTCACATTATTTTAAGAGTGCTGTTGCCCTAAGGATTCATTTTCATGTTCTGCTGATGTATTTTTCTTCATACGTTTTAACTCTTTAAGCACAGAGTAGGTCTTTTTCTTCACTTCTGCATCTTTCATGGTACACAGCCTGGCATATCAGCAATTTTTTTTCATGTAATTTTATCTATGTTTTTTCTGGTGCAGAGCAAGATGCTGGACTCGATGCGCTTTCTTCAATCATATCCCGGCAGAAGCAAATGGGGCAGGAAATTGGGAATGAACTGGATGAACAGAATGGTAAGAACAAGACTCGGAGACTCCTTTTGCCTCATTTTTATGTAAGATTGTGATTTATTCTTTTTTTTTCGCTCGTACAACCGCGCTGCTTTTAGCCCACAAAATAACAAGACAATACTGTAAAGGTTTACAAACAACCGCTGCCGATTCTATCCGTTCATGACCTGATTGTTTTCTCGTGTTTCACCGCATACCCCGTTGTGCGCGTACAATGTGCAACGCTTGGGATATTTTTAGCGAGCCTGCCTTTTGAAAGAAAAGATCGGCGATTACTTGTACAAAGTACAAAATTAATTTTGCGCTCGATCTTTTGCGTTTGTCAGTTTTATGGCAGCTTTTGTGTGTTGCTGGGTTTCGCTTGAGTACTCTTATTCTGCGTCTTTCCTTATTAACTAAACGGAAGTCTTGAGGCAGCGGTTAAAGGAGGAGCGTTGTGGTGTTTGCCATAAGCGCTTTGGATTTTGAAGGTTTCACGGCATGGAAAGTAGGATCACATTAAGTGCGATATTGAACTAGAAGGCTACCTATTTTCTTTTAAAATGAGCCAGTATCCAAATGGTGGAACTGCTCTCCTGTTAAATACGCTTTGTTACTCACTTGATTGTTGGCATGGCATAAACCGTCCCTAGGAGAGCAGATCCTCCAGTCTTTCTGACTTTTTCATTTCTTACGATACGGTAATAGTTCAATTAGAGCCGTGGAACCCTGCCAGCTTTCTCCCTTGCACAAAGACTCGAGCCATATGCTTTATCCTTGGGTTGTGTTGTACTTAACCACTGAGAAGGTAAATGTCTTTTTACTTGCTAATAAATGATGTGCTTAAATCGGCTTCTTCCTGGACCTGCCTTCCCCCCCCCCCTTGTCTTTCTCTGCATGTTTGCTCAGAGTGAGGGGGTTCCCTATTAACGATCCCGTAACGTGAAGCACTACTCGGGAGCTCTGTTCCAGCTGAGAGTGAAGTTAAGAGGACGCTTTTCTTGTGTTTGCCTTGCGTACACGGCTAAATCCAGGAGGGATATGAAATGTCTAGAATATGTCTTTGTTTATTAATTTTGAGGTTGTTAAGAAATGGTTTGCGCAGCTGGGGGAAACTGTGCTTAGTGGTCTTGTCATATTTTGATCCTCTGCCTCGTGTGAGTAAAGACATTTTCAATTAGAAATCTCGGTTTCATAAGTTTCTTCTATTAACCGTTGTTGAAAAAGTCATATTAATTGCTTTTTTTTTTTTTTTTTTGCTCTAAATAGAAAACAGGTGGGAAGCATGAGCGTGTTTACTAATTCTCCGTGAAACCTTGGTTTCTCATCAGGAAAATACACTGTCTGTGTCCCATTTCCCTCCGTTGGGGGTAGGGGAAGGTTCCTCAAATCCTTATGTTTTTGGGACCCTGAAGGTAATGTGTGTTTTACCATCGCGTTCCTGCGTGACCACGCCGGGCTTTTTCTAGCGGCGATGCCTTGAAACATCTGTGAAATTGGGAATACGTTTAACCCTCCTTTTTACAAATAATGCGAATAGTGCCAGGCTTTTTTGTTTGTCTTACAGACACTTACCAAGCCTAGAGCGGAATTCTTAACGTTTTCATGCGAGCTCTTTTTTTTTTGAGCTACAGGCAACTTTCCCAAAAGATGGAAACTTTCGGGAATGCTGGGAGTAAAAAGCGGTGAGGATTGCCTCTTGCCGACCGCAGGCCAGATCCTGGGGGAAGAGGAAACGCGGAGTTGCCTCTGCTCCTCACCGTCCTCGAACCTCGAGGATAAAGAATAGAGCCTAGAGCGTGTCGCTTGTCGATGCCGAAGCAGTCTGAAAAAGGTGGGGAATAATCTGACTCTTACGGACAGGGGACCAGATTACTCACCACTTGGCTTCAGCGCTGCCGAGCAAGCGGCTCCCGTGTTTTCCCTGACTTCATACAATCTCTTTTTTTTTTTTTTTTTTTAAGTGTGGATACAGGGAAATTATATTATTTATTTATTTTTTTGTGGATACGGTGGGGGTGGGGGGGAGGGTATGGTTGGGTGTTTCATTGCCACTGGCACACTGGAAAAGCTGAAATCCCTAGCAATATTTTCCAGGGGCTACTTTCCTTTGACGCATCTTATTTTATGCCCTGGGTTTAACTATCTGCAGCCTTCTCGGGCGCTCTGCCAACCTCCTGTCGCTGTTACCCGCTCAGGTTGATGAGGATAACTGCCCTGGAATTTCCCCTCGCTCAGAATCTCTTTCCTTCCTAGTGCTGAGTGATAATGGCATTGTCTGTGTTGGGGGGAGGCAGGGGAAGTTCATCTTCGTTAAGTGCTGCATCAGTGTTTCTTTTTATTCCAGTCAAATTTTCCAGCAAATTGCCCGTTTCTGCGAGAAGCTTCATTTCCACTTCCCGGATCTGCTTTGGACGTTCCCACCTTCTGCAACTAATTAGTGCCTTTAAGCTTGTGCTGGCGTTACGATAAAATATGGCTTAATTCAGAAGTAGCTGGTGATGTCTGATAGTTAATGAAACGGGCTTTAGGGAGAGCTGGGTAACGTTATTTTCCAGATAACCCGTTATTCAGGCCTGATTTTTCCTTCCTTGGCAGTTCAGGCTCTGTTCAGCGGAGATATTTGCTCTTCCCAGCTCTTGGAGGTGGCCCGAGGCGCTTTCCCGTGAGTGCCAGTTGGTGTAGCTGTGCGTTTGCAGATGCACAAGTATCGGAGGCATCCCCATTAATTATGCAAAGTTTACTTCTCCAGTAGAGTTGGTACGTGTAAATTCTTTTGTGTTTGTTAAATGACTGAAAAATGATTAAACTTTTGCTTTTCCTCGGCGGTATCTATTTTTACGCCACTGGTGGGCTGCCAGGCGGCGCCGAGGAGTGATGTTTGAGGCTCGTAAGAGGGCATCCCGCAAACGAGCCCGGCTGCGGTGGTCGCGGGGCTCTCCAGAAGAGTGGGTCCCTCTCCTCGGGTGGGCTGGGGGTTGTCGCCCTCGTTGAGCTCCACTTCCCTGCGACGCCGCGTCTTCCAGCCCATCCCTCCCAGCCTCCTCGGTGTCACCAGGAGGGTTGCTCAGGTGCCACCCCTCCAGCCTGGCACCTCCACCTCGGGGCAGGGCACAGTGTGTCCCAGAAAAGCCCCTCTGTCCCCACTGAGACCGGGCTGGGCCGGAGGTGGCTGCTCGGCAGACATCTACCCTCAGCAGATGAGTCCCATCCTTTGATTTCCTTGCGCCGCCTCCAAGTTTTAATTGGAGTCTCATGTTGTTCTTTACTCTGATTTTCAGTATAGCTCTGTCCTTGAGATTTTACGGCTCTGCGCAAAGCCGAGGGTCCTTTCCAAACCTCCCGAGCGTAGGATTTTGCGTTGATGAGCAAAGTAGAAGCAGGGTACCAGGAGACATTGGTTTTTTCCAGCCTCGGGAGTCTGCTAGCAGTGGGAGAGATGGGGGATTAGCAAAAGAATTTTCCCATCATTAATTCCAAATTTGGCCCCAGAAAACTTTCTGTAATCCTTTCATCTGTTAAGTAAAAAAAAAAAAATAAATAAAAAAAAAAAAAAAGAAGAAGAAAGAAAATAGTGTAAATGGCCTCTGGCCCCGTTGGTGAGGCAATCTAATCTAGTGCAATAATTTTGGAAGAATGCTTGCAGAAATTCTGAATGCTGTTTGTTTTACCCTTATAGAGATGTTGTTTTCTCGTCGTGGCGTGTTTGCGTGAGACTGTAGTACTCTGGGAGGGATGGTAAATAGTGGTAGCTCGCAAAATGTGTAGCGTTTGGCATTTTCACCGTGTTGCTCTCCGTTTGGTGTACGCTGTCGAGGATGGAATCTTTTGCTTCTGGCTCGTCTAAAATCTGTGTCAGAGCATAAATGCGTTCATAAACGGATAAGCCACAAAGCCAGACCGCTGTTTACGTCCTTGTACTGGTCAAGTGAATGCTGTATACAGAGGGAATATTCAGGATGTTCTTAACCAAAACCGGCTCATTTTAAGTGAACGATCTGTCATAATGATGCTTGAATTACGTGGTTATGTAACATTTTTTACATTTCTTGTCAAAGTCAAATTTCTAAAACCAACCAAAAATTGAAGCATTATCTATTTTTGTATATTTATTTCTTATTTTTTTAAGAGCTTTGCAAAATGAAGGTTGCTGTCTCAACTCCGGTCGTACTGGATGGCGCACAAGCCTCCGAGGTGGACTCAGCTCTTGGGTGCCGGTTGGGTGGTCAAAGCCTGTGACTTGCCTGGGATAGAATTTTTGTTAACCTGACGTGTTTCCATCGAAACGCAGTTTAGAGACTCCACCTGAGGCCGGAGCCCTGGGTATAGACAGCAGCAGCTGGAACGCAGAGAATTATTCTTGTAAAACCAGAGAGAGGGGCTAAAAGTATTCTTGGTGATGCAGAGACTTGCTGAAAACAGCATCGGGTGTAGTGCAGGAGGGATGGGATTCATCTCTCCTAGGGCAGCGTTCGACCACAAGCTTCTGCTACAGATAGCCCCGGACAATCAATGCTTCTCCTAAAGATTATTTTACACGGCTATCGCATAATCAAAAAAGGAACCCTGAAGTCGTTTCACGTTTCTGTTTATTAAGACCATTTTTGCTATAAGACAAACTAATTAGCATTGTGTATGGAATATGTATGAGTTATGAGACAGAAACCAACGCGGCTGCGGATATGTTACCTCATTGTTAGGATCAGTTTGTAAATAAGAAATGATTAAAGATTAAATTTCAAATTTAAAAAAAACCCAAAAAACGCTCATCATCTTGTCTAAACAATATACGTTTTCATCGGATAGAGTTACAATCCTGCACTGCGTCGATCCCCTTCCGAGATGGCTGGGGTCCTCTGCTCGTTGGGATTTGAAGGTGCTCAGCATTCCCGGAGAAAGGCTGAGCACCAGCAGGTTCAGGTTTGCTAAAAACCCTACGGAGACGCATGTGTTTTCAATATGCAGATGTAAAATAACCATCCGTAGCCTGACTGACCTCATACTACGCAGATAGATTTTTTTTATTTTGCTCCTCGAGCTTATTTTACAGAATAGAAATGACTTCAGTTTTATTGGGGAAATGTTCTGTCTTTATTGCATGCTGTAGGGTTGGGGTTAACCCTTCTTAGGGGAAAAATTAACACCCGTGGTTAAAACATTGCTTTTTGTCGTGAGCGATCTAAATAGTGGAATGCTTAGTCTCAATAGGAACCCTCAGAAGTTGGGGAATGCCAAAATTGAAGTTCGATGGCACTTCTTGCGTGGTATTTCTAGGCTTAAAACAATTGCACGCTGTTTTCAGCGGGTCCTGCTGCGTTTTGTGCGTAGGACTCAATCTCTTCTGGGCTCGGGTTTAGCGTACGTGGTGACAAAAACTATTTGTAAGACGCCTGCCTCATTTCTTCCAGGTGTGGGGAAATGTTTCGTGAGTAAGGCAGGGGTTATAAGCGGTTTTTGTGGCAGGAGCAGCAGATAAATGTTGCCTTAGAGCATAAAACTCTCTCTGCTCTGGCCCAGGAGCTCTGTGTGATGGTGCTTAACCATCTTAACCGAGCTTTTTCAGGAGCGATTCCCTTCTGCGTCTCTGACCTGGCGTCGTGGGGTCTGGTTTGCAGAGCGTTGGCCCTTAACAGAAATGGGTGCAGGCTGCGCTCCGGGTGTAAGGAATCGTGGAACGGTTTGGCTTGGAAGGGACCTTTAAGGGTCATCCAGTCCATCCTCCATGAAGTACTGGGGAATGTAGAATCATTTGGGTTGGAAAAGACGTTTAAGATCGAGTCCGACCGTAAACCTAACACTGCCAAATCCACCACTAAACCATATACATGAAAAAAAATATGAACTGCCATTTGGAAGGATAAATAAGGTTTGGTTTATACGCGGCTTTTTAAACAGAGGTTCAAACCCTCTTTAGTGAACATCCAAAATACACCTTAATTGTTAATTTTCTTATTTTTCCTTCTGACTTGGGGATGATAGTGTTTCATCTGCCAAGGGAGCTGTCAAAAGACGCTCATACTTACTGTCAGGAGGGGCATCGTTGGAAGGTCTGGGAGGAAGCTTTTAACGCTTCAGAGCGGAGTTGGAGTTGTATGCGGTCCGTAAGGAATGCTGCCCTGTGCTGGAAGACGAGGGTAAATACCCGGTCTCTGTCGGGGAAGTAAAGCCCTGCCCGCGCGGCCTGCTGGAGGAGCTGGGTAATGAAAACCAAGGTTACACTGAGGTTGCATTGGATTGAAAAAAATGTATTTACGCAAAGTAGTATTATTTATAGCATTATTTCCTAACCTTTTAATTATGAGTTTGCTGCTATAGCATTTTCAGTGTTTATTTATCTATAAAATTTCCGGGTATTCTTAAAAAAAAAAAAAAAAAAACCCAAAAAAAACCCAAACCCAAAAAAACCCAAAAACCTGAAGAAGCCAAGGAAGCCACTGCTGTACGGATCTGTCTCCAAGCCTGGGTTGGCAGCCAGATGAGAACACCTACACAGGGACCCCTGCAGCGTACGCTGACAGGGTAATTTTACCGGTGTTGGATGATGTGGAGCAGCGTGAGAGAGGTGAGATGTCTGGCCTGCGCGCTTCGCGGACGGTTGCTGACAGCAGGGGTAAGAATAAGGCGTAAGCGTCTTTGTGCTCCCTCTCGGGCTCTGGTGGGATGGGTTTCTAGCAGTCAAACCCTGCTGGGAGAGCTCTGGGACAGCAAAGCAAACTATTTGTAAGTATTGATGAGATGAGTTTCCAGTGGCTCTCACATAAGTCCTTGTTAAGAGTCAGTTGTGTCAAATGAGTTTGGCCTTACTCTGTGGAAGAGCCTTATGAGTAGGGGAGAAGAATTAGGTGTCATTTCGACTTGAGAATGGCTTGGATGCTGTCTCACGAGGCTGTCTTGTAAGTAGTCTATGGGAGCATGGGTTCAAATGAATAATCTTCACCAGATGCGGCGTGGATTGGTTAATTATACTCAGAAATTAGTTGGAATGGAAGTATGTCTTGAGTTGGGCTGTGTGGGTCTGTCTGGTTCTGTTCAGCTTTGTTGTTAAGGAGATGGATGAGGAAGTACACAGTGTGCTTCCTCAACTCCTGTACGATACGCAGGTGGAAAGGCTGCAGCTGTGTTGGGAGCAATGCTAGAACTCCTCCAAACGCTCTTTAGAAACTAGAGTGAAATTCAGTGAGGCTACCAAAGGATGACTCCTCTGTGAGGTTCAATCAAATTAAAGATGAGTATAGTGTATAGGGTCAACTCTTAAACATACACAAATAGTATAATATTGTGGAAAAGGCTCTGTACAAGCCAGTGTTGTTTGGAGAATTATGTGATCCTTCATTACGCTTGGCTCCGAGGAGGGGACAGCATGCAGGTGGGGCCAGAACTCCTCCAAGGTAACGTGGACCTGGGGAGACGCCTGGAGGGCAGGCTAAAGGGTGGTTTGAAACGGTGAGGTGTGACCCACCTGGAAAGACGAACTGCTGGGGGAGCTGAGAAGGTTCTTGAAGAATGAAACAAGCTGGTTTGAGAGGGGAGAGAGAAGGCTTTGGGCAATGGGATTGAGTTGAGGTCAAAAGGAGCAGGAAAATCCTCCCAACAGCAGTGAAGGGGCCTGCGTCAGGAGGTTGGGAAGTCCCTCTCCTGGGCTGTCTTTGAGAACGTGTATTCTTCCTGGCAGCTTGAGCTGGGTTAGAGCAGGAGATGGACAACTTCTTGCTTTCTGTTGTGACCTTCTCTAGCTCTTTCTTTCCTATCTCTTCTACAACTTGGCTTCCCTCAGACTTCTCATTCTGCCGCTTTTATTATTGAGTTGATCTTTAATATCTCCTTCTGGATGTCTCATCCTCACTTTTGAAACCACCCGTCAGTATTCCAGAGTTCTTGCTCAACTAGTTCCCCTTCTGGGTCCTTTTCCATTTCCCTCTAACTTGTGTGTGTCTTCAGGCAAAAGCGTTGGGGTCCTGTAGCTCCTGGGGCCACTGGAGAGTCCTAACGTGGCCAAACCCGCATTGTTCTGAAAAGGCTGAGGTATTTTGGCTGAAACTAGAATTCTCTTTTTTTTTTTTTTTTTTTTTTTTTTTTTTTTTTAAATTCATCTGGAAGCAGACATCCAAGTTGGGGATCCTGAGCCTGAGTCGTTAAAGTTTTTCATCGTTTTAAGCGACTGAAAATAAGGCCTTCTCATGGGAAGCAACAAATGGCCTTAATAGCGGGTCGTGCTACTGCGCCTGTGTGTGTAGTTTTGTTGTTCCGCTCTATGTACACATAATACCGGGAGATGATACTTGTTCTTTCGGTATTTTTTTTTACAGCTTGACACAGCGCTTACAGAAAGCGATAAAGCAGCAAGGCCCAACCTGGATGAGGATAAAAGCCTTGCCCTTCTGAAATGTGCCTGGGCTCCTCCATGCTCGCACTTGTACACAATGAGCCTGTCTGGCCTCTTGGCACGGTTCGCGTTTTTCCTTGAATAGTTCAAGCCGTAAAATAACCGTTCAACATTTGTCTTCTCAATTATGTGGATTTTTCCACAGTTAGTCAATCCCTACCTCACCCACACCGCGCTGGGGAGGGGGGAAGCTGTCTTCCCTCATCTGTCTTCACGGGGAGCAGAAAGAAATGCTGGAGAAATTACCGCTGAGGAAAAAGGAGTTTCTGACTTTTTTTTTTTAAGTCTTTCAGGATTTCTCGATAAGAATTATGACCTTAAACATCTTTTTTGCTAAGTCTTGTCTTTCGTTTTCTAGCAGGGCTTGCGGAGAGCTCTAGGAGGGATATAAGCCTCAACTTTCAGCAAAGGAGAGTTTCCCATCTGCTTCTTCAGGCATTTGATTTAAACTGTTTAAAAAGAAAACAAAACCTAGCTGTAATTGTAGATATTTCAACACTCTGATGATTTTTTTCCGAGTTAATTTAGCTTTTCCCCCCCTGTTCAAAAAAAAAAAAAAAAAATCTCAAATTGAGACCATGGAGAAGGGATTTATTTTCCTAAGCCTGCTTTCCTACTTTCTTGGGGTGGCTGTCTGTCATGCGTCGTAAAGAAGCCGAGAGGCACAAACACGGTCTGTTCTCCTTTACAGCCCCTTTTTGGTAAAGCCCATACTCGTCTGTGAGCGGCTGAAATTATACATCCTGACCTTCCGGACGCTGCTTGCAAAAAAGAAAGGCAGGAAATAAATTGTCCCGTGCAGAACAACCTTTGCTAGAAGATCTAGGAAACTGTTATGGGAGGTTCTGGATAATTTTATTTATTTTACCCTCCTAGATAATACCAAAGTATTTGGCTCCTTCTCCTTGAGTCCCGTCCCTCGGGTTTTTGGCTGGATCAGGGAAGGTTTTAATTGCGTGTTAGGGACAGGCTCCCAAAGGCTTTCTCGCTCGCTCCCCGGGAGCTGGGGTTCGGCGTGAACGGGACTCGGCTGCTCCGGCGCTTTCAACCGCTGACACATCGCTGTCTCTGGGCAGCGCTTCGTTCTCGAATCGTTAAGCACCACTTGGGCTAAAAATAAAACATTATTTTTAAATGTTTCCTATTTGTGGCGATGAACATGCAGCTTGAGAGTTTATACTTCAGTTTATACTTTCAAGGACTCTAACTTTAGCGCTTCCTCTGTCCCTTCCTCTTCGCAGAGGATTTTTTGAGGATTTATGGGGGGAGGGGGGGGGAAGTAGGCGACTGCTCTGTCCCGCATCACTTGATAACTTGCTTGCCCAGGCGTTATTGGAAAGAAGGTGATGTTCAGGCTTAGGAGGAAGTCATGCTCGGTAGGAACCATATGCTCTTGCGTCATGGTGATTTCGGGGAGTGGGCTCTCGGCTGCTTAATAGGCTTTTAATAGATTTCCCAGAAAACGTGTAGGGTCGAAACCTGAACGGTTACAACACAAGAGAGAATAAGAAACCCGTGTTTCTGGGCATGGTGTTATCGTGAGGTATTGCTGGAATCCGAAGAGTGCTTTGAACTGGAGTTACTCACCGCGAGCGGGTTGGTGAGCACTCTCCAGCAGATTCTCCTGCTTTTCCCATTACCTCCGAGTGTGCTCCCAGCTCATCTTGCCTCCTGTCTTTGCACGGAGAAACCATCCTCTCTCTCCTTTTCTCCTAGACACGAAGTAGAATATATTGCTTCTCCGGTGCTTGTGTCGTAGAGTCCTCTGGTGATTATGGCTAATTGTGCCTGAAATCACTGGTGCTGACTTGTTCGATGTCAGACTGGTGTCCAACACAACGCAAAAAAAGACACTGAGGGGCTGGAGCGTGTCCAGAGAAGGGCAACGGAGCTGGTGAGGGCTCTGGAGCACAAGTCTGGTGAGGAGCATCTGAGGGAGCTGGGGGTGTTCAGCCTGGAGAAAAGGCTGCTGAGGGGAGACCTTCTCGCTCTCTGCAGCTCCCTGAAAGGAGGGGGTAGCCGGGGGGGGTCGGTCTCTTCTCCCAAGGAACAGGCCATGGGACAAGAGGAAACGGCCTCAAGTTGCGCCAGGGGAGGTTTAGGATGGAAATTAGGAGAAGTTTCTTCACTGAAAGGGTTATGAAGCCTTGGAACAGGCTGCCCAGGGCAGTGGTGGAGTCGCCATCCCTGGAAGTATTGAAAAGCCGGGCAGACGTGGAGCTGAGGGATGGGGGTTGGTGGGGGTTTTGTCGGTGTCGGTTTGATGGTTGGCCTCGACGATCTGAAAGGTCCCTTCCAACCTGGGCAATTCTATGATTCTGCGAAATTATCCAGCGGCAGTCATTGCTCCCAAAGAAGTTGGGCTTGGAGTGAGACAACAATTCCTAGGTGCGGCTCTGTGGGTGGATTTGTCATGCAATTTTTAACTGATGGATATTGGGTTTTAAAGAAAATCTAAGTGCCAGAGTTTTGCCTGTAGGGATTGTGGGAGCTGGTGGTTTTTTTGTTTTTTTTTTTTTTTTTTTTTAATGGGGGGATTTTAGCCTCTTCTGTGTTAGACCTTCTACTTTGGTGCCAGGTGGAGAAGAGTATCCCCTGTCTGGGGACAGGACAAGGGGTAACAGGCACAAACTTGACCATAGGGAGTTCCACCTAAACATGAGGAGGAACTTCTTTGCTGTGAGGGTGGCAGAGCCCTGGCCCAGGCTGCCCCGAGAGGTGGTGGAGTCTCCGTCTCTGGAGACATCCCAAACCCGCCTGGAGGCGTTCCTGTGCCACCTGCTGTGGGTGACCCTGCTCTGGCAGGGGGTTGGACTGGGTGATCTCCAGAGGTCCCCACCAACCCTATGATTCTAAGAAAAGGAGTTTGGATGCGGTGGCATGGAGTTGAGGTGAGGTGGTAGAGTATGATAACTGTTAGTTATCAGAGCTCAGGTTTTGGGTTGAGATCAGGGCAACCCTTCCTGTAGCCTGGACGGTTGGCACTTGATGTACGGTGAAACGTTCAAAATATGTGCGGCAGCCGGTGAGAGCCTGGATGGATGCAGTGATACCACCTTCTCCCAGCAGTGCCGGGGAAAATCCCTTCCAGACTGGTGCTGGGGCCGCTCCAGCACCGCTCTCTTACTGGGCAGCCTGAAACACGGATCCGCTTGTCGCGTCTCTATTGAAAATTGATAGCCCCTATCGCGTTTATCAGTCGCCAGGCGGTTTCAGTTCTTTGCTGATCTGTTCTGCAATAAATAAACGTAACATATGGAATCGCTTTGGTAATCAGCACCTCTCAGAACCAGGAAACGAAATGCGGTGTCTCGCAATGCTCTGACCGTAGGGAGAGCAGAAAGCAGGATAAAAGCTGGTTGCTGGGAGCGCTCGCGTGCAGACGGATCTCTGTTGTGCAGGATTCGAATGGGAGACGTGGCTTTCTTGCTTGTTTAAATACTGCTTAAATATTTTGTCAAACCTGGAAGTGGCAGGTAATCCTTGGCTGCGCTCAGCCATTGAAATCGGCCCCACGGCTGCCCGTTTGTGGGACGCGTGTTCATCCCAACTAGATGGAAGCGGGAATGAGAGTGCTGGGAACAGTCGCTTGCTCAAAGCCACGTTTCAGTCATAAACGTAATTAATGTGACGTAAAGGTGAGATGCTTTTAAAATGGTGAGGTTGAGATCTTAAAGCATCCTGAGATTGCTTAAAAACAGGTAGAATAATTGTACTCTAATTACTATTATTATAAATAAAATAACTTTTAAAATGGTGAAGCTGGTATCTTAAAGCATCCTCCTGAGACCACTTAAAACCGGATAAAATAATTGTACTATTATTATTATTGTAAATAAAACAATAAAGTAACTTTCTTGCAAGCTTGGATGGAATAAATACTATGAGCGTAACCTTTTTTTTTTTTTTTTTTTACTTGCTGATGTATTTAACTGTGTTTTATCCCTATACAACCCAAAACAAATAAGACGATACAGGTATTATCCTGTTGGCGCCGTGCATTGCGAAAAATATTCTGCCTCCCTGCCCGAGCCTGTTGCCCCCCTGATCTCTAGGTACGGGTGCGATGGGCGTGTTGCCCCCCCCGTGAGCTGCTTTTGTTGTCGGTCGTCGAGGACTGGAATAATCCTCCCGTGTGACAGCAGTGCAGGTCTTGGGCATGGAAGCAGACAAGATTCCTCTTTACTCTCTCCCAAGAATTTTGTAAGAAACGCTTTAGGATGAAGAGAGTAAATCATCTACGTGGAAAAAAATATACCATAATATGAACCGGCTGGCGTCGGAGCGCAGGGGCACTGTCGAATATGTCTTCTGGCTACGTAGATCCCGTTGCTCTGAAATAACTCCAGCGGTGTTTGATCTCAAAATTTTCATGGGAATTTTCTCGTAGACCCAGGTTTTGCTGAAAAATGCTGGTTTGAGTCCAGAGTCTTTAGTCTGAAACATCTGGGCCCGACAGCTTTTTTTTCCCCGCTCAGGGTAGGAATTCAAGGGATACCTTTGTCTGGGATAAAGTGATGAGTTTGGCCCTGGTGGGATGGGGAGGCCGCGGGACTCCCAGTTCCGAAGGAGGGCGCCCGATGGATTCACCTGGGGACCAGAGACTCCAGGGTTCCCCACGGCATCCCCTCGGTGCTCGCAGAACTGGAATATTGGTTTCGAGTACAGCCAGAGATTTCAGGAGCTTGTTTTTGGTCTGATTTGGGCAGGCCTCATGTAAAAATAAGATAACGCTTGGCATAAACTCTCTCAAAATGTTTTTTTTTTCTGGATAACTCTGGCTTTTGTGTTTATAGCGCTGTGTTGAAACTAGAGAGACCGTTGACACGAGACAACCAGCTACCGTTGACGAAGCCAAAGCCTTGTGTTGGTACCCGGCTGCGAACGCCCACGGCCGTGGCCCTGCAGCAGCGCTGGGGAGGTGATCCGTGTCCGCTTCCCGTCGCAAAGGCTGCGGAGCAAAGCCTCACTTTTTGAGGGGGGAGAGAAGATTCTTGTTTCTTACTGGTTGGTTGTCGTGGGCTTATTTTTTTCACGCGAGAGAATTATAGTGGGGAAAAAGGTGACTTTTGGGGAGGAAACTTGGGAATGATTTATTTTTCTGTGTTGAAACTCTTCTAACTGCTTTTACGTTGCAGAGGTGTAGTATCTCTGCTGTAGCATAGATGTGGAATGCTGGAGGGGACCGATGGCCTCTGAGATGGTCCTTAGTCTGAGGAAAAATCCATCACGACTTGGCTGAGCTGTGAAATCTCCTTGAAGACGCTCTGATAGAGACCTGTTAATTTGTCCACTTCGTTTTCTCCAGCTAACGTTTCCCTGGGCCAGATTTGCCTTGGGCTCGCGGGTGTAAGTAGAACTTTACCCTTTTCCTGTGCTCAGAGGCTGGAGTAGGGCTCACCAGGCGCAGAGAAAGCAGGAGATGCCCGTCAGCACGACAGCGTTTGGCAGGAATGAGCTGTGAGCCAGGACAGTGCCACAGGGAGGGATCGTTCCAGGCTGGGGGAGTCTGGGACAGTGTCCCAAGGAAGGTGGGGGGACTGGGGGGGGGACCTCTGCATTTTCATAGAATCATGGAATGTGTTGGGTCGGAAGGGACCTCTCAAGGCCATCTAGTCCAACCCCCTGCAGTCAGCAGGGACATCTTCAACTGGATCAGGTTGCTCAGAGCCTCATCCAGCCTGGCCTTGGATGTCTCCAGGGATGGGGCCTCCACCCCTTCTCTGGGCAACCTGGGCCAGGGTCTCACCACCCTCAGTGCAAAGAACTTCTGCCTAATGTCTGATCTAAACCTGCCCTGCTCTAGTTTAAACCATTGCCCCTCGTCCTGTCGCTACATGCCCTTGCAAACAGCCCCTCCCCAGCTTTCCTGGAGCCCCTTTAGGGACTGGAAGGGGCTGGAAGGTCTCCCCGGAGCCTTCTCCTCTCCAGGCTTCTCTTCTTTTGGCGTTCCTTGCCTCTTGAACTCCTGTATCCCACCTCAGCATCCTACTGACGTAGCCCTGCTTGCCGTTAGGACGGAGCAATGTTACCTGCTGTTATTTTGGAATATCAACATTTTCCGTATCCCCGTGTTATCCAGTTGCTATGCAACGGGGTGTGGGTATCGCATTACTGTAATTGGGTTTTCAACCAATGTTTGTAGATAACGTGGGTTTTTGCCAAAGAAAATTAGCAGTGTGAATTGAACTCTAAAGTGGCCTTCCGAAACATGATATTTTAAATGAATAGAAAATCAGATAAGCTGGGAGGAAAGCTTCCTCCTGGTTGAGCTTAGGACATAGACTGCTTTTTATGTAATAGTTCCCGTTATAAATAAGCGTTTTCACTTGGAAATTCTTATTGGGACCAAGCTGCCTGAGAGCACCAGCCTGTGGCTGGAGAGAGAAGGCTGTAGCGTGGTACGCGTCCGTGTGGTAATGATCAAAGAGCTTGCGAGAACTGGGGCTGGATGGTGCCTTTGCTGGTACTGGTGCATCTGCGTGGCAGCTGGGGTCAGAGTCGATCGTTGGGTTTTCCCCACTGTTCTATGGTACTTCCCTGACCGTAGGTAATTGTAGTGGTGCTTAGACTTGAATCGAGCCTATTTAGCTTAAGTGCAGTACTTTCCAGTCTGCTGTGACTTCACTTCTTACCGAAAACCTCCAGTTGATGCTTTGTTACAATAGGAACTATCATAGTTTTGCTTATGGGTCATGTGGGCAGTGTGTTTTCAATGAACGGAAAATTACTTTCATAGTTGGAGACCACAAGACTTTTGTAAGGGAAGGTCTGAAGGTTTGGATGTAAAAATCAACGTATTCCTCCTTTTCGTTACAGGGCTTTCACCCCCAGTGGTTGGTGCTTACTCTGGAAGCAGGGAGTTGGATATTCAGTGGTGGGGAGCACGGGGGAGGTAGAAGAGCACTGGCAGGAGAGGTTCTTCACATCTGGGTGTTGTGTTGACTGAAAATTACTTTTAGTGGATGACTCTTAGTAACCTCCTGTTCTTCCTGAGTTCATTCTGATCTAGTTAAAGATGTCCCTGCTGACTGGAAGGGGGTTGGACTAGATGGCCTTGAGAGGTCCCTTCCGACCCAACACATTCTGTGATTCTATTCTATGATTGTCATTCTGGAGACTTGTCTAATTCCTCCCTTCCAGTTCTGCTCTCCGCTTTCTGAAACTTGTTTTCAAAGTTTACTCGTGCTAGACCAGAACTAGAGACAACAGATAGAACCTGCTGGTAGGTTTGCCGTACTGAGCTCTGTATTCTTCCCTCTGGGGCAGGGTGGGGCCATCGGAAGGTCTTTGCTTGGCATCCATTTGTTGAGATCTCAGTCTGCCCCATGTGCAGAGGTGGCAGGTCGAAGGTGGGGTGGGCGGCTGTCAGGTGTGTGGTGATGTCTGTTAGGGAAGGGGCTGCTTGTTGAATCTCGGCTGGTGGCAAGGAGAAGCTTGCTGGGACTTCTCCTGGCGCAGCACTTAACCCCTTTGCTGTGCCGCTGGCGTGCTGCCCACGGGAAATCAGCTCATTTTCCTCACCTTGGAGCCCCTCGTGATGGGGCACGAAGAACCCGCAGGGACGCGGAGCTAAAGGTCTGCGGGGGATGCTCTCGTTCGCAGGTGTGGTTTTGGTCCCCTCTCCTGGCGTCTCCAGCCTCCTCGGTTACAGGGGCTATTTGATGCTGTATCTTCCTTCTTTACATTTTACAAAACGTACGATTAGGAATGCTGGGGGGAAGGGAGGGAGAGTGATGGCAGTTTGGGCTTCTCTCACCCTTTCTCATCTCGTTTTGTGAATGTTTTTACTTACCGGTTCTGTAATGGCTTTTTAGCAGTGGCAGCAATGGTGAACGCGCGAGAGTCGCAAGCGTTGCTGCGTCTGGCCCTGAGCAGCGGCTGAGCTCTGAATCCTGCGAACGACAGCGTTGCTGCTTGGCAGGACCACGGACAAACGGTCTCGGAGAGTTTGGGGGGCAGTTTTTATAATGCTGCATCACCTGGTCTGTTTTAAAAACCAGAAGGCAAATGAGAGACACTAACATCTGAGTCGGGGACTGATTCCACCTTCCCTTATCGCTTGAAACAGATTATTTGTTTTTTTTCTGTTCAAGCAAGGTGCCAGAGAAAGGAAACCAGCGTGTTTAGTTGACTTTCGTACTGACCCGTGTCAGCCGTCAGGATGGAATACCTTGTGGTCTGTCTCCCCACGCTGCAGTTAGATGTGGAAGAGGCGCGTTGCTGCTTTGCTTCCTTGGCATAAGGGAACTCCGTGAGGTGGAAATGACCCCCAGACCCGCTCTACGCTTCCTACCCGGCTCTATATCAAACTGCCGTCCATGCTGGAAAAGAATGGCAAGAGATGTTCTGTTAAGTGATGGAAGGTCACGCACACACACACACACACACACACACACACCCAGAAGCAAACATAAATTAAAAAGCGTAATAATCAAAGCCGATTTAAAAGAAATCGTATCATTTTATTATGAGCATAAAGCAAATTTCTCACTCTGCTTTCTGCCGAGTACTCACAGGGCAACTCTGGTGGCAGTGCAAACAAAATTTTCAAAGCTGAGGGATCTCCTTATATCAGGCTGTCCTTGCAGGCCACGTGGCGTGCCAGCCCTCTAGAAACCCCAGTTAACCAGTCTCGAATCCCGTGTGTTAATTCCCCGGGTTCGGTTGGACGTATGTCGTCGCCCGGCCTCAGCTGAGGGTATCTCGACTTCCCTGTCTGCTGTGGCTCTCAGCGCGACGGCCAACAGCTGTTCTGAATATCTGGCTCTCTGTGTTTTTATTCTGAAGGTTATAACTGTTCCTCCGCCCCTGCTGAAAAGAGGAGCTTTCAGGTTTTTCTGAAGAATGGAGAAAAAACATAAATACGGGGAGGGGGTGGGGGGGTGGTAAAACCTTCTAAAGATAGCATATGCCAGACTTGCTCTACTTCTCGCTGTTTTGAGCTTGATAACAAGCTGAATTCGATCGTTTAGGATGTGTGGTGGAGTTTTGCCTGTTTGATGTTGTGTTTGTTTTTTTTTTTAAAGGTGGTTAATGTTTATTTTTGTCATAAAACTCTGGCTGTATTCGATGCGCAGCTGAACTGAAGGGTGATCAACGTTGTGACTTACAAAGGCAAAAAAGGCAGGTGTGAGCCTGGCCCGAACTGTCCGACGGCTACAGGCGTCATCTCTCGAGGAAGGGAAATCGCATTTCATGCACAGAATACCCAGGGAACCGTTTTCCCGTCTACTCTGCAAGTCCCGGTGGACCTTTGCTCACATCGTCTACCTGGTGAAGAGGACCTTGGTCAGTAGATGTGAGTTAGGAAGTGTTTTCTGGCTGGCTGTTGGGCTGGCGATGCTCGGCTGCTCCGCAGGGCTCGGGGACACTTGCTCTGTCAGAGCGTGTCAGGAGACCGTGTTTGAACACGGAGGGAGGGAAGTGGCCTGGCACCTCGGGGGTGTTGTGGCCTGGCTTCTCGTCCAACTCGTTACCGTCGCCCGGGCTGTTAAACCGTGACAGCTGTGAACAGTTTATCCTCTGAAGTTAGGAGGAAGATTAAGAAAAACGCTCTCCTTTCGGAGTTGCCAGGAGCCTTTGTAAGGAACATGTTTTAAACGAGTCTCCCAAAATAACGTTTAAAGAAATCTGAAGGGGGAAAACCATCTTAACAGGGATTAAATAGAGCAGCATTAAAAGCAGCAGATACTGGCTGCCTAAAGTCATACTGACGTCGCCGAGACAGAAATGCAGCAGAAAAGCCATTCTTCAGTTGTGGGATAAAAACATTTCATAAACCGACTGGCGCTATTGACTTCAGCGAGAGATTTGGGTTTTTTTAGAGGGAGGAAGCTTTCCAATAGTTCCTGCTAACAGTTATTATATGAAAATAAGCTGCAGACGCTGCACAGTTGTTTTCCTGCCCAGCTGTCCCCGATAACTCGGCCTGTTGCTCGCTGCTCCGCTGGCGTTCCCGTCACATCCTCCGGTGTTTCCGCAGCAAAGGGGTGGTGGGAACCACTGAAACGTCCAAATTTAGCTTTGCTCAGGAGATATCCCAGGTAAATCGGGAAGGTCCCGGGTAAATCATTGCTGGCAGCGTCAGGTGCTGCTTCTTTTTCTGCCCGAAGCTGAAAACCGATCGGCTGCTGCTGCAGACAGCCCGACACCGTCGCAAGTGCTGTGGCGGCCGCTCGTGTGTCGGTCTGGTTTTGTGTTTCTTCCCGCAGAGGATGCTCTTGTCCTTCTGCCTCCGAACTAAACCGTTTTTTAGTGCCAGCTGAAGCAGCTGGGAGTGGAGCTGGTGATTGCCGCTCTCGGGGTACGGTAACTTCCGTACGGTGAACGGGGGCTCAGAGACGGGGATGAATTCGTGCTCGTTGATGCTATTCGCGTGCAGTCTGCTTTTTTGATCTGTTTTAGGGATTGGAAGACGCCTTTCTTCTGGAAAAAAGGAGGAGTGGAGTGGGGGGGGGAAGAGAAATCCAACAATTTTAATATGTTTCAATGTTCCTGTGTGCTTTTCCCCACACCCTAAAACATGACAAATATCAGCTAAGTTTCCCTTTGGCCCTGGGGGAAGAAAAAAAGGAGTCTCCAGCTGGAATTCATGAAACTTTGTTGAACAAACGAGCGGTGTCATGGGTTTGCGGCGATCTCGCTGGAGTACGAGTGGTGTGCGGAGAGCGAACAGCCGTTTCATGCACACTTAAACTGTCCTGAACCACTACCCTCCCCGATAATTCTTCATCCTTTCCATGTGGGAGAGCAAGCACAGATTAAACGGTTTAAAGAGGAGAGTTAGAAATCAAAAGGGGTATTTTATCCCTTGTAAAAAGAAGGCTACGCTTTTCTTCTTGCTCTTAATATCGCCTGGAATAATGCGTATATGTTATTTCTGAGGTGCTTTTTAAGCGTGAGGTCAGCAAAGTGGCTACAGGTTTGATGATCCTGCAGTCCTGTGCCTGGCAGTGATGCTGTTTCAGAGGAATGTGTTTTTCCCCTCCTAGGCTTCTCCTTAAAACAATTGCCCAACTGTTTAAAAAAAAAAAAAATAGTGCTGTCTGGAGAGGAGGAGGAGGAGATGAATGTTGATCCCGCCCAACCGCAGTGCTGCCCGGCAGAGAAGCCTCAGCAGGTCGAGCACATCCAGCGACTCGGTAGTGAAGAGTTTGGCCCCTCCGGTCTGCTCCTGGGAGCAGGGTACCCGTCTCCTGGGTCCCGTTCTCCATCCCAGCGATGAGATGCACTTAGTGCACCTCCGGGGTGTCTTGCAAGGCCCAGAGCCAAAGTTTTGGCATCGTTACCACGCTCGCGTCTCTCCCTAACTCTGCGGCTCAGCTCCTCCAGGAGCGCGACTCTGCTCTTCTGATTCTATTCCTCCTGAAAACGGCCCCAAGTGGTTTATTTTTCTTCCTTAAGTTGACTTCTGACTGTCACCGATGAATTCTTCTCCAATGAGAAAATGTAATGAAGTAAATAAGGGAAGGACTGATCCGTGTCTTCTCATTTAAACCTCTCCCAGCTCGGTGTGACTCTACTGATGGGCAATGAGGGTTGTTGACCAAGCGGCGTGCAGTCGATTCCTGTCCCCCAGGCAGGGACATTGAGCACCGGGCGCTTGTGCCTGCCTTTTCCTGGAGTACCCGTCCTGAGACCGTGTCGGTGCTTAGCGTGGCCCTTCCGTGCGGAGGTTACCAAGGACAATGTCTGACCCCTGTTTGGCTCTGCTCCCTGTGCTTACTGCCCGCTTTCTCTTGAATTTATCTAATTTATTTTAGCTATCTCCCCGCTTGTACTTCCTTTGCTCAGTAAGTGAGAGGGAAGCTGGTATCTCAATTTGCACTGGAAATTGTTTCCCTTCTTGGCTTTAATCTAGTTGGTGGTGTTAATAAAATACACGCGTATGATCTCCAAATTCAGAGAATGAGAGGAAAACGTCTTGTGCGGGTTTCTGCATTTAGTAACCGTCTTAGCAAACAGCTCTGGCTCTGGGGTTGCTGTTTGCAAGCTGTTGAACGCGATACAAGAATAGCGCAGACATTGCCTCTGTCTTCTCCGCAAAAGCACAAGCTCGGGGCCGGGAACCTGCTGGGGTCGCCGGGTGCCAGGTGTGGTACCAGCATAGAATGGCCCAGGTTGGAAGGGACCTTTAAGATCGTCGAGGCCAACCATCAACCTGACACTGATAAAAACCCCCACCAACCCATGTCCCTCAGCACCACGTCTGCCCGGCTTTTCAATACCTCCAGGGATGGTGCCTCAACCACTGCCCTGGGCAGCCTGTTCCAAGGCTTCATAACCCTTTCAGTGAAGAAATTTCTCCTAATTTCCATCGTAAACCTCCCCTGGTGCAACTTGAGGCCGTTTCTCTTGTCCCATCGCCTGTTCCTTGGGAGAAGAGACGGACCCCCCCGGCTACCCCCTCCTTTCAGGGAGCTGCAGAGAGCGAGAAGGTCTCCCCTCAGCCTCCTCTTCTCCAGGCTGAACACCCCCAGCTCCCTCAGCCGCTCCTCACCAGACTTGTGCTCCAGAGCCCTCACCAGCTCCGTCGCCCTTCTCTGGACACGCTCCAGCCCCTCAGTGTCTTTCTTATAGTGATGGGCCCAAAACTGGACACAGCACTCAAGGTGGGGCCTCACCAGTGCCCAGTACAGGGGGACCATCACCGCGTCAAGTGGTCCATGATGCCTTCAGGTCAGGCAGCTTCTCCTGGGGACGCTGAGCCCTGGCAGGGTCTGGAAGAGCCGTGGAGGTGAATTCTTTCCCGAGTCCTCTCCGTACGCGTAGCAAAGGGTCTGCGTGTGCCGAGCAGGCGGGAACCTGGAAGCAAGGCCAATGGATCCCGGCACACTGCATTCCTCCAGCAACTCCCTGCGGGCGCCGTGCGAGATGATGGATATTTCAGCATCTTTGTTCTTTGTTTTCCTTCTAACACTGGAGGAGTTTAAATCACGGGAAGAGAGGGCTTGACGTTTCTCCAGTTACACAAACAAGCGGAGCTGCACTAGCTAAAGCTGAACGGCATGTTTTCGGGAGAGGTGAGCGGAGACCTCAAATGCCGGTCTTTGGGAAAGGTCTTTCTCGAAGTCACGGCTGTGACGTGGGCGTTAAGCTTGTAGGTATTGCAAAAATTGGGATGTTACTGCGGAGCCTGGGATTCTTTCCAGTAACAGCCTAACGAGGAGCTTATCGCCATACAGTGTTTGGGCCTAGATCCTGAATAAAATATACTGCGTGTTGTCAGACGCTTAACTAAAAGAAAATAGAAGATGTTGGCTTACCTTTTAACTTCTGCTGGTTCTTTCTTTTAAAATAATAATTCTCAGGGAAATATTAATTTGTTCCAGCTTCCATGGAGCAACCCCTCGTCCCCCAAACCTCAACGAGGAAAAATACGACTGCGTAGGTGCAGCTTCACCAAAGCAGGAGATATCAAGTTGCACATTAATTTCTGGTTCTCAGCAGTAGCATGTGGATTTAGAGAAATCCAAGCTGTGGTATCAAAGGTGCTCTCTCCATACACCTAGGAACAACCTGGCTTGTGGCTGCTGTTGCATAGTTGTTGCCTCGTGGTTGGAACTTGGGACTTTCGTTCTTGGCTTGCCCAAGGACTCATTGTGATGTCTTTAGGCAGGGCCTTCTACCTGTCTCTCTGTTTCTTGACCCCCCAAAAAAGGTATTTCCCCTGTTACAGTGCTTGCGCACCGTAGCCGCTCTTCTCTGATGGTTAGTTTGCGAAGATTCTTTGATATGACATGAGATACATGAGACAGCAGGGTGCCCAGGTGGCCAAGAAGGCCAACAGCATCCTGGTCTGTGTCAGGAATAGTGTGGCCAGCACGACTGGGAGGTGATCATCCCCCTGTACCGGGCACTGGTGAGGCCCCACCTCAAATGTCATGTTCTGTTTTGGGCCCCACACAGCAAGACAGACATTGAAGGGCTGGAGCGTGTCCAGAGAAGGGCGATGGAGCTGGTGAGGGGTCTGGAGCACAAGTCTGGTGAGGAGCGGCTGAGGGAGCTGGGGGTGTTCAGCCTGGAGAAGAGGAGGCTGAGGGGAGACCTTCTCGCTCTCTGCAGCTCCCTGAAAGGAGGGGGTAGCCGGGGGGGGTCAGTCTCTTCTCCCAAGGAACAGGCCATGGGACAAGAGGAAATGGC
Organism: Chroicocephalus ridibundus; assembly: GCF_963924245.1. NCBI lineage: Eukaryota > Metazoa > Chordata > Aves > Charadriiformes > Laridae > Chroicocephalus > Chroicocephalus ridibundus. The sequence goes on from NC_086297.1 coordinate 12,059,365, forward strand.
CTTAAGTTGCGCCAGGGGAGGTTTAGGTTGGAAATTAGGAGAAATTCCTTCACCAAAAGAGTTGTCAAGCATTGGAACAGGCTGCCCAGGGCAGTGGTGGAGTCGCCATCCCTGCAGGTATTGAAAAGCCGGGCACACGTGGAGCTGAGGGATGTGGGTTAGTGGTGGACTTGGTAGTGTCAGGTTGATGGTTGGACTTGATGATCTGAGAAGTCCCTTCCAACCTAGACCATTCTATGATACCTCTTGCCTGATTCTCCGTATTTTCTTGAATGTGGTTCAAGATAATCGTCTGCTGATTGTGGAGCTCCTAAAATGCGGCTGTGAGGATGAAGCCCTGAGTTTCTTTGGCCCGGTGAGCTGCAGCACTTGACTGATTCTGGCCTGAACTTGTCCCACATCCGACTAAATATTTGCTGGTTTGATGGGGAGAGAATGGGTGTAACGTGGAACAGGTGACAAGCGTGCTTGGTGCTACCATGGCAGTTGGAGTCGCTGCACCTGCATGCGGCTTTGTGGAGAAAAAAATTCTCTTAATCTTCAGGTTCTTGTTCCAGAAGAATGAATTTGAGGAGAAATAGGCCCAGAGGAGACGTGGAGGCTGTGGAGGGCAACAGAACAGCACGGGAGAGGCTCTGCTCTTCGGCTGTGTACTCTGGCCAGACGTGGACGGGTAGGAGATAGGGTTTGCTTTCGGTTCGTGTTTTGGCAGTGAAATATCATGGAGGGAATAAAACTATTGAAGCTGAAGAAGAATATTGGTTCAAGAAAAAATGGCAATAAATTGACCATAAATAGTACAGACAAGAAAATTACTTCTTCGTCTTCTTTTTTTTTTTAAAACCGAGAGATAGGAAATTCCAGAGTAGGTTCCAGGAGAAGAAATGGGCAAAAATTTATCTGTTTTTAAGGTGGAGTTCAGTTTGCTAAAGAGTTTGTGACTCGATAGGAAGGGAACTGGCCTGCATCTGCACGTATTTTTTTAGGGTTTCTATCTGAGAAGATGTGCTGCTACTTCAGAGGAATAAAACCAGCTAGACCATGTTTAAAACTTAGGTTTTTAAATCTATAATACAATACCGCTGAAAGGCCACCTGTATTTGGAGCCTGTTGAGTGGCAAAACCAAGTATCGGTTGTTTTAATTCTTTCATTCGATCAACAAATCTATATGTTTTACAAAGGCCGCTGGATTGTGTGGTGCGTAAAGATGCATCCGGGGAAAAAACCCTGCCGTCCAGGCAGCCTTGGGGAAATCTGTTCAGTCTCCTTACACGAGCGCTGGGGGGAGCGAAGGAGATCACCGTTAATAATTTTTAACCTACGTGAGCACGCATTATGCTGCTAATTTTTTCCTGCTGCTGATTTCATGTCAATGTTGAAAGTATAAACAATTCCCCTAATAAAATTTTTGTTTGGTTTGCCTTGTCCCACAGATTAACGAATCTGATTACTGCATTTAAATTTAATACCCCAAAAATTCCCTAAATGAATGATTCACTGTGAGGCCATGAGCAGATGTAATTATCTATGAAAACTAATGAATCATGTCGTTAGGATATTTTTCCTTGCAGCTGTCTCCAATTAATACGTCCGTCAATTCCGAGAGTAACGACGGCGTAATCCCCGTGTATAGGTACCGCCGTATCGCTGGGCTCCATCCGTCTCTTCGGCGGTCGCGCTGAGTAATGAGGAATTCTCCGTCGCTTTTTAATTGCACTTTTGGGAAATGCAAAGCAATGAGGGCGCGTTTTGAAAATACTCAGGTGATGGAGCGGTGTTTGGGTTTGCCTGCATCCCTTTCACGCTTCCCTAAACTGGGACGCTTTTACAGAAATCGGTTTTGGTGAGGATTTAAAGCTTTTCCGTGCTAATTTTGTCTGTCAGTATTCCTAGCTGGGACCGGGGTGTTCACGCGGGAGGCTTTTGCTGAGCAGCTATTTTCCCGTGTAAATCGAGTCCTAGTTTGCTCGGGGTGGTACTTCGGTACCTACAAGAGCAGTTAAAGGAGTTTTTCCACTCTCCGGTTAAGCGGCGGAAGATGCCAAGCTCAAAACAGCTCAAATATCCTGTAAAAGGCTGAATGGGGAGAGCTCAGTCAGTATTAAAGGAGAATTCCAAAAGCCTGGAGAGGAGGGACTTTCTCTCGCTCAGGTTTTGCTCATTCGGTACCCAAGTGGCCCTGCATCACCTGGCCCTCCTCGTCTCTGCGACGACTCAGTCTGCTCTAGAGTTATTTTCGTGTTAATTATTTTATTTGACGATAACTTAAGTTTTCCCAGGGTGGGGGAAGGTCACAAAAGGGCACCGTGGCAAACGTGGGCGCCTGAGAGATGCGGGAGGACGTCGGTCCTGGTTGGTTTTCTTGGATGCTGCCCTGGGGAAGCGTTGCCGTCGCTGCTGGAAATGTCTTTGAACTTAAGTGTGGTCCGTGGGGAACCGAGAGCTGCTGAAAATTGCGTGACAATAAACTCCATGGGTAGTTTACCACGTGGCGGGATAATGAATTTAAAGCCAAGGTACCTGGAAGGCGGGATGCGGTTCGGATTTCCAGGCTGTGGGTTAATGTGGACAAAGACCACGGCTTCAAGACATCTTTTCCTGGGATGTGGTCCCTGAGCAGAGTTGAGCGATGCCTGCGGGACGTGAGAAGCTGGATAAAGGTGTTTTGGTTGAAGACCAGCGCCGGAGGAGAGGAGATGCGTGCGCCTCGCTCTCCTGAGCTGCGGGAAGGGAACGGCAGCCATCGCACGTGAGCTTTTTCTGGCTGACCGCATTCCGGCCGGGATATTTGTTGTCGCAGGGAGTCTGGCTCGTTTGAAGTGGTTACCCCTGCTAGAGAAGAACTCGCTGCTTCCTCGTACAAATTGATCTCCTGCTGGGAATCGAGTCGTTCCACCTCAGGCTCACAATAACATTGGCTCTCTCCCGCATTGTTTGACTGCTAGGGACGCATTGATATGATCTCCTGCGAGGAGAGGCTTGCTTAAAAACCAGGATTAAGAGGGAAACCGAGCAGATTGCAGGGTATTAACAACTTGTTCGCGTTCCTGGGGGCAGCAGGAAGGCGGGGGGGGGGGGGGGGCGGAGAAAAAAAGAGAAGTCAGGCTGCTCTGATTTCAGCAGAGCGATTGCTTTGTGAGCCCGAAGCCTGCTGGGGGGACACGGAGCACGGCGGAGCGGCGGGCTGCGGGGCCGGCATCTCAGGCGCGGGGGCATCCGTCAGGCTGCCGAGTTCTGAACACCTGTAATTGCAATTAGCAGCAATAAACCAAAAAGTCACCGGGCTGGGGGAAAGGGGGAGGAGGGAAAAGTTAGAGGGAACCTAAGCGATAGAGGGAGGAGGTGAATGCGTGCGGCGCGGCCTCTCCCTGACCACGAGGGTCGCTGTGAAAACACCCGAGTTGATTTTCGGTCTGTCTCCATGATCAAAGCCAGGCGATACGGGATTTTCCTGTGGACTTGGTGGGACTTCCTATAAAAGGACCGCGTAACGTTTGTTTATGGCAAGTGCAAACCTAGAGAATTACAAAGAGCAGGAGTTTACAAAGGAGCAGCAATTTTTGCTTTTCCCAGGGAGAGTGCGATGGAAGAGACACGGACGATGTGACCTCAAAACCAACCGTAGTCACCGTGTACGGAGAGTGAGATGGTTTGTTGTACCACCTGTACTGCACTGTGTTCTCTTAGCTATTTTAATAGCTAATTAATCTTGATTTGCTTGGATTTAAGAGGGGGTTTTTCTCTTTTGGCGCGTATGTGCAACCTATTATATCATAAATCCCACACATTTCAGCAAATGTCATCCTGATTGTTCCCTACAGCACGGCGTACTACTAGTAAAACATGCGAGGTCAGGAACTTGGATTCTTTAACCACTGTGTTCAAGGAAGCCAATTTATTGTTCTGTCGCGGCAGAAAAGGGTAATTTCTTTTGGACCTATATCATATTGGCAGCCAATCCAGAGAGGTCAAAATCGCCTTAACGCTGGAGGTTTTGTTGGGTGCATTAACCTGCCTTAATAAATTAACTGTTGCGCCCCGCTGATGCCAGCCCAGGGCACTTCTGAGTATTTACGCTTTTTTTTTTTTATATTCCTCTAGAAGCGGGAATTATTTTCTGTGCGCTCACTCTTTGACCTGTGTCTTGTATCCTAAAATCGATAAAAATATTCCTTCTGCTTTTTGCTTCTGGCCCTGAAAGGGTTTAAAGGAGTTTGCCCGGGGCTGGAGGAAATGACCTTCATATCGAATAATCCTGACTTGGCAAATCGGGGCGTTGGGTGGCTTTCTTGCGGCTATTTGTGCTGCGAAAGCTGAAGAAAAATTTGCGATTTAAAGTCTTAAAAAGTGAACTAGGTATGTGTCGACTCCAAAGAGCCGTCAGCGTGTCCTCGGCGGGGGATGTTTCTTGTTTTTCATTGCTGCTTAATGTATAGCTGTTACACGGTGTCTGACCTCTTCCCTGGGTTGTTTTGGTGGCCTGTGAAGGAGATGTCGGAATGATAATGGGAATTAAAACATCTTGCACAAGAGAATGACTTTGCTGCTCTTTTCCAAAGGGGGGGAAAAAAAGCTTTAAAAAAAAAAAAAAAAAGAATTAAAAGAAGAGGAAGACTCCTCTCTTAATTTGCCAACTCCCTACTACTTTTATTACCTGTTTCCTCTTGCTTTATTCATAATATTTGAATTTTTTTCAGGCCTGTCTCTCCTAGCGGGGCTGTGTTGTGTACGTGTGCTCCTCCCTGTCGCGGCCCGTCCCTGCTCTGGGCAGGGGGGGCTGGAGGGGCCGGGAGCGGGACCGTTCCGCTAGCCCCACGGAAGAGTTGGCTTCTTTTTTTGTAAGGCACCTTTAGCCCACAGTAGCTAAACGTTCCCTACGGTGGTCGTCCCCTTCCTAGCGAAAAGAGAGCTCATTTAAAAGGTTTTGTTAAGATTATTAGGTGGTAAAACAAACTGTTTGTAGATATTCCAATTCTGAAACCTCTCCTAAGCGACGAGCTCGAAAGCTTTTTATTTCCTTTTTTTGTTTTGTTTTTTTTTTTTCCCCAGACCGCTTTGGGGCGTTTTTTCTTCTTCGTGGTCTGTATCATTTTTTATTTTTTTTTCAAGTACTGCTGAGAAACGGGCTGGGTTTTATAATGAAGCAGGGCTATTTCCAGCCCCGCCGCGAAGCGCTGCATCCCGGGCGGTTCGGAGTCGTGGAGCGCCGTGTGGCGGAGGCTTTTTTCCAGCCGGTCCCTTTCAGACCCCGAGCGGGCTCGTGCTTGTGTCGACAGCTTGACGCCGCCGTGGCAGTGATTCGTTCAAACTTCCTAACCCGCTCCTGTGAGCGCAGCAGACAAAAGGGAGGCATGGGCAGGACCTCCCGGAACTAATTGGGGATTTGAGAGGAGGCCGCGTTGATAAAGAAGGGCCAAACGTGGTCGGTGCGGGTGCTAGAAACTAGAGAGACGTATTTGGCATCAAGATCGTGGTGCTTGCGTAATAGAGATGCTTGTATAATATTGCGAAATATACTTTGGTATACTTCTTCCATGTGGTGAACTATCAGGCAAGGCTGAGGAATCTTACTGAAAGAGAGGAGAAAATACCCGGACTGTAAGGAGGAGCCTTAAAAAAAGACGGGAGCTTGTAACAGGAGATCCTCAAGTGAAAAGAAACCTCTGAAGTGGTTGAAGGTAGAGCAGTATTGGGTGCTGGTGGCGCGGAAGAGGGCAAGCGATGGCTCTGCCCAGCCTGGGCAAACTGGCAGAGCATCCCGGGCAAATCGGCCACCATCCCCGTTTGCAGAGGGTGCTGGAGAGGCTGGTAAATGCCTTGAGTCCTCGGTGGCTGACAGAAGTGTAACCAACGGCCATTTCAGTCTTTAATCAGAAACAAAGAAAAGGTGGTGAGGCAGTGGAACAAGGAGGGCTATGAGCCCCTGGCCCAGGTTGCCCAGAGAAGCTGTGGCTGCCCCATCCCTGGAGGGGTTCAAGGCCAGGTTGGACAGGGCTTGGAGCAACCTGGGCTGGTGGGAGGTGTCCCTGCCCAGGGCAGGGGGTGGCACTGGATGGGCTTCAAGGTCCCTTCCAACCCGAACCATTCTGTGATTCAATGAAAACCCTTGTACTGTACAGATTGTCGGCATTCTACATAGAAGAAGTACCGATGAACCAGACTGGGAGATGGGCTTCTCTTTGTTGAGACTTGGAAGGGCTCTGGTAATAACGATAGCTGGGGAAGAACCTGGCGGTGTGATCTCGTTGTGAACTTAGTGTTGCTGAAAATACAAGATTAATGAATGGAACTGAAATGGCACGAGCATCGGCAGAGCGCTGGTCCTCTGCGGGGCCCTGGCAGGAGGTCTGCAACTGCTCTGGGAAACGTATTACATCACGGGTTTTATTAAAAGTGTGATAAGCATGCACAGTGTTCTGCAGAGATGTTGAAAGCCGACATGGATGCATCGGTTCTAAAAGTACGTGACCCAGTCTTACAGACCACCATCAGCGTCCTTGGCCTCAATAAGACGAGGAGTCAGAAGGTAATCCAGGCAAGGAAACCCCTTTAATCTGGAGTGGGTCTGCGCTGGGGTCAGCAGGTAAAGTGCCGTCGAGTGTTTTCCTGGGCTGGACGAGCGCTAAATCCTGTTAGTATCCTAAAATTCATGGGGCCTGACTCCCACTAGTGCTGGGAGATCTGAGCCGAAGGAATATATAGTAGGTACAGGTGGATTGAAGGAGAAAGTATACCAAAGTACTCCATTTTTCAAAAATAAAAAAAGAAAAAAATAAGGCTTTTGAAGAAAGGAAAAAAGATTTATCAGTTTGGAATGATGGGCTCAGTTTCACTCAGCTGAACCCCAGGATTGGCTGAGCCCCGGGGAATAGGCTCCCCGGTTCCAGAAGGACAGGGAACTGCTGGAGAGGGGACAGCAAAGGGCTACCAAGAGGATGAGGGGACTGGAACACCTCTCTTGTGAAGAAAGGCTGAGGGATGTGGGTCTCTTCAGGCTGGAAAAAAGACGCCTGAGGGGGGACCTTATCAACGCTTATCAATACTGAAAGGGGGGGTGTCAGGAGGATGGGGCCAGGCTCTTGTCAGTGGTGCCCGGGGACAGGACAAGGGGTAACGGGCACAAACTTGAGCATAGGGAGTTCCACCTAAACACGAGGAGGAACTTCTTTGCTGTGAGGGTGGCAGAGCCCTGGCACAGGCTGCCCCGAGAGGTGGGGGAGTCTCCGTCTCTGGAGACATCCCAAACCCGCCTGGAGGCGTTCCTGTGCCACCTGCTCTGGGTGACCTGCTCTGGCAGGGGGTTGGACTGGGTGATCTCCAGAGGTCCCTTCCAAGCCCTGCCAGTCTGGGATTCGGGTGGCAGGCTGGCTGGGGCTGTGTCCCCGCAGTGCCAGGGCTGAGGTTGGTGCCTCCGGAGGCAGCAGGGAGGGACCCGAACCGGGGCGAAGCTGGGGCTGTGCCACGCTGCAGCACGCCCTGGCTCTGCTCTCCTGGGTTTCTTCTGCTCTCAAGGTCTTTTAAACGGTTCTCCTATATTTTTTATCATTTTCTAGACACCACCCTCTAAAAGCAAGGTGCTGTGCAGCATGTCTTGTATTTGGTAGGCGGTTACCATCAAGAAAAGACGAAAAGTGGGCTCTGCTCGCTTCCTCTGAACCTGTCTCAGGGGAGCTGTGGTGGGGTGGAAGCTGCTGGCTTTTGATGCCATCTCAGCGCGATGGAGCTCATCCCTGCGGCTCGTGGCTCCTTGCTGTCTTCCAGCCGCTGCCCAGAATTCCCTCTTAGCTGTAACTCCCCTGCTGTTGCGTACCTGGATACCAACGCTTTGCATTAGAACACTGTCAGCTTTGAAAATTCCCTCTTGTTTCGCCTTGCAGACGGGTGCCAGGGATGCGTCTTTGGAGGTAGAGCTCCTCTTTCCCCCCCCACCCTCCGGGGGCAGCTCTGGACGGTGGGGACCAGCCGCCTGGCCCCGAACAAGCTGCGGCTGCTGAACTCAGCACCTTGGTCTTCCTTCTGCGGGGGCCAGTTGGTGGGTAACCTCCCCCCCCCGGCCCCGAGCTGAAATCCGTTAATGCTGCTCTGACAGCGGGGGCCAGGCTCGCAGCGAGGGGCTCTTGAGAAACTATTTATCATCCTGGGGCTGGAGGTCCGGTCCCTGTGCTGTCCGAGCTGCGTGCTTTCCCCGGCATTCCTCTGACGGACCTCTGGAGTCAGCCCCGTCGCCAACGCTGGAAAGCATCGGTTGGATTTCGCCGTATCACGCCCGTGGGAGTTGGTGCTGTTGCCTGCTCTTCCCTGATTAATTAATCTAAATAACTAAGTCACTTCACCTGCCTGCTGTTTATCTGTGCTGTACTGGTGGAGAGGGGAGGGTAACTGGTGGCTGGGATGCTGGGAATTGGTGCTTCTGGTCACGTAAGTCGGCACAACGGGCACGTGCGGACCAGACGCCTCGAGCGAATCGCTCGGTGTTGCTGTGGTGCTGTTTTAACACACTTTTTTTTGGTGTTTGAGTGCATAAATGACAAAACGCAGCAGGAGGAGAACCCCGCAGAACGAATCGCGGCCAATGCCAGCTCTTCCCGAGCGGGGTGTTCCCCTGCCTTCCCTTCCCATGCCCTGCGGCGGGTACGCCTGGGGGGGACACGTCTCGTAAGCTTCTGGTCGCGCCCGTAGCTTGCTTAAGGATAGAACTTTCTTTAACAGCTTGCACGTGGTGAATATTGATTTATGTGAACACTCTGGATTTATTACTCATCGTCCTAAAAGTAAAGAATCTGGTAATGGAATTTGGGGGTGTTCCCTTAGCTTTTGATGTACAGGCAGAATATAAAGGTGCATTGCTGGTGGTCTCCAAATAATACTTTATCATATCGTGGCCAAGCAAATACCATCCCTGCGGTAACACCGTGTCTGCAAATGAGAGATTTTACGCTTATTTCTGTGCCCCAGTGAAGGGTTTCTGCAGAGAACGGCGGATTTGGGCTCAGAATTGATGCGACCAGGGCAGGCGCTGCCCGTCCTGCCCCTTCCTCTGGGCAACGCAGATTCTCCCAGAACCGGTGACCACAAAAATGAATTAGCCCCCGCTGGCGTTGTATTGTGATGGTTGCCAGCGACTCGTGTATATTTTTCTCCCAGTCCCGGGTCGGGGAAGCCGTCGTGGGCTCCGTTGGTGTCCCGTGCTCCGTGTGCTCTCCCTCGCTGGCCCAGCCGGGCCCTGCGTGCCCCCGGGATGCCCCGTCCCTTTGGGGACACAGCTAGAACAGCCTGCCTTCCCATGAGAAACTGTCCCCCCCCGCCCCCGCCACCCCGTGTTCTCCGCTGGTGACATCCGCAGCGAGCACACGAAGATCTCTCCTAGCCCTGTTTTCAATCAGGACGTGAGGCAGAGACCGGCTAAAGAATAAATACTACCTCAGATGGAACCTCATCTGTTTTTAAAGAACTCCCTCCCACTGAAATGAAGGGTTTTTTTTTCCTTTTTTTAACAGTCCTACCCTGAAAAGTCGCTCCTGGAGTGTGTCTCGTCCTCACTTAACTATGTTGAGTTGTTTTGGTTTTTTTTTTTATTCTGATTTTCTGGGAGCTCCATGGTTTTCCCCGTTACGCGTTTTTAATTCAAAATGCCCTAGCGAGCCTTTCCTTTTCCGAATCTCCAGAGTACTCCGTGGGGAGAAATTTAAAAAATAACATGTAAGCTTTAAATAATTTACTATGAGAGTAATTGGGTTTATACAGCAGTTCATAAACCTTTAGCTGGTAAAAATCAAAGTACCTTAATCTGAAAAGCAGATGGGAGGGGGTTGTCAGGGTGAAGGCTTATAGAGTTTTCAAAGACAAATTGTTTAATTCCATCACTGGCTAGGAAAATAAACACTTCTGCTGCTCGAATGAAAACAGAAACATCGTAGAAATGAGACTTCCTTAGCTTTCGAGCATCGTCCGTTCCGCAACAAAGCAGTCAAAAGAAACTTGGTGGAAAGGCGTGGTGGAGTTCCAGTTTATGAGAAATGAAAGGCGAGAGCTTCGAAACCACGTTTTACTATCCTTGCTGAATTTTCAAGGGCTTTTCCTCCCCTCCTTTCAGGGGCTGCCGCTGTACAAGGCGCCCGTTTGGCGTGGAGCAGCGAGGCGTGGGATGGCTGGGGGTCCTTTCCTTCGACCCGGAGAGAGGTGGGAAGAGCGGCCGCGGGCTCTGCCTAAATGCCGTCGCGGCAAGTGGGAGACGCCACTCTCCAATCCCGCTTTCCAATGCGACCCAAACTGTGGTGTTTGCGGCGGATTGAAAGCTGGGAGCCGTGCCTTGCCTGTGGAATGAAGGCCGCGTTTGTGCCCCCAGATTGATGCTGCTCCCAGGCCAATCAGGAGCATCTGGCCGGCGCATCCCCTCCCAGGTGATGGGCTTGCTTTAGTTGGGCTAATGGACTGATGAGATCACCTCTAATTTGTGTCTCGAGCTGGTTTGTATCGCATCGTTCAAGAAAAAAAAAAAAAAAAAAAAAAAAAAGAAAAGGCCGGGGCAGGCGGGGGGGAAACCTCACACGCAAACCAACAAAACCCTCTTTATTTTATTTTTAGTTTTTTCCTTCTTGCTGGACTTCAAAAGCGTGCATTATAAACAGGGTGCTCTGCCCTGTGAAAGCGACGTGGTTTGGGGTTTTTTGTTGGGTTTTTTTGTTGGTTTTTTTTTTTTCCCCCCCCGCTCGGAGCCATTACCTCAGCCAATGAACATCAGAAAATGAAGGCTCCTTTTGGCGTTTGGTTTTCATTTACTGCGGAATTATGACGGGGCGGGAGGAGCAGCGCTGTGGGTCCGGACAGGAGGAGATGCCCTGGGAGATGCCTCGTGGCCTGACCTACATCCGTCGCTGATTCGGGGCTTCCGTCTGCTCTCTGCGCCCGCAGGTGTGCGCGTCGCTCTCCTTTGGCCGGGAGGATGAAGAAAACTTGAAACAAGAAGGGTGCTGAGAGCGTAGATGATATTTTGCAAATCGTTGAAACGCCTGCAGCTCCAGACCTGTAAGAATTAAGGTTTTGAAGACCTCTGAGGGCATATATCTGTTTTTTCAGGGCTGGATGGAGTGGAGGTGCCCGAGCTTGTGCTTCGTGAGCTTGAAACAGGGAAACTTGCTGCATCTGGCTTCATCAGCGCTGCCTGGGCTGGATGCAGCTGCGTGCGGGGATGTGATGGATGCTCCAGGGCTGAGCTCTGGGCGGTGGTGCCCAGCCGTTTTCAGTGATGGTGACCCTTCCGGTGGGGTGTGACAACGATTTGAGCTGCAGATCTCATCCTGCCGTAGCGCTAACCTGGGACCGGGCAGGTTTGGTTTGGCTCTAGGAGCTTCTGCGGGAGGAGCTCCAGGATTGTTACATGGCCTTGTGCTGCCTTCCTCTTCTGCAAGGATGTTAAGGACTAAGTCCCCCTGGGTTACATGTGATTATATGCGCTGTTCCTCCCAGCGTCTTAACGTTTCAGCTGCAGTAGAGGGTGAGGAACGTGCTGGAAATGAGAACAACCAACTTTAAAAGGCATTTAGAGTAGCTGAACCCCACATGTGACGGTGGAAATGGCATTTAAGAAGCCAGACTGGACTTCTTATTAGTGTGCTGAGGACAAGAAAAGAAATAAGTGAAATTCCTGTGCTTCTGTGAAGTTATTCTCAAAGAAGTCATCTCTTGGAGGCTGCTGAAGTACCCTGAGAAAAGCAGCATCTTCTGTCTGGCTTGGGCTGCGCTTTCTTGGGTTTTCATGTTGCACATCATTACACTGTTTATATTATACACGTCAGCTCAGCAGATGGTGTGTTTTCTGTGTGTCTTCTCTTGAAAGCAGCATCTCCAGGACATTCAGACTTTAGAAATGATACCAAGTAGAAGGCAGTAGTAGGAGAAGAAAGGGAAACTGGGGAGCTGAAGGGTTTGTTCAGCCAAGATTTCAAAACGTGTTGGGTATTACCTGGGAGGAACGCGTTTCAGGCCGGCCGTATCTTCAGATGCTGGTAGGAGAAGGATGTCAGGCTTTGACAGGTGGGTTTTCAGTGCTCTGTTTGAGCCTCCTTGAGAAGGAACTGATGCCTGGTGATCACAGCTTGAGGTAGAACATCAAAACGTCTGAGCCAATCTGGGTGGTCAGGTTTGAGGTCAGGGAACATGCGAGCTTGCCAGGGCTGTCCCTGTGCTTTCTGCCGGCATGTTTGCTCTCCTCAACCCCCTCTTCTCTGGTTTTCCTCCATGTTTCTATTGATGTTTCCTGTCCCTTTCACAGGATCACAGACTGGCAGGGGTTGGCAGGGCCCTCTGGAGATCACCCAGTCCAACCCCCTGCCAGAGCAGGGTCACCCAGAGCAGGTGGCACAGGAACGCCTCCAGGCGGGTTTGGGATGTCTCCAGAGACGGAGACTCCACCACCTCTCGGGGCAGCCTGGGCCAGGGCTCTGCCACCCTCACAGCAAAGAAGTTCCTCCTCGTGTTTAGGTGGAACTCCCTATGGTCAAGTTTGTGCCCGTTACCCCTTGTCCTGTCCCCGGGCACCACTGACAAGAGCCTGGCCCCATCCTCCTGACACCCCCCCTTTCAGTATTGATAAGCGTTGAGAAGGTCCCCCCTCAGGTGTCTTTTTTCCAGCCTGAAGAGACCCAAATCCCTCAGCCTTTCTTCACAAGAGAGGTGTTCCAGTCCCCTCATCCTCTTGGTAGCCCTTTGCTGTCCCCTCTCCAGCAGTTCCCTGTCCTTCTGGAACCGGGGAGCCCAGCACTGGACACAGCACTCCAGATGTGCCCTCCCCAGGGCCGAGCAGAGGGGGAGGATGACCTCCCTCCACCAGCTGGCCACACTCTTCTCGATGCCCCCTCCGAGGATGCCATTGGCCTTCTTGGCCACAAGGGCACATTGCTGGCTCAGTTGGCACTTTGCTGTCTGTCGTGTGACATGGTATATGCACCTACCAGGTGGCACCTGGGGGCTCACCTGTACAGTACAGTAAGTGTTAAACCTTGGGAATTATGGTTTTTGAAGCTGGGCTCTGAATAGCCCCATGAAGGTGGTCATTGCTGGTGTAAATGTCCTCCCCTGCCTGAAGCTCCTGTCCTGGAGGGCTCCCCTGAAGCTGCTGTGGCTCTGGGTTGCAGTAGTGCAGTGCTCTGTAGCGGATACGGGAACGGAACCCCGTGGTGATGTTTGCACCGTTTGGTTAAATTCTTGTCTGTTGTTTATTGTCCTTTGCCTGTTGTAACGCTTTTTTGCCCCGTTTCAAGCTTGTTTGAACATTTGGATAGCTACTTCTGGGCTGTAGACTGAAGCGGACACTCTTCTAGTGGCTTATCCGGCTTTTTTTTTTTTTTCCATTTTGAGACCCATGCCAGGAATAAGCCGCGGCTCTCCGGTGTCGTGAGTAGTGAATGGGGTATCCGTGCGCTGGATGGCAGAGGCGTTGCCTTAACCGGTTTAATTATGCCGAGCGCTTGATATTAAATGATGAAGGAGAAACGTGTTACTCTAAGGAAAATATCTGTCACGGAACGTGGCGGTGTGTCTTGTTTCAGCGTGACAAAAACCAGGTGAGCAGAAGTAGTCGGCCGCAGCTGGAATAGCTATTAACAAACACGCCTGACTGCCAGAGCCTGCTCTCTGAGCCGTGAAACCTGATAAGACTCCATCCACAGCCCTAATAAGAGGAATTTCCATGCACAATTACTTCAACTCGGTTTTAATCTTATAATAGTGTCTTTTGTTGAAAGCTCTGCAGATAGAAGGCGCTGGGTAATCCTCCAGCACCTCCCAGAGAAGGGATGCAGGCGGCCTTGTCGTGGCAGGAGCACCTCGGGGGGAGGCGAGGGTCAGGTGCGGCGTGGGGTGTCGCTTCCCCCGACCTCTCCCTTCTGATGCCCTCGGGAGCAATCGGACATGGATACGCGTGTAGGGTTGGCCTGGAGCTCAGCGAGTCAATGCACGGGAGGCGGAGAGTACTCGGGGGGGAGCGGAGTGGGACAAGGCAGTAGGTAATAGCGCAGAAATAGCAGGGGAAGCCATTCTGGTGGCCCGGGATGCTGGTAGCAGTAGTGTGGGTCGCTAACAGCAGAATCACAGGATGGTTTGGGTTGGAAGGGATCTTCCAAGGCCATCTAGTCCAACCCCCTGCCATGAGCAGGGACATCTCCAACTAGACCAGGTTGCTCAAAGCCCCGTCCAACCTGACCTGGAATATTTCCAGGGATGGGGCATCTCCCACCTCTCTGGGCAACCTGGGCCAGGGTTTCACCACCCTCAGCGTAAAAAGTTTCTCCCTAAATGTGCTCCTACACAATGGTTTTCCTTCAGGTATCAAGGCACGGTATCATAGTACTTCTCTTAATTTGGAGGAAAACTGCCGTGTGTTTTCTTGTTCATTTAGGAACCAGGCAGGAAAGACTCAATGTGGTTCTAGTAACCGTATACGTTAGCAGGCTGGCTTCGTTACAGTTATGGTCGTTATAGGATAAAGGTATTTTTTGGCAGACTTCATGTGGCAGCAGAGCGCTGTGGTAACGCTCTGAATTCAACAAGAGAACTGGTTTGAGCTGATCATGGAGAGCGTTTGTCCGGTTTTTGGAAAAAATAAGAGGACTTGGCCGTGGTGTTCGGCAGGGAAGGTGGAGAGATGAACTCATCCTTGGTGGGGCTTAGATCAGCAGAGACACGGTCGGGAAACTAGAGCTGAAAGAATGAAATTAAGAGCCCGACACACAAAGCTCTGCGTTGTACGTTTGGTAGGAAGAGAGATTTAATAAAGTACTTTAGGAGAAAGTCTTAAGAAGTAATTGAGTTAGACTGTAGAGTGTTTTGTGAAACGAGCGCTGACAGAAGAGTTAACCAGCCGGACCGCTGTTGCTTCGATGTCTTCCGTGCATCGGCCGATCCGTCCTTCCAACCTTCTCTAGAGTTGAATTAAGCTTGACGTTGATTTTTTCCAAAACTGCTTTCCCTCTAAAGGAAAAAAAAAAAAAAAATTAATAGCAAAAATGGAATTCTTTTTAGCAGCTAACTTATAAATCTAAAAATCTGAATAAATAAATGGTGCAACGATCAAAAAATGTTACATTAACACTTTTTTTATTACATGAGCTGAGGCACTTCAGTAACATGCCGTTATCCTGGGGCGCTGGGGAGATTCTGATTTTCCTATTTTTATCAGCTTTACCGTTCTGCACCCTTTTGCCGCTGGGTCCACTGTGCCTCTGCATTGCTGGTGTTTGGATTTCCGTTGAAATCTGGCAGGAAGAATTTAATTCTCGGGAACTTAGTGCTTTCTATCTTAGTGCTTGGGTAGTTCCGAGCCAGAAGGGACCCATTAGAGGTTGCCGTCCAAAGGAATGAGGACCTCGGCTCTCTTGGAGGTCAGGGGGGTTGAACATTCAACTCTCACAAGGCGTATGTGAAAACTGCAGTCTTCTCCTCAAATTGGTGGTGGAAAACAATCTGTAAAATTCAGCTACGTAACTGGCGGTTGCTCACGGCGGGCTCTTAGGCGACTTTCAGATTAAAGCTGGGTACTGAGATGCTGCTACAAGTCAGGGTTGGGTAGGTTAGGTGAACTTGCTCGCCATCAGAGAGAAGGATTCATTTGCAGAGTTGTCTTGGGGCTGCCCGCGTTGTTTGGGCTCTTCACGTCGGCTTTCTTGCTGAACTGGGCGCGTAGTTAATGCTGAGTTGCGATTTCCATGACAAGTCCTCTTCTTGGAGATTTACAGCTCAGCTGCTTTAATTTGCCAGGCTAATGCTTTGGAATGCAGGTTGACAGTCCAGATGTGAAACCTTTCTCCTCGGAAAGAAAACAAAGGATTAAATGTGTTTTAAGAGGGTTTGAAAAAATAATTTAAAGCTGAGGCCCAGAACCTAACATCTGAAGTCTTGAAATACTGCTGTTAGCTGGCGATGGGAAACTTCAAAATCTGGAGACTTGAAAGCGTGTCATCTTTGGCCAGGCTGCAGGTACCGTTTGGCTTTCGGTGCACCTGTTACTGCCCGTATCGAATGCTTCGTGAGGTTTTACAAAATGTCAAATAATCAAGTTACGCATCTTCAGGCAATTAGTGCGGGTTGAAGAACGGTCGGGGGCGTTGCTTCCGCTCAGAGCTGTGGCGATGGGGGAATGGCTGTGGGTGCTCGCTGGGAAATGAGAGTGTTTCCCCGATATTCATTGGCAAAGATGGTAGTTCGGGCTTTCTGATTTGACAAACCGACACCCCCACCCCCACCCCAAGTTTCATGAGGGGGCCTATAAATAGGATTGCCCTTGTTTTTAGGGTGCGTGGAGGACGGCCCCGGTGGTGTGGGTCGGCTGCAGCGGCTCTTCCCCATCATCCCCATTGCAGGGCGAAGGCTCTGACCAGAGTATGGGGATTCTCTAAAGCACAACTGAATTGGGAAGGGGTCTAGTAGTGGTGTTTAATGTCCAAAACATTTATTATTAGTTTTTAGGAAGAAACATAATGGCCTCAGCCAAGCCATGGAATCTGGTCCTTTGTGCTCGTGAAGATTCACACAATGCATCTATCAGTTAATACCCGTTTGGGTTTCAGCGTTGTTTGGGTTGGAAGTGACGCAGCCAGGAGTTCATTGTCCTCTCAAAGAAAAGACGAAAACGTCTACAACTTTCTCCCATATGGAAAGAGCAGACATCAGGAGCCTGGACCTGGACCAATTTCAAGGCCAGATGTCATAAAATTGAACTCCCAGGTTAAAAAGGGCAGGTCTTCCCCAAGGTACCTCGAGGAATATAACGGGGTAGAGATGGCAGAGCTTTTCCGTTGTGATTCAGTAAAACCGGAGTGGTAAAGTAAAAACCTTGTGGTTTTTCATTTGGGACTAATAATCCGATTGGTGTTCTCTTCACATCAGATTTAGGAAGCCACCGTAGACCAGCGATTTTGCGAGCAGAAGAGGCACGTTTTGTATGTTCGGTTGATATTTGTTCCTGTCAGAAAGATCTCTGCCTTTTTACCACGTTGTAGAACAACAGATTAGTCCAAGTTGGGACTAAGTTAAACCCAAGAAATGGGTTTAACAAGTGACAAAAACGGCTTACATTGTTCCTATATTAAAAATCAGGAAAAAAATAAAACCCATAGGCTAAAAGTGCCTTTTGTAGCATCGGTGTATTTTTTTTTTTAAATGCGATGTTTCAAGTTGAGTAATTAGAAATAACAGCCTTGAGAATGCCCACACCAAGCCGGGAGTTGATTTATTTTTTTTTTGCCCCGTATGCGTTCACGTTCTTTCCCCCCAGCTTTTTTTTCGGTGGTGGGTTTTGATTTTGGTTTTGGGGGGCTTTTTGGAATGTCGTTGGATGGAAGAACTCTTCCCGCGGCAGCGGTACGGTGGGGTGCTGCCTTGTTCCCGCCCACGTGAGAGCCATCAAACCGTCCGCTTCCACCCGCAGTTGCGGGAGGAGCACGGTAAGCGCTAGTAATCTCTGCAGTTTGATAAACCCTGTATTTGTGTAGCGTGATAAAGTGGAGGCTTAAGGTTTCCTTCCTGCGCTGGAGTTCGTCACCCTGGAATTCAGAACCCGTGCGTCGAGATCAAACCGGTATTTAGCCCCGGTTTTCTCAAGTGTCTTACAGACACGTCGCTTAGTGGCACTAAACCCTCAGCTTTGTGCAGCTTTTGCCAATTAATCACTTTTGGTCCTTCCAACAAATGAACTGTAGAAAGGAGAAAATCATAGAGGAGCGGAGCAGCTGTATAAGGGCTCCCTCCGTATAACAGCCTTTCCTTGCGCTGCAAAAATCCGCGGGCACAGAGCCACGCTAAACAGTAAGTGTTCAGCCACATCTGCAGAAAATCCATGGGAGGGCATGTGGAAAGTTGGCACAACTTTTGGTGGAAGGAAGTGGGAAGAAAGAAAATCATTAGCTAAGGCTGACCAGGATCCGTAGACTTGAGGTCGCTTATCTGTGGAAGTTCTTCTTCCACCCCTGCTGTTGTTTTAACCGTTGCTCTGAGTAATCGGAACTTTTTTCCGTGACTGCAGACTTGGAGTGGAAGATTTCTGGGCCATCAACTCAAGAGATGTTTTTTCTCTGCTTTTGGCTTGTTTCAGACCTCGGGGCAGGTGACTGGGCAGGTAGGACACGAGTAATTCCAGCCGTGTCAGAGGAGCGCCTTCACTGTGGTGCCTCTGATTCCTGGTATTTGCTCAGCTCTGAACGTGTCGTTAGATGATGTATTCCTCTTGCTAATTTAGTCAATTTACCATTGATTCCAGTAGAGCTTGATGAAGTATGTCAGCTGGAGATTAGTCCCAGGTGCCTGGGTTGACCTTAGCTTTATCAGCTGCTTTCAATACTGTAACCATGAAGCACTTGCAAGTTTTCTGGTTCCTCCCGTGATTGATAGACCAATTCTAAAGTGGCTTTCCTCCTCGTTTGTGATCCAAGAGGATAATGCCATGCAGCTGTCCACAGCATGATGCTCTTGTGGTGAATACTGTGATGCTCTGTTGGCTTCTTACCAACCTGGATGTTTATTAAAATGGCAGTTGTGTTTTGCAGGCTTGAAAACTCACTAATGCATGGTTCTGCGTTTCCCTCTTCTCTAAATACCTTGAGCAGAACTGAACAAGTCTTTTAAGGCTCAAGTGAGACGGAGTTGTTTTAGAAGAGGGTTAACTGCGGATGTGTAGAGCGGAGGAGACTGGCACTACCTGTTGGCTGGTAGAAATAAGCTTTTAGCAGTTGGCAGAGATGGTTGGTTGTGTCGAGTGTGGTGTCGGTGAACTTTCCTGAAGTTCTTGTCAGCTCCTGTGGGTATAAGGGACGGGCTGGTGAAGAACATCTTTCCGCTGGGCCTCATGACCCCTTCTGGTGTGTTCCCAGCGTGTTGTCGCTGATGGTCACCACCCGGGTGTGGGCATGCTGAAGGGTGTCTTCCTTAGGACTGTGCATTAAGGTTGTTCAAAAGATGGTGCGAGCTCCTAGCCCCGCCTGGGGCTGATGGAAGCCTTCCCATGTTTAGGGGCCAGGACTTGACCAGTGGCATTGTTTTTAAACTAAATTTTGTATCTGCCGCTGCCTGACGGTGGGGTTCCGCAGAGGTTATTGCTGAGGGGGAGCTCACGGCGTTTGAGCCGCTCGTTCAGAGACCGAAGATGGGGTTCGGTTGGCCTGTCGGGGGGAAGGCATTGTCATTTAAAAAAAGAAACAACAAAACCCATTTCCTTTGAAGGGTGAGGGCTAATGGCAGGGGATGAGCTCCATACTGTGTCGGTCACCCTGAGAAACCCTCTGGAGTGTGGGAGGGCACTGGTCCGTGTGTCTGTGCCACCTGCGAGGCATGGCCCCTTCTAGCAGCCTTCCAGTCCCTGAAGGGGGCTACAGGAAGGGTGGGGGGGGGCTCTGGATCAGGGAGTGTAATGATAGGACACGGGGTAACGGTTTCAAACTGAAAGAGGGGAGATTTAGATGGGATATTGGGCAGAGATTCTTGGCTGTGGAGGCGGTGAGCCCCTGGCCCAGGTTGCCCAGAGAAGCTGTGGCTGCCCCATCCCTGGAGGGGTTCAAGGCCAGGCTGGACGGGGCTTGGAGCAACCTGGGCTGGTGGGAGGTGTCCCTGCCCAGGGCAGGGGCGTTGGAACTAGATGATCTTTAAGTTCCCTTCCAACCCAGACCATTCTGTGATAAAAGGAATGAAACTGGAAGGAAGGGAGCGCACCACTTAAGCTGGAATCACTAAAGCCAGCATCGCATCCGCACGTTGAGCTATATTCCCTTTTCGCTCCTCAAACTGCAGCCCATGTAATATATTTTTGGTCTCCAGCTATGCACGAACACCGCTGGTCATTTTTTCCAATCTTCCTTAATCTGCTTCGAAACCGAGAGCACTTAATCTCCAGTTGTTGAATAATTCTCAATTGTAGGGACCGTGGCAGCAATGAAGTGTTTCACTAACTTTTAAAGCTTTTTAATGTGAAAAATGTGGGACGTTCTCGTGAGTTGGAAATAGCGTTACGGTTAACATTTCAGGGATAGTTCACTCCTGCTTTTTGGATTGAGTTTTCTTTAATTTGTGTCGGAATGAGTTTATACATCCTGCACAGCCTGCTAGACATCTCAGGAATTTCTGCCCTTTCTTTGAAGGCGCTCGCTGCGGCGCGGGGCGATTCTGCTCGGCCGCGCTCCCAGCAAAGCCCAACAATTTGGTGATTTTTCTCCTGGGGCCAAAATGACATTAGCCATTAATAAATGTCGCTTTAAATCGCCTTGAGAGCTGGGGCTGTCTCGTAGGCAGGTTTTGAGAAATGAGGGTGGTTTTTTTTTTTTCTTTGGAAGGTGCTTGGGAAACTTCTGCCGGGATTCCCAAGTGACGGGGCCTTTGTCCGGGAGGAAGGAGCCGGGCTGGGCGGGTTATCCATCAGCGTGCTGCAGCGTCCTTCACAGCGCCAGCTCATCAAAGAGCCTTGGCCGGCCCGGGGTCGGGCAGGCGGGATGCATTGTTGGGCTGAAGGGGGATTTACGGGGAATATCTCTCGTGAGTCAACCCTGAGCAAGCAACGTGCCAGCTTTTGAGAGAGTCCTCCCATAGATGCATTAACTAGGGTTATTTCTAAGGTTGAAAAAATGGATGAGAATGGATTTTTTTTTTTTTTTATCTCATGGCAGAACGGGGTAGATTTGGGTCAAGGTGGCTGTGACCCAAGTGAATGAGATGCTCTGTCTCGCTATTTAATTTTATTTTTTTTCAATGGGACTAAGGCCTGGTTCTTGGGTACCCACAAGGATTTCCTCTCTTCTGAAGACAGGCTGAGAGAGCTGGGGGGGTTCAGCCTGGAGAAGAGAAGGCTCCGGGGAGACCTTCCAGCCCCTTCCAGTCCCTAAAGGGGCTCCAGGAAAGCTGGGGAGGGACTCTGGATCAGGAAGGGGAGCCATGGGATGAGGGGGAAGGGTTTCAAACTGGAAGAGGGGAGATTTAGATGAGATATTGGGAAGAAATTTATCACTGTGAGGGTGGTGAGCCCCTGGCCCAGGTTGCCCAGAGAAGCTGTGGCTGCCCCATCCCTGGAGGGGTTCAAGGCCAGGTTGGCCGGGGCTTGGAGCAACCTGGGCTGGTGGGAGGTGTCCCTGCCCAGGGCAGGGGGTGGCACTGGGTGGGCTTTAAGGTCCCTTCCAAGCCAAACCATTCAGTGATTACATGACATCGTTGTGATGAGTCCACAGTTCAAGAAGTGTAGAAATAGTAATTGTCAAGGAGTTCTTAAAATGACAACAGCTGCATGGACTATAACTTAAGTGATTATTATTTTTTTTTTTGAGAAATGGACTGGAAACCTAAACTTGCAGGGTTTAGTAGCCAAGTGGTGTTTTATAGGGAATTACTATACTTTCTGCCCTAGTGTAATTATGGCAACTGATATGTATTTGTAATTTAAGCTATTCATATCTATGGAAAAGTATTGCAATGGTATAAAGACTTGGGAAAAATTAGAGTTACTAAAAGAAAGCAGGGGCGAATATTATGAAGAATTTCTGAAGGCAGTATTTTAAAAACCCTGCTTCGATTTTGGCTAAAGGGAATAGAAACAGATATGGAGTCTGAATTAGCTTCTGTCCTTTCATTTTCTGATACAAGTTTGCAGAAAACAAACATATCGTAATAGGAAAAGTGTTTTGATTGGCAGGGTTTGGGTATACGAATGTAAGTAGGCTTCCAGTGGCATAGTGCTCCGGGCTTTCCTAGAGATGCAGAATTTACGATTATTTTCTCTATTAGCAGTATTTCCTTGCTTTCTCTCAAAGTCAGGTCTGTAGCACAATAGTTTGTCCCTGTAGCACAACAGACATTGTCCCTATAACTTGAAGATTTTGCTGGAAGTTTTGATAGTCTGGCCTAAAAATCTCTGCGTTTGTGTTGCTAGAGCACTCAGATTTTGGATTTGAATAAAAATAAGCAACGATTACAAATAGGAGGAGCAGTGCCTGCCCGGGGTTTGGTGTGCCGCCGTAGTGAAGAGAGCGCGCTGGATGTACCGTTTCCAGCTCCGGAGCCCTCAGCCCAAGAAGGACATGGAGCTGTTGGAGCGGGGCCAGAGGAGGCCACGAAGATGATCCGAGGGCTGGAGCCCCTCTGCTGTGAGGACAGGCTGAGAGAGCTGGGGGGGTTCAGCCTGGAGAAGAGAAGGCTCCGGGGAGACCTTCCAGCCCCTTCCAGTCCCTGAAGGGGGCCTACAGGAAAGCTGGGGAGGGGCTGTTTGCAAGGGCATGTAGCGACAGGACGAGGGGCAATGGTTTAAACTAGAGCAGGGCGGGTTTAGATCAGCCATTGGGAAGAAGTTCTTTGCACTGAGGGTGGTGAGACCCTGGCCCAGGTTGCCCAGAGAGGTGGTGGAGGCCCCATCCCTGGAGACGTTCAAGGCCAGGCTGGATGAGGCTCTGAGCAACCTGATCCAGTTGAAGATGTCCCTGCTGACTGCAGGGGGTTGGACTAGATGGCCTTGAGAGGTCCCTTCCAACCCAACGCATCCTATGACTACGATGTACAGCAACGTTGACTTCAGTGAGGGTTGTGACTTGGAGGCAAACTTTATGTAATTCTTACAAGAGAGTTTGGATTTGGTTTTTTTTTTATATTTGATAACTAGGTAACTGTGCTGGTTTGCTTTAAACACGGTAAATAAAAGGGTAGGTCACTTGTTGGGAGTAAAGGGGAGGAACAGATGACCTGGCTTTACACTCGAATACTGCTAGGGAAGGAGACTGTTATCTCCTTCCAGACAAATGGGGAAGGATACTCAAAACCCTCTATCGTGTGAGCGTAGTTATTGCCTGCCTTATATCACTGCGAGTTCTCAACACATCTGGACTGAGAATAGTTCCAGTAACATTAAAGCGTACTATTTTGGTTGGCACACTGACGCTGTGGTATATGCCAATTAGTAATGGCTCTTGGAAACAGGCTGCTTTAAAACTCTCCCTGAACTATTCCCCGGAGAAATTATTCAATTAAGTACAGCTAAAATTAATGTCCATGGGTTTTGTTCGAATAAAACAAAATAAGCAGCTGGAAAAGGGAAAACTTCTCAGTGTGTGCTTTTAAAATAACAACTCTAACTAATAACTGTGTTTGCTGGAATCGATACCGCTGTTTGTTTTCTCAGCGTTGCTCCTTAGCTGTGAAGGATCCGATGAGGGCTACCACAGCGCGTGGCCTGGGACGCTTCTTTGTCACCACCGTGTATTTTCAAATCACCTTCTGCTGCCTCCGGACCTGCTTTTGAGAGGGTCAAGTGTCCTGTGTTGCTTGGGGGTATCGAAGTTTGACCCAGATATAATCTTCCGTATTTTGGGATGGAGCGAGGCTGCTTCGCTGTGGTGGGCGGTGGAAACGGTGGTCTTGGACATGTCCTTCTGGTCCTTGGAGCAGATGTCAGGGTTTTCTGTAGCAGAACAAATAGTTTTCTCTTATTTCAGCATTATCCTTAAAGATGCGGAAGGTTTGGTGAACCAGTGGGAAAGGGTTACACTGAAGGCATGGGCTGGTCCTTGGCCTTGTGAGCTGGGTGCTCGAGCTGCCCTTCACTTCACTTCCCAAAGGCCAGGCAGAGGTCCTAGGACTCCGAGCAGTTTGTTCTTTCCAGTCTGTTGTCAGGAACTCGGGGAACCAGGAGTGATCCTCGTCCTGAAGGAGTTGTTCCTCTGCAAGGATTCCTTGGGGTGGAGAGCTGGCATGGATGTCCCCATGGGTGTGTTGGGAGGAGGAGGACCCACTGCCGTGGCTGATGCATCACCCAGTGCTTCAGACTGCTAACCTGAGCTGGGAGGGCAGGCTGGGGCTGCTCACCAGCATGGTGGGGAGAAGACATGTCACAGAACCACAGACTGGCGGGGGTTGGCAGGGCCCTCTGGAGATCACCCAGTCCAACCCCCTGCCAGAGCAGGGTCACCCACAGCAGGTGGCACAGGAACGCCTCCAGGCGGGTTTGGGATGTCTCCAGAGACGGAGACTCCCCCACCTCTCGGGGCAGCCTGGGCCAGGGCTCTGCCACCCTCACAGCAAAGAAGTTCCTCCTCGTGTTTAGGTGGAACTCCCTATGGTCAAGTTTGTGCCCGTTACCCCTTGTCCTGTCCCCGGGCACCACTGAAAAGAGCCTGGCCCCATCCTCCTGACACCCCCCCTTTCAGTATTGATAAGCGTTGAGAAGGTGCCCCCTCAGGCGTCTTTTTTCCAGACTGTCCTTCCCTGCCTGCTCCCCTGGGCACAAACCAAGTCTGCCAGCTCCTGCCCTACGCTGCCTGCAGCCCCTGCAGCCCAGTGCCCTCCTCTTTGTCAGCAGAGCCATCTCTGCGGGAATGGGGAAGGGTGAGCGATGTCTTCGTGCCGCCCAGACCAGAGCACCGGGACTGCTACGTACACATGGCACGTCGTAAAACACCTTCCCAGCAGGAGGCCAGGAGATCTCCTGAACCCGACTGTCTCCAAGGACCACCAAGCCCCCCGTAAATTAGAAGAGCTAAAGAGTGAGACAGCTCAAACACGGGAACAAATTGGTTTGCTCCCTTGGAGAAGTCAGTATTTTGGGGAGTTTTAGTACTTATGTGAAGTTCCGCTAAAGAAGAGATGAAATGTTATCAGTTAAATTTGGGACCGTGGAGGGAGTGTCCTGGTTTGCGGTAGAACAGGACCAACTTTCTGTTCAGTCCTTTTATTTCTGAGCTAGGCCTCTTCTGACTCTCTGAAATTAACAGCCTGTTGCGTCTAAAGCGGTTCGTTCGGAGTGATGAGACAGTTTGTGCCAAGGAATGGTACGCAGAGAGGCTCCTGCTTCTACTTATTGCTGTAACAGCCAAGGGCAGCTAATTCCGTTATTTGCCCCAATGGAGGGTGGGAAGCGGAAAAGCGCAGAGGGGTCCCACCTGCGGGGAGGAGCGGACAGGACAGGGGACCCACAATTGACCGCCAGGGGTATTCCATCCCATCTGCCCCATGCGCAGTATAAAAGCTGAGGGATCAAAGGGTCAGCTCTCGCCCTTCGATGGCCGACGTCCGAGGAGGACCCTGTCTGTTCATCTGCCTTTGATCCCAATCCGTGTGTTCCTGGCTCCATCTGTGGAACCCGGTTCCCACCCGTCACTGAGTCCAGTCACCATCACTGACGGTGACGTCACCCTGGGAGCTTAATACGGTTTTGTATATACTGTGTCTGTTTCATTATTTCCTTTTTATTTTGTAATTAATATTCCATTAAAGTAGGTTAGTTTCTTCTAAACTCGTAAATCTCTTTATCTCTCCTCCGCCTCTCCGTATACGAGAGGTTGGGGGGGAGCATCTGTCGCTGGCCATTGGCCGATTTGGTCAAAACCGCGACAGGGAGGAATCTTGGTCTTGGCTCGAAACGCAAAACTCATCGCGGCAGAAGGTGCCGCTATCCCGGTGTCCTGAGCAGCGCAGAGCTGGGGGGGGGTGAGTATTACCTTGGAGTTAACAGCGAGGAGGAGCCCGTGGCTGCAGTAACGCATCGCCTGTGGCACGGAGAGCTGCGCACGTCGGAGAGGCTGCAAAAAAACCGGGCCCGGCTCGCAGCCGGGGAGAGAAATTAAGATTTTGGCTTTGTATTTTTTACTGTGTTTTTCTCTTTTCGTTCTGCCTTGACATTACAGCTGGCACATCGTGCGAAGGTTCTTTGGGTTTCTGATGTACTTACGTTAGTTGCAATCTTCATTTCTGGCGTTTTGAACAATGCTCGCTTTCTTATTAACGCGTAATTACGGGGTTTGGACATATAGAGGTCGGCATTCAATATATGATTCATTTCTTTGGTATCTAGCTCTTCTCCTGAGGCACCGGAGACCTGAAGGAGGGAGGGAAAGCCTGCTTGGCTGCTCCCCTGAATTCCAGCCGCATTGTAATTTTTTTTGTGTAGCGTAAAACGTTCTGGATTTTAGTCGTCTATATGTTTTTCTTAAGGCTGACTGCAGTCTTCCGTGACTCACGGTGGGGTATACCGGGGAGATGCATTACTCATCGATAAATGCTATCGAGTGATCTGTAAATTTAAATCCACGGAAAAGCCAAAAAATTCCAAGGGAATGTTTGGTCAGCAATGGCATTCTGCTAAACTGCAGTCAAAGCCCGGGTTTGTTTCTCTCTGCCTGTGCTGTATTTCACGTGGCCGCTTTCACGTGGCTTTTGGGTTTCTTGCTCCACAGACAGAATGAGTGTGACTCAAAGACGGAACTGCCGAAACCAAACGAGGCTTTTTACGTGTTTTAAATAACACAAACAAAAAAATCA
This sequence comes from Chroicocephalus ridibundus, assembly GCF_963924245.1. Classification (NCBI taxonomy): domain Eukaryota; kingdom Metazoa; phylum Chordata; class Aves; order Charadriiformes; family Laridae; genus Chroicocephalus; species Chroicocephalus ridibundus. The sequence goes on from NC_086297.1 coordinate 12,085,634, forward strand.
ATTAGTGTAAAGTCATGTATGAAAGCGGAACTCTGGCTCTGCAAGAGCCTGTTCCACTTCATGGGAAGAGGCGTTTGTCTTTCGTAGGGACTCCATGAGTTAGGGAGAATGATTTAAAAAAAAATAATAAAATAAATCCCGGGCCTTCAGAACGATGGTGCAGCTGTGTGGGCATGGGTAGAAACGGGGAGACGTAGGATGGAAAGGCAACCAGATCTTTTTCCTGTTCTTGGGTGGAGAATGGGTAGGAAAAAACCCACATGGTTTCCTGCAAAATAAACCATAGCGTTCCTCGAAATGGCCCGGCTCTCCGGCTCTGCCACTGCCTGGCTTTCGTTTCCTTAATGCACCGCTTCACGTTTCTCCATAACGAGTTTCCCTCCCAGGAGCTCCTTGACGGGAGAAACAGGAGGGCTCAGGGCTTGGTCCGTGATGGTGATGAGAGCAAGAGCATCCATAGCTGTTGGATTGGCTCATCTCCTCCGCGTCCGTGTGCTGCACTCATGTTGGGACTTGTAATCTCATAAGTTACGCCTTTTTGGATTAAAATGTGCAGCGTTGATGCCTGCGCCATAACTCGGGCGTCACTTGCTGCTGTTTAGTCCCTGCAAAGAAAGACGCAATGTTCATTTTGTGTCTTTAGTGGGATCTCAGGGCCTAGCAGTTGACTTGCTCCTCAGTCTCCAGCATTGCTGGAGCTGGGCGGGCACTGGTGGGGTCTTGGCACCGGGGTCGGAAAGGGAGGAAAGATGGAGCGGCTGAATGGGCTGGAAAAGGGGCTTTTGCTCTCTGGATCTTTTGGGCTTCTCGTTTTGTTGTCAAAACTGAGAATTTCAGTTGCAAGCTGAAAGCTGGTTATTCGCATCGAGCTGATCAGGGTTGTGTTTCAGCATAAAGGGCATCATCAAGAAGGTGAAACACTGAAGGTCCAGGCGTGTGGAGCGCTCTGGGATGTGCTGGTTTTATCATCTGTCAAATGGTTTTCCAGTGGAAACTTTTCCCGTGGAAAACTTCTGACCAGCTGTAGAAAGACTTGACGGCTGAGTTGCCACAGAAGGTGGGTCTGCCAGAGGAGTCCGATTTCAAACCCATCGGAAGCGTTGTTAGAAATGTCAACGGAGAAGTTGGGAATATGGGAAAGGCAGATGGGGGTCGCGATGGAGGACCTGTGCTCTCTGTGGTGTGATGTTCAACAGGACCGTGGGCAAATCCAGTGCCTGAAGATTATAGAATCATAGAATGGTCCAGGTTGGAAGGGACCTTTCAGATCATCAAGTCCAACCATCAACCTAACTCTGACGAACCGCCACTAACCCATGTCCCTCAGCACCACATCTGCCCGGCTTTTAGATGCCTCCAGGGATTGCAGTCTTTTTGAGGAGGAACGGAGGAGAAAAGCTCCGTTAGGCCACAGCAGACTGTTCCGGCACCTGGCTTGGGTTCAGCTGGGGATTTGCCTTCCCGTCCCGCGCCAGCCTTCGGCACAGGAGACGTGCTGTAGGTGATGGATGGCCATGTCCCGCAGAGGTGATTTACAGCTCTAACGGGTGGGATTCCCGTCTCACGGGACGGGCTGAAATTATCCATGCCGTGGCTGGAGAGAAGCAGAACCAGCTTTTTAGGGAAGGCATCGGTGGTTTTAGGCATTAAACCAGAACGTTTCTGATTTTCATTGCCGCGGCAAAGTCTTTGAAAGAAAAAAGTTATGAAGAATGAGCTTTTTTCTGAGAGATTCCTAGGATTACATATAATTTCTTCCGCTCGGTTTTTTATCGTCGGTCTTCTGTTGGTGTCCTTTGCATAAATATTTCTTTTTTTTAGCTATTAGCGGATGTGATTTTTAAAGATGTATGTAAATACACCCTTACCGCTCCCACCAGGTGGTTGTTCCACTGCAATTTCAGGAAAGGTTTGTACGTTCCGGTGGTCTCTTTGGGCGTAGTCCCTCTGAACACGCACACACACCTGCGCGTGGATGGACCCCAGAAATCAGTAGCCACAAAACGTGATGCCAGTGTGACTTATAATCCAACCGTTTCATTCGGAGGTATTATAAAGATCATTTTTCTCAACCTTTAATGTATCGTTTGAGAGGGCGAAGCCAGGCGCCGTGGAGCCGAGCGGGAGGGTGCTGACCATCCGGGTTCAGAGCTGGTGCTTCACTTTTTCCTTTCCCATTTCAATAAAACTTTGGAAAGGAATACTTAACGCTTACGTGCTCGCTTCTCTGAGTAGTCTTGTGTTGATCTGGGTCCATCGATGGATTCTCGCGTCTTTGAAAGTTGGCTGCAGGCACTGATAGCGCTTCAGCTTGCTGGGACCAGTGAAGCGATTCAAAGAGCAATTATTTTTTTTCCGTGCTTTGGGTTGAGCTGCAGCTCAGCAGCTTTAATTTTGGGGCTGTGACAGCTGATGCAGCGACAAGTTCCGATCCGGTGAAACAATTTCTGCATGTGTTTTTGTGGGCAACAGTGTATTTGGAGTTTAACGCAAATTATTAAACAAACCCAAAATGTGTTTGGTGTTTGTTTTGTAACAAAATAAACACAAGGGATTTTTCCTCTCTCTGCTTGTGCTTTCTCCAGGAGCAGGAGGTGGAATTAAGGCTGGAAGCGGCGAGGGCTGACTGATGGTACGGCTGCTGTTCCCAGCCTCTCCCACCGCTTCCGTAGGGATGTTTCTTCCACCTCTTCCCACCTGGAGCTGTGGCGGCTCTGCAGTGCTCCAAAACACGGGTTGCCTAAGATCAAAACCCACTGCTGTAGGTTTTTTAGCAGGAAAAAAAAAAAAAAAAAAGGTCAAATATTTCAGAATAGATCTACCTACTGTCATTTGCTTGCTTTGCTGTTTCCTCAGTGCACGTTTTCTTCGCTTGTAAATCCCCTTGTGTGGGGAATTCGTCCCAGTCCCCTGCAGGGCTGCTGGGCTCTCTCCATTGCTGCTCCCGCGGCCGGAGGAGCGAGGGCAGGACTGCAGACAGGCTCGTGGCCACCAAACTGTGACCTTCGGTGACTTTTGTCCTGGTTCAAGGTACGCGGGTATTGATCTCCAATCTGTAAACCCCACTGCTATTTTTGCCGTGTGATATTTTGTCAGAGTTAGGCTGAGGGTTGGACTCGACGATCCGAAAGGTCCCTTCCAACCTAGACCATTCTAAAATTCTCTGTATACCAGGCTTCTGAAGAAATCCTGCCCGTCTGAGGGCTCCGGGCCAAATTTTATAGCCTTGATGACCAGGAAAAGCATCCAGGTTTGTAGAGATGGGGTTGCATTTCCCTGCCACAGCCTTGCAGGGACGAGGTGAGGAGAAATGGTAATGTCCACACCTTCTTGTAGAAACCTGCTGCTTTCGCGCTTGGCGTGTTTGTCCCCCTTGTCTGCTGGTGAGCTCGAAAGCTGATGTACCTGCCTGGCTGTGACCCTAGCAAAGGGACATGTGTGCAAGGATGAGCAAGGCTGTTCCACAGCTTTTCAAGCCAAAGTCCCTGCAGAAACTGGAGTACCAGGTCCAGCTCTGGAGCCCTCAGCACAAGAAGGACACGGAGCTGTTGGAGTGGGGCCAGAGGAGGCCCCGGAGACGCTGGGAGGGCTGGAGCCCCTCTGCTGTGGGGACAGGCTGAGAGAGCTGGGGGGGTTCAGCCTGGAGAAGAGAAGGCTCCGGGGAGACCTTGGAGCCCCTTCCAGTCCCTAAAGGGGCTCCAGGAAAGCTGGAGAGGGACTCTGGATGAGGGAGGGGAGCCATGGGACGAGGGGGAAGGGTTTCAAACTGGAAGAGGGGAGATCTAGATTGGATATTGGGCAGAAATTGTTTGCTGTGAGGGCGGTGAGCCCCTGGCCCAGGTTGCCCAGAGAAGCTGTGGCTGCCCCATCCCTGGGAGGGTTCAAGGCCAGGTTGGCCGGGGCTTGGAGCAACCTGGGCTGGTGGGAGGTGTCCCTGCCCAGGGCAGGGGGGTTGGAACTAGAAGATCTTTAAGATCCCTTCCAATCCGAACTGTTCTATGATTCTGTGAAACAGGAGGTCCTGTCTGAGCTCATCTCCAAGGGATGAGCAACCTTCAAACTTCTCCCACTTCAGCTGGGCTTTAATTACTGAGATTTTAATACTAGGGTTGCGCAGTAGGTTTTATCTTCTGCTTCAAGATGCTGCTTCACTGAAAGAAGACCTTGGCTAAATTTGCGTTACCGGTTTAAATGTGGTTTGCAGTGCAGTGTTACAGAAATGTCCTTTGTAAGGTCACTGGCAGCCCTTCAGCAGTCAGCCTGCTCTTCCCGTCTGCTCCCTCGCGATGGGGAACCTCGAGTCCTTCACCTTTTCCAGGTTTCTCTCTTTTTTGGTTTTTTTTTTTAACTTTTAACTCATTGCATAGTCAGGTAAATGAGAGGTGATTGATAGAAAAATTTTCATCCTGAATATAACTGGCAGCTTGAAGGGGAGAGGTGGTTGCAGGTGGGTCATCTGCCAGAAGAGGTGGCCCTCAGGAGCCTACTGAGAGCTAACGTGGGATTGTCGGGGCTCTGAAGACCTTCTTAGCCATGGAGTTAGTTTTTTCTGGCAGCAGCTCTGCCTGCCTTAGGCATTCATTACTTGTTTTCAACCCTGCCTGATACAGCACAGACTTCCATTGTGTTTCCTTTGCTTTAGAGCAGGGAGAAATTCTTTCATTTACACCAAGGTCGAGAGCTGCTCTGAACCTGTCACCACAACGGCGTGGTGATGGGGGTGGAGGGGTGGGTGTTTCTGTGCAGGGGGCTGGTGGGGTTGGTGGGTGTAGAGGGTGGATGGATGGATGTTTCTGTGGTAGGTGTTGATGGTGTTGGTGGGTGTAGATGGGTGGATGGATGTTTCTGTGCAGGATGTTGGTGGTATTGGTGGGTGTAGGGGGGTGTCTGGATGTTTCTGTGATGGGTGTTGATGGTGTTGGTGGGTGTAGAGGGTGGATGAATGTTTCTGTGCAGGGTGTTGGTGGTATTGGTGGGTGTAGGGGGGTGTTTGGATGTTTCTGTGGTGGGTGTTGATGGTGTTGGTGGGTGTAGAGGGTGGATGGATGTTTCTGTGCAGGGTGTTGGTGGATGGATGTGTCTGTGCAGGGGGTTGATGGTACTGGTGGGTGTAGGGGGGTGGCTGGATGTTTCTGTGGTGTTGGTGGGTGTAGATGGGTGGATGGATGTTTCTGTGGTGGGTGTTGGTGGTGTTGGTGGGTGTAGATGGGTGGATGGATGTTTCTGTGGTGGGTGTTGGTGGACATAGAGGGGTGGTGGACGGATGTTTCTGTGGTGAGTGTTGGTGGTGTTGGTGGGTGTAGATGAGTGGATGGATGTTTCTGTACAGGGTGTTGGTGGTTGCAAGGGCACCCTGGCCTGGGGAACCTGATGGTCCGGGCTTCTGATTCAAGTGGTGATGAGGTAAGAACCTCCTTGTGCTTTCACCCCACATCAACCCCACTGTGGTGGAGGGGAAGACCCTGCTTGGACCTCCTGGTTGCGCCATGTGTGTCCTGATACTTCTCCTGGTCGTAACTGCACGTTGCATCAAAGGACTTGTTGCTTGTTGATCCGTGGGCTACGTGCTTGGCCTACTCCCCTAAAACCTGACCGTATCAAGAGACATGTAGATATGGAGAAACGCTTCTCCCAAGCTGTGCAGGCCAATTCTCTGGTTCAGAAACGGTTCCTGCTGGTTTGTCTGACAGGGACTGGCTTGTGCAAGGGGATGGGAAAGGAGAGGCTGGAGACGTAATCCCAATTGCAATGCCTTGGGCTTTGAAATGATGACAGCAAATTTTCCTGCTCGCATTTGTTCTCATTTAGCTACAGCTTGTTCACCAGGATGTTTTTCAAGGAGGGTCTGGTCAGTGTTGGCAGAGGAAAGTCTCTTATTTCCCAAGCATGCTTATCACTTTGTCCTTGACAACGATGGGAACTTTCGTCGCTTTTTTTTTTTTTTTTCATTTAGAGGCAAACATGAGAAAGCCTGCCTTTGCCGGCAGCATTGTACTGGTTTTCCTGTGTGCTGAATCACGCAAGACAGATAAAGTTTCTCCAAAATATTGTTGGCTTTGCAGATGTTGGACCTGGGAAAGTTGGGTGGGAGAGGGAGGAGGACTAATATCTGAACTGAACAAATCTTGCAGGTCAAATAAAGTACCTGCCGACACTTGGGAAAATGTGTTCTGGTGTAGGACGAACAATAAAATCTTGAGTATTACAAACAACTTCCCAAATACGTGAGTTTGCGTCTGGCGTAGAGCAGCCTCGGTGGGTGATGCTGGTTAACCACGGGAGGGGTGGATGGTTTAGGTCCACAGGGTAAAATGGAGGCTGCACAGGTAGAAGCAGTTGATGTTTCATGTGAATGCTGAGATGGTTTAGGCTGAGGAACAGGAATCAGGAGGAGCTCATCTTTTAAGAGAGATGTAAATTTTCGAAGTACAAGTTTTTTTTAGATGCTGGTATCACTTTACATAGGGATTCGCTGGAGATGATGGGGTGCTTGTAGGGCAGACTTAAAAAAGCACGCCTTAGAAGGATGGTGCTTAAATCTCCCAGCTCTCCAGGAGAGTAAAACCCCCACGCTACGTATGCCTTTGAAAATGTCCTCTGTGTCTTCAGAACCCCGCTTATTTTATATCTGTGTTTTTCTTATCCATACGTACGATCAAACCGGTTTTATCTCTGTATCTAGAGCGGTGCTTGTTACTTGGCAAGATTTGAGGACATGAGCGCCCTGCACATCTTCTGCTGCGGGAAGGTGAATTTTGGAGGAAACCGTTCCCTTTCAAGCACCGGTCCGAAGCTGATGCCCACAGAGGCGTACGGATGTTCTTGAGAAGCTGCAAGAACTAATGTCACATATTGGCACCACCTTTTAAAGCCTTCTAGTGCCACAGCGAAGTGTTGGAAATACAAGGAGTGCCTGCTTTAGTTCCATCCCCTTGTTCCTTGTAGAACTATTTGGGAAATCTTATTTGAAGGAATACAGTCAAACCAATAAAAGCTAATTAATAAGAGCCCTGTCCTGTTGATGGGACTTACTTTTTTCCCCTCTGCTCTGCTGTGGTGAGACCCCACCTGGAGCACTGCGTCCAGCTCTGGAGCCCTCAGCACAAGGAGGACATGGAGCTGTTGGAGCGGGGCCAGAGGAGGCCCCGGAGATGCTGGGAGGGCTGGAGCCCCTCTGCTGTGAGGACAGGCTGAGAGAGCTGGGGGGGTTCAGCCTGGAGAAGAGAAGGCTCTGGGGAGACCTTCCAGCCCCTTCCAGTCCCTGAAGGGGCTCCAGGGAAGCTGGGGAGGGACTCTGGATCAGGGAGGGGAGCCATGGGACGAGGGGGAAGGGTTTCAAACTGGAAGAGGGGAGATTTAGGTTGGATATTGGGCAGAAATTCTTTGCTGTGAGGGCGGTGAGCCCCTGGCCCAGGTTGCCCAGAGAAGCTGTGGCTGCCCCATCCCTGGAGGGGTTCAAGGCCAGGTTGGCCGGGGCTTGGAGCAACCTGGGCTGGTGGGAGGTGTCCCTGCCCAGGGCAGGGGGTGGCACTGGGTGGGCTTTAAGATCCCTTCCAACCCGAACCATTCCATGATTCTGTTTTCTTTAACACTCAACCAACATACATACGGAGTTATGAGGCATAAAAATGAACAGAAAATGAGTCTGTCTCGCTCACGGAAAGCTATGCGCTCCAACTTTTGCTTTACGGTGCGTTAAAGCTGGAGGTTTCAGCAGTGCAGAGAGTGACAGTCTGGGAGGGTACCAAGGACCCGAGAGCACAGCCCCCGCCAGCTGGCACGGCTGCCGCCCCCGACCTGGTCCCGAAAGGCAGACTGGATTTATAAAGACAGTGATCAATAGCGAGGAAAGTGCTGGAAGTGCAACCAGAGCAGGCTGCTTTGCAGTAGCGTTCGGGTTTTGGCTGCTCTCCTCCTCCCTGATTTATCATGCACAAAAAAAGCCATTCCTACCTGCAGAGTAGGAAGCAACTCAAAGGCGGTGTGTTCATACACCCAGCCAGAAGCACCGGCTGCGTATTTGAAGAAAATTAGAGCGGAACAGTCAGCAAGAAGGAAATTTGGTGCCTGAATGTGGCTTTTGATTTTCAGTGTTAAAAAATCCCAACCCAACAACCGACCGCTCTCGGTGTAAGCCTCGTGCCGGGTCTGATTTCCCTGACAAAAAGAAAGGCGTCAGTTGTATGAGGTTGAGGATGAGTTGGCTTGAAATTTTCCTTTCCCCTCTATTAAAAATAAACGTAGGAGAAATTTTGCTCACGTTCCTTTGGATCCTTTGGGCTGCAGGCAGAACTGCCATCCGGGCATCTCCATAACTCACCAAGGTGGGACTTTGACTGTCTCCTCCGTGGTCTCTTGGTTGGGACCACACCAAACGCTCTCAAAAGCGGTTATAAAGATGGGGATTCTGGATGTGGTTTAATGACTGAGTAATGGCCGAGTGTTGAGGTGCCCTGTTCCAGGGATTGAAATTTCAGATTTCTTATAGCACATGCACTAATTCTCTTACTTTGGCTGGTGTTTTCTGGCTGCCGTCACCTTATAGTCGGTGCCTGCCGAGACTCCTCCTGCTGTTTCAGGCTGTATTTCTTTTCCTCTGCCCTTACAGCGGAGAAATGCACTGGATCTGAAGTTGAATCTCTTGTGTAGCGTTTCCCAGGATTTGGACATGTCCGTGCATGTGGAGCACCGGTGTGTCTTTCTGGAAGACAGGAGGATGCAGCCGGTTTCCCTTTTGGAACCTCCAGCAGGCGTGTGCTTGTTGAGCCGTGATGCCGTGGGGCGCAGAGATTAATGCTCGTCTTTCTCTTTCCCCAGAGATCATCGACGACCTCACGAACCTGGTTGAAAACACAGACGACAAGCTCCGCAACCAGACGCGGCACGTGAAGATGGTGGACAAGAAATCAACGTCCTGCGGTAGGAAAGGGCTTGAGCACAAATCCTGCGCCGTTATTAAATGATGAGAAAGTAGCTCAGCGCTCAGAGGCTGTGTGCAATGCGCTCCCCCCGATGACAGATTCTCTTAAAAGTTGAAAAAAAATACCTTTCCAGACTTGTTCAGCTGCTGTTGCGGGTTTGACTCGCTGTGCGTGTTGATACAGTTAATTTCCTTGAGCCATTTGGCTCCAGCGTTGCACAATATTCTGATTGGAAATTGTAGAACTGTGTGAAATTAGAGCAGTGCGTGTTAATTAGCTTTAAAAAACTTGCTAGCTACCAGCCTCTCACAAAACCGGTCACAGCGGGGAGTGATGCCGCCGGGACGTTTCTGGTGGTGTCCTGCAGGAACGTGTTCTCAGCCAGCTGGTGTCCGCAGCCTGCCAGCCCTGAAATCCTTGCTGGTGACTCTTCCAGCTCCGGGCAAGCTGGTAAAGCTCCCTTGGTCTCCTTTTCCATACAGCCAAGGAGAGGTTGTACGTCTCGGGCACGTAGGTTTTCCTCGATGGGGTGAAGAGCTGGGGGTGTTTGATAGCAATAACCGCGGGAGGGTGCTGTGGGTGATGGCAGAAAACGCCTTTATTTGGGAGGATGAGTGACTGGGGGATGAGGTCCGTGGGGTCCATTTAAACGGGGGTGAAGTGCTCAGCCTTCCCCCTTGCCCACCCCGTCCTTCCCCGGGATGCAGACCTTGGCTTGGACCCGGCTTCCGTGTTATTCCAGCATGTGCCTGTTCCCGCGCTTTTGGAGTTTCATCTGGGCTTTTCTGTCTCCCTGTTCCCTTCTCGCTTGTTGCCAGCCTGCCGGGGAATACCAGGCATCCCCCAGGTCTCCCTGCAGGATTCAGGTGGTGGTGAGGCCCTTGCGGCGGCGGCGGCACGGCCGGTTCTGGTGCGCGGCGTTTGTTTTTGCCACACTAGAAGTCTCAAAATCCTAACAAGAATAATTTATGCTCTGTAGGAATTTGACTTATAGGCAGAAGTTAATGAAATTGAGCTCACGTAGTTTCGTAAAGAGCGAGGTGAGAGCTGGCTTGGTCTCGCTGTTTCTGGCGGGTGGGGAACTTTTACTCTGTTGAATCCGTCAGTAAAAGCAACCGAGCTCAGACGGCAATGAGACATTTGCAAGCACCGGGAATGTATTTCAAGGATTTTTTTAGTTCTCCGTCAGCGATAACTTTTTGAAAGCTTAGTTGATATAGGCTGATGGGATTCCGTGGCTTCTTCCGGAGGTTTAAGTTGACTTGTTTGTCTCCGATTTCTCTTGTACCAACTACAGGTAGAATTAAAGGTGTGACTGCAGAGTTCGTGACTGACTTTTTATTCTAGGTCTTTAATGTTGATGCAAGATGGATTTAATCTGAAAAAAAAAAACCAAAAACTTAAATGATGCCAAGTGCCCCTGTGTGCCTTTGGAGTCTCCCCTCAGCTTCGGAGGTTTGATTTTCTGCAGGAGTACAGGGAAGCGCGATGCCGAACGCCTGCGCGGGGTGAGGAATCCCCCTCCCGCAGCACACCTTCCCCCTCCTTAGGTATTTTTCCCCCCTTTTTAGGCTCCTCCCGCAGCCCCCAGACGATGCTGCTGGGTAAGGAGCCTGTCTCTTTAACTCAAAGCCCATACTGGCTGCGCTGGGGAATTCGAGAGGAGGAGGAGGAGGAGGATGGGAGAGGGAAGGCTGAGAGCATCCTGGGCCGGATTCCTTGGGGGTGACCTCTCTCACCCTTTCCACATTGAAAAACATCTTTCTGCTGCCGCTGGGTGCCCGGTCCCCCTGCTCCAACAGGGCTTCCTGTGTTTGCATAACAATTTGGGCATACGTAAACACGGCATTGCCTCAGATAGCTGCTGTGCTCGGCCTGAGCTGGAGTTTTAGAACAATAATGCTGGGAGACACAGGCTGTCATGGCATTCTTCCCATCCCTTTTCCACCCTTTCCCCTGGCGATGAGACTTAACTAGTGGGCGAAGATCAGAAAAACCCTCCGCGTGCGTACAATTATTCCTTCAACAAAGCCAAGCAGCGGGAAAAACCGGCACCTGCTAGGTAATTTTTGCAGAGGGCTTTTTCCACCCCCCCTTCCCCTCCAATGTTTCATGTGAATTGATCAAAATCTTCAGTAACTCTTTGGTTTCGGTGCTGGCGCTTCGGATTTAAACGGGGGTGAAGTGCTCAGCCTTCCCCCTTGCCCACCCCGTCCTTCCCCGGCTTGGACCCGGCCTCCGCTTTATTCCAGCCTGTGTCCGTTCCCGTGTTTTCGCCTCATTTTTGAAATCCTAATGTCTTTTTATTTCCCCGATGAGTGCCTGCGCTGGAGCCACTGGCTGTGGATACAAGCGGAGCCGCCTGGCGTGAATAGTGGAATAATCACCCTTTTACGAGCAAGAATGTAAGGCAGTACCGGGTGTGTCTTTGTTAGCAGCCAGCGTAATAATAAAATCAAAGTATTGTTGAGGAAATCCAACTTTAATCAATATTTCAACGTCTCGCTCTCATGCAAACGTCGTTTCAAGCTTTGGAGGTGATGTACGCCGGGGGTGCCACCGGCTGGGCGCAGAGGGGTCGGGGACGCTCGTGCTCGCTCCTGGCAGAAACCTTCAGGTAGTTCGGGGTGGGTTGTTTTCATTCGCAGCTTATTTTCGATGCCATTTCTTTCGCTGACTCAAGAACCGTTGACCGTCCCACCCCTTGCTCCTGCCTGGCTTGGAGCCCCTCGCCCTTGGTGGCCGCGGGCAACCCCGCACCGGTGTGGCAGGAGGAACTCCCAGGGATTGCGGCGGAGGAATAATCCCGGGATATACCAGACTCTGCTGCATTTATGAAATTCTTGTTGAAAATCATCAGGCATCTGCAGGGAAATGTTTGCACGCTGCTGGGCATTGTTTTATTTCTTTTCAGGGTACGTAGGGCATTTAGGAGGGAGATATATATATATATTTTTCTTATATTTCATAAATTCGCCCTGATCTTTCACCGTGCAAATCACAGGTTAGGCTGCCTTTACCAGATTTGCTACAGGGACGCCTGCGTGCACGATCCTGACTTTTCAGTTTTACCACTGGGTCTCTGGGTTGGTTTGTCCCCAGTCCCTCCCAGTTTCCATACTTTTATGGCTGGCTTTTTGTGCGCCGAGTAACGCTCAGTATCCCTCTCTCAGGAACCGTTTCTCGCTAACTTCTTTCTTAGAAATTTCAACCCTCGGAATGTCTTCTTAGGAACTACATTTAAAAATAAGCAAAGAAACGGAAGTATAATTAAGGTCGAGGTGCTGGGGAGGGGGGGGACGACACACGAATTTGGCCCGAACAAAGCCTTGAGCTGGAACAAGCTGATGATATGGCAAACGCCACAAGACCTTAATGATGCACTGGTTGGGATTCCGGCAGTATTTTTGGTTTTCCTATAGAAAACCCAAACTAGGTAGAGATAGCCTAGCTGCGATCCCGTTCAATCCAATTCCAATCAGGGAAAAAAAATTCAGAAAATTTTCAAAATTTCCCGTTTTGACCCCAAAAAACTTACTTAAAGGCAAATGACTGCCCTGAAACGAGAGCTGCTGTCAGACTCCTCAGCGCTGCTGTTGTTTGGATTCACGGCGCGGCTCCCGTGAGGTTTTTAATCCTCTCTTGCCCCGAGTGGGCTCCAGCGTCCGCTCGTCCCTTGGTGTCCCTGGCACCCGTCCGGAGAGCACCCTGCCAGCGCCAGCCCATCCCCGTCCCCTGATGTCCCCAGCCTTCGGCAGCTCGGGCACGGGCTGTGCCACCGCGGCGCGTCCCCGAGGGCTCGGGTACAGTTCCTCGCTTTGGGACGTTGCAAGTAAGTGGGTGCAGGTTTTGTGGGGGGGGGGTCCCAATATATGGGAGTGTAATGATAGGACGCGGGGTAATGGCTTCAAACTGGAAGAGGGGAGATTTAGATGAGATCTGAGGAAGAAATTCTTGGCTGTGAGGGGGGTGAGCCCCTGGCCCAGGTTGCCCAGAGAAGCTGTGGCTGCCCCATCCCTGGAGGGGTTCAAGGCCAGGTTGGCCGGGGCTTGGAGCAACCTGGGCTGGTGGGAGGTGTCCCTGCCCAGGGCAGGGGGTGGCACTGGGTGGCCTTTAAGGTCCCTTCCAACCCGAACCTTTCTGTGATTCTGTAATATGCAGCTCTGTGGGTTTATTTCCGTCCATCGTCAGGCTCAAGCATTTTAGTATTTGTCAGGAGCCTGCGAAGAGCCCGTGGCTCTTTCTCCCTGCCCGTGGGTTGAGTTGGCCTCATCGCAGAGGAGGGTCTCTCCTCATCCTGGCTCACCTGAATGGTGCTTTTTGGTAACTTCCCCCCCCGCCCCCATCGTTGAGTTTTGTAGATTTTTTTTCTTTTTTACCTAAAGACATAAGTAGGCAGCTCCCTGCAGAGGGGATGGTTAAACCAGGCTTTGTTTGTGGTAAGAGCATCCTGAAGTGTTTGCGTCTGAACGAGATAACGGGGATTTTAGTAACGCAGGACACAGCTGGGAGCCTAATTATCCGATGCGACGTATGGGGAGGCAGTTGCAGCCGAGCTGTGTGATGGACGGAGTCAGAATTCTTCCTCGGATCCTGCTAAAGTAGAGCAGGAATTGGGGAGGGGATCTGGGGGATCGGGCTGGCCCTGCTCCGCATCCTACCCGAGTCACTCTTTTTGGTGGCTCTCCCGTGGGCGAGGAGAAAGGCTGGCTTCCTGGGGAAGCAACACAAAAGATTATTACTTTTTATTATTATTACTCATAGTAAAAACAAGCAAAAAAGAGGAAGTTTTTATTTCTGACAGACTTATCCATCCCCTTCCAAGCAGCGTGAGGGAAGCAGGCCACGTCTTTGCAGTTATCGCTGCGTGCATCCCTAACTTTTCAGGCAGAGGAGGAAAATGAGAAGCACCCACCGAATCACAGGATCACAGACTGGCGGGGGTCGGAAGGGCCCTCTGGAGATCACCCAGTCCAACCCCCTGCCAGAGCAGGGTCACCCACAGCAGGTGGCACAGGAACGCCTCCAGGCGGGTTTGGGATGTCTCCAGAGACGGAGACTCCACCACCTCTCGGGGCAGCCTGGGCCAGGGCTCTGCCACCCTCACAGCAAAGAAGTTCCTCCTCCTGTTGAGGTGGAACTCCCTATGGTCAAGTTTGTGCCCGTTACCCCTTGTCCTGTCCCCGGGCACCACTGAAAAGAGCCTGGCCCCATCCTCCTGACACCCCCCCTTTCAGTATTGATAAGCGTTGATAAGATCCCCTGCTGGGCCAGTATCTGTGTCCCGTAAAATAATATACGATTGCAAAGTGGCGGCTGAGCAACTTTTTTCCCCCGTCTTTCGTTTTCTCCTATTCCACAAGATGGCATTGCAATCTAATGGCCTTCCTCCGGCCCCAGGTAGATGCTCTCCTCTCTCCCCTTCGCCTTCTGATGGAGGCTTTTGGAGATGCTGAGAGCAGGGCATAGACTGCCGCAAAGTTAGTGGGTACCAGGTAGGGTTTTTTTTAATCTTAACAAATCGCCAAAATACCTGAATTAAAGACCTGAATTTGTCAAACCTATTAACTGGAGTTTTTGGAAGGTTTGATTTGTTTTAAAACAAAGTAGCTTGGATTATATACGGTTTCCTCTAGAAAATAATGATTCATGCCTTTTCCTGCCAGATTGTACGATCCCTCTCTTCGCAGTTCTGCTTATTTTTTGCCGTGGATTTAATTTGTTTTTTAAATTCTGGATGGCAGTTACTCAGGTTTGTTCCTCTGACGTACGCTGTGTGTTTAGATGAGCAAGTCCCCGTCCGTGGGGTTTGGTTTTTCTCTCGGGGGAGCGGAGAAGCTGCCGTAGTGTGCCATTAAATCAACCTTTCCTGCAGTCCCACTCTCGGAGAAGTTCTCCCAATGTTCCTCCCCGGTGCTGCTCTGACAACGGCGCTGGCTCCGAGTCACCTGCCCCTGCTTCCACGGGATGACTTTTCTTGGCCTGGCAAGTTAGATATTTTCCTGATTTTTGTTATTATTTCTTTTTTCCCCTCTTTCAGTTTCTTCCATTTGAAGCAATTGCATGTTGAAAAGTTCGTTCTGAGCTGTCACCCCGTCGAGAAAGCTTTGAAAAGAAGCTTTAGTGGGGGAGCGATGAATGTGTTGGTGGAATTGGGCTCATCGCTGCCATCTTCGCTGATCGCCGGTGTCTTACGTGCACCGACGCTTCCATCCTCCCGGGACCAGAGCAGCCCAGGGAGGTGGCCGAGGGGAGGCTGTTGGTGATTGAACAGAAGATGGAGTTTCATCTGGGTTTTTCTGGCTCCCTGTTCCCATCTCGCCTGCTGCCAGCCTGCCGGGGAATACCAGGCACCCAAGAGATCTCCCTGCAGGATTCAGCTTTCTGCTAGTCTTACTGCCTTGCGCATCGTCCTCCCTCGTGCTGTAGTTCTCATCTGAGCTCCCCGAAGTGTTTTCTTCCTCTCACAGAGCTCGTTTTCCATCACCAGCTTAGCTGTAGCTGGGGGGAGCAGGGGTCTGCCGGCGGTGAGCCTGGATTCGGGAAGGGCCGATGGCTTTGCAGCCCCGCGTGCGGCCGGGCTCTTCCTCCCACCTCGCCCCACTGGCTAATTGAAGCTGAAATGAGTTGGAGGTAGAGGCTGCAAAGATAAGAAGTTCCTACAAGCTTACTTGGCATCCATCCTCATTAGAGAGACCCAATTAAGGGCTCCGTCGACGGGGGGAAGGCAGGGTGAGCTCAAGTCTCATTAGACACCAGAGAAGCCTCAAAGCAGATTAGCTTAGGGACGGGGCGGGAAATGTGCCTTCACTAATTATATTAATAGAACAACTTTTAAATGAACTGGTCCAGTAATTTCGGCACGCTGCTAATCCAAGACTCCTGGTTCATTTGTTGTCTTTCCACCTTGTTTCCCTGTAATATGAAAGACTTTTCCTCGGCTTCGTTAGCTCTGAGTCACCGGGGAGCTCCCGGCATGTCTAACGGTGTGAAGAAGCATCCCAAAGGATGCTTCCCAATTCAGCAAATACACTAAGACAGTCTGTCATGGTGCTGAGACGATGCCTTTGCTGGTGGCATGGTCCTGGCTCCCCCTGTGCCTTTATACCCCCCCCCCGCCAGCTCCTGGCCTCTCCGTGCCACCTCCTCCCACCTGCTCCATTCACAGCTCAAGTATTTGGCTTAACGTTGCTCCTGCTGAGAAGTTCAAATGGATTCAACTGCTGAAAGAGGATGGACCTAAGCAGTCATAAATAGTTTTGGTTGTGTTTTTTTTTTTTAAAAAAAAAAAAAAAAAGATGGTTTGGAGTTGCTTTCTGACTTTCTTCCCAGGTGAGGAGCACGGCGCGTAGCGGTGGTGGCAGCCCTGTGTGTGTTTAGCAGGGAAGGATGGGAAGAGCCTTCTGGGTCATAGGATCCCTTCAAGATAAATTTCTGAGAACAAGCTTGTTTTTTCCCCCCCATTACTCCTATTGGAAGGCTGCAATGGTCATAAACTTATTTCCAGCCTGGACTTGTCAGGGATACTTCATTTTGCCCACGTGCAGCCCTTGTTCTGGTATCTTGAATAGTTCTTTCCCCTTTTTTATTTTACTCCCCGAAATGCGTGTGTCAGTGTTCCCTCCCAGCTTTTGTTCTGTGGGGCTGAACAAGCGTCTTTACGTTTTAATCTCCTAAATTAATCTATCTGTTTTCTGATAAATCCTTTTTTACTCTATCTCCTACTTAAACTTTTTGGTTTTTTTTAACCGTGAGAACCGACCGCGCCATCCCCGGAGCCTTCTCGCGATGCTTCGCCCGCTGGCTCTAGCGCTTCTCGGGCTGCTGGAAACATTTCCCTTACAGCCTGGTGGTGCCTCACTCAGTTTTGTTTTGAGCCGTTTGCTTGGGCCTTTCTCGCCCTTGAACGTTTTCCACCTTGAGTTCATTTTCTTTCCAACTCCCAGCAAAGACTATTGTTTGTCCCAAGTGCGTGGCTTCCTCTTTCATCCCGTTGAATTTCAACCTCCCTCCATTCGTCCTCGCAGTTACCCGTTTTTTCCCTACGTGCTGTCCCAGCTTTCCTCTGTGCTGATACGGCTTTCCAACTTTGTGTCATCAGCAAATTTCATTCGCACAACTCACTTTTTGTGCCAAGGTCATTAATAAAAATATTTAATAAGATCAGCCTCCTGACCATTCCTTGAGGAGCTCCGCTGGTGACCTCCATCCATTCCGATCCTTCTTTCGACGCTGCGTCGCCTTTCACCAGTTTCCGGCCCTTACAGTTCTGCTAATCCCCATCTTTTTCATTTCGTAATTTCCCACATGGCACCGTATCACGTGCTTGGCTGAAGTCTGCATGGATGGGATCTATCACGCTTCCTTTGTCGAGAAAATTCATTATCTTAGCGGGCTAACCTGATTAGCTCTGTTTGATCTGATTTCCCTTCGGTACGCTCCCGTTGTTTTCTACCCTGTTTACCATTTAGTTTCATGTTCTAATTAGTCTTTCTTCAGCCGGCTCTAGAGCCTCCGTCCTGCTGAGGTTAATGGGACGCCCTCGTGGTTGCTCGCATCGTGTTTTCCCTTCCGCGGTGCGGTTGTGTGGATGTTGCCGTTCCTCTCTGGCGCTGGACATTGGCCACCGTTTAGTCCACCTGCTTTTGGGATACATATCCCAGATAACGTCCGGTTTGAAGGGAAAGACCTGGGGCTCTGTGTGCACCAGTCCTCCTGGCTTCATTAACCAGCTTGCTTCACTTAACGACAGTTCACCCTGTGGCAACGAGACCCTCCAGAACCTCCGTAGCCTTCTCCATCCTCCCACCAAGCCCTGGGTTGGCGTGTTCAACCAGTGATGGCTTGTCTGGGTCTTCTGCACCTGGGCCACCTCTTCTCATGTGCCTTTTCCAGGCTGCGGTGACCCCCGGGGCATCTCCCTGGGTAACTTTTGCAGATAGACTGAAGTGACATGGTTGGTTTAAGGCTGCCCAGCGAGCGTGGTGTAAATAAGGGATGAAGGGCCGTCACAAACTGACGGGCGTAAAATGAGGGGGCGGGGGAATGACTTTGCTGCGATATATTGACCAGGGGGTTGCCTTCCAAGGGGCAGTGTCGATGCGGGGGCATCAAGGTTGCAAATTAATTGGCTGTTTAGGAGCTGAGCCCTAAATTTAAGGCCATCTCAAATGGTGGTAAGAGGCAGGGATGGAGAGCGGCATTTCTGGGACTCGGTTGCGAGACGTGAATCGGGCACGGATTCAAGCCTGGAGCTAGGAAATGGCAACCCTCCTTAGGAGACAGAGTAAAGGGAGGGGGAGAAGGGAGCGGGGGGGCATGGCTAGGAGAGCAAAAGGCAGTAGACATCTTCTTAATTACATTTGCATATGCAGCTGTTCAAACAGACTGAACTTCATCAATGCTTGTTCATACCTATCAGGAGATTTAGAGCAGCTGTTGTCAACCCATGTGGCGGGATTGTACAAATCTGGTGGTAAAATAAGCCCCTGGGCACCCCGCTCACCCAAGCTGTCCGTCACTCCGAAAGGGCAAGCAATTAGTTGTATTTGAATATTGAAGAAGAAAAAAAAAAAAAAAAAATTGGAATTGTGTGAAATATCCAAGGGCGACTGCTTACAGCTTGGTTTCCAAGGATACATGTTGCAGAATTAAATCATTAATTTATATTTCTGAAAATGGTGCTGAAATGTGTTAATTTGTACATTACCAAAGAGGCTAAAACTTGCCTCCTTCTGCCTTTTCTTTCCTAACATGCTCAATGACAAAATAATTGCTCTACCCGATCCGGAGTTGAAATACAACGGTGTTCTGGCTCGGGGATTTCGTGCCACTTTAAGACTAAATTGGGAGGGGGGGAGGGGGAATTATCTCGCTTAACTCTTTGTATTAATTCTTAAGACTTGGAAATTCTGCCTTCATCTTTGGCTCCCAAAATACCCAAGCCAGCCATTTCTAGCCTCTCTTGGTCTTGTTACCCTACATCCTGCCCCCCACCCCAGGCAAAGATGCTGTGCTGAGCCCAACGCTGCTTCGGATACATTCCCCGGACGGAGAGAGGGTCCGGCATCTGGAATCCTGCTTCGCAAGCCCCGGGCATTCCAGGGATACAACAATACACGGAGGATGTGGTCAATGGAGAAATGAGTTTGCGAGGGACCAAGTGGTTACGTTGTCTCTTCAGGGCTTTCTGGGATGCATAGAGGATGTTGGTCCCACCAGAAATTGGGGATATAAATCAACAGGGGCTGTGATCTCAAATCTTTCTTGTTTTGCAAAAATACAGTAGGATTCCTGCAATTGTGCTAACGCTGGCTAGGGAAAACTGTCCCCAGGCAAATGGGAAGAGTAATACGAACCCCCTGGCCCTTGAGGGCGGGCTTGTCAGGTCTGATGGGCGATGGCCAAAGTCTCTGGTGTTACTTTAACAAAAAAAAAAAAAAAAGAATAGTTAAGGTGAAAACCAAATACGTTCATGCAGTGTTTGTTTTGAAGCATTCGAATGGCAGGAGTTACGCATCCAGCAGAAGTGTTAATTAAACCCTGTTGCACGTCTGGGGTCGGTGGTTTCGCGTTGGGAGGGCGTGTGGGGGCCGTGCGCTGGGTGATGCCAACCGGCCGCGTCTGCCAGGACGTGGGACCCGGCCAGCACCGCAGTGGGTGCTGCTGAAAGCGGCTCGGTTCTGTCCTCTGGGGGCAGTGGGGCTTGGGTGGGAACGGCCCCACGCAGGTTTTCAGGCAGAAATCCCGGGTCTGGGCTGGTGTGCGGGTGCTGGAGGGTGCTCTTACCGTGGGGTGCAGCTGCGGTGGGTGGCAGGCACTGTCCTGCTGCCTGTCCCCAGCGGGACCTCACACTCGTGTCCCCAGGAGGAGCAGCAGAGCAGATGGAGGCTTCCACTGGATGAGTCCATAGGAGCCACTTGCTGCGGGATGGCCGGACACAGCAGTGCAGAGCAGGGCGGTGGGTTCAGTGGGACCATCCTCATTGACACCTACCTCCTAGCAGAGGGCGAGGTGCAGTCTGAAGGAGCACCCGTAGCCACCAAACCTCCTGCTAGGGCTCCAGGGGAGAAGCTTCTTAACTGCCTTAAGCTCACGGAAGATTGTACAGCTACGGACAGGGCAGTTCCATGTCTGGGAATGATGAGTTGGGTTGGACTCGCAGCTGCGAGGTGGTCACAGAACCACAGAATCCCAGACTGGTGGGGGTCGGAAGGGCCCTCTGGAGATCACCCAGTCCAACCCCCGGCCAGAGCAGGGTCACCCACAGCAGGTGGCACAGGAACGCCTCCAGGCGGGTTTGGGATGTCTCCAGAGACAGAGACTCCACCACCTCTTGGGGCAGCCTGTGCCAGGGCTCTGCCACCCTCACAGCAAAGAAGTTCCTCCTCCTGTTTAGGTGGAACTCCCTATGGTCAAGTTTGTGCCCGTTACCCCTTGTCCTGTCCCCGGGCACCACTGAAAAGAGCCTGGCCCCATCCTCCTGACACCCCCCCTTTCAGTATTGATAAGCGTTGATAAGGTCCCCCCTCAGGCGTCTTTTTTCCAGCCTGAAGAGACCCAAATCCCTCAGCCTTTCTTCACAAGAGAGGTGTTCCAATCCCAATCGAAGACCATGTGCTGCCTCTGGAAGGGGCTTCACCACCCTTCTTGCGGTGGAATGTGCACTTTGCTTCTCCAAACTCACAACCACGTGTGGTGGGGTTTTAAGTCATGAGCTTAATAAACCAGCCCTAGTTTTAGCACTGTGCTTAAATGCAGTTTTTGCAGATTACAGTCCATGACTTCGGCATCACTCTGACGTGGCTTGGAGGTGTGAGCGCAGCCCTGGTGAACGTAGCCTTTAAGGTAGCGTCAGGGTGGGCTAGCTGTCTGCTTGCCCAAGCCTTCAGGTAGGTTCTGCATCCTTTGCTCGGCGCCGTGCTGCGGGATGTCGCACCGAGGTGATACACGCAGGGCTGACGTTGATGCTGTCGTACGGATCTAGAGTTTGCAGTGACTTCTAAACCTTTGCGGTGAAAGCAGAGATGCGTCACAAGAGCATCACACGTGTCTGCAAACCAAGTCGAAGGTTGGTGGCAGGAACGCGTTCCCGTGCGCAGATCTGCAGGGGCAAAGTGGGATTCACTGTTCCGATATACAGCCTCTCTGCATCGGAAATAATTTTTCCCTTCGGGGTGGAAGGAGGGAAGGGGTTTGTTTCTGCTGCAGGAGGATCAGCGTGTGCTAGTGACTTTGCTGTGAAATTCCGGTGAGTTCTGGGATTTGCAGAGGAGTTGCAGGTGTGAGGTTGTGCCTCGCGTGGCCTTTGATGCGTGATGGTTGTCTTGTACCACATCCCCACTTGGACTGTACACAGTAGCTACTGTCTAAGACTTGTCTTATATATATAAAAAAAATCACAACACACCAGAACATTGCCTTTTTGGCAAGGAAAGCAGTGCCACTAGCTCTGTTTCAGTGGAAACTTCGTTTTCCAAGCCATGCTTCCTAAAACTGCCTGGTTATTATTAATCTGTAAGATGCGTTAGGAAATGTTGTAAAACTTGCCTCTAATTCGCTGCAGTAGCCTTTTGCGGGAGGTGCTGTCGGCTTGCGAATCACCCTTAATTTTCATCCCTGGGCCGTTGTCCGCCTGATAATTTAATTATGTTTATCGCAGTAGCTGGAGATGAGCTAAGAAGGGAGCGGTGCGAGGTGTCCCGTGCGCTCTCCTTCCCAGCCCTCCTCGCAAGCCTCTCTAAACATTTTCCCCTCGACGCTTTCTTTTGTCAGAAGCCTGAAAGAATACGCTTATTTTAAACTTCTTTCTGCTTCCATAGATGGACAGTTTTATGCGATACAGACAGTGCCTGCTGTGATTTTTATGGCCTATAGTTTTCTGAGCAAATGGTTTTGCTCACAAGTTGGCTAGGCTAAAATGACCTTCTCTTGTTCATTAACTGTCTGCTGAAAAAATATGCGTGTGGTGGTAGTTATAGAGCCTTGATTGGGGTTATTTTAGGTGGTGTGGGGAGGTCTGTTCCTTTCCTTCCCTCCTCATTATCGAGCAGAAGCGACTGCTTAGGGCCTGGTTTATTTACCTAATAAACTGCCTCTTGTATCGTCTAGGAAATGCTCACATTTTTCAGCCGAGAAATCCTAGTAACAGGCAAACAGAGGTCTAGCAGTCAGGTCTGGAGAAACAACAAAATGAAGGTCAGCTAATATTGCTGTTATTCTCTTTCCCGGTGGCCATGACAGCAGGGGTGGTTTATTTGAAGATCCCAGACTCGGAGTCATTGCTTGCATTGTTGGTCCCCCGAGCATTGCAGGCTGTGCCAACACTCGGGGATATTAATGTATTCTACAGATCAGTGAATGAAGAATTCCTCCGCACTCCTTTTCTTTTTTTTTTTTTTTAAAAAAGAAAAAAAAAAAAAAAAATCCTCTTTTCTCCCCTTCCCCCACCCCCGCCTTTCTCCCCGCACTTTGTTTGCCGTGGCTTTGTCTGCGGGATGTTGCTGGGCATTTCTAATGAGCAGGGGAAGAATTGAGGCGATGGAGTTGGGGGCGCTGGGCGCCGTTCCCCGCTCCCCAGCGACAAGGTGCTCAGGTGGGCTGGCAGCTCTCCCGCCGGCAGGCTTTGGGCAGGCAAATATCGAAGGAGAGGAGAAGAAAAAGGCACGTTTTGGCCACGTAAAGCTCACTGATTTGCTTCCTCCAAGGAGAAAAAAAAATCCTGCCCCGTCTCCCCCCAGGCGCGGGACGCGATGCCTCGGTGCTTCTTTAGTATTCATCGGAGCGCCGGGACCGCTGCCATCGCCCAGCCCACCCCCAGCAGCTGCTCAAAGGCACAAAATTAAAGCAATTCCTGCTGTCGGTGACTTACTGCCGGGGGAATAATCGGGTTCTGTTTGGGAGGAACATGGGGCAACCCGGCCCCGACGATGGAAAAAGTTTGGGGCTTGGTGGGATGGATTCGCGGAGACTTTCGGGGGGGTTCACTGGGAATAAAAGCTGGTTTCATGAAGGGACAATTATCTAAGAATAACGCAATGGATCAGGGAAAGACGTCTGAGCAGGTTTTTTTTTTATATATATATATATTCCCGTTCCATGGCAGGAATTGTACTTAGATATTTTTTTAATATATTCTTTGATCCCTCATGGAAATGTTAATGAGACGAAAACTGCTAAAGAGCTCTCCAGACGCTGCCCTGCCTCGGAGAAGGGTGGACTGAAACGCAGCCCCTCCGGAGGGCTCCTGACACACAAGCAGTCCCTTTGTTTCCTCCTCTGTGACCCAGAGACGCCTCTGGAACCGGAGGGAAGATGAGAGGAGGCTGAAGAGGCCGGGCTGAAGGCACGGCATTCCCCATTTACAAGAGAAAACTCGCCGGCCGGCTCTTCAGGCCGCGGTTTGACGGGCAGTGGCCCGGCCTGCGTTTGAAGTCCGGACTGAAGGTTCTCCGAGGATGTAAGTGGGATGCTTTTAGGCCGTCTTTCACTCCGACTTAATTAAGAAACTCGCGGGCTTTGTCTGGAGGGGGCCTGTTACCGTGTGAGGCTGCGGCCCCCCGCGAAGGGGCCGGCGGGGGGGGACGGGCCTGCGGGCCGCCTTTGTGCCGTGTTGCCAAACTGCAGAGGCCGGCATTGCCGGGGGGTCATCCCCTCGGTGCGCCGCAGGAAGCCTTTCCGACAGACCCACAGCCCACCAACCTGCCCGGGCGGGGAAACAAAAATAATCCCCCGGGAGGGGGTAGGAAAGGTTTTGTACGTGTCCCGCAGCTTCCTTCGTCAGCCCGAACGGAGGGTCAGAGGTTACACCAAAAAAAGGGCAAACGCCGTTTCTTAAGTGGCCGATTCCTGCGTGTGTGTTTACACGGTGGGGGATATTGGCTTTGAAATGTCATGGGTTGGCTGGGCGATTGGCTGTTGGAGGGATGGCCTGAGCGGTGGGTGACGCTAATGGCCTTGAAAATCACTTAAAAGAATCAAAACTACCCAAAGTAACAGGCTTGTCTTCAAGTTTGTGGTATAGTGAACGTGCCTGCCCTTGCCATCAGCGCCCTGTTTGCCCAGAGTGGTTGCAAATAAACGCCCCAGTCCTTTTGTATTATTTATTGTCTCCAGAGCTCTTGGTGGTGATGGCCAAGGCTGATTTGGTCTCCCTTTAGCTGGCAGCCAGAGAGAAGACTGTAATGCTGGCACAGAGCGGAGCAGCGAGCGGGCTGGAGTCGGGTCCGTCCTTCCGCACCAACGGGGCCAGCGTTCAAAAATGAGGAGCCAAAATATACCCACCTGAGGCAGAAAACACAGGACTACTCAAATTAAGGTTTTTTATGGTCTTTGCACTTTTCCGAGGCTCAACAAGTGTCTAGTGAGGTGTTTCTTCCACTCCAGTTGGAGGGGTGTCTCCAAGCCCTGTGGGTGATGGGGGCTGCAGGCTCTACAGCCATCGACTCCTGAAGACGTGGCGTGGCCTTTGGTCCCAGGCCGGCGGCCAAGTACTTTTGGTGCGGCGGCTGAAGGTGGCCTTTGGTGTGCTTCTGGAGAAGCCTCGTGTCTCTTGAATCCAAACTGAAATACTTCGTCTTCATCATGTTGCTCTGTTGCTTTTTTGGAAAACTGGAAGTTAACCCAAGGAGAAGCCTTGGTACCAATTTGGGATGGGAGAGGGAGAAGATGTTCAGGCTCCCTGGAGATGTAGAGCCCGGACAGTAGTTTGTGATGGATGTTGAGACTAAGGAACTTTTTAGACATGTTGGAGAGCATGTCTCAGGGCTCAGGGCTTGGCCGAGGTAGTTGGAGATGACCACTTGCCAGCTGTAGTTTGGGGGCGATGGATGAGGCAGAGTAGAATGGGGATAGCATTCACCTATCAGAAATCTCTGTAAACCCGTTTTAATTCCTCAGCTGAGCAATTCCAGCATCGTGGCTGTAGTTCAGATGTGATCTACGTTGTGTGAAGTGGTTTTCCCTCTGTGTAGGTAACTTCTCTTGCCCCCTTCTCTGTGCTTCAGCGTCCTTTATCCAGCTGTAGTTGGTACCTTATACTGATATTTGTACCTTTGCCACTTCTCTTTGTCACCTGCTTCTGCTTGCCCATGAGAAAAGATGACTGTTTCATACAATACAATGCAATAACATGAGGGTTAGAATTTTTAACGTAATATGCATATTTGCATAACTCTCCCAAACCTCCCAAGTTCAGGGAATTTGGAATACATAAACTCGCCAGAACCAGAGAGATTCCCAGGTTTAGTTCTTCTCCCTGCACTTGGTGAATTTATTTAGCGCTGTAAGATGTCCAGCTCCTGCAGGGTTGGGTGTTGTTTTACTACTGCAGTGTTTATAATGTCTTGGGGGATCCCAGCGGACACCGTTTTGTATTGAGCTCGACAATATTAGCAAGGCGACAGTACTGCTAAAAAGTTTTGGAAAAGCACCTTATTAGAGCCAAAGTGACTCATTCCTGCTAGAGAAGCAGCAAATGTTTTTCTGGCATTTAAATAAAATGCAAAAATATTAATTTCCCACCTTGATATTGAATTAAAGACTCAAAAACGAGCGGAAAAAAAAAAGCCCTATGTTTAGGCCTTCTACAAAAACACTGGCAGTGCCAAATGATTCATGCTGAATATTTTACGGCATGCTTTCAGGAGGAACACAGCATTATAAACAGTAACATTTCCAGTTTCCAGAGATGAGAGGATTGGATTTCTTCTCCTGAATTTTGCCTTCTGTGCTTTCTGATTCAGAAACACTTTAACTGGGGGGGGGGAGCGTGTTTTGACAAGATACTCGAATGACCTGGGAGCTGGGGAAATGTCTGTTCAAAGCTGATCTCCGGGTTTTGTTAGAGCTTGAGGTTCGAATGGCAGACTTGGTGGAGAGGTGGATTTTCAGACTTCATGTTGCACTCAGCCCCACGACACTTTTAATTAATGAAAATTCTTTCATTTCTGCAAGACTTTTCCAGTGTTGCTGCTTCTGCTTTACTGTTTACTTTGGTAATGACAACTTTATTAATATTTCCATTGGATGCATGACTACTTTGCCCTGTCCTCTGTACTACTTCCTACATCCTGAAATGTTTTATGCTTGTTTACCGTCACTTTTGGTATTTCAAAGATGCTCTTTGCTTTGGTAGCTGAATACAATTATGTAGATGAATGCAGAATAAGTGCTGTTCTCTTGTGTACTTAACATTCATATCATATTTGTGTGTGCATATTAGCGGTTAACGGTCTAAGAGAGAAACTTTCTAGAAAAGGAATATCTTGAGTTTAGATCGGTCAGCTTTGCCCACTGATGAAAAGCTGTTCCTGTGCTGGGATCCTCCGCTGAGACTTCCCTGCCACTGGATTTCCTCCAGCCCGACCTGTATCTGCTGAGCTGCTGTAACGTGGAGCTATTCTGAAGGCTGTGATGTGGTCCATGCAGGAGGAGAATCGTACTTTAGGCCTTCAAATTCTGCTTGACATAAAGAGTTGTTGAATTTGGGGGCTCACGGGAGAGGGGTTTGCTGTGTTGCGTGTTGTATGAGCCCTTTTGAGATAAGGAAAGTTGAATTCTGGTAATTGGTAAACACATGCAATGTTGATTTTTCTCTTGGGACGTCCAAGTGGCTTGCTCGTGTTGGAAAGATGCATGCTTTATTTTGGCTGACAGAGGAACCAAACGCTGGAGATCATCTTCCAAGGGAGGAAGAGTTGAGTAGAACTGGCTTTCCTTTGCTGCTCTGTAAATGAGGAGGTCAAGGAGTGCTGGTGGCTCTTTGATGGTCATCTTTTGTCCTGCTAATTCTGGCAATAAGTAGAACGTTAGGTCATCAAAGAGCTTGGAATTGGGGTGTATTTAGATGTTGAATGACTTAATAAACTGAGCTGGTTGTAACCCGACTGATGTGCTAGCGCCCAAAAGGGAGGCGAGGGGTGTCCGTAGGTGGGCATTCAGGTATTTTTATGGGTTATGACTGAACAAGTTTTACAACGTACAAGCTCCAGTCGTCTGCTTCCTTGCTTAATTTGGCAAGGTTCGCAGGAGAGCCGAGCATGTGGTAAGGGGTACTTTTGGCTCCGTTCTGCTCAGTGGCTGGTTTTAGTGGTGGTCTAACTCACCTCAGACACCAAGTTGGCTCCATAACGCCGAGATAGTGGGGAGGACCCCCGCCTCCTTTTAAAGCCTTCATTCAGCATTGGTCAAGAAAGAAATGAGGCATCAGGAAGGCAGGAAATGTGTTATTCCTAGGCAGGCTTCCCATCTTTGTGGGCTCGCGTGGCTGGTTCTGCCTTCCCTGTAGGGTTTGTGCTCTTCTGCCAAGGTTCTTGGAAGGCGAGTGCTAAAAAAGACCTCGTGGCCATAAGGGATGATGGAGGAACTGGGAGTAACAGTGGAGTGACTGCGATGAGGAATTGCTCTCCTTTGCTGCCAGGCCAGTGCTCGCTCCATCCTACAGTGGTTGACATATCTTGATAGCTCCTTAATGTATATATTGTCCTTTGTGGAGCAACAACATGCTGTCGTCCCCATCTGAGTGCCTGTGGCTTGGCTGTGTCCAGGTCCTCTGTGCCTGCCTGGAGCATTGTCACTGTCAGCCTGTTCTTGGACCATCTCTGACTTGGAGGTGCTAGAGGAACTGGAGTTAAGCCATCGGATTTTGGGGATGCGATCCGGAATTGGTCACGCTTTGGTTAGATGAGCTGTGAATGGCTGCCCAGCGCCCTTCGAGATAACCTGTCTGTCCTTCCCAGGCTGCTCTGCAGAAGTGGCTGTGTGGGTGTTTCCTCCTGGTTCACTGACACAGACAAAGGCACGTTCTCTTGATGCCACCTGAGGTCAAGGCATGGATGCAGCGGGCAAGAACAGCCCCTTGTCTCTGCTGCGCTTGTCACATGCAAAGTCTGAGATCAAAAAACCCCTTTGGCCGTTGCTTGTAGTCTTCTGCGCAGAGTGGCGGCAGGTCCGGCCAAGGGATCCTGCAAGTTGGGAGCACAGGGGAGGCTGGTGGGCTGAGGATGACTGGAGAAGCTGTTCCTTGGGGACCTGGTGTATTATCAACCCTCTGCTGCTGCAGGTCGGCAGGCATCACTTTGGGGTTGGTAAGCTGATGCATTAATGGTTGAAGTTTGTCCACAGATGTGTGGACATGCCTGATGCTCAGATCAGGGCTTCCCTACTTTGTAGAACCTGCTAGTGGGCTTCTTTCCTTTCTGCTTTGCCAAGATGACTTGAACTGCCCTTTGCAGTGTTGGAGTACATCTTAGTTACTTCATCTGGTGGCTTGGTAAACCCAGCGTTTTTCAAGGTGCTTCCCAGGTGCCCCCAACACAGCTGTTAGATCCTTACCCTTTCCTTCTTCCTAGCTAGCATAGAATCACAGGATGGTTTAGGTTGGAAGGGAACTTAAAGATCATCTAGTTCCACCCCCCTTGCCCTGGGCAGGGACACCTCCCACCAGCCCAGGTTGCTCCAAGCCCCGTCCAGCCTGGCCTTGAACCTCTCCAGGGATGGGGCAGCCACAGCTTCTCTGGGCAACCTGGCCCAGGGGCTCACCACCCTCACAGCAAACAATTTCTTCCTCAGATCTCATCTAAATTTCCCCTCTTCCAGTTTGAAGCCATTACCCCTCGTCCTGTCACTACAGGCCCTTGTAAAAAGTCCTTCTCCAGCTCTCTTGTAGGCCCCTTTAGGGACTGGAAGCTGCTATATGGTCTCCCTGGAGCCTTCTCTTCTCCAGGCTGAACCCCCCCAGCTCTCTCAGCCTGTCCTCACAGCAGAGGGGCTCCAGCCCTCCCAGCATCTTTGTGGCCTCCTCTGGCCCCGCTCCAACAGGTCCACGTCCTTCTTGTGCTGAGGACTCCAAAGCTGGACGCAGTACCAGAGTGGAGTAGAGGGGGAGAGTCACCTCCCTCGACCTATCTCGAGAGCTATCGTACCTCTCACGGCTTTCTGAGAAGATCCGTCCTTCTCATCAGGTTGGTCATCTGGTTTTCTGCCGTTTATTGTGGCCTCCTTTGAGATACCAGGGCATGAAGTAGTCTCTTGTTGGTGGAGTTACCTTTGATCAAACTAGACTGCGCTTCAGTAGTCCTCAACTAACTTCTTGCATAAGAGACTTTCTCTGAGAGATATTTTTAAAGACATTTCTTTGGTAAAAATACCTCAGGTAGGAGGGAGAACTCTCAGCACACTCTCACCTTCTCGAGCGTTATGGGGTTACGCCCTTTACTTTATATAGATCAAGAAAATAGGGAATTTGTAATTCTTTAGATAATGGAGGGTTGCTGACTAACGCTGTATAGACTCCTGTTAAGCTCGGAGTCTTTTAAAAAAAGAAAATGTTACAAAGCCCTGTCTGAAGCCTCTGTGGAACAGCCTCTCCCAGAACCTGCCGCTCCCAGCAGTGCTCCTCACAAAATGTCGTTAGCGGGGGAAAAAATAACGTTTGCTGCCCATGTCCCCGGTACTCCAGGCAGTTAATTTCCCAAGCCCTGTCCGTGTGCTCTGGCGGATCACGGGGAAGTAGGTAGATAGGCATCGCCCAGCCACCACCAGGGCAAACCCACCTCAATTGGGGAGCTCCAAAGTCTTAACTCGCTCCTGCAGCTTCCTGCAGACGGCACCGGCCGTTTCCCATCGCTTGCACAGCCACTGGCTTTCTCGCCACAGATCTCATCTTATTTTATTTTTTTCCCTCTTGTGGACTGCAAAAGCCGCCCCGTTAGCCTGGATTTATGAAATGCCCGTGACAGATAACCGCTGCTCTCTGCCGTGGTTGCAGTCCCTGGGTGCTGCTGCTGGCAGCGCTGCGCTCCTACGCCCACAGAGCGACGGCATGAAGTCGTTTCACGCTCACGTTGATGGCGGTGCTGGTAGCATCATTGCTTCAAAAAATGCTGACGCTTCTCCAGGGGGGGAAAAAGAAAAAAAGAGTCATCTCAGTGGTAAAGTGCTGAGTTGCTAAACGCTGCTGCAACTTTTTCCCCTGTAAAATTTTAAACGTCATCTTCTCCTTTTGGGGAGGGGTGGGGGGGGAAGCTTAATGAAAGTTCGTTAGCAAAAGCATATTTAATGCTGCCAGAGAAGGTTCCCGATTGCGGTTGATCCTGAAGCTGGTAATGAATGTGCGCTATCAGGGCCTGGGGATTTGGTGTATGAATTTCCCAGGGTCTAATCATCTCATAAGGCTGCTGAGTGTGACTCCTTCCCCAGTAATCTACTTAACTCAGCCATTTCCCCCTCCTCTCCCCTTGCCAGGAGAATGAATCTCACAGGTTGTTTGCATGACAAGTAGCTCGGGATTGTCTGAGTTTTTGAAGAAGATGCTGGGAGTTAATTGTAGCAGCTTGAGTTAATGGTTTCCCATGTTCAGTGGCAGGCCGGGTGAGGAGCCGAGCTGGAGAAGGAAGGGTTTTTACGAGCAGTACTATTCTAGGCTGCACCATGTGTTTTGATAGCTATAGTGCTAAACGAAAAAAAAAGTTTTGCCTTCCAAAGGATGTTTTTTTCTCCACCAAAACTAATCCCGGGGGAAAATTATGTTTGGTAGTTCTAGGATTATTGGATTTGCAGATAGAAACTGCTGTGCTAATGGCAGCTACTGACTGATGACCAAAGCAGCTAACTGGGAGATGTTTCTTGGCAGTTGGATCATACTGAAAATCTCCACTCAAAGTATGTAAAACCACAGTGGACAATGTTTAAAAAAAAAAAAAGAAAAAGAAAAATTAAAAAAAAAAAGAAGGATTCCTAGCGAGCAAAAACTAATCACTGCATCCACATCTGTGTTTCAAAAGAAACTAAGGATGCTCCATCAGAAGTGTTGACTTTTATATTATATTAGGATCCCCTCACACCAGACCTTTGTTTTGCTAAAAATAAAAGGATAAGCATCCCTTCATCTCTGGTTTTAATTTGCCTCCTCCTAAAGCCAAATAAAATGCCTGCTTCGAGGTAGGCCTCATGATACGTGGTCAGCTTGTGCTAGCTTTCACCCAGAACAGGGGAGAGAGAAAGGGAGGCTGCGCTGGGAGCAAAGGGCTGGGAAGCTCCGGATAAACTGTACGGGTTTTATTTAAATTACTGTCGTGTTCTGTGGCTTGCTCGAAATCAAATACTGCCAAGTATCTTACTGCAGTCCCAGTGGTTTGCACCTAATATGCATTATGTTAACCATTTGCAGATGACCTTATTTCTGTTATAATGCTGTGTGTGCAGTCAGAAACTTCTGGAGTGATTGAGGGAGGATTTGATGAAACCTTAAAAAAAACTAACCCAAAACAATTCTCTTTACCATTATTTTAGAGGTGTTCGTGCATGGCTCTACCTGGTGACACTATGCAGGAGTCCTGGTGTAGATTTTCCCCTTGTTGGCTGAGAGGTGAGATCATCTCGGAGAGCTTCACGTGCATGCAGAGCAGCAAGCACCTTTACACCAGCATCTGTCTCCTTACGCCACGCTCTAGTCTCCAACTCAGGGTTGCCGCAAAGCTCAGTGAAGGTCATAGAATCCTGGAATATCTCAAGTTGGAAGGGACCCATAAAGGTGATTGAGTCCAACTCGCAGGGCTACCCAAAACTAAACAATACGACAAAGAGCGTTGTCCAGACGCTCTTAGATGTTGAGGTTCAGCACTCTCTTCTTAACATTGAGCTATTTGGGCTTTTCTGATTCTGATTTCCAGCCTTTTTTGTTGCCTCTGTTCTTGTGCTGGACAATTCTTAGACTTGTTGAACTCAGTTGAACTCAGTTGAGCTCAGTTGAATTCAGACCCCAGTCGGAGTAGCCTCATGTGTGGCCACTGTCCTCAGGCTCCTTAGAAGCAGTCATGGACCACAGGTAGAAGAAAGTCCCACTTGAGTTCTCCAGCGGAAGGTGGTCTAATCCTCTATGCTGCTATCTCAGGTCTTTGGGACTTTGCCTCCAATTCCCAGTGGGAATGACCGCGTCCATGCGGGGGTCCGGCTGACCGCAGATGGACACTGCCGAGGCTGCAGGGTCAGCCGCTGCCCATCTGTTTGCAGGATCAAGGCCTGGAGAACAAGGGGCCTCTCCCTGATGTCCTGTGCCTGCATAAGTCAAGCTTTTGTGAGCGTAGCACCAAGGTGATTTGTGTTTTTAGTGGGGAGAGATAAACATGAAAAATAACTTATCTAATCTTTGTGTAAGCGGGATGAAAATAAGAATGAAGTACATGTTGCAATTATGAAAATGCATTGAAAGGCCTATTTGTTTTCTGACTCAGAAATTTGTAGTTGGCTTGAAAGTCCAATTCTAGCAGAATTTAGCAGAGTTAATGTTTTGCAGACAGCAGAGTCCTCAAAACAATGTAAAATCTAGGGGATAAATGGGGATCTTCCCGACCATCTATACAGAGCTGGAGACCATGTGTACTCAGTTTGAAGCTTTCATACCTAACATTTTCTTCTGCGCTGCAGAGCCCCCTTTTTGTTCCTTTCAGGCCCATCTGTAGATAAGAAGGTGGGGGCTGCCCGCGCTTGAAGCCAGCAGAGCTTCAAGGAAGCCAAGACGCCACGGGAGCAGGGCAGGGTCTACGGGCTGCTCAAGCAAACTCCATCATACCGGTATGCCCAGCCTTGAAGCGGGGACCTTGTGAAGCCCAGACACAGATCTGGATTTCGGCACCGCTGCCGAATTGCCGAAGGACACCCAGATACTCTCTCGTTCTTTAGAGCCCACCTACTCTTGGACACGTTTCTCCATCCCGTGTCTGGTATTGTGTAGGGGTGAATGTTGCCGGAGCCGGGAACACGGGACGCTTTGCAAAACATCGCCTTTATTCTGTCAACCAAGTGACTGCGACTTTCTTAATTGTGGATTCTTTTAGTTAATTAGAAATGTTTGGAAACGCCTCGCACCTCAGCAGGGTTCAGTTCTGCGGGGTGCCAAGTGCTTTGTTCTTCATCCAGCAAAGCACTTAAGCGTGTCTTTAAGAACACTTTACAGGCTGAAATAAGCTCATTGATTTCAGGGCACTGAAGGATTGAGCCAATACCAAATTTCTTCCAATGATCCCGGCTCAAAGAGTAACATCCAAGAAAGTGTTTCTTGAATGTTAATGCTACCTTAAACAGCCATATCTCAGGCTCCACAACTTCAACTGGTCAGAGAAATGTTAACAAAGGCTGAAGCAGCATGTCTGGGGGGGAGTTTCTTCTGGGCAACAGAGGAAATTTCATGGTTAAAAGTGATTTTTTTTTTTTTCCCCCCCTCTCCCTCCTTTTTTTCCTTCCAGTGTTGTAGTAGCAGAGCTTAGCTTTAACTATGGTCACCTTCCGCGAGCTTTTAATAAATTAAGAGGAAACTGAAGCAGTTTGGAAAAGTATAGAATAAGCAAATACTCCGGAGAGACGTTTAGTGGCAACATGATTAATAAGGGACACTCCTGGTAATACTATCAAAACAGAGCTATGGCAAAAGCATATGGAGTGTCCCTCTTTCGGGGCAGGAGCAGGATTCAGACAAATGATCCGGGACGATTTATAGGCCTCTTTGCAATGTGGGTTTTTTTCCTCCCCTTAGAAGTGTGAGGGGACTAAAGCCCTGTAGGTATAACCGTGGGATTAGGTTTACGGGGAAAAAAAAAAGGCAACTTCTTTTTGTCCCCAAGTATTTTTATCCTTGCTATTTGTTTGATAACAGGCTATATTGCTTAATCAGACCTTTTTTCTTAATTTTCTATATTATTTTTTTCTCTGTGTCAACCCCCGCGCGTATCTAGTAATAACCGTAAGAAGCTGAAAAAGGGGAGCGTTTCTCCAACAGGAGAATGTGATGCAAAATAGATGAAGATGGGTCTCCGAAGCATCCTGCCTTCTGCAGGCTCTCCCGGTGCCCTTCTGGCTTTGCTGCCTTTCCCCCTTGGCAACGGGGGTCTCCGCGGGCAGTGGGGTCTGTGGAGGGGTTGCTGGGGCTGGGACACGTCCTGGGCTGAGCCCTGCGCTGCTCATGTCACCCAGGGCAGTTTTTCCCCCTGCGCTCGGTCCTGAGAGCAATTCTTTCTTAATTTCCTTTGAAGACAGTTCACTCTGCAGCTGCTGCGGCAGCTTGTAGCTGTCATGTGGGGAGGCAAAGGAAGAGAGCTGGAGTTAAGAGCTTATAAACTTCTCAAGTTTTAGGAAGGTACTGAGATGAAATGATACTGTGGTTTTTCCTCCTCCTTTCTCTCTTTTCCTTTTTTTTTTTTTTGGTTCATACAATCTGGGAGAGGACCTCTTGTACTGCACTTGCATAAATTGTGCAGGTTTGGCTCTGCTCAAGTCAGAAGTTAAAGAATAAAATAAAATAGCCGTCCTGACACATGAGACAATGCAGTCGTCCAAAACCGAAATAGTTTTGTGTAGTACACCAGCGTATAGGAGTCAGAGATCCGTGTGTGTGGGCTTTAAGAGATGCCTTGCCTTCTTTTTTTGGAGAAGAAACTTCTGTTAACATCTAAATGATTTCAAGAATTCAGCAAGGATTGAATTCCCTACTTCATCGGCATGAAACTTTCGCGTTGCTACTGAACTGTGTTATTTTATCAGCCTCCTGCTCTTCAGCCTCCATTTACCAAAAACTTTTAAAAGCGATTATGCAAGTCAAACCTAATTTCTTATCACAGGTCTGTATTTATTGGCTCGGCTGTTTGTGAGGGATTGTTTCACCCACCCTGTTTCCCTTGGCGTTTGCAGAAGGTTCTTATAGTTGTTAGCAGCTGTAAATGGTATTAATAAGAAGTATTTGGTCGCTGGTTTCTGCAGTTTTGTACGCTGATTGGGTTGGGTTGCCAAAGGTTGAGCAAGTTTCTAAAAGAAGGATTGTTCTTTGAATTGTGAAAACGCTGTTCTCAAAAAACAAACAAACAAACAAAAAAAACAACAAAAAAACAAAACCCAGCTATATCTGTGTCCAGAATTTTATGTGCAGGCTGATACACTTCTGCAGAAACTTGGGTGAAACACTCTATTTGTCTAAATTGGTATCGACTTGAAAATCAATGAAGCCCCACCTACGAATCTTCTGAAATGTTAAAAGAGCCCATCTGAAGGATGTCAAGTTTTTTTTTTTTTCCTTTTTCTCAGCGTTGTATTTGGGATGGTAAGCACTTACTCACTTCAGTGTTACCTCTTTGGGCTGTCCGTGCTGGGCGGTTCTTCCTGAAGTGTTTTTGGTGGGTCGGGGAATACCTTTCTCAGGGTAGTACAGCCTGTTTGTGAAAATGAGCAGATCTTTTGGTGTGGTCTCATCTAGGGACAATCCAGTGTGTGTGCTCCCCAGACAGCGGTGCAGCCTTAAAGGTTGTCAAGACTCAGGTTGACAAAAGTCCAGAGGAACAGGGTCTGAGTCTGGTCTTAGACTTGTAGAATATCTCAAGTTGGAAAGGACCCGTAAGGATCATCGAGTCCAGCTCCCTAACCTGACCCTGCTTGGGGCAGCAAGTTGCACTAGAACCTGCCGTGTTCCCTTTCCACCTGCTGGTTTGATGATTTATGACTCCAGTTGCCTTCTCTTCAGCGTCAGAAGAACATAGCCTTGCTGCGGTCACCACATCTTGCTACTGGGGGACTAGGTTCACCCGGATAGATCAAACTCATGGAATGAGTCAACCAAAAGTTAAGTGTGGTTTGCTTATGCAGACCCTCCAGTTTGAGACCCGCTGCAGGTGGGAAAGGGCTCAGTGCAGTGAGATTTATCCATGGAAGAGAAGGTGTTGCGAAGCAAAGCCTGTATCCTGTATCACCGGTATCCCGCGGAGCAGAGAGCTTGCCATCCGTGTGACAGCATTCGGCAGGGAATGAGACTCTCCAGCCACAAGCACGATCAAGAACTAGTTTGCTAACAAAGTTAGGTTCGCTTCCCTCTGGGACTTCAAAAGTAGAAAAATAAGCATCTCGCACCTTAATTAGGTAGGGCGGTGTTCTAGTGAAAGCTACAGCTTGTGTTTCTTCCTATACGCAGGGCATCAACCATGGCTCAACCGTCAGTCTCAGTCGCGGCTGCTGAGCTGTAGTTTGTGGATTGACTTGAGGGCGGTGGCTGTAGCGGAGTTATGATGTGACCAGTGATTTTTTTCAGTGAGGTTGGGTTTCCCAGCAGAATCCCTTAATGTGGAAAAAAGTCATCGTGGTGGGGCCGACACCGCTGGGTTGGCTCGGGAGCCCCTTGGTCACCTTGTCCAGCCAAACCTCCTAAGAGGCAGATGGATACTTGGGAAACCCTTCTCCTCCTCCACCTCTGGGCTGCGTTTGCAGCCTGCGTTGGGGCTCTGAATTATGTCCCTTCTGGCTCTTGAAGATGTTGCTGTTTAAGGCTGAGGAAGGCTGGTTGCATCCAGCCTTCTAAGACTTTAGCTGGTCTTAGTTCTTGAGCCTGATTGCACAACCGCTTTTACTGGAGAAGCTCCTCAACTCGGCCAGGAACATTAATGATAAAATTATGGCTTATGCGGTGACCTCCTCGTCGTGTACCTGAAATTATCTCTGTTCTCCAAGGTCTGTAGCAGATGGAGAGAGACATAACGCGCGAAGCAATGGGGAGAAGAGTTCAGACGTTAAGTCTGTATAGACTGGAAAAACAAAAGTATTAGATGTGTGCAGCCAGTTCAGACGTAGTATGTAATTAATCTTCATCTGCGGCTTTTAAAATCAGCAACAGCCAGAGTATCCCAGATTTGAAACCCGTGTTTGTTCAGATGTAATGGATGTGTAGGCAATTTTTCCTGATGTTCACCCCACCAAGCATCGTCTTCCAGGTAGGTTTCTGTCAAGTCGATTGACTGGAGCAGCGCTGCATAGCGTGGCTCTAACCATCACACTGGTTTGCAGGGTCATCCCAGTAGTTTCATTTTATAAGTCGCCCGTCATTTAATTCCTGACTGTTTTGTACCCACTTTTTTAATTTTTAAAAAGAAGAAAAATAATCTGCGCTGCTTTTGAGCCGGGGTTTCTCATACTTAAGTCTGTGTAAAGATGATTTATGGTGCTAGTAGGGGCTCCACTGGAAATGCAAGATCTATTATGAAGTGGATTGAACAGCCCATGCTGAAATGTTTATTGCCGTCTTCAAAATAGAATACATCAGGGTTGATGGTGCCTGTCCAGGAAAGAGAGAGAGTGGAGTGGAGTGGGGCTAGTGGGGTATTTTTAGTATTCCAATAAAAGACAAGGCTTTTAAAGGAAATCACTTATTGCCATTTTGCAA
Source organism: Chroicocephalus ridibundus (assembly GCF_963924245.1). Taxonomy (NCBI): domain Eukaryota; kingdom Metazoa; phylum Chordata; class Aves; order Charadriiformes; family Laridae; genus Chroicocephalus; species Chroicocephalus ridibundus. The sequence continues at coordinate 12,122,744 of NC_086297.1, forward strand.
TCAAGAATGCAGGAGTGTTCCAGGGACTGCAAGAAATATGCTTCAAGAATGTCGGAGCCATAAGGAACTAATCATTAAATATTCTCTCATTTCCACCCCCGTTTCTTGCTCTGAGGAAGCCATTTAGAAGCTTTGCAATTTGTATGTAAATCTCAACCCTCCTGACCACGCGGTCAAGTATCCAAGTGACTTAGGAGCCAGCATCCCATTTTCAAAAGTTCTTACAATTCCTGTGCAAGCAGGGCACTTTTTTAAATAGAAGACACATGGACCAGACTTCAAGAACACTTAATCTGACCTTAAATGACTTGGTATGAGCGCTATATAATATTTTTGTTCTGTAATAACTTTTTCCCCTGGATCGGTGTCTTGCTAGTAAAGTTCCTCTTGCAGGTTCAGATAGACCAGTAAAAGTGTAGTTTTGTTGCCGCCACTTATGCCACTCGCTTGACTGAGCTGTGATTATTTTTATTTCTTTTTTTTTTTTCCATGTGTAACTCTAGTTGTTGATGCTTTAAACATTTTCGGAAGCGTTCTGGCGCTGTAATATATCCGTCTAACTGGGGAGTGAGTAATCCCAGCATTTGTTCGAGTGAAAAACAAAGGAAGAGGCAAAAGATAATACTTTCTCAAGTGATTTAAGAGCCTAATGGGACAATTTAGCGATGCATCTAAGCGGAGCTAGTGCTTACCTGATCCCTCTCCCCATGTTCCCATCTTTTTCCTTGTACTGGCACCGGTGTCCTGGTGAGGCAGTTCAGGGAGCTATAATGGCAGAAAACTGACCCTACCAAAAACAAAGAGCGGGGTGTCGGGCTGATGGCAGATGGACGCGGGCAGATGTCCCCTTCTGCGCCAGGCCAGCAGAGCCAGCCTTTCATTTTATTATTTTTTTTTTCCCCCCATTTGTTTTTACTGGAGAAAGTAGTGGAGGAACAACAGTCCCCTGCTGAGATCATCTGTCATGTCTTCTGCCTTTTCCCTGCTTGCTGCAGGTAGCGGCTCCGGGGTAAGCTGCTGCCCGCCAGCCCCTTTCTTTCAGGAAAACCATTTGGGGTTTGCCAGCTGGGCTGCAGCGTCTCCAACCCTGGCTGGGGTCGGGGCTGGTGGGTGACGCGGAGCCGGAGAAGGTGCAGGGGTGTGAGGAGGAACACCAGCCATCAGGGCGCTGCGGGAGGCGGCAGCGCTGGGATTTAACTCGCCCTAGCCCCAGGTTGGCGCCTCTCCTTGCAGCCAGTGCTGTGTCTGGCTGGTACATCTCCAACGCTGGTATTGCAATGAGAAGTCTCTTTAGTGACCTGTGGTGCTGAAGGACCATCTGATGGTAGGTGACCTTCCACCCAATGGTAGGTAACCTTTGGATTTTCTTAGGTCATTTCCTTCTTGCAAGGAAAACTTCACCTGGCTCTTCTTCACACCCATTAGCTCCCGGCTGTTCTCTCCACCACGGTTCACGAAGCTGTGGTCCACGTTAAACACTTCTTCTCTTCCTCATGGCTCATCACCCTCAGTGAGGTGTGGGGGGGTTGACTTCTGGTAAGCCTAGAGATGGGGATGTCCCAGTTAAACCCGCGCGCTTATGCCAGAAGAAAAGGGTTCAGGTGACGCCTTATGGCTTGGTTGGGCTCACTTGGGTGAACCTCATCTGAAAGACGGGGATTTGTAGAACTTCTGTGATCCTGTTTGGGCTTGTTTTGTTCCCTTTCTTCTGGGAAACCTTTAGTGCACATTGAGGTTTTTGAAACTTTCACAAGTCCCGTTCCAAGTTGTAACACAGTTGTTCAGAAATGCAGCACATTGCTTGACTGATCTTGTTTCTTGGCGTCACTTATGTAAGGGAAAGGATGCTAGAGAGTTGGGAGAAGGGAAAATTGGAAAGTGTGCATGCTTATTTAATAAAAAAAAAATCAAAAAAAAGAAAAAAGGGAAGAAAAATAAGCCACATGCAAAAAAATCCAGTAACCATGTCTGCCGATGACCTTTTGGGTTGGAAATAGTTTGATAATAGCAGTGTGGGGACGAGCAAGGAAAGTCTGTGAAGTCACTCTAGCAAGAACAAAAGGAAAAAAACATGAGAATATTTCCAGTTTCTGGCTCGCTGGGAGCTGGGTGATCTCCCGCACGACTCTGGAAGTCTGCGCCTGGTGCTGCCCTGGCAGACCCTTCAGAAAAGGGCAGCGGGCAGAGAGGAGTAGAGGCTGCCAGGTTTGACTCCAAGTAGAAGAGGTGGTATGTGGGAAAAATCAAAAGGGACTCCCGGGGAGACTTGAGGTCTTGAATCGTCAGCTTTGGCTGGGCACAGGGGGAAGGTCCTGCCGGAACTTATCCCAAAAAACAGCTCGTGCTCCAGAGAGGCTTTCTCCTAGCCTGCCCTTAGCATTGCTAACAAAATCGGAGAGAAATTGCCGCAGAGTTGTTACTGCTCGTTAAATACATCTGGTCTTTTCTTTGGTATACCAGTGAGTATAAAGGGTCCGGTTAATGTTGGGGTTTTCGGGGTGGGAAGTAACTTGGGTAAGCTGTTGCCTCTTACGTCTGCTCTTTGTGCGATGGTGAGGCCAGTAAATGATTTTATTGTGAAGTGTTTTTGCAGAAAGATATTATTCAAGGAAGCGTATAAATTGCTTTAAAGCTCTTTGGTTCAGTGATCCTATCTCCGAGGCACATTGAACCATTTCTCCTAGGCTGTCCTCCGTGAACTACCTTCTGCTATTTAAAGGAGATACAAATTTAGCTCAAAGTGTTCCCTTTCCTGCAGACTTCTCTGAAAGTTAAAGCCTGTGACAGTTTAGTTCTTGCTGTGCTCTTGTCTTGTCTTCAAATCCAAACAAATGTCTTGCCTGTCTCTGAGCTTCGCGTCTGGTGGCTTGGAAGGTAAAATGTATTTATATTTTTGAATTTCCTTGGAAAATCGTCCTGCCTTTCAACTGCCCTTCTTCTAGCCTGGTTCCCAGGTCAATGCAAGAGGTTAAGCGCTGCGTAGACTTGGAGGCGTACAATCAAATTTATGTTTATGAGGCATCTTTAACTGTTGGATCGAAACCTTCCAACCGCTGCCAAAGGTAGGTGATTACCTTCACGCGGACCAGCTCCGCGTCGGAGATGCTGAAACGTGAGCAGCGGTTGAAGGCTGCCCCCGAATTCCTTTGAGCTGCTCCTCTGCCTGTTGGGGGGCGCGTGGGGTTGGGTTTGCACAGCGGGCATCGCTTTGTGAAGGAATACGGGATTTCTTTGCAATTGGGCTTGGAAGGAGTTCAATATACTATCTGGCGTGCATTTGTAATTTGAAAAATAGATTAAAAAAGAAGCAAATTGAAGTATAACAATAATGGATTAAGAGAAACACTTATCTCACTTCCTTTCATTCGGCCGGGCTGCGCATGTGGTTTGGGACCCAAACGCTCGGGGTTATTCCCTCGCTGAAGCCATAAACCTTTTGGATGTAAACTCACTCCATGCTGCTTCTGGGGCTGAACCTGACATTTGTTTTCCGATAGTGGCGGCTTTTATCTCGCTGCCATTTCCCCACGCTTTGTTTGCCAGCGGGTCTCGCTCTCAGTAACGTGAGGTATCGTCGTACCCCGATCAAAGGCTCCTATTAACAGCAAACTCGCCCCTGTGCCCGAGAGGGAAGCGTAGCTCCAACCCGACGTGACAAAAAAAAAACCACAAAAATGAATTTTTTTAATACGTGAAATAACGTTGACTGAGGAGTTAATGTGTATAAACAAAGTCTATACCTTTGACTCGGATAACTCGTTTCTTCGGCTTAACCTAGCGTTGCATGAATAGCTCCAAATGTGGAATAACTCATAAAATAGGAGTTTGTTTCATCTTACGTGGGAACGACCTAGGTTTTTTCTTTCTTCCAAATAAGGAATTAATAATGCAATAGTTGTTGTTTCCAAAGAGCTCAGCTTTTTTGAGAAGCCTCTTTTTTTTTTTTTTTTTTTTTTTTTTTTTTTCCCCTCCTCTAGACCCAGTGAAACACATGGGCGTTTGGAGCCTTTAATAACTCTTCGCAGAGCCTGGTCTTGATTTCTTTGAGAATTGCCCGTGATTTTGATGTCAGGGTTGAGAGGTACAATTGCCGTGTTACATTTCTCGAGTCAGACCAGTTGAAAAGGAAGGTCAAAAGCAATAACGTCCAGGTTCCTCTGGGCGGGCGGGGGCGGAGGGTAATGTGCGATCGCAGCGTTTTACACAGACGTATCGCCCGAGAAAAAGTTTGGCTGTCACAAAACTAATAAAGGACAAGCCTCCGGAGAGATGGTTTCAATGATGCAGGTGTAGGAATCGGGGAGTGTATTTACATACAAGCCAGCTTAATAGCGTGGGATTTATGCTAAAGTGGTTCTTAATGCAATACAAATTGAATACCCCGTCTCGCTCGAAACGAGGAAAATGTTAGAAGGAAAGGGGGGGGGGGGTTTAATAGCTTTTGGGGGAGAAAGTGTTTGGCTTTTTTTTAAGGAACGTAAAGGACAGCAAGATGGATTTCTTCGGGCGCTTGCCATGTTAAACTAGTGCTTTAGGTATGTGCGTCGGCTTCGGAGCCAGCCTTCCAAGTTGGTTCTCCGTTGCCTTGAAAATCAGGGGTTTGAACAGATCGGGGCAGGGTTTCTGCCATATATCTGGCAACACGGACTTAAAATTAACTTCCTGAAAAAGCAGATGAAGTTTGGTTTGGTTTGGTTGTGTTTTTTAAACTGTGACGTTAAAAATAAGTTCTTAAAGAGAGCCGCCATGCCTCTACAGCCCTTGTTGATCCTCCCATCTTTTCCCTGCTTCTCCCCTACCCCATAAAACAACTATTATGTGTTTATAAGTTAGTGCTCCGTGTCACTTATAAAAGAAGACTTATTCATAAACGTCGTGGATAGACAGTTCTGTGGGAATATAACTTTCTTGGCATAAAACAACCTGCTTTTTCCACATAATGCAGTGCTATACCAGGCTCTTTAAAGCCATAGCGGGCTATTTATTATTATTTTATAATCTATAAAAGACACCAATGCTGAACCTTCATCCTTATGGAGAATGACACCATACCAAAAGATAGGGGAAACCCCAAGCAAAACTCCTGTTCCCAGGAATAGTCGCCACCAAGGCGCTGAGGGATGCCCAGGGCTTGTCGTGGGGCTGCTTTCCCCATCCCTCCTCTCTGCGGGCGGCGAGCGCGGGGGGGGATCGCACCTGGGCACCGCTCATTTTTGGGGTGGGATTTGCCAGCTGCAAGTTAGAAGTTCTTGAAAGGGACTTGGATGTAACATTTCGGCTTTTGAAGTCAGGGCGGATGACTTGGACACACACACACACACATGCCTTAGAAATTTTTTTTTAATGGGCCGAAATCAGTGTTCACTTCACCATCCAGAAACCAGCAAGCAGCCAACACGGGGTTGTCTCTGCGTTCTGAATATGCTCAAAATTCAGAAAGAGCACTGAGCCCACAAAACCAAACAGCTCACCCAAAGAGCAGCCGCTTCCCAAATCTCCAGGTTTCTGGCTGACAGGGATTTGGGGGTGACAGATGGGGATCGCGTTGGTCAAGTCCGTGTCCGAAAGGCTGTTGCTGCTCCCCGGCTGGGAGGGCTGCCCCGCTGCCAGAGCTCTCTGCTTCGGACCTGAAAGAGAAACCCCCATGAAACAGAGACATCCCCCCTCAGCATATGCTCGTATTTATTTATCCTATTTATAAGGACCATCCAATCCTCTGTGCACTAATTATAGCAGCGGGGACTGGAAGAGATTTCCTTGCTCATTGAGTCCAGACCTCAACTATCAGAGGCAAATTCCCTCCGCACTTGCTTTCCTGAGCCCCCCTGGTATGCTTTGAAAGCATTTAGGATGTTCTCCCTAGCGACTGGGTATTTCCAGTGGCAGCCCCAGCTGGGCTGATGCTCAGGGAGGCAGCAGCGGGTGAGTGTCTTCATGTGGATATCTTCTATCCATTGCTGATGGGTCTGGGGTTGAACGAGTAGTAAGTAGAGTAGACCTGGTCTTCAAATGGAAGATGCCTCCCCAAGGCAGAAGGACAGATGAGCGTTGCCGCTGGAGACCTTTAATGGGACCTGCATCAGCCACTACCTGCTCCTTTCACATCCCTGCCTTCAGCTGGATGGGGTGCTGGGGGCAGTGTAGGCATCGCTCTTGAATTTTGGGGTCGTGGCTCGAGCGTATTGGTGATGACCTACCTGCTGCGCGAGCCCGGGATGCCGGGAGCCCTATGAAGCCACACCAGGTGCCTGCTCCTCGTGCACAGGAGCGCCTGGCTGCCGGGGGGCTGAAAGAGAAGAGCTGAAGCATTGCTGCCATGACTCGCACCACTCAACAAAGGTATCCTCCATCCCTGGGCTACACCTCGCCAATGTGCGTTTATAAAAACGAAACCGGGATCTTGTTCCTGGAGCAGGGGATGCCAAGGTGCAACCGTCTCCTCTGCAGGGGCTGCCCCGTGTGAAGTTGTGACGCGAGACACCTTGTAGAAACCTGTGTGCTCTAATTGCTAACACATTAAATCTCAGTGGCCAGCACTCCGTGGCCGCGGAGCAATTTTAATAGTAAATCAATAGTCTGATAGAAGCAGACGCGAAATCTTTTGACACTTATTCAAGAGGGACTTGTCAAAACACCATGTATTTATGACCAAGTTCCTGCCTGCCTGTTCAAAGGCACTTGAACCCCTGCCAGATCCTAAACACGCTCAGATTCCCAGGAGTTATATTCAGCACAATAAGTGGATATTTCACAGTAAATATTGCCTTGTCAGAAAGCTGGCATGAGCGCCCAGTTGACAAGCAACAATTGGCCGCTTTGTATGGGTGCTGCGAGGGCTCGTCTCTCCGGCGGCGGCGGTGCTTGAGAGCAGAAATTTCTGCCGGGCTCCAGCCGTCGTTAGCGTTAGGAATTAAAAATGCTCTAAAGAAAACTTGCAGATCGTTGCGTCTCAGCTGCCTCCATCTGAACAGTCAGCAGAAGGAATTGGAAGGTCTCGATGATTAATCACAAACACAAAAGCCGGCTGCTGGCTGACGGTAGGTATCCGCTCTTCTCCGAGGGAACCAATTCATCAGCGTTATTTGTGATTCGTGGCAGTTATTTGAGGCAAATAGGCTTATTTAGTACGCGGCACCCTGCGCTTGCATGAAGTTACAAACCAGAATTGTTCGTTATTTTTTTGTCCTCTCGCAGCTCTGCAGCACGTCCAGGATTTCGGCAGCGCAGCGTAGGCTTTAAAGCGTGGGCAGTGCCTGTAGCGTGAGCTCTGTACCGGGAGGAGCGGGATGCCTGAGAGAAGGATGCCCGGGAGGAGAGGGGTGCCCGGGAGGAGAGGGATGCTGAGAGAGGGATGCCCGGGAGGGGAGGGATGCTGAGAGAAGGATGCCCGAGAGAGAGATGCCCAGGAGGAGAGGGATGCCCCGGAGGAGAGTGATGCCCGAGAGGCAAGGGATGCCCAAGAGAAGGATGCCGGGAGGAGAGGGATGCCCAAGAGGAGCGGGATGCCTGAGAGAAGGATGCCCAGGAGGAGAGGGATGCCCGAAAGAAGGATGCCTGGGAGGAGAGGGATGCCCGGGAGGAGAGGGATGCCCAAGAGAAGGATGGCAGGAGGAGAGGGATGCTCCTGAGGGGAGGGATGTGCTGTGCTCTGGGTTTGCAGGGTGTTCATTGTGGTGCAGCTCCAAGCCACGTCTGGGGTCTCTGCGGTGGGAAAACAGCAAAGGTTAGGATGAAGAGAGGGAAATGAAATGATTTACTGGACCTGTCATCTGCGTGACTGGAGTTTGTCACTGCCGAGGACGGCTGGCAGTGCACCAGAGAGCGTGGTGGGGACTTGTCTCTCAGGAGCACTCACACCCTTGAGTTACGCAGTCCTGACCGGGCAGGGGTGGTTCTGGCTGGATGGACGGACGGACACGCGGGGATACAGTGCTCAGCCACCACCTGGATTTACACAGATCTTTAACCCCTGGAAGCTGAGGTGCAAACTAGGGGTGGAAAATCATCTTCTAGTTGCCCAAACCCCTTCAGGCGGATTCAGACCTGGAGGAATTATTTGCATTTCCACGTGAACCCGGGCTGGGAAGTTGTTCGTGGAGGAGTAAATCGGTGGGAAGGGTGTCCATGACGAACCCCAAACCACTGACCCTCAAAGCTGGTAAACCCTGGGGAGAGGGAATAGCTTTGGGACTTGGAGAAGGGCTGCCCCAGGTGACCCCAGAGCGATGGGGTACGGTGTGAACCCCGGGTCCTCCGGGCTGACGGCTGGACGGCTAGCAGGTGAGGCAGATGAAAGGGTGATGCTATCCTAGAGATAAATTGCATATATTGTAACCTTTTCTTTCCGTCTTGTATCTGAAAATTTGATCTTAACTTTTTTTTGGAAGGCCTTGGAGCATTGAAGCCCACCTGCTGCCGGGGGGTCGGGATGGGGGTGAGGAGCAGAGGCGAAGCTGATCCCAGCAGTAAGATTAAATCCCGGCAAAGCAGCGTGAACCCCGGTGCTCCGGGAACAGCGGGGAGACCCCGCGTCCTGCCAGCACCCCGTGCCCTGAGACTCGGCCGGAGCTGGGCACGTGCCCTCCGTATTTCTGCACCGCTTCTCCGGGCTGGAACATCTCAGACTCTTTAGCAGATGGAGCTTCATGAGCATTGCAGTTTCTCCAGCCTGCCTTAATTAATCACTCCGTAATTGCACATCGCCTTCTGCTTGCGCTTCCCACCTTTCCCTGAGAAACGCGTTTCAAATTTGTATTCCTGTCACTGTTTTCTTCGGCGCAGGCATCTTTTTTTCTTCTCTGACTCCTGTTTACTTTGTTGGTGGCCTTTATTCCTGAATTTCTCTTTGAGGAGTTCTTGTCGAGGGGAATATTTCTATTTTACAGGATTTGAGCGAAAAAAGGCAAAGCAGGCAGGGAATCTAGAATACATAATTACTGTCAGATCCCATGCACGGTTTTTGTTGGGAAAGCGTGTGGGCCTCGGTGAAACACCCAGGTTGAAAAGCTCCAGATCCTTCTCATCTCCTGTTCTGTAGTATGAGGCGGGGGTGGGGGGGCGTGGGGGTGGGGAGTGTGCGTAACATCTGGTCTCTATCATGCGAGAGGTACTTTGAAATTTGTGTACCGTTGCCGATTTGTGTCGGCCTGTTCTTTTTGTGCGTATCGCAGGGCTCGGGTAAGCCGTTAATACTGGCGGATGGCTGATTCCTCTTGCCCCGGCACGTGCCACCTCTGCCTCTCACGTGGGGAGCGAGGACTTGACCGCTGCTTTTGGAAACAGAAAAGCGGCTCCAGGTTTTTAATACCAGGCTCTTTCCAGGAATAAAATAAAGTTTATTTCGTTTTGCTGTCCCGCTCTTGTTGCCCCTGGACGTCCTCTCAAGTTCCCTGTTCATCATCCTGCTGTTGCCCGTTAGCAATACTTTATTAGTCCCCCACCTTCCCCTCTTCCTGCTGTGCAATAATTCCGGGTTTATGTGCGTTTTTTTCGTGGGAGTTGTCAAAGAATAATTACGCCCCATTAAGTCCACCTTGTATCATTATTAATTCACACCTATAGAGTATTTTCCAAGCAACTGATCTTGGTTGTCTCTTAATTGCTCAAGTCCATAAACTCTGTTACACTGCAACTGCGCGAAGGATTCGCACCCTCTAAAACTTTTCCCTCCGGTGCGAAACATAACAGAGAATCTGACCGCCGCAGCTTTATCAGATCTTTTTCTTCCCAATTTAAGCAAATTATTTGCTTCTGGCTCTGTTGAAGGCTACAGAATGTATATTAAGATGTAAAAAACAGGAGACTAGAAAGACGGTGAAAGCCTAGATCGTGTTCCCGATGGATTAATCAAACAGTTTGTGTTGCTGGATGATGTTGAGTGATTGGATTGGGTTGAAAACTGAAGGATATGAGCAACCTGGTCTGGTAGGAAGTGTCACTGCCCAGGGCAGGGGGGTTGGAACTAGATGATCATTAAGGTCCCTTCCAATGCGAACCATTCTATGGTGGTATATCCCTCTCTCACCCGTTCCGGTGGGTCGGAGCACGTAGCCCATGTAGGGTCTGAGATCCAGCTGGGTCAAATCTGCTGGATGGCCGCTGCCCCAGGCTGAGGATCGGAGCTAGGCTGGGCTCTGCGGGAGCCCAGCTCTGGGAGCATCCTCTGGGAGCATCCTGAGGGCGCTGGAGCGGGCACTGGTGAGCGCTGGGACCCGGCTCGGACCCTGGGTGCAGGCATGGCGGTCCTTGCCTGGGAAGGCAGCATGGAGCAGAATGGTCCTGGTGGCTTCTGGAGTCAGAGCCAAACCCTTGCCCTTGCTAGGGGTGCAAAGAGGAACAGACAGATGCATTTTTACCAGTTGACGCCACGTTTAATGTGCTTAATAAACAGTTTCATCCAGGTGTAGCCTGAAGTTTAGCGTCCTCTAAACAAAACCACCCCAAAACCATCCTAGCCCAAAGGCAGCAGTAAGTGTGGACCGTTCAGGTCAAGCACTCGGCCCTGCCTGGCCAAAGAGCGTGTCCCCACACCCCCCCGGGCGGTCCCTGGGCGTCCCGGGTGGAGCCTACGGAGCTGCCGCCTTCTTTCTGCAAGGAAAAGGCTCAATAGCCGCGACCTGCAGCTGAAGCGCTGCTCAGGCTCCCTTCAGATAACAAGTGGTTTCAACTCAGCATTTAAAAAAAAAAAAAAAAAAAATACTGTTGGTGGCAACTCTTATTTCCCTGGAAAAAAATCCTGGACCCCTGGCAGAGAAACAGTTTCTGCACAGAAAACATGACACTATTTACAAAAAGCGATGCCTAATATCCTTTTCCAGCTTGGAAAGAGGAGTTTGTTTTAATACATCCTTTTTTAATTGCCATGAGCTGGACTTGTAAATATTGTAAGTGGTTGAGTAATAGTCATCTGTGCGCGGACCAAATGAAAGGACATTTTTTCCGCTCTTGGAGCCCTAACGTATTCCCACAGCTCGGACAGGGGGATAGCACGGAGCAGATACTAAACCGAAACAAAGGCCTGCTAATTAAAAGATCGTTTAACCCCGGGGGATGCCTGCGTGTGCGATGCCAGCGCGCGACGGTCCAGCCGGCTGCACGAGGAGCTCTCGCGTTGGGGCTGCTTCGGGAGGCGACGGGCTGGACCACAGGGATGCAGCCCGTTCTCAGTAAAACATTTCCTCCTCTCCTCTGAGACAGGGGTGGGAAAGGGGAGAGTTCTCCCAAAGAAAGGGGAAACGGAAGAGAATTAGATTCCTCTGGCCGGCATCTTACCGCTATCGTTCAGTCAAGAGAGGGGAAATCTGCTCTGCTGCTTTTCTGGATCAGTCTTCAAAATGATCCGTAACTTACGTTTTTTTAACACCATCCTTCTGCAGAGCAGCGTGCTGTGCCCCAACGAAAAACTAGTTGTGAGGTTTTATAAGATCGTACTAGTCATTAATTTCTGTACGGCAACCAGCACGGATTTGGGGCAGGACGGAGCCCGGGTGCTGCCCGGTTGGGCAGAGCGCTGTTAGACTCTCCTTAATGCCGGTTGATCTTCACTTTCCCAAGTCAGGTCCGTACCCGAAAGCCCTGCTTTTCCTCTCCAAATCGCTTTGTCTGAAAGCAGGAGTAGTTTGTATTGGAAACGATTTCCTGATGCAATTTGGATTTCCTTCTGAGTAATCCTTCGCCCCAGTGGGATGGTACAGGGGGATTCTAGAAAAGCTTAACTGGCCTTGCCATGAGTTAAACATATCCCCTGATCTTTGCGAGGCAGATGTTTAAGTAGGAAGATACCCTGCAGGCGCTGGTAAAAAAAAAATTAATTTGAAGGCTCAGGAAGAGAAAGAACTGCTCTACCAAGGTGGGTTGGAGTCCCCGACGCTGTCTGGGTCGTCGGCGTGCAGGGCTCTGGCGAGGGGCTCGCGCGGGGCGAGCAGGGGGGGAGATCAGCCTCAGCTGGGAGGAGGAGCAGGACTCGGAGGAAGAATTTAATTGCCAAAGCCCAATTGTAAAAGATGAAGGCGGCAACCTTAACGTCGTTCCATCTTTTCCAGGAATGCTGGTGGTGATCGTCTTGCTGCTGATCGCCATTGCCGTGGTTGCTGTCTGGCCGACACATTAACGCGGACCCGGCGCCCGTCGGAGCTGCTCTCGGCAGCTGAGCGCCCAGGACTCCGGTGAAGAGACCGACTTTCTGCAAAGACCTTCTGCGTTTTAAATAAACCCACCAGGACTGGAATGAAGCTGTGTCCGACCGACAGCCGGTCTTCCTTCGGTGCACAGCTGAAGAGCGCTGCGTGGTTTGAAGGGTTTGAACATGAAAAGGACTCACTTCCCACCTGCATTCGCCATTCGGGAGGCTGCGCTGGCCCTACAATACCTGTTCTTCTCGGTGCATCTGCCTCGGGGCCCGCGCTGGTGTCGGGGTGCTGCCTGCCCGGCCCCACGCCGCTTCTGCGGTCAGCCGTCCTGAGGGCTTTAAAATACTAAAATAACGATGTAGTTTGGGAGCGCAGCGACGGCGCTGCTTTCTGATCCCTTCCTTCGGAATGCAAAGGCTTAACGTTTTTCGAGGTATGGATTTGGGGGGGGGGGAATGACTGCATCTGGATGCCGGCGGGACGGGAAGCGAGAGGACACGGAGCCCTGCGAGGCGGCAGGACCCCCGTGGCGAGTCGGGCGGTGCTGCGCCCCTGGGGGAGGGCCGTCGGTGTTCATCGGCACGGAGAGGAACGTCTCCAGCCAGGTGTGTAGGAGTGGAAAGCCTTGCCCAACCTGTGCTCCCGAGGAAGGCGTGCGCTCCGCGGGCTCTGCCGGGCTCTGATGGAGATGCGCCGGCATTATTCACCTACTAATCTCGGCGATCGGGGTCTGCCTTTTTCTTTTATAACTTTTCATGCGCTGTTAAAACTGAGAGGAAGGATTACCTATGTGAAAACTAACGAAAAAGAAGTACTGAACGTTCGTGTCTGGCCAAGAAAATCATTATTTTGTTATATGTGCCAGTTTGATTTCAGAGTTGATAGAGCAAGCAATAAATACTGAATAAAAGCTGATCCATTTATATACAATTTATCTGCCTGGGTTTTTATTATTTCCTCCCATCTCGTGTTGCGCGTGAATGATTTCTCCAACGCTTCCATTTCCTAAGAGCTGATTTGGAGGAGGAAAAAAGCGATTCCTGCCAGACTGCATCTGTATCATGACATACATTTCCTGACGGATCCGTAAGACTTGCCAGCCCTGGGCTGGTCCTCACCTGCGGCGGTGGCGTATCTCCTTTCACAGCTCACAACTGGCTCTTGGCACTCATTTCCCTCTCCCTGCCCTGCAGCTGGGGTGGCGGCACGTCTGGCGCTGGTCTGGGAGGTGGGAAACCAGGGTGTCCTGGTGCCTCATCCCCTCTGGAGTGACACGGAGATATTTCGCTTTTCTGGGCTCAGTTTCTCCATGTGGAGCACTGCGTCCAGCTCCGGAGCCCTCAGCACAGGAAGGACATGGAGCTGTTGGAGCGGGGCCAGAGGAGGCCAAGAAGATGCTGGGAGGGCTGGAGCCCCTCTGCTGTGAGGACAGGCTGAGAGAGCTGGGGGGGTTCAGCCTGGAGAAGAGAAGGCTCCGGGGAGACCTTCCAGCCCCTTCCAGTCCCTGAAGGGGCTCCAGGAAAGCTGGGCAGGGGCTGTTTGCAAGGGCATGTAGCGACAGGACGAGGGGCAATGGTTTAAACTACAGCAGGGCAGGTTTAGATCAGACATTAGGAAGAAGTTCTTTGCACTGAGGGTGGTGAGACCCTGGCCCAGGTTGCCCAGAGAGGTGGTGGAGGCCCCATCCCTGGAGACATTCAAGGCCAGGCTGGATGAGGCTCTGAGCAACCTGATCCAGTTGAAGATGTCCCTGCTGACTGCGGGGTGTTGGACTAGATAGCCTTGAGAGGTCCCTTCCAACCCAACACATCCTATGAGTCTATGATCTCTCAGTTGGGACTTGGGCACTGGCCCCTTTCTTAAGTGCAAAATTGCTCTTCTCCTTGTGGCGTGCAAGTGTTGGCTGGAGCTGAGGCTTTGACCCAGTTGCTCCAAGGTCCGAGGTGGGATTGACAGAGCTGGCTATGACAGGAGAAGATGGGGTTTTGCAGGAAAGGGAGGTAGGGAACTGTTGGGTACCCACCAAATACGTGCCTATTGCTGGTGGCCAAGAGCAGCGTTGCCCTGTCTGTGCTGCTGGGAAGGGCACAGTGTAGGTGGAGAGAGGACCTTGGTGGAGAAAAAGCCCAGGAGATACAGCTGTGCCTCAGAGCATGGGCAGTGGGCTTCAAAGAGGGCTCTGTGCCAGTGCCCAACCCACCTTCTCATGCTCAGCATGGAGAGTCGGAGCTGGAGGAGAGACCAGACCAGCTCCTCTGGAGGGATTGGAAATCTTGGGGCGAGGGGGACTGTGCTTTGCTGGCTTCGGCGTCTTTGCCTGGTGTTTACCAAAATCCTGGAAATCCAGGCATGGGCTTTGTGGTGGGTAACTAAATACCATGTTGTGCCAGTGAAGGACACACAATGATGCCCATGGCCGGGATGGAGCAGAGTCTTCCACACATCTCCACGTGCTTTGCTGGAGAAAATCCTTGAAGCTGTCAAAAATCCGATCCAGGTTGTGCCCACTTGCTTCAGTTTCTTTGGAGAGATGCTTCACCTTACAACCATCCAAGGAGAGTTTGATTTTCTCTCGGTTTCCGAGAGGGCACACTGGGTGTTTGATGAGTCTATGGCTCGATCTCAGATTGGAGACGGAGCTTTAAGCAAGGCTGCTCCAGCTGGAAACAACGGGCGACTTTGGAGCCGTCTTCCAAACTTGTGTGTTCCTGTAGGTCCTGTAGGGAGGGACCGACGCTGGAAATCCCCCTGGATCTGTTCCTCTGCAGCAGCCCCAGCCCGGCAGCAGGATCTCACCCACGGCTCCGGTGCAGCCCCCTGGATCTTCGGTGACTGCAGGAGAATAACAGGGGTATTGGGATGAGGCTACGGACTCGGCTTTCCAATTAAAACTGTCATTTACGGAGAGAATGAAGGTTTTGTTTGAATTCCCGGGACGCCCGGGATGGATGCGTAATTCATCCTGATCAACGTGACACGGTGACTTTGTGCTGGTAGAGGCTTTAAAAAGATGTTTTCTGACCCGTTGGGTTCTCAAAGACATTTTTCCCGCTAGCGCCCGGCAAAGGTGGGAGCGCGAGGCTTCGCTCCGCTGAAAGGTCTGACAAAGCGCTTCTCAGACTTGCCCTTTAGGTAACATTTAATGTGCCGCCTGGGTGAGGGGTTTGATTTAAAAAGAAGTGGATTTGGCAGCTCTCTGCTGCGTTGTGGAAAGTTTTTCTCTCTCCCCGCCCCCACCAAAGAAAAAGGAAGGTTAAAATAGCCGAGCCGCTGGGTTTGGGCTCCGAGTCGGTGGGGGGGAGTTGGAAGCCCAGCTTGCCGGGGACCCGCACGCCGTGCTGCTGGATGCTCCTAGTTCCAGGGATGGGGCAAAGGATGCTCAATCTGTGCCACGCGCTGCTGGAATCACGTACCCGCAGTGGCTTCTCCAAGCAAAAGTCTTTCCCCGTCCCCTGGGATGTGCCTGGAGAGACACCCCAGGCTTCCCCTTCCCTTGCACCTCCTTCATTTCCCTCTCGGAGGATGCGCTCAGGAGTTTACCTGCTTCCAGTTGTTATTTCATCAAAAATACCGGTGCCGGGGAAGCTCTGGTACGTGTTAGAGGCACTTGCCTGTCCGAGTGCCCTTGGTAAGAAGTCCCTAGCTCCTACGTGAGGATAACCGTGATGGTGAAAGGCTGCCGGGCACTTTCACACCCCCTGTTTCTGGAGGTTGGGGCAGTGCACGGCTGCTCTCCCGCACTGCCCGGTGGGACCAAACGCTCCGGGTCCTGCCCTTAGTGGGATCAGGCTCTTTCCCCTCTTTCCGGAGCCACCGCGTTTTCTTTGGACGAGCGGTCGCTTGCCAGGAGGCCGCGGGGCCGGAACGATCTGGGAAAGCCATTTGCTTCTCCGCAGAGCCGCCGGCGACGGCCCCGGAGCAGAGATGGTGGCACTTGTGACCCATTTGTCTCCGCAATAAAGATCTGAGATTTCTGACCTCCGAGATGTTTTCCAATTCATAAATTACCCGCCAGGCTGAGGGCGTGGGTCGGGCGGGCTGACCCCTCCGCACTTTGCGGGACCTTTTGCCTGTATTTTTCTCTCTGGAAGCGTTTTGCCGCCTCGGTTCCCCCCCCGCCTCCAGCTTTCCAGCTTGTCTCTACCCCCAGCCCTTGCCCGGTCTCGAGTGCCGGCTGCTTCGGTGGCATCTGGGACCACTGATGTCCTGTGGGAGACGGGTGATGGAGCCCGGCCCCGCCGCGGAGGACGGGCAGAGAGGGACGGCGCTGGCAAGGAGCCTGTGGATGGGGGCAGAAAACGGGTCCGGAGTGGGGTTGGCGGCTCCCCCGCCCCCAGGCGCTGGCTGTCCCCTGTCCCCAGCCCTGTCCCCCGGCTCAGTGTGGGGTCCTGCGGGTTTGAGCGAGCCAGGGCTCTGTCCCGCTGCAGGGCACAGTCTCCTGCGCCATTCGGGGAAGGACGGGGAGCCCGGCGGGACGTACCGCGGTCCAGAGCTCACAGAGAGCCCGGGGGTGCTGGCGGGGACCCCCCCATCCCACTCCTGGTGACCCCCCCCTGTCCCCAGGGGCGTGTGGCTGCTGCCGGGAGGATGCTAGTGGGCCACGCGGCTGGGACTGACGGTCAAAACCAGCCGTGCACCACCTGGAGCCCCAGCAAGGGGACCTCGGCAGAGACCTGGGGAGGCGGAGGGGACACCGCCACCCCCCTGCCCACGTCCCCGTGCCTCGGGCTCACCGTCCCGCGAGCTGGGAGGAAGCAGAGATCCTTGGAGATATTTACAGTTTACAAGAGTTTATTCAACTGGTTTCTGACTTTAGTTTCTACCGAGTGGGTGCTGAACAGTTACAAGCTCCTTCGGGTTCAATTACAGCCAATCTAACCAAACAGACAAACAAAGAGGGAAAAAAAACAAAAACCAACCAACCAACGAAAAAAAAAAAAAGAAAAGAAAAAAGAAACCACTTGGAAAAACAATAAGAAAATCCACAACTTTTTCACGTGTCATTAAATATATTCATATATAATAACCATAATATATTAGTATGCATTGTAAAGAAACATCGCCCAAAGCAGTATGCAATGGTCGTAACTAAACAACATTTACAGTTCAAGATATTAACAGAAATAATCCGGAAAAAAAAAAAAAAAAAAAAAAAAAAAAAAGAAGAAACCAACCCCCGAACGGACACAGGTTTTTGTGAGGGGCGAGGAGGCGGGTGTGCGGGGAGGGGGCACGGACGCGACCAAACCGACAGCAACGAGACGCAACGACTTTTTTGTCGGGTGCTACCGCGGAGGGATGATTGTTTTGGCATTTCGGCTGCTCTCCCGTGCTGCCCCGGCCCTTCCCCGGCCGCCCCCGCCGCCCCCCCGGCACCTCCCTCCCGCCCCCCCCCGGCCCCGCGGGTGGGTGCTGGGGTTCCCCACTGGTTGTAATGGGCTGGTGCCCCGACAGAGCTGCCCCCCAAGACGCTGGTGTTCAGCGGTGACGTCTTGTCCCTCTTTGGGCGACGGGACAGAGGTGTCCCCCCGGGAGATATCCTGGAGCAGGGAAGAGTTGTAACCCCCCCCCGACACCCCGGACCCAGGGCTGCTCTGCCTCCCCCGCAGGAGGAGGGCCGTGCACCAGTTACACCAGCAGCTCCTGCAGGTCAAGGCTACCGGGAGCACGCGAGGGGCACTGGGGGACCGTGGACGCAGCGAAGGGGCTTCTCTAGGCCGGTTGGAAAGCACAAAACTCCCAACAGGGACGACAGGACGGGGTCCTGGTGGGACAGGGTCCTGGTGGGACGGGGCTGGGGGACCTCGCTTCTGCGGGTGGCTGTGGCTGTGGCGGGCTCCGAGCTGTTTCCCGTCTTGTGCAAATTCTGTTTCCTTCTGATTTCCCGGGTTGGGTCGGTGCCTGGAGGGGTCCGGCCGCGGGACGGGGTGAGTGGTGTTTCTTCTGCGGCCTCCCAAAGCGGTGGGATCGGGGCAGGGGCTGGGGCTTGTCCCCGGGTGGGTTTGGGGGGTGTCAAGGCTGTGCCGGGCAGGACGGCTGCGCTTGCTGGAAAGTGGGAGTGAGCGTTGGGTGTCCAGGCTTGCTCGGTGGGCAGTCCCCAAGTCCCCGTGGCCCCTGGCCTTGCCTTCCCACTCTCCAAGTAGAGAACCGGCTTTGGGTTGGGTCTGGTTGCTTTTAGTCCAGTTGAAGGTCTCCCGTGGTTCAAGAGCACGCTGGCTAACGGGGGACAAGCTGCCTCAGCCGGTGTGGGGTGGCCCTGGCTGCAGGAGAGCATCTGAGCCCCGTTTTGGGGCTTCAAGCCTCCATCTAGACACTTGAGCTCGGGTTTTCTCCTTCCAAACCTGGTGGCTTGGGTTCCCTTGTCTGCAAAACCACCGGCTCTCCTTGAGCCCTGACCTAAGGAAAACGGCATCTGCTCCGGGTGAGGGGAGAAAACACAGACCTGGGGGGGATTTCTTGATGCCCAGGGTGGGATTTCTCTCCTCGTACCCCAGTTAATTCCAGAAGGGCCTTGCGTTTGCGGGGGGAGGAGGCTCAGCGGAGCTGGCTCCCTCCGGGTGGTGTCTCCAGCAGCTCGGCGCTGCCGCTGCTTCCCTGGGAGCCCTGCGCTTTACACCTATTTACACGGCTGCCTCGCTTTATGGCGGTTTATGTCATTATATAAATATTGTCAATTGCTATAAAACAAGGCAAAAACCACTGGAAAATGTCATAAAATAGATGTTTCCAAGTTTCCTAAAAGGAAAAATATCAGGGAGGTTTTGCTTTTCGTAGCGACTAATGTTTGCTTCTCCTCCAGGTACCGCTCCTGCCCTCCCTGCCTTTCCGCCCCGGCCATTGCCTGGCTCCATCGAGGAGGTGAACTCAGATATCCAGGTACAGGCTACCAAGAGGATGAGGGGACTGGAACACCTCTCTTGTGAAGAAAGGCTGAGGGATTTGGGTCTCTTCAGGCTGGAAAAAAGACGCCTGAGGGGGGATCTTATCAACGCTTATCAATACTGAAAGGGGGGGTGTCAGGAGGATGGGGTCAGGCTCTTGTCAGTGGTGCCCAGGGACAGGACAAGGGGTAACGGGCACAAACTTGACCATAGGGAGTTCCACCTCAACACGAGGAGGAACTTCTTTGCTGTGAGGGTGGCAGAGCCCTGGCCCAGGCTGCCCCGAGAGGTGGTGGAGTCTCCGTCTCTGGAGACATCCCAAACCCGCCTGGAGGCGTTCCTGTGCCACCTGCTGTGGGTGACCCTGCTCTGGCAGGGGGTTGGACTGGGTGATCTCCAGAGGGCCCTGCCAACCCCCGCCAGTCTGTGGTTCTGTGGTGGCCGTTCCTCCTGGGCCGCTGTGGCGGGGGGGCAGCCTGTCGTGGGGACACAACGTCTGGGTGAGGAACAACCCAACGGCGGGTCCTGCCCATAGGGTGCCCCGGGGGACGATGCTCCAGGCCTGGGGCTGGGCGTAGGGTGTGAGGGGGAGGTGAGGCAGCGCTGCTTCCCCTAGTGCAGCAGCCATTAGAGATTGGGAAATTTCGATTTGCTGGTTGTAGAAGGAGCAGAGTGATTTGGGGGGGCTGCAGGTGGGTCACCCCTCGCTTATCCAGTCCCGGGTTGAGACCCCTTGCCCTGGGCAGGCTCTGCCCTGCGTTGGCTGTAGCTTGGCCGAGCCTCAGAGCTCTCCCCGCTGCCCATGGGGACAGTCTCCGGGCACTCGCTGTCCCACCTCCTGTGATTCCCAAGGGAGATGGTCACCTTACGCAGGGATGCTGGGGAGCCGCTGCTCCGGAGGGAGCGAGGGCAGAGCCGCTGTGGGTTCGGGAGCACTGGCTGAGTTTGGGAGTGAAACCAGTGGCCAGCCAGGACCTCGGTGTCACCTGCAGGGATCTCCTATCACCTGAGGGTCATCAGTCTGCTGGCAGCAGCAGAGAGGACCAAGCCCATGAAGGAGGTCTCGGGGGTGGCCGCAGTGGAGACTCAGGGACTGCGATGGGCAAGATCTTCCAGGGCACTTATGGGAACTGGATGCCAACTGTTTTGTTTTTTTTTTTTTTGCAAAGTCCATGTGTTTCACTGGGGATCCTTGTTATGAACTCCACGGCTGTGACTCGGTGGCTGGGAGGGGGCCGGGGCATCCCATGGGCTGACGCTCCTTCGGCTGGGGGGGGGCGGGCAGCGCTCCTCGGGGTGTGGGGGCCAGAGCCAAGGAGTCGCTCCCCCAGTCGTGTCCGCGTGGGAGTCGCCCACTAACGTGGTCTCCTCCTTGCTGGGAGCCTGGGATGGGAGCATCGCCATGGCTGGAGACCTCGGCCGCCCCTGGGTACCGTACAGCGGGTGGTCGGGACGACTATCGGGTACCAAAGAGTCTTCACAAGCCATTAGCCGATCCTCAGGTCCGCCCTCAGCGATGGGTCTCTGTTTAGTTTCCTCTACGATAACTGGCTTGTTCAGCCTAAGCCCAGAATACGTATTTTGGGGGATGGGGAGTTCATTTCCAGCGTTGCCGTTGATTAGTTTCTTACAGGTTCCATGTTCCCGTGCCGTGCTTTGGAAACGGCAGATGTTAGCAGCTGGAAGGCAGTTTGGTGTCTCTGATTTCTTCAGCCAACGGGGCAGAATGAAGCTGGGGGGGGGGCGGGGGGGTGGGGCACTGGCTGCCCTGCACCCGCACCCACCCTCCTCTTGTTTTATATCCACGTGTGTGATTTTTTTTTTTTTTTTTTCTTTTCCAGTTGCGTTTTGCTTTGTTTTTCTCCCGGAATACGAGGTGCAAACCCCGCAGCGCCACAGCTGTGATTGCCATCCCTCCCGTGTGTCCCGTCCCCCCCACCCCCCCAACAAACCCCAGCCCGCCCCGACGGCGCGACCTTCCTCCCGCCGTCCCCGTCGCCGGTCCCTGCCCGCCCCAGCTCGACACAAAGCAGCATGCACAGTCAGTCTCTCCCTCCCGCGCGCTCCGTTGCCTTCTCCTCCTTTAGGCTTTCTTACACTTCCCCTTCTTCTCCCGCTGCTGGAACTTCCGGAGCCGCCGAGCCCACGTATCCCGCCACTGTATCACCAGGCTGGTTTTGTCCGCAATGATGCCGCTCTGGTCGGGAGAGTCCTCGTTGTTGCCCAGCAGCAAATACTTCTTCATGGGCTTGATTTTGGGGCACTTGCAGGCTATGTCCTTGGAGTGGATCCACAGGGTCTGGTCTCCGCGCCGTATCCGGTTGCTCCCTTGTTTGTAGACGGAGATGATGTTGACCGTGAACTTCCACCAGTCGGCATTTTTTTCCGCTTTCAGGATGTGGATCTGGACAGCTGGAAAAAAAAAAAAAAAACCAAAAAAAAAAAACCAAAAAAAACCACGAGGCAAGAGAGGAAAAGATGTTACGATTTGAGCTGGCGAGAAGAAAATTAATTTCAAGCCTTACCTAACGGGCTGTGTGAGGAAAAGGGAGTTTGTCTCCTGAGCCCAGGCTGGGGGACAGCAAGCGAGGGTGGCGGTTCCACAAAAGCTACCTCTGTCCCCAGGCCATCCGCCGTGAGCAAGAGTAGCCAGTGCTGGTGGCAGAGGGTCCCGGCAAAGGTACTAAGACCACCATAGGCTTGGGAGATGCTCTCCAGCTCTGCTGCCACCAAGATGGCCCTCTGGGTCGCCTGTGACCATGGGGATGGTTACCCAAGGACCACAGGGGCTGCAGGGCCCCCAGGAGGGGAGGCTGGGACGGCAGGAACCATGGCACTCCTTGTGCTGGGGGCCCTGAGAACGACACGGTGCTGCCCAGAGCGGCGGTGGAGAGCAGGGTGCCTCGTTCTATCTGTGTCCTGGGGGGACCGTCATCTCCCAGGCCGTGGTTGGGAAGCAAGCACAGGCGGAGCCGTTCCCCAGGGCTGTCGGCGCAGCAACATCTGCCCCAGCACCTGTGAACTCTTCAAGCGATGGAAAAAATTTTTAAAAATCAGGTGGATTCGTGTACACTGGACCCTGCCTTTTCCCTTGAAGCAGCAAGCACAGAGAAAATTCACAAACCCAGGGACAGCTTGTGCCTCCAGCCCCGGGTGGTGGCCCGGGCACGGGGCAGAGGGTCTGCGCACAAGGAATGAGTTGCAGAGGGCATGGCAGGGAGGTCCCTGTCCCCGTCGGCAGTGCCAAACCCCCAGCATGAACCGTAGGACCTGGGATGAGCTTTCTTCCTGACCCACGTGTCCGGAGAACAGCACACACTCCAGCCATAGGATGGGCTTCTGCATGGACCATCCCTCCAGCCCCTCTGTTCTCCCTTCCTCGCCGGATGGGCAACTTGGTGCATCTGCACCAGGACCCTAAAGGCAGCCCCAGGTTCTAAGACGAGCCAAAATCTGGAGCGAAAACACTGGGACTGGCCCAAATCTCCAAGCATTTGGCATCTAGCGGTAGGAAAGACCTCTTAGGGTCTCCAGCACATCTGCTCGGGGCCAGTGCAAGGAGACACCTCTCCATGAGCATCTGGCCTTGGAGCAGGACACTGAATGGGGTCAAACCGATGACAGGATTTGGAAACAGGAAGGTTTGCTGTTCCCGTGTTCCTAGGAGATGTCCCTGAGTCAAGAGTTGCTGTGGAATAAGACGCTGCTGGTAAAGATCACAAGTGAAGGACTGAGGGTAGGGCTCAGGGATCCTAAGGAGAGGTCGGTGCCAGTGTCCAACCTGACTTTGGGGTCTGGCGGACTCACTTGAGCATCTCTGTAAGTACTGAGTAGCAACATCAGGCTTCAAGGGATATCTCAGTATGCAGCAGCCTGGCAAGCCCAGTGACCCAGCAGGTAACTGTGGGATAACAAGCTCCCAAAGCAAGACCAAGATGGGAGGACAACCGTGATCCTTAAGCAAGATGATGTTTTCCAAGCCCGTGGCTGATGTCGTGTAGCCCATCTGTAGCTGTATGGACTGAGGAAACCTGGGGAGGACTCAGCCCTCCACCACTCCCTCCCTTGCTCTTTCCTGAAACACGATTCATACCTTACATGATCCCTGCACCCATCAGCAGCCATGCAGGAGCGGTGGCCCATGGTCCCGTAGCCCCAGAGGGAAGAGGTGTCTTGGCATCATGATCTGAATGGGAGAGGACTCTCTCTCCAAGGTTGTCTGCAAAGGCGCTGCAGAGCTGGGATGGTGGTGGACACCAGCACACTTGAGGGTAAGGCTCTGCTCACCGCTGACTTCAGAAGCCCCTGGAGCCACCACAGTTTTGTCCTGTGGGGCATCCCTAGGCTGTAGCCCAGGTGGCCCTAAGCAGCCAACGGTGACCTCTGCCAGCCCTCCTCCTCTTCCTCCTCCTCCATGAGACTGCTTCCTTGGACACCCCACCCATGATGGACCACATCCGTGCCTCCTGGCCATCCCTACAGCGGGTGCTGTTGTCCCCTTCCCAGGTGACATCCATGGACTTGGGTTCAAACCACAAGGAAGGAGACACACGTGGGAAAGGGAGTGTGTGTCCCACTGCATGGTGAGGAAGAGGAGATACAAGCCTGGAGGCAGCTCCTGCTGCTCCGGTGAGCTTCTTCCCGACAGTGGTCCATCACGACCCAGAGACGGCAGAGGACAGAAGCAGCAGTTGGCCAAGATCGCATCATCCAGGGAGGATGAACACATTCCTCCTCGCTAAAAACCAGCTCCCAGGAAAATATCTTCACCGGGAAGTGACTGCCCAGCCCCCCTGGGTTTGTTTGCTGACTGCGGGATGAGAGGAGCCCCCACCAGCAGAGACAGAGAGAAAATCCCGGGTGGTGATGCCAGCCCTGGCCAGGAGACCAGACAGGGCCCGGCGGCTCCATGCAGGCTGGTCCAGACCAACCACAAAGTGCTTTTTGACCAAATCTTTGAGCTTTTCCCTTTTTTTTCTCTGCTTCCCTCCATGCCCTGTTGAGCTATAACCCCCTGCCCATCCACCTGCCTGGCTCAGCCATCTGGCCGGTCCCCAGTGGGGCCAATCTCGAGTGCATAAATTACCAGAGGGGGAAGAAACCTCAAAAAAAAAAAAGAAAAAAAAAAAACCTGGGCAAAACTCTCCCCTTTGCCTTATTAACAACCTAATTTTATCCACCCCCGCCCCAGGATTAGCTGCGGAGGAGCATCACCCGCGCCTGAAAAACCACAACGCGCAAACTGGTTTCAGGCTATGGAGGGAAACGGGGCTCTGCAGCCCGGCAAGGCTTTTTAACACGTTGCAAAATATATGGTGGGTTTTGGTGTGGGGGGTTTGGTTTTTTGTTTTTTATTGGTTTTTTTGTTTTTTTTTTCGGAGCATTACATGGCCGCCAGCTGCTTTCATTAAAAAAAAATTAAAAAAATAAAAAAAAAGAGAGAGAAAAAACAACCCTAAGCTCTGACCGTGTATTTCCCAGTCTGGTGTGAAGGTAACAAAATGTGAAGATTAGCCAATTTTTATTTTTTTGGCAACAAATCTTTCCAAAAAAGCTTAAACCTTTGACCTGCCTGGGTCCACACTGACAAAATGGAGAAAATGAATGAAAAGGAACCGGAGAGAGGTGGCTACAGGAAACTCCGCTCTAAAATACACAGTCTGTATTTTTTTGATGTCAAGGCCCCCGTCTCTTTATTTTTTTCCCTTTTTATTAATGAAGTGGAAGGAGTGAAAGCTTCGGTGAAGGCTTGGCTGGCACGGACACAGCTGCCTCCACTGACAGCGAGTTTTCTGCCCAAAACTTTGCATCCAGGACGCGCGGTTTCCCCCGCCCCGAGTCTGGTTTCAGAGCCCGAGTTTAGTGATGACTTGTCTGGGTAATTTGGGCGGGGTGGAGGGGGGGGGTCTCCGGTATCTCCCGAGGGACACGAGGTGTGTGGAGATACAGAGAGGTGCCAGGAGGAATTTTTGGAAGCACCGAAGCTGGCTCCCTTGGGTGAATCCCTGGGGATTTAGGCACTTGTCTCTTGTGAAAGAGAAGGTTTCAATTCCGTTGTGTTTTTTGGGGGGGGGCTCAGCTGTGGCCCACCGCTCCAAAGCTGGCTTTGGTGCTTGGTGGTGTCCTTCACCTGCCGTTTCCTAGGGCAAAGCTTGGCTTTGCCTGTGCCGTGGTGGACTGCTCCCACTTTGCTGATGCACCCGCTGAACCCCTGCGCCAAGGCTGAGCCGCGCTGGGGCCCGTCCCTGTCACTGCGTCCATGGAAAAACATCCCTGAAAGCGTCTATGGGGCAACCAGACGAAGGGGTGGAGTAGGGGATCATAGAATCACAGAATGCGTTGGGTTGGAAGGGACCTCCAGCCCCAGGTGACCCGCAGGGCTCGGCTGCCCGCTGTTTGCAAAGCGCGGAGAGGAGCGGGCAACAAGCCACAGGCAGCCCCAAGGCACCGCCGGGCTCGGGACACGGACCGGAGCCTATCCTGGCTGGGAACTGGTGTCACCGGCCTCAGCTGGAACCCTGAGAGCTGCGGCTAATTTGATTTTGTTCTCCCCTCTCTGGGTCACCATCCGCTCCCAGCAGACCACGGCCAGGGGAGCATCACCTCCACCGCCCGCTTGACTAACCATCATCCAGGGGCTGTTTGCGAGGGCATGGAGCGAGAGGACGAGGGGCAATGGTTTAAACTAGAGCAGGGCAGGTTTAGATCAGACATTAGGAAGAAGTTCTTTGCACTGAGGGTGGTGAGACACTGGCCCAGGTTGCCCAGAGAGGGGGTGGAGGCCCCATCCCTGGAGACATTCAAGGCCAGGCTGGATGAGGCTCTGAGCAACCTGATCCAGTTGAAGATGTCCCTGCTGACTGCAGGGGGTTGGACTAGATGGCCTTGAGAGGTCCCTTCCAACCCAAGAGGTTCTATGGTTCTGTGATTCTAAATCCCACCTGAATGGTGCCTTACAAAGTCACCCCAGCCCAGGTGATGCTTTCAAGTGGCTCCCCACGTTATGCTTTTCTAAGGAAAGGGTGGCCGAGTGGTCCCCAGGCTGCGGGAGGGGGTGGGAGGGTCCCTGGTCCCCTCCTGCACCCAAGGGGTGCTGGGCAGAGCCACCCCAATGCTCAGCCCCGGGGCCCGTGGTGCTGCCCGGGGCTTGGCCTCCAGCTACAAGAAGGACCCGAAGGCTGGATGTTGCAGATGAAAACAGAGGGGTGGATGATTTGGTGTTAATAAAAACAAAAACCCAACCCCAAACCCTCGAAACATGTCTGAGGGCAGCCGCGCAAAGGCTTAAATAAAAGCAGCGCCTCACAGCATTCGGAGACCATGAGTCAGGGGCCCAAAAATCAGGAGATTGCCACGAAAAGAGTGAGACTGGAAAAAAATCATGTATTTTTTTAATTTACTTTTGGGAGTTTGTGCCGAATCTCTTGATTTCAAGCTTCGCCCTGCCAAAGCTGACCTGGGACTGGGCTACACGGACAAACCTATGGATCCTATGCACTAACCCGACTGCAGGAGCTGGAGCTTTGCGGAGCTTCCAGTGATGGGGAACATCAGGTTGGGCAGAGAATGGATTGAGAGCAGCCCTGAGGAGAAGGACTTGGGGGTGTTGGTTGATGAGAAGCTCAACATGAGCCGGCAATGGGCTGCATCCCCAGCAGCGTGGGCAGCAGGGCGAGGGGGGGGGATTCTGCCCCTCTGCTCTGCTCTGTGAGACCCCCCCTGCAGTGCTGCCTCCAGCGCTGGGGCACCAACAGCAGAAGGACACGGAGCTGTTGGAGCGCGGCCAGAGGAGGCCCCGGAGATGCTGGGAGGGCTGGAGCCCCTCTGCTGGGAGGACAGGCTGAGAGAGCTGGGGGGGTTCAGCCTGGAGAAGAGAAGGCTCCGGGGAGACCTTCCAGCCCCTTCCAGTCCCTAAAGGGGCTCCAGGAAAGCTGGGGAGGGACTCTGGAGCAGGGAGGGGAGCCATGGGATGAGGTGGAACAGTTTTAAACTGAAAGAGGGGAGATTTAGATGAGATCTGAGGAAGAAATTCTTTGCTGTGGGGGTGGTGAGCCCCTGGCCCAGGTTGCCCAGAGAAGCTGTGGCTGCCCCATCCCTGGAGGGGTTCAAGGCCAGGTTGGACGGGGCTTGGAGCAACCTGGGCTGGTGGGAGGTGTCCCTGCCCAGGGCAGGGGGTGGCACTGGATGGGCTTTAAGGTCCCTTCCAACCCGAACCATTCTGTGATTCCATGATTCTATGATCACTGCTCTGGCCCCAGGGAAAGATCCCACTGGCCCATGGGAGTGGCATCGGGAGCAGAGCAGTTTGCTGGGAGAGACAAGAGGGTCTTTAATATAAACAGATGGAAACGGGTGCTTGGGACGTGGATGCAGATGGAGTCATCCCAGCCCGAGCCGGGATTTTCCAAAGGACCAGGTCCCTTCCCTCTGCACAAGCAGAGCGGAGCCCCTGTGGATTTTACTCCAACCGACAGCAAAAGGTGACCCCGACACCATTCGGGTTTGGGAATGGAAAGGGCTGGCTCCTCGCTGGAGCAAAGGGGTTTTTCCTCTTTTTTTTTTCTTTTTTTTTAAATTACTTGGCGGTGTCTTTGCCGGCCTCTCATTGCCAGTTTCCTACCGGTTTAATATTGGAGATTTACGACCCCCAATCCCGGCCAGCCTGGGTGCGCCCTGGCCCAGCACCGTCCCCCCTGCGGTGCCGGGGGACCCCTCGCTGCCCCGACTCACTCCCTCGGGATGCGGTTACGGGGGGGGAATTGCTCACTGCTCCCCCGTGCCGGGAGTGGGATCTCTCCACCTTCCAGGGTGGTGGAAGGGGCTGTGAGACAGGGATGAGCCGGGGATGAGCCAGGGATGAGCCGGGGACGGTGCTTCCCCCCTGCCTTGTGTTTTTCTGTGGATTCAGGGTTTTTTCTCCCCCCCAGTCTCTCTTTTCAAGCTGCCTTTTGAAAACATGTTTTCCTTTTTTCCACCAGCCGCTGCCAAGCTCCTCTCGACAAAGGGGGTGACTAAGTGAAGTCTCCGCGAAAGGAAGGATATTTTTTTTTTCTACTTTTTTTTTTTTTTTTTTTTTTTTCCAAGAAAGGGCAAAGCGAGCAGATGATCTCACCTTTCCGTCGAGGAGCCCTTTCCTCGCCCCCATCCCTCCCCGCTGATGCCGTGCCGGGGACACAGGTAGGATGAGGGGGCAATGCTTGGGACCACAGTGCCAGTTCCCAGCAAAACACTCTGGCATCCTCTGCGCAGGATCGGGCCCCGCTGCAGAGCGAGGAGCTCGGGGTCAGGGGAAAAACGGGGTTGAAAACCATCGAGGTTTCCTTGACTGCAGCCGCCCACCCCGCTTGGATGAGCCACACCACACAGACAACGGGAAAAGCCCCGAAGATCAGGCTGAAATGGGGGCACCCGAGGGAACGAGGGATGCTCCCGCATCCCCTGGCCCGGCATCACCTGCTCTAATAAAATAATCCCCTCTCCTTTCGGGCCAGGGGGAATCTCCATCCCCAACAGGGATCCCCCCCCCCCGGCTCTGCTTCCACGGGACAATTTTAACCGCCCCAAACCCAGCAAATCCTCTATCCCTGGTTTTCTGGGAGCCGAGCGACCCCTGCGCTCCGCCAGGCAGCCAAAATAAACCCAGGAAAAGCTTTTCTGCTTCTCTTCTTGGCCCCCCCCCCGCCCTTGAAATCTCCCAGCCCGGCCTTCCCCGCGTCCCTGTTTCACTCCAAATATTTGCACCAAAACCCGTCGCGGGGGGAAAGGGCCCAATTTAAAATAAAAAGGAGAAAAAAAATACAACAAAACAACCAAACCCACAAAACAAAAAAAAAAAAAACAAAACCCCAAACCACAAACCCAACAAAAACAAACAGATAAGAAAAATAAATAAGGGAAAATATCCCCTTTGAATCGCTGAATGAAACGGGGAGCTAAAAAGCCCCATTGAGAAGCGCGGGGCGGATGATAGCTTCCCGATGGAGCCCGCGGGAGAAGTAACTCTGTTCAAGCTAATTAGAGCCTTTTAGGACATTCAGCCCAGCGATGCCGGCGGAACGGTGAGGAAAAGAGCCTCCTAATTGGCTTCCTGCTGGGGTGTCAGTCCCAAAGTCTTTATTATCCCTCCCTGCACCTTTTCAACCCTTTCTTCCCTCCCCGGCCCCGTCCAAAGCCTGGGCTGCCCCCGGCATGGTCGGGCTGCGCTGCGGCATCGCTTACCCCGCTGCTTCGCCGGGCTGGTTTGCCATTGAAAAAACAAATTTGTGGCGTCTACGGGGCTGGTTGGGGCCGTGGGGCTGGTCGGGGACCCCACCCGGGGCCAAGAGGGCTCGGGTGGGAGCACCCCGGTTCCCGCGCTGGGGCAGCCTGCGCCCCAAAAGAGCCCCGGCAAACGGCTTTGGCTCACTCGTGCTCTTGCAGAAGCGATACCGCATGATAAAAAAGAAAAGAAAAGCTCTTTGCAGCACCTCTATTCACTGCTCCAGGGGGGGTCTCCTGGCCGAGACAGCTCCTGAGCTGCCCTCGTCTCCCCGGGGTCTGGTGAAGCCCCCGATCCCATGGCACAGCCTCAAACGAAACCAAGCCTGAGCTTTCACCCAAACCCCCAAGTAACATCTTCCCGGTGATCGGAGAAGCCAACGAGCGAAACCGCTCTGGGGCTGCCCCTCAAGCAAAACCCAAGTGCTGCCACCACCCAAACATCGCCCCAAGAGCCACGGGGAGAGATAACGCCACTCGGCTGGAAGCAGGACGCACGTGCCTTTCTACTCTGCCCTGGGGAGGCCGCATCTGGAGCGCTGGGTCCAGGTCTGGGCTCCCCGGTTCAAGAGGGACAGGGAACTGCTGGAGAGGGGACAGCAAAGGGCTACCAAGAGGATGAGGGGACTGGAACACCTCTCTTGTGAAGAAAGGCTGAGGGATTTGGGTCTCTTCAGGCTGGAAAAAAGACGCCTGAGGGGGGACCTTCTCAACGCTTATCAATACTGAAAGGGGGGGTGTCAGGAGGATGGGGCCAGGCTCTTTTCAGTGGTGCCCGGGGACAGGACAAGGGGTAACGGGCACAAACTTGACCATAGGGAGTTCCACCTAAACACGAGGAGGAACTTCTTTGCTGTGAGGGTGGCAGAGCCCTGGCCCAGGCTGCCCCGAGAGGTGGTGGCGTCTCCGTCTCTGGAGACATCCCAAACCCGCCTGGAGGCGTTCCTGTGCCACCTGCTGTGGGTGACCCTGCTCTGGCCGGGGGTTGGACTGGGTGATCTCCAGAGGGCCCTTCCGACCCTGTGATTCTATGATTCCCTCTGAGCTCCCCGGGCCAATTTGGATCACGGCAGGTCCCGGTTTCCTGCAGTCGAGTGGCTGCTTTCTGCCCCCTCCAGAGAGCAAATGCTCCAGCGTGAGCTCAGCCCTTAGGAGATGCTGGAGAAGCCAGGTGGGAAAATGAAGGGATGCACGTGCGGGAAATGCCTTTGTACCTCAGTAGCCAGCAGAGAATCCACCCACGAGAAACCCTATGGCTTTAATAGCTTCATGCTCAGCCCCGGCTTTAATAACGTCATGATCTAGCAGGGACTTTCTCACCTGCAATTAAGCCCTTTTCTCTAAGGGAAAAGGGATATGTTGGACCTCTCCAACATCTGATGAACCTCCGGCAGCTCCTCTGTGCATGGCTGGACCCCAGCATGGCCTCGCTGGATGGGGACCACAAGTGCTCCCCAGCCCCCGCAGCTCGCCCTTGCCAAGGGATGCTCTCCGCAACCATTTTGCCACGTGGGTAATGGAAGAAAAAAATGGGAATGCAAATAAAACATTTGCCTCCGAGCCCTCTTCCTTCCCCCGAGCTGGCGGGGAGGTGCCAGAGCACAAAGCCAGCCCGGAGCATCCCTCGGCTGGCCCCGCCGGGAAGCGCCTTGTCCAGGGATGGGCTGTTAAATGGGAATTCGTTCTGCTCTCGCAAACACTTCCCGGACATGCTGAGCTGCTGCTGGGAGCGTGTTTGAGGGAGGGAGGAGGTGTCGCCACTCCTGGGTGCTTTGATGCAGACGGGACAGGAGAGTTTTTTTCCCCCTGGTAGTTTGGTTAAATATATATATCTCTCTCTATACATACACATAGAGATACACATATACGCATGCTTATGCATATATAGATATATTTTTTTATGTATTCCTCTACTGTGGAGGGGAAGGGCTGGCAGACACCGGGGCAGCCGCAGCCCGTTGAGGATGCTAAACCCTGTCCTGCAGTACTTTGTGATTCCTCGATTGTTCGAACATTTGAAGGCTCAGCTCAAAGCCAGGCTCATCCGTGCACAGCCCGCTCCCCATCCCCGCGGCAAACCCGACGGCTCATGTTTGGTCCCTCCTGCAGACACTTTGCTCTCTCTCGCTACAGTCAATGCGGGGGGAGATAATTTCCAGCCCCTATGTATGTTTAGCAGCGTTTCTAAACATCCCCCGGCACGGAGCGCCTGTAATTTAACCAACTCTACCTGATTTTTTCCAGGCTGATCCCATTCCTGACACTCAGCTCGCCCCAGCAGCGATGGCACGGCCAGTGCGGGAGGGCAACGCGCCGGGCACATGGGATGGAGTGGAGCCATCCCTCCCCACCTGCCCCTGCCCCTGCGGCTCGGTGCCGGCGGGCGATGGCCGAGCTGGGGTGGAGAGGGGCTGCCGAGCCCCGGGGAGGGCTGCAAGGGGTTTCTTGGTGAGGCATTGGTGTGATCCCCTCCTGGGATGACCCTGGACGCCTCCTCCGTGGACCTGCTGGTCACCACGTTGGGAATGGAGCCACATTAAAATTAATCCCAGGAGCAGCGAGGTGGGGTGGGAGCTCGGGACGTGCCTGCTCCACGCCGGAGCTGTGGAATGATGCTCAGGACCTCGAGTGGCAGCAAGGACTGGGATGCCACTGCCTCCCCAGCTTGTCTCAGGGTTCCACCACCTTCTGAACTTGCCTGGGAATTACGGGAGGGATGGATCCGGATGACGGGGAACTGCCTGCTGCTTGTCCCCACAGCAAAGCACGGAACAGCACAGTGAGAAGAAGCAGGACACGGTGCCATCGCAACCCAGAAGACACCATGGGATGAGGACACTATGGCCCCTGATTTTGGGGTTGTCTCAGCATCTGCAGGGGGACTCATATTTTCCAAGTAACGCATTGCATCGCTCGCTGCTTGGCCCAGCATCGCTACCCAGGGCTTCCCCCCACCCCCCAAAACCTGGCAAAAACCGTACCCCAAATTGCACACACCCCAGGGCGGGCAGCTGCCGCGAAGAAGAGCTGCGGTTGGCACCCAGCCGGCAACCTGTCCCTGGGCTGGGTGGGCCTGGGGACACCTGGGGAGGGGGATGCTCCTGCTCTGCATCCCTGTGCACCCTCTCCTCCCTGGGAAGCAGCGGCTGAGGGGGGCGACTCGACTCACCATAGTCTTTCTTACAGTACTTCTTCATGTTGATCTTCAGTTTCCCCTTGGAGGCTTTGCAGTATGAGTCACAATCTGCACAGGAGAGAGGGGGAGGGCAAGAAAACATTAACAAAACAAATTAGCCTTAAAATGAATAAAAGGCTGGGGGAAGGGGGGGTGGGACGGCTCAAAGCTGCAGCCTGCCATGAATAAGCAGCGTGCCTGTGATATCCATCTGCCAGGCCCCGATTGGGTCGTCTAAGGGGGCATTCAGAAAAACCTTCCTTTCTAAAGAAAGCTTTTCACAAAGGAAACCATCCTCCCGCCCGCCTCCCCCAGCCCGGCTTCCCTGGGCCGCCTCTGTCTTCCTGGGAGACCCCGGGGCCTCCCTTATTGTGCCACCCAGAGCTTTTGAGAGCCACACAAATTCCCCCTGTTCTCCAGCTCCCAACTGGAGCCTGCCCGGAGCCCACAGAGGCCCCATTGTCACCCCTAACCCGGGCCGGTGTCAGCCTTTGGCATTCATTGCGGAGAGATTCGGGCTGGGGTCACCCTCCGACAATGCGGGTCAGAGAGGAAATTAGCAGCCCATGAAGCATTAGCAAAGCCTTTTGGTGTCCACTCTACTGAAGTGTGCAAATAAAATACCCCAGTAGGAACATTTCAGTTCTAATGGGCCCCCACTGCTGGGACACGCTGGCTTTGCTCGGGCGGCGCAGCGGCCGGTGCGGCAGGCAGGCGGGAGCGCTGGCACAGCAGCCTGGCAGCACCGGCGCGGCAGCCTGGCAGTGCCACCGGGGCTGGCAGGGCTGGAGCTGAGCCACGGACCCAGGCGGCTGTGGGGATGCTGAGCCCTGCTCCAGTAGCTGCTGGTCCCTGGGGATGCTGAGCCCTGCTCCGGTACCTGCTGGTCCCCAGGGATGCTGAGCCCTGCTCCGATGCCTGCATCTCCCTAGGGATGCTGAGCCCTGCTCCGGTACCTGCTGGTCCGCAGGGATGCCGAGCCCTGCTCCAATGCCTGCATCTCCCCAGGGATGCTGAACCCTGCTCCGGTACCTGCTGCTCCCCGGGGATGCAGAGCACTGCTCTGGGAGCTGTTGGTCCCCAGGGATGCTGAGCCCTGCCCTGGGAGCTGCTGCTCCCCAGGGATTCTGAGACCTGCTCTGGGAGCTGCTGCTTCCCAGGGATACAGAGCCCTGCTCCCATGCCTGCGTCTCCCCAGGGATGCAGAGGCCTGCTCTGGGAGATGCTTCTCCCCGGGGATGCCGAGCCCTGCTCCAGTGCCTGCTTCTCCCCATGGATGCTGAGCACTGCTCCGAGAGATTCTGGTCCCTGGGGATGCTGAGCCCTGCTCCAGCACCTGTGTCTCCCCAGGGATGCTGAGCCCTGCTCCCGTGCCTGCACCTCCCCAGGGATGCAGAGCCCTGCTCCAGGAGCTGCTGGTCTCCAGGGATGCAGAGCCCTGCTCTGGGAGCTGCTGGTCTCCAGGGATGCCGAGCCCTGCTCTGGGAGCTGCTGGTACCCAGGGATGCCGCGACCTGCTCCAGCGTCTGCTTCTCCCCAGGGATGCTGAGCCCTGCTCCCGTGCCTGCACCTCCTCAGGGATGCAGAACCCTGCTCCAGCAACTGCTTCTCCCCAGGGATGCTGAGCCCTGCTCCCGTGCCTGCACCTCCTCAGGGATGCAGAACCCTGCTCCAGCAACTGCTAGTCTCCAGGGATGCAGAGCCCTGCTCTGGTACCTGCTGCTCCCCAGGGATGCTGAGCCCTGCTCCAGGAGCTGCTGCTCCCCAGGGAGCTGCTCCCACGCAGGATGCAGCTGCACAGCATCACGCTGTCAAATGGCATTGTGCGGTCGGTGCCCTCCAGCCACCACTGGGAACATCCCAGTGGCACTACGGCCAGGCAGCGCCACAGTGGCTGGCGATGTGCCACCCCATGCCAGCTCCCAGAATCGGGGCTGGGTCATGGACATCATGTCCATGCACATCCCTTGGTGCTAGAGAGAGGCCCCAGCACCACAGAAACCCCATATTTGGGGGGAAAAAGGGACGCATCTGGCGGTGGCAGGAGGCATTGGTACAGCGATAGTCCTTGGACATCTCCACCTCTCCCAACTGCCCACCATTCCTCCACAGCCACCGTTGGAGAGCAGGTGTGAAGACCTGCCAAAAGGCCACCACCACGTGGCCCCAGGGCTCTGCGAGCAGGGTGGGATGCTGGGACAGTGGGGGACGCTGCTGGTACCCCATGGCCAGCGGACACGAGGTGCCCGTATCTTGCCCCAGGCCACATCGGCAGCGCCAGACCAGAACCACACACGCCCATGCGACACCCCACCCTCTCCAGGGGACCTGAAACACTGGGGGAGAAGCTGGGCGGCATCCCCCTCTGCGTCCCCCTTTAGCACGGCTGTGTCACACAGCAGGGTGACATGTGCCACAGCCTCAGCAGGACCTTTTTCTTACATACTGTAAGAGCCCTTGCGAGAAGCAGTTCCTTCCTAGAGAAGTTGACACAAAGCAGGCTGGGAGGGGAAACTGAGGCAGAGGGCTGGGAGGTGGCTGCACAGCTATAGCAGCTGCAGCATTTCCTGGTGATAGCTCCGTTTGCAGCCCCGCTGGTGTGAAGTCAGCTTTGGGACAGGGCCATGCTGGAGGAAGTGGCCTCCAGTGGTGGGTGCTCAGAGCCAGCCGAGGCAAGGAGGGCACCGAGATCTCGCAGACACGGTGCACTGGGTGCTCTGCGCCCTCTTGGCTCACCCGCCTCAGTACAGGAGGTGTCCCTGGAGTGGGAGGTGGGTTCAGAAACACGGGGAGCTTCCTCAGGTGGAGACGAGATGCTCCAGGAGGTCTCATGGGCCCCAGTTCCAACCCTCACCATTGGCAGCAGAGCCCAACCCAACCTCAGCTTCTTTTGCAGCTTGAGTCGGGGAACCAACAAGAGAAGGAAATCCAGCGAGCTGAACGCCCACGCATCCCAGGATCACCAGGGAGCACCTCAGTCCCAACACCTGTGATCCATGCGTGCCCCAGCCCCTCTCAGCACGGCCAGGTGGAGTCACCTCATCTCAGCACTACGTTCCTGCCCCGCTGCTGCTCCCATTCCTCGGGAGGCACCCACAGTCAGACACGGCTTCACGCTCTTTCAGTATGACCTAGCCAGGGCCGAAAGCAAATGCTATGAATGGAGCGGGGCACCTTCCTCCTCCAAGCGTCCCAGCTGAGATTGCCCAGCTACAACCTGCCCAAAGCCCTTAGAAACCCAGGAGCTGAGCTGATGACCGAGGGGTTCCAGCAGCCGATGTCTCCCCTTTGCTTTTCTCATCTAGCACGACCCTGAACATCAAGTAAAACTTGAAATGCACTGAGAAAAGAGTGGATATTCCATAAAAACTGTAGTACAGATGATGGCGAGTCGCTAGCAAAGTCCCAGCCATGCCTACGTGGCAGGATGCCACCATACAGTGGGATGTGGCCACCTGGTGTCACCGAGCCCAGGGAACAGAAACATTCCTGATCCAACTCGCTGGTAAGATGTTCCTGGCCATAAACATGGAAGAAAAAGTCTATAAGGGAAATGAATGTGCATGTGGCAACCCAACAACCCCGGGATGCTCTCCCGCACCTGCTCGGTGGAGCAAGGGACAGGCCATAGGGCTGCTTCGTCGGGCAGCTGGCACGATTCTGCTCAACCGCAGATTGCTGGTGTTTTCAGGACGCTAACGCGGTTATGATAAATGTGATGATGGTTCTCCTCTGGCACAACAGTCCTGGAGCTCTGTAGATATTTATCACCACTGTTACACCTCAGGCCCCCGGGCAGCAGCTGATCCGCAGAAGGGGCTGACGGAAGGGTAGGCAACCAAGCAGGGAGAAGCTCGGGAGCTCTGCCTGCAGATCTCTCCTCCCCTGGCCAAATCGAAGCCAGACAAACAGATGGTGGCGAGCAGCTGGCTCTGAGCACTAGTGATGGGCAGGGGCGGAGGGCAGCTCCCACCTGTGTACCCCATGGCTTGGCCCCAGCATCCGCAAGGGGGTCTCAACCAGCCAGGCGGGCAGAGCCCACTGAGAGCAGATCCTCCTCCAGCCCCACAGCACTGCTCCTGGGATCCAGCCCCAAGAAACAGCAACCAGATGGAAACCATTGCTCTGGACTTCAGACCAGAGCACTCACAAGAGTGGTCTCTTCATCAACCTCTCCCCGCAGAAACACGCCTGAACACATAGAATCACAGAATGGTTCGGGTTGGAAGGGACCTTAAAAATCATCTTGTTCCAGCCCCCCTGCCCTGGGCAGGGACACCTCCCACCAGCCCAGGTTGCTCCAAGCCCCGGCCAACCTGGCCTTGAACCCCTCCAGGGATGGGGCAGCCACAGCTTCTCTGGGCAACCTGGGCCAGGGGCTCACTGCCCTCGGAGTGAAAAATTTCTTCCTAATATCTGATCTAAATCTCCCCTCCTTCAGTTTGACACCGTTACCCCTCGTCCTATCATTACACTCCCTGATCGCTCCCTCCCCATCGTTCTCGTAAGCCCCCTTTAGGGACTGGAAGGTCTCCCTGGAGCCTTCTCTTCTCCAGGCTGAACCCCCCCAGCTCTCTCAGCCTGTCCTCCCAGCAGAGGGGCTCCAGCCCTCCCAGCATCTCCGGGGCCTCCTCTGGCCCCGCTCCAACAGCTCCGTGTCCTTCTTGTGCTGAGGGCTCCAGAGCTGGACACAGTGCTCCAGGTGGGGTCTCCCCAGAGCGGAGCAGAGGGGCAGAATCCCCCCCCTTGCCCTGCTGGCCACAGTTCTTTTGATGTGGCCCAGGATGCGGTTGGCCTTCTGGGCTGCAAGGGCACATTGCCGGCTCATGCACACACCTGAGCTGCCCAATCCTCACACCGCCGCCGTGATATTTCTACTCTGCCTGAGATTACAGACCTGCTAGAAGCCCACCCCAGCACCGTTCCCCAGCCGGGGAGGCCGCGGGGTGATGGGACACCACCCCGCTGCCCCTGCAGGACGGCACCCCATCCCCGCAGCCTCCCTCGCTCCCAGGCTGCAAACCTGGAATGGGGCTTGGAGCTCAAGACACACAGCTCCAGCCCTGCTTTTGCTGACACAACCCTTGTTCCGCCTTCCCTTTCTCTTTCTTTTTCTCCCAACCCCACGGGCTGTGCCAGAGCCTCAGCTGGTTCGAATTGAACTTGATGCGGCCAGAGGCAGCTGGTGTAAATCAGTGTAAATCACCAGATGCCAGGGCTGATTTACATGGGTGGGGGATTTGCCCCAGTTCATTTCCTTTGTCTCCTACGTGGAGACCTCTCCTGCCTCCTGGGTGACTTGGAGGTCCTCTGGGGCCTCTTTGGGAGGGCAAATGCAATTTCTCGGAGCGCAGCGCTGAGTTTGTGTTTGCTGGTAAGCAGCGCTACGCGTGTGGGGCGATGCTGCAAGATCGCTGCTTGCGTAGGGAAAGTGCGCGGAGGGGATGCTACAGGGTGTTATTTCAATGCTGCTTAACTCCTGGAAAAGACCCTGCTCTTGTCCCTTGAGTGACATTTTGGCAGTTCAGGCTCTGGGGGAAGGTTTGCTGAGCTGCCGGTCCCCTGATTGAAGGTGAGAGCAGAGCCAAGCTCAAAGGCTGGGGAAGGGGTGGGAGGAGAGGATTGATCTGGAGCCTGGAGTGCTCTAAATGCTGTTCCAGTGACTCCTGCGTGTGTACGGGAAACACACGCGTGATGTGAGACTCCTGCGGAGTTTGTCCCCCGAGCTCCCAGAGAAGCTGTGGCTGCCCCATCCCTGGAGGGGTTCAAGGCCAGGTTGGAGCTGGGCTGGTGGGAGGTGTCCCTGCCCAGGACAGGGGGTGGCACTGGGTGGGCTTCAAGGTCCCTTCCCACCTGAACCACTCTGTGATTCTATAAACCTATGAAGTCCTAAGGCACGTGCTCTTTGTCCTGGCTGTAGGTCCCTCTCGCCCATCTCCGGGAGGTTGCGGAGGATCAGCCCGGGGTAACCTGCTTTTGGAAGGCAATGCCAGAGTGTGACGTAAAGGCCAGGCTGAGAAGAAAAGGAGGCTGCCTGAAGAAAGTGAAGCCCCCTTTGGGATGGGGAACACCTTGGTGCCTGAAGCATGGGGTGGTAAGTGTCCAGGTCTTGTCCACCCAGGTCCTACAGGCATGATGGTGTGGACACCACTTGGTGTCCTACAGGACTGGTGCATGGGGTCAGCCCCAGCTCTCTGCCCCATCCGGTTGGACGCAGGTGTCCCCTGGTGCAGAACCAGGGTTGGTCCTCACCCTGCTGCTGTCCTGCCCTGCTCCTCCTCCGGGCAGACCTGCCCTCTCCGCCTGCCTGCCCTCCCCAGATCCCAAAACCTCTCCCAGTCCCTCCTAGCCTGCATTTGGCCTGGCCACCTCCCTTCTGAAGGACTCCGACAGCCCTGGCTACAGCACCGTGGTGTGGGAGCGATGGAGTGGTGATATCCCAACACCCTCCTCCCCCCGCTCCCGGCGCTTCCCTCCCCGAGTTTGCTCAGCTGCACAAATATTTCACTGCAAATCCCCATTTCGGAGACTCAAACCCAAAAGCACAACCAGACCCTAGGGTTGGCTTTTTTTTCATCACCGCATCCTTACGCGCCGCGACCCGATGGGTTGGGGGCCGGGGGGGGGGAACATCCTACACCTCCCAGCTGGGTCCCGCGGGCCGGGAACCACCGGCCGCTTCCCTGTGGGAAAGCAGAAACTTTTGGCGTTTCCCGGCTGAGCCGAGCGGGAGGGGAGCCGGGAAGAGGCGGTTGGCGCTCCTTGCTCGCAGAGGGCTGGGAGCAGGTGGCGGGCGGCTGTTTCGTGTCCATCGCAGCTTAGTAAAATGTGTCAGCGTAGCATTCGGCAGCTTTGCAGCTCAGCCCATCCCCTTGATATAACTAATTCTCTGGCTGAGCAAAGAGTTTTCACAGCTAAACACCTTCTTTGTTTTGTCTTTTTTTTTTTTTTTTTTTTGCAAAAATTGCCTTTTTTTTTTTTTTTTTAAAGAATGTCTTCATTTTGGGGGGTGGTTTGAGCAGGGCTGGGGCTGCTAGCATGAGATTGAAAGCTGTGGGAAGCCGGGGCCCTGGTCACCCCCCGGCTTTGCTCATGCACCCCGCTCCTGTCGGGGTGCCGATGCTTTCGGGGTTTGGGAGGACGGGGGTGCTGGCAGCTGGAGCTTGGGGTGCTGAGCCCGTCTTCCCGAGAAGATGCTGTGCGAAACAGCCTCTTGCTGCGCTTGCAGTTCCGAAATGAGCTTTAAGCCCCTGCGAAAGCCACATGTCGGTAACGGAAATTAAAGGCCCCTTGATTCTGACATGATAGAACGATTAAAGCCACATTTCTTGGCCTGGGTACCTAACTCGAAACGCAGATATAAGGCTTAGATCCCCGAGGGGATTCAGATTTCTAATCCCAATTTATGCAGCTAAATTCCTATTGATTTCCCCCAGGTAGGGCCCTAAATACCTTTGTGGGCCCACATCCAAAGCGGAGGTGTCGTGGTTTAGAAGGGGAGACCCAGCCGGGACAGCTTGGCCTCAGCATTCCAGCAGGTTGAGGTGTTTGCCCGCGTGCTCCCGAGGGGCTGCGCTTCTTGCTGGGGCCCTGCGGGCGGGGGTCCGGGGGTCCCCATCTCCCCTTCGCAGCGGGTGGGATGTGCAACCGGCCCGAGCCGCAAAATGAAGGTGCAGGTCCAAATGTCAAATCCTTAAATCCCTGAGCCCATCGCTGGAGGGAGCGGGGCTGAGAAATGGGAACGGGGGTCTGTCTTGGGGTCCTAGATACCCCCAGTGCTCACCAGTTCAGATCAGTGGGGATGGTTTGATTTCCTCTCCTGACCATGGCGAGGACCAGCTTTCACCTCCTTTCCTTTTTTCCCTTCCTCCCCAGCATTATCGCTCAGAAATCCTCCATCGGGCGCTGCTCGCGGGCAGTGGCATCCCTGCAGGGAGCCGGGGCATGAGCCGCCGGCGCGGCTGGGGCTGTGAGCAGTGATGACCGTGGGGAAACAGAACAGCATCCAGGTCCCCACCAGCTTCAAGCAAATCTGTGCTTGGAAAGGCCCCGAACCTGCGCTCCAGCACTTGCGTTGCTGCTTCTTCTGGCTTTCTAACAGCTCCCAAAGTACCGGGGGGGCTTTGCCCCCACCTGAGGGATATGACTTTCCGCTTGGCACCGCAAAACCCACACGAGCGCCCGCAGGGAGGAAGGAGAATGTCTTGCTGCTGCATTTCTGTGATATCACTGGTATCACAGCGATGCTGAAGACGGACCCAAGTGAACCCTCCCTTCGATGGGAGTCGCGGAGTCCCAGCTCCCAGCCGTGGTCCATGCCCAGACCTCGCTGCTGAGCCAACGGTGCTCTCAAGCGAAGCCCCAGGGTGGGTCCTGTCTGCATCGCGATGTTTCCTGAGCCCATCCAGCAACTACAGAACTATTCCAGGTGCCCCGAAGAACAGCCACAGCCTGTAGCCCTGAACAGGACAACATGTGCATCAGCCTACAGCTCCACGGGCCCGCGGAGCTCCATGCTGCCCCATCCCCATGGGGCTGCACGCTCCTCCAAACTGTTCGGGCTGCAGAAATAAATCTCCAACCCCCCTTTACGGGCAGCAACTCGACATCTTCAGCTCGTGGTTGGGTTGGGAGCACAGAGGAAAAGCACATGGAGCAGAAGGGGAGCCAGCCTTTGGGGAGGGCAGGGATGGAAACATCGCGTCTCCGCTCTGTGGCTGAGCATGGGCTCAGCTTGATGTGCCCAAACTGGGCATGAAAACGCTTCCGTGAGCCATCTCAAAGCATCCCGAAGGCAGCTGGAAGCCATGCTCCCAGGTGACACAGGGGACAAAGTGAATCCACCACTGCCCAGCAGCAGGACAGGAGATGATGTCCCTGTGCCAGGGTTGGCCCATAGCGGTTACGACAGCGATCCCTTTGGCTCTTGGACTTCTGGATATTCCCCCAGATGACCATGAAATCCTCTTTCGCTTCCCATAGTACTGAAGCTGTCCCTTGCTTCTGTCCCAAAGAATTATTTTAACATCTCCATCAGTCTCAGCGAATGGCTGTTAGACTCATTTCGGAGAGTGCCAGCTCTGCTGGCCAAATATGCTTGCTCTGAGCTTCTAGCTCCTGGCTTTCACTGACCACACATCCCACGGGAGGGGATGCTCTGGAATAGTCCTCTCCTTGCACAGGGAGCAGGGATGGGCTTCTCCCGGTGGGATGAGCGGCAGGGGCTGCAGTGTATCTGGCTTGCAGAGCACACATTGACTGCGAGGGATTGATGCTGTAATTTAATTTGGGCTGGACTCCAGTGGGAGTCTTTGTCTCGGAGCAGGCTTCTTTAATATAAGACCAAATTTAAGGCAGAGGATGCCTCCCAGGTTATTCGCTTTAGCAGCGGGATCGCTCCTCCTGCCCGCCCAGCACCTTCCCTTCCCGGCTCTGGCGGCTGACCGGAGCAGGGGAGTCTGTTATGACTAAGTTGGCTCTTCTTCCCCCCCACCTGGCAATGACCCAGCTATTGTCCGTGATGCCCTTTGCAAATATAACACGCAAATGAGCGCTCTTCTTTTTGGGGCTGGCTGCAGGACAGCTGGTGCCTCTGGCTGGGTGGCCCCGGCCATCTCTCCGGCATGGCTGGCAACTGCTTTGGGGAGGCTCATAACTTGCAAGCCTCGGACCTGGGCTGAGTTGGGACTGGGCTGCTCAAGCTGCGCGTGTTGTGTGATCTGCGAAACGGTCCCCCAGGCTTGGAACAGTCCCCTTCGCAGCCTGTGGACGGGGGTGCCGAGGGCCTGGGTCTGCTCCCAGAGGGTCTGTGCAAAGCAAGACCCTGGCATGGGCTTGCATTGAACCACGTGGCCATGTGACTTTTTCTGTCCTGGGTCACCTCCAAACCTGGCCTTGGAGCAGCAGTCCCCACAGTGTGCCCTGGGAACAGGACCTGGCAGGGATTTGTCCCATCAGCGGAGACCCAGCTCCGTCAGCTCCTGGGGCAGCCACGCAGAGGGTCTGTGGCCGCTCTGCTCCACGTGTAAAGGCAGAGGCACCTGCCCAGGCACCAGACCAGAAGGTCTGCTCTCCGGAGCAGTCTCAGGAGCGCTCTGCACCGGCACGTGTGTGCATGGGGCACTGGGGACAGCCCTGCCCCATAACATGCACAGCCGCTGCGACAGCGAGCTGCGCCAGCCCGTCTGGGCAGCAAAAGCGCGGTGACTTATTTTCACTTTTTTTCGTTGTTTTTGGTGCTCTGTAGACGCTAATAATTCCTTGGGACCTCACTGAAACCCCTGGAACCACCTGGCAGGAATATCCTGACCCCTGCCTGCAGCTCTGCCTGCCCCACGCTGCACCCTGGGCGGCCAGCACCTCGCCGGTCCTCACCAAACAGCGTGTGTCGAAGACATCCTCAGGCAGCGACCAGGCTGTTCTGTGCCTGAACTGGGGACTTGTTGCACGGTGCTGGGGGAAAAGATGGTCGAAACCCACCCGTGCAGCAGGCCAGCAGCCCCCCGCAAAGGGGGAGCCGGGTCCGCAGCCCTGCAGGCACCTCCAGCGAGGATAACTGCCATTAACCTCTCCCTTGGAACAAGAAGGTGCAAATG
The DNA here is from genome assembly GCF_963924245.1 of Chroicocephalus ridibundus. Taxonomy (NCBI): domain Eukaryota; kingdom Metazoa; phylum Chordata; class Aves; order Charadriiformes; family Laridae; genus Chroicocephalus; species Chroicocephalus ridibundus. The sequence continues at coordinate 12,165,780 of NC_086297.1, forward strand.
AGCCCGCAGTAGCCTCCTTTCTTCTGGCTGAACAAGATTGATTGAAAAACAAATTGGCGCAAATAAAGCATGTAATTAGATTAAAGCCTCTCGCCTGCAGCGGGTGGAAAGCAGTGGGGCCGGCGCTTCGCGGGAGCCCACAGTCCCCTTCCCGCCTCCCCAGCATCCAGCAGGGCTCGGGGAGAGGGGCAGCTGGCATCAGCCCCTCCGGCAGGACCACCAGCCCCCCGCAGGATGCCGCCAGGGTGGCCCATCACCTCCGGGAGCTGCCCTTGCCGGGGACGGTCATGCTCGGCCACCCCGTTTTGAGCTGTGACCCACTGCAGCATCCCGGCAGCTGGGTCCAGGCACCGTTTAGATGCTGCTGGGGCACAACGTGACTCGTTCGGTCCAGCCCTGGGACCCCTGGCTTCTGCCACCCCCAGACACCCCCCGAGCCCCACTGCGGGTGGGGGTGAGAGTGTCCCCTGCTTCTCTAGCTGCCTGCTGCCAGTTTTGGGATGGGAGGGAATGGGCATGAGCCATTTTTGGTGTCTTGAGACCTCACGGCCTCATGAGCATCCCACTTTTTCCCTGATATACAGGGAGCGAGCAGGCAGGCTATGGCCACTGGTGACAAAATGGGGACGGCCCAGCTGTGCCAGACACTAAAGCACTGGAAAACACCGCAGGAACCCAGGAGATTTATGGCATGTCCACCCTTCACCCTCCTCGCCCTGCTCCCAGGAGCAGCCGGGGCTGGCAGCACGTTTCCTACCCGCTCCCCACAGGAGCAAACCCAGCGCCAAGCCCCCGGAGACGTGGGGGACGCGGGGTGCCTGCCCTGACAGCTCTTCATCCCCAGCCGGCGCTTCCCCGCTGCAAACGTGTCCCCAGCCTCCGACCGCTGACGAACTGCAGGGTTGCCGCTCCCAGTGCCCCCGGGGACACAGCCCTGCCGAGAGCCGCAGTCGACATGATTAAATACGTTAATAGGAAACCATCTGTCTTCGGGAGCGTTGGTCACCCTATAAATTCCCGGCCTGACAGCAGCTCCCCGGCCGAGCGGGCGCTGTGCGGGACGCGGGGGCAGGATGTAACCAGAGCCGGGGCAGATCAGACTTTCCGCTCCTGGGGAAACATGGCAACGGAGAGCTGGGGCTGGGGGCAAGCACTTTGTTTTGCCAAGGGGAAGCAGCATCTGGAAATGTCCCAGGAAGGGGAGAAAAATCAATTCATTTCACTTCAAATTCATAATTTTTTTTTTTTTTTTTAAGATGGGTTTGACAGTGATGCTGGGCTTGCAAGTCCTTGCCCTGAAGCTTGTGACTTGGCTGTTTTGCCCAGGGCTCGTGGGCACCCAGGTCCTCCCAGTGTCAGAAGGACGGTCCTTGAGGTGGCAGCATCCCAGAGCTGGGGATGCGGGGATGGAGGGACGCAGGGATGAAGGGATGTGGGGACAGAGGAATGCAGGGAGGTGGGGATGGAGGGAAAGAGGGATGAAGGAATGGAGGGATGCGGGGACAGAGGGGTGCAGGGGTGGAGGGATATAGGGATGTGGGAAATGAGGGATACAGGGATGAAGGGATGCAGGAAGCCCTGTGATGGTATTATAAGAGCATGATGCAGTTGCGCGTGAAGCTTATCTGCATTTCAGCAGAAGTTTTGTGATTTATTTTTTTGGTGTTGTTTCTTTTTCCCCCAGACTTTCTGAAATATTTTGAAGTGACTAGAATTTCCCTCCCTGGAAGCCCCTCACCCTATTGTGCTCACGGCCATTCACTGGGGATCACCATGAGAAACCTCTTTTCAGGAGGGAGCTGGATGCTGCGGCCGATCAATCAGTCAATCAATCACACAGTCAATCCATCACCTTGCTTACAGCCTGAGACAAGCAAGAGAATACCCATGTAGGGCTGAATTAATTACTTGTTTGGATGGGTACAAAGCTGAAGACCCCCAGACCGAGCCCAGATTTATACTGAGTTGACTGAATTGAGAATTTCGCCTCCCGATTGTACCGCAGGCAGCTGTGGAGTCCTTTATTCCCAGCCTGCAGGATGCTCCTGGCTCTCCACGGAGCTCAGGCTCACTGTTAGCGCTTCCTCGGAGCGACGAGCTGGGATTTTTCTCTCCATCAGTGCAAAGTTCTGCCTGGCCATGCCCCGTCCCCGGCTCAGGGAGCATCCTCACCCGACAGCCTGGCAGCTCCTCCCCAGCCCGGCCGGCAGCCCTTCGGACCTCTCTGGGGATCTCTCGATCCCCTCCAGATGTGCGAGTACTAACATGAGTGCGCACACACACACGCACACGGGCCTTTTCATTGAATATCAGTGCCGGGTGATTACCAAGACATGCCGCTACTTCAAATCCCAAAATGCCTAAGGCTAGCTGGTACACGGCTTGCAATTCTGCAGGGTTACAACTTTGTGATTTCCTTTGTTGTCTGGAGGCAAATCTAGTTTGAAACCAGACACCTCCTCAGGCTTTTCCTTCTCAATACATAACGTCAATATAATGTCTCTTGATAGTCCCTTTTGCGTTAAATTTACAAGGTGCTAAGTAAGTTGGGTTTTTTGGTGTATTTTTTTTTTTTTCAGTTTGCCTCTGATAAAGGAGATCTGCCCAAGGATCAGTCTCCCGCAGGAGCCTGTGCTCCCTCTGCTCGGTGGAGAGCATCCCTCCCTCCGCCGGGCAGGGTGCCCGTGGCACTGCAGCGCCCTGGGGCGCACAGCCCCCGGGGCTGGCAGGAGGCTGGAGGAGCTTGGGTGGCTGTGCCATGCCCAGCAGCTGAGGCTCGTAGCCAGCCAGCCAGCCAGCCAGCCCAGCCTAGCAGCGACCTGGACCTGCTGGGGTGACTGTGCTTGGGGCACAACCTGAGATTTGGGAGGGTTGCAAAGTCCAACGTGTGTTGGCAGCGTTGGTTTGGGACCACCTCCAAGATGAAACCATGGCACAGGGGGAAGACTCTGACCCGGTCATCACCCCAAGGGTGGCCAGGGCCATAGGAGTCAGGGGGTGATGGGGTTTCAAGGGACATTTCCCCTGCCCCTCTGACACAGCTGCCAAGTCTACATTGGCAAGACACCATGGGCAGGTTCCACCCTCCAACGACGGTTCAACCCAACAGCGACCATGATGCAAACCAGGTGCAAAGCTGCCCCCTTCCCTCCCTGCTTGCTCAGTGCTCTGGGAAGGAGGGAAGACAAGAACTTCAGCGTGGGGTGGGATTTGCTTCCTCCAGCCCTCCAAGAGCCCGCCCACGAGCCATGGTCACATGCCCGTGCCCAAGCACAGCCTGATGAGCCAGGTTCTCACTGGCCAAGCCATCAGCACCCATTGCATTTGCCCCTGCAGGTCTGACGCCGGGGAGAGATTTGCCACTGACTTCACCCGGGGCTGGAGCTGGTCCAGTGGTTTAGATAAGCGTTCGGGAAAGGGTCCGGGAGCAGCCCCGTGTCCCGTCCCGACCGGAGATGCTGCGCAATGCCAGCGGCCCGTCCCCACGCTGTCATTATCCAAACAAGCGTCGCACCCCTCGCAGATGTTGTGGAGGCAGCTGGCGGCTCACATGACGTTGACTCCTTGTTTCCAGCTGCTGCAGCTCATTAAAAGGAGCTACGGTACATTTAATCCTTTCCTAATGTCACTTTTCCCTTGAAGCTGTTGCGGCTGTGATGATCACAGCGTTTATGTGACCGTGAGCAGGGGGAACAGTGGCCCACAGCCTCTGCTTGGGAGCGGACATGTGGAGCCAAAAAGACCACGTTCCCACAGGGATGCACAGGTACAAGCTGGCCGGGAGGCTGGAAATAAGGAGGTGGCTCCCAGCTGCCCGAGCCATGGAATTCCAGCACAGCTCCTGTACCTGTGGTGGGAGCAAGTGATTTAACTCATCTTCTAACAGCACTTGGTGAGGTTTTGCTGGGGTGGTGTGAATGCCAGTGGCAGCAAACCTGAGGGACGCCGCAGGTCCCTTTTCCTCGATGCCCACCTATAAGGGTGGCTTTGAGCCGCCCTGTGAGATCTGCATGTTGTCCTTCTGCGGTGGGACGGACCAGCCCTGCTTCTGCTGCACACCCCTGTGATTGCCCCAGGGCTGTACCTGGGAGCCAGGGACTCTCCAAGGGTGGCCTTGCATCACCCCGTTTCTTCTAGGCATGGGCAGGCAAAAATGAAAGCCTTTGTGCTTCAGGCAAAAGGATAAACAACCCTGTTTTAGGGCAGGACTACTCTGAGAACCAACAAATGGTGGTGGGACAGGAGCACCAAGCCATCCAAGAGGCGGATTTTCCCCATTCCTGGCTCTTGGTGGAGGATTCTGGCTAAAATTTGGAAATTTCACCCCAAAGCCCAAGCCTGTACTACTGCGAACAGTCAGCTGCAGCCTGGGAAGGATGCCTAGCCTCCAGCCCTGCCAGGGGATGGGATGGGAAGGCATCAGAGGTGTCCTAAATTTGGCACATGGGTATGGGGTGGCGGGAGGCTCAGAGAGCACCACGGAGCTGCAGGGGGAGGTTTCCGTGGGGTGAGCGTGTGCTTGTACACGGTGGTGCACAGGGAGGCAGTGGGTGCCATGGGGGCAGTGAATTGTCCCAAACGCTCCCGACGACGTGTGGCACGGCGGTGGGGGCTCGGCACTGCGATGGCACCGGGGCCACCTGGCCACGCAAGGTGGATGGAGAGCTCTGCCCCCGGGGAACGAATGTTTTCAAGTGAATGTTTTCTGCTATTTCCTACAAAGTTTCTATTTTCCCGGACTGAAGCCATAACCTTTGCGTGTGTTTTTTCCAAGCGGGACACAGAAGCAGAAACAGTCTTGAAAGCCTCAGACAGCCCACAGGACTGGGTTTTGGTGGTTTTTTTGGTTCGTGTTGTGTTGTTTTGTTTTGGGTTTTTTTTTTTTTTTTTTTTTTTTTTCCTTGAGACTATTCCAGATTGTTCCAGAGCAGAGACCTGACTGCCCATCTCCCTTCTCTGAGCCGCTTCTGGAAGGTATTACTCATCCTCGCATACCGCGGCATGCATCCACCTCTGGGTTGTCTCTGTGCTCTGGGAAAGCTGCTTCGGGCCCCGGCACACCCGAGGGAGCCCCAGGGATTGCTAAGAGTGGAGGTTTTTTTCCCTTTCCTGCGCTTACATGCAGCCTCTTCCTCAGCAGCCGGGAACAAAAGGGCCCAGGCAACACCTTGAACCCAAACGACTTTTGGAAAGTCCAGATCTGGGTTTGAAACTGCGGAAGCCAGCGGGAAAACCATGCAAAGTCGTATCAATCCAGTCACCTGTTTTTATTTAAGCCTCCCAGCTGAAATCATCCACCTAAGATAATCATTTCCAAGCCAATCTGGATTCGATTCAGATAAGACAATGACTGACTGGCAGGTTTGTAAACCTTTTCCCCCCGCTGTTATGGGGTTTTTTTTGCCCTTTCCCTGTGGCCTCTTCTGCATCTCTAAACGGGACCGGGAAAGGATGGGGTGGTAGCAAGAGCTTTCCTCGCCTGGCCATGAAAATGAGGAGCACCCCCTCCTCATCCTCCAATCTCCCGGCACGGGAGAGCATGAATGCATTTCGTCTAAACAATTCAGTTTTGGACCACTGCCCCAAATTGATTCGGACCTCCGCGAGCTAAGCGGAGCCAGGCAGGGCCCCCCCCTCCCCATGCCAAGGTCGACATTGTTCCACCCCTTGTACCAAGGCCAGCTTTGGCCCACGCTCTTTGGAAATTTACCCCTCGTTGACTGAGAGCGGTGGTGACACTAACACGGCTCTTGGCGAGGAAGGCGCTTTCTGTCCTGCGTAGCTACGAGCAGAGGAAATAAAGCAACGTCTCTCCCAGAACTGGCTGCACCCAAAGTCTCCCACTAATTCCTTTCTCCATCTCTATAACCCTTTTGCTCCCATATCAGGGAAGCTCTGGCTTGCAGACACGCCGATTTAAGGGTTTGCCAAGAAAACACCATGAATTTCGGATGGGATGCTTCAGAGGGGTGGTGGGAGCTGAGCGATGCTGAGACTTGGGACCGCTTGACGGTCCCCGCCAAGGGGAAGGGATGAAATATAGAGGGTTCAAGCTCCCTGGACAAAACAGTGCTTAAAAAGTCCAATAAAAATCACTGGGAGAAGAATTATGATCGGCTGCCGGGCCCATCAGATTGCTCAGCTTGGCTCAGCCTCCGCTGGGCTTTCATGGAGAGGGGCGCGAGCAGCTCCTGGTGAGATGGATTGGTCCCCAGTCACCCCTCCGGGCAGGAGCGGGGAGATCTGCCCCTCCAGCGACGCAGGGGTCCAAGAGACGCTGGCAGGTCATTTCTCATGGCTCGCAGGCTGTCAGGACGCCCAGCTCCCTCCCAGCCCACGGATAACCCTCTCCCAGCCTCCAGCGAGGCGTCCCTTTGCAGAAGGGAGGTCTCCAACCCTGCTGGGACGTTCTCAGTTACAGGCTTTATGCAAATGCGGTTGGGGTTGGGCAGATCCCTAAATAACCCTCCTCTCCACGACGAGGATGCAGAGTTATGGGACTCACTCCTTCCCCGCCGGGGCTGTTTGCTGCCAGGATCTGCAAGGGCTCGGGACTGGAGGCTGCAACCTTGCCAGCAGCGCCAGGGTGAGATGGTCCCTTCGTAGCAAGGCTGGGAAGTGTTGCAGGCACCTACCCAAATCCTTGGTCAAAGGAGGGGCATGTCCTGACCGACGCACCTCTGATCCCGACAACCATCCCTATCAGCACCCAGGCAGACACAGGGGTGGCAGGGAGCAGCACTTTGCTCTCCCCGCCAGCTGCACAGGGACATGCTCTTCACCGAAGCGTCCACGTTGGGTGCCTAAAATAGGCTGCACACCCCCTTGTCCTGCCCAAGGGTCCTGTGCCGGCTCTATGCTTTTGCTCTGCTCACCCTGGTCCTGCTCGCTGGCCAGCCGAGGGGCCGTGGGGGCAAATAGCCCAGCACTGGCCTCAGCGTAGCCGGCACGGTGCCTGGCACCGAGCTGGTGGCTGTGACTCGCAGCCCGGGGCTGCCACGGGTCACACTGCCAGAGCACATCAGCTCCGGGCGGGCGCTGACGAGGGCTGTGGCCAATCGAAGTGGCACGTGGAGTTTGGGATGGACAAATGCAGCTGCCCCAGTTGGCATTTGCCCAGAACGGTGCAGGGAGTTTGCAGAAAGGAGCCGTTTCCCCGGCTGTGCTGGTGCCCGCGTGGAGCATGCTGGTGGGAGACGTGTCACCCCCAAACCAGCCCTCACCCCTGAAGAGTGGGGGCAGCAGGGCTGGGGCTTCAGCAGCTCTTTCCTTTCATGCGAGATGTTGGCTGATGGATGAATGCTGCTTGATCCGAGCCCTCGCCTGCATTCAGCCCCTCTCATGGTCATGCTCCGGGAAGATGCAAGAGGACATGGGGACTGGCAGGGAAAAGACTGTGAATAATAGAGAATGTCCTCAGAAAGGCTCCTTTGGACTCGGGAATAGGTATGTGCCCAGACAAACAAGCTCCTAACAGCAGCAAAAGAGCATTGAGAGATCCCTGTGGCCAGCTCAAACTGAGGGACGCTGCTCAAGTGTCACCTCTTGCCAAGGCTGGTAGGCAGCTTAGGAGGGCAAACTGCATGCAAAGCTGACCCAAGGGATGCTTCCCACCATGATGATGGGGCAAAGCAATCTTTTACCCACTCACAAACGCTCCCCTGACCTCAAGCAGGGGAGGGGATGGCACGAGCCGGGTTCCTGCCTTCGGAAAGGGCTGGGGCAGCTGCGCTGGGTGGGATGTGCCCTGCCCCCTGGCAAGAAGGAGCCCAAGGAAAGGAGATTCCACCAAGGTTCTTGCTGGGAGGTCCCCGGTGTGAGTGCCAGGGTTGCTTCTGCTCCCGGGGTCAGTGACGGTGCGAGGAAACCCCAGCACAGAGACACTGTAGCTCCACATGCAGCCCTTTCTCTCAGGAACCAAGCTCCTTGCAGAAAGGGCTGTGAGAAGCCATCTCACACGTGGCCAGCAGGACTGGGACAGTGATCGTCCTTCTGTACTGGGCACTGGTGAGGCCCCACCTCGAGTGCTGTGTCCAGTTTTGGGCCCATCACTATAAGAAAGACACTGAGGGGCTGGAGCGTGTCCAGAGAAGGGCGACGGAGCTGGTGAGGGCTCTGGAGCACAAGTCTGGTGAGGAGCAGCTGAGGGAGCTGGGGGTGTTCAGCCTGGAGAAGAGGAGGCTGAGGGGAGACCTTCTCGCTCTCTGCAGCTCCCTGAAAGGAGGGGGTAGCCGGGGGGGGTCAGTCTCTTCTCCCAACTAACAGGCGATGGGACAAGAGAAAACGGCCTCAAGTTGCGCCAGGGGAGGTTTATGTTGGAAATTAGGAGAAATTCCTTCACCAAAAGGGTTTTAAGCATTGGGACAGGCTGCTCAGGGAAGTGGAGTCACCATCCCTGCAGGTATTGAAAAGCCGGGCAGACGTGGACCTGAGGGACATGGGTTAGTGGTGGACTTGGCAGTGCTGGGTTAACGGTTGGACTTGACGATCTTAAAGGTCTCTTCCAACCAAAATGATTCTATGATTCTATGATCTCTGCATCTCCTTGGCTGTGAAACATCCACATTTGTTGGCAGATCCTGTGATAAACCTGGTGGCATTGTGCTACAAAAGATCTGCTCTGCCATCCCTGCTGCAGGCTGGGAACAGAGCGGGTTTGGGAGGCTGTGGGGGGAGGAACAGACAGATCCTGGTGTGGAGCAAAAAATCTCAGTGTTCCCAAGCCATGAGAGAGAACATTCAGTCTGCAAGTTCCTGCTAAATAGCAGGAACCTGTGAGAAATCTGGTATTTAGTCTGTTGAGCTTTTATATTCAGCCTGGAGAAGAGAAGGCTCCAGGGAGACCTTAGAGCCCCTTCCAGTCCCTGAAGGGGGCCTACAGAAAAGCTGGGGAGGGGCTGTTTGCAAGGGCATGTAGCGACAGGACGAGGGGCAATGGTTTAAACTAGAGCAGGGCAGGTTTAGATGAGACATTAGGCAGAAGTTCTTTGCACTGAGGGTGGTGAGACACTGGCCCAGGTTGCCCAGAGAGGTGGTGGAGGCCCCATCCCTTGGCGACATCCAAGGCCAGGCTGGATGAGGCTCTGAGCAACCTGATCCAGTTGAAGATGTCCCTGCTGACTGCAGGGGGTTGGACTAGATGGCCTTGAGAGGTCCCTTCCGACCCAACGCATCCTATGACTCTGTGGTTCTATACTTAAGCAATGCTTGGGTTTATTATTACCTAAGGATGAAGGCACTGCCCTGCAGGGCTCCAAGGGCTGAGTAGGGCTCAGCTGCCCCCTCAGCACGCTCAGTTTGGAAACTGTGATGCCAAGTACCCGAAGCCCCATCCCCAAAGATCAGTCAGTAAATCTGGCAGGTGAAGATGCTCAATTTAACGAGACGGCACCATGGAGCAGAGCTCGCCCATGCAGGATCCAGGTAAACCCTTCAGATCCTGCTCTGCTGCAGAGGGGACCGGTTGGGATTGGGCTTCTCCTGCCGTGTGCGCTCAGCAGCGCAGTGGGCATGGTTTTCTGGAGGTCTCACTGATCCTTAAACCACTAGCTGATGTGCTCTATCTGCCCATAAATGTTCCATGTATCAGCAGCACAGTCCCTGTGGATGGGGAAAAGCCTCCCTCAAGCATCTAAAAGTCTCGGATAGACCCTGGGCTTCTTTAATGGCAAGGAGTGAAACAGGGAGTTGGAGACATAAATTTACCTCCCACGGAAGGAGGTGGGGAGAGGGCAGCCCGCTCTGCCCCACGCATCCAGCACCTTTGTGTACCTACAACACGGCACCAAACTGCGGTGTCGGGATAAATGAAGGAGTTGCAGAGGCTGCAGGAGCTGCCAGCTCTCATCTCGCTCCTGAGAAGACTCGGGGTGTACTTGCCAGTGCCAGGGGCTTGGCCAAGGTGGGGACATCCCCCCACTGAGTCCCCTTGCAGCCAGGACAAGATTTTAATGGGAGCTTTGGGGAGGAGCTCTCTGTGGCTGAAAGAAGATGGTGAGATGCACTGTGGCATGTAATTAAGCTCCTGAGGAGCTGGGGAAGAAGATTTCTCCTGAGGGAAGCAGGTAACAGGGGCTGGCATTGTCAGGAAACAGCGTTCTAAGGAAGAGAAGCCCTGCCTCTGCTTGGCTTTGGGTTAGGTGGGACGGTCCCTGTTCCTCACAGCCCGATTCTTCATTGTGCTGGACTCACCAAATGTGTGCACATTTCATCTCGGCACCTAATTTATAAGGCAAAGCAGCAAGAGGGCTGATCACCAGCACCTGAGCTGGCAGCGTGCTGGATGGGGCAGGTTTTGGTGTCTCCTCGCGCTCCTCTCAGCCCTGCATGTCAGCGGAGACACTTTAAGACGCACACGTGAAGCAACAAGCACAAACCCGAGGCTGCAAGATATTCCTTGCTCGTGCCAGCCTAAGAAAAGACACTAAACCACTGAGCTGCTCTTACTGTGTTTGCAGGTGGCAGAACTTGTCTTTTAAATCAGTCCCCCAGAAAGCCCTGGGCTTCACCTTCCCATGACACTAGGAATAAAGACCTTGCCCCTTTGCTCCCTGGGTTTCCCATCCCGGGACGAGCTCCTGAGCACACAGCAACACCCACAGCCTGGGCGAAAAGCCCTGCCACGGGGTGAGCCGTGGCTCAGGGTTCAATTCGAGGTGACGTCCATCACTTTTAGTAGAAAATCCTTAATTTATGAACCCTCCTACCCTGGTGAGACAAAAGTAAACAGCCTTTACACTCCGTGTCCATCACAGCTGCGGTGCTGTTCAAACACCCTGGGAATCCGCAGGCAGCGGGATGGGACAAGTCGCCATTTCCCAGGGCCTCCGGCTCCTGCAGTCACCCTCTGCTCAGACCCATCTGACCCTGAGGGAGCTGGGGACAGGAAAGTCCCTTGGTGACATGAAGGGGGCGGGTATCGATCCGCCTGGGGGTGTAAATCAGGAGGGGAGGACGGTGGGTGTCGGTGGGGTTGTGGTGGTGGAGAGATGGGGTGTGCAAAGAGACGCGTTGAGCCCTGGCTCGGCACAGCACGGGTTGGATTTGGCCAAGGACAAGGAGAGGACACAGGCAGCGTGATGCGGCAAAGCTTTCTCAGGACGATCGTCTCTATTGCAGCTTGCATAGATGTGGAGATCCAAGCCCATCGGGGACTCGCCACTGTCCCTAGGCTGCAGCCGCTACTGCAGGACCTTTTACTGCAGGACCCGCAGCTGCAGGAGCTCCTGCCCCAAGCTGAGACGCTTCCCCGGCTCTTACAATCACAGGCCTTGAGACACCTGTGAGCACAACTGTCCCCAGCAATCACAGAATCACACAGAATCACAGAATGGTTTGGGTTGGAAGGGACCTTAAAGATCATCTAGTTCCACCCCCCTGCCCTGGGCAGGGACACCTCCCACCAGCCCAGGTCTCTCAAAGCCTCATCCAGCCTGGCCTTGAACCCCTCCAGGGATGGGGCAGCCACAGCTTCTCCGGGCAACCTGGGCCAGGGGCTCACCACCCTCACAGTAAAGAATTTTTTCCTGATATCCAATCTAAATCTACCCTCTCTCAACTTGAGGCCATTACTCCGTGTCCTATCATAACGCTCCCTGATCCAGAGTCCCTCCCCATCCTTCCTGTGGGCCCCCTTTAGGGACTGGAAGGGGGTCTAAGGTCTCCCCGGAGCCTTCTCTTCTCCAGGCTGAACCCCCCCAGCTCTCTCAGCCTGTCCTCACAGCAGAGGGGCTCCAGCCCTCCCAGCATCTCCGGGGCTCCAGCCCTTGGATCATCTTCTTGGCCTCCTCTGGCCCCCCTCCAACAGGTCCATGTCCTTCTTGTGCTGAGGGCTCCAGGGCTGGACACAGTGCTCCAGGTGGGGTCTCACCAGAGCGGAGCAGGGGGCAGAATCCCCTCCCTTGCCCTGCTGGCCACGCTGCTTTTGCTGCAGCCCAGCATGCGGTTGGCCTTCTGGGCTGCCAGCGTGCATTGCCTGCTCGTGTTGAGCTTCTCGTCCACCAGCACCCCCAAGTCCTTCTCCTCAGGGCTGCTCTCCATCCATTCTCCGGCCAGCCTCTATTTGTGCCTGGGATTGCCATGACCCAGGTGCAGGACCTTGCACTTGGCCTGGTTGAACTTCATGAGGTTCGCATGGGCCCACCTCTCCAGCCTCTCCAGGTCCCTCTGGATGGCATCCCTTCCCTCCAGCGTGTCGACCGCACCACACAGCTTGGTGTCATCGGCAAACTTGCTGAGGGTGCACTCGATCTCGCTGTCCATGTCATCAACAAAGACGTTAAACAGCACTGGTCCCTGTGCTGACCCCTGAGGAACACCACTCATCACCGGTTTCCATGTGGACATTGAGCCGTTGACTGCAACCCTTTGAGTGCAGCCATCCAGCCAGTTCCTTATCCACCGAGTGGTCCATCTATCAAATCCATGCTTCTCCAATGCCACTACCCACAATGCCACTACCCACAGCCGTGTCCCACCCCAAGGACCCGCAGAGCCAGACATGAGGCACGCTGATGTTAACGTTCACAGGTCACATCAGTACCTAACATTGCTCAGCACAAGAAATACACGGATCTAGGCAAACGAAAGGAAATACTCATAAACAGCAGTAAGCAACATTTAGGTGTTTTGTTCTCTTTTTTGGGGAGTTTTGGTTCTCCAGTCCTCCTCTGCCAGAAAAAAACCCAGTTGGGCTGTTCTTTTACCCTCTTTGGGCTCTTCTACTGCAGTAGGAAACCACTAAACTTTAATAATCAACCAGTGGTGGTCTTGAGTCCTTACCTTGGTTCCATCAAACTTTGCTCTCCTTTGGGTAACCGCTCTGCGCTCATAGATTTAGCACCTCTGTGAAAAAATCTTTCTGCATCTTCCCTACACTCCCATGTGCTCCTAGAAACACCCATCTCTAGGGATGCTGCACACTTGGTTCAAACTCTCAGACATTTTGGGCATAAAAAGAATCCATTTGCCCCAGTACAGGCAACAGAATTAATGTATTAATTGAATGCATTTGTTTTTATCTTAAGCAGGCAATTGCTCGAATGACATTTACCATCAAGATGCTTTGAAAGAAGAGACAACGTACCTGCGGGCTCTTCCGTGCTGCTGGCGGCGGTGGTGGGGGGAGCGGCGGGGATCTCTGCGCAGGACGGTGAAAAGAGAGCAGGAAAGGAGAGGAGATAAAAGGAGGCATTATTCCCGATCCCAAAGAGCCTGGCCCCTCCACACGCTACATTGTCCCTTCCCAACCACGTCTACCAGCAAGGGCTGTTTCCCAGCCATGTCCTCCAGCACGGAGCCTTGCAAGAGCCCCAGAAACCAGCACACCAGGACCATACCCTCTGGGGAACTGGGCCTCCCAGGGGGCTGTGGGAAAGGGTTTTTTTTAAACCAAAAATTTTTGGCTTGTGGCTAAAAAGAGCAGCAGCAGCACGGCTTGGTGATACCAAGTTGCTCCAGCCAACAGGCTACGGCCAGCCAGGTGATCGATAGGGTGCCACAGCCAGCAATCGCGATGGTGCCCAGACACAGCCCGCTGCGATTTTTGGTCTCAGTTCGTAGCCCAGGGTGGGGGATGCTTTTGCAGGGGCTCGGAGAGGGTAGAAGCCAGGCAGGGCGCTGCGGTGCCGGCGGGCAATGGGAACTCTGCTGCCTCTCCCTGTCCCTGGATTGCCCAACTCTCCCAACCTCCATCCACGTCCGAGGCAGCGCTACCTCCACCCCACTCCTCTTGTGTGAGACAGGAGCCAGGTACAGCGTCTGTCTGCTGGGACGCAAGTGTTGCCTCCCGCATTTAAAGGAAATGCAAACATATGTGGTGCCAGTGCAAAGGTCCCCGGGTTTGATTTGGGGCCGGCTTTGTACGCATAGCTGAAACCACATCGCGTTCTGGATCTTCGTGCCCAAGTCTGACCGTGTTTGTGGATGAGGAAAAAGCTGGACTGCAGGTGGAGCACATTGTACGGTCCCGACTTTGACAAGACGATCTCTTTTCCCCGGTGCACATACACAGCTCTCACTACTGACATCTTTGGCGCATTTGGGGCGCCGTGCCGCAATTTCTGTGCATCCTTGGGAATCCTGGCAGGGGAATACACCTAACCAGGCCATTTTGAAAGTAGAATTTAGGCATGAGCCAGGGGTCAGCATCTGCCTCCTCCTGCTTTTGCTCTCGGGAACCTGCCAGGCTATGGAGGCAGGGTTTGATGGGGTCTGCGTTGCAGTGGCGGCAGTTCGTAGGGGTGCAACCCAGTTAGCGTTAGGTGGCTTTTTGAGTCCTTCACCCTCATGCAATCAAACAGAGGCACAAACCCATGTGAAACACACAGTGGATGATCAGGCAGCACATGAACATCCAGCACAGCCGTCGCCAGGCCAGCTGGATGGGTGCGCATGCCTGCCGGCGTGGGCTGCTGTGCAGACACAGCCCAGTCTTGTTCATTCCCCACGAGGTGATTTTTACACGGCTCTAAGTCTTTGAGACAAAGAAAATACAAGCAGTGGTAAATCAGAGAGTAACTGCGCTCTCGCAGACGCGGTGGCCAGCCCCGTACCCGCGCCCTCCAGCACCGGGTGGGAGAGCAGGGCGGGTCGGGACGGAGACCAAGTGCCCGCCACTACACGTGTACAAAATACGCGTGAACTGCATCCCCCCTATGCGTAGGATATGCTGACTGGCGTTTTACAAGGACGAAAACGTGCTGGTTTGGGGTTTTTCGAGGATGAGAGAATTGTGAGTTGCTCACGTCCTCGCTTTAACGGCTTTAGCATCGTACGTGCAAGATCAAACTCCCTACAACTGCACGGCGCCTTGGTAGCCAGGCCAGAGCGTTACTTGAAAAAAAAGTTTCAACCCGAAGCTGCGACCTCTTGGAAAGGGTGTTCTGCTGTGGCTCAGAAGTGAGGGGCTCTCGCGGGCGCTGGAACAGGGCAGGACAGCCCTGCCAGGCCCACGCCAGCGGGCAGCCCTGAGCACAGCCCGGCTCCAAACGCCTGCTTGGATCGTTTTGAAATTCTCCGTCTGTCTTTATTTAGTGCAACGAATCCCAAGGGAGGTGATGCAAGGAACAATTTACCCTCTGATTTACCACGGCCCTGGGGAATGATTAATGATAAACCTTTGCGCATACTTGCTGCAAAGCATACCGGAGCCATGACTGTAGCATCTTGGGGAAACAAGCATCTGGTTTGAGCTCTTGCCGTCCCATTGCGACACGGGGAAGAATGAATCTCAAGTGACCAAAAACCACCCTGGAATGTATGTGTTTTCTTCAGCAGGAGAAGGTGGAGAAAGGGTATCTGACGCGTAATGTGGCAATGGCCATCCTGAGAGGCAGATGCTGCGAGGGACCAGTGCAGGAGCAGACTGTGGGTTCCTGACAAAGACTTGATTCTTTCAACCTTCACTTTTCTTTTCCCATTGTGTTGTTTTTTTTTTTTTTTTTTTCCTACTCCTTTTAGCTACAGGGAGCCAGACTCTGGGGGAGCAGCCCCTCTTTCCCAGCCCGGCCCAGCCACCCTAATTTTGATGCTTCGTTTCGTTAGGGCGGGCGGAGATGTCTCTCGCAAGGTGCAGGAGCTGCTGAATGAGCCAAGAGCAGCCAACCCAACAGGCGGCGGAGGGAAGCCGAAGGGCAGCGGGTGCTCAGCAGGGATGGAGCGGGGACGGGGATGTTTGCAGAGGAAATCCTGCACGGGAGAGACTCCGGGAGCTGTACCTGGTTCCTGCTGCTGTTGTTTTAAGAGCAGAGGATGAGGGCAGCCTTGGGAAGGCAAACTAAAACGCAAACCCAAGGAAGCAAAGGGGTAACCCAGCCCATGGTGGGTTGTGTGAGCGTAAGATCCCCTTTAGCAATGCAGGTGCTATTGGCTGCGTTACCATGATGGAGTTACTGTTCCTCCATCAAACCTCTGATTTGAGCCCCGTGCCAGAGCAGCACAGCCTGATTTTGGAGAGAAAAATTCTATTTGTATTGATTTGCTTCAGCATCCAGACCTGATGAACCTGCTCTGGCAGGGGGTTGGACTGGGTGATCTCCAGAGGTCCCTTCCAACCCCGGCCAGTCTGTGGTTCTGTGATGTGGTACCCCAAAGCAAATGTGCTCTTGCGGCACCTTGGCTCTTTGGACCAAAATCCAATTACCCACAAATTGGGCTGTAGATGCACTCACACAACCTACCCAACACAGCAGATGAGGAAGCTAGGGGTGAATTTTGGAGTATGTGTCCTACTGCCAGCAGCACGGCCGGCAGGGGCACCCAGGCAGCTCCGGCGCCCGAGCACTGCCCGTTGGCACGTATGCGGTGGGGTTAGTAGCCGCCCAAACTGAGCA
Organism: Chroicocephalus ridibundus; assembly: GCF_963924245.1. NCBI lineage: Eukaryota > Metazoa > Chordata > Aves > Charadriiformes > Laridae > Chroicocephalus > Chroicocephalus ridibundus. The sequence continues at coordinate 12,182,111 of NC_086297.1, forward strand.
GCGGCTCCTAGGGGTTTATAAAGGTTAATATCTCTAATCTACAGACATCAAAAGAGTGATCCACCTACTTATGCAGGGGGCAATGGGAGACCGACTTTGCTGGTAGCCTTTGGCGCATCGATTGCACGTGATGCCGGTGACGCCGTCTTTACAGGGACATTGGCCTGTGGTTTGGTTACAGGTTTGGCCGGCGGCGCCCACGGGATGGCAATCGCACTCTGTGGGGGGAACACATAAGAAGAAGGTCAGGGAGAGAGGGGAGCAGGCACAAGCGGTGTTTTGGCATCGGCGGGGAGCGGGGTGAGCTGCCTGCACTCTCGCGGCACGGCTCCACCTTCTCGGCAGCTGGACCTCCGGCAAACGTCCCGTCCAGCCAGCGGCCACACTGACCTGAAACAGAGGTGGCAGAGGGGGTGGACACGGCCGTCGCTTGGGTGCAGAGGGGATAGCAGCGGAAAGGGGATGGCCCAGCCACAGCCGGTCCCGCTGTGGGGATGGAAGCTCAGCCAGGACATCCCCCCCCGCCCAGGGTGATGAGTTCTCTTTGCTCTGCAGAGCCAGGGAGGCAGCGCGGGGTGTCCGAGACCCTGCCCGAGGACACCCACCCCTCGGGCACTGCAACCACCTCACCCCACAGACGCTGCGGTCAAGGAAGGGTTTGGCAGGATTTGAAGCGGAGGGGAGCAGGAAAGGCAGCGCCGCCGGAGAGACTCCGGGAGCTGCAGCACCCGCTGCCCCCACCCCAGCTGGCCTCAACCCTCCCTGGAGCAGCGGGGGGGGGCTGTAAGGAAGGGGTAAAAAAACATCAAGGAGCATTTCATCACCCTTTCAGGCAGGAAGCAATTGCTTTCAGAGACGTTGGGAATTCATTTCACGTGCACTACAGGAAAAAAGAAAAAACAAACCCACAAACCAAACACAACCCCAACACCCTCCTTTCAGGGCTTTCGCTCCAGCCCTTCCCCGCTGAGCAGCATCCCTGGCAGCTGGCACCGCGGGCGCAGGAAGGAAATGCCCTTGTGGGATGCAGGCGCTGGAGGACCTGCTGTTCCCGGCCAGATGGATGGAGGCTTGACGGCAGAGCTGGGCAGATGTGAAGGGTTTGGCAGGGGATGTAAATACTGCACTTGAAACCATTCACCATCTCATTTCCCACAGTGGGACTTACCGGCGCAGCTGTTTGTTAAAAAAAAAAAAAAAAAAAAAAAGGCCAAAAAAAAAAAAAAAGCATCGGGGCTTGTTATCATCCCTGCTCCAAAAGGATTATGGCCTCGCACATTTGTTAACAGCCCTGATTTCTAAGAGCTGCAAGCGCCGTGCCAGACTGCGGTCTGCCCCTGCTGAGCGGTGGCAGGGAAAGGCAGGAAAGCTTTCCTTCTTTCCTTTTCTTGGGCAGCATCCTCGGGAAGGAGCCAGCCCAAACCCTCCCTGGGGAGCACGGATCCTGCTCTCCTCCTGCCCCTCGGGGGAGCCGCCTGCCAGAAAGAGGGTTTGGGGGAAAACCTGCCCCACAGCCCAAAAGCTGTTTGTGGGTCAGGACCAGCACGAGTGTCTCTACGGGCTCCAGTGGCTCGGCTTGGCTTTCAAATAGCCCCAGATCCCCAAACTGAGCGTATCACTCCCATGAGGGTTTGTGCTGGACCCTACGATGCTTCTTGGTTTGTCTTGCACCCCCCTGGCTCTGAGACACCCTAAATCCACCTCATTTGGGGACGGCAGATCACATCCCGCATTCATTTCTGTTGGGCGTCCAAGTTTTGGTGTTTGGCTGAAGCCTCCCTCCAACCCGCCCCAGCATCATCCTGCTCCTGCTCCCTGCACCGGCAGCCCCCAGTTTGACCTTAGTGGTTACTGGGCAGCAGGTCCCAGGCTGGTCCCCCTCCCAGCGGGATTTGGATGGTGCCTGGAACCCCCCAGCGCTGGGATGTCCCCTTGTCCCCGCATGGGGCATCCCACCCCGGAGCTCAAGCAAAACCTGCCACCTCCCAGCTCCACCAGTGCTGGATGGGAAGAGACAGAGCCTTGCCGAAACCTGATGTTTTTTTCACATGGGAGGGGGAAAAAAAAACGAAACCCAACAACAAAGCTATTGCTTCTTTTCTTCTCCTTCCCTAACACTTCTGATTTGGGGGTTTTGCTCAAAAGTCCTATTCTCCCCCCCCTGCCTTGAGCTGCCTCTGGGAACCAGCCGCTTGCAAACCTGCCTGTCGCGGGAAACTTGCTTTTCTATCGAACCCAGTTTCGCTTGGAAAGGTTTTAACATTAAATCAGTGTGGCCGGTGATGAATATCACCAATATTCCAATATCTGCCCCCCCCTCCAGTAGCGCTGGGGGAGTGGAAGGAAAAATACATTAAGCAAGAGCCTGAAGAAGGAAGAGGGTTAAAAAAGAGCAGAGAGGCAGGAGTTAATAGGAAAATAAGCGAATGAGGGAAGGGTTACACAAGAAGAGGCAAAGGGCAGGAGGATGGGGAGGAACACGCCTCATGTTTCAGGCGTCCCCTCTGGGGCTGCGTGTGCTGGTTTCAGGCATCGCCTGCAAACCCCCATCCTGTGAGTAATCCTCCCCGACGTGCGCGGATTGCACCGATTTCAGTGGGACCGCTTGGACGAGAGAGTTGGGGCGGGGAGGGGGAGGGAAAAAAAAAAAAAGAGGGGAAAAAAGGAAAAAAAAAAGCCTTGGTGATGAGTAAGATTTACAGAATCAGGCTCTTGGAGGCCGGGCTGCAGAGCACAGAGCGCTCTTTTGGACACCGCATAAATAAATAGCGACGCTGCTGCTGCTGCTGCTGCTGCTGCTTCCTTCCCTCATGAGGTAATGCCTCGGCACAGCTCGTCCAAAGCTGCCGGGGTTATTTTTACAGCCGTATCTGTCTGAGGTTCTCCGCTCTCGCCCCAGGCCGGGCTCCCGGGAGGGCTCTGCAGCACCGGTGTTAGCCGTGTCCCCATGGGCACGCGTGATGTGCCCAAGGTTACGGAGTAGACCAGTGGCGGAGGAGCTGGGAATCACCAGTGCTTGGTCCAGCACCTCACCAGGAGAAACCCCCAGGTGATCGCTGATCGCTCCCTCTGGTACGCCATGGGGTAAATCCTCCCTGGGTGTAGGGATGTGCCTCCTGCCGCTGGTCCCCAGCTCCCCGTGTCAGCGCAGCACCCTGCGGGTCCGGGACAATGGCCATGGGCAGAGTCCGGCTCCTTGAACACCTGACCCCACTTTGACTTCTCTGTCTTCCAGAAAACTCTCCGAATCAGCAGCATCTCAGCCCTCCTGGCGCGGGGAGGCAGGAGGTGGTCTAAGCAGTGTCTGCAGATGTACATTGATGTCCCTGTCCCGCAGGAACTGAACCAGTGCCAGCAATTAGGAGCAATTAAAGGCAATTTGCAGTTCCCTGGCCAGTGCAAACACTCGCAGCCAGTGATTACAGGCTCTTCTCCTTCCCCGACCATGGAGTAGCTGGGCTGCTGGCGGTTAACGCTGATTTTTTCCAGTACAGTTCAAATTCTTTTGGGTTGTAACCCCGAATTGAGGAAAGAGTCTGCACTGGAGTCGCAGCAGGGGTGTGATTGTGCAAACACCCCTTTGGCACCCTCGCTGCCTTTCTGATTAGGGACCTTTTGATTCACAAAACACTTTTGCATGCCCGGACTTCCCTGGGTGCAAGCGTTTGTCTGTCACCCACCGCGATGCAGAACACCAGCAGCCCCCTGCACTGGGCAGAGCAGAGACCACGGGGTGCCGGAGATGAGAAAACCTCCCTCATCAGGAAAGGAGGGTGCCTGGGACATCGTTAGGGATAATAAGGGGAATAACAGATGATTCATCACCTGCATCCTCTTGCCTCGCTTAAAAGATCATCCCAGAGAGGAGGATGCAAAGGCGTAGCGAGAGAGACGCGAGAGGGGCAAAACAGGAAAGATGTTGATGCAAGAACACGGCGTGTCTTTAGTCCGTTGGTTCACACAGCGCCGGGGGGGAAGGGAAATAACTGGGAGGATTTCGTTCCTTCAGCAAGCCTTTAAGAAAAATGTTGGATGAGTATCCGTGGCAGACATGACCAGGAATTACTAGTGAAAAAATGAAGTTTTTTTCCTGCTGAAAAAGCTGGCTGTGGAGGAGAACACAAGGAGCAGGTATATATGGGGAGATTTTAATGGGGAATGAGGGTAGCAAAGGGGGCGCCTCTGCCCCTAAAACCTGATTTTTTCTTTTATAATAACCATGACCTGGAAAGCAGGGAGCGAACGGTGACATAGGTGACCACTTGGCTGGTCCAGACGTAAGGAGACCATGTAGGTCTTCTGCGAGACCGACCCAAACTGGGAGAGGGGGTAGCAGACGAAAAGCAGTGCGCAGAAGGATGCGTGACTGGAAGGAGGGACCGGGATGGCTCATACACGCTGAAGGGTCCCAATTAACCGCAACCACTCCAGGAAAAGATCTAGGAGTCAATGAAACATCTGGCTGATTGCAACGGAGCTCAGAAGAGCACCAAGATAGCAGGTTGTATTATGAAAGGGGTAGAGAGCAGCGCTGAATATAATATCATGACACCATCGAAATCAATAGGACGTCCTCAGCTGGGAAACCGGAGTGAAAGACGTGGAGAGGCACCCATCTGAGGGCGATGGAAAAGATTAGAAAGGCCCTGCCAAGAGATGATGGAGGGGTGCCAAGTACCGCGCAGCACCGGGAAGGTCAGACAGGTGCTCCTCTTCACTGGTCCTTAAAATACGGGGACAAAGGGACATTCAAGGCATTTAAAAGGCAACCTTTTTCAACGATAAAAGGAAACGCTTCTTTGCACTGCACGTAATTAACTCGTAGAACTCATGCTACGAGACACCATGGCAAAAGCCCAACAGGATTAGATAGGGCTATGAATGAGAACATCTGTAGTTACATTAGCTGGGATTAATATATATACGGATATAAGCGCTCCAAGCCAGCTACTAACTGCCTGCAGTTAGGAAGAGATTTCCCCTGGGGGCATGCTATTGCAAAACTGTCCATCATAGAGTTTTATATCTCTGTCTGAAGCTTCCAAGACAAGCCACTCTTCTATGCACGAATCCGCCGGGGCCGCTCGAGCACAGGCAGCGCTGCATTTCTGCGCTTAGGCCGCGATTTTTGGCCCCTTTGGGACTGAAAAAAAAAATAAAAAAATACCTGAAAGCAAATCTTAGGACCACGCGCAAAAGGATGCAAAAACGCCCTGGAAAAGTGGTGGAACTTGCTAGGATGTCTCCGGCCCACGGACGGTTGACAAATAGCATGACAAAAATGCGAATATTTTTCCACCCCTGAATTTCGGTCGGAGGCATTCCCAGCTGCTAGTCTTCCCCCGCAACACACGTGTGTTGAAAGGTAAACAGAGGGATAAATCTCCAGGTTTAGCTCTCTTCAAGTGTGACGGGTTTTGAGAAGGTACCTGAAAGGACCTGCATTTTTGGCGAATTAGCGTCTTCCTGTTTTCGGGGAGGCCGTTTCTTTGGGAGGTTTTTCAGAACGCCGAAAAAGCCATTTGACTGAACAACAGAAAAAAGCTTGATTTCAGGGGGTGTCCAGATCTCCTCTCGTCCCACTGTACCCGCTGTGACGACGTAGGTCGCGGGACTTACAGATTTAAAAGCCCAAAGCGCGACTGCTTTACTTTACGCCATGCGCTAAGGTGTAAAATAACGATGCGTTAAGCTGGAAAAAAAACACCTTAATTTGCAATAGTCGTTGATGAAGGTTCCTGAAGAAAGAACCTTCTTCAGGAATCACGCTCAGTTTTAAGTACGAATTTAAATAAGTCCCACGTAGCCAAGGTGCCTTAGGTACGCGTTTCTATTTAACCATGCGTTTAAATGCTTTTCCAGAATCGTGGCCAAAATGGCCTCCCTTTGGTTGCTTTCCTTCTTTCCTCCGACGACTCCAACCAGAGTAAAAAATGCAGCTACAGAAGCTTTCTACTGGAAAAAAACCGCCCCAAACCCGAGCTCGGTGTGTAGCCGCTTTGATTCCGACGGTATTTGAAAGAGCCAAATGTGAAAACGGCTCCCTTTAAATTTGCCTGTTGCTTCCACAAGGCAGCCTGTGCCGTCCTGATGCGGTGAGCGTCTTTCACTTAGTCTTACTTTTTAGTATGGTTCAGGTGTTAGGACTTTTAGGCAAAATTTTGTAGTTTTGGTTATTTTTTGCCCGTTCCACTAACTTTGGCGACTCGGGTACTATAAATCCTGGTTCCAGTGAACATATCTGGCTGGGGAACGCAGGGTGTGGGAAACTCCTGGGGTCAGCCCACTTGTCCCCCGCGGCTGTAATCCATCTCCAAGGTGACCCCCGCCTCGGAGTTGGCCCAAAGACCGTGACCTGGGCAGGCTTGTTTTCAGCAGGTTTGCTTTGGCTCCCGTCTTCGGAGAACCCAGTCAAAACCAAGCGTTCTCCTTCCTTTGGAGACCTACCCTGCTTATTTGTCCACGGGCGAGGAGAGTTCTGACCCGCTATCTGTGCACCTGAGCAGTTTCTGCTGGCCCTGGGGACAGGATCCCGTGGGGACGGGCGAGACCATATTGAACGGCGGAGCATCTCCACCACGGGAGGCACTTCCTGCAAATCCCACAGATTTACGTCACGGGGAAGAGAAACTGTGGTATTTAGTATGTACCCACCCAGTCCGGCCTCAGCTAGTTTGCTAACCAGAAGCAGAGATTGAAACGTCTCTGTGTTAACTCTGAATACTAATAATGGCTTTAAATATTAACTGTTAACTGCTTTGCAATGAGATCGTCAGCTTGTTGGCGATATTGTGAGCTGGATTTAGTTCTCCAAAGGATCATGTTCACGCACAATGTCCCTCAGCACATTCTCCTGGAGATTTAGAGGTTCCTTGCCAGCAGAAAATGAATTCCCCCTTTTATCAGGCAAAGCCAAATAATCTCTTGGCGTTTCACAGTGTCCCTCCTCCTGCGCCGCTTCTCAGGGCTCTCCCATTTCTTCCTCCTGAACTGGCACTCGGGGAAGCCAAGGGCTTTGGCGCCCTGTGGTTTGGGCCAAATTTCACAGATTAGACCTTGTCTTTGTCTTCTCCGTAACAAGTGAGAGACGGGACCCACAAAGCCTCCACTGAGCAAGAGTCGCCGCTAATCCGGAGGGGGCTTTGAACCGCGGAAATAAATCCACTTTTTGGGCAGGCGCACTACGGGCAGGCATTAGCGATACAGACAATAAGACAATTATGGCAGCACTTTCCAAAATGCTCGAAAATCCTCTTGTTAAAAAAAACGTTAAAAAATCCCCCCCGTCGTTTCGGAGTTCCACCTTTCAGGTGATCGCAGCGGAGCCGGAGAAGCCGGCAGGGAGAGTGGTGGGGATGCTGAGACAACCCAGGGATGAAGCAGGACCTGGGATTTGTCGTGCAGGATGTCACCCCTTTTATTTTTCCATCAAATAAATGACAAGTCAAAGACCCCTGGGGGCAGCTCTGGCTCGGCCGAGTGGAGCACAGTCCCCGGGCACGGTGTCCTCGCGGCTCTAAAGCAAAATAAGGCTCAACCTGCTCTCACGGGAGACACCGCATGAGAAAGAGTGGGTTGGAAAATACTTTTATTGAGGGAGGGGGGAAAAAAAGGCAAACTTTTTCTCCTCCTGATGCGTTTTTAGCCTGGCTCCTGAGGAAACGAGGTTCCTACAAGCGTATTCTGCCACTAGGTAATATTTCAATCAAATCTGGCAGCATAGCGAAAGTCTCCGAGATAATGAGGTTGCCACAAGCTCTGTGAAATGAGGCAGTTGGGTAGACGGGAGAGAAACCCTCGAAAAAAGCGCGGCGGGGCTGGGGGGGGGATCCCATCGGTGTGCACAGCCCTTATCAGACACTAAAGCATCCACAGTGGGGACAGCCCCTCCCTAATACCCCAAGTGCCCGCAAAACAATGGCAATGAGAGCTCCGGGGGCACAAATCCAGGCCACTGGCTTGTGACGCTCCGAGAAGTGCACTTTGAACTGGAAAATATATCTTTTTTCTATGAGGAAAAAAGCCTTTTCGTTTTAGTACGCTCAAAAGCAGAAGAGGGTATGGGGACGAACGCGACTGGACTTTGTTAAAATGTTCAGGACCTGAGAGACTGAAGCATTTTTCACTCTCGGGAACTGGTCTGAAGCAGGAAATTATCTCAACAGTTTGAAAAAATATTTATGGAGAAGGCAAATTATTCCTTTTCTTTCCGCTGCCTCAGAGATGTGCAAAGATCTGGCAGCGCAAATGAATTTAGCAACTTCTGTTCTTAGCCTGAGACTTGTGATGGAGAGCTGGGGTTTAGCCTTTTTTTTTTTTTTTTTTTTTTAATAGGGTGCAAATTCCCCTCTATTGTGTCGCACCCTGCCACTTCTGAAAAACCACAGTCCAAACCTGCCCTTCGGGATTGCTTATGGGTGTATTTCTGCTGAAAAACCAAACCCAAACCGCAGTTTTGAAGGTGGTCGGCCCCAAATTCAGCCAATAAAACTCTTCTCAGGCACCGTCATCGCAAGGATGTGATTTTTCAGATATGCAAAGCTCCTGCCCGGGAATCAACACTGTCTAAATTTTCCTAATAAGCTGGATCATCCAAGTGCCTGACTTGGATTTGGGACTCAGCCGTGAGCTGTGTCTCCCCTCTGAGGGGCTGGGGGAAAGGTTTTTAGGCTGCAGTGGAGAGCTAGAGGTCCTTCGGAAGACCTTTGGCTGAGCCTCCTCCATCGCACGTCTTGGTTCTCCGGAGTCATCAAAGCATCTCACCCCAACCCCTGTGAGCCCCAGGCAGCGCTGGCAGCTTTTGCCACGGCTTTTACCCGTTCTGGAGGTTCTTTGCGTGCTTCTGGTCTAGTGGGAGGTGTCCCTGCCCAGGGCAGGGGGCGGGTTGGAACTAGATGATCTTTAAGGTCCCTTCCAACCCGAACCGTTCTATGGTTCTGATTCTTCAGCTCATCCATTCACGGGGCTGTTCCTCCCTCCCGTGCTAAAAGTGATGAAGGTCTCCCATCGCAGCGGAGATGCATCTCCAAACCAGCTCGCTTGGTGTCATTCTCCTGGGAGACAGTGCTTTGGGTCCCGGTTTTACTCATTTGGGCGGAAGAAGCAACTGGTGGGTGCTTTTGTGGGAGAGCATCTGTGGAAGCGCAGCGTTGCTGGGGTCCCAGGCGCATCTTCCGCAGGAGCGGGTGCTCTCGGCTGGGCTGGGGACACCAGGAGGACACGGCAGAGCCACGCTCCAGGACTTGTGCTGTGGGTCAGGTCCCTGCCCGGCGAGATGCTGCCTTGTTTATGTCCAGGTGTCTTCCCGACCCATTTGAACATACGTCAAAAGCCCCTTCCACACCTCTCCTTCCCTAAACTGGGTCCGTTTCAAATTTGCCTTTAAATGCGACTTAGCCTCTACCGATTCGTCAAGGTCCAAAATATGCTTCTAGAAGAAAGGGGAGCTTTGCCAAAAAGGGCTCTGGAGGTGCCGATGTGGCTTTTTGGAGGAGAACGGGGGGCCCAGGTGAGAGCAGCCCCCTCCCCGGGCACTGGGGCTGGGGTGCCCAGCCTCTGCCAGCCCAGTGGCCCCCGCAGTCTGGGCTTGCCGGGGACTCAGATCCTGCAGCAAAATGCACCCGGGTGGGAGCAATATGTGAAATTACTGACTTCCTTCGAGCTTGAAGACAGCTGCAGTTTACGGAAATTTTTGGCATGGAGGTGATTTTGCTCTGATGTTATCACCAGGCACAGACAAACCTCTCTCGCTTTCTTCTTCTTTTCCTCTCTTTTATTTAATTTTCTTCTTAAATGACCTTCTAAGCCAACTTCTGGAGACTGTAGCAGAGCAGAGACCCCCCCTGGCATGTGGACTTCATCTGGGATGTGGGTGGCAGAGTCTCCTTGCCCACAACAATGTCCCTTGGTGGCTTGCCAGCCCCTAGGGGGGGTCTCCTACCAGCCCTCTGTGCTCTCTCCGAGCATCCAGGTTTTTCCATCCCAGACCTGCCTAAAATATCTGAAAGTTATTTTAGAAATGAAAGAAAATATCCATTTAAATGCTGCCGTGCTGTGGGAGGTGGCCCTGATCATAAGCCAGAGAGAGGAGAAAGTCAGCGATGAGTTTCTGGGAAGACCAAACAGCAGGATTTTACCCTCATCCCAGTTAAATTGCACCAAAATGGAGAACCAGCCCCAGTACTGGAGCTCTTCCAGGGGCAGATACACAGAGGAGTAAAAAGTTTGACCCCTTCAGATTGCCGTTTGCTACAAACGTGCAACTGGGACGGGATCTCTGTGGTCCCTAAACGTGTGCCCCAGGTGCGCGGCACCATCCCCGTGCGCTGCATTTGGGTTGCTCCTGGCTGACGGCTCACATCGATCAGACTCAATTCGAAAGCCCTTGGAGCTGGAAGGCAGGCGTGGAAGGGAGAGCAGGAGGAAGGCTGGCACATGGAGCCCCATCTGGCTTGAAACAATTAGAAAGTGTCTCAATCGCTGGGTTTTCCACAGGAATATTCCACTGCTGCGCCGCAGCAAACTCTTCCCGCTCCTGCTCGCACAGAGGCAGCTGCTTAATTTGACGTAGCTGCTCATATGTCATTAAAATCGTGGATGGTTAAAAGCTGGCATGGTCAGGTAGGCGTCTTGCCTTGAGCTCGAGTCTTCATTAAAGAAAAAAAAAATCACTCCTTTTCCATGTTTTCACACTACAAACTCAAAGCAGGTTAAGAGTTTCTGTAATACTCATGGCCCTCCTTGGCTTTGGGATGCTTTCAGCTCTGCCCTGGCTCCTGCAGGTTCCAGGGAAGGGGTGGCACTTGGTGGCACTCAGCCCCAGGACACTTCCACACAGCGACCCGTGTGCGCGGCACAGCTCGAAGCTGCGTTTCCATAAACTTTCTCCAAGTGGTTTGTGTGCGCCTGGGGGTGGTTGGTGACAAGTCTGAGATGTAGAAACCATAAATCAGCGCTCAGCACTTGGCATAATATCGATATGAAGAATTATGGGGCCTCGGGGAAGGGGGTGACTGAGGCAGAGCCACTAACAAACGCAGTGTAGAAATACAGCTAGAAAATTGTTCTCAGAGTAGTGGAAGAGCATGCCCTATGGAGAAAATAAAGTCTGGGTCTGTCAGATCAATGACTGGAAAGTCTGGACTTTCTCCAGTGATGTGATTTCTCAAAGGTGACCGAGTCTTGGTACAAGAACCCGATCCAAGCCCTGCCAGCACTATGAGTTGGCTCATCTCTCATCTAAACGGTAGCTCTGGTTGGTCTTCCAAGAGGAAGAAAAAGAGAAAAGGAAGGGAAAGAAGTTTGATAATTAAGGACAGCTTCCTGATGGGAATTCATAGAAAGTATTGCCTTGGACTTTGCCTTGTGAAACCAGATGGGCATCAAAATGAGGTTGCTCTGGGGAGAGGCGCATCTCTCTTTGGATGCACTTCACCTCCTCCTAAGGTGGACGCCAAGGGTGGATCTCCTGCAGTGACGGGGTCCCTGCAGTGGCAGGAGGGAGCCTGTGGGAGCTGGTACTTGCTGCAGACAAGGAAAGGCTGGGGACAGAAGCCCTGCCAGGAGCCACCACTGGTGGTCCTGTTGCCCCAGGGAGCCCTCGTTTAGGGGTTTCAGCCAGGCCACCCCTATGTCTTTGGGATGTGCTGTCTGGGAGCTTGCCTACCCACCACCTAGCTGTGGACTGGGGACCATGGTGGCAGGGGACATCTCCGAGGGTGGAGAGATGCTGACCACAACTGAAACCTGCAGAGAGGCACCATGGACAGGCTGATCTTCCCGTCCTACACTGGGACACGGCCCATGGGACGCTAACAGTGGGACGCCAGTACGCTGGTGGCAGCGAGCCCGTCCTCAGCCCCTGCCATCTAATGTGGGTTTTAGGGTTTGACGCTGGCTGCCTCCTGCATCCCAACTTTTCAGTGGGGCTCCAGGCAGCAAGAAGAGGTTACATCTCCCCTGGCTTCAGCCTCCTGGAAATGAGCTCCCTGCTCTAAGCTGGTCACGCAGCTCCCTCTATAGTCAGTGGAGAGAGACGGGGGACTCGACCCACTGTCCCTGTCACCGGGGGCTCTGCTCTCCTCTCCAGGCAGCGCAAGGAGCCAAAGGGGTTCAGCTACGTTAGTGGTCCCCCCTCTTCAATGCCTGCAGCTGGGTGAGAAGAAAACCTGCATCTGCACCCATGAAATCAAGGCCGGGTGGCTGAGCCCATGGGGACAGCACTCACCCTCTCTCTGCTTGAGCCCAAACCCTCTCCAAAAAAGCAAATGTCCAAGTCTTGAGCCTTCGCAGGTACAAGCCAGGACGGGCAGGTAGGCTGGGAGTGTTTGGTTTTATTTTTTTTTTTTTTGGCATAAGCCATTAAATAATCCTCCAACGCAGATGGAAAAGTCTCAGGCTCGGCACGGGCGCGGGGTGCCGGGGGGATCAGGCGATTCCATTTTTTTACCGAAACATTGAGTCCTAATGAATGTGACCTCTTCCAGGTGCCAAATCCTGCCCCTCCGCCAGGGGTTTACACTGGCAGCCTCAGCACAAGTGCATTCATAACACGTATCATTTGTCATCTTTTCATCAAAAAGTGTGTAAATCCTTTCCCCGAAGTGCAGAGCTGTTTTACAGCCAGGCTATAAAATCCTGCGGAGTCTCCGTTCCAATAGAATTACATTAGTGCCAATAATCTGGCAAATATCAGGAGTGAATTTAATCAAAAGAACTAACACCAGGGCCCTGATTTACGGCGGCCCACGACAGAGCGGAACGGCCGGAGGTTTGCAGGACCCAGATGTGGAATTTCACTTGCAACACCATTTGGAGCAGAGGGAAAGCAGAAGGAAGGGGAAGCAGGGCTTCAGCGCTTTGGGAGCTCTTCACGCTCTCACACAAACCAGTGAGAAAAGAGGAACAATTCGCCTTTGTTCTGAGTTTTAAAAGATGAACATGCGGAATTTCTTATATCTGGGGTTTTGCTGTTTCTCGGGACAGCCCTCGCACCTAATGGGTGACACGGGACCAGGGGTTTGATGTATCTGCCAGAGCAAGGGGCATCCGGCGCTCGCTGGGATGAGCCCAGCCATCCCCCGCGGCGGAGGACCGGCACCGCCGTCGGACTCCTCCAGCCCCAGCGTCTCCTTTGGGGCTGCGCAGAGGTGGGTTGTGTGGCCTGACCTCAAAACCCCTGGGGAGCCCGAGCCCTTGCTTGAGTGACCGGTGTCCCTGGCCTTGCCCGGCCAACCCCCCCGCAGCAGTGGCCGTCCCCCTGCGGCTCTCAGCCTGGCGCGCACCCAGCCTTGCCGCTTCGTGCAATAGCCCCGCTCCATCTGTCATCGATTCCTTCGCATGTGGTCTCCAGCCTGCATGCCATGCTCCGCCTGTTGCGTGGCTCGGCAGCAAGGCATCTCTGATCACTGACAACTTTTTTTTTTTTTTTTTTTTTTTTTTTTTGCTTTTATCATTTTTGCAAGAAATGAGCCGGAAGCAAACGCACAGGCAAGGAAGATGGCAGGCGGCTGCATCGCTTTTAACCGCCAGGGGAAAAGTCATCCTTAAAGCCCAACTTCTTATGCCTTCACCTGTGTTGCTAGGACAACTTCAGACCATAAAAAAAAAAAATAAATCGTCTAATTAAAAATTAAAACAGGTTTGGCTATTTGCCAGCCCTCTGCCTGGGCAGGAGGACGCTGCCCTGCTCCGCTTTCTGCTCGCCTTTTGCTGCCTGAGCCTCGCACGTGCATAGAATCACAGAGCCATAGGATGTGTTGGGTTGGAAGGGACCCTTAAAGGCCACCTAGTCCAACCCCCTGCAGTCAGCAGGGACATCTTCAACTGGATCAGGTTGCTCAGAGCCTCATCCAGCCTGGCCTTGAATGTCTCCAGGGATGGGGCCTCCCCCACCTCTCTGGGCAACCTGGGCCAGTGTCTCACCACCCTCAGTGGAAAGAACTTCTGCCTAATGTCTGATCTAAACCTCCCCTGCTCTAGTTTAAACCATTGCCCCTCGTCCTCTCGCTACATGCCCTCGCAAACAGCCCCTCCCCAGCTTTCCTGTAGGCCAAAGTTTGTGGCAGTTTCCTTTTCTCCAAGTTAAAAAAAAAAAAAAAAAGAAAGTGCAAACGTTTCTGCAACGAGACGTTTTTGCTTGAATACCAAACCTGACCTTGTAAAACAGGGCCACTCATGCCTCTCTACTTTTCTGCCATTAGATGCGTTAGGAATTGAGGTCCGTAAACCCGGCCCGCGTAGGATGGAGGGAGGGATGAGAAAGGCGAGTGAGAGGAAAGGCAGTTTAGCTGGATGTGTCTGTTAGGCTGAATTAATGAAGTTGAATTCATACAAAAATCTTCATGGAAACTTTGCCGTCAGCTCGCCCGAGCTCCCGCGCCCTCGCCGGGGTGGTGGAGCATGCGGCGTGCTTCCTTGGCAGCTCCCTGTGGGCTCCCAGGCACCGGAGATCTATTATATACTTTTTTTTTTTTTTTTAAAAGATGTTAGGTGTAGGACATGAACGGAGCAATGGGATGGTTGAAAGAATCAAGTCTTAGAGAGAAAACACAATCTGCTGGGTGAGATGAGGCAGTTGTGAGGGAGATGGCAGATGCTACAGGGTGGTTAATTCCTTAATTCTAAACACATTCCGTTGGGATGAGACTCCGGGAGAGCTTTGCCCATCGGCAGATGGCTTGGTGAGATGATAGATTAATATTGTTATCAATGGAGAAATGGCTGAAGTTGTTAGATGGTAGGGTTTGTTTTTTTTTTTAAAAAACGCCTGTTTTCAACAAGGATTTCAGAACAGTCCTTGAATCGGGGAAGAAAAATAGAGGGAACATAAAATCCCCTGTGTCATAAACAGAGCTGAGGAAAACGAGTTTTCAAAGGAATGCCTTTGCTGTAGGAAACTTCATTCCGCCCGCTTTGTATAGGACGATGGATTACGCCGACAATAAACCATTCCAACTACTGTGAAATTGTGCTAATAGCCTGCGAGTCGGGGAGCTGCTCATGCATCAGCATATTTATTACATACCTTTGTATCTCTCAGCTCCAATAGCCGCATTTTTGTTACGAACCGTGGGGGGTTAGAGAGGCATTTAAATTTGGCGATCTCGAATTTCAAGAGCAGGAGCGGTTGGAGAAGGCAGGGGGATGAGAAAAGGACAATTGCAAAGAGCGTTTAATGGAGCGAATGAGCCGGCGACTGGGAAATTCAGCCTTAAAACATTGCGGAGTGCCTCGCCGAGGCCAGCGCGCATCTCCCCGGGCGCTGGCCTGGGGAAACTGAGGCACGGCCTGGCTCTGAGGTTTCCCACCCGCAGGTACCACCCCCCCAGCCGGCTGTGCTTTTTTGGGTAAGACCAGGGTGCTGCCGGCCCTGGAGAGGTTTGCAAGAGCGAGGGGCCAGGGGACAGCATCGGGCAGGAGAGTCGGGGGAGAGCTGGGAAAAGCCGGAGCGAGGAAGGTCCTGGGAAATGCTGGGGTCAATGGGACAGAGAGGGTTAAGCGTGGACATCGCTGCCAACGCAGGGCAGGGACTGCAGTTTTCCGGGATGGAAAAGCTGGGGATGGAGAGGGGATGGGATCCACCCTACCCTTCAGCTGAGCATCCCCTCCCCGCTCCGTGCTCCCGGGGGGACTGGGATCCCTATGGATGCAGAGTGACCCCGTGGCTGGGAAGGAGCACTCCTCTCCCCAAATCCCACCGTGGTCCCAGGAGCCCCCCTGCCAGGGAGGCAGCCGGGATAAACCAGAGCCCTGGGAAGGAGTTAACTGAGCTGGGAGAGGGGTGGGAATTCGCTCCACCTTCCCGGCACCCCGAAATCCTTCCTGGGGAGTAGGAAGGGAAACAAGAACCAGGCTGTGAGCGCCGCTGCCCTAGGGGTGAGGGATGCCCACCGGCATCGCTGCCCGTCCCCGCTCGAGGAGAGCCCACGCCTTCACAATTTCCCTTTGTTTGCCTCAACCTAACGGGCTCTTACTTGGGCTGCGACCCGGCCGTGAAAGCAGAAATATGAACTTTATTACGACACAGATCCGCTCGGGACCGGGGGGGTGAGGCACGGCGGGCGGCTCGCTGCCAGAGTCGGGGGCGGGGGGGGGGGGGGGTCCAGCCAGGATGTGGGATGCTGGAGGTGGCATGGAAATGGCTCAGCCCCCCCTGTACCTCTGCCTTCTGGCTCCTCGGACCCCGAAACAGCAGCTCCTTCCCTCCCCCAGGGCGAAGGACTGGGTTCCCATCCCACCAGCCCGCGCTGGGGCTGAAGCTGCAGCTTGTTAGTGGCCCCGGCGCAGGGCGGGCCGAAAATGTCTCACTGAAATAGTTTTTTACAAGGTGAAAAAAGGGGGAGTAGGGCCGCCTAAAGAAGCGATTTCTTTTTCTGCTTTGGCAAAGAATGTCTGTTTTCAGTGGAAAAAAAAAAATAAAAATAATAAAAAAAAAAAATGAAGAAGCGTTTTCATTAAAAACGCTGAAGACCCAAAGCTTTCCAGCCAAAAATACCCAGCTCAGGCCAAAAAGCTTTCTGTTTCTTGTTGAAACGAGTCTTTAGAGAGAAAAGAGCTGAAGCTTTCTGCAGGAAACCCCAGCATCTTCTAAGGTGGTTTTTGAATGCTTCGTTCCTTTAGCTGGGTCTCAGGTTCAGGATTTGTATCTCTTCCAGCAGACAGCTGAGAGTTAAAAAACTTAAAAAATTAAAAAATCCCCCCAAACTTAATTTGGGGGATTTGCTTGTATTGCTGCTCCCGCCCCGGCTGAAGCCCCGCTCACCTTCACGTCCACTGCAGGAGAGGAGGAAACCTTGGAAAACTGCGTTTGCTGAGCTCAAAATAAAATTGTTCCCCGTTCCGCTGTTCTCTCCTCGTCCCGAGGAGCGAGATGTTTTGTGGGTGGGGGAAGCGCTGCCCGTGGCCGCGGCAGCGCAGGGGTGAGGGTGGATGGGGGAGCAGGAGACGGGCGCTTGGACCTACAGCCGCTACATCTAACCCCGAACTTGGGATTTTGTGCAACTCCGCTCTTACGTACGTGACGGCCAAGTTAGCTGTGGCTATCGGAGCGGATGAAGCACGATTTATAAGTGATAAAACCTGAAATAATGTAAAGTTATTCTCAGCAGTGAGGACGTTTTATATTTCCTTAGACTCATCCTTACCAGGAGGCTGGGGAAACTGGGGAGAGGGGGTGGCAGGGAACACGGGGGGCAAGAAAAGTCATTTCAAGGGGTTGGTTTTGGGAGAGGGACGAGCAGGAGGAGTTTGGGAAGAACAAGATCTGTGGAAGCAGGAGCAGGAGAAGGGGTCGGAGGAGAAGGAGCCGTGTGGTCCCGGCCGTCCCACCCCCCGCCCGGTACCTTTGCAGGCCTTGCGGTGGGAGATGGGCTTGCTGAGGTCGCGGTAGAAGCCCTCCTTGCAGTAGTGGCAGTGCCGCCCCGCAGTGTTGTGCCGGCAGTTGAGGCAGACGCCGCCGCTCTTGCGCCCCGACAGCTTGTAGAGCTCCATGTTGAAGCGGCAGCGCCGGGCGTGCAGGTTGCAGTTGCAGGCTGCGAGAGGCAAAGAGCCGAGACCGTCAGCATCTGGAGGTGCCAACCCCAGGGGAGACCCTCTGCGTGGGGCTGGGCACCCACAGGGTCCTGCCCGGGTGCCCCACCACAGCGGGGGTGGCACCAGAGGCGATGCTCTGGTGGCACCTCTGGCTATGGGAAGCCAACTACTAACCCACATCCCTCCTTGACCGGTGCTATGTGGGGAGCCCAGTTTCTCGGAGGGGAAGCTGTGGTCACCGAGACCTTGTTTCACATGGTGACATGCAACGAATCTGCCTTTTGCCTCTCCCCACACTTCATGTGAATTAAAAGCCTGGGGTGGGCAGGGCTGCGAGGGCAGGGGGAACATCCATGGTTAGGTGTCCTGGGTTGAGAGACACATGACTACTTTCTCTTCTAGTGCTTGGGAAAACTCCACTTTTGGAAGATTCCAGTGTCTGAATTTGTGAAAATATTTCCTTTATAGCCAGCTAGGCTATGTGGGATTCAAGGTCTCCGAGTTTTCAAGCCTTGCCAGGTGCAGGGATGAGGAGGAGCGTGGCCTGGGCATTTGACCCAGGCTGGTCAACAGGATTATTTCATACTATGAACGTCACATTCAATATAAATTAGAAAGTTTGCGGCGTAGTCTCTCTCTCCCTTAATGGTGGTGGTCCAGAGAAGCTCCTTGCCCCGGTGCCAGAGCCCTGAGCCCTTCCCTTCCTCCCCAAGCCGTTGTGCTTCGCAGTGTCCGACATTCACTGTCCACTGCTGGGAGTGCACGGCTTCCTACTGATACAATTCGCCGAGTATAACTCTTGTATATCGGGATTAATACTGGTTCTTTATTAATTATCTGTTAATTATTTAGTCTTATCCTATTAAATCTATTTCTATTTCAACCCTCATGTTTCCTTGCTTTCCCCAATTCCCCTTTCTGGGTGGGGAGGGGTCATCAGGTGATAGAATAATCGTCTAAACGACAATAAATTGTCATGGGTTTTCTCAAACTGTAACTTTAGGAAATGGCAATGGACAGCCCCCCCCCCCCGGTTGCTCCTCCAGCTTTATCACAAGCACTTTGTCCCGTCCAAGCACTGCTCCCCTCCCTTCTCCCCCGCTCTCCCGCTGCGGTGCTTCATACCCTGCTCCTGCTCCGTACAAACCCCTGCGGAACCCCCCCATTTCCCAACACCCCGGGAGCCCCCTCTGTCTGCCCCGGCGGGAAAAGGGCGTTTCCAACATCACCTGCTCGACCTTCCCAGTATTCCCACTCTCACCAATCCCAACATATATATGTGTTTCAGCTCCAAATATCGTTTCAAGACCTTCCTAGCTAGCTTCTTCCCTGGCTTTCCTCGGTACCCGCAGCAGAAGGCTCTGTTAGGGGTCTGCGCCCTCAACGTGCCGATAAAACCTCACCTCCACCCCGGCGTCTCCCACCCCGCCGCTGGGACAGGGCCGGCCTGACGCCCAGTTAGCCAAATACCAAAAAAAAGTCCCCCTCTGCTTTGATTGCATGTGCCGTGTCTGAACCTGCCGGGAGATGTCCAATTTCTCCACCATATGCAGCCTAATGTCAACACTGGGACTATTTTAACAGGGGGCCTTTGCAAAGGACAACTTCGGGACTTCAAAAGCTCGACCCCTCGCCTGCCTCTCCCCCGAGCTGTCACGGGAACATCAAGAGGCAGTTGCTGGGGCTCTGTGCTTTGCCGAGAATTTTATAGCTTGTTTTCTTTTCCCTTTGCTTTTATTTGCTCTTCAGCCCCCGAACAATGCATCCGTGCAATGCCAACCCACAGCTGGGCCTCTCGGCTCGGCACGAAGGTGTCACGGCTCTGGGCTTGTCACCTTCCTTTAGAGCAGAGACATCTTAATCCCTCATTCCTTCCTGTTTACCTTATGGTGCTTGCCCAAGACAAAGACACGCTATATTTGCTTAATTATCAAATTTCAGCCCAGAAAATTACAGTGCAGTTCCGGATTATTTCTCAGGAACAATCCCCAGCGAACCCACGACGTGAAAGCCAAGGGGAGAGCAAAATCCCCCGGACACGTCCGACCAGCGGGATGGAGCCTGCTCCCTCCGTGCTTCGCAACCTGAATTCCTCTGGCCGACGTGGCGAGGCCCAACCTCACGTCCCCACCAGACGCCGGCAGAGCAGAGGAAGCAGCCACCAACGTGCTCATGGCGAGAAGAGCGGCCGGAGAGCGGTTTGCCAGCCGTGAGAAAGGGAGATTCCTGACACCGGAGCAGGGCCGCGGCTTTTCACTGCGGTTTGCCTCTCCTCGCATGAGCCCGCCGGCCTGCGGGCGCGTTTTGTCGCCTCCCAAAACAGGAGACAACCATCAAGGAGCCCCAGCTCCCGCACGCAGAGGGAGTTGCTGCTTTTTACATCTCCCGCAGACACGTTTGCTGACGCTGCGAGCGCACTTACACAGCCTGTTTGCATCTAAAAGAAGCACGGGAGCACGCACCGGCTGCTTTCGCCGTCCCCCCTTGTAGGTTTTTCCCCTTCCATCTTAATCTCGGGAAGAAGAGCACTTTGTGCTTCACCAGGAGCCCCCCAGCAGCCGCTCAGTGATGATATTCTCCTTTTCTGCCAGCACGATGGCTCCGCCGCAGCGAGCGCCGCACAAACAGGGGATTAGAGGCGATTCTCGCCCCGCAGAACACATGAGCTAAGTTTTTGGGAAGGAGGTGGCCTTTTTAAAGTCCCAATCCTGGTTTTACAGACCGAGATGGTGAGATGAAACCCTTTTGCCGGGCGTGCAGGAGGCACAGGGCTGAGGGCAGAGCTTTCCCCCAGGCATGGACCGGCTGAGAGATGCAGCAGGGCTGGAACATGAAGGATGTCCTCTGGGCCATAGCTAACCATCAAGGCAACACCTGCGTCAATGGCACGGCCTCAGGATTCAGCTCAAGCAGAAGAAAAAGAGATTTAAGTCCCTCAGTCGAAGGGTCTGTCAGCCCTGCTGTGACCACGGAGGCACACCTCCATCGTTCAGAGCCCTTGAGGCTCACCAGCAGCTCTGCTCTTGGTGCTACAAACCCCAGGATTTATTTAGTCCCTGTTGACCAGCATGAAGAGACATTTCTCCAGGGCCTCACATGAAGGCAGGGCCTCACAGAAGACCTAGTTCTTCCTTGAATCTGGCAGAGATGGTGTTTTCCAAAGAGCATGAAAGCTCACCTCCTCCTAAAACTTGTATTTTAGGAGAGCTGGACTTGGTACTCGAGTATTTTGCAAGATTTCACAAATCCCTTTTTAAAATTCAAAGCTGAGCCCACCCGAAGAGCGAGTGAAAAATCTTCGCATTTCTTTGGGTTGCTTGATAAGCAGAAATGTTTTTGCAAAGCCAGGAAAGCAGAACTCCTGGGATTTTCTCAAGATCTTTGCAAATATTTCAGCTGGTCCCACCAGGGCAGAGCTGCGCGGGAACGTGGAGGAATAAGCGGAGTGTGCATAGCTGCTCGCAGCCCTGCTCCCGGCATCAATTTGACATTGATTTTCCAGGGATGGGAAAATCCAGTGTCTGGAGAAGGGAAGAAGCTGAGACTCACAAGGAGCTGGAAGGATCTCCCCAAAACAGCTGTCCCTGTGCTCATCCAGAGCCAACGGCATAAAGATTGTGTGTGTCTCGGGGTATGAGCCCTCCCAGGAGGGAGTCAATGAGCTGGGAGAAGGTGTGGGCTGGTCGAGCCCCTCTCCATGCCCAGCGTCCCTGCGCTTGGCCCCGCTGCGAGCTCCCCGTAAGCCCCGCAAGCAGCCAGGGACCAATGGTCACCTCTCCACTCTGACTTCTCAGCTTTTTTTGTCTCCATCAGCTTATGTTTGGCTCTGTCCCCTCCTTCCACCTGCACTCCCAGGGCACTGAGGACATCCGCTGGGCACCAGTCACCTCCCAACCCCATGCGCATGGCTGTTTTTCCATCATCCACCCCCTCCCGCTCCACCTGTTTGTGCAGAAAAAAGGGGCCAAACTGACCCAAAAAGCGTGGTTTTAATTGAAATTACTGTCTCCTGTGTTCACCCTGAGTGCCTGGGTCCTGAGTGGCCAGTGCTGCGCACCGCTGGCCACCAGCCAGGGCTAGCTGGCTGTTCCATCTGTAGCCTGATGTGTTTGCAGATGCCCAATGGGAGAGGCTTGGTCTGACTGAAGGAAAATAGCCATCCTAATTTTTCCTGACAATAGCGCGTAAGGACGGAAGAATTAGGGCAATGCAATAAATGACCCATCTAGGCGTCAGAAAGTCCTTGCTGGGGACGAGGCTGGGACTTGTCACGATGGGATCCATCACGCTGGTGCTACAGCCTGGGAGAAAAGCGGAGCGAGGGGCCGGGGGATGCTGAGTGGGGGCCATGCCCGGGCACACCGCGATGGCTGTGAGCCGGCCGATAGGACCCACAGGGACCCGGCAGCAGGTCACGATGGGTTTGGATGCCAGCTCCGAGGCTGGGTGCCATGGGCAGGGCGTGCGGCTCGCCCGGACGCATTTTCCCTGGACAGAGAAGCTCAGGAAACGCGGCTCCCGCCCACCCTCTCCCTTGGCCCAACGGTTAATCCCCCGCTGTGCTAAAGCATTTTGCCTCGTTCCTAACATGAACTGGCCTGGCTTTAATTTCCAGCCAGTGCTTCTTGGTTTGAATTTCCCTGCCACAGTAAGTGGCTCTTTAGCAACCCATCTTTTCTTTCTATGAACGCCTTCGCCCTCTGTAACAAAAATCACCTCCCAGTATTGGCATCACCTAGGCTCCCCATGCCTTGCTTTCCACCCTGTGGAGAAGACACCCCTGCCCGGGCTGCAGACCCAGCGCAGACCCAGCTACGGGCAAAAGACGTGCCAGATGCTGAGACCTCTCCGATGAAAGGTTTTGGCTCCAGTTGCTCGACTAAGCTCAGTGCTGCTGTCTCCTGCTCTCTTCTTTCTCTTAGTTTGCCAAGGACCTCACAAGCCTTTTGTTCGCTGGCTTTATTGCGCCCAGATGTACAGAGCTTCATCAAACAGTCTCTACCTGGGCCGCCAGGCTCCAATACGAATAACCAGATATCACTTACACGCAGATGTTCAGAAACCTGGAGAAGGTCGGAGCGGAAAAGAGGAAAGCTGTGGTTTGGCGCCGGGTGAAGAAACTACAGCAGAAGCATCTCGGCATTAAAAACAGAGACTTGGCCAAATGACTCCATCGAAGAAGGTCAAGGCGGGCAGATTTTTCCATTTGGGAGAACGAAAGGAGATACATGGATGGGAGGTGCGGGCTGGAGCGGTGCGGTGGGAGCTGTGGTTGTGGTCTTTTGTGCTGCTGCCGCGTCCCCCGGGCCCCGCGTCCCAGTGCCCTGCGTCTCCCAGGACGCATTCCTCTCCGCGGTTTTCATTCAGCAATGACAATGCTGCCCTTTCAAAAGACCCCACCCTTCCAAAACTTATATTTTGGCAATTTTCAAAATGCAAATTGCTTTTTAAACAAACGAAAACCCCAAAACATTTTGTTTTAATTTTTGCAAACAATAATTCGGGGGAGGGGGGAAGGGAAAGGGGAGGATAGAAGAAGCCAGGGGCTGAAAGTAATCTCTAAATTTGACTTGAATTTATGAATAGTCTCAGTCTCCTTAAAATTGTCCTTTTCCCAGATAAGTTTGGGGTTTTTTTGCCAGAAAATTGCTAGCTCAGCCTGTGCCATTATTTCTCTTCTACAGGAGTAAGCCTCATGTACATCATCCCGGCCAACAGGAGAGGCACTCTGCCTGTGCCCATCTTTGCTCCCAGGGGATCCCTGGAGATATCTTCAGGGATATAATTTTTCAGGACCGTATTCCTCAAGGAAACAGCCACCCTTCAATCAAACAGAGGGGACAATGGAGATGGAGCAAACAGAGCCAGCAGAGACCTATCTGCTTGCTGGACTGGGAGGTAAAGAGAAAGCCCCTATGGAGACAGAGGGAGGTTGTCCCTGGTCCCCTACGGCATCGCGTCCCTTCAAGCCTGCTGCTGGCTGGTTTGAGGTTTTGGAGCAGCCGGGCATGAACCTGGAGCTGCTGGCCGAGATCCTGCACATCTGCAAGCCAACAGAGCCCTCTGGTCCAGCATGGGCTGAGGTGTGTTGAGTTTCAGGGCTGATCCTGGGTGGTGTGACCCTGCAGAGATGTCTCCTGGGGGGCATGGATGCTGCCCGTGCTGGGGAGGGGGTTTCTGTCCATGCTTGCTGCAGCAAAATGGCAAAGCATGGATGAACACCGACCGTGGCGGCAGTGAAGTCCTGCACCATACGGCCACCGCACATGGCCCCGGGAGCTTGGAGCCATCAGGACCGAGTGGCCGGATCCAGCTCTGCTCGCCAGGCAGGCAGCCCCGCACCCTCCCGCGTGGCTCCGTGCCACCCACCACAGACCCAGTTGGCCGACACTGAACAAAAACATTTTCTCGGGAAAATTCATTTGCGTGTGCTGTTAAGTCTGAGTAAGGAGGAGGATCGGAAATTGGTTGGGTTTGCTCGAGCTAATCCACCGGAGGGGAAATCCATCGGGGTGTTGCGGCTGCGAAGGGGAGACACAGGGTCTGCGCCAGGCCCCAGGTTTTCCTGACAGTCGGAGCAAAAAGACGGAGGAAAGTGTGTGGACGCACCACAAAATATGTAGCTATGGCTGGCATCACCCACGAAACCGGAGCCACAAACTCGTCTCGCAGCAAAAACAAGCGTGCTCTGCTGGTGGGGGAAGGAAAGCCCAATCCTTGCTGTTGCACCCCAGAGACACCCCCCACTCCTGGGGTTAAAGGCGTTTTGGGCAGCCCCTTGCATTCTGACCTTCTCCCAAAATGCCTCTCGCCCATCTCCACCCATGAGAAACACCCTGAGAGCAAGGGAAGGCCAAACTGCAAATGTAGATGAAGCAAGAGAGAAGGGACCTGGGGAGAAACGCGCTGAGAAAATCATCCCAGTGCCACAGAAAGGGGTTTGGGAACAGAAGACTTTTCCACGTGTGAAAAACCTGAGGAACGGCAATTCCGCGGAAAAGCTCTAGACAAGGTGGCATCAGAGTGACCCAGGACCTCCCTGGGGATGCTGCACACCCCAGGTGCCCTTTACTTCCCACTTTGCCCAGTTCCATACATGCCTCAGGGACAAGGAGGCCCTGGAAATGTCCCCTTGTCAACGTTGGTTCTGCAAAGTATAACAACGCTCTGCAATACAAGCCCAAGCCGGTAACAGCAACATTTACGCCTGCTTGAGATTTCCAATGATAAGACCCTCATTTTCTTTTACGTAAAAAAATGCCAAGCTCACTGTTTGGGCTGAAATGTGTCTGACTGGGTGTCTGACTCAGGTTGAATATTTCCAGAAAAGTTCCTGCTAAAATGATTCAGCTGCTAATGAGAAACGAGGCTAGTGAAAAGTACAGTGTTGTGCCAATGCTAACAAATTTGGGGTTTTCTTTCCTTAAAGCAAATCTATTGCCCTTATATTTGAAGCCAAGGCTTAAAAAGAAAAACATTGCTCCCTGGTAGGGATATGTCTTTTGCCGTCTCTAAGAAGAACTGCTCAAGCTTGGCCAAGTTTCTAAGTCACTGAAAAACGGGGGACACGTTCGGTCGAAGTTGATGGAGTTTTGCAGCTGAATTCCCTGAAGATCTTATTTTCCCTGGCCAAACGACGCTCAAAACCAAGCCTGTAGAGGCAGGTCAGTAGATGCTTGTCCTGCTGGTGGACTCTCGGGTGCTGCGTGCGGCAGTGCCAACCTGCGGTGCTCCCTCCTGCCTTCGGTACAAGATTCACCACCAAACATCAGACCTCCCCGACAGCCGTGGTCATTGGCAGGCCCGTCAGCAAGAAGGGTGAACTTTCAGCAGATGCGAGGGAGCGGGCAGGAGAAACAAGTGCTGAACAGGAGAGCTGGATGGATTCAACCCATGAGTGCGTTTTGGGGATTGCCCTCACCCCAGCAGACAGTAGGGGTAAACCAGGCATGTCCATGGTAAACCAGTTGTCCACCAGGACCCTTGGCCAGTTCTAAATACTGGCCATGAAAACCGGGCAGCAGACAGCTTGGCAAAGCCAACAACCAGTGTGTGGTCTCTGGCACAAGAGAGAAAGGCCAGAGCTGCTCATAGATCAAACCCCAAAGAGGAAAGGACAAGTGCCATCAGATCAGCTACTGAGGGTTACTTGGTCAACACCCACAATTATAAACTTTTCTCCAGGGCTGTGAGACCAAACTCTTCCCAATAGCACAAGATCCCTTTGAAGAGCACCCGGCAGCTGCTGCAAACTGGGCATGGTGGCTGCTTGTCTGCCCATCTAGCCCCCCATGCCATGGGAGCTCATTCCAACAGCAACAGACACTACTCACGACTTAACCTGTGGTGTGAACCTGTCTGCCTGTGGTCTGATATATGTTTTTATTAACTTCAGGGAGGGAGATATTTTCATAACTGCTTCCACATTTATTAGTTCCATGCTGGACTGGAGCACTGAAATCTCCCTAGGTATTTCCTGGCTGCCCACATGGTATTTCTGGCCCTGCAGGAAGCATCAGAGGAGCAAGAGCAAGACTTATTCCTGGGAGATTTACAGCTCTGAGATGTTCAGATGATGAGCCAGATTTTAACAACCTCTGAGCAGTGGAGATCTTCCCATTGCTAGCCAGCACACGTGGCAAACAGCTGCTCGCAGCCAGCGAGGTCCCACTGATTTGTGTATTCCTGCCTTGAACCCTGGGGAACATCTCCAGTGACCTGTGATGGCTCCTTCAAAGCCACCAGGCAGCTGACTGTCTATCAACAGGCGATGAGGAGGGATGAGAAACCTGTGGGCCTGTTGTCTTGCATTGAAATGCTGAGATTTGTGGCAGCCTCTCACCCAAGGCATTTTATCCCAAGACAAAAGCAGTCTTACTCAATACAGGATGGAAATCACAAAGCAAGCTTAGCCCTGGTGCAGCACACGTGGTTGTACTCAAAGTGCCTGGAAATGGGCTGCAAATTGTCCTTGGTTCCTCCAGCGACTATGCTGGGAGGGGACATTGGCTGTTCTTCACCGGAGACTGGAGTGGAGTCTCCTTCCATCTAGAGCACCTCTGAAAGCACTCTGAGCCTCGTAGTAGTCTACGTCCTGAGTCTGGCTCAACAAGGAGTGGAGGAACCATCTCTGAGGGGTGGGATGAGAGCTCCAGGTGGACCTCACCTGGGGGCTGACCGCTGGCTGGGAAGGAGAAGGGCAGAGAGTGTGCCAGGCTCTCCTGTCCTGCACCGAAACTGCCAGCACGTGGCACCCATGTTCAGGTCCCAGCATGGCCAGCGAAGCGATGGCGCTCGCAGGCACATTCTGGGTGGTCTAACAAGAGCTCCCTTTTCTTCAGTAGCTGTGGGATTTGACCAGGAGATTCCCTCTGCAAATCGTGTATTGTGCAGGAAGTCTGCAGATAAGCTTCAGCCTGGACAGAGCTTAACTAATTTATTTTTTTGAGAAAGGAAAAGTCAAGAAGTGAACTCTTTATTTTAGTCTGGGAGATGATACCAGGCTGTTACTAGTTTTCTTTATCCAAATCCAACCTCCTGAGGTTGTAAATACTTTGAAATGAATTGTTTGCATCCCGTAATTCATGCAGATGCCATCCAAAGGCAGGAGCTAACAGCAGAGCTCACCCGACAACCTGCGGGTTATCAGAGAAAGCACAGAGCCACCAGCCCCCGCTCTGCCCACCCCAGCTCAGAGGTGCTCCTTAAGCGTCCGTGTTTATTTAGAGTCCGAAGGGAATCCACTTGGGAACAATTTATCCACTTAGGCTCTGGCCTTGTGGTTTCCCTCTTATCTGGTACAGATCTCAGCAGCAGCTTTGCTCCCACCGCTGCGGGGGTTGTGGGACTTTCCAAGAAGACCTTTCTCCTCTCTCCACCCCAGGCCGTGGTGTGGTGCTTACCTCCTACCTGTCCAGACCGCTAACCTCAACGGGCAGTTAGGAAGGGCTGCAGGTTGAGCCGATGCTTTTCAGGGTACCCAAATCAACACCCCAGTCCCCAAGTGCTTGGTCTCATCCATAGTTTTGTGTTTCTGTAAAACCAGAGCCCCGCGGCTCAAAAGGAGGGCACGTGGTGATGGGGATGGGAGCACTGGAAACCTCAAAGTGATGTTCCAGCCCAGCCCAAGGGGCAGGAGCTGGCACAGCCAGTGCACAGGCCACCACTGCCCCGGCCCAAGACATTTTCCTGTAAGTTTTCCTACATTTCTGATGCAGGAGCTTGAGGGTTAATGTCACAGCAGAAACAAATATTGAAAGAATTTTGCACATTCAGAGCAAAGGTTACCCAAAATGCAAAAAGCCAGATAATGCAACCAACCCAGCGAAGAGTCAAAAGATTTTAAAATCGGTATTAAAACTGCTCTAGCCTAAAAGGACCGAGGGTACAAACAGCCTTAGCTCTGCTCCCGCCATCGCCCCAAGGAACCAGGAAACTTGGCCATGGTTCCCCAGCAGCCGAGGGGCGGGAGAAATGCAGAACGGTTTTAAACCAGCTCAGGCTGCGATTCCTCCGGGGCAGAGCCAGCTCAAAACGATGCCGCTCATATGCCCGGTCGCTGCCTCTCCGGTTGTGCTAATTCAACCGCCTGTGAGGTCGGGCTGCGCCGGGCTCTAGTTTAAAAACAAACAAAGCGTGTTTCAGGAACGGGTGGTGTTTTTTTAACCCTAGATCATTTCCCAATCTTGTCTGGAGCAGGGCCAGGGGAATTGTTAAACCGGCCCCAACCAGACCCACTACCGAAGGGACCCTGGGGCTGGGAGCCCCGGGCTGCCACCAGAGCCCGTCATCAAGCTGTGAATAACCCCCGGCCGGTGATCTCCCCAAAAACACAGCGACATCCCCTTCGAGGTGACACGGAGTCCGGCTCCCTGTGACGCTCTACAAGAAACACCTCTCCGAAGACCACCTCTCGCAGGATTTCCCTTTGGAGGCTGTCGGCACCGCTTTCTCCTTTGAATCACCCTTTTGTCCTTCCCCGGCCATGGGTTTGATGCTGCCTTCCCTCCTCTCTGCCAGCATCGCATCACCTCGTCACCCCAGGCAGTGCCACTGGCTGCATCTGTGTATTTACAGCCCCCTCAAACCCCGTATCCCCTCTCCCAGCGAGGACAAGGGGACCCCTGCCCAGAAGACTGCATCCGTCTCGGAGCCGGGAAAGGATGCTACCCTGCTGGCAGCTCACACGAGTGACCCGCGGGGCTGCTGTGTTGCAGCATGGACAACAGCCCCAGCGAGAGGGACTCTCCAAGGGGATGGTCCCCTCCGTTTTGTCCCACATCGTGGGCCTGTTTGGGAGATGGTCCTGCCTTTGCCTGCAGATGCTGGTCCAACCCCTGCCTGGCGCTGGGAGAAGGAGCAGGAGATGGCTTCGGGAGCGCTCGCCCGCGGCCTCCTCCCCTTCCCCATGAATTACAAACCTCAGCTTGGCCACTTGACGTGCCAGACAGTAACACAAGCTTGACAGATGACGGCTCTCGGGAAGGGTTTTGGTTTCTCTCCGAGGCCGAGCTGGCTCAGGGGAGCAGTTGGCAGCTCAGCGCATTCGTTTCCACCCGGCCGAGCGGGGCCCGGCGTCTGCGCTGCCGCAGAGATGCTGGCCGTGCGGTGCGGGCTGTCCCCCCTCCCGGCAACACCGCCTGGGCTCCGCCGCTTTTGCTCGGTGGCTCTTTCCCTGGCGAGGAGATGCTCCCCAGCACGGTGCCGCTTCCCACAGCCCAGAGCCCAGCCCAGGAGGGGCAGAAAAACTCATTCCTGCCCACGCCATCCCCAACCGCAAAGCCTTGGCTATGCCAAAAAGGACACACAGGTCCAGATAAGAGACCTCGAGCCATCCTAAGCTGCCGGGGCTGAGATTGACAGTCAGCCCTTTTATGAAAATGTTTTTCAGTCCTTATATCAATTAGTGTGTTCCAAAAGAGATGAGTGCTCCATAGGACTGGTTTCTTGCCATAGCTGTTGTGCAGAGAAGAACCAGTGTCTTCGAAAGCAGAGATCAAGCACCGCGGGGCCAAAATAAGTCTGGATCTCCCCTGCATGGTGGCTCCCTCGCTGTTTTTCTGGCAATGAGGTTCACTAATCGCTTCTGGCTGGTTCGGTTCACCAGCAAACAGCCCCAAAAATGGCCTGAACCCCTGGAAATCTCAAAGCGCTCTGCTGAGGCAGGTGTGTACGTGGGAAACATCATCCCAGGAGCCTGGGGCTAGGCACCAACACATCGCCTCCCTGTTACGCTAATAAAATGCAGTAGGTTGCTGCAAATTAAGCCCCGTTCAATCAAACCAACAGTGAGTATGAAACAGGCGCCATCCACCCCGCCATGCATGGCTGGAGGAAGGTGGGAAGCCGAGCAATGGCACACGTTTGTTCCCTCTGCTCTGCCCTTGTTCCTGCTCTACCAGCACCCCGAAATTTGGTGGCTCTCTTGATGCCAAGGCAACCAACAGCCATCAGGTCTCCCTACTACCGAGCCCATTCCTGCCCACCATCCCCTCTCCCAAGGCACGCTCTGCCGGAGAATGGGCACACGCTTCCCCGGGCCACCACGGCTGGTGACAAACGCAGCTGCACCATCCCCTTCCCCATGCTCTGGCACCCTCACAAACTCCGCCAGATGCAGGGAAGGTCCCACCATGGCTCTGCTACCAATCCCAGTGTAATCCCAGCCAAGGTGCCTAACACCACTGTGCCTCAGTTTCCCTTTCTGGAAGCAGGCATATGCCTTAGAGGGATCCCGGGAGGTTTTGCTTTGGGAAAGGCTGAGAGTTCTGAGTAACAGAAGCCAGAACTCTCCGTGGGTCCGCAGAAAGATGTTCAATGCATTACAAAAATTCAGCTCTAGCTGAGAAACCTCAACAGAGGTGGATTTTAATTCTGCTCCCAAGTCTTCCAAAACTTCCAAAACGCTGCACCCACACAGTCCTGAGCAGGAATCCCAGAAGCCGATGGGGCAAACATCCACCACCCGCCCCACGTTAACCTGGAGCCCGCTCGGGGCTGGCTTTCCAAACGCCGCGCAGGTGTGAAGAGCTGAGGATGCCCGTGTTTGCTCAGCGATATTCGCACCTTCGGGGGCTGCGGACAAAGCTCTCCTTTGTGGCTGCAGCCGAGCCCGGGTAAACAGAGCTATCTTATCGCCGGGATGCTATCGGGCGGGGGGGGATCTGAGAAAGAAGGAAAACTCCAGCTTACGTGCCCTGACCCCCTCGTCAGTGTTATCAGCGGCTCGGACATGAAAGTATTTCAGGGAGGTGTTGGGACAAGCTTGTCTGCCCTGCTACCCCCACCGCCGCGGGACGGCCGCTTTCTGCTCCCTGCTCCCCGGCCAGGCTGGGCACTGGTGTATTTTATTTTTTTTTCCTGGAGATTGGGGTTTTATCAAAAGCTGACAAGCTTATCCCGCCTTATCAGGGGAGCAGTGCTACTGTTAATGGTTTTCTGTAACAGGCTCTGGGCAAAAAATGTTGATTGCTGCCTGGGCTGGAGTAGGTCGGGGAGGGCGGGCGGCCGATGGGGATGAGCACAGCATCCTCTGCCCGCTGCAGAGGTCTCTGCGGAAGGCAGCACGGCAATCCCACGCGTGAACGGGACCATCCTGCTCTGTCCTGCAATGCCTGCCATCAAGAGCCCAGCAGCGGTGGACATTTAAAGGCCATATCCCACCCTCTGCAAGGGAGCTGCCGTCAGCTCGGGTGTCCCACACACACGTCCATCTGGAACACGGTATTTCACCTTCTCACCTTCCCTCTGATTGCCATGGGATATGTTATTTTTCCTTTCGCCTGCTTCGCAGCTGAAAAGTGATAGTCTGCACTGGCTGCGAGCTCACCCCGGAGACGGGTCTGGGCTGCTGTGAGCGATGGGCCATTGCCTGCTCCTTCAGCAGCCTGGTGCTCCTTACACCCCAACATCTCAAGGAGCCTCATGGTCTGGGTGTGCTCGTCCTCACGAGCAGCTAGTATCTGCTTTAATAAATGGTGAAACCAAGGCATGGAAAGGTTATAGTGTGGGATCGTAGAGGTGTTGGGCTCTTTATAGAAAGAACTGATGAGCTGCAAACACATGTAACTCTGTGGTCGTGGAACCTATTGGGCAGCGTAGGGCAGGGACTTCAAGCCAAGTCTCCTCTACCTTCGAGGCCAGGCTGGATGAGGCTCTGAGCAACCTGATCTAGTCAAAGATGTCCCTGCTGACTGCAGGGGGGTTGGACTAGATGGCCTTGAGAGGTCCCTTCCAACCCAACGCGTTCTGTGATTCTATGATTCTATGATTCTACCTTAAGCCAGTGCTTGAGCATAGTCCTGAGGGCATGGATGGCAAAAATGCCAGGTGGTGCAGGACAAGGGGAATGGGTGAGTACGGACACCCTCTGCCAGCACCAGCGGTCACCCCATGAAGGATGATCAGGTCCCGGCTCTGCCCAGCTCAG
The DNA here is from genome assembly GCF_963924245.1 of Chroicocephalus ridibundus. NCBI lineage: Eukaryota > Metazoa > Chordata > Aves > Charadriiformes > Laridae > Chroicocephalus > Chroicocephalus ridibundus. The sequence continues at coordinate 12,214,071 of NC_086297.1, forward strand.
CCCAGCCCTGAGGTGGTGTGGGGTTGGGAGTGATCCCCCCGACCCAGCATCACCACGGGATGAAGCAGGCAGACATCTACTCAATCCTGAAGCAAAGCCACCAAATCTGGCCCTACAGCCCCCCTCGGGCAAGGACGATGCACCTGGAAATGCAGCAGCGCTTCACTGCCCAGCCCAGAGCCTGCGGCTACCCGTGGGCTTTGAAGGGTCGCTCAGGGCAAACTTTGATGGTGTAAAGTCAAAACACAGAGCCCCAGCCTTCCTGGGGCTGTTCCTCTGTTTCTGTCTGAGGGATTTAATCCAGATCAAAGCTAGTCAAACACAGGATTTCCCAGCTTTTCTGCCGGGGTGAACCTCCCAAGCACGCCGCGGCCCTGGGACACTGCCTCGGCCAGCCTGGCCCTCGCTGCTCCTTTCACCCAGGCAGGGGGGGCCAGGAAAGACCAGAACTGTTTGAAGGGGATGGTTAATCCCCGGAGGTGACAGCGTTCATGGCAACTGGGCAGGTCTTTGGAGAAGAGCTTGACATGAATGCCCAAACACATAAAGCTGCGCGTGCTTCAGGGCAGCAGAGGCTGTGGAAACTCTTTGCTTTTCATTTTAGCCAAGACTTGAGGAATGGACGTGGCCGGCAGTGAGTTCCCTGGGGGTGGGAGGACGATACTGGGGTCCCCCCTTTCCTAAAGCCGCATCACCCGCATTTTCCAAGCTCCCGGCTCTCCACGATGTCGCTGCGAAGCCCTTGCCAGCATCCAGCGTTCACATCCATAACCCCAGGGTCACTGCCAAAAACCACCCCGGGGGCAGAGAAGGGACTGAGCAATGACGAAGACGCAGCCCAGGCCCAAGCAAAGGTGTTGACAACCTCTTGAGGGCAGGGGAGGGGGGGTGGGTGGGTGCAGGGGGTCTAATGGAGCCCCGGGTGTCCCAGCAGCCGCCTTCTCCCTTGCCCCGGGGTTGGGGGGGGGGGGGGTGGTGGAGACCGGGGCCACCACACGCTCCTGCGCCTGCCAGGCAGATTTTATCAGAACCCTTTAATTAGCTTATCACGGGCAATTAGCTCCACAGCTCAGACTGCCCCTGGCACAGTCTGCAGATCTGGATCGTTTCAAAGGAGGGCTGCGGATGTGTAGACATCCTCGGGAAACCACAGGGCGGAGCGGCAGCGCTGGCGATGGTGAAAAGGGTGCTCTGAGACCAGCTTGTGCCGCTCGAGCCAAGGGATGGGCCACTTTGGCCCTAAACTTGCCCATCCCACCACCTCGAGAGAAGGCTTCATTCTGTCCTGGACCTGAGCCTGGACCGTGACCATCCCTGCAGTGACAGCAGGGAGGGAGCGTGGCTGGGTGCTCGCAGGGACACGGGGCAGCCTGGGCATGGGCAGGAATTGAGCCACATCCCCACAAATCCTGAAGCCAGCCGTGAACAAATTCCCATCCAAAAATACCCTGAAGTTATGCCTATAGCTTAAACCTAACCAGCCAGGAACACTTCCCAGCTCATGTCCAGACTGTCCCCGCTCCTGTCCATCGTGAGTGCCCCATGGCAAGACTCCGTGGATGTAACGACCCCTCATTGTGGCTGGAAACTTGGGGAAAGCTGGTCCAGGCCAGCCCCGTGCCGGGGACCACACTGTGGTGACGGCGGGGAGAGCCAGGCTTAGCTCTCATGGCCAGAGGGTGGCCGCGGCGTTGACGGTGCCGCGCCATGCGGCTGCTTCTCGGGTCACACCTGGGGTGACATCTTACTGCTGCGGGACGGAATTGGAAAAGCCGCTTGCCCTGGGCTGGAAGATTAACGATGTGGAGGGCAGGGTGACAGGCCTAATCCCTTCATTTTGTTGTTTGTGTTTTCTTCCCTTTTTGAAGCGCTCCCCACCTTCCTGCAGCCCCAGCTGCTGCGCTAGACTGCGACCCAGTCTGTCTCTGTGGGAGACCTGCTCCGGGCTTCAGCTGAAGTTCATGAATTTTGCTCAAGCGTTGCAGAGAGGAGATTGCCTTTCTTTTAAGGAAACTGCATTTCCTCCAGTTACAGCAACCGGCTGGGAGCGAGGAGTCCTGTATTTTAATCTGGCCTCCGCTTTTGAGTCTTGGACGCTGCTCTGAGCCAAACCTATGATCCTGCTGTGGTTCATTTTCAGGCGCGTGTGCCCCAGAAACTTTTCTTCTTTTTTTTTTTTAAATTTAATTTTTCATACAGAATTCTTTCGCTTGATGGATGCAGTGAGAAACTATTTCCCAAACAGGAAAGAGGACCTCCCTCCCTCCGCCTATCCCCCCCCCCCCCGCCTCTCTCTTGTGGATGTTTTTAATAACAACATCAATTGTCTGCAAAAGACTTATTCCTTTCTGACCTCAAAAAAACTCCTGGTTAGTGCATTCCAGCATGGCCACAAAACGAGTCTGAATGACTTCACAGGGCCCGGCAAGAGGCTTCCCATAACAATGCACGGTTCGCGAAGGGCCCGATCCCAGCAGACGGGAACCTCCTTGGCTTCGCTGGGGGCGAGGATGCTGAGCACCTCGGGAGCGGACCCCGAGCGCTGTGGTGTTGCTCTGCCAGTGATTTCTCCAGCGTTTCTAACTTCAGCAGCTCCCTTTTCCCCCATAGTCTCCATCCGTGAGGGCATCCCTGCTTGTCCTTTGTCCCGAAGTCCCTGTGAACCTCAGCTCCTGCAGTTTGGGCTGAGGAGTGTTTCTGGTGTAAGCCATGGGCTCTTCGTTGCCCAAGCCAGCTGTATGTGTCGCCAGCAGAAGGAGAGACCTCTCAGATGTCTTGCTCACTAACCATCCACATCGAGGAGGGTTTATGGTGGGGTGACAAAGGGAAAGGGAGCCTGAATCCTTCCAGTGCCACCCCTGAGGGTGGATGTGTCCCCCACCATGCAGCAAGCTATGCCACCCACAGCCCAAGGCTACACCGTGACAGCAGTTTATATGTACTAGCGCAGACGCAGACCAGCACCTAAACCCAGGTTTGACCTGGGAAGTGGGCATTTTGGGGTCATCTTCCATTTCCATCCCTGACTTCAACACAAAGCACCGTGTAACAGCGATGCGGCCATCGCAGCACCGGCTGGCTGGGGGTGGGCGAAATGATGCACCTGGCAGCCGCCTCCCACGGTGGCACATCAGGTCCTGCCCTTGGCTAGGTAAAAAACCCGCCATGCCTCTGCAGCAGCCAGACTTGCTCAGCCCCAGCAGCCTCACGAGCGCTCCTGGTTCACGGGCTCCTCGCTGGGTGTCGCGCGTTCACAGCTGTTACAGGCCAATTTTCAAATTTGCAGTCCTGCACGGCTGGACCGCAGCGATCCTCACAGGACCCAGACCCACCGGCCCCGAGACTGCGGGATCCCAACCCGGCCAGGGGGCATTTTCCAGCCAGACAAATTATCGATTGATTAAAGCAGCTTGGGACCAGCTGGAGCTGCTCACGAAGTCATGGGGACTGAGCTGTAAAGAAAGGCTGATTTTCCTGTTAGGTCATTGGAAATACCCATCTGGGCATTTTTGAAATGCAGCATTTTGGTTTTCCGCTGTGAAAGGGCGGGGCAAAGCCAAGGTCACCTCAAGGCGGCCAGAGGAGGGAAATCGAGCCACAGACCATCAAACCAAAGGCGGTTTTGGGGTGGGGGGATCAGATGAAACATTTCTATGGCCTTGAATCCTGGAGGGAAGAGGGGGGAAGGGAAGTGTGCAGGACAGCAGATGCTTTGGCAAGAAAAAGGAAACAAGTTTGAGCTCAAGCCCACCTCCGGACAGAAAAGCTTTTGCAGTTCCCAGCTTGGCCCGAGCCGCCGGCGCTCGCCCACTCCCGGCTCCTCTCCCCAGCCCTGGGCTGGGAAATCCCTCCAGACCAGAGACGACCGCCCGAAACCCACCCTTCAGCCCCAGCCAGATGAGCCAGATCTGCCTGAAGCAACCCCCTGCCTCTGCCTTCGCTCCCCCCAAAGCAAACCTGGAGGTCTCGGCGAGACCCAGGCACATATTAGCTCCACAAAGCCCGGCTGCAGCAGGGGCTGATGTGCAAAATCCCTCCCACAGAAGTTTTTTTGGCTGGGTTTCCGGCCCAGCTGCGACGCGGACCACCAGCCATCTCCATGGGGAAGCCCAGCCGTGTTCCCAGGGGTGATGGGTGCCACAGTCCCGCCTGGGCCAGGTACGACCCCACCGGCCACAGCCTTGGAGCCAAGCGGGACGACCAGCCCCAGCCCCAGAGCAGCTCGGGGCGCTCCTGTGCACATCGGTTTCTCTCGCCTTCCTTCGGGCGACCGGTTTCCCAAGCCAAACCTCTGAAGTGTCTGTGGTTTGCCCATTGCTGAACACAAGGCTTTTAAGTACTTGTTTGCCACGGTTTGCATCTCTGGCACAAAGCTCGCCGCAGCCCTGGAAATAACCCTGAGCTGAAGCCTAATCCCCACGGCAGGAAATAAACATAATTTTATAAGCGTTAACAGACAGCAGAGTACCGGCAGGAATACGCGGCATTTCCTAGGAACCCAGATGTTTGTAAACCGACGGGGCTGCGCCGCGCTCGCGCTGATGTCAGGGAATGCTCAGGGCCTAAAGGGATGTTCCAACATTAGGAAACAATGTCTTCAAAAACCGCAAAAACAGGGACTTCGGGGTTGGGATGCGGAAAATGAACCCGTGACACCCACCGAAGTATCACCTTGCTGTCGGACCCGGAGGAGCAGGAGCGGTCGGGAGCAACCACCAGCCAAGCAAGCATGGTAGGGCAAGGAGAGATTGAGATGCAAAGGGGACATGGCTCTCAGCCCTGCGTTTAGTGGTTGAAGCTCTTTTAAGTTCTCAAGGGCTTGAATTTGGCCCTTAGCACTTTCTGGCTGCCTTGCGGGTTGTTGGACTGAGGTCCTGGCAGTCAACAGCTGGATGGTTCCTGACCCCACTTGGAAAGCAGAGGCGTTTTCACCTGGAAGACCTGTGAACCTCCAATCTCAAGCAGAGAAACAAACTTATCTTCACCAAGACAAACACTGCTTCATTTAAAACCAGGCTTGGGCAATCAGCCTAAAGCTCTCTCTGATGTGTCCCCACCCCAGGAGCTCAAGTCTTCTTCACCTATGGTCAAGCACGTTCCCCCCGAGGGAGAAAACCCTTCTTCTCCCTTTGAAAGCAGCAAAGCAGATTCGTTCCAGCTGCACCATTTCAGGGAGTGCAAGTGAGAGGGATTTATTTATTGCCTTTGTTGACAGGCTAAACTAAACTGACACTTGTAATCTGAAATCGCAGTATCTACTGCAGCCTCGCGCCGAGGCGGCTGTGGGTGTGAGAGGAACCGGTGCCATCGGCTGGGCTGTGGGCACGGCTGGGTCTCATGGCACCTCCAGCCCTTCCCGGGATATTTCCCCCCCTCCCTCCGGCCGGCACACAGGGCGAGCAGCGCCCGAGCTGGCAGCACGCGCGAGGTCCTTTGAGCTGCGTTTTCCCAGCGAAGGGGAGACATAAAAACTGAGTTTTTCAAATGATGTTTCCAGTGCAACTTGAGAGCCTTTCCCCGAGGACGGGATGGGGATGTTTCTGCCCGGGGACCAGCGGTGGGTGGCTGGGAGAGCTGCAGCACAGCTACGCACTGCCGGCTGCTGCTTGGGCAGGGTCCCAAACTGCTGGTCTATGGCGTACAGTTTTCCCTGGATTAAAGTTGATGGGATGGAGCAGATCTTTCCGGCTCGTCCCAGGAGCTGCTCCTGCAGGCGGATGGGACCTCTGTGGGCACTGGAGGCAGAGGGGCAGGAGTGCCCCGAGCGTCCCAGGGATGGAGCACCTCTGTGGCAGAACTCCTGCCCATGCCCCTGGTGCCTTGGTGGGGAGGGATCTGCATCCCTCAGTGCTGGAGGGTATTATTCAGCAGCAGCACGGACACAGGCAGGTCCTTTCCCCTCTGTTTGGACATCTGCATTGAGAGAGTCCCAGCCGAGAAGCAAGATTTTGGTGTCTTTTTAATTTTTTTTTTGTTAAACTTCTGCTGGGTCATTTATCACTGGTCCCAGTCCTGGGATCCGTTCACTGTGTGGCTGTGGCTGGCAGCGCATGGGCAGGAGAAATGCCCCCAGGACGGTGAAAACGCAGCCTGCGCAGCCCTGGGAAAGGAGGGGATCCTTCCCCTCCTCAGGATCCTGCCTCCATCATCACCCACTCAACGTGAGACTCCAGCAACAGACGTTGCCTCAGAGGGGCTGATTTCTTAGGGAGTCCTTTGAAGGGATTGAGGACTAAGGAGCATCAGCCCTGGGGGATACATGGTGTTTCTTGCCCTGCCCTTGCCCATCTCATTTGCCCTCGGCAGCAGAACTGCAAGGACTTGGCAAGTATTTCACCCTAAGGACACAGGGTGCATGCTTTGTACATCTGCGGGGAGACCTTAGAGCCCCTTCCAGTCCCTAAAGGGGGATACAGAAAAGACGGGGAGGAACTCTTTATAAGGGGGTGTAGCGACAGGACAAGGGGGAACAGTTTTACACTGAAAGAGGGGAGATGGAGATGAGATCTCAGGAAGAAATTCTTTGCTGTGGGGGTGGTGAGCCCCTGGCCCAGGTTGCCCAGAGAAGCTGTGGCTGCCCCATCCCTGGAGGGGTTCAAGGCCAGGTTGGACGGGGCTTGGAGCAACCTGGGCTGGTGGGAGGTGTCCCTGCCCAGGGCAGGGGGTGGCACTGGATGGGCTTTAAGGTCCCTTCCAACCCAAACCATTCTGTGATTCTATGCTTCTAGGGAGGCTTCATCAGCAATAAACCCTTGAAAACAACCTTCATATTCGCTGACACTCAGCTCTCATTTTTAATAAGACAAAAAGCCTATTCTTTCAGCCAAAACAGCCCGAAATAAACATTATTCAAACTGAAGCTCAGGGACTCCACCTGGATGTAAAAAGCGTTGCTTTCAGAATGGCTGGAGGTGAGAAGGATGGCCATAGCTCTGGGATGCTCAGCTGGTCTAAGAGAGAGGGGGCTTCAAGTTTCCACCCTGCAATGGCCCTTTGGGCTCTCTGTTGGCTCCAGCAGCGCGCGGCATGGAGGAGCACCGTCTGCTCCCCACACCCCAAGGTGCCAGGGCAGCCCCATCCCACCTCGTAGGACATGGAGACAAGGCGGCTGGGGACACATCAGCATGGAGAAAAGACACAGTCCGTAACACCTGACTCTAGACCTTGATGCCCTCCAGCGTTTATCCCTTCAGACATAATAATACCCTCATCAGGAAAAAGAGGTGGAGGGTTTTACTCCCCCTCCACACAGGTCTTAACTCAGCCCCATCGACCTTCAGCCTTACTCCTTATGTGGTCCTCTTTTCCTTAAAAAATGCCAGAGATGGTTTCCTTTAGAGGGGTCTTAAGCTCGGTTTCGTGCCTGTGTCCTGCTCAGGACCTCGCCGCCGTGAGCTGCCCCCTTGGCCGTCGGCAGCCGATGGCTCCAAACCCTTCGTTAACAAATCCAGGCAGCGCTGGCCGGCGTCCCCGCGCGCCCAACGCGTCCCCCTGCTCCGGGCGATTGTCCGGGTCGGATCCTGCTCGGATCATTTTTAACCTTCTGCAACTTTGGCTCTGGCAGAACTAAGGCTGCTCGGTGGGTAGCCTATTTGAACCAGCGCTCCCTTGTATTTGCCTCTCCAGGTGGTAACAGGCTGAAAAGCGCCTGTAATCCCTCTGAATGGACCGCACAGCACAGAAACAAAGTCGAACTCTATTGTATTATGTTCATCTCCTTTTAACACGGGCTGGTTCAGCCACCCAAGATAAAGCATGCAAGGATCTCACAGCTCGCTGTGCTGGGACCCCGAAGGAAGAGGTAGGAAAGGTCCACCAGACCCCGCCGTGGCCCTGGGGGGTTTGTCTGCAGAGCTGCCAGTGCTCTTGCCACCCTTTTTCAACTACAGAAAAAAAAATAAATTCTCCTGTCCCATCCACTCCCACAACTGGTGCCTTTCACCACTTTTTTGGGCAAAGTTCAATCTGATCTTTTTTTTTTTTTTTCTCCAGCCTTAGTTACATTCCCCATTTAACTCTAAAAGCTCCCTTTAGGACAGTGGCTATAAATGGGAGGCACCTCGTAGGCTTCATCTGAAAGACATCGGCGCATGGCTCTGAGCTCCACTGACGTGCTGAGAGAGCGCATCTCTGCAATTTCAAGGTAAATGGAGAGCTTTTTGAAATAGTTCACTCTGCAGTGAGTGAACTATTATTATCTCTTAGGGCATGTAGTGATAGGATGAGGGGGAATGGTTTTAAACTAAAAGAGGGGAAGTTTAGATCAGATCTCAGGAAGAAATTTTTCACTCTGAGGGTGGTGAGCCCCTGGCCCAGGTTGCCCAGAGAAGCTGTGGCTGCCCCATCCCTGGAGGGGTTCAAGGCCAGGTTGGACGGGGCTTGGAGCAACCTGGGCTGGTGGGAGGTGTCCCTGCCCAGGGCAGGGGGTGGCACTGGGTGGGCTTTACGGTCCCTTCCAACCCGAACCATTCTGTGATTCTATGAGTGCAATATATCCCCTGTGCCAAGCATAACATGTATGCCCTGTTTCTTCAGTTCAGGTTTTCTAAAAAGGATTTAGGCAGCAAACTCTCAATAATCCTTCGATGGTTGATCCGGTTTGTGGATCAGCTGTTCTGCACCCTCCCAAGACCCCCGAGAGGACCACAGGCCTCTCGGCAGAGGAGGTTGCTGCCCCGAGGCTGAGAGGCTGCGCTGCTCCCAAGGCGAGCAGAGGATGCAGAGGCAGAACAGGCAGAGCTGAGCCCCAGCCCCAAGAGCTGCACGCCGGCTGCCTCGCAGGTGATGCTGAGTATGGATGTGGCCACACACCCGCCAAATCCAGCTCCTGCCGCATTCAGCTGCCCGGCTTGTATAGAAAACCCTCAGTGTGGCAGCCAAAAAAGAGCTGCACACACCCTTCTAGTGTGTCTCTTTGTTAGGGGTAATCCCTTCTTGCTGCCCACGACGCTGGGTGATGTGGCCCCACGGCAGCAAACCCCATGCCTGCTCACCCAGCCGGGCTTGCGCTGAGCAGCCAAGCCAGGGATGCCCTGCCACCTCCATGTCCAGTTCCAACTCATTTCCAACACCTTCAACTGGTGAAAGTAATGATGTAGTAAAACTGGTTCTGGAGCATCCTCTCTGTGCTGGAGCCCAAATTTGACTCAAAGCCATACCAGGGCAGTGCTGGGAATGCTCCAGCTTGGCTTGTCTGCAAGGCATCCTTTGACCTACCAAGGTGGGAGTGATTGGGATCAGGAGGGAGAAGATGGGGGCAGCTGCTGGATCCAACGCCGGCTGGGACTGCCCTGGCTCGGCACCGGCTGGACCCTGCGTTGGCAGCTCCGGAGCTGGCAAGGGGACGTGCCTGCTTACGCCAGACGAGTTCCCAACTCCAGCAACGTGAACTGCTCCGTCCTGCCCTTTGCATCTCTCCCCTTCCCCTGCCTCCCCCACGGACGGACCGCAGCTTTTGCCTCCCTGACCCAGAGACGCTCGGGCCAAAATGAACAACACCTCACCGAAGAAGAAGCCATGAGCTATGTTCTGTGCATAGCTCCATTTAAGTGAAAACAACTGCCCTGTGCCAGGTTAAATACAACTCCCCTTTTCTTACTTATATAACATGGTAACCTTCTTTCAACAAACTCGCTTTATTCCTGGCCCAGCAAAGTGTTACAGAGCCCTTATGTTTCTTGGCCACAATGGCCGAGACCCTCTGAGAAAAGCAAAGCTGTTTGGAGTCAATGCCGGGTACATCTCGCTGGTACATGTCAAGGCTTACATGAAACACGCTGTGCATTAAGGACTGGATGTTTGCTGAGGGCAGGGGAGGCTGGCAGGAGGTGAGGGCTTTCTTCTGACGGGTTTCTGCCTTGTGTCACTGCGTAGCTGGGTCCAAGAGGAGAAATGTCAGCACAGCTCAGGCTGTTCGGCATCTCCCGAGCAGGGTCTGCCCTCCATCCAGCACACCTTGGGTGGCCCCAGGCACATCCTCGACCCAGCCAGGGAACATCCCTGCTTCTTCCTTTCTCCAGCTGAACCGGGACCTCGGTTTCCAACAGGAAGGGGAGAATAAGATTTCAGCTTTGGGTCCCCCCAACATTAAAGCTGGACCCGCATCCCAGGACCTTCACAAGAAGTCAGGTTTGGTTTGTAAGAAAAGTAGTGGAGAAGGGTTTGGGGTGAAGGTCGACTTCCCCATCACCAGACCCAGGCAAATGACGTGAGATCCAAGGAGATCCACCTCCCTCCAAGCTCCCGCTTGCTGGGGTTTGGTGCCTGCTAAACCAATGGCCGGCCGGTTCGTTAAGTCAGCTGTTGTTTTGGAAAGGCGTCTTTTAAGCCCAATGTTTTCCAAGAACATCAGAGCTTTGGCAGGGGCCAAGCAGCAGTCTGAGGTTAACAAAACAACCTGGTGTAGACAGGCGCTCCAGTGCCTTGGAGAAGTCCTCAGTCAGCAGCTCGGTACGTGCCGTGAGGATCTGTGCAGACGCCAGGGATGTCCATTCCTCGTCTTCCCGAGCCCTTCCGGAGTCCGGGAACAGCCGATGTCCGCAGGAGGACAGTCCATGAGATGCATCTGGAGAACAAAGTCTCCCAGGCCTGCCGGGGACACAGCAATTGCCTGGCTCCCGCAGGCATTTCTCCACTACAAATGAAGCCTGCAGCCAAGAGCAACCTTTCCGACGTCCAACACGCTGTCTCCTTCGGCGGTACTCGGCCTGCAACAGCAGCAGGCGTCTCAGGGGACAAGCCCGGCTGGAAATGTCATTAGCATGTGTCACCTCTGCCTGCTTGGAAGGATTAATCAGAACGAGGAACTCACTTTTTAATGAGCCTTTTCATGGTGCGTTACTGGGGGAGAAAAAAAATACACTCCCCCCCCACAAGAGAAACAGATTTTCCAATAAAATTTATAGAGCATGAAAAGGGCTTCTGGAGCTAGGGTTCAGAGGTGGCTGGCCTTGTGCGTGTGGAGGCACCACCCTCCTCCTCCTCCTCCTCGGATGAAAACAAAACAAACAAGCAGAAAAATCCCAGGAGCAGATAACTGAAGTCACGTCCCTCGCTGGAATGAGTGAGTTGCCATTGTTGGCAAATGACCCTTGGATGGATAAATGGATATCCATCCTCGGATGGATAAACTGAGTCCTCTGAGACATCTCAGTTCTGCAGTGGGCACAGGTCCATGACCATGGCCACGGAGGCTCAGCTGCTCCAGGAGACACCCCTACACCAGGAGCAGCCCCACAGTCTTTCCTTGCATTGAAGTAGCACTTAGAAAGCTCAGCCCAAGCTGGGACACGCCATGCTGGGCACTGTGCGTGTATAGAGAAGAAGATGCTCATCATGGAGAGCTTACAGACACAGTGCGCCAAGTGGATAAGCAGACTGTGGATGTGGTGAGAGCCCACATACCTTAGAGGCTGTGTTTTGGTAGCCATGGGGGTTAGGTCTGAGCTAGGCATGTCAAATTCCCTTTCAGAATCCTGGGGGAGAAGCAGCCACCTCTGGAGTGGAGCTCCTCACCCTCGGGCAGGTGTCTGAGAGGGTGCAATGTCTGCAGGAGCCATTCTCCACCACCCCGGGTGAGATGCTTAGGCTTAATATCCCTCTTCCAGCCCTGGGCAAGGGGCAGGAGCAATCCCAGATTATCATTCACTGGGACCGGCAGCGCAAAGGGAAGGGGATGACCCTGCCTCCAGCATTTCCCAACCCCCTGGCCAGCCTCGGGGCAGAGCTTTAGCACGGAGGGCCTCGGGAGCCAGCATCCCCTTGCGGGTGAGGGACGGGGGGCTGGGGCATGGAGACTGGGGAAGGGGGAGCGGGATTTCCATGCCCAGTCAAGAGAACCAATTATTCTCGCATAGTCCACCCTTGCCTCCAGTAGCGAGTAATCCTTGCAACCATGACAGCCACTTCTCTTTGCCCCAGAGAACTGTATAAATCAGAGCAGAACAAAAGTCCTTTGCTGGGCGCTGGGCATGTGCGCTGCGTTTCAAAGGGTAGGCACATTTCTCTACAGATCTGCCTTCTCCGGGGACTGCTGCTCTGACAGGGGAGAGATTAAGCAAAACAACCCACTCAACCTACCCTTCTCCAAGATCTCTCCATGGGTGGAACAAACCCATCACAGTCAAACCACAGGGCAGAGCCATAATTCACACTTGTTACTTTGCTCCTTAGTTGTTTAATGGCCTATTTTTCCTACTTAATGTTTTCAAAGTTTTGAGTAATAATTACATAGAATACAGGCTCCTTTGGCGTTCGAGCTGGAAAACTTAGAAATAATAAGGAAAAGCAAACCGAATGTACCAATTATTAGAGTCCTCGGGGAACCTGCAGAGCTCTAGTGAGCTGTATCCAAACCTTCAGAGAAGCCATTCAAACGACATTCCTCGCTGGACTGGTAAACACGCACACATGAGCCCTCGCCCACACACCCTGAGTGAAAAGCTTTAAATCAACCCAACGATAGCAGGCAAACTTTTTGAGTTAAAGCAGCCGCAGCTTCTTTTGTTATTAGCAACACCGCGGATTGCCGATCTCCTGCAGGACGGTGCCGCTGACAGTGTCCGTCACTCACGGTAGCAAGAGCCAGACAACAGGAGAGGGCAAGCACTGATTTCCACCCGTGCTCTCACAGACCGAGATGTGTTTTCTCGCAACTTTTCTAAGCAATCAGAGCAGCAAACTCATTTCTTTTCCAGTTGTATTTGCACCAGCGGAGACCTGGGCTCGCGCCAGCCGAACAAGGTACTGAAAATGGGAGTCATGGGGAGTTTAAGCCCTTCTGCTCCTCGGGGGTTTCTTGGGAACGGGCTATTTTTCTGTGAGCTCCTAATTATACAGCTATTTGCATGGATAAATTCTGGCATCTGGGTTGTGCCCCATGTGCCTACTTCAAGGCTTGGATATTGGTGAGGTGTGGGACCGTGACCTCCGCCAGCTGCCGTGTCTCTCCGCCTGCCCCAGTGCCAACAGGAGAAGTTCTCGGTGCAGTCTGCGCCTGTTGCCCCACCCCTAAGCTCCCCTACATCTCCTGCAGAAGACTGTCCTCGAGCTGGGGACCAGTCCCCACCTTGCTGACATTGCTGGAGAGGAGACAAATACCCCTTAGGTGGCAGCTCTCTGCAAAGGAGACATGGCATTTTGGGCGAGGGACCCTCAAAAGGTCCCTTGGGCCACCTTGGAGCCACCCAGCACCTCCACCGCCCTGCAGGCACAGCAGAACCAGGGGCAATAACTGTTCTGCAGCCAGACTCTTCCACCACCCCAGATGAATGTAACTGAAAACCTGGCCTGGCAATGTCTTTGAAGGAAAAGGAAGTATTAAAGAGTAAGGAATGAAAAACAACCACATGTGAACATCATTATTCATACAAAGAAGTGCCATCCCCAAAATCTGTGCCAAGAAACCGACGGCCATGAAGTTCCTCTGCCTAGGGAATAACAAGGAATTGTGCAACCGCAGTTGTTGTCAGAGCTGGGAGGTTGAGTTATGGCTTTTGCCAGCCTGCCTGGGTGTCAAACCTACAACTGATCACACAGGAGATGTGCTCCCGACAGAAATCACAGGGGTGATCCTTCTGTTGGAGACTCTTGGAGGAAACATTTTCGTTTTTCCAATTAAAAGCATCTAAATGTAGTAGAAACATTTTTGGGTTTATTTCAGATTGAAATGGTTTCATTTGGGGTTTTGAAAGCCAAGCCAAGCCAAAAGTTTGGATTTCAAACAAAAAGGGAAAATATTTCTGTCCTGTTTGGAATTGCCTTCCATCAGATAATCAAAAATTTCACGGAAAGGGAAGAGTTTCCTCCAAGCATTCACATCCGATTTGAAACAGTAAATTAAAAGAAGTCGAATGTTTTTAAACAGCTCCCTTACTAGCAGCAATGTAATCTCCTTCCCACCAGCATTGAGACACGACCTCCCCTGCTTTGCTTGCCCTCATACCACTAACGGGTGGGTTAGTTTTAGGGCGCCCAGATTGAAGCTGAATTGTCTCCAGCTGGTTTCCAGGGGGCCTGAGCACCCCCTTTCCCTGCCCACCCTGCCCGTGGCCTCGGCATCGTGGGGTCAGGGGCACCCGAGCTGGTATTTGCCTGGCGGTGCTTTATTTTCCTTCTCGGGGCTGCGTCTGACGACCGCTGCCGCAGGAGCCTGGCTCGGGGTCTGCATCCCCCCAAAACTGGGGTACGTACACAGAGAGACCCTCTTCCAAAGTGCCTCCAGCCTGCAAAATGGGGCTAAATACTATTTACTCTCTGCAAGCTCTGCATGAAAAATGATAAAACGAGGCTAAATCTCTGCTTTCTCTTTTTTTCCCCCTCTTTTTAATGTAGTGAAGGTAAGACTCCTGAGCCCTGGGGATTGCCTTTATTTTCTCTTTTATGATATTTACTAAAGACTTAAAGATGGGAAGAGGCAGAAGCCTATGGAGTGTATGGGCTGAGATGAAAAGGTCCCGGATCCCCAGCGGGATAGGAAAGCTTCCAACAGGAGGCACAAGCTGCTCGGCTTTGTTTCTCAATTCAAACATGGTACCATGCACAAAAGGAGGCGAATAATATCGCTCTCCCAGGCGGCGAGCCCACGCCTCGCTGCTGGCCATAATAATAATAATTCAAAACAAAAAAAGGATGCCAGCAAGAAAGATGATTTGGGATTAAGGGTTCCCGTGTCCCACCTGCTGGCTCGGGGTATTCTTCTACTGAATAGACCTTCAGCTCCCCCAGACCTCAGGCACCCCGGGGCAGGGTCCATCCCTTTCCGGGCCACCATTGACATGCTATGGGATCAAAATGCCTACGGCAAGATTCCTGGGGAGCCAATCGTGTGAATAAAAGGGCAAGCTGTCAATGACTCCATGCCGGCACAAACGCTGGGGTTGTGGGGAAGGGGCAGCTCAGGTTTTCCTGCGAGGCAGAGGTTGGGGGGAATGGGCAGCACAATGCATGCTAATGCCTGAGGTGACCAGGGCTGGGCAGCTCAATGCCACCCCAGGAACTCCCTGTAATCTGCCATTATATCCCCTCTTTGACATGGCTTTCCTCTGCTTAATGGTCCTCTTTGGGCTTCGCTGCCGAGGAACAAGGCTGAGCCGGCTGGCCCCTTCCCCAGTCCCAAGGTGTGCAGACAATACTCAATTTTCTCCTAACAGCAGAAATACAATAAGAGAGTCAAGCTAGCCTGAGATGTCAATAAAGCATCCAAACCCCCCCTTTTTCCCCACAATCTCCCCTTGAGGCCACAAAAAACTCTATCATCCACTGCATCCAAGGATGAGGGGCTCCACAGCTTGCCCACAGTGCTGGAGGAATGATCATCTTCTGTTTGACTTGGATCGCAGTCCTACCAGCTTCACTCGTGCCCTCCCACACATTCCCATAGAACATCCTGCCCCACCAGCATCCACCCACCCCTGTGTCCCTCTCCAAGTGGTGGTAGAGGACGTGTCTCAAAGGCTGAGAAATGAGGTCCCCAGCTCCCCAGCCACACAGACTCTCACTGCCCCATTCACTGCGCAGGTCAGGCTTTGCCAAGTGGGTTCAGGGGCTGTGAAACCCTTCCACCAACAACCAGGTTCAAATCCTGCTGCAAGGGCAGGACAAGCGGCTGCTCCTGAGCCTCCACCATAGCCGCTGGAGGAGCACCACCACCTGCATTGGCCAGGCTGGAGGAGCATCATCACCCGCCTTGGTTGGCTGGAGGACCATCACCCGCTGTGGTGACTTGGGCTGGAGAAGCATCACCAGCCACCTTGGTCAGGCTGGAGAAGCATCACAGCCCATCTTGGTCAGGCTGGAGGAGCATCACAACCTGCCTTGGTCACGTTGGAGGAACATCACAACCTGCCTTGGTCAGGCTGGAGGAGCATCACAACCTGCCTTGGTCAGGCTGGAGGAGCATCACAACCTGCCTTGGTCACGTTGGAGGAACATCACAACCTGCCTTGGTCAGGCTGGAGGAGCATCACAACCTGCCTTGGTCAGGCTGGAGGAGCATCAAAACCTGCCTTGGTCAGGCTGGAGGAGCACTGCCACCCGCCTTGGCTTGGCTTCGAGGAGTATCACTGTCCTTCCTGGCTGGGCAGGAGGAGAACCACCACCCGCCCTGTCTGGGCTGGAGAAGCATTGCTGCGCTCCTTGGCTGGCCCCAGAGCATCTTGGCAGGCTCTGAATGAAGGTCCTTGCCGTCCTTGCTGAGCCAGAAGGTCAGTGGTGCTGACAAGGCACCACGGCAGTACGGAGAGTAAAAGCTAAAACTGAAACTGGAGGGAACAGAGCTCTGACTAAGGCTTCCTCGGAAAATAAAACCACTCTGTCGAGTCTCTCAGCTGGCTTGGAAACCTCCGCGGGCCACCTGGAGAGCTGTGCCCTTTGCAGTTTGTACAGCAGGCGCTGCTCGGACGCGTCGTTCTGTTTATCCTTGGCACGGTGGGAGCAGTGCAGGTAACGCAGCGCAGGTAACGCAGTGCTGGCATTTTCCCTTCGTGGCTCTGCCCTGCTCCCACTGTGATCAATGGGGATGCTTCAATTAACTCCAAAGAAGACTGCCGGCAGTGCTCCCACCAGCTTTATCCAGCATCGGAACAAGCCCTTAGAAGCCCATAAATAAATAACAGCATTTTCATACTGTTTTGCATAGAAGCTGGTGGGATTTTTAACTCATTAACAGCCACGCCCTTCGTTTGCCCAGCACATTACTCATCCTGGGTACTGAGCACTTAATGGCAAACAACTAAATTGGTCCTCCCACAACTTTACAGGGTGCGATGCCACTGCTGCATGTGGGAAGCTGTGGGTGACCCCTCCACAGAAGGGAGACCGGCTTTGTCCTTTCAGAGATGAGCCACCGTTTGCAGGGAAGCTTCAGCCCTGCCCAGGGCAGAGGGTTACGGGGCACCTCTAGAAAAATTCCCTCTGGGGGAGCTTCAGCGCCCGGCTTGGCCCCTATTGCAGGCTCCGGTGCTCAGGAGGCACAGCCCTGGGAAGAGGATCCAAGGTTGGCCGGGTGGAGAACTCTTACAGGGAGGAGTGGGGAAGGCCAAGATGTAGCGGTAAGCCTCTATCTATAGGAATATAGATATATCTCTACTGGGAGCTGTGGGGTCCTGCTGGGGCAAGGCCAGGGAGGGAGGGGGCTGACAGATGTCCCGACAGATGCTGCACTGAGAGGTGCCTTCACCTGGGCTGGGGTTTCCTTCCCTTGGAAGGATGTGGCCACGGGGCTCACCCGTCCAGGCAGGGATGGGAAACGCCACAGCCATGTCCACCCTGTTACGGACTGACACGCAACGATGCCCATGAGATTGCCTCCTCCTGCCCTTGCCACCATTGCTTTCCTCCCACTCCAGCAGAAACATCCACCATTTCTCACAGACGAGTTATGCCAATAACAACCTCACCAAATACAAACCAAGAACGCATACAGCTAGCCGAGTGGAGAAACAGATACCCGAGCAGGGGCTGGAGGAAGCAAAGATGCTCAGAAATCAATGGGAGTCATCAAACACCATCGGCAGCTTCCTGACCACTCGCTCAGTTGTTGGCTGTTGATAATTTAGGGGTTGCTCTCAGCTTTCTGTGGGAACCCCACATGTCCTGTGGTTTGTACAGGTATTCAGCATGCAGAATTTTTTTCCTGTTTCAAAGATATCCGTTTGTTCCGTAGCTGTTTCAGGGTGAATGTTTGAGCTCGAGCACCGTCTCTGGTGGTAGCACCAAGATACTGCTCTTCTGGCGGAACCTTCTGAACCAGCTACTGAAATAACAGAATCAGAGGGTGTGCCACCCTGCTAAGTCTTGTCCTTTCTATCTGCTGAGGCCTTTTGCGTAGATTCACGGACTGTTAAACACCCACAGTGGACTCTAGGACTAAATCAAAAGGCAGACCCTCCCCACCACATCATCTACACCAACACCACTAGGTCTAATGGAACCACAGCAAAAGCATCAGTCAAAAAACCATCCTCAGTTTAAAGCCTCAGGACGAAGGAGAATCAGCCTCAACACTAGAGGTGCTTTCATCATATCTGCAAAGACTTTCCTGTTCACCGCTTCGTATGGGAAAGAGCAGGATTTGCCGCACTTCTTTGAAGAGGTACATCAAAAGGCATTGCCAAAGAACACAATTTGGGGGTATTACAGTCACAATACAACATTGCATCACTCATCAATTACGTGTCAAAGCCCAGCTGAAACCCAGCTTTCAGTACAAGACTGTGATGAAGTGACAATCTCGCCCACATCTATGAAAAAGGTCTGCACCACATTTATCTCAGTGAGAACTGGGAGCCTCTGGTAATTTTGCTTAATCCTTTATATGAGGTTCTGAATTTACAAGAGATTCAGTCTGGTTATCCGACCAGAAAGGGAAACCCTGGCATCATTCGGGTCCTTATGTTCTGTGATGTTGTGGCAATCTCTGCAACATCTTCTTGGACTGGTAATTTGGATGCTCAACAGGGTGTTGAATTTGGAGTTGTCTCAGAGGTTTCGGTTCTCTGTCTAGCATTACTCCCTCCTGCAGGGTTGGGAATTGCTGTGAATTTTATTTTGTTTTGAAAGAGGGCAGTTCTCGACTCCTGTTTGCTTCAGCCTCCAGCTGCTTTGCTCGTGGCTTTATGGTGCGTGACTTCTACAGGCTTGTGGCACCAAACCCGGGACCTGCTGAGGGCTGGTCATGCTTGGTCATTGCGATCCCCAACCTGCCCAAATCCAGCCTGGAAAGGAGAGACCCATCCCACAGCAGGGAGAGGGGCAGGACGGCCTCTCCCCGTTCCTGCTCTCCCAGTGTTTCTCCTCTAACAGGGCGCCTGCACTTGAGGTTCTGCTCTTCATCTTGTTCATAAAACTGATGCTAGGCAGAATACTTGGCTCAGCTCGAGCGTGACCCACAGCTATAAATCTGCACTGCTCCCCCTACTTACGCCCCCGGAGCTGCTGTCACTGCCCATTTTGGGTTGAAAAACCAAACATGACATTTCCCAGGTGCAGATGTGTTTGTCTCCCCTCCCTTCCAGACTTCCTTGGCTTCTCTCTCGTTTTGAAGAGGAAGAGATTTAGCAGGCTCTCCTGCTGGATGGAAACGTTGAGGCAGCGGCCGGGCTGGGCCAGAGGGATTGCTCTGACACCCGGGGGAGAGCACTCCAGCAACCCCACCAACCGTCCAGGCTGAGGAGCAGGGCCGGAGGTCTTCCAGTGCCCCAGGAGGACTCCAGCGGAAACGAGTTTTCCCTATCCCAGCACTGAGGTGGTGTGGAGGATGGGGAAGGTTTCCTGGTGCTCACTGGCTGCAAGAAGAACTTCATGGAGCAGAGAAAAGGGGAGTGAGAGGAGGATAGTGGGGAGAAGATCAGACAAGGTGGAAAGCTGACCTTGTGGCAAGACACTAAACTGAGCTCCAGTGCTTCTGCCCTTCCTGCCTGCACCCCTTACCACCACTAATCCAGTCTCTGCTGCACAACGCGATGGGCGGTGGCTCTTAAGGGAGATAATGTGCTGGGCCCATAGCATAAACGGCATCTAGGGGACCTTGTAGCCTCCTGACTTTCACGAAAGGGTAGACAAAATGCAACACACCCGAGGATCAAGTTTTTGGACTCCAAATGGTCACAACGACTTGTAAGGCCCTGTCCCACGCCAGTTAATTCATACAAAGAACTTTAAAACGTCCCAGAAGTCCAATCCATAGAAGCAAAAGCCATTAAACCACTGTTACTACTAATATGCTACCAAAATTAATTACAAGGATGCCATCTTCAGTTCAGAAACCCCTAAATTACAGAGAATACACCAGCCTGCTATTGCCACATGGTCGCCCCATACTCAAACACCTCCCAGGGAGCCTGGTGCTGCTCAGGTTGGAAACAGGATCCTGCACCGACAGATCCTTTCTTGTGACCAGTATGGCCAGTAAGAGCCAGTTACAGAGCTCGAGGGTGGGATTCATCCCCACTTATTGCTGGCATTTTAAGCGATACCAATTTTAGGTGCCTGGCCTTCGTGAGGAGGATTTCCAAGAAGGAAATTCAGGGTGCAAGGGGAAATACCTTCCCACTTCCCAACCAACACATCCATGGTTTGGCAACCACGTCACCATAAGCACAGGTCAGGGATGACAGCAGTCATTTAAGTGGGCATTACCTGGAGATGGCAAGCCCTGACAACACACCCCTATGAGCTTTCTAGAAGAGCATAAGCAAAGAGCTCCCAGCTGCGACGTGGGGACTGGAGGTTCCTGGTGGAGGCAGCAGTACTAAGCAGCCAGGAGTAGTGTCCACACAATGTACTCTGACCGGCCATATGTCCCCCTGATCGACTCATGGGGACAGAAGCATTCACAAACCCTGCTCCTGTGGCAGCCCTGTGTGACTTTTATGGCTTATTTTCTGCTCAAGCCCCAGATTTTCTTCTATCTCAGTGCTGTGTAGAGGTGGGTCTTGTTTCTGCAGCTGGTGCTAGAAGACTCCTCTTCAGATTGCGCAGTGATAAGAGGTGACTGGGGCTCGTTATGACATTGCTTAACAAGCTGATGACATTTTTACGAACGAAGAAAGTCCCAGGACGATTAGGCTTGTTGATTCTTCAGAGATGCCAAGACTCTCCCCTGACTAACAAACCCCATTCACATTCTTCTCTGTAGATGAAATCTTTGCCGTGCACTTTGTCTTCCCGCCTTCCACCAAAATTGTCCTCTCTTTCTGACCAGCCTGAAGTCAGATGTGGGAATAACCTTCATCTCCTTTGGGTGGGGAATTCTGGGTGGGGAATTCTCCCATGGGGTGGGAGGCTCCCGAAGCGGAGGTGTCCGTGGCACTGCGGACTGGAGCCTCCCAGGCTGGGATGGGAGAGCGAGCCTGGATATCGGCTGATCTCCTATGAAGGTCAGGAGAGGGATGCGGGCTGAGGTGTGCACAAAGGCACCACTGTGTATGGCTTCGCAAGAGCCAACCCTGCCTCCTTAACGGATAAGACGGCTTTGAAAGAGTGAATTAAGTGTGCCAGGGTATATGAAGACTTTGTGAGGGGGCTTTTCTAAAATCCCACACAAGAGGCTGTTAAGGAAACCTGGTAACCAGAGGACAAGAGGCAAATTCCCATCTTAAAACCAGCCTCGGGTAGCAGAGACAAAGAGTTTGAACCCTGCAAGGCTTGGCATGCGGGGAGGTGAACGGCGCCTGGGGCGCAGTCATAATTAAAAATAATAACATTGAGCACTTTCAAAGCACTTGGTAAACACGATTAACTAATTAGTCAACTCTTTACTAATTAACCAGTCACAGGACTGGTGTTGCTCAATATGTTTAATGATCCGGAGAGCGGTTGAATAGCCGGGGGCGACGTCGGCGAGGACGCGGTAGCCGCACAGGGGATCGACGGGGAGGCTGGGATGAGCTCCCAGCGGGAACGGGGCTCGGAGGGACAGGAGGGGACACTCGCTCTGGGCACGGGCCGGGGCTGGACCTTCTGGAAGTCCCAAAGACAGAGCTGTCATCTTCTCCTCTTCCCTTGGCAACCCCCTCACCACCTCTCGCGCTCCTCTCGGCGTAGGGCACTCACTGTGCATCTCCCGTAGGCGCCTGGGGTTAACGTTTACAGCTATTTAAGCACAGCGAGAGGTAGATGGAAATTTTCTGATAAAGCAGTCCAGCTTGAGATCAGGCTGAGCTAAACGTCAACCCCCCAACATGCCATGCACCTCCAGCTTCACGTGAATGCTCCCCAGCACAGTGAGGGTGAGTCTCCTCTCTCTTCCCTTCCAGCAAACCAAGAATTGGAGTAACACCAGCACAGGATTTGGGAAGAGAGAAGTAGGACCAGGGAACCTCTCTCGTTGCCACTTTATTGCTGGTTGGTCAGTTCTCACACCCGTGCCTCAGTTTCCCCGGGGCAGGTACTGTATGTGCAGCATGATGTCACCCCAGATGTCATGCTCAGACACCCCAGCAGCAATATGTTTTTTATTCAGGGCTGCAGTTGGAAGCTGCCCCACAAACTGAGTGAAAAAACATCTCCCCAAAACACATACGGGACTGCTTTTAAACCTACTGCTCATGATTGCCCCACACCTTTCTCCCTCCGCGTGAGCCCCTGCCTTCTTCTGCCTGCACGTGCTAACGCCAGCGGGGCATTCTCAGAGGTGCTCCTGGTGGCACCAGCCTGTCTCTGCTGCCGGTGACAGGTATCACACCCGAGGGATGGCGGGTCCTGGCTGGTGGCTCCAGCACATCCCAGAGCCCCGCATGGAGCCTTCACACCCCTGCCACGATCCTGCCAGGGAATGCCACCTCTGGGGGCTGAGTTTAAGTATTTCCTAGCTGTAATGTGGGTATTTACTGTCCAGGAGTCTCAGAATCCAAGCCGGCCGCGTAATTAAACATTGCATTTCACAGCATCACAGATGCAGCTAGAACAGGTCTGTACGGCTCTGCCCATAGCTGGTATTGAAACGTCTCATCACAGAAAACCTTCTTCCCCAGCATCAGGAGGAGTTTCCAGTGACAGGACAAGGGGTAACGGGCACAAACTTGACCATAGGGAGTTCCACCTCAACACGAGGAGGAACTTCTTTGCTGTGAGGGTGGCAGAGCCCTGGCCCAGGCTGCCCCGAGAGGTGGTGGAGTCTCCGTCTCTGGAGACATCCCAAACCCGCCTGGAGGCGTTCCTGTGCCACCTGCTCTGGGTGACCCTGCTCTGGCAGGGGGTTGGACGGGATGATCTCCAGAGGTCCCTGCCAACCCCCGCCAGTCTGGGATTCTGGCATTCTGTGATTCCCTGCAGGAGGGATCTGCCAGGGCCAAGGGAGCACTGTGCAGTCCCAGAGGGGGCTGAGTGGGGCTGAGCAGTCAGTGTCCCAGTGCTGTTTTTCACGGAATAGCCGGGAAGTGAACTTTCCATGGGACCTGCAAACCTGCGGCTGATTGGATCCCACGACCAGGCAGCATTTCAGCCACCGCTACAGCCTCTTACAGGACGCCTGCAAGAAAAACCAAGCTATGGAGAAGGTCTGACCTCGGGGCTGGTCACTTGGAGCTCCTTTGGCTGGATGGGCTTTTTCCATCAGACATCCCCAGCGAGCTGGGGAAGGGCACCCAGAGCAGGGAAATCAGAGGACTGGGGCAGGACCTGGCAGCTCTGCTGGGGGTGATGGTACTGGGTGCTCTGCTGGTGGTGATGGAGCATCCCACCTTGCTGAAGTCATCACAGAGGTCCTGAAAAAAGCATCCTCTCCATTTTCTCCTAGCTGGCCCCTGGACCTTGAGAATGAAGGCCCACCACTGGGCAAGCGGCTCCCGGCTGAATTACCAGCTTGCTGTGGTGGTAGCAAAAGTTTCCAACTGCAAACACTTGATTCTGCAGTTACCGAGAGAGAAAGAAAGGAAATTCTCCCATGCAGAACAGTGTCTCGAGGTCAATAGAGAAAACCCTGCGGGCTGAATACCCAATCTGGGGAGCCTGGGGAGCCTGGCAGGGAGGCTTGGGGTCTGGGTGTCTGCGTTGCCACACTTGTAGCCAGGTTGCCATGGCTCATCTGCAGTGCATCCACACCCCGGGGGGCTGCTTCTTGCCTGCATTCAATGGGCTCCGGCTCTTCCAGCATTGAGAAGGACAGTTGATTTGCAGAAGAAAAGCCAGTCCTTAGTGGTCCTGTCATGTCATCGCCCCGGGGGGTTCACAAAGGACTGTGGGTGCAGCCCAGAAAGGGGCTGCCCGTGCTGCCCCCGCAGCCCCGGAACCTGCTGCCAGTGGGCAGGGTGCCTGCTCCCTCCCCAGGAGGGGGTGCTGCACCCCAGGGCGGCCAGGCACCCACCTCACCCACCTCGGTCGGGCTCAGACCCCCGGGTGTCCCACAAAGGGGACCTGAAGCACCGCGGCCAGTGGCGAGGATGCAGAAATGGCCACGTTGCCTTAAATCAATGGGTTCAGTTTAGCATCACCCTGAGCATAGGGGCGTCTGGGCGCCCGGTGCCCCGGCAAAGGGAGCGCTGGGACCTCGGTGACTTCAGAGTCGGGGCAAAAGCCACCAAAGCAGCCAGGAGGGACATGGCGACCTTGCTTTTGGGGGTTTTCTTCCCAAACGCTTGAGCTGAGACCCAGAGCAGGGTAGCCAGCGGGGATGCTCGTGCCGTGGGTGCTGCTCAGTCTCCGTGGGACACCCCGGCTGTCCCGGGGACGGGGACCCTCACTCAGCTCTCTTTCGGGGTCCCCCCCTCCACCAAGGCCCGCCGGCGTTTGCAATTGCTGGAGGAGGGGAGTTGGGTGCTTCGGCCACGTCTGCCCACTCCCCTCCCCTCCTCCTGGGGGATGAGAACTGAAATAAAAGGTCCATTTCTTTAGAAAGCCAAGGCTGACTATGGGAAGGGTCCCTGTATCCATGCAGCTCGCCCGGCCTCCCGCTCCCCTGTTTAGTAATCTCACTTCTGGGCTTGAATTCATTCAGACGTCGTGAAGGATTAGCTGACCTTTCTTTCAGCGCTTGGTAAGCTGGGGATGTTAAAGCTTCCCAAAAATTAAACTCTCAGGAGGCTGTCTCCAAGGCTGGGAGCCTGAGGAGCGGCTCAGCGGCTGCGGCTGCTTCCCCGGCACCTGTCCCGGGACGGGGACACACCTGCGACTGTCCCTTCGTCCCCCCCAAGAGCGCTCGTATCCACTCAGAGCCTTAGCACCCGGCTGCACGGACCGGGTGTGGGATGAAACCAGCTGGTTTTCTCTCCTACGAGACAATTTGGCAATTTTTCCTCTTTGCCATATACGGGTTCAGCGCCTGCTTTTCCTGGCTTCTCCCTGCCACCGTGAGAGGCTGGGAAAAGGGAAAATGTGAGCCCATGAGGCGGGGAGCTGAGGTTTGGGGAGGCGGGTGAAAGCTGTCTGAGAACGGACAATGCTGTCACAGCTAAGGGGTGGAACAAGCTAGCAGGGACAAGCTGCCCTCGCCTTTGCGAAGGAGCGTTCACTCTGAAACCTAACGGTGCCTTGTGGCTTGGGTAGCGCTTTGCTGCCTTAGGGCTCAAGCTGGGCCTGAGCACGAGGGTTTGTATCAAGCTCCCAAGCGCAGACATGACAGAGCGACACACAAAGTACTTCCCGCAGAGGTGGAATCGGGCGTACGACGAGGCTGTTCTCCCCTGGCCGAGTGAATCTGATTCTCTGAGCTGCTCTTTGCTGGCTACATGGGAGATGCAGGAACATTCCCCTCTTTTTTCCACATTTTTGCTATTGATCATACCCTAATGGTAAGGCTCAGAGCTGGGGGACGCGCAGGAAGGGCACCGCAATCAAAGCGCATTTTGTCTCCCTGCAGCCTGGGACGCAGAGCCGACCCCGGCCATGGGCGAGGGGGGTGAAATCGCTGCTTCTCTCAGTCCAGGACCTGGAGAAAGCAGCTGGAGCCGCGGTGGAGCCGGTGGCTGCGTGTGCCGTGCCTCACCGCAACCCAAAACGCTGCAAGGGGTGGGGGTGGCAGGGAGGACCCCGCACTCCTGGAGGCAGCACCTTCCCTCTTGGGTTTTGGACTCCGCCGTTCGGGGTGATGATGTTGCATTTGGCATCACAGGAGGGAATTCATCAGCCTGAGTGAAGCCCGTGGTCAGCCGAGCCCGACTCCTGCCCGAGCCCAGGCGGGGAGGACAAACTGCACAGGGGGAGAGCGGGGCTTCATCCAAAGCCCAGGGAAACCAGCGGCGAAACCAGAAATTATTTCTCCTTCTCCCGCTCACTTTCCCCTCTCCATCTCCTTTGAACCGCAGCCGTTTGCACGCGGAAAGAAGCGCCCGCATCCAAACGCGGCCGCAGCAGCAGCAGCATCTGAGCCGCGCGGAAGCCGACCCAAGCGAAGCCGTTGCTGTTCTCCTCTTCTTCCCATCCACTTAAACTCAGTTGTTTTACGGAAGCTGCGAGGGGGGCGAGGGGCTGCCTCTGTTATCCGTTTAAATTGCTCATCTAAATGGGCAGCCGGCTTCTAACGGGGCTAATTTTATAGGCACCATAACCCGATGCGAGAAGTTTCTTTTACGAGTCTCCACTCCCCCTGTCTCGAGCAGGAGCGAGGGCTGCGGCCGGAGCCCCGGGGAGTTTGCACGGATCCGCCAGTTCCCTGACGGAGAAAGGCATTGGTAAATTGCAAAAGAAAAAAATAAAAATAAAAATAATAAAACTGTCTTATGAGATTATAAATTAGATTATGGCTCTGGGGAGATGGGCTCACCCCCGGGGCGGCCGCCGTCGGATAGCATCTGTTGCAATTACAGGTTCTTCCAGAAATGACCTCCCAAATATTTCAGCAGCAGCTGGAGCCCGCACATACACTCCGTGTTCTTTCTACGGACGGCTGAACGGCAAGTGCTCGGTCTCTGCTAAATTGCTAGCTGGTGGCCCCATCTCCTCCGAGGACTCTGGGGCGGGGGGGTGGGGGGGGGGGGATTGTGGGGGGTCCAGAGTCCCCTCGCTGGAGGTGACGGGGTCCAGATTGTCACCTTGCAGCAGGCGCTGGAGGCTGAGCTTGTCTCTCTTCATGGGTTTCTACGGTGCAAAGTGCACCCTTGGCACTAGATCAGCACTATTAATTGCCCGTGAGAGGAAGCATATAATCAGCCTTCAATGCTGTATAATTACACAGAAATTACCAGAAGAAATTAATTCCAAAAGGTGAACATATGGGCCGCGACGCTGAAGCCCAAGCTGGATTTTGCCTCTGGTTACTGCCAGTCATAACTGAGGGCAGAATCTAGGCCAAAAGTGTGTTTTCTAGTTCGTGATTTATTGTACCAAAATGGGGCTGGTAATGAAAACCGTGCTCCACTTAATACACAGCCGACTTCCAACAAAAATGCCAGCAGGAACTCTTTCTTCTCCTTCTTGCCTTACAGCTGCCCGGCAGCAGAGGATCTACGAGCTTGGCCATGGGGAGAGGCACCCCCGTGCCACGAAATCCCATCCCTGGCTGGCACCGGGCTCCGCGGACGGGCTCCCCGCTGTGTCCCCGCAGCCCCCGGACCCTGCTCTGCCTCTGCCCCGTCTGCCCCGTCCCCTCTCGCTTCCCCCCACCTGAGCCGGGCTGAGCCCCTATTGCAGATTATTTCAGCGAGCGAGTAAAAATCCCCCCTTAATTGCAGATTATTTCAGCAAGCCAGTAAAAATACTCCTCAATCGCAGATTATTTCAGCAAGGAAATAAAAATCCGGCTCCGTGACTATGCGTTTCAGCATGCTGGTCTCCAAAATACCCGCCACCGGCTGGCTCCGTCGCGCCGAACCCACCCCACTTCGCCGCAGCATCGACCCATTCAACCCCAACCCACGTGGGTGCTGAGCACCCACCGCAGCACCCAAAGCCGACGGAGCCACACGGGGTGAGAGCTTTGCTCCTTCCTGGCTCAAACTTCTGCTTCCTAGCCTTCAAAATGCTGTTTTTTTAAAAAAAATTATTTTCTGGGCGCACGAAGCAGCAGGACACCTCCCCTCTCCTCGCTGAGAGGTGGAGAAAGCTCTGAAGAACCCAACGGTGGGGAAGGGACCCTCCAGCCCTTCCGACATCCACCCCCCCACCCCCCCCCCCATTGCAAACACGGGGCAACCTGTGGGAAACCGTTGGGAGATGGCGCGGTGCCACGGCTGAGCCCCTGCGCCGCGAAGGGGAATTCATTTGCATGCCAAAGATGTAGTCGGGCGCTTTACAACACGGCGCGAGCATATCAATGTATTTGAATCTTCAATATCGCCCCAGCCATGGCCCGGCAGCGCGCTCCCCTCGGAGAAAATCCCCCCAGGGGTGGGCGGAGGGGGCGTTTGGTGGAAAAAGGTCCCAAGTAAAAGACGCCCGCGTGAAAGCTGGGGTGTCCCATGGGCAGGAAAATGCCGGAGAGCCGAAACGCGCCCAATTCAGGCGCACGGCGTATCTGCGGCGGAGTTTTCCCAGCCAAAACCGTGCGTGCCCGCGACAACAGGAAACTCGCGGGCTGTGTGACAAGTGTTGTGGCCTCTCCTTAGCTCTCTTACTGCCTCAATGGGTCCCGGGTGACTCCGCAATCAAGGTCCCATTCAAGCCAGGAAGAGTCGAATCCCGGGGATATGTGTTAGGCCAGCACTTTCCACTTCTCTTTCAGCTCATGGACACCTATAAATTTTCCAGAGACAGTGGTACAGTACATGCCTCCGCTGCCGCCACTTCCACAGACTCCTTAAAAGTAGTCCAGGACCCTGAGAAATTCATTATATTAAGCAATTAACAGCGATGCGTGTGAGTTCATGGACCTTCTCGCTGCCAAGGACCAGAACGCAAAATATATCACCCCTAGTCAAGGCAAGCGAGTCAAATTATTGGCGATAAATACATTTATTCCAAATGCTGACCCATCTGACATCCCTTTATTTAACACAGTTGCTGTAAAGGGGGGTTGGAATAAAGGGAAAACGAAGTCCGTGAGCCTTCATGCCTCCCTGCTTCTCTCCGCGGAGCTGGCTGGATTCCTGTCGCTATTATTTGTTGTTGCGATTGTTGTTGTTATTATTATTGTTATGATTATATGCATTTCATTCTCTTTTGGGTAATGAATAATTTATGACCCTGTCTCCATCCCCTTTCAATGGATTCACTATCCAGGGAGACTCGCTGAATAATTTGGATCATTCGTTTTCAAGTGCATGGGCTGCCGACAAATTGTTCGCTTTTCATTCCTGGGGACATTCATTGGTCACCCAAATCAGGGGATTTCTTTGGTTGCCCCAAGCACGTGATGTGCCGTCTGGGGTTTTGTCGGGATTTGGTTTTTCTTTTTGTTTTTCTTTTGTTTTTTCTTTTTTTTTTTTTTTTTTTTTTTGATTGGGTGAAACTTCGTGGAGACGAACAAATAGCTCATTTTTTTTTGGGGGGGGGGGGAGTGCGGGGGGGCGCTGGATTTCTGGAGAAATCAGTTTGCCAAATTTTTGTGAACATTTGGTGGTTTCACAGAGGCTCGTGAGAAGTAAATGCTACCGAGCGCATTAAACGTTATTTAACGTTTTCAAGACATCGCTATTTTTGGTGGTTTATTTGATCAAAACTTTTATACGGCTGATTATTAAGATTTTGCTTTCTCAGTGTTAACTGGAGAAATATCGCGGTATTAGACCCAGCTGCTTCTTTGCCTAGAATCCTGGGAGAAAGTGAATTTTCAAGACGTTTGCATTTGGGGATCTTTTTCTCTTAAAATCATGAGCGCCTGAATTAACCAGGGCTGGTTTCGGGACCCTGACGTGCCCTGATCCTGCACGGACTGTCCATCCCACAACAGGAGCATCCCCCGGCCCCGGGAGGGCTCCGACCTCGACAGGGACTCACACACGGTGCAGGGAGGATGAGCACCGTTCTTGGCTCTGCCACTGGACCACGGGATGGAGACGGATGATGCATCACCCCTGGTACCTGCAGTTTGTCTGGGAGGTGCCCGCTTGGGCAAGTCTCAGCAGATTTGCTGCCAGCTCCATGGAAAACATCAGGACATGCCATGGGCAGCTGCAGAATGAAGCGACAGCAAAGCTGGGTTGGTCCACGGACCCTCTTGGTCCTCCTACTGCTGTGGGATAGAATCATAGAGCGGTCCAGGTTGGAAGGGACCTTTCAGATCATTGAGTCCAAACATCATAGAATCATCGAATGGTTTGGGTTGGAAGGGACCTTAAAGATCATCTAGTTCCACCCCCCCTGCCATGGGCAGGGACACCTCCCACTAGATCAGGTTGCTCAGAGCCCCGTCCAGCCTGGCTTTAAAAACTTCCAGGGATGAGGCTTCCACCACCTCTCTGGGCAACCTGGGCCAGTGTCTTACCACCCTCATGGTGAAGAACTTCTTCCTAACGTCCAGTCTCAATTGACCCATCTCTAGTTTTAATCCATTCCCTCTAGTCCTACCATTACCCGACATCCTGAAAAGTCCCTCCCCAGCTTTCTTGTAGGCCCCCTTAAGATACTGGTAGGCCACAATAAGGTGTCCTCGGAGCCTTCTTTTCTCCGGACTGAACAACCCCAGCTCTCTCAGTCTGTCTCCATAGGAGAGGTGCTCCAGCCCTCTGATCATCCTCGGGGCCCTTAACCCCACACTGACAAAACCCCCACTAACCCATGTCCCTCAGCACCACGTCTGCCCGGCTTTTCAGTCCCTCCAGGGATGGTGACTCCACCACTGCCCTGGGCAGCCTGTTCCAAGGCTTCATAACCCTTTCAGTGTAAAAATTTTTCCTATTATCCGATCTAAACCTCCCCTGGTGCAACTTGAGGCCGTTTCCTCTTGTCCCATAGCCTGTTCCTTGGGAGAAGAGACGGCGCCCCCCAGCTACCCCCTCCTTTCATACGCTGTGCCCAGAAATGCCGCGGGCTAAATCCAGGTTCCCCTGGGAATTAGCAGGGCTGTGCATCGCCCCTCCGACTCACACCTTCCCGGCACCGTGTGGCGTGATTGCAACGCCAGAGACACAGAGCATGCAAGTCGCTCCCCCAGGAGGACAACCTCGCGGTCCCCGGGTCCCCTCCCTGCCCCGCACCGCCTGCCGCCTGCGCCGCCTGCTCGGCCCCGATTTACGAGCAGCGTGTGAAGGACAGACACTGGGCCGCTGGGCTGAACAATGCGGGAATATTAGCCGAGTTACAAAAACAAACAAACCAAACCCCGCCGGGAGCCCGTTTCATTTATCTTCTTTTGTCCAGTTTTGCTTCAGCGTGAAAGTCGCCCTTTCAAGTCCAGCAGTTGTGTTCCAGCCCCGGCGGGTAGCTGATCCAAAGCGTTACACTGAGAGCTTCCCAATGGCATGTTTGCACAGTTCAATTCATTTCTAAATATTCAGCGGAGTTTCCCTCCCTCCTACCCTCCCAGGACTTTTTGCCCAAGAGCCGAGGGTGTAAAGTACAGGGCCGGGGATACTGGTGCACAGAGCCTTTGTGTGCAAACACAAGCTGCTGTTTGTATTTGCCTTCACACTGTCAGAGCTCAATTGTGTGCGATGCAATACTGGCTACCAGTCTGCTTTCAATATCCGCTCGGCCATCCCGGCTGCCAGAGAGACGCTCCCCCTCCCCGGCCCGCTTTGAAGCAAAGTGATTTAATTTCATGAGACTTTCGGTAATCACGTTACAATCTCCAACATTAACCAGAACTGACTCCCTATTGCAAAAGGGCGGGCGGACGAGCGAGTAAACAGCCTGGCTCGGGACAGCCTGCAACGCCAAAGGAAGGCAAAACGCGGGACGGCTGCCCGGCTGGTTCTGCGCCGCTTATCAGATGAGGCTGGAAAACAACAGCCTCCTGCCAGCGCCAGGAGGGAACAGCCGGCTTTGGCCATCCCGAGGATGATCTACGGGCTGCTCTGCTCATCCCGTGCACCACCATGGCTGATCTTGAAAACCAGACCTTTTTCTCCTATTCATAGCTCTACCCATCATAGAATCATGGAATCAATCATAGAATCACAGAATGGTTTGGGCTGGAAGGGACCTTAAAGCCCACCCAGTGCCACCCCCTGCCCTGGGCAGGGACACCTCCCACCAGCCCAGGTTGCTCCAAGCCCCGGCCAACCCGGCCTTGAACCCCTCCAGGGATGGGGCAGCCACAGCTTCTCTGGGCAACCTGGGCCAGGGGCTCACCACCCTCACAGCCAAGAATTTCTTCCTGAGATCTCATCTAAATCTCCCCTCTTCCAGTTTGAAACCCTTCCCCCACGTCCCATGGCTCCCCTCCCTGATCCAGAGTCCCTCCCCAGCTTTCCTGGAGCCCCTTTAGGGACTGGAAGGGACTGGAAGGTCTCCCCGGAGCCTTCTCTTCTCCAGGTTGAACCCCCCCACCTCTCTCAGCCTGTCCCCACAGCAGAGGGGCTCCAGCCCTCCCAGCATCTCCAGGGCCTCCTCTGGCCCCGCTCCAACAGGTCCATGTCCTTCTTGTGCTGATCATTTACAGTGCCCTGATACCTCTCTCACGTCCCCCAGATTTCCTTCTGGGATAGGCTCCTTCTAGCTCTGCATTGCTACATGCTGAGGGGGCCATTGGTCCAGGAAGAGCTGGGCCCCCCCTGCCTGGGGAGCGGGGTCTAGGGAAGATCTCGCATGAAGAAGAGGAGGCTGAGAAGAGGGAGATTCAGGTGTCGCCTGCCTGCGCTGCCTCTCCCTCACCCCTCCTCACCGCCCTGCACGCATGGCTCAGCTCTTCCCAGAGCATCTCCTGACCAGCCGGAGATCCTATGGTGGATCCTGAAGGAAAGCACTTGTGGGGCTGCGGGTGCAAACCACTGGGCAACCCCCAGTGGGTGTAAAAAAAATCCCCTTTTCTCAGAAAATCTCAAAAATCCCTTGCTCTCTCCACCCGCTATGGTCTGACTGCCTAACACTGACCCTTAAATTTCCACTTTGCTGACGTTAAGGAACATTAGTCCACACCGCGGAGCTGACATGAAAATAGTCAGACTCAGTCAAAATGAAGCGGAGATCGCAATGAGTGCAGCCTGGTAGGGTTCGGGGTGATGGATGGCTCTGACATACCACAGGGAAGACGACATGGACTCCTCATCCATCTTTCCATCCAAATCTGGGAACGTGGAGGACGCAGCCTGTGCAAAGCCGGTGACTGGGGACGGAACAGCTGGGCTTCGCCTGGCGCGAGCCGGGAGCTCGCAGACCCCGCAGGGAGATGGCACGCAGCCCGGAGAGCGCGCCGCGCAAAGCGGGGACTGCCGAGCCAAGCAGCTCGCCTCCCGCGTTTCCTCTCGAATTCCCACCTGGGACAAGGAGGGAAAGAAATCCCCCCGCTCCCTCGCACCCGGAGAAATTGGGGAGTTGCCCTTCCCGCTCCGTCGCGCACCGTCATCGAATCCGCATCTACTTCAAAGCGTTTCCCATCGCTCCAGCAAGTCAAAAAAAATAAATCTGCTGTAAAACCAACCCGCTGAGCCCGGCTGCTCACAGCCTGCGCCTGTGCTTCGGCCGCTCCTGCCCCTCGCGCTGGTTTTACCCTTTTCCAGGCGAATTTGAGGTGAAGGCTCCTGGCTCTGCACCCTCCTCTCCCCAGCCAGGGGAGACGCAACATCTTTGATCCTCAAGCGGGAAAAAAGTTTGTCTCCGAGACACCCCCGAGGCTGCTCGCCCCCACCCGCCCCGGCATTCCCTCCTGCCTGCCCGCACAATCTCTTCCTCGCTGCTCATTTTTGGCAGAAGGCGGCAAAAGCCTGCTGGGCTCACCCTTTGCCAGCTCCTCCATCCCCAGGGGCACATTGCAGGAGGGGGTCGGGGGCTGCGGCTCCCCACGCAGCACCCTGCGGCACCCGCCCCAAGCTCGACGCAAGAGGGGGGTCCCTTTCCAGGTGATACCACAACCTGGGTGACAACGGCCGGTGGGCGATGCCAGAGGTCCCTTCCAGCCCATAAACCATACGCGAAATAATTTAGAAAGACCCCCCCCAGCTTCCAGCAGGGTGTGAAATAGAGGTTTTTTCCCTTCCCAACCTCCAACCCTCTACCGGGGAGGGAGGTGCAGATAGGATTTTCAACCCTCCCATCATTCACAAGACACTTGGCAAAAGTTTGAAAGGAAAACTCCTGCCTGCCCCCTCCCTGCTCTCACCGCTGGGTGGGGGACACGAAACCGGGCTCTTTCCCCATTCCTTTCCTGGCTTGCTACTCTCCCTGACCACGCAGCCGGACACGAGATGCGTGTTGGGAGCAGCATCGGTTCTCTGCTTCCTTGGTGCTGTCGATGCAGCGCATCCCTCCAGTGCCAGCTGAGACCTCGGGGCACCCAGCACCGTCCCCGCTGAGCCCCGGGACGAAGCAGCCTCTCTGGTCGTATCACTCCGTGGGTTTTGAAACTCCACGAAAATCCGTGCTGTCCCAAATAAATCCATAAATCAAGCTCCCAGCTGAGCTGCGTGCCTCCTCCATCCCCGGACCCACTGCCGACGTGGGTCAGAACCCGGTTTTTTAATATCTACCAAAAAAAAAAAAAAAAAAGAAAAAAGACAAGTTTTTTTCCTCCCCACCAGTTAATCCTTTGACTTCTGCTGAGCCTAACGCAAACTCCCGGCCGGCGTGTGGCTGAGCCCCTTCGTGCTGCTGATCTCGGCTCCCGCCGGGGACAGAGCGAGAGCGGCCGAGCCCCCAGCTCCGCTCCCCCCGACAGCCTCCCCGGCCGCACCGGCGCAGAGCAGGAAAAGCCTCCCCGTCTCCTTATCAGTCCCCAGGGCATCCTAATCCCCCTATAAATGAAAGCTATTATACAGCTATCTTTTTAAAAGCCTGCCCGTCGCTTCATCCAGGCAGCCCCGTCCTCGCCATCGGGAGATTTTGGGGAGCGTGGTTACCGGGGGTGAGACGTCGCCACCGAACAGAGGTGGGTTTGCACCGGGCGAGGATCTGGCCCTTTTCTTTACAAGATGGTGCTTTGATTCCCGCCGAGGGGCAGAGCCGTCTCCCCCGTAACGCCATGGTGGGCTCCCCACGCTGCCTGGCGGGAAGCAGCGGGGATGTGGCAGGGATGCTCGGGGAGGGGAGCAGAGGACACGTCCCCTGCTGACTGCAGCGGCAAAGGCCAAACGGCAGCCACCGCTCCGGGGACACCCTGGGGACGAAGCAGATGTGACAGCGGGGCTCTGCCGCTGCCGGACCCTTTCCCCAGGTCGAAGCTGTCTGTGCAGGGTGATGCGGGCAGCAAAGCCTCTGCCTCCCCTGCTGCTGCCTGAAAAATCGGGGGGACTTGTTTGGTGCGATCATGAAGATACCGCAAATTAATGATCTCGGCGGGGCTGACGCCGGGGGCTGTGAAGCCCTCTCCCCCCACCCCCCCGCCCCCAGCGTGTGGAGGGCTCAGCCCTGCCGCGAGGAGGGCTGGTGTGTCCTGCGCTGCAGGCGGCCGGGTCGGTGCTTTCTCAGAAAAGCGGGATGTGGTGGGTCCTGGGGCTGGTCTGGGTTTATTTCTGCCGTTTGACAGCAACACGGGGCCAAAGGATGCGCAACCTCTGCAATGCTCTGAAGGCAACCCCCAACTGCTTCCAGATGTCCTCGGCCAAGATTTCCTTCGCCCTGCGTGCCCCCCCCAGGGAAAAACTGGCTGGGGAGGAAAAATATCTAGGGATGCCCCATCCCTGGAGGGGTTCAAGGCCAGGTTGGCCGGGGCTTGGAGCAACCTGGGCTGGTGGGAGGTGTCCCTGCCCAGGGCAGGGGGGCTGGAATTAGGTGATCTTTAAGGTCCCTTCCAATTCTGACCATTCCATGATTCTATGATCACAGTACCCCAAAATCCTCCAAAGGGTCCCCAGGAAAACTTTGCTTCCACTCCTCACCCCCGGCATGCAATAACCCGTAATAAGCGCAAAAGCCTCCAAAACCACTGTGCCAAAAAGCAGGGCATCCCAAAAGGGAGGCAGGAGAGACCCAGGGCCAAGGAAGGCAGGAACCTTCCCTGGTCAGAAAATCCGTCCGCCATCCCTGAGGACAAAGGGGAGATACATTAAGGCTGGAAAGGCAGGCTCATGAGTCCCAGCTGCCCCCACTGCACGGGCCAGGTAGGAAAACCAGAACCCCCGGGAGCGTTTTTACAAGCAGGATCCCTGCAGGCAGCGGAGATTCCAGAGCCCTCGCAGCTCCTCTCTCCATCCTCAGAGAGGCAGCACGTCCCCCCGGGCGGTCACGGGGAGTTTGCCGAAGCGAGGACAGCGGAGGCTGAATAAGGATGACATGCTTTGGCCCAGAAAGAGGAGGGCAGAGATTAGCCGTGGACAAGCTCAAGGGAAGGCAAGTGTCCAACCCAGAGTGCCAAGCCTGGTTTTGTTTTAGCCTTAACTGCGCTTTTTTGTTTGTTTGTTTGTTGGTGTAAAAACCTTTCTGTTGGAAATCAGTTTAACTTTAAGCTTCCTGAGAATAAAAGCCTGTGAGAAAGCTCTGCCCATGCAGGGCCCACTTGGGAGGCTACAATGGGAGTCTCAGCAGCTTATGGGCCCATATTTCTATGGCTACAGCACCCATCTGCTCAGCAATACAGTGTTAGCCACAGCTCGCGCGATTCCCCATGCAGAACCACCCGCCGGGAGCCGCAGCAGGGCTGGGGGGCGAAGGACCTGCGGCTCCGCGGGCGGCACACGGTGCCACGAGGGGCCCAGGCCGCGCAGGGTCTGCTCCCATTGCTGGCTGGTGCCACGTCGCTGGCGAAGGCGCCCCAGTTGCGGTGTTTCCCTCGACACAAGGATGCTGTGATACTGCTTCACGCCTCTCTCACCCCAAGTCCAAAGCATTTTGCACAGCCCCCCCTTTTACTCTCCATAAATGGGGAAACCGAGGCACGGGGGGACAAGACAAGCCTGGATCTGAGAAGTGATGCCTATTCCTAACATCCTCAGAAGGCAACAGGCAGAATCACACACAGCAGCTCCAAAACCCCCGTCAGCTCCAAACTCCCCCCTCCCCGCCTGCCTCAGACGAGGGGTAGGGTCGTGCTGTGCTGCCCAGCCCCAGGCAACAGCGTCCGTCTCAGACGGGCGGAGGGTGCTACACCCCGGGGACCCTGTGTGGACACCCTGGGGATCCTATCCCATGTAGGATACCTTTGGATATCCTGCTCAGAGCCTCTTTGGTCGGATAAGAAATGTCCCTCCTTAACAAGGTGAGAAAGGATGTTTACAACCTTCCCCATCCCTCTGGAAGAGATACGTAGGGCAAACTCCAAGGACACTAAGAGACCCCCCCTGTCTCCTCACAGAGGGATATACAAAGCCACTTAAGTCCGCTCTCTGACTCCTGTCCCACCACAGTGCCCGGAACTGAAGGGGAAGAGGGTGCTAATGGCCGTGCTCCTGCCCGACCAAGTCTCTGCCAGCTCTTCTGGTCCTACCCCTCCACTTCCCGCTCTGCTGCAGACGGAGCCCTCTCTTCCTCTGTCCCCTCTGAGACAGACCATTTGCAAAGCCCTGAATCACCACAGGAGGGGAGAAGACAACAGAAGGGACATCTCCCACCAGTCCGGTCCTTCCTGGTCTGGTGGGTCTCAGCCGCCATCAACCACTGTCACCCATGGACTTGCCCTGACTCCCCGCTCTGCTGCGTGCTCCCCGCGTGCCTCGACCCTGCGGACGGGCGTCGGGGGCCTCTCGCCCAGCCGAGCGACGGCTGCAGGCACGCTCCGGTGGACCCAAAAGCCATCAGTCACCACCAGTTTGACTCCTTGTCCCATTCGGAGGCCAAGGGGAATGGGAAGGAACTGTCTCGTAGGGCTACCCAACACCCCGCTGTGCCAGCCCTGCGGAAAACGGTTACAGATGGAATGAGAACCATGGAAAGTTTGGCGCTTTTTTTTTTTTTCAGTGGAGATGATAAATGCAGGCTGAAGAAAAGGGATCACCTAAATTTAATAAGGGACACGAGGAACTCCCTGAGAGGCAATCCTGCAGTCCTCACATCCCTCTGCAGCACCCGAGCGCGCAGAGCTCGCTGCTGCGGAAGGATTTGATTTCCCCGGCTGTGATGGGGGCGGAGGGGAGCCCACGGCTGTTTTAGTAAGCACTGCCCTGCAAACGCCTCCCTGGACCACCACCGAGATGATAAAGCCCCAGGTTTGTCTGGAAGGAAGTTTTTCGTTGGGAATGTTTGGCAGGCTGTTCTCTGGCAGTTCCCGGTCCCTTCTGTGTCTGAGACGAAGTTTCCTTTTAGCTGGAGGAGAGACTTGCTCGCAAATCGCTCTGACATGAGACACATCCCAGCCTGGGAACCCTCCTGCAGCGCGCACCGCAGCACAGAGCCTGTCTAACACCAGGCTTGTGCCAAATCCCCTATCGGAAAACACAAGATGTTTCCTTTCTCTCCCTGCAATCGCCCTTGTTTATTGTTAAACGCTCTCTCGGCATCGCGTAGGGGCCAAAACTTGAGCGGCGCCCGGCACCTGCAGACACCGCTGACGTCAGGCAGACCTGCAGGTGCCGGGCGCATCTCCCGGCCCCGCGGGGAACGGGCTGCGGAGCACCGGAGCCGGCACTGGGAACCAAGTCCGGAGGTTGTTCCCAAAGTGCCTGTCAGCGGGCTGCAGCCTGGGTTTGTCTGGTAGCGCTTTCTCCGGCCAAGGCAAACGCAAAGGTATTTTATACAAACTAAAGGGAATATTCAAAGCCCGTGTTCATTTCCAGCACTCAAAATAACGCCGCGGATCGTGAGAAATTGTGCAATGGTGTCGATTGCACTTTATTGATGTCGCTAAATCTGGTCCAAGCCCTGCCTGCGCTTTCATGCGTCTACACGAGCTCACCAGCAGTTAAGCTCTGACATTTTAGTTCAGGCCCTTTCCAGCTGCAGACTCCTCTCGCTGGGGAGCTGGAAGCTTCATCGGGACAACCTGGGTTGGAGACGTGGGGCTTGGGCTGGACCAACGCTGAGCAAACGGAGCCGGCCCGACGGCGCTGGAGGGAGGGAGGATGGAGAACAGACCTCCGAGCTTGTCTCTGAGCTGTGTCCTCCCTGGAGCATGTTAGCTCCCAGGCGCCCGGCCAAAGCCGGGCTGTAAGGCCAAGCTCTACGTGGATGAGTTATTTGCCAGGTAAAGTTGATGGGAACCTGGATCTGTGAAAAGCTCTGCTGGCCGGGCTCCTTCTGCAGGAGCAGGTCCCTGGAGAACATCTCCTTGGGCCTGGCCATGTCCTCTCCTTGTGCGGTGCCCGGGCTCTCACAGGCAGCAAGAAGTGATAAAGAAAAATTAGATCTGGCTGGCGAGAAACGTTCCCGTGGGAAATTTTGACTTTTTGTCAGAAACTCCAACGTGTGTCTTTTTCAGCCCCAAATAAGCATGAATAGGAACAAAGATTCGGTTTTGGCAGGGGGAATGGGCTTACCAAAGAGAACACCCAAATTTTTAAGCAAAGCAGACACATTCTATCATTTTTCTCCCTGATTGAAAAAAAAAAAAAAAAAACAAACCAAAACACCGCAATTTTCCAGAAAAAAAAAAAAAAGTAAATTCAGTGAAAAAAATTGCAATCGGTTCTGAAACTACTGCCTGGGGCAAATTCAGCTAATTTGGCTAATTCACACATTGCCTCACCGCTGGCGCTCGGGAGGGTTTGGTTTCCCTCTCAAGAGGTTGGAGATGCCTCCAGCGCGCAGCCAGCAGCATCGCCACCAGCTCCACGCTCATCCCCTGCCTCTGCCGGGCCAAGGCAGGATCCGGAGCCCTCAGGTCACCGCAAAGCCTGATTTTCCCTCTGGATTTAGAAGAGAAACCAGGGTGGGCTGATGGTCATGAGCAAGTGGGTGGGAGCTGAATAGGGTTATTGTGATCTTTATCTAGGGGGATTATTCCAGGCAGCGTGGGCTTGGCAGGGCAACGCAGTTGTTTGGCCGTGGTTGGTTGCGCGGGCTGATAGGTACGGCCCCAGGGAACGTTGCAGCAGAAACGGGCTCAGGAAAATTATTTTACGGTAGCTTCGGCCTCGGAAAACATTCACTTCCCAGCAAAGTCGGCGGAAAAGGAAAAAACTATGCGATTTTTGTTTGCAGAAGTCTGACACGGCTAGGGTTGCGCGCGGTCTGAAATGCAAAGCCTGGCACAAAAGTTGCACATTTTACTGGAAACTGGGAACTTGTTTCCTTTTTATTGGAAATAAATTGGAAGGGAGAAGGGCGGTAAGTGCATGGGGCCAGCATAATAACTGGACAGAGGCATTTTCAGGAGCATTTCAGGATCCTGCAGAATAGACCAAGGGCCCAATAGCACCCTGAGATCGCACCAAATTTTACGGCGTCGCTGATAGCGGTAACTCCTCCTGCACGCAGGGAACTCGTCCCTGCCTGCGAGACGGGGACGGAGGCCTGGGGGGAGCCGAGCCCCTCCTGCTCCCCTGGACCAGCTGCTGAGGAACAGGCAGCGCTGGGC
The DNA here is from genome assembly GCF_963924245.1 of Chroicocephalus ridibundus. Lineage (NCBI taxonomy): Eukaryota > Metazoa > Chordata > Aves > Charadriiformes > Laridae > Chroicocephalus > Chroicocephalus ridibundus. The sequence goes on from NC_086297.1 coordinate 12,253,921, forward strand.
GCGCACGGGGGAGGCGATGGGAAATAATCAAGACGGGGATAACAATCAAGACCCCGATCTCTGCCGGCCAGAGGGACCCCGCCGGGAGAGAAGAACCCCAAACCCTGTGATAAAGCCCCGGCTGGGCGCTGTGGGCACATCCGAGCGGCACCCACCGCCTTCCCCGCTCCCCGCCGCTTCCTCCCCGCGCCGCTGCCGCCCCCGGGGCCGCGCCCGCTCCGCCCCGACTGAGCCGCAGCCCGGCGGGGAGCGGAGGCTCCGGGCTGAGGCAGAGCATCGCCGCCCGCTGCCGGGACTCCCGCACCTTCCCCCGCCGCCGCCACCGCCTGTGTTCCCGGGGGCCACTGGGCTGCGGGACCCCTCTCCCCGCCGGATAACCCAGGCTCGGCCGTGCCTCGGTGTTGAAGGCGCCGGCGAAAAAATTGCACCCTCTGCAAGCGACACATCTGATTGTGATTTGGGGGGGTGGGGGGAAAGAAAGGAGGAGAAGGGGAAAAAAAAAAAGGAGAAGAAAAAAAAGGAAAAAAAAACCCACCAAGCCTGGCCCTCGGCGAGGATTTTTTTTTTCCTATCGTCGGAGCTGCAAATATTTTGGAAGACGGGGCCGTGTTTTCCGTATAAACAAGGCGGCGGCGGCGGGCGGCGGGGACGCGCTCCGCGGGGCCGGGGGTCCCGGCGCGCAGAGCCGAGCCGAGCCGAGCCGAGCCCGGGGCGCATCCCGGGTCCCCCCCAGCCACCGGCGCACGGTCCCAGGGGCTGGCACCGGCCCCCTAAACCGCGGCGAGGCGGGGACCGGCAGCGCACCGGGATGCCGCTGGGGAGCCCGGGGTGGGAGGTCGGGGGGAGCCGTCGGCAGGATGTGCGGACGCTCAAGGACACCCCAAACCCTTCACCCTTGGCCACCCCAGGCAGAGGCGAGAGACCCCCCTTCTCCCTCCGGGGACAGCCTGGACGCTGGGGCTCGCTTACAGCCAGGACGGCGCGGGTTTCTCGCCCGAGACGGAGCGAACCGGCTGCTCCCCTGTTCTCATTTGGCCTTGGGGCTCGTTCAAGTCCCCGCCGTCCGGCCACCGCTCCCCCGGGGCCGCCCGCCCCCCCTGAGGATGCAGCGACGGGAGCCGCCGGCTTTGCCGAGCCCTCCCCAGCGCCCGGCCGCCTTCTCCCTGCGGGGAGGACCGGGGCCCGTCCCCGTCCCGTCCGGGCGCAGAGCCTCTCGGGCGAGCTGGAGGCTTTGCGGCGGACCTCTGAGCCGGTGCCCCGGGGAAGGGAACAGGGCTCCCGGCGAGCTCCGGGGTCCCCGGACCGGACCCCGCTCCGTGCGCTGCCAGACCCCCGGTCGGGGGCTGCCCGGGCCGGGAGACCCTTCCCAGGCAGCCAGGGCTCCTCAGCGCTTCTCCGGACACGAACGGTGTTTTCCCGGTCTCCTGAATGTCCTTTCTCCCCACTCCTGAGGTCCTTGGTGTGCCCCCGAGTCTCCCGCTGTCCCCTGCTGTCCCCTGCAGAGTCCCCCGCTGCACCGCGTCCTCTGATCCCGCGTCCCTCCGTGTCCCCTGCCCCGCTCTCCCGGGTGCCTGCGGTGTCCCCCGTCCCATTCCACCGTCGCTCTCGGTATCCCCTGCCCTAAATTCCTGTTCCTCGCCGTCCCCTGTCCGGTGCTCCCCAGCTCCCCGTGTCCCCTGCTCTGCACCTCGGCGTCCCTCGGTGTTGTCACCAGCGCGCTGCCGGGCGCCTCGGTGTCCCCATTCCCTGCTCTTCCAAATGCCTTCACATTCCCTGCTCTGCCCTTCTGGGTCACTCTGTGTCCCCTCCTTTGCCCTACACTCCCGCGTATCTCAGTGTCGTTCCTCTGTCCTGCTCTCCATCTCCCTGCGTGTGCCTATCCCGCTCCCTGTGTCCCTGGATGTCCCCGCGCTGCTCGCCATGTCCCTGGATGTCCCCATGCCTTTCTCTCCCCCTCCCTTGCCGAGTCCTGGATGTCCCCATGCCTTTTGCTCCCCGTCCCTTGCCGAGTCCTGGATGTCCCCATGCCTTTCGCTCCCCGTCTCTGAAGGTCCTTTGTCGGGTCCTGGGTGTCCCCAAGCCTTTTTGCTCCTTGTCCCTTGCCGAGTCCTGGACGTCCCCCTGCCTTTCTCTCCCCGTCCCTTTCCGAGTCCTGGATGTTCCCATGCCTTTCACTCTCTGTCCTGAAGGTCCCTTGCCGGGTCCTGGATGTCCCTCTGCCTTTCGATCCCTGTTCCTTGCCGGGTCCTGTATGTCCCGAAGCCTTTTCTCTCCCCGTCCCTGAAGGTCCCTTGCCGAGTCGTGGATGTTCCCAAGCCTTTCGTTCTCTGTCCCCTGCAGGGTCCTGGATGACCCCAAACTTTTTGCTCTCCGTCCCTGAAGATCCCTTGCCGGGTCCTGGATGTCCTTCTGCCTTTCGATCCCTGTCCCTTGCCGGATCCTGGATGTCCCCATGCCTTTCGCTCCCTGTCCCTTGCCGGGTCCTGTATGTCCGGAAGCCTTTTCCCTCCCCGTCCCTGAAGGTCCCTTGCCGGGTCCTGGATGACCCCGAGCCTTTCGCTCCCCGTCCCCTGACGGGTCCTTCGCTCTCCCCTCCCTCTCCCTGTCCTTCCGGGGACTTCCGCGCCCTCTCCCCATCCTTCCCCCCGCCTCTGCCGGAGTGTCCGTGCCCGCGGCGTGGGACTCACCCACGCACTCGTTGGCCTCCCGGGCGGGTCGCTCTCTGCCAGGGCCGGTCGTAGTGGAAGGGCTTGCAGCGGTCGCACTCGGGGCCGGCCGTGTTGTGCTTGCAGTCGCACACCAAGCTGTCGTCGCGGTCCGGACGCAGCGCAGCCGCGCCCCCCCCCAACCCCCCCCCGAAACGTAACGCGTGGCCGTTGCACTTGCACCGCCCGCCGACCTGCAAGTCGGAGACGGCGTAGAAGTAGGAATCGCGGGCCAGCTCGGAGTCGTCCTCGCTCTCGTCGCCGAAGGTGTGGAGGCGGCTGAAGGTGACCCTGATGTCGGTGGCCGTCACCCAGTCCTGCAGGACGGGCGAGTTGTCGAAGTCGTGGGCGGTGGGGCGGCCGTCCAGGGTGCTGAAGGCGATGAGGCCGCCGGAGAGGGGCCGCACGTCGGTGTGCGAGTCGGTGCAGACCGCCTCCTGCTCGTTCTGCTTGGTGATGGCGGCGCGGCTGGGCTTGTTGTACATCTTGCGGCACTGCGTGGAGTAGAACTGGAAGGGCACCCAGGTCTTGCCGTAGTCCATGGACTTGTGGATGGCCATGGACTCCGGGCGCGGCGAGCAGAACTGCAGGCTGACGTAGGTCACCTCGAATTTCTTGCCCAGGGAGAGGGTGAGGGTGACGTTATGGGGGTACTGGACGTAGCTGTCGGACTGCCAGCAGGTCAGGTTGTGCGGGTTGTTGAGGTCGGTGAGGAAGGAGGGCGGGTGGGCGCGCTTGGGGTCGGAGGCGTTGCAGAGGTGGCAGGAGCGGATCTGCTCCTCGCCCTTCTCCGTCACCACGCAGTACCGCGACGGCGGCTTCCCGCAGGTGCTCGACACCTTCACCTCCTTCCCGAAGGCCGAGTTGACGAAGTCGGGGATGCAGCGGCGGGGCAGCCCGTGCTCGTCGTAGCAGGGGTCGGGCTGAGCCGTCTGCACGGCGAACATGCTCACGCCGTGGTAGCCCCCGCGCAGGGGCTGCGCCAGCCACGCCGCCGCCAGCAGCAGGGCCAGCGGCGCCTCCGCGCCCCTCCGCGGCATCCTGCGCAACCTCGGCGCGGCCTGGGGGGAGCGCAGGGAGGGAGGGAGGGAGGGAGGGACGGGAGCCGCCGCTCTAGCGCGCAGCTCCGCGGGGCGACTTAGCCGACGGACGCGGTGCCGGCGGCTCAGGGAGCGCGGAGCATCGCCCGCCCCGCGGCCAGCCCCGCGGAGAAAGGGGAGACGGCGGCGGCGGCGGCACCACAAAAGTGGGGCTGGCGGCGGGGCTGGGTCCCGCCTGCCTCCCGCCCCGGCTCTCGCACGGAGAATGACTGGCGGTCCCAGCCCCCGCCGCGTTTGAGGTCATGCTAAAGGAGTGACATCGCGCTCAAGGAACAGAACAACGACATCCACTGGCGGCTCAGCCAGAGACACGCACAGGCCTCGGGGAGGGCGGGGGGGGGGGATGGGAGAGGGACGGAGCCCGCCCCGACACCGCGGCGATGGGCGCCAGCGCCGCCGCGGGGCTCCCGAGCCGCCCCGAGGAGCCGGGGAAGGGCTCTCCTTCTCCCCGCCCCGCCCCGCTGTGGCCCGACGGGGCTGGGGGAGCCCGGGGCTGTCCCCAGCATCGGGAGATGCTCCGTGGGCATGGGGCGGGGAGAGGGAGCGAGCGGCCGGGACGAGGCCCCCCCCCCCCTCGCCTACCTGCGGGGACACCGAGAAGGTCAGGATCGGACCCTCACCCAAATGGTCGCTGCTGGCCTCCCCTCCTCTAACCAGGCCAGATCGGGCCTGACCCCCTCAGCTGGGTTGGGAGGGGGGGTCCAGGGCAGAGTCACCGTCCGGGCCCGGAGCCCCCCTGAGCACCGGCCCGGCCCGAGGGTGCTCCCGGCGGGTGTCGGCCCGGAGCCTTCTCCCCTGGGAAAGAAAACCCGATGCGGGGATGTTTAACTGGGGGGAAATCTCGAGACCTTGAGCACGACACGGGAACTAAAGGGCCTGGTGACCCCCGGCAGGTTGTCTTAGGGGGCTGATCTGGGCGAAGGGGTGGTTTCCCCGGCACAGCCCGGGCACACGGTTTGCAACTTGTCGGTTTGCAGTTTGTCGCCTCTCCCCTTAAAGCGAGGACGGGGTTAAAGGGCGGTACTTGTCCCGCACCGGGCCGTGCCCCAGCCCCGGGCTCCCCTTCCCGGTGCCGGCCGGGCCGCCCCCCGACGGCCGCCCTCCCTCGGCGTCCGCTCCGGCTCGGCCCTTCCCCGGGTCGTCCCGGCCGGGAACACCCCGACGTGCCGGCCCCGGGGGACGCTACCGAGATCCCGAAGAGAAGGTCCCGGGAGGGAGCGGAGGGGTTTCCCTCCTGCGGCTGCCGGCCGCCCTGCTCGCCCCCCTTCCCTCCCTCCTTCATTAAAAGGGCACTTTTATTTTTCCAACGGAGGTGCCCTCTCCCGGAGCGCTGCCCACGCCGTGTCACTCAAGCGGCCGGGCCCTGGCACGGCGGTGCCGTCCCCTCCCCGGCGACCCCCGGCGGGGCGGCCCGAGGGGACGGGGGCTGCCCGGGCAGCGGCGAGCCCCGGGCCGGCCTCCGCCCCCTCCCCTCCGCCCGCCCCTCTCCCCGCTTTGAATTCCTTGCCACCGAGCTGAATAAAAGTGGTTGTTGTAAATTGAATTAGTGCCTGATTAATCTGCTCCCGGGCCTGCTAGCCCAGCGGGGCGTCTTTGGCAATGCAACCGCCTTCCCTGCAGGGCAGCGGGGCTCCGCAGCCTCCCTGCCCCCATCGCTCCCCCCGGATCCCCCCCATCCACACCCCCCCACCCTCACCCCCCCCAGCCCCGCCGCTGCCGGGATTTGTTAACTCTTCCCCCGGGAAACAGCCCTTCCGACCCGTTCCCGAAGGCCGGAGGAAGAGGGATGGGTGGGTGTGAGGATGCTGTCGGCCGGGGACTGGGGGGGTCCCAGTCCTGCTGGTCCCACGCAGTCCGGCACACCCGGTCACACACAGGCACAGTCCCGGTGGATCCCGGTCCCGAAGAGATTTTACTTCCCGCTCTTAAATTGCAGCCCGATTTGCAGGATGGGAGGGGGGGTGGTGGTGGGGGGGTGTTTCCGGTGATACCTGGAGGGGCTCTAAGGAGGGAGGGGGCGGAATTCAGTTCCGAGCCTGCCCAGTTGACGCCCGCCGGAGGTACCGCCGTGGCCGGTGCATCTGGCGAGCCCCCGGCGACCCCAGGTCCGCTTTGCCCAGCCAGGCGCCCCAAATCCGGACCCGTGACCCCCCCGGGTGCCTGCTGTGACCATCCCCACTCGTCGTGTCTCAGCCCCGGCTCTGCCCACCCGGTGCTTCCCCTCCGGCTACGTGTGTCCGACACCAGCCCTTCCCGGGGGGGGTTCCGTCCGCCGGCGTGCGGGCCGTGCGGGGGCGTCCAGTGTCGCCGAGTGCGGGGCTCCTGTGCCCGGGGGGGTGACACGCGGGGTCCGGCTCGGAGCGAAGCAGGACCGGCGTTTCCCTCGGGTTTGGGGAAAAATGCGGGTTTGGCTCCGGCTCCCCCCGACCCCCCGCGACCCTCTCGCCGGCAGGGCTGAAATTTCGGCGTCTCTTTAAAATCCGTGAAGGTTTCTAAAGGGGACGCCCCGGCCCCTCCAGCCCACACTGGTTTTACCGTCCTTCAGCAAAAAATGGGGGGGGTTGCCTAAGAAAATCTGACCTACGCTAAACTCCGCCACAACCCCGAGGTGCCGCTTAATCCCATTAGCAGGGTGTTAATTTAACAACCGTCCGGCGCTGCCGAGCGCGGGGGGACGGTGCTGCCCGGCGGCCGGGGCTGCGGCTCTCGCCTCCCTCCTGCCCTTCTCGCTGGGTTTATTCGGTGTTTCACAACCCCCGGGGTTTGTAATGGCTCTTGCGGTCATTAACATGATTTACTGAGGCTTTCCTCTAATTACCTCGCCCCCGAGCTATTAAATGCCTGTAAGCAGCTCCGCGGGGACCGAGGTGCAGCTCCCCGAGGCCCGGTCCCGACACTGTCCGCCCCCTCCGGGGCAGGGGGGCCTGGGGCCGTCCCGGGTGGATGGAGAAGGGGGGCTGCTGGGGGCACCAGGCCGTGCCCCCCACCCCGGCTCACCACCCACCTCGGATTTGATTTTCCTATCATTAAGCACCTCATAGCCCAAGCCCTGCCCTGGCTCGGGGGTGGGGGGACGGATCCTTGCCGGCTTCGGTCCCGGTGCGACCCCGCTGCACTCTCGCTCCCACCGGGGCCGGAGCATCTCTGGTACCTACTCTGGAAGCGGAGCATCTCCGGTACCAGCACCGGGATCGGAGCATCTCCAGTACCTGCATCGGGGCCGGAGCATCGCCGGCACCGGGAGCGGAGCATTTCCGATACCAGCACCGGGAGCGGAGCATCGCCGGTACCTACACCAGGATGGGAGTATCTCCGGTACCTACACCGGGACAAGAGCCGGTCGATGTGCGGAGCGGCCCATTTCCCCCGAGTTTGGCCGGGGACAAGCCCCCATGAAGGAGAGAGGAGAAGGGCTTTATTTCAGCCCCACCGGGGGCAGCCGCGAAAGGCGGCCCCGGCGCTCAGAGCCTGTTTTAAAAGTCAAATGGCCTCGGGTGCCGGAGCTCGTCCACCGCCCAGGGAACAATGCGCTGCCCCGGGCCCACCTCCCCCTGCCAGCGCCCGACCTTGGGTTTTGGAGAAGGGAGGGGGAAAACCCAACCAGATCTTCCCCTCCGCAAATATCTGGGGGCCGTCCCCCCGGCGGGGACCGGGAGCGGCTGGAAAAGCAGAGAAGACCCGGGTTGAAATAATCAGGAGCGATTTATTCCCCTGGAGTGACAGTTCTTTTGAGCAGTTGCCGAATGGCAGTTTCTGTCTTTCTGAAAGCTTTTCTTCCAGATTCTGTTCAGATTAGGCTGGGGAGATGAATGAGGCCATTATCCAGCCCAGTAGCTATTCTGAAATGCCAAATTAATTACCAAGGGCTAAATCAAGGCAATGGGGGCTGGAGGGGGGGGTGGGGGGGAGCGGCGGTTTGAGGTGTGAAAATATCTCCGCGATCTTTTAAACCCGGGCACCGGGGGCGGCCCGGGTTTCCCCCCCACACCACACACACCTTTGCCCCGTTCCCCCGCTTCACTCCGCAGGTGCGGGGGGCAGCGGAGCGGGCGGGGAGGGCGAGGAGACGCCGCGGGGTCCCGCTCCGGGTTCCCCCTCGCCGGCTGCAGCATCTCCTGCCTCCGGCGGGGCGAGGAGCGCCGGGGCCGCCGGGCTCCGCGGAGCTCCGGGCAGCCGGAGCCTCCGGTCGTCGCTCGGATGCTCACGGGCTTGGCCGGGCCCTCCCGGCGGGGGTCGGGGGTCGGGAGCAGCCCGGCTCCCCCCGGCCAAGGCTCTCCCCACGCCTGCTGCGGGGCTTTGCCATCCGCTGGGCCGCCGCGGAGGGACCCCGTTGTTGGGGCGGGGGGGGGGGGCGGGGGGGGGGAAGGTTCATGATTCCCTGAGCTCCAAAGGGCCGGCTCGGGGGGGCAAAAAGTGATCAACCGGTCGGTGACTGCGGGGCGGTGGTGTTCGCGGTGGGAAAGGGAAGGAGGAGGGAGAGGGAGCGTGTGTGCGCAGGGATGCTGCTCCCTAAGTGCCCGGTGCACAGGCACACCTGGCACGGTCCGCACTGCCCGGCTTGGAGGCTTAAAAAAACCCTTAAAAAAGGGGGAGAAAGGCTGGCCGGTCCTCCAAGATGTCCCAAGGGAATTAGGCAAGACGGCACCGCTGGCTCTTCCCGGACTGATGTCTCTCTGCCAGCACAAATCACAACATTTGCACATGACATTTAATCCCCCACCCTAAAGCTCTTTGGCTCTCGGCAGGCAGTTATTGTTATTACTGTTGCTCTAATATTTACGCCTGGCTCCCACGCAAGTGTAATTTGCGCATAAACCCCTGATCACTTTGTAGATCCCTGGCCCGTAATCCAGTTTTCTCGTTGGTTCCGGGGAAAGCACACCTCAGGCTCCTCTCATTTATGCACAAAACTGTTTAGGGAACAGTGAGGTAGAGTATGATTATCAGGTTTTTGGTGGGGGGAGAGGTGGGGATGTGGCTGATGCTGAATCTTCTGCAGCAAATGCACATGGCCCGTGATGTCCTGGTTCAGCCTGCCGGGCAGAACTGCTGGCAGCAGCGAGAGCGGAGCCGGGCGAGACTTTTCCTTACACTAGACAGTCCTTGCAAACGAGGAATAAGCAACGAGGAGATTTCCCAGGGGCTGAGAAGTGGGCTGTAGAAGGAATCAAGCCTTTAATGTAAATTGGCCGTGGCTGGCAGAGACCACTGAACACTGGGCTATTCAGCATCTCTGTGAACCTCTAATGATCAACTCGGTTTTCAATTATACACCCAGAATTGCCACCAAGTGAGATAAGCCTCTGGAATACTATATTTTCTCTTGCAAAATGTTTTCTTTAGGGCGGGCAGACTAAAAAGCTCTCTGTGTAATATTTGATTTATTTTCAGCAGGCCAGCCTGACACCCAGCAGCCCGGAGACCTCCCGGCCGTACCCAAATGGGTACCCAAAGGGGCTCACACACTCCTGGGGACGCGCAGGTGGATTCAGCCACTGCAGGGAGCTACAGCAGCGCGGGTGCCAAATATACCCGAGAAAACAGAGGCACTCCTTGATGTTAAAATTGTTAAACCCCGTGATTTACGCGTGGGGTTTTCTGCAGAAACAATGGTTTAATTCGGATGGGGGTGGATGTAGCAGAACAAAAAAATAATGCAGCTTAGTGTAGAAAATGCTGCCATATTCTGTACAGTGGACATATCGCTGAGGTATCATCAGGGTGAAAGAGCGGCTGTTACATGGCAGAGCCCAGAAACACTCATGGACCCTCCAGATTTCGGTTGCTCACGCATCCCAAAAAAGGCTACCCTGCAATTTCAAGCTATTTCCAAGGTAAAATTACTTTCCTGAGCAATATATTTACAGGGCGCGGGACAAGAGGAGCACAGTGACCTTACAGCAATGTTCTGAGCTAAACGGGAAAAAAATACCAGAAGTGAATTGGGAGCTTGGTCCGCTGGGAATGCTTCAGCACAGCTGAAGAAATCTCACTGGAACTGGCTGCTGGAGGCTTGGGGGGATCACTGCTCAGTGGAGCAGGAAAACCCCGCGTGTTTCTGGGCACCGACGGAGCCACCCTGATTCCATGGGTCTGGAGGACCGAGATATGGGAGACGTGGGGTGAAGCAAACAGGTTTTGGTTTGGGGGAGGCGGGTTCTCGTACAAACTTTGCTGAGGAGTTGGGGGTGGGGGGAGGAAGGGATGGGGACGTCCGATGTATTCGGTAAAATGCTTTGTCCAGAGATGCTTCTGCTGGGTTTGCGGGGCGTGGGGAAGGCACGGCGCAGTAACCTGTAGGACAAAAACGAGCAGTGTTTGTCCTGCACATCTTTAGCCGTGCAGCAGAAGCCATCGGCAGATCGTTTTAGACGACCAAAGCATCTGCCTGGATCTCAGGGGACCTGGGAGCCAGTCCACCTTTCGCAAAGAACTTTCTGCTGGTTTTAGGATTATTCTCGTTATATCAAGTGTTTGTGGACTTGACTTACAGAGGGACGTCAGAGCCATTCACAAACCCCCTCTGGCCAGCTCAGCGCCCGCTGCTGCTAGCCTCTGGGGACAGACCTCCCCGAGGAGCCCAAGCTCTGCACCCACCTAAGAAGCCACCCAGCTCAGCTCCCGCCTCCTGCCTTAGGGCTGTCTGGGGCTCAGTAAGCGCCCTTATCCCGAAGCACCCATCCCTGCACGCCGCATTGTGCGCTGGGGTTTAGTGTCTCCACCCCAGCTGCGCCCCACGTGCTCCATGGAAGGAGGCTTTGGGGCTGTTTGGAGACAACCCAGGCTTGGTGGGCTCAAGCGCTTTCGCAGCAGCTGCTGACCCTGGCTGTCCCTCGGGCCGAGGATGTCACCATCCCGGCACGGGCAGCCCCGTGGTGACCGCTGCCTTCCTGTGCCGAGGCAGAGCCTGGCAAGGTCCCCGCTCCTGCCCGTTCCTCCTCCCGGTTACATCCAGGGTGGGCTCCTTGGGTGCAATCCGACCTCCACAGCCATCAATCCTCCTCGACATCTCACTTTTTTTATTGTTTCGACTTTTTCTTGCAAGTGCCCTGGCTCTGCAGGGAGCAAAGAAAAGTTTCGTTGCTTCCTGTAGAGAAGGAGCAAAGCTGAGCCCGGGGCTGAGCGGCGCTTCCCTGCCTGACGTGGCGGCTCGAAGGAGTCCCGGGTACCGTGAGACACCTGCTGCTATTTTGGGAGGAAAACAGCATTGATTCAGAAGCATAGAATCATAGAATGGTTAAGAGTTGGAAGGGATCTTAAAGATCACCTAGTTGCAATCCCCCTGCCCTGGGCAGGGAGGAGGAGAACAGCAAAGCCCCCTCCTCTTGAGTTCAGACCAGTATTTCTCGAAGAAAATGGATCCTTTTACTCGCTGCTTTGACTATATGTAGCAAAACCTGAGCAGCAAGTCAAACGCGAGCCTTCTGGTGCCAGGGGAACCCAGATGGAGAGGGAAACTGGTCCATGTTATGGCAGTGGTTAAACGCTGCCCAGAGCAAAGGGAGAGCAGCCAGGACAGTGAAATCACAGCCTTGCTGGGGGCAGGGACATTGCAGCCACCAATGTCCCTTTAGAATAACTAACGTTCCTTTAAAATAACTAACTGGAGCAGAGACAGCTCCTCACCTACCTTACAGAAACGTCTGCTGGGCACCATGAACGCTCTTGCCATCAGCCCGGTGTGGGAGTTTCTTCATCTCTGGCATAAGAAAACGGCCCATGTAAAGACTTTCTACCGTTTACGAGAACCTGAAATCATAATATTACACCGGACCTGTGAAAGGCTGGGGAGCTGAAACGCTGATCGTCTTGCCGGGAATTTTCCTCCCCGCTGATTCAGAATAGAGCCGTGAAAAGGAATTTGATCTTCTTAAGCTGGTGTTAAGGTAAAGATCGGAGCTGGGCAGAGCTTCAGGGGGAGAGGGAGGGCGCGTGGCTGAGGCTGGGCCGGGGCAGACAGGATTGGGAGTATTTCAGCTACCAAAGGAGCAGGAATATTGAAATGTGGGTCCCCAGAGCTTCTGGATTCCCATCACCTAACAACTCCCTTTGCCGAATAATTAACTCGTCTCCAGCGTTTGCTTTGCAGCCGTGAGTGGGCTCATGGGGCTCAGCTCCGTTTGCAAATGTGACGGTCCTGGGGCAGGCTCTATTTCAGCACTGCAGACAAAGTGAGTGTTTTGTCGTTTTCTTTGTTTAAAAATTAAAAAAAAAAAAAAAAGTATATTCCAGAAAGCATCCTGTCGCCTTAGGGAAGAAGTGGGGGATCTGTAGGGACTGAGCCAGCAAGGCTGGGTTCATCCGTGGGATCCTCCAAACAGGATCATGCAAACGGCCATCCGGGTTTTGGGTTTGTACCTCCCTTAAGCTGAGCGTCCTCTTGACGCGAGACGGAGCGTGGCGAGTGCTGGGGGGCCTCCTGGCACCCCCACACCCATCTTTGCAAAGGGACCGGACCGTGGCATGTCACCCCGGCAAACGGGGTCTTCAGGAGCCTTACCCAGAGCGCTTCGTAGCGTTCGGTCTCTTCTTGGCAGCTGTCCTAGCCTAATTATAATTAAGTATGTATTAAGCTGGGATGAAGTGGCCTTCGAGTGGCTATAACTTTTTAATAGGGGAACTTGCGGTACGGCAGCGGGAGCGCGGCTCAGGCCGGGCGGCAAGGCGTCGTGTGAGCCCTGGACGCGGCGTGTCAGGGATGGGGCCAACAGCTCCATTGGAGGCACCTGCCCGTGTCCCCCCCTGAGGACACGAAGCCCTGGCCATGCTCCATCTCTCTCTGCCGAGACCCCAGCTCTGCAGGACTGCCCCCCCAAAGCTGGGACAGAGCTCCAGAGCCTTATCTAGGGGCTGTCTCCACACTTCCAGCCATTATCAGCGTCGTTAATTGGCGTTGTGCCCATGCGAGGGTCGGCGATGGGGGACGGATGCATCTGAGCGAGCAGAGCCAACAAGCACCGCGTCATCCCTGCGCTTTGGGGGGGTTCCGCAGCATCCCAAGCCCGTCTGGGACTCCCCCCCTTGCCCAGACGCGATGGGTGCCAATGCCCGACGGCGGGCACCGCCCTGTCTCATCCCGCTCCCTCGCAGGGCCGGAGCAGCGGGGAGCGCTCGTTTGCCAGCCGGGGAGCGCTCGTTTGCCCGGCCGAATTCCTCGCTGTCGACTGCTGCTCAGCGGCACCGTCGCCTGCCTGCGAGCTGATCCCCCCAGCATCGGGAGGGCCGGCGGCGAGAGGGGCTGAGGGGCGTGAAGGAGGGGGAGGGAGGCAACGTCGAGAAAAGGCAAGTGGGTGACTGCGGGTCGGCCTCAGTTTCCCCAGATATTCAGCAGGGGAATGATGCTCACACCTTTTATAAAGCTCTTCGCCGTCCGCGGCAGAAAAGGCTGCTATAAACTTCTGCCGGGTGGTGGTTGCAGTTCTCATCCCTGCTCCCAGATGCTTTAGTAACAAAGGGTAGAAGGAGGTAAAAGCTGCTTTTTCTGTCCTGGCACGCTAGTGCCCCATGCCTACCCTCTATGGCTTCAATAATCCCCTATTGTTTCGCAGTGTTCACCCTGTGCGAGAGAAAAGCAAACCCGTTCTCCCAGCACACCGCCTGGTTTTGATTCTGCTGGGAAACAGCCTTATCTCCGGGGTCCTGCCTGTCCCCGTCACCCCCGTGGATGCACGCAGACGCCGCCCGTCGGAGGACGGATTCCGGCTGCGACCAACTCACCTCCATCAAACGCCGCGGCAGGACCTCACTGCCCGTGTCACTGCTCCCTCCTTCTGTCCCTCACACGGCTCTCCTGCTCGCTTGGTGGCGTCGATCGGTATGCGGTGACAGATTTAATAAAAAGTTGCTGCTGTGAGAGTTGATACACGCTGTAAGCTGTTCCTGGGCTGTCCCAAAATGCACAGATGAAGGTACACAGCGCTGCGCCACCTGAGACCCAGAGAGCACGGAGTTCTCTGTGACACATCCCCCCTTGCTGGCCTCCATAGACCAGTGGGTTTGGCTTTATAATCCTCTCCTTTAAACACGTGAGTTTGCAAGTCTGAGCCCAGAAATATCAATGGGACCGCCGAGGAATTTCCGAGCATGGAATAGCTTTACTATAAATGTAGATTAGAGCATCAGAATGAAACTAAACACTGGGAGGGATGCAAGGTTGATTGAATTTTAAGGATTTAAGGACAGCAGAGGGTCCGTGGGGGTCTCCTGCCCGGAAAGGTCCTGCACTTGCTGTGGTCCTCGCTCAGGGCTATCTGCTGCCCACCCATACATGTCCCCTTGCCCTGCCCGCTCCGAGCCTCCTGCCTTGTCGTCCCCAAAAGAGGATTGCCAAGGGGCTGCTCCAGGGCTTTGCTGGATCATCTGGCAGCGCTGACTCTTGAGAATCTTCATAAAAAGCTCCCAAAAGCCGCGTGTTCCCTTGATGAACGTGATGCAGTTTTGCCGCCCAGGAGAAACGTTAAATGGTGTTTCCACCAGGGTTTGGGAAAACACCGTGGTCACAGCTGCTTGCTCCGGGCAGCGAGGTCTCCCCGGGAAAGCCTTGCTGTGGCCACCACCTGCTTGCAGGCAGCTCCCCGTTTTGGGGAACTGGCTTGCTGAACCCAGACTGGCCATGGCAACTCTCAGGCATCCTCCGCTGCCAGCTTCCCAGTTGGCACATCCACCTTTTCCCACCTCAGGACCCTGCAAACCACCATCCACAGGGGATGCGGCTGCCTGCCCCATCCCTCGCCCTTCCCTGCTTCCCTCCCCGGGAGTTATTCCAGCCTGGGATCTGGAGGCAAGCAGGCTGGTGGGGATCTCCGAAAGGTGTGTGAGGTGGTGTTACTATCACAGTTTGCTTTTCCCAAAGCTCCCAGCATCCTTTCACCCGCAACCCTCCAGAAAAGCCCTTAAAGCACATTCTTAACATTAAATACATGGTCGAAGGCACGTCGAAGTCCTGTGAGATTTCAGCAGTGGCTCATTTGCTGGAGCGGAGCTGAATTCCCAGCACGGGAAGGTCTCGCTGCCCGTGGGAGGTTTCCCTTGGGGATTTTGCAAGCCAAAGGCATCTGCTGGGGGCTGCTCAGGAGACGGGCACTGGCTTTTCCTTGCCTTCTGCAACTTCCGCATATTCCCAGCCGCTGTCAGCTCCTCCCCAGACCTTTGCTGAAAGCATCTCTGGCTGATGCCGGCACCGGGACTTTGTCCTCCTGGACGAAGCAGGATAGCCCCAAACCTTTCCCATGAAAAGTGACCTCAAATGGCATTGCTGCTCCCTTGGTGCCTCCTTTCACAGGTGTCACCTGGCTCTGTGCAGCCCAAGTCACTCCGGCGGGCAGGCAGCGCGCTCCCTGCGCAGCGGAGCCCTCCTCTGGCTGGCACAGGCCAGCTCTGCCCGGCTTCGGGCATCCTTTGGGCGGGCTGGATGGGATTGCGTGTCCCGGAGGTGACATCTCCGTGCCATTTTTGCCATCTGCCCGAGGCTGAGATACAAAAACTATTTTCTCCTCACCGCTAATCCGGGCACACAATTCAGATGCCTGCAGAGGACGTTGAGTTTGTCACCTGGAGAGGTGACTCTGAGCAGGGCAGATGTCCTGTTCGGCTTACCCCAACATGCATCTGCAGTGGATTTGCACGGGGCGGCTCTTTTTCATGTAAAATCAACGTAAAAAAAAAAAAGAAATACACGAAAAAACATTTCCATTGAAACTCACCCTGAGGCCCTGCTGCCCTCTGCCGGGGTCCGAGCACCGAGCCCCCTGCGCCAGCCCCGGGGTGGGGATGGGTCCTTCCCGGTGCGGAGGGGCCCCTCCAGGGCGCTGGGAAGCGGGGGAAGCACCTGTCCTTGCTGTCCTGGATCCCGTCCTCTCCTGCTGCAGGCTCATTTGGGAGCAAAAGCCCCAACAGCCTGAAGAATCCCAGCTGAGGGGCTTGGCTGTCCCCTGCTCCTCCGGGCTGGGACTTGCAGAAGTATTTTGGCACCTACATTTGGGGAGGCAGAGCGCGGCTCCCGAGGGATGCAGGCACCTGTGCTTTCTACTCCCTGATCTGATTTCCAGTTTTACACCTGATGCTTTACTTGTCCATCATCAAATCTGCATTCAAAATGTGCCTCTCCCTTTGGGCACCAGGGATGACAGGGACGTGGGCATGGCTGGGTGGGCACTGCCTGGAGGACCTCGTGTCTCCCCTGGGTGGCAGGGCTCTGAGTCGGGGAAGAAGCAGAGACTGCAGATGCTCTGGGCTCACAGCATCCCCCGAATGCTGCCACCTCCTCATCTGCATGTGTGGGCTGCCCAAGAGCCTGGCTGGATCCCCCCAGGCCTGGGGGTAGCACAGCACACTGCCGATGTGTAACCAGCTCTGGTGGTTTCCCAGAAGGTTTATTCAGCCCCATCATGACATAGAATCCTAGAATCGCCTGGGCTGGAAGGGACCTTTCAGATCATCGAGTCCAACCATCAACCCAACACTGACAAAAACCACCACTAACCCATGTCCCTCAGCACCACGTCTGCCCGGCTTTTCAACACCTCCAGGGATGGTGATTCCACCACTTCCCTGGGCAGCTGGTTCCAATGTTTGATAACCCTTTCAGTGAAGAAATTGTTCCTAATATCCATCCTAAACCTCCCCCAGTGCAACTTGAGGCCATTTCCACTTGTCTCATGACATGGAGCACGGCCAACTGGTTATGGCCATGTCTTCAACTTGCAGTGCCCAGAACAAGCCCCCACACCCAGGCTTTGGCACCTGAAGGCATTGATTGCTGCTGAGGGCTTCACCAGCAGCTGTGATGCTCTGGTGTGTGGAAGGTGGTGGTGGCTCTGGAGGCTCAGAGGTGGCTGGGACAGAAGGTGCTGGGCTGAAGGTCACCATGGTGACAGCTATCAGGAAGGGCAATGGAGCTGGTGAGGGGTCTGGAGCACAAGTCCTGTGAGGAGCAGCTGAGGGAGCTGGGGGTGTTCAGCCTGGAGAAGAGGAGGCTGAGGGGAGACCTTCTCGCTCTCTGCAGCTCCCTGAAAGGAGGGGGTAGCCGGGGGTGTGTGTGTGTCATTCTCTTCTCCCAAGGAACAGGCAATGGGACAAGGGAAACGGCCTCAAGTTGCGCCAGGGGAGGTTTAGGATGGATATAAGGAAAAATTTTTACACTGAAAGGGTTACGAAGCCTTGTAACAGGCTGCCCAGGGCAGTGGTGGAGTCACCATCCCTGGAGGGATTTAAAAGACGGGCAGACGTGGTGCTTAGAGATAGGGTTTAGTGATGCGTTTTGTCACAGTTAGGTCAATGGTGGGACTCGATGACCTGAAAGGTCCCTTCCAGCCTGGACCATTCTATGTTTCTATGGTTCTGTGACAGTACCCACCGACTCTCACCGGCCTCACACCGCCTCCCCTCCAGGCTGACCCCCGGACGGCTGCCAGAGGCAGACCCCCCCCCCCCCGGGGAGGTGCTTTCCAGGGGCGCAGGGTCCAGCCGGGTGGAGCCGGGGGGCGGCGGAGCCCCCCCCCGCCGAGCGATGCTCAGCCCCCGTCCGTCCCTGCAGTTCTCCGGTAGGACACAGGGGGGAAACCTCAGCCCGTGCGAAACCTCTGCCAGCCCCGGCTCCCTCCCGGGGCCACCTTGCCTGGGCTCGTTATAGCCCCGGGGGGGTGATCCAGTGCAGGAATCAGCCTGCTGCAAAGCCCTGAGGACACTGGGGCAGGAGAGGAAGATCTGAAATGTGAGGAACAGGGGATTCCAGCTTCGGGGGAGAGGTTTTTGTTCAGGTAAGGTTGGGACAAGGCCAGCTCTCTGCATGGAAGGGGACTTTCTGCAGCAGCATCTTACCTCAAGGGTTAATTGCGCAAAGCCAGGACGCAGCTCTTGCAGCGGGCAAAAAGGCAGCAGCTGGGCGGGCACAGCCCCGTGTTGGAGCCGTGGAGCATCTTTGCCTCCAAAGCGTCCTCTTGTGCAAGGCGGCAAATGCCCACCAAGCTGAGGAGAGGCATGAGGTTGTGCAAACCACCCCCCTGCCCAGCTCCGTGCTGGGGAAGCATCCCCGCGGTGCTGCATCCCATCTGGGGGCTGTGGCTCAAGCAGGTGAGCAGAGGGCTGGGAAAGCCAGCAGCACCGGGGCTGCGTGCTTGCGGCGGGACCGAGCCAAGGCAGACGCTTGGCACAAGGAAAAGTCATCACAGAGCCCGATGAAGACGTCTCCTCCGTATGCCACCATCAATAAAAGAAGTCCTGGGGCTTATTAGCATCTGGGACGTTAGGACTGGCACCGGGAAAGGCTTTCTAGCAGTGAGGACAGAGCCATGCTGGCATTGCCCGGGATGCCGCAGATGCCCTGTCCTCAGCGGGCTCCAGAACGGGGCAGACAAACGTCCGTCAGGGACGGCCGCGCAGCAGGTCCGCCTTGGGGTGGGGAATGGTCCCCGGCGGTCCAGCTGCCGCCTCAGTTTCCAGCCCAGCCCTGATTTCTGCACCCCTTCCCTGTTTCTCCTGCAGGAAAAGGGCACCCCGTCCTCTTCCACGGCTCTGCCTCACCACTGCCAGCTGCGAACTGGGTCCTGGGAAGAGCACCAGCCGTTTGCGTAGGAATGCACGGCTCGCTTGGAAACCCAAACCACAGCGTGATGTGGCCATGGGGGCAGGAGGGGTGTGTGGCTGCTTCTCTTACAATTACCAGTAAAATTGTTGATGTTACAGTGGGGAAAATGTTTGGGTTTCCTGCACCAAACTTTCACCCAGACTTTTACTTGTCTTGCTTCTCCCTGTGAAAAGTGAGGCTTCCAGCAAGCACCCGGGTGGCTTCCAGCATGCAAAAGTCAGAGCCTAACATCGGAATGGTCCCATGGGCTGCAGGATGGACCAGCCAGAGCGAGACCGGCAGCATCGCCCTCTCAGAGCTGGGAAACTGAGGCACGGAGGGCTGAGTGACCTGCTCCTGTCCCTTAGGGCACCAGTGGCAGTGCAGGGAGCTGTGCCATGATGTCCCAAGACCAGGATTGGACTTTCTCTGCAGAAGAAGGCACCTGAGAAAGGAGGTCGAAGAGGGGCAGGAGTTAGCGTGGGTTTGCTCCAGGAGCCCTGAGCCCTCATACGAGGCGGGAGAACAGAAAAGTCAGATCAGACAAGTGTTCACCTGCCGCAAAGGGTGGCAGCTCCTTCCACCCCAGAGCCAGCCAGGAAACCTTCGGCACTTCACCGGGTTGGGTCATTTAAGGTTATATTTTCACCTCCTGCATGGGAGGCGGAAGGGGAACATCTAGGGTCAGATCTGCCACCACTGAAGTCTACAGCCCTCTTTCGTTTCTCAAGGGTCAGACTCAGGTGGTGTTGAGCAATCTTTCAGTGTCCTTTGAGCTGCACCAGAGAAATGAAAAACACAAGTGGTGGGGGGAACCAGTGAGAAAAAACAGGTTCCCTTTTCGATGGATCCTGCTTCCCCTTCCCTTTGAAGCTGTGCAGGCAGCGGGGAGAGGCCGCTGAGCTGCTCCGCCGGGGCTGTGAGGCTCTGTCATTACAGGAACATGGGGAGAAGGAAGCACCGAGCGCACCTAGAGCCGTGGCGGCCGAGCCTGCAGCCCCAGGCACAGCAGAACGCCATGGCCTCGGTGTCCATGGAAGGACAGATTTAGCCATCCCAAATCCGGGGGGAACCCACAGTCTGGACAACAGTGAAAGCATCCTTGGGAGATGTGCTGGCTCCGGTCTGCAGATGTTGGCCCGTGCCTGGAGATGATGAGTTTATGGCATTTTGGGGCAGCTGAATTGTGGTATTTCCAATGTGTGGCTTGGCCTGAGTCCATCAAGGACACCCCGGCACCCCTCCGGCTGAGAGGGCAGCCTCTCGCCAGGCTCCTGCCTGTTCCCTGGATGATGTTCAGCTCAGTCCTGCATCCCGCTGCCTGCTGCATCCCGGGAGATGCTGCTGGGCTCCCGCATGGTTTCTGTGCCTCCTGCCCAGGTCTCCAGACATCGGCATATCCATGGGGAGGGCAGCAGGCTGGGGTGGATTTGGGTTGGGGGAGAGGTTTCAGGGCAGGCGTGGACCTGCCTGGGGGAATTTGCCCCGGCCAAGGGCAATCACAGCCTGCGGAGGGAGAGTTTCTCCGCACGGCCGCCTCTGTGGAGGTGCTGCCTGGGGAGACGGGACCTTCCACCGGGCTTCCTGCAAAGGGTCGGCGGGGCCAGAGACATGGCGCCTGCCTGCAGAAACCCGCTGGAAAGGTGCTGTGGGCAAGGGGGACGAAGGGGGAAGCCTATGTGGGAATTTTTTGGGGCACTTCCCAGCTCCTAAGCCTGCTGCTCCCCCCCTTGTTTAGACCCAGGGAGCCCTTAGCTGGGGGACAGATGAGTGAGGGGCACTGACTGGGGCAACGTGGCAGTGTGAGGGGGTTGCCCCCGGGTCGGCTTTGCCCCATGGGCTCCCTGCACGTGAGAAGGGCCCAGTGAGGAGTGAGTCAGTGCTTGTGCAAATCCCTGGGGAGACAGGAGGTCGGGAAAGGAGCTTCTTCCCCACGGGCTGCAGCACTGGCTCAAACCCCTGCAGAGAGGCAGGGTCATCCCCGCACCCGCAGCGTTCCTTCGGGACGGCATCCCCATCCCTGCTGCCCCTCAGCCTCCGTCCCCCGGCTGGATGGGAACCGCTGCTGGGGAGGAGGTTAGGAAAAAAAACCCCTCCATCTTTGAAAAGATGCATTTGCAGAAAGTGGGAGTTGCCTGGTTTGTAACCTCATGATGTTAAAGCCTTTCCTGGTTTTGCCGTGCAGGACGTGGGGATGGAGAGCAGGGGTTTGTGAGCCCTCACACGATGAGCTGGGCAATGAGTCTTTACCCACAGACTTTTTTCCTGCCTGGATTTTAAGTGTTTTTATCAATACGACATTCCCAAGTCAGCTAAATGCTCTGACTGATGTCCCTCATGCCCTGAGCAATGTTCTTCTCTTTGGCTTATAAATCCTGTATTTTAAGCAGACATCTGTGTCGCAAGACTGGAGACAGAGCAACCGTCTTCCGCGTATTTATCACAGAAATCTGGAGATACTCCACTCTGCGAAGCCTGACTCAGCAGCAGGTTGTTGCTTCAGGAAAGTGTGTGTGTGTGTGTGGTACAAATACAGGTTTGAGTTGAGTTGAGTTGAGTTGAGT
Organism: Chroicocephalus ridibundus; assembly: GCF_963924245.1. Taxonomy (NCBI): domain Eukaryota; kingdom Metazoa; phylum Chordata; class Aves; order Charadriiformes; family Laridae; genus Chroicocephalus; species Chroicocephalus ridibundus. The sequence goes on from NC_086297.1 coordinate 12,274,853, forward strand.
TGAGTTGAGTAGAGAGGAATGGGAACGTGACCCTGGCAAATTTCCAAGCACCTCTGCAAGTTAGGGGTAAGTCTCATCTTCAGCAGTCTCATCTAAGAGGTACCTTTGGGCTGATTTGGAGGATGAGGAACCAAAATAGAAGCCGGGCGAAGGAGATTTGGGTTTGTGAGTTCACCTTCCTGGAAATGAAAAAGGATTTGACCGAAGCAGAATGACTGCTCTCGCGGGACTTGCTTACAGCCCGCCGGCCCTCCCGCACCCCAGTGCCTTTGCATACATCCGAAACCTCATTTGCTTAGAAATGTTCTCTATGGAAATCACTTTCTAGCACCAAAGGGGCTTTGTGCGGCGATAACTTTGCCCTTCTCCCAGCCAAGCGTTTCCACGAGTTCCTTTGGAGTCGCTCATGGAAAAAGTACGTTTCTATTTAAATACTTTCTCTCTCGCCCCGTATCGGCTGTTGAGCATCCTTCAGAGCAGAGGTGGTGTCCCCTGGGCATCTGGAAGCAGTGATGCGGCCCGATCTCTGCCCTCTGAATTTGCATCGTCATGGGCTTTTCTGCCGAGTTAGCTGGAACTTGCAGTTTGGTAGTTGGGTCTTTTTATCTTGCCGCAGCAGCTGTGGAAGGACAAACAAGACCCGGGGAGCGCGAAGGCAGAGCAGCGCTGGCAGCTCGCGAGTCTCCGGCGCGACGCCTGTCCGTCGGAGACGGCTGGCCCGTGTTTTCCCTGGCAGAGGGAGGTTACCCCAGGTCAGTGTTTCGCATCATGTGCCGCTGGCGTGTTTACGCTGGTACCGAGAACCCAACAGTCTAAATAAGTGTGTTGTCAGAGCGCAGCATCAGCTTCCTCCTCCCCGGCCGTCGGGCGGCTGGAGGGGAAGGAGCCGACCCCGGAGCCGTGGGGCGGAGATGAGCCCAAGCAGGCTGTTGCGTGCTGCGGGGCACCGCGCCGCCGGGCACCGCTCTCGGTGTCACCGCAGCCACCCTGAACGCAACCCCAGCGTGTGGGTGGCAGTGACCTGGGCTGCTTCCCCCACTCTCCGTGCCGCCCCTAAAAGCCACCTGGCATCCCTTCCCGCTGCCCTGCTGTCACCGCGGAGCGTGGCACCGACATCCCCAGCATCTCCCAAACTCAAATAAGAATAACTCAGGGATAAGGAGGAGCGCAGCGCTCTGCTCCCAGGAGCTCCCAGGAGCACGCTGGTGTGAGCAGCCCTCAGAGGTGCTCTGGAGCCCTTTCCCGGTGGTGGTTCCTCCAGCCCCGTTGTCACCACGCCGCTGTTTGTCATTTTTGTCCCTGCAAGCTGCAGCAGCCTCCTTGGTGGCGGCTGGGGCATGGCACGGCACCTCCCTGTGCTCCTCCGCTTCCTTCCGCTGGCACCAGCCCCCTGAGCCACCAGGTTTGGTAACTTCCTCAGGCTGCAGCGTGCCCGGAGGAGCAAAACAAGCAGCTCACAGTACCTCAGGTGGGGAGGGCGGGGGATGGGAGGGGACAAGCTGCAGCTCCGGCACCCGGAGACGTTTGGCCTCTGTAGATTTGTCCCTTCTAACACATCCCAATTCCTCCGGTTCAGGGATACGATTCCTCTGATCCTGGGTGTGAAACCAGGAGGTGGGAATAGGGCGTAAGGCATGGGAAAGATCAGGTTGGCAACCCAAAAACCGAACCCAGCCTTTAACGCTTGCGTGAAGAGCCCAAGGCGAGAGGAGGCTGCGGCACAAAGCCTGCTCCACCTGAATATTCGGCTATTTTGCAGGGTAGCGCCTTGGGGCAGGTGGCACCATGACACAGACACGAGACTTTCCCCTTCTTGCTATATTTGTCGCCGGAGGAATTCTTCTGAATTGCTGGTGGCCGCTCAGCTGGCGAAGGTCGAGCCCACGTCCCCCCGACTCCGCGGGGCCTTCACCTGGCGCAGGGCGATGCCTCAGGAGGCAGCCGGGGCTCTGAGCACCGGCGTCCCACGCAGTTTGCGCGGCGGGTGGTTGTCTCAATGAGCCACCAGTTAAAGGGGGTTTTGGCTCTGAGCGCGTTTGCTTTTTTTAAAATTCACTGGAATCTCACTGCGAAACCCACATCTATTTCGGCCCCCGAGCAGCTTTCGAGTCTCGGAGCAGCAATAGCAGCGGTCACTCTCTTCTGAAAAACGGAAATCCGCAAAGAAACCCAAAGCCAGATTCTTGCCCTCACCACAATACCAGCTGGGCTGGATCCAGCCGCAAGCCCCGTGTGGCAGATGGGCCAGCGGGAAGGCGCGGGGGGCAAGTATTGCCAGCGATCGAGGTGACACAGGCCCTTTCTCAGGAGCAACCTTGAAGGCAGCAGGAAAAGGCCATTCCCAGGTGCCACCCGAGCAGAAATCAGCAGAATGTCCCCAGTCTAGGCTCACCCAGCCCGGGCCGCGGGTGGCCTTGTGCTGCCGGGGAGGTGGTGAGGGCTCTTCCAGCAGAGGTTGGTTAAAGGGCTGCACAGGGAGAGAAGGAAAACAAGCTCATATAATACATAGCATGGCGGAGTGGAGGGAGGGGAGGAAGGATGGAGGGAGGGAGGGATGGGGAAATGGCCCCCCTGGGGGGGGGATTGGAGGGATGGACAGATGGATGAATGGAGGGAAGGATGTAGCGTTGGAAAGGCGCATGGATGGAGGGAAAGAAGGAGAGCGATGGAGGGAAGGGTAGGTGGGTGAATAGCAGGATGATGGGATGGATGGGTGGATGGATGTGAGGTGGACGGATAGAAGAATGGAGGCGTGTGTGGACGGATGAATGGCGGAATGGCAGGAGGAAGGAAGGGATGGAGAGGTGCACAAGTGGAAGAGTGAAGGGTGGAAGGGAAAGCGGCAGGGGGACAGATGGGTGTCAGGATGGATGGATGGAAGGGTGGGTGGCTAAGGGGATGACTGGCTGGATGAATGGCAGGGTGGTGGGAGGAAAGGATGGATGGATGGAATGGCTGGCTGGCTGAAGGGATGGCTAGCTAGATGAACAGCAGGCTGGTGGGAAGGAGGGAGGGAAGGATAGATGGATGGATGGATGGAGGAAGGGATGAAGGGATGGATGGATGGATGGATGGATGGATGGATGAAGGGGTGGGTGGATGGAGGAAGGGCTGAAGGGATGGCTGGCTGGCTGGCTGGATGAAGGGGTGGGTGGATGGATGAAGGGGTGGGTGGATGAACGAAGGGATGAAGGGTTGGATGGATGGACGAAGGGGTGGGTGGATGGATGAAGGGAGGGAGGGAGGGAGGAAGGGAGGGATGGATGGAGGGATGGATGGAGGGATGAAGGGGTGAGTGGGTGGAGGAAGGGGTGAGTGGATGGATGGATGGATGGATGGATGGATGGATGGATGAAGGGGTGGATGAAGGGGTGGATGAAGGGGCGGATGGATGGAGGAAAGGATGAAGGGTTGGCGGTCTGGATGAAGGAATGGGTGGATGGATGAAGGGGTGGGTGGATGAATGAAGGGATGAAGGGTTGGATGGACGGACGAAGGGGTGTGTGGACGGATGAAGGGATTGGTGTAGGAAGGGATGGATGGATGGATGGATGGACGGACGGATGGACGGACGGATGGACGGACGAAGAGGTGTGTGGTCGGAGGAAGAGGGGGACGGAGGGGCGGAAGGAGGGCAGGTGGAGGGGCCGGGGGTGTGGATGTCCGAGGGGGTGGTGGGGCCGGGGCGGGGCGGGCGGTGCCCGGGGCCGGTCGGCGCACACGTGTGGGGCGGGCCCTGCCGGCAGCCCCGCCCGCCTCCCGCCCCGGTGCCGCCGGTGCCGCCCGCCGCCGAGCGGAGCGGAGCCCGGCGTGGAGCCCGGCGGGGCGCCGAGCCGAGCCGAGCCGAGCCGAGCCGAGCCGAGCCGAGCCGAGCCGAGCCGAGGATGGGCAGGGAGCCCCGGCGGCAGCCGCCCCCCAGGTGGGAGAGCCGCGGGGCGGGGGGGTGTCGGTGTAACCGGGGCGGGGGTTCCGTGCACCCGGTGTAACCGGTGAGCTCCCTATTACCGCGGTGACCGTGTAAATGGGGGGGCCGGGCCGGGCCGGGCCGGGGGGGCTGTGTACGCCTGGTGCTCTGGAGGGGGCGGACGAGCAGGGGGTGCCTTATAACCGGGGTGTCCGTGTCACCGAGGAGCCCCAGCGCCCAGCGGGCACCACGGGGTGCGTGGGGTGGGAGAGTGCTGGGCACCGGTGTGCCCGGCGGGGGCTGTGGAACTGGGGGGTGGGGGGCGAAACTACTTATAAACGGTGTGTCCAAGTAACAGGAGGGGGAACGAACCTGGTGTGATGGGGGGGTCCCGTGCAGCTGGGGGTTTCCACTTAAACCCACCAGTGGGGGTGTCACCAGCCCCGGGGTGGGGGGTTTCCTTTGCCCCCTTGGAAGGGGACCCCCCCCGCACCATGTCCCCTTGCAGCCCGGGGGGGTCTGTGGCCGGCCGTGCCCCTGGCCAGGAGGAGCCGGTGTCACCCCGCGGGTGGGGACGGGGCCCCACTGCCGTGACTCATTTCTGGACTACGCACTTGTTTTCCTCCGCGCCGCCCCACAGAGCTGCTGCTCGGGGCCCAGGTGTAGGGCCCTGCCCGGCCCCCGGGGACCACCCCGCCGTCCCTGGGTCCCCGGGAAATCCCGGGGGCTCTCCAGCGCCTGCCTGGAGTTTTGGCAGGGCCGCTGGCGGGGGTGGCAGTGAGTCACTCCCTGTCCCTGCAGCAGGAGGTCTCTTCGCCGGGCTGTAGGGACCCAAGGGCCAGGAGTCGCCTGTTGCTCCCGTCACCCTCGGCCGGGTCCCCGCAGCCCAGGGGGGCGGAGGGTAACAGGATGTGGTTTGGGATGTGACAAGCCCAGCAGCGTGGCATCCATCCCTCTGGCATCGGAGTCCGGACACGCACCAGCCCTGAGATGTCCCCGTGCTGCTTCGTGCACCAGCCTGCGCTGATAGTTGTGCCTGAGAAGGAGCATCTTCCATCAGGCGCTTCTGTGGCCTTACCGTGTCACCAGCAGCTCCCACTTAGTGGCTAGTACTGGCCAGAGGGTGGCCAGCCCCAGCCGGGCCTCCTGCTGCACTCACTTCTGCAGCAGCCTCCCCGAAAGGATGTTTAGCTGCTTCAGATGGTGTAAGCCCTAAGGGAGGAAAAGGCTAGGCTGATTCAAATCGCTAACGAAAGCGGGAGAAAAGAGATTTCAGACCTTTGTTTTCATGTTTATTAAAATCTCACTGCTGTCACCCCAGCACCCGTTAACTCTGCTCGGGGCTTGTTTTCGGTGCTGCTGCTCTCAACGCAGCGCAAACGAGCTCAGGCAGCTGCAGGCTGGTGCTGCTCACCCCGCTGCGCCAGAGGCTGGTGCTCAACAGCTGCAATTTATTTTGCTGTTCCATTTAGATTAATTTTCTAAACCTTGGTTTGATGCAGAGCCTGCAAACTCCAGGGACGTGCAGGATGTCAACACTTTAATTTTTGTGTGTGTCGCAGGGGTCTCGTTTCGGTTTTTTTTGTTGTTGTTTTTTGGTTTTTTTTTTTCCCATTGTTGTTGTTCAGAGCAACAACTCGGATGGAGTTGCAAATTGGTTTCCGAAACACGATTGCAAAGTGTTTTGGAGCTCCGGGTGTTGCTCAGATTAAAGCTTAAACCTAGAAAGATGGGGAGATAAAGAGCGAGAGCCCGGCGGTGGCCTTTGCGGTGGTCACATCCCTCGGTTGCGGTGACTACGTCAGGTTGGAGGGCTCAGGCGATGGCTGGGCGCTGCACCGCGGGTTTCTGCGGGGAGGCAACCGGGCGGCGCGGAGCCCCGTCTGCGGTACCCTGCGGACCGGGGATGCGCTTGGTCCAAGGCCGGCTGACAGTGTTGTCCTGCAGGATTGAAGCGGGGGGAGCTCCCTGGTCTGCCTTCCCCCGCGTCGTGTGGCCATCGCTCTGCCGCTCCCGGCAGCTCCGTGAGAGGAATGGGGATGGAAAGTGTTAGAGGTGCTTGTGCAGAGGGAGAAGCTCTGCCAGCGTGCGTTGATTTGGGGTAGAGGAGTTAGAGCTCCTCACCAGCAGCCCCGCATCTCCGGTCCCTCCTCCCCCCTGGAGATCAGGGCACCCCAGTTGGGAGAAAAGCAAACCAAAACTGTCACCTCGTGCCTTTTCCTGAACGTGAAAATGAAGATGTGCGTTTTGCACTGAGAAAGAAGAACCGAACCCAGAGGAAAGCGCTGGCAGAGAGGTACGGCCTGCCGCTCCGGCGGGGCGTGCTGCCCGTGCTGCAGCAGCTGTGGGGCCGAGGGATGGCCAACGCTGCAGCGGCGTTGCCACCAGCGTGATGCTCTGGCCAGGCTGGTGGCACCCTCTCAGTGGCACGGGGACCGCTGCTGGCCTTGCCGTGCTGCAGCTTACCTGGGGTAGTTTCGACTTCTCTTTTTTTTGGGTGGCCGCTGAGCTGTTCCTGGCATGGCGGGGCTGCCCGTTTTTGCATTATTATTTTGCGAGTGGAAAATTGCGCCTGAGTTTGCCGGGGTGGGGGGGGGGGGGGGGGGAGGGACACACAGGTGAGTGCCCCCAGGTTGGTTTTAAGCGACGGGAGGCTCCTGCTGTGTCTGAGTTCAGCTTTGAACTTGGGGCTGGGCAGTAGGTGAGAGGATGGGGCGGGGGGATGAGGTTCCTATGGAAACAATGCCCCCCCCCCCCCCCCCCCACGGGCATTGCACGGCGGCCTGGCATGTCTTCCCTGGCTGCAGCTCCGCGCCTTGCAGCCACGCTCAGCCGGGGGGTGTTTTGGGCTGGAAATGTCACTCCTGGCTGCAGCGGAGGAAAATGTGACCTGTGGATGCGATCCAGGCTCCATGGCTGCAGCTCATCCTCTTTCCCCACCTCTCTACGAGACTTCCTTTCCGCTTCCCTAAGAGGCTTGGAACTGCGAGACTCCGCATCCTTGCCGGGTGGTCGGAGGTGGTGTGGGGACGCTTTTGTCACCGGTCCGCTGCCAGCCCTTTCTTTGCGAGGCTCCCACCCATCCAAAGCTGTCATCGGGGGGTCTCTGGGTGACCTTTACAAACCACGCGAGGTTGCGTCCGCCTTGTGCCACATGTGTTGGGTCGGGGTTGATCGCCTGGTGACATGGGTGTGATACGTGCGAGGGCGCGGCGAGCATCGCCCTGTGCTGCGGTCCGCAGGGGTGGGCGAGGACCTTTCACCAGCGCTCGCTGCTGGCACCGAGCCCTCTTCGCCTGGGTGGGGGCCTGGGGAGCGGCTGCGGCTCCCCAGCGCCTTTCCCAGCGTGGAAACCGAAAACCCACGTTCCCGTTTTTCTGATCTCGTCTTTGGCCGCCAATTAGCACGACGTGAGAACTTGTCTCCCCAATGACGCGCCCGTGTGACTCCTCGGATGCTTTAATTGCAGGGTTTTCAGCAGCCAGGGTGCGATGAAATGGTAATTGTGGTGATTGTATGCTGCGCGGTAACTAAAAGACGCGGCTCTTTGGCGAAGCTTAATTAGGAAATAGGGACACTGTTGGGAATGGCTCTGCGATGCGATTTTCCTAATGAAAGCTACTGAATAGGCAGCCTTGTAATGAAGAACAGACTCGCGAGGGGCACTGCCAATTGCTCTTCTCTAGTGTTAATTTTGTATTTCCTCCCCATTGTTTCTAATACCCTCTTGGAAAAGCTTGAAGATAAAATGCTTTATTTTCTTACGCCTCGTATCCTGTTTGGCAAGCCGCGATTATAGCATGTGCATCTGGAATACATGAGTGGCCAGGCATGAGCTCCTTCAGATTTGTTAATCTCTGATTTCAAGCTCTGGAGAGAGGAGAAAAAAAAAAAAAGGGGGGGGGGGCGCAATTTGGGCTTGTGGTCGGATGATCCGTTCCCTCGCCGGCGTGGCGCAGCGGGGGATGCTCGGATGCTCGGCGGAGTTCGCAGATGCGGAGCTGGAAGAGCGCTGGCTCCGTCGGGCGCTCAGGCAGCGCGATGCTACGGGGAAGCGCGGTTTGTTTGGAAACGGCGTGGCGGGGTTTCGTGTTCGAGGCTCGGCTGTTTTCGGCTCAGATGTCCTCTCCTTGCGAGCGCGATTGACGTATTTAACCATAACCTGCCCCATCTGAGAGTTCACCCGGCTTCCAGTCTCCTGTTGGTAAGAGAGAGCCCGGGGGCCGGATCCTGCCGGGGGCAGCTGCGTGCTCAGCGCTCCCACCTGTGCCGCACCATTCCCGGAACGGGGCTGGCCAACCCTCCGTCGGTGCCCGGGGAAGAACGGGCTCCAGCGCTCCCTCCCCACCTGGCCCGGGCAGTGAAAAGGGCTGCAGATGGGTTTTGTTGGTTTTTTTTTTTTGTTTTTAGCTGACAGATGTGAGCATCACCCTCTTGCTGAGTTAAAAGGGGAATAGGAAAACGCTACCTGGCTGGGTGACGCCGTCCTGCGGCGCCGTGACAATTATTAATGACTCCCAGAGCTGCAGGGGGACCGTCCGGGTTTGTGAGAGACGGGGACGGGGTTCCTTGCTCGGAATTCCCGCAGTGCCCGGGGGGAGAGCAGCTCGGGTGCTCCTAAAATGCTGCTGGCCCTTATTTTCGGGGTGGGTTTAAGCAGAAGCCAGCAGAGCCCGGCACGAGCAGCTCATGTGAGGAGGGTGGCTGGGAACAGCAGGGCACGCCGGAGCATCGTCCCCCCGGTCACGACGCTGCTCCAGCTGAGCAGGACGGGCTCAGCTTCACCCCGATCTTGTGACTGTCCTTAGCAGCTGCGGCGGTAGGGAATTCGTCGTCTTCTTTTATCCTGCGGTGGAGGTTTTTGTGCTGTAAGGTCAAAGTATTTTCAATATTGTGTTAATGTCTGTTCAAAGGCAGCGCTGTGTGGATGGGTGTACGGGCTGGTGTGTGCACGCTTTAAGAAAGACGGTGTTGTCTCCAGCTTGCAAAAGTGTTTTTCATCCCTTCCACAAAGGCCCATTCTTTGTTGTCTCAAATTAGGATGAAACGCTTCCCCTTTCAGCTGCTTCCCCCATCGCTCGATGTCTATTTAAACCCTCGCCTCAGAGGCTTCTCTGCAAACAAGCTCTCATCCTTTCAGGTGGCATTTCCCTTTTCTCATTGTTTCTGGCAGTCTGTACATGTGAAACTTCGCAAATGTTTCTTCGTTCTTGGTGTCTTTGTGTCGATAAACCTTGCAAGCTGGTCCTCACGCCGAGCGCAGCCTCCCGCTGCCTGCGTGATGGAGCGACGGCGGCTCTCAGGGGCGGGGGCTTTGCAGTCCGACCCAGCAAACTGACAGAATCACAGACCCACAGGATGGCAGGGGTTGGAAGGGAACCTCTGGAGATCACCCAGTCCAACCCCCTGCCAGAGCAGGGTCACCCACAGCAGGTGGCACAGGAACGCCTCCAGGCAGGTTTGGGATGTCTCCAGAGACGGAGACTCCACCACCTCTCGGGGCAGCCTGTGCCAGGGCTCTGCCACCCTCACAGCAAAGAAGTTCCTCCTCCTGTTTAGGTGGAACTCCTTATGGTCAAGTTTGTGCCCATTACCCCTTGTCCTGTCCCCGGGCACCACTGAAAAGAGCCTGGCCCCATCCTCCTGACACCCCCCCTTTCAGTATTGATAAGCGTTGAGAAGGTCCCCCCTCAGGCGTCTTTTTTCCAGCCTGAAGAGACCCAAATCCCTCAGCCTTTCTTCACAAGAGAGGTGTTCCAGTCCCCTCAGCATCTTGGTAGCCCTTTGCTGTCCCCTCTCCAGCAGTTCCCTGTCCTGGAACCGGGGAGCCCAGCACTGGACCCAGCGCTCCAGATGTGCCCTCCCCAGGGCCGAGCAGAGGGGGAGGATGACCTCCCTCCACCTGCTGGCCACACTCTTCTTGATGCCCCCCAGGATGCCGTTGGCCTTCTTGGCCACAAGGGCCCGTTGCTGGCTCATGGTCACCCTGTTGTCCACCAGGACTCCCAGGTCTCTTTCCACCGAGCTGCTCTCCAGCTGGTCACCCCCAACCTGTCCTGGTGCAGGGGGTTATTCCTCCCCAGGTGCAGCGCCCTACATTTGCCCTTGTTGAGTTTCATAAGTTTTCTCTCCGCCCAGCTCTCCAGCCTGTCCAGGTCTCTCTGGATGGTGGCACAGCCTTCTGCTGTGTCAGCCAGCCCCTCCCCCCCAGCTTTGTGTCATCAGCAAATTTACTGAGGGTGCACCGTGTCCCTTCATCCAGGTCATTGATGAATATATTGAAGAGGACTGGGCCCCGTACTGACCCCTGGGGAACACCACTCTGCAACTCCAGCCTTGCAGACCCAGGCTGGGCAACATCCCTGATCCTCCTCATCCCCATGTATGCATCTTGCTTATCTGAGAGGGCTTCTGCTTGAGGCTTGCCTCCCTGGATCAATTAGCTGGATTGCAATCAAAGCCAACAAGCCCGATGTCCCCAAAGGATTGCTCGTTAAATGCAAATTGTTCCCAGGTTGATCTGGTCTGAATGACAGTGAGGGAGCTGAGATGGTGTAAAGGAATGGCTACGTGGGTCTAAATCCATGTCCGCTGGTACAGAGCACACCTGGAGCCTGGGGATCCGCTTTGTGGTGGGCACTGAGCTGCTGGATTGTGGCGCTGACTTTAGAAGTGATGGCAGGATGGTGAGTAGGATAGGTGCCTTCCACCTACTGGTCTCCAACCAGAACGCCACCGTGAGTAGGATGCTTTAGGATGAAGAGAGCAGCCTTTGACTCTGTGGAAATTGGGCACTTGCAGTCACCGTCGTGCCAGGTCCCCGGACCTTGGCTCCTAGTGAAGAGCTGAGCCAGGGGACCAGCCCCGTGTGCCGTGATGCTCCTGCCCATCGTGGGGAGAACCGGGGGCGGGAGGGTGTTCAGGCTGCATTTCCTGCGTGGGCTCTTACACCCCTTGCTCCTCTGACGTGTGACTGAGTGGATTTCGGGACTTGTTCTCCGTGTGGGACACGAGCTGGTTGGGGCTGTGCCAGCCTGGCTGGAGGCACTTCAGGGATGGGGTGCTCTCAGTGTCCCTCGCAGCTGTCATGTCGCTGCCAAATGTAGTCACTGTGCTGGAAAAAAGGGATGGAGAGTGGTGAAAGACAACCTTTCAGCCTGTCTTCTCCATAGCTTTTTTGGGCTGATGGGGATGTAGGTCTGCTGACTGTACTAGGCCAGGCCAAAGGATGGTCCAGCTCAGGGTCCTGCCCTCAGCCAGGGAGAGCCCAGGGGCTTGGACCTCATTTGTTGTGGTGGCATGGCCCTGAGCTCTCCAGCCCGAGCACCTTCCCTTTGTGCACCCTGCCCTTCTCCACATCTGCAGGGGTTGGCACATCTGGAATGCAGTGGTGGCCTCCAGCACAGCTTGAGCTTGCTTCTTCCCAGAGGTGAACACAGGGTCTGGAAAGGTTTCGTGCCCTAGGCTTGTCATTCCCCTCTCAAATGGCAAGTGTGGATGCTGCTGTGGCATTTCGGTGCTGTGGGCTGTTTGGAGATGCTCGGGGGCTGAGCAGCCTGGTGGGGTTGGCCACTGCTGGTTGTCCCGCTGTTGAATGGATGCCCACTTCTCCTTGGTCTGTCTCCTTGTTTGGAGACTTCCTTTCTTCTCATCAGTTATGATGGTGGTGCTGCGCTTGTACCGAGTCCTCTGGTCAAAGTGGAGCTCGAACCCTTCTGTGAGCTTTGGAAGCAGGTGTGAGTCACGGTCCCGTTTCCTGAGGGTGGTGGGGAAGAGCCAAAAACTGTCCTTGCCATCATCTGTCTTTTGTGGCGCTGCAGCCAGCGGTGCTGGAAGTAAATTGAAGGTTTTGGGCAACCAAGCCAGGGACTGAAAAGGCTCCTGGGTTCCCAGCAGGGCCTCCACAATGGCAGGAAGCAACTTCCAAAGCTTCCTTTGGATACACAGGGCCTTGGGGGAAAGATTTACTTGCTTGTTTATGCTGTAAGTTAATCTATTTAGTGGGTTTGGCATTAAAGCCCACAAAAAGCCCTCTCAAATGGTCACGCTGCTTGTTTGTAGTGCTTTGTCTCTCACTTACTTTGTTTCACAGCTGGAGTAGTTAAGCAGAGACGGAGCCAATTGAAATCTCACGTGTAAACTTGTTTTTCCGAATAGGCTGAAGGAATTAGCATCGGCTCTCGCTGTCCTTCATCGCAAGGCAGCTGCGGGGGGGAAGGCAGCGTGGGGCAGAGGTTGGGGTCCCCCCCCCACCCCAGGAGGGACCCTTGGTTGTGTATTCGCTGTGCCGCATTGCTCGGTTGCATGATGGGGATGGTCCCTGGCCCAGCTGAGGCGAACAGATGGTTTTGCAATAGGAAAAAAAAATCACCAACAAAACCAAACCAACCCCCCAAAACCCCAGCACCCCTCCCTCTGAGCCAGTGTAGCAGAGTAGGGGTTAACATGGGGCAAGAAATCTTAGGAAGGGTTTGGAGAGTCACAGGAAAGTGTTGGGTCAGTGGAACAAAGCGTAGCTGATGAGCATTTTTCATGATACTGCGGTATCACTGTTTCCCGTTGTGTTTGATGTTATCCTAAATACGATAGTGCCACCCACGTGTACCCTTGCGTGGTAAAAATGGATTTTCCCCAAGGGCAATGTCCAAAGAAGCCCCACGTACGCAGCAACTGCCGCAGACAGCACATGGGACGGCTGGGGGTGAGGCCCGTGCCCAGAGGCAGTAGGTGCTGGGTTCCCTCCCAAGCTGAAGACTTTGTTGCAGCATCTTCAACCTCAGTGAAGTCTTCAGCTCGGGAGGGAGCTCAGCGCCTGCTACGTCTGGGCGTGGACCTCAACCCCAGGTGTCCCATATGCTTTTGGGAGGGTGTGTCCTGCTGTGCATGGAAATACCTGGAGTCTTGTCCCCTTTGCCCCGTGTGAGTGGCCATAAGACCCTTCCAACAGGGATGTCTCCTTGTGGTTTGTCCTACCAGGTTGGACAACCACCATAGGGAGTGTTGGGAGGAACCGTTTGACACTCTGTCATGTCCTTCACTTCCTTCTTGCCAGGGGCAGCTTGTGCTGCTGCCTTTATTTTGGGAAACACCTTTTTTTTTTTTTTTTTCTTTTTTTTTTTTCTCTAAATTATGCATTTGCTGAATTTTTTATTTTTTCCCCTGGTCCTCCCTTGTGACACACAGCCACTTCTCTGCTGAACTTCCACCTTCCCTGAAGAGCAACCCCGGAGTTTCCATTACATACCGCTGACAGCACCTGGCCCCGAGCCGGGCTGGGCCAAACACCAGCGCTATCTCCAGCCTAAATCTTTTTGGGGCTTCACTTGACACTGAGCTTGTAATTGACGGTGCTGTTGGGTGAAACTTTAACCTTCACTGGTGTGATAAAGACTGATACAAGCTAAAATAAACTCTTGCATCATGTGGCGAGGGGTTTTCATAATTGGTGCCAGGAACAAGTACGTTTCCTCTCTGAAAAGTGAGTATGTATAACTGGTCTTTTCTTACTCAGATCAGATATGTGTCATTTCTGCTGTTTTTTTGAGGAGAAAAATAGAGGCTTTTCTTACCCTGGTTGAGTTTTGCCAAACCCACAGAGCCCATAGAGTGGTGGCGGATGGGGTTGTTGATGGCTGTTGATGTCCTGGGTCATCTCCCCGCACCCACCCCGGGCTGGCGGAGGGGGGTGTTTGGATGCCAGGGATGCCGCTGGCTGCGTGGCTCTGGCGGCAGAGCTGCTGTTGCCGATGAGAGCAAGAGGAGGGGAGATGGGCTCGGCTCTGTGCTCCTGCTCCTCGCCAGAAAGCAAAGCGCGGGCTGCTGAAACCCGCCAGCCTTGGTCTGGTATGTCAGAAGGTGAGCGAAGCGTTGATGGAGGGGAGATAAAAAGAAGCACAGGGTAGGGCTGGATTTTTGTTTTTTCTTCAAGTGGGGGGTGTTTTCTTTTTTTTTTTTTTTTTTTTTTTTTTTAGGAAGTTACTGTTGAGCGTCAAGATGTACTTTACGATGGTGAAATCCCAGAAATTCCCACAGGCCTCCGTAGCTGCTCATCTGCCTCGAGGCAGGAGGACTTGAAAAGGCAATGGGGGCTGAGGAGCGCGGACGGGAAGGGCCATCAGGACGGGAAGGGTGGCTGAGGATCCCCGCCTGGCCCTGGGGCAGGGACCGCTCTCCCCCTGTCATTCGATTTGAGTCTGTTGCTGCATGTTCTGCCTTCAAGGACATGGGCGCAGATAAGTCCCTTCCTCTTTATAGCAGCCTTTCTGTGATTGAGTTTATCCCATTTCCCACCCCCAGCAGAGCAGGGCACGTGCCCTTCAGTTTGAAGCGGAGCAAGGGCGTATTTTCTCCCTGTCCTTCAATTTGAAGCTTGTCCTTCAGCATCTCCAGGAATGGGACTTTTGCAGTTTCCTTCAGAAACCATGGCAAAAAGTAGTAGACCTTATTCTAACAACGTCAAGGAGACACGTTCCTCCCTGTGCCTTTCACTGTGCCTTTCACTTCCCAAAGCTCGACACTTGAACGCTTCAAGAGTGTTGCGTTACAGGAGCTAAAAATAAGGGGATATGGAGACGAAGGGCGCAGCCCATGTTTTTAGCTGGAGAGGAAGATGAAGGCAGGGTCTTGCCAATGGTACGAGCATCTCCAATTGAAAGGACCTGCAGTGAGTCACTGGGGTTGCATATAGAGAAAATGTCTTTTTGGAGAAAGAGAGAAGGTACCATCGCAACTGCTCTTCTCGGTGATGGCTCAGTGGGACTAATTTAGAGATTTGTATTTCTCGGCATCAAAATACATCATGGCTTTAAAGGGGTAGCGCGTGGAATTCCCCCGTTATCTGTTTGTCAAGAATACTCTAGATCCTGGCCTGAAAAAAAAAAAAAGGTAATTGTAAAAAAGAACATTTTAAAAATAAGTCGAGAGGAAGTCTCAGTTTGCAGAATGGGCGGTAGGGAGGTTTGCAGACAGTTCTGCGCTGGACACTGTCGCGCTGTTGTGGTTTCAGTTTCCCCTCAGCGTTGCTGCTAGGGTCTAACGCTGGTCGTGGTCTCCACGTAGCCGCCCCATTCACGTTCCTGTCCTCGTGGCAAGGGAATCGCTCGCTCGCAGCAGGTCCCAGAATAGTTTGCAAGTGCCTTCAGCTTGTGTGAGCCTGCGATGCGTCGCAGGCTGCTTCTGTTTCTCAAGGAAATGCAGAGTTACTTTAAAATTCAGGCCTGAATATGGAAGCGACAAACCTTCCGATGACCGGTTTGAGCTCAGGTCAGTCAAGACGCAAAGCCGACGCAAAATGTTGTAATCCCCGCTCAATTACTGTTGAATATCTGTCTCTGGAAGGTCTCTTGGCTTCCTAAAATCTACTACTGGTCTTCTCGGTGTCCAGTGTTAAGCAGGATGGGTGCTGTGCCCCCACCAGGAGTTTAGTACCTGAAAAGCTGAACCCGGCACCCACAACCGATGAGCTGCTGCTGTTCTCACTCTCTCCCACCGGAGACCCCAGGACTGGAAAAGGGGTCTCCTCTGTATTCATCTCACGCCTTCACTTGCTGCCAGCACTGCTGATGGGGAAGGTGGTGGTGATGCTGCGAAACCAGCATGTACTTGTCTTAATCCAACACTTGTTGAACTTGCCTGGATTGCAGTTTCCAGATTGCTCCTATTACACGTTGCTGAGACTCCTTTTCTGTTACTTTATCCAGCTGCAGCTATTACTGCACAGGGACAGACTCTGGAAGGATCAGAGAGGTTTTGTGTGGGCGCCGCAGTCTCGTGAGTGGTACGTGGTCTCTGTGAAGCTGATCTGATGGTATCCCCTGCAAATGATGGGGTCAGTGGTTCATGCACATCACCTTGTTTCTGTGATCACCCTGTTCCTCTCCAATGGCTAAAAATTGCCTGGGGGTTGCTGGCTCTGCCCTCATCCCTGCCACCTCCGAGGCTGCTGGTCCACGTGCAGGTTCTGGTACCTGCTGTGACTTCCTTGCTAAAACTAGAACCAATGCGTTGCTCTGGACTTGTCCTGGTGGGACCAGAAGTTGAGCCTGGCTGCAAACTGAACCCCACGTGTTGCGTGTCTCCTTCCAGCTCTTGCACTGTGCTTTGCAGTATCCTTTACCCCTCCGTATCTCCGGGCGGACGTAGGAGGAGACTGTCTTTCCTGCTTCATAAAGTGGAAATAATCTCCTGGAGCAGCTCCCTGGAGCTGGAGTCCAGTCAGTACTATTGTGATGAGAAGTTCATTACCAGGCTGATAACGTGATGGCGGTTTCACTCTGAAATCACTAAAATTTTGTTGTGGTTGTGTTTTGTACATTTTAGGGGCAGCCCCACCTGCTTGTCTAACTTTTCCAGTCGTTTTTTTAATAAGAAAAACGAAAAAAATGACTCAAGAGAGGAGAGCCAGTGACAGCCCCAAAGGGCAGCGTTCAGCGACGAGCCTCCCATGGGCAGTTGAGCGCTGGAGCCTTCCTCGCTCCTCGGCCATCACTTCAAATCCGGCTTGTGTGGGTCAGCCTTAGCCGGTCGGGTAAGAGACTGCATCTTCCCTGCGGGAGCGAGGGGGGTTGCTTGGTCATAGGCACAGTTCAGTTGATTTCTCCGATAACCTCTGGTGAGAGGGCCCATGACTGGTCCTGCCACAGTTGATGGGAATTTTGCTGCTGGCCAAAGATCTAATGCAGCTTTGGCGTGTAAATGAGACCTCTGCTGCCTTGTCCCACACGTGCTGGACTGTTGGTGTCTACAACTATCTATTGCTAGCCCTCACCTGCTCCAAATAACTAAGTAATGACGCATTTCTTTTCTCCTACTTGTCTGTGTTTTCTGGATTACCAGTACTCTAACGTAGTTCGTCTGTGAAATAGCCCCATAAAGTTGACCTTAGGCAGATTTAAAGCGCCCACTCCGTCTTCAAAGGTGGAAATAACTCTCTGTTTCTACAGCAGAGGCTTGGAAGTGGCACGCTTGTAAAGCTTTCTTGGACCAGTAGTTTATTGAGAGCTGCTCGTTCCAGCCTCTGGCACTCCTCCTCGGAGCTTACACCTGGAAGTCCAGCGAGGAAACCTGGGGATCTTGAGCAGCCAAAGCCACTTGCAAAAATGTTGGCTTCTGCTTTTGTTTGTTATGAATCAATTTTTTTTTATTTTTTTTTTGGGGGGGGCGGGGGGGAAGAAGTGAAAGCTAAACTAAGTGAGTCTATTGCAATTTCCATGTTCCCATTATTGCACTAGCTGAGCTTCTGACAGGCTTTGAAGCGTTTGGTTGTGCAACTGCTGGCTGAGGAAGGAAGTGTGATCATTCCTGCTTTAGATGTGGGAAGCAGCTTAGGAGAAGGAGGATGGGAGCTGTCTTGCTTAAGGATGCCTGCCTAAAAATTGAGGCCTCTAATTTAACTTTTGTCTGCTATCTCCCCTCGTAGAAGGGTTGAAGTTGGATGGGATTGGCTGACCTCCATACCATAGAATCATAGGGTTGGAAGGGCCCTCTGGAGACCACCCAGTCCAACCCCCTGCCAGAGCAGGGTCACCCACAGCAGGTGGCACAGGAACGCCTCCAGGTGGGTTTGGGATGTCTCCAGAGACGGAGACTCCACCACCTCTCGGGGCAGCCTGTGCCAGGGCTCTGCCACCCTCACAGCAAAGAAGTTCCTCCTCCTGTTTAGGTGGAACTCCCTATGCTCAAGTTTGTGCCCGTTACCCCTTGTCCTGTCCCCGGGCACCACTGAAAAGAGCCTGGCCCCATCCTCCTGATGCCCATACCAGGTGCTCTCTCTGTCTGTTGATGTCGATTTGCTTAGGGATTCACCTCATTTTTTGCATAGGTAAAGTTAGAGGCAATGAATCCTGCCCCTGGGATAGACCTAGTGTCACCACGGAGCTTTACAGCAGAGCAAACAGCTGATGTGGGTTCTCCAAAGTCACTGGATGATTTTTTTTCCTCAGTTATCTTGCTTCATGCCTTCAACTCTGTCATTTTTTTTATTTTTTTTTTTTTTGGCTCAGGATGATAATCCTGAATTTGCCAGCCTTAATTACGTTGTTGTAAGAAACAAGATACCAAGAGTTTTGGCTGGTCATCTTTGCCTTGATGTATTGTCGGCTGTGCAGCAGGTTCACAAAGGTGTTCAGGGTGGTAGAGGCTTCTTCCTCATTTCGCCATGCCCTTTGGTGTGCTGGGAAGAGCCTTTGTGGGGATGCCAGCAGGGCTGCCGGGGGGGCCAGGCTGTTCAGAGAAGAAGTTGTGAACCACTCTGACAGAAAGTCTCACCAAACAGCCGTTGTGCGTACGAAAAAGCCCCTTCTGGACCGAAGCACGGCGCACCTGACCTAGCCATCAGCTATCTCTGGATGGCTTAATTTCATCTGAGTCCTAGTCATGATCAAGTATTTTGTCGGCGAGTAATGGCATGGTTTTCTTCTTTAGATGGTGGTGGGTATCGACTCGCTGTCAGTCCTGCATCCCGCAGTGGTTCTCTCTCTCCCTCTCTGAGCAGCTGCGCTTTGGGGATTTTTTTGGAGGGAAACTGAGCTATTGTGCTTCGTCCACTCATCTAGCAAGGGTTGTCCTGCTCGGTAGTGGTGGAACCTGAGTGATAACCTTCTCTAGGTCCATTCCTCTGAGGTTGCAGCTGGTTATTGCTATTGATGTCCGGGCATGCAGTGGGAAGCGCGGGAAGTCCTGCCGCAGCCTGACTTACTGCGACGCTTCCTTGCCAATAACTTTTGCCCAGTGGAGGAAGCTCTGGGGGAAGAGAGGCTGCTTAAGGTGGGGTCAGGTTATGAACTTCTTGAGGAACAATCCAGATGGCTCAGGAAAGTGAATCTGCCCATCTGTATGACCAATCAACTTACAACTTTCTCTAGTTTTAACTAGCCGTTAAAAAAGGCAGCTCCATCTCTCAGTACCCCGGTCACCTAAAAGGCTGAGGCCACGTGTGACTGTTGAGGAGCATGAATGGCCACTGATACCAAAATGCAGACAAATTTTCGTGGTAGTTTATCCCAGAAGAGAAAATGTTGACCACCCCTTATTTTTTTTTATTTTATTTATTTTTCTCCCGAGCCATCAGACTGACGGACAATGGCCTTGCAAACTGTGAATTATCTTCTAGGGACCGCCTCAACATGGACATAGAGCCTCCACGTAGTTTGGCTGTCCATGAGGATTTGGTCCATCTGAGAAAGTGGATTTTCCCTGTTTCTTCTGGGGACATGGGAGCCTCTGTGCTCAGAGCCCTTAAAGACGGCAGATCTTGTGATGGCTCTTCTACGTTCTGTTTCCTCAGTAACTCCCAACGAGGTGTAAATTATGGATGTTGTGTTTTGACCTCGTGACTGTCAGTATGCGCCTCTCTGCTAATTAATGCACTGTAATTCCTGTGCTAGCAGATATTACCTCTAAAAATATCTAGAGGTGCCTCTCTGGTGATAAGGCTACGGCAGTAAGTTTTAAGCAGGGAATACATTGAGACCTGATTCGCTCTTTAGCTGGGCTGTAGAAAGCTTCTGGTAATGGGGCTTACCAAACTCCCGTGGGGAAGAGAGGCGGGAGGTTCTGCCCTCTAAATGGGGATGATGTTTCTGTTGGTGTCAGCAGAAATCCAGGCTATTATGGCTGTAAGGAAAGCCTTCTACGTATTGGAGTGATGCTTGAATCTGCCATCCAGACTGGAAGATGGAGCCAAGCTGCTTGGGGGGAGTGTCCTGGCCCATGCCCATGCTGAGCAAATAGGGGGAAACCCTGGCGATAAATGGTAGAAAAAGTCTTCCCTTCAGACATTTGTCAGTGGTTGGTCAACATGTCACCGTTCCTTTAGCATGGAGGTGGGAAGAGTCCAGCTCCGTGAATGTGTGGGGAGGCGCAGGTCTCTTGGCTGCTCTGGATCTGCTCTTCCCCCATCACTAGAGCAGTGCTGCTTGGCCGTGGGAAGGGGCCAAGGGAACTGACACCCTCCAAGCAAGAAGAGAGGGCCCCAGGGATGCTTGAGCCCAACCTTGCTGAGCGTGTCATCGTTTAGGGGAGCGCAGAAAGTCATTGCTTGGACCTGGACTGTGGCTTCTCCAGCCTCTCCGTCGCTGAGCCACGTGCGCTGCTTTGGTATCTTACCGCCTCATGAGCACCAAGGGACCGCACGGTTATTTCTGACCAGATCATTTCGATGTGGTCTTTATTTTTATATTTTCTTGAACGCGACTGTTGAGTTTCCTGGAACTGCTTGGCCCAAACCAGAGCCCTTTGCATGTTAACAGCCTCACAGCTCATTTGGGCAGCGTGGCGGGTGCCACGTGTGGCTCTCGGATGTGGCAGGAGAGTGAAATCATCCTCCAGAATAGGAAATGGTGGCACAACTTCCCCTGGGCTCCAGAGCACTTCTCCTTTTGGCACCAGCACGCGGGAAGGTGAAGTAAGAAGATCTCTGTCAAAAATGCAGAAGTGTAGGTTGCTCTTGGAAACCATCTCGGTGGGCGAGCCCACGGTGGAGTCCTTGGCTTTGGCCGGTGGGGAGGGGTATGTTTTTGTGCGGATGGATTCAGCCGCATGGCTTGTGGCTTCCTCCTCAGATGGGAAGTGTGCTCGATGTGTAATGAGAGGCAGAGGACGGGTGGGCTGTAGGCTCTGCAGCCTTCGCTGCGGAGAGTCGCCTTTTCCAGTTCTTCTGCCCTTGGGAACTAGCAGTCCGTGTCCTTGTTGCCCGTGTGTTGTCTTAGATGTCAGCCCTGGTCGTGGCAGGTTGCTTAATCCCACAGGATTATTCCCACTTTCTGTGATGGTTTGTCTTGTGCTACCAAAGAAGGAGATCCATCATCCAAGCCGGGGCTGTGCTCGTTCAGACACTGTTGGCTGTTTGCAGCGGCTGCTGCCGGGGTTTTGGCTGGAATTTTCTTTGACCTCATTTGATTACTGAGTCCTACGTGCTCAGCGGCAGGGCAAAAACACCGCAGGGAAAGTAGCTTATGCAAAAATACCTAGAGCCAATTCATTTCCAGATACACAAATGACTTTCCAAGGTCACATGGCAGATCCTGCAGTAGACCCCGAGCCTCACCCACAAAATCCTTGAGAAGGACTCAGCCGTCGCATGAGGGGTATGCGAGGCCATGGGGGAAAGTAGGTGTGGACACATGGGGAAAAGCGGTTGAAGGCACGCTCTGGATGAAGGTGACTGAGGGTCGCTTTGCCTGTGTGGGCTCCTGGGTCCCACCTACAGCCACAGCAGATCTTTCCTCCTCCAGACTGTGCTGGGCACAAGCGCCGCTGCAGCTCCAGGGGCTTTGGTGCGCCTGGTGGAAGGAGGAGCATGCATCCCCGCCAAGGAGAGCAGCCTTTGCATCTTTCACCTGGGCTCTGCTGCCTGCTGGGGCATGATGTTCTCAGTCTATTTGGAGAGAGGGTGAGGTTGGGAGGGGCTGGAAGAAAAGCTGCTGCCGGGAGTGTTGTCTAAAGAGGAGGTGCCATCAGGAGGGAAGTGTCTGTGAGTGTTGGCAGAGCGAAGCGGTTGTGAGTCCACTGCTACAGCTGGTGCAGAACCTTCATGGTCTCCTCCCGGATCTACCAGGGGTTTGCCCTAGCACCTTGGGTGAGTTACTTTTTCTCCTCTCAGCTCTTTTCAACCCTTTCTCCTGCCAAGGGCATACCAGAGGAGCGAGTCCACACGTTCGGGGCCATAGCAGGGGCTGCCACCACCATTTCTGCCGATGAGGGATGCGAAGGAGGGCAATCCATAACTGACAGAGCTGGGCTGCAACGTGTCCTAGTGCGGATGTGTTATTCTTGCAAATTGTGCTTCCCCTGCTTGAGCTCTTCTGCCAGAGAAGGACTAGATATAAGATTACGGAACATATATAGATGGATAGGTAGAACTTTATGGAATATACACCACCGCACCACCCCCCAGATGTAGGACGTCTGTAGCCTTGGTTTGAAGTTTCTGGCCAGTCCTGTGTGTATCGTTGACATCTTCCAACGTGCAAAATGCCCTGATCTAGATCAGCTGCTGCTGGAGGACTGAACTTCTACCAGTAGGGCTGTTCTGCTCTACCTCAACCTGAAATGGCCAAGCCAAGGGTATGAGCTAAAACATGTTCGTTTTGGGCAGATCGTAGAATATTTTCAGGTTTTGCCTGTCTTGGGGTTGCTAATATGAGAAACTGTGCTTCAGCTCCCGTCACTTGCTTGGTTGGGTTGTGAGTCTCAAGCCAAACCAAACGGCTGCAGCTTTCTGTCTGAGGGGGTGGGGGTAAAATCCAGCATGGAGAGCATCTCCCCGGTGATATTTCGCCTTGAACCGGAGCTTTTGTTTCTGAAAGTCAAAACAAAACCTGAAGAGACACTTCCATCCCATCGTGACGGTGGAGTCCATGCGAGTGTTGGTGTAGGTGTGTCTGCAGGGCCAGGTTCCCCAGCTCTCGGTGGGGCCGCAGCGGTGTTAGCCTTGGGCTGTCGAGCCCCTGTGGTGCACGTTTGATTGCAGGCAGGCAGAGCAGCTCTGCCGTGACGCAAACACGGTTATTTGAGCTGTTTAGACGCTTTTTCTTCGTATCCAGATTGCTGCTGAAACTGCTGAACTTCTAAGAGGACGTCTTCGTTCGTGATGGTGTGAAGGATGGTGGTCTGTAGCACTAAGTGACAAACGTTGGATCGCTTTTACAGTGGATTTAAACCCAAATCTCTCGTATCCCAGCAGGCAGCCTAGTCTGCAAAGCCATTCTGTCCTTGCCAGGGATGCTGCGGTGGTTTAGGAGTGGTCCCAGGAGTTGAGAACATCAAGGAGAAGCAAAGGCTTTGTTTGACGCCAAAATTTTCCGCGGGGGAGTTTCATGTATAGACGACTGAACTTTCGTCCCAAAACCAAAGGCAGGAGGTAAATGCGCCCCACGCTGTGTCCCTGCCTCCTGCCAGCCTCCGAGCACCCCCGGCGAAGGTGTCTGCAGGGGAGGTGGCAGCCTGGAGCCCGTCCTGCGTGGGTCCCCGGAGGGGTGAGCTCCGTGTCTGCCAGGTGATGCGTTGTTACGGGAGTGAGAAGCTCTTCCAGCCTGGGAGGTATCTGAAAGCTCCGTGTTTCAAAGGTTTGTGGGGTTTTTTGTTGTTGTTTTTTTTTTTTTTTTTTTTTCCTTCCCCAGCTCTAATTTTAACGGCCGCGCTTGGGAGAAGTACTTTGAAGCCTTAATTGCAATTATGAATCTTCCTCTGTTCCCAGGTTTCCTCTAATTGGCTTCCTGTGAGACTTTACAAAGCTGGTAAAAACAAAACTGCTGTTTTTGTGAGGGAGTTGGTGGCGTGAGATTCCTGAGCCCAAATAAAACGCGGCTCAGCCGAGACTTCTCGCGCGCTGCTGTAATCAGACCCGTGGCCAGACGCTCACAAGGGTGGCATTATATAAAACGTAAGCTGATTTACATGCTTGCATTTGGAAAGTGCTAATCTATTTTGATTTCCACCCCCCCCCCCTTCTCTCTTTTTTTTATTTTTTCTTTTCAGCCCCCTCTAATCTTTTGCCATCTCTGCCAGGTTCCCAGCTCCTTTGGCTGGAATAGGCCCCAGCTAAATCCTTTATCTGTCTATTTGGCAACCCCGGGCGAAGTAGTTAGCAAACGAATGACACTTTTCCTGGCTCATTAATTAGATTTAGTGAGCTGAGTGGTTGCTGCTGCTGCAATAGTCTGGACAAGGCAGTTCTGTATTTTGTTTCTGAGGAATTGGGTTTTTTTTAAAAAAAAAAAAAGAAAAAAATAAAGCTGGGAGGCAGTTCTGGTACTAGCGGCGGAATCCACGGCTCCCCTGCGTGCGCTGCCATTGAGAGCACGTGGTTTTCTCATGCCTGGCTTTATTTCTGCAGTTTGCTGCTGCCTGAGCAGTTCTGGTTGCCTGTCATCATTTTGCCGCTCAAAAAGTTCGAGGATGGGTATCCGAGTACTCTGCTCTTGAGGTGCCCGTGGCAGGATATCTCGGTTAAGGCAAGTGGTTCCTGTGGGTTAGAAATAACCTCTGTGAAATAATCAGTATGGTTTTATGTATTATAAATATGCTTTTTGACATGTCCTGCTCTGCCAGCCTTACCTGCCAGGGTTATAAATGGGATGGTGAAGGCTACGTTAGGAAATAGGTGATCGTTAGATGATCTTTAAGGTCCCTTCCAACCTAAAGCATTCTATGGTTCTACTGGGGCTATAAGAAAGCTGGGGAGGGACTTTTTGCAAGGGCGTGAAGTGACAGGATGAGGCGGAACGGCTTCAAACTAAAAGAGGGGAGATTTAGGTGAGATATGAAGAAGAAATTCTTGGCTGTGAGGGCGGTGAGCCCCTGGCCCAGGTTGCCCAGAGAAGCTGTGGCTGCCCCATCCCTGGAGGGGTTCAAGGCCAGGTTGGCCGGGGCTTGGAGCAACCTGGGCTGGTGGGAGGTGTCCCCGCCCAGGGCAGGGGGTGGCACTGGATGGGCTTTAAGGTCCCTTCCAACCCGAACCATTCTGTGATTCTATGAAATAGAAATAATAGGGTGAAAGAAAATTATGCTTTCACCTTTATCTAACAGAACACGCTGCAGCAGAGCCCTTGTCTCTGCTTTTGGAGGAGGAAACTGAGGCACGGAGAGGTCACTCACCATGCCATGGCACCGGAGCTCTTGGTTTCTATTGCGGGCTTTCGGTTCCCTTCATAACCACTAGACGACATGGGGAGGCTGATGGATACTGGTGGTGTTGATGTGCTGCTGTTGCTCTCATCCCATTTACAAACGGGCAACTCGGACGTGGAGAGACCAAAGCGGGGGTCACTCAGCCTGTGCTGGGGACAAGGGGAAGGAGGGTCTCTCCAGGGAAAGAGCAGCAGTGCTAAACTGGGCAGTGTTCAAGCTCCTCGTGTATAGGGTGCTTCGTTTGTTGGTATAAACATCTAAAACTAAAATTAATGACTTGCCCATGATTGGATGGGGTGATGCAAAAGGCTGATAGATGTGTCTTCCTCCAGCCCTGTGGATCTATAGGGGGTGGCTCTGTCTTGGTCTCCTGTTCCTTGAGATTGCCAAGGCTTTCCTCTTAAAAGGGGACACACAGGAGAAGACCCAGAGTCTCTTTGCCTGTGTTCAGTTGAGCGTTTAACCCAGGTAGGCCCACAGCGGCTGGTATGGAGGGGGTGAAACGGCATCTCGGGAAGGCGATCCTGCTCCTCTGGAGGCTGGAGGCTCAGTGCAGAGCTGGGGCTGTTCCAGACCGTGCCCAGTGCCCCATCGGCTGGTGTCACTGGATGTGAGAGGGTCTCTGGTCCTCCCTTCCTGGCCATTGCATCCCCTGCCGAGGGGGAAAGCGCTGCAAAGCCCGTGCTCACGGAGAGGAGGTCAGTGCTTCCCAAAGTGACTATCCCTGTTCACTTTTATTGGGTTATTGGGTCGCGTCCAACGGGAGACAACTATTTAAAGGATCTGAAGGGAGGAGGGTGTTCGGCAATTTTTAAAAGCCAGGGTTGGTTCCAGCTTCAGCCGACAGACCCAAACAGGCTGTCGAGCGTTGCAGCCTCCAGGAAAGCACTGGCTTCCGCGTTCCATCCCTCGGCTCCGGGAAACGCTTTGCCCCGGCAGCTCTAGGGGATCCGAGGGCAAAACCAACCACGGGTGCTACGTGTGCTGTCTAATCTCGTTACCCGGCCTGCTAACTGCTAATTTCAAATTGGGCTGGGTTGTGCCATGGCTGATACGAAGAGCAAAACCCGGTGGTGATTTGGGGCCAGCACCGCTTGTGCTGGTAAAAACCCTCCCAGGGTTTAGAGAGGGAGAACTGCTGCAGTTACTGGAAGGAGTTTTGTAGGCAAAGAGCCGGGGGAGGAGAGCAGAAATAGCGGCAAAATGTCAGAAAGCTGTGACCAAAAGCAATTCGCACTTAACCCACTTGAGGGTTGCCCTCCCAGGAAAGTAGCAGTTGTTTATCTACCGAGGACCCACCGCTGCCAGAGGCAAATTGCCTGTTAATTGGTCTTTCTGCGAAAGGCAGAGGGGTCAGGCTAGCTAATTAGACAGGTCTTTACACCTCCCCGGTTAATTTGGAGAACGGAGCATATTCCCAAAGGGAGGTGGACTTCCCAGGGAGGTGACCCCATCAGTTCTCTGGGTCTCTTGCTCCCCTCCCGGGGGGGGTGGGGGCAGGCCAGGAGCTGGCAGATGTGAGACACCAGCTCGAAGTCTGTCAAAATAACCTCGCGGTTCTTTGGAGTTAACATTTTTGAAGTTAAAAGCAAAGAAGCGACTTGAGGTCTCCCTGGAGGTGAGAGAGAAGGGGAATAGGTTGCTGCCAGCCCGGGAGCGCAGGGGTGGGAAGCCCACGGATCTGCTCCGAGCCTCCCAAAGCCGTGCGCTGGCAGAGCAGAGTGGCCTCGCTTTGCTGAACCCGTGATATTTCTTTTTTTTAAAAACAAATGTTTTCAAAAAAAGGCCGTCTAGGCACAAGAAACAGTCCCCGAGTGACGAGCTAAACTGAGGTGTGACCTGAGCTGTGAGTGCTGCGGCTGAAAGGGTGGAAAGGCCAAGAAAAGCAGAGAATAAATAGGGTGACGGGATTTTATAGCAGCTCTGGGGGTGAAATGCTGCGGGTTCAAGGTGCTGTTGGGTTACTGGTGTGGCCCTTGTGCTGACGTAGTCTTCCTGGGTGACCTGGGCGAAGTCACTTTGCCTTTCCCCGTCAGCCTTGGTCCCCCATCGCTGCCTGGACAGTAGTGCGTTTTCCTTCCTTGGAGGAGTGATTCGAGGATAAGGGCGTTAAATAATGTCCAAATCCGGTGCTGAGGGAATGGGAGGTGAATAATTCCCAAAGATCATGGCTTTTGGGGGGAGCTGGTGCTAATCTGGGCTTTGGGAATCAAGTGTTTCAGCCTCAGGGCTGTGACACATGGTTTCTCAAGCACAACCTGGAAACTGTAAATTTTTTAAATTCTGAAAGCTATGCAAGCACCGGGGCTGTTTTCTCTTTCTGCAGCTCTCTAATAAAGCGGGATGTGTCCAACGTCCCATCAGAGGGGCTCTGCCCAAACTCGTGCCCCTCGCAGGGCTGTTACCCATCGCCCCGGTCTGCGGCTGCTCCAGGAGGTGGCTGTGGTGAGCGGGACTATGGGGACCACCAGGCATGGAGTCGGGAATGGAATTAAAAATGATGGGAACGGAGAAGTTTGAGGCTGGCGCCCATCCCGTGAGGGTGCAGGATGGCAGTGGGGGACACGCAGGCTTGAAACCAAGGTCAGAGTCTTGGGAGCCAGGCAGGGACTGCATGGGGAGTATGATTGGGCCACCATGGCTTTTTGGGACTTGGTCCTGGTTTGCTAAAAATACAGCTTGTCGTAGCCTGGCCCCTCCTCGGCAAGCGGCAGGACGCGTGTTTGTGAGCTGCAGCTGGAGTGGAGCTCGCTCCCATCTGTGCTTGTGGCTTGGGGCTGCGAGGGCTTGTTCTTTCAGTGGCTGCCAGAATGTCCCCCAGCCCTCCTCCGGGGGATGCGGCTGGCCCTGCTCGAGGGTGTCAGCACTGCCATGGGAGCACAGGGGCAGCAAAGGGGAGCCTGTTGCATCAGTGTCCCCATGTCCTTCAGGGGTGCTGCTGTCTCCGGGGGCTAAAGGGCTTTTTCTACCCTGCTGGGACCCAAAACCAGGGAGCATCAAATCCCCAGGCTGCCCACGGGCCACCTCTTGGACCACTTTTGTCCCTTTCTCTTGGTGAGAAGAAAGGGACCCTGGTGGTGAGACCAGGAGGGGCATGACCAAGAGGTCTTCACTAGCAGCATCCTCTTGATGAAGCCCATTCACATCTGCCTTGTGTTTGAGACTTGGAGGAAACCCTGGCAGGTGGGACCACAGGAGGATCTGGGTGCCCATCAGCAGCAGAACCTGCGTCAGCTCCAGCGAGGCCCCTGTAGTTGCCTTTTGGCAACGAGGACACACTTGGATGACAGTTTGCTGATCGGCTCCCTACCCCCAAATAGATGCTGATGGCAAATGCCATCATCACTTGAACTGGTCTTCCAGTATGGAGAGCTGGTGGCAGCCCTTCTTCATCCCAGGAGACGTATCCCTGCTGACAGCACCAGGTTTGGGAGGATCGGAGATGCACGGGCTGTGCCAGGGGCTCCCGAGTGCTGTTAATTTGTGGCTCCAATTCAGCTGTACAAACAAAGGGTGTTGGGGTTAATCTGATCATGGTTTGCTTTGGGGTTGGGGCCTCTCTTCTTCTATTAGGTAAGAAGCTTCAAGGGCCTGAAGCGTTGGGCTGGTTCTTACTTCACAGCAATCCCCGTGTCATTCAGACCAGGTATCGCCCTCGCAACACAACTTCAGAACAAAGAAAGAAAACAGAGACAAAACTAAAAACAGGAACCAGCAGATAAACAATACTCCGGTGCCGCTGGCGCTGAGCTGAGCTCCTTCCTGCTCTCAACCATCTGGCGAGTCAGCGGCGGGGCTCGGGGGAGCCCAGCTCTCCCGGTCGGCCCTTCCCAGCTGGGAAATGATTGAAAACCTTTTCCATTCATAAAAAGATGTGTCGGGGTGTGAGCTGAGCTCCCGGCTCTCCTCCTCCCAGCGTGCTCAGCCGGGATGCCCCAAGTTCACCTCTCTGACCTGGGCAAGACGTTTCTCCTGCCCGTGCCGTGGGGTGAATGCCTTGCCCCAGCTCCAAGGAAGCCACCAGCGTTTCCATAGTGGGTGAAGAATTGAGACGCAACGGCCGGTGAGCTCTTGTGATGCAGGAGTGCAGTCAGTGCTCGGGGCTACAGCTGCCCCAGGGATGCTGAAGGTGGTGGATGGGCACAGGAGCATCCTTGATGGTGCCTGGGTACCATTTCTGCCAGCCGCTGTCATTGCAAACTGGTGTGATGCTGGTCCCCGGGAGGGCTGGCTTGCTGGGGGCTTGCTCATTGCAACATGGACCTAAACGCCGGTGTGTGGAGGAAAATGTCTCATTTTGTCTCAGAAATGAGAAGTTTCATTTTTTTTTTTTTCTGCCTTGATTTTTACTTTTTGAATCACAGTCAGATGAGGGCAAAGGCTGTTTCGAAATGATGGGTCGAAAGGTTTCGTTCTGAGTCCTCGAGGACCCCCCCCCCCTCCACTCCTCGCCTTGTGCACCCTCTGAGCAGACGCGTTTTGCTGAAATCCAGTCCAATTCGCTGAGGAACGTGCTCGCCTCCAAACAGTTTTTCCAATTATCTTGTTCTTTTGGCTGAGCGTCTTGCATCCCCGTTTTTGCTCCTACCGTGATTGAATCTGTCGCTTCTGTGAAATGCACACCTTTCTGAAAACACGACCCTAAAGCGACATCTCCCCGGCTCGCTGGGGCTGGTCCCGAGGCCACCCCATGTGCCGACCCGCAGGTGGGACACGGCAAAGCTGCATCCTCGGCCGTTGGTACCCAACGCCTGGAGCACCTTTGGGCTCGCTTCTAGCTGGTGAGCGATGCGAGTCCCGCTCCTGAAAAACGCGGCTGAGACTTTATCAGCTCGATGATAGCAGATCCCAGAGCAAAAGGCAGCAAAGGTGTGCAGTATTAGGGCCCTGCTTCTGATATTTAGTTTTTTCCTCTCTCCATGGAGCCTCCATCTCTGAGTCTCCGGAACAAAAAAGCGGTTGCAATTCGGAGCCGGTGTTTGTTTGCACTTCTTGCATTTATTTTTTTGGAGCCCACAGCATCTTCATGCCCTAAGCGTTAGCCTTAAGCTCTGGCTGCTAATGCAGGTAATCTTGGGGATGGAATTTGGGAAATCCCGTTAAATAATTCCCACTTGCAGCAACGTGAAGGGCTTGGATGGAGGTGTTTGGGTGGAGCTGGCATGTCTTAGGCATTTCTCAGCTTCCTGTTGGCTTTCTCTTCTGATCCCCTGAGCCGGGGGTACTTAGTGCCGGCAGAACAGAGCAAAGCTGAACCGGAGGGAGCTGGGGCCATAAACCACTTGTGATTACCACCGAAAAGTGCCGGTGCTGCGGTATCTACAGCCCAAAACCCAGTTGCCCTACTCCACTGGAGGTTCAAAATATTTATCCCCAGCTGCTCCGGAAGCCTTTCCCCCCCCACCCCCCCCCCCCCCCCCCCAACCCCTTCACCGCCACGGCTTTGCAGAGAGGTGTCGCTTGGGCGTCTGTGTGTGATTCAATGCTTCTGAGCAGCCCCGCATGTGGGTAACCTGCTCCCGTGACCGCGGGTGCTCCTGCTTTCTATGCACGGGACGCCGTATTGCTTTTTTTTGGTGGTGTCGCTCGGGGCTACGTGATGCTGAGCACTGCTGGCTCCAACGTCACATACGTGTGCGCGTGTGGAGGTTTGTGGTTGTTCTCTTTCCCCTCTCCCTTTTCTCGCCCTCCCCCAGGTCCTGCTCCTGCCTCGCAGCTCAGAGCCCCTGGAGCGTTGTTTTTTCCCTGAGAGCGAAGCCTCGGTGCGGCCTGTGGGGCTGGGCTGGGAAAGTCGCGCCGAGCGATAAGAAGTCAGTCCTGCCCTGTGTTAGGGAGAGTCCCCGTCTGGATCCGTAATCCCCCCCTCTCCCCCGTGCCCGCAGCACAGCCCCGTGGTGCTCCCTGTCTCCAGGTTGTGGCTGTTGGGTGACACCTTCGGTGCAAAACTGATGACCAGAGGCTGCTGCCATAACAGGAAGATGCCAGAGGCATTTCCCTTATTTCTGCCTCTCCTGGATGTTTTTTTTTTTTTCTTGCCCCCAGCTCGGACCGTGCTCCATCCTTCGGTTGCAGTATGGCTTTAAGCTCATTTCTGAGCTGGAGACCTTTCCTCTCTGACCGTGGACATTTCCTCGCTGGTGGGCTGTGTCCGTGCTCAGCAGCATGGCAGGCAGAGCAGCAGCAGAAGTGGCCACACAGATGTGCCCTCGTTAGCGCAGACTTAACTGTCAGACCCTCTGCCGGGTCCGCTGCCTCGGGATGCTCCCTGTGCCCCAGCTCTGGGTGATGTGGTGGCCACCACCGGGCCTTCCTACAGAGCCATTTTCTTTCCTGACTGTGTGTTGTGAATTAATTTGGTCTTTCTGCAAAGAAGCCTCTTGTGGTCTCAGTCCGTGGCTGGGCCCAGCCGGTCCAGCTCTGTGTAGCCACGAGCTGGGTGACCGCGTTGGAGCTGGCCACCTGGCGTCGAGTGGAGAGGAACAGGCGCGTCCTGGCCGGACACAAGTAGCCACCTTAGACGCCCCTTGGCACGAGCTGAGCAGCCCCAGGTAAGTAGCTCACAAAGAGGTGTCTGAATTTAGCTGTCGGCAGTTTGGTGAGATGAATCACATCTCACGTTTCGATTTCTTGGGCTGGGCTGAGCCCCCCTCCCCGCGCTGCTGCCAGGAGCGCCCCCCACAGCCCCTCCAGCCCTGCTGTGCCCACCGCGGGACTGCCCGAGGGCAGCTGGCAGCCGAACCTGGGCGTAAAACCTGGGTGCCGCTTTGCCCCTTCTGTGTTAGGTGCTCTTCGATGTTAAAAGGCCTTCGAAACCGCTTTTGCACGTTAGGTGCTTTCCCTGCTGTGTGGTGGGAGTCTCTCATTCAGCCTGGTTCTCAGACACGGTGAGAACAGGGAGCCCTCTCTACGTCTTAGTAAGCTTTCCAGTTCTCACGTTCGCTGGTGTAAAATGAGGTTTCGCAGTTTGGCAAGACAACAGCGTTGCCCTTCTGCTCGAGGAGGACCCCAGTCCCGTAGCGCTGCTGTGCTCTGAAGACCTTCATCTCAAGGGAGCTGCCAGGCTGGTTGCTCTCTTCTTCTGGGCATGGCAGTTACCACTAATAAACCAGATCTTGGTGGCCTTGGTGAGGCCGCACCTGGAGTACTGTGTCCAGTTCTGGGCTCCCCAGTTCAAGAGGGACAGGGAACTGCTGGAAAGGGTGCAGCAGAGGGCTACAAAGATGATTAGGGGACTGGAACACCTCTCTTGTGAAGAAAGGCTGAGGGATTTGGGTCTCTTCAGTCTGGAAAAAAGACGTCTGAGGGGTGACCTTATCAACACTTATAAATACTTAAAGGGTGGGTGTCAGGAGGATGGGGCGAGGCTCTTTTCAGTGGTGCCCGGGGACAGGACAAGAGGCAATGGGCACAAACTTGAACATAGGAAGTTCCACCTAAACATGAGGAGGAACTTCTTTACCCTGAGGGTGGCAGAGCCCTGGCACAGGCTGCCCAGAGAGGTGGTGGAGTCTCCAACTCTGGAGACATTCAAAACCCACCTGGACGTGTTCCTGTGTAACCTGCTCTAGGTGACCCTGCTCTGGCAGGGGGGTTGGACTAGATGATCTCCAGAGGTCCCTTCCAACCCTATGATTCTATGATCTTCATTTCCTACTGCTAGCATGGGAGGGATGACCTGCATCGCTCCTGTCTGAAGTAATGCCCCTTAGCATGTAGGCTCAGAGGCTGCTATTATTCCAGAAGCAGATTTTCTCCTTGTGCCATGAGCTTTATCTTCCACTTTAAGACGAAATCACTGCCTAAACCTCTCTTTCCCATTTCACTTCCAAATACTGAGCAGTTTGCTCAGAATCCTGCCTTATGTGCAAATCCCACAGCAGTTTTAAGGTTGCTGGTTCATATAATGGCTTTGCTGCTCATCTGTTACATTAAGACTTTCTCCATGTGCTGCTCCAGCCATCCCAGAGCAGGGGCCTAATTGCTGTGAAAATCTTCCAGAGCCGTTCAAGAAATAAGTTGCTTCAGATGTTGATGGGATCTCCCAGCAGATCATCCCATCCTTCCCAGCAGAGATGCGTCACTGTAGCTGGACACCTCAAATGTGGAGTTTGCCGGTGATGAGCAGGGCTGCTCATTGCTGGTGGGAGTTTTGCACGTCGATGTGATCATTGGAGCACCAGACACCCTGTGTGTCCAGGAGGCCAAACGATTTCCTATGGTGCTCGTTCAGACCAATGCCCAACTGACTTTTGGGGGGTTTTGGTCTTCTGAAAACCCGCTTTGATCTCAAAGTCTTTTCTCGCTGTCTATTACGAGTGCACCACTCAGTGCCTTTCTGTCTGGACGACTTCTCCTTGGCACGTGTTGCTTCCTGCAGACTTGTCTTGTGGATCCTCACCACCAAACCCCTGAGTGTGCTCTGCTCCTTTGAGTGTTTCTGCTCTGGTTCATTCATTGGTACCCTCATGGCAGCAAATATTCACAGCATTGGCCCCAGTTGCATCTGTTTGCCCCTTAGCCTGCCTTTCCAGCCCCGTGCTGGGTGATCCTGTCCTGCTGCCCCATCCCAACAGCCTGTGTGATCTGTTTACCCCCCAAATCCTGCTCTGGATGTGCCTTGCTCAGAGACCCATCACTGAGGTCTTCATGTCCCATCTTGAATGAGATGGCCACGTGCTTCTACGTCTCTCCTTTGCCCACTTGTCAGACTAGATGGTACAAGGTGATTGAGCTGGGCTTGTGCAGACAGCATTAAATTACAGCTTTTTGTTTCAGATTCTCCTTATGTCCTGGGAGAAGATGCTTAATTTCTGGTGTCCTCTTCTTTTCCTCCCTCCGCACCCCAAGAAAAGGAGGAAGATAACAGAGGGGGATAACATCTCTTCTCCTGGTTTTGTTTGCCTGTGGGTTGTATTTTGCTGTGTGTAAGTACAGCAGATAGCATCACAGGCACCTTGCTGTGGTTCGCGTTTGTAATCTGTCCTATTCCATCTTCCTTGGCTCTTTGCTTTATAGAGGAGGAAAGGGGGCAGTCCCGCAGGGTACCCAGGCACTGCTGCGACTGACTTCCGAAGAAATCAGACACAATGACAAATTTTTCAATCCTATCCGTGCCTCTCAAGCCCGAACCGCTACCTGGCAGTGGTAGTGGTGAAGATCTCATCAAGCCAACGCGGGGTGGGTGGGTGAGTAGGTGTATGGGGGGATTTGCAGAGATGTGGGTGCTGGTACCTAAGCGGCTTTCTCTTGCGTTTGCCCTCCATGGCCTCATCAGTGGTTGGTTTAGGTCAGTTCTACCACGGCCAGGATTCAGTAAGAGCTTAGTCTGGGTTTTGCTGGGTTTTGCCAGACCGTTTTGGAAAAAGTTCTCCTTGTTGCTCCTCTGCTGCCTGTTCCTCTGTTGGTTCAGGAAGTGAAGGCTCCCTGGAGATGAGGTTTTGCAATCCAAAGAGCAAAAGTCACTCATGATCTCTGCCATGGCTTGGCATGCTCTTACTCATCGGGGTAAGAGCAACTTTCATCCTCGCTCAGCGGGACAGGAACCTGAGGCCCTATAAGGAAGCCGCGCGGTGCCGGGGTGTTTGGATGGTACACGCTCCTTTGTGAGCGCCCTGAAAGGATGTTTGTCAAACCAGTTGCCTCCTGGATCTTTTGATATGCTGCCTTTGTGTGGTTTGAACGAACATCTTATCACCTTCATCTCCCTGCTCTTTGCAGAGCACTTACTTGAGTAGTAAACACACGAAGGCTGAAGCTTGAGTCTTAAAAATTGCAGGTTCCTCCCCTCGTTGCTCTGATTTCTACAAAGACTTCCTCCAGCTGCTCCCTCTCTCGGCTCTGAGTTTCTGTCTTTGGCTCCCGTATGGGGTGTAGAGGAGGCAGCAAAATCTTGCAAGCTAAGGATGGTTAAACCCAAGATTTCTCTTGTAATCTAAGAAAAACCAGACACTTTCATTGGAAGAGCAGGTACCACACGTGCGCTTGCTCCACTGCACGGCACAGCCGCCTATCCAGCTCCTCCCCTGCAATGGGGGATGCGTCTCCCAAAGCCCCCGTGCTGCCTGTTGCCTATTTTGAGGACAAAACGGAGGAGGCAGAAAACTGAGGTGTCGCTCGAGGGAGATGATGACCTTGCTGGGGTGCTTGCATGAGGTTCTTGCCCTGAAAAAAGCTCTGGTTAGGACCCAGTTGCTTTAATTCCCAGTTAAGTGGTTTTCCTTCTTTTGCGGCGTCAGCCCAAGCTCCTTTTTTCTTTAGCCTCATCGGCCTTCTTGCCCTTTTCTCCCCAATGCCCTAAGCCCTACTGCGGCAGCAAGCCAAATGCTGAGCCACCGCCCTGCACCAACCCATGAGTTCGTGTCTCCGCGAGGCAGTCCGTGTCCCTCCTCCCGTTGCGATTGCCAGCAGAGCTGGGCAGCGTGTTTACGAGCTGATCCCGTGGATGAAGGGGCTTGTTTTTCCTCTCCCGTTTCCTGACCGGGATGCTCAGCCAGCAACCTCGGAACAATCGGGGCAGGAAAGGGCGTTATCCTGCTGTGAAGGTACCCCGGGGGCTCTCTGCGGTGCAGGCGGAGCGGTGCCTTGCTTCCCTGCTGCAGGGAAGGTAGAGGACTTTCAGCCAGGTCCTTTCCTGCCCACGGCCGTCTCAAGGAGATGCTTCTGGGATTTGCTACCACGGAAAGGGAAATCTCAACTGGGTTTCCTCTCTTGGGGGGAGCGGATTAGAGCAGGTCAGGATGCTGGGGATGCTGGCAGGGGTGATGCCTCCCTGGGGCATCAGAGTGGAGCTGCCTGGGGTGGGTGGGCAGGGATTTGCCCTGCTGGTTGGATCGGAGGTGGCCAGTGTCCTGGGAGACAGTGGTCTAATTCCCTTCACTACTTTGTTTGGACTTGATCTTTGAGTTCTTTTGCTCTGTTCCCATCTAATGATGGTGTCTTGGGCTCCACCACTACAGGAGGTCAGAGAAGTCCTTCGGATGTTGGAGACAGGACTCATGTGGACCTTAAGAATAGTGCTCCTCCTTGCAGGAAAGCCTGCGCGACCCCCAGTTTGTCTTCTCGTGTGCCCTGTGGCAACCATGTGGGAACTGCTAATGGCCTCGGGCATCTCCTCGACTTGGCTGCTGTCTGCAGAGGGACCCTCTGCTCCCGGGGCAGCACCATCCTGGGCATGGAGGAGCTGAGGTGTTCTCCTTTGCTCCGATGCTGAGCAGGAGGAAAGCCGTGAAAGGGAAGGGTCCCAGGGTGGTGAAGGCAAGTGGGGGACCCACAGTCTGTCCCAGCTGAGTGGAAAGCCCCTGTCGCTGAGCTGTGACACCCTGAGGGCTCCCTGCGGCCTCGGGCTTCACAGCCCAGCAGGAAAATACGTTCTTTTTTGTTGGTGATTGTTGTTTTTTTTTTTTTTTTCGTATTCTTTAGGATTTTTGCAAACCTTGTGCCTAAAGGCAGGACAAGTGAAAAATCTAAAAGCAATGATCAGCAAATTCCTGCTTTCCACGAGGGGATACGTGTTTTATCTATTTAATGTTAGTTAACAGGAAAATTGTAATTTATCTGTCTGCCGTTTTAACTGTGACAAACAGAGATGAATGAAGACTTCTAACTAAGCAACCTCTGATGGAAATTTCCCAAAGATCTTGCATCCATGCAAGGCGCTGGGACAATTTCACAAATGCTCTTGAGATACTTTCCGGACTGCGCTCCAGTGTGCTGTGCCGTTTCTCACTCACTTTAAATATTACTTTTTTGTCTTGTTAGAAAATGACCAGGTGGTGCCTTTTGGGCAATCAGCCCTTCTGAGGGAGGTAGGTTCAGCTTTACCCCATGCCCGTGACATTGCTAATTGTCGGCCATTTGTCAAAAACAGAGCGAAACCTCGAGGCAGATTGGTTTCCCTTGGGACATGGGATTCTTCAAACCAGGGGGCTTAAATGTTGTCACTGCTGTGGCCAAGAGTGCTGTAACATTACCGGCATGACGTAACATTAACGAGAGCAAGCCTTGCTCATTGCCTGCCTCGTCCCGGAGCTGTCTGCAAGCCAGACACCTCCCTGTGCCCGGATCGCCGTGACTGTGGTTCCCGGATTCCCGGTTCCCCTCTCGGTCTCTGTCAGTTCCTCTTGCCACCTCCGTCAGAGCGGTCTGAAGATGCACCCTACTGACGTCCTGTGTGGGAGAGACAGAGAGGAAGGTGTTTCTTGGGACCTGCGATGGTAGATGTTTATCTTGCTTGGTCAGTAGGGACCAGAGCGGTGGGAGGCGATGGGGGACTCTGTCTAGGTGAGATCTAGCAAGAAGTCCAGTCCTTTCTGACTGTGCTGATACTGCTGGTGGCAGGAGGATGGCACGGAGGTAAGGAACATGCCAGGAGAGCTGGAGATTTGCCTTCTGCTCCCAGCTGTGCCACAAGTCCCTGTGGAACAGCAGAAAAATTTCTTAACTTTTTCCAAGTGTTGGCTTCTCTGCCTCTTTAATGGTGGGTGTACGGTTTGCAACGGTGTTTGGAGGCTGCTTTTAATGCACAAAGTTACTGGAGAAAGGAAACCAGTCTCATCTTAGAGAACATCCAGGGCTTGAATTCCTTTAGCTTGATTTGATAGGTCCGGGTTCCGATGCATGAGCGAGGTGTGGTAGGATAAAGCCCTTCTGCTTGCTTTGCTCAGCTCTTGCTGAGGCTGTGCAGAGCAGGAGCAGCAGTTGATGTGGCCACACTTTTCTGTACACAATATGCTTCCCGAAGAGAGGTAGTTAATGCCTTCTCCAAGTGTGATATGCAGTCGTTGCCTGAGGATGTTCCTCATGACTGCTGTGGTGTCCTCTCTGTTCCTGCCTCCTAGGAGCAATATCTCTAGAGGCTTCACGTAGGGGCAGAACAGATGTGTGGGCACTGTGTTGCATTGCCTGCAGAGCTACTATCAGGAGGTGTGTGACAATCCAATGTCAGAAGGTCTCTTGTTATCCTCCCTGCTGCTTTGTCTCAACGGGTCCATCAAACCCCTTCTTTTTTGCCTGGGTGGTGGTTGTGCTCTCTCTCTTGAAAGTGTGCTTGACACCTGAGGAGAAGGCAGGGAAACCCACATCTTGTGCAATGTGTTACTCTGCTTGGAAATGCGCAGAGCAGCAGCCAGCCTCGGTGACGAGGGTGTCCCCGAAGGGTGCCGGGCCATGACCGCTCACAGCGTTTGCCCTGGTTGTGTTGTGAAACGTGACCGCAGGCATTTCACCAGGCAGCGACTGCGCCGTCCCTTCCACCCGCTCCGAATGCCTTGCACCTTGCGGGTTTGCCAAAGCAGCTCTTGGTTTAGCAGCTCTGCTACTGGGAGTCCAGCTGGAGGAAGATGATGAAGGGACAGATTATTATTTATTTTAATTTTTTTTGCAGAGTTGCTCAGTACCCTCATAAACCATTGCAAAGCATTGATTAAAAACCTTGACCTCAACACTTGTTTTTCTTACTGTTCTTGAGATGCTTAACAGAGCTCCTTGGAAAGTCCAATTACGTCCTCCCCTGCCTTGTCATTTTGCTCAGTGTGGGTGGGAAGGAAGGGAGAGTTTGGGGAATAAACAGTAGAAGAGGTTGAAAAGTTTCATCTCGGTTGTGGTGGACAAACTGAGTCCTCTCCCATGAAAGATGCTTCCATAAGCACTGCCTTGGGAAAAGAGGTTTAGCTTCATGTGTGGTCCATAGCGCACCAGGAAAAAAAAACAACCCAAAGACTGTGTTTTGTGGTTTGAAAGCTATGATAATATCTTTGTCGTTTTTTGTCCTTAAATTCCCTGCCTGTTTGGTGCTGGGAGAGGAGAGGCATTGGGAAGGGATGGCTGGGCTGGTGCGGGGCTCGCCGTGAGTGTGTGGTGAGGAGCGTGTTCCCCTCCGAGGACCGAGCCGTGCTCTAAAACAAGCTGACGTGCGGGGAGGTGTATTTTTGTGAGCTGGGTGTTGTAAAGGGTGCTTATGAGTCATGCCGTGCTCTTAGTCACTGCTTTCCTCTTGCCACAAGTCATGACTAAGGTGCTGATGTGCAAATTCCCCGCTCATTCAGCCCTCGGCACCACGGCGGAGCGTTTCTCCGGCGTGGATGGGTAAAACTTTTGGTGAAGACCATAATAACAGGCTGTGGCAGCGGGACACAAGAGGCAGGAGCTCATGAGCCTCTTTGGTGTAAAGGAGAGCGCTTGCACTTGGCAGGTCAGTGGTTCCTCATTGTGGCTTTGCTTTCACCTGTTTGGAGCCATTGGTGGCTTCTCTCCAGCGTAGGAAGGATGGAACGGTGGGGCTGGAGCCAGCCTCACCACTCCCTTGGCTTTCGGGGAGCCCCAGTAGCCAGGCATGGCTTCACTGAGCCCTTTTGGGGGAATTGCCGGGAATTAGGTGTGTGTGGAGGTGGTCGCGCTGAGCGCACCAAGCTGGGGGGACCGGGTGGAGCCTCTGCCAAGATCGCAGCGGCTTTTGCTCCTGCCAGGGTGGAGGTGGGGAGCTGTGGTGGGCGCAGCCGCCACTGAATACTGAGCATCAAACGTGGAAGATAAGCAGAGAATTGAGGATTTTGGGGGGTAATTTTGGGAATTACATGAGTGTGTGGCATGGGTACAGCAACGTGCTCTCCGGGATGAAAGCAAAGACCACCTTGGCAGGTGGGTTTTGTAGTATTGGCAGGTTTTATTTCTTTTTCCTGGATTTTTTTTTTTTTTCTGCATTTGTGTTGCCTCGAAGCGAGAGGTGAAGGGATGGACCCATCTCTGTGTATGGGAGAGACTCCTGCCCCAGGGTCCCTCCACACGCCAGGGCTGGAACTGCAGGGAGGGAATCTCTGCCTGGGCACCTCTCTGCTCACAGATCTGAGAAGTAAACCTTCTGGGCAAGCCGCTTTTATTTTCATGGTGTCCCAGACAGACGCATATGAATTGAGCGGCGTAAAATCTCCCTCCCCGCAGCCCGCGGTGAAGGTTTGCGCCCTGAGCCGTGGAGGGGAGGCGAGACGTATGGAGCCGTGTTGTGAAAAGGCTGCAGCCAGGCACGCAATCCGCAGTTTCACAACGTCCTCGGATGCTGGGGCTGAGGGCTGCGTATTTTCCTGCATTGCCACAAGGTTCATGTGGACCTTTTCCTCATGGCGCTGGAGCGAGTCCAGAGAAGGGCGACGGAGCTGGTGAGGGGTCTGGGGCACAAGTCTGGTGAGGAGCAGCTGAGGGAGCTGGGGGTGTTCAGCCTGGAGAAGAGGAGGCTGAGGGGAGACCTTCTCGCTCTCTGCAGCCCCCTGAAAGGAGGGGGTAGCCGGGGGGGGTCGTTCTCTTCTTCCAAGGAACAGGCCAGGGGACAAGAGGAAATGGCCTCAACTTGTTCCAGGAGAGGCTTAGACTGGATATTAGGGAAAATTTTTACACTGAAAGGGCTATTAAGCATTGAAACAGGCTGCCCAGGGCAGTGGTTGAGTCACCATCCCTGGAGGGATTTAAAAGCCGGGCAGACGTGGTGCTTAGAGATAGGGTTTAGTGATGTTTTTTGTCAGAGTTAGGTGGATGGTTGGACTTGATGATCTGAAAGGACCCTTCCAACCCGGCAATTCTATGATTCATGTTGGCTGGGTAGCAGCAAGGTGACAGTGCCGGAGGCTCTCCTGGCCGGTACAGGGCTGGCACTTGGAAGTGGGTTTGTGACCATCGACAGCGGACATTAGAGCCACCGAGGATGATCTGTGCCTAAGGCAAGGAGTAGGTGCTTGGGCTCTGCCGTCACTTTTCCCAGGTTGGACTGGATGATCTTTTGAGATTCCTTCCAGCCTGGGCTGTTCTATGACTCCCATCAACCCCGTTGCAAGGTGCTGCAGCTGTAAGCCCCTGCAGTGTTATCTTCGATGGAGGCTAACCCAAGATTACCTCCTTGCCACAAACACATGAGCGAGACTTGATATGTCCCGCAGACGGAAGTTGTGAGAAGGCGGATATGCCTGCAGCAGGTCAGGGGCAGGGTGGCTTGACCCCACAGCCTCTCGTGATCAGGTCGTGGATGTCTGCGCCTCCTTTTCTTTGCCATGGTTGGGAGGGATTGGGGGAACAGAATGGAAGATGATGGCTAGCAGAGTGGGGTGCATCGTTGGCTTTGGTGTTGGGAAGGGTGACAGGAGGCAGTAATGGGGTGTGTTTCACCAAGGACATCTTGTCTGTGCTGCAGTAGAAGTGTTGCTCTCTTCCTTGCACTTTTAAGGCCCAGTATATAACTTTCTTCCTTCTCTCTCTTCAGGAGATGAATTAAAATGCAGCACACCACGTGCACGGAGGACAGGATCTACCACGCACTGGAAAGATGTCTACACGGGCTTAGCAGAGATGCTGTCTCCAGCAGATGGGCTGGTAGGTGACCTGTTAACCACGAGCGTGTTGGCCACGAGCCTGACAGCCTCGATGGGGTCAGACTCCTTTGTTCTTCTGTCACTGCATGATCCGCTGACCTACCTGGGTAAGGGAGACCTGCTGGTGCTGCTGGAGGCTTGGAGGCCTTTTCTCCCTTCCAATATCTAAATTTGGAGGTGGGATCCAACCTAGTCAATCTTCCTGAGCGTCTCGTTGCAGTAGGAAGATGTACCAAGACGCTGAACAAGTCATGTTAGGCCTTACATAGGTAAAGCTCAGCAGAGAAGACGTGCATCTTGCCAGTTGTCCATGCATGAGCTGGAAACAGGAGGAGTCTTCATTCAGCACGAGGAAAGACTCCTTTGTGTAATCAGCCAGCCTTGTCTTGCTTTCATGCATGTAGTCCTCAAAACCTATGGGTGTAATCTCTGCCGCATTGTCAGAAGCCAGTGTGGAGATATTGTT
The DNA here is from genome assembly GCF_963924245.1 of Chroicocephalus ridibundus. Taxonomy (NCBI): domain Eukaryota; kingdom Metazoa; phylum Chordata; class Aves; order Charadriiformes; family Laridae; genus Chroicocephalus; species Chroicocephalus ridibundus. The sequence continues at coordinate 12,316,200 of NC_086297.1, forward strand.
ATCAGCTTTATTTCAACCTAAATCAGATACCATGGTGGCCATAAAGACGTGACCACGATCAAAGGGATTTGGGATGGTGGTGGTGAGGGCAAAGCAGCGATGGGAAGTCGTAATTTCTGAGTGTCGTTTTGACCTGTCTTCCTCATACTCACGCTTGTAGGCTGCAATTAAATCACTCCCAAATCCTCTTGCGGACGAAAGAAATGAAATTAATTTGAGGGGCTGTCAAGTTCAGATTTCCTTTTGTCTGTGCAGTTCTTCCAACCCCCTCTGCTTTTCCATTTACCTATAAGTCAAGAAAGAGATGCAAACGTAATCCCACCTGCTACCAAATACTGGAGTAATCCCTCTCGCCCTGCCCGTTTCCTTGCACCCACCGGCGTGAGGCCAGCTCCCCGTGCTGTGGCATCTTGTAGAGTCTTGGTTCACGCAGCTCTGACCAGGACTCCTGGATCCTTTTGGTCTCCCCGCCTTCTGGGAAGCAAGCCCTGAAGTGTGACCTACATTCCCGGTTCCTGGAAGCGGGACCTCGCGTTTGGCACCGTTACAGCGCGTGTCCAAAGGAGTCCCATCTCGCCAAGCAGTTCATTGTGCGCCGCATAACTCACCTCTTCCTGTAATTACAATTAATCAATTCCTGTGTCACTCACAAACTCTGCCCTTCTCTAGTCCCAGCCCCTCAGCGCTGGCGTTTGTGTTAGGGTAGCCTTTAAAAAATGACTTCGTAATTTTTCCGGCTCATTAGCAAAGACAAGACTGTACGGGGCAGGGGTCAGGTGGTGGTGGGCTCTGTTGGAAGCAGTTGTGCTGCCCAGTGAGTCCTCGTTTCTAATGATTTTCTCCTATCTCTCCGCGTGCTGGCTTTCAGTCCTCTTCGTGTGGCTTTTGTTGGGGTTTAGCGGAATGACCTGGCATTCCTGGGAGAATCTCGGGCGTTTTACGCAGCAGAAAGTTCCCTCGCATCGTAAAGCATTTGTGCTGTTGCCAAAAGTCTCCAGTGAACCCCGTTCCCGTCAGCGGTTGGGATGTAAATGGCTTTGCGGCACTCCCGGGCAGCCCCCGGGGCAGCGCTTCTTGGCCAACGCCTTCGGTGCTCGTCCACGGGGGCCGTTGTCCTGCTTCGAGCTCTCCAGCCCTGCTGGATTTTAACACGTTTGCGTTGAAGAGCTGCAGTTTCACATCCTACCCCCTTGCAGTCGGAGTAGGAAGTATTTCACCGTTGCCGTAACACGTACGATTTAGGGAAAACAGAGCAGAATGCAGAGATGTACCTACGCCCCTTAACAGTGTATCCTATTTCCTTTCAGAAACAGAGCAGAAATGTTCTCATGTTCTTCTGCTTTCTCCGAGTTTCAAGCAACAGTGTAATTATTGCTGCCCTGTGTCAGATCCAGGCTGTTATTTATGGCAGGGCTCTGTTCCTCCTATAGTCAATGAATCTCTCCACCTTGTTCTTAACTGCGCCAAAGCCTTCTCCTTTCTCGTTTTTTAACTTCCTATATCACTTCTATTTCCCAATTTATTTGCTTTCCCCTCCTTTTTACCGTTCCCGCACGCCACAATAACGTGCACCACGTTGCAGCTTTTTGCGCTGAGACCTTGCTAGGATTTTGTTCCTTTTCGGATTATTTAATGCTTTATTTTTACACGATAATTTTACAGGAGGTTGCTCCAGAGTGGGTGAGTAATTGCTTCCCATGCGTTGTTTCCCCCCCGCGTGAGTGACTGACTATCTGAGGTCTGTGAAGGCAGCGGAGAGGAGAAGTGTGAGTGCTTCAGCCCTCACAGATTTATACCCTGGGTATAGCACAGATTTATACCCATGGTTGGCTCTGGAGTCTAAACAGAAAGTCTTTCCTGAACTGCAGTGTTTATTGAAGGAACCAAATTAAAATGAATTGTCTCTGACTCACAAAACAAACCCCAAAACTGTTAGAAAAGTGCTAGAAAAGAATGACCTTTTCCTCGCGGGCACCCTCTTGAGATGACGTCCCATTTGTCTTCCTCCATGTGGCTGGAGAGACGAGAGTCAAATCACAACAAGCTAAAAGAAGAAAAATACTTTATTTCTTGCTGTTGAGCAGTGGAATGGGGGAGCCTTTGGTGAAGGAGAGTGCTGAGCTCGGGTCTGGGTGCTGGTGGGGCCAGCGATGCCGTCCTGGGGAGTCAGAGGCGTGAGAAGGGCTGGGGGGTGGTGGTGGATGGAGAGCTGCTGGAGAGGCTGGGGGGCACCCGGCGTCCAGAAGGTCGCAGGAGTGGGAAGGAGCTGTTGTGTCTCTGCCGCGGGGCTGCACGCGAACCAGAGCGGGTGAAGGATGCTGGTGAGGGAGGATGATGGATGGAGGCCGCTGGTGGAGGAGGGGAGTGTTTGGTGATACGTCTCATGTGGTGCCCAGGGAGTTCAGCCTGCTCAGCTCTAACGAAGAGAAGTTTAAGATCCTGCTCAGTTGCAGTCATCTAAATACCCTCGTGGGGAATGAAGAGAAGTCTGGTGTGGGGATCCTCCACCTTAGTCACCGTGGAGCGAAGTGCAATGTCTGAAATACTTCCAGCTCTAAGTGCAGAATTAAGGGGCCCTGGTTACTACGCCTCGCAAATGTCAACATTTGACCCCACTCCTCCGGGCTTGTGATGGGTTTTCGTGCTGAGGTCACCGCCCAGGCCGGCTGGAAGCACCAGGGGTGGCTCCAGCCCTGGGAGGTGCTGCTGTGTCCTGCTCAGGGGATTCCAAGCAGCTGCTTGGAAACAGGAGCCGCGGGTTGGACCCCTGCGGGGTGCGGGATGCATCCCAAGGGATGCAGGGCTGTTGCTGTCCCCTGCGCTTTGGGCACCTCCAAGCCCTCTGCTTACAAACTGCTGCCAGTGGGCCCTTCCTCTGGGCAGTCCCTTGGAGAAAACCACCTCGTTCTGGTGAGGGCACGGTGGAAATGGTGGGAGTGGGTCTGGGGGAGGGAGGAAACGGAGACATCTGCTTTTCACCCCTTCAGCTGTGTCACTTCTGACGGCATCGGGAGCTGATGCCCAGCCCAAGTGCCGTGGGCGAAGGCAGCTTGGGCACGCGATATTTCTGCTTTATTTCTTCTTTTTTTTTTTTTTTTTTTCTTTTTTTTTCCGACTTGACAGTTGCCCCCTATGAAGGGCGGCGGAGGGGAAACGTCAACCACCGGGGTCAGGAAGGAGCTGCTCTGGGAGGGGAGGGCGCCTCGGTGCACTTCTCAGAAAAGAAATCGCAAAGCCTCATCCTTCCGAGGCCGCCCACGGGGCCGCTGCCACCCGGCTCCCGGCACGCTGCCGGCGTCTTCGTGGACGCCGATAGCGATCAAAGTGAGAGCGTGCTCCGCGCCCGAGCTCCCTCCCGGTGAGGGGGTCTCGCGTCCCTGCTCGGAGGCTTTGCTGGGGGTTTTGCTCTCCCAAAAGGAGCTTTTTTCTTTGGGTCTGCATCATGTTGGGCTCAGTTGGAGATGAACACGGCTTAGTCCTGTCTCTGCTGCGGCTCCGTGTGTCTCAGCCCCAGCATCCCCCGGCTGGGACCGCGCAGTGCTCCGGGCTGCCTGTGTTGCTGGCAGATAAATCTGACTCATTCTCCACGTATAAAGAAAAAAAATAAATAGCGCTGGGTCGCTGTTTTAGTGGAGCAAAACCGGATGGATGAGCGTGAGGGCAGGGTGGAAGTAAGCAGTTTTTTAGCCATGGAGCTTCCCGCTGCCTTCCTGGGAGGTCTCCGGTGCCTCTTGCGATGAACTCGTTGCATTCAGGGGATGGAAGGTGAAGTCCTGGTTTGTGCTGCCCGCACAAGGTGCGTCTTGACACCTCCAGAGCCAGAGCTTGCCCCGCAGCTCCCACGGGAACCGCTCTCCTTTAAGGTGTTGAGCAGTTTGTGCGTGTGACTTTACTTGCTGCTTCCCTCAGCTGAGAGGCACCCGCCCGAGCTCTGCAAACCCGGCCTTGCTATGGGCTTAGGTGAGTGAGGGGAAGCGTTTCCCCACCAACACAGGATTTTCCAGCGCTTGCACAACTTGGTAGAGAGGCAGCGACGGGGAGCACAGCATCTCCCTGCTCGCGGTGACGGCAGGGAGCATCTCCCTGCTCGCCTGCGGGGACATCCAGGGCATCCCCGAGCTGCGGGCTCCTCGTAGATCTGGGGTCTCACTTGCATCTCCTAGTGAGAAATGCTTTTTGGGGGAACTACAGAGCAAGTGCAAACCTCAGGCGAAAACCTGGTTCAAGCTTTCTACTTGCCCTCGGTGCGCATCCTACCCTGGTCCACCCCGGCACAGGGAGGGTGCCCGGCATGGTCTGGTGCTGCTGGTTTTGAGCAAACCTGGGCGCAAGGGAACGAACCCCGTTTGGACTTTGTGCTCTGTGCTGCCTTGTCTGGGTGTCAAACCCTGTGATCTGTGGCCTGACCCGGTGCGGTGGCGCGATCCACCATCACACCAAGCCAGCAGCGGACCATCAGCTTGGGGGTGCTGAGACGGAAGAGCGGCTGCAAATCAAACTTTCGGGACTGGGTGTCTCACCTGGCTGCAGCCTTTCCCCGGCCTGGGAATGAACCAAGTGCTGCTCTGCAGTTCATAAAAGTCGCCGGCTGCTACCGCAGCACCCAGCTGTGTCCCCAGCGGATGCAGGACATCTGCAGAGGGACGGAGAGTGTGCGTGCAGGTGGGTGGCTCCTTCCTGCTTTTAATGTCACCATGGGCTGTGATCATGAGGAGCATCACCTTCCGTGCCCAAATAACCTTTTTAGGCTGGATACATGGGATGATATGGCTTCAGGGACTAATTTTGCTTCCAGTGGTTGGTAAATGGATGCTTGTGACCTGGCCTGTGTGTGGAGGGAAGGGAATTCCCACCCAGGTCTGGATCTCCTCTCCTGACTGATGCCCGGTAGTCTTTGTTTATTGTGTCCAGGATTTCCAAGCTGCGTTTTGTGCTCGAGACTATTTTTGGCAAGGACGCAGCTGGTTTGGTGTGTTTTGGTTAATGCTGCTCTGCCAGATTTCGGATCCCAGCCCCTGGCAGCCTGCTGCCTCCCAGCGCTGCTTGGCTTCATCCCCGGGGAATCCCCGTGCCTTGAGTTAAACAGAAATTCTGCTTGTAGCGATGCTATTCGGATATACTTGGCTGTGTCCTTGTGCTTCAGCTCACAGTTCCTGTTAGAAGACCCCAAAATGGCTCTAAATTATATTTGTAAGACACTTCTCTTGAGCCCTGCCCTTGTCTCTGCTTGTCCCTTGCCCCTTCACAGCGGCCTTGCCCCAGCGCCTCCCCCTCTGCCCATTCAGCGCAGAATAGAATCCTAGAACGTGTTGGGTTGGAAGGGACCTCTCAAGGCCGTCTAGTCCAACCCCCTGCAGTCAGCAGGGACATCTTCAACTGGATCAGGTTGCTCAGAGCCTCATCCAGCCTGGCCTTGAATGTCTCCAGGGATGGGGCCTCCCCCACCTCTCTGGGCAACCTGGGCCAGGGTCTCACCACCCTCAGTGCAAAGAACTTCTTCCTAATGTCTCATCTAAACCTGCCCTGCTCTAGTTTAAACCATTGCCCCTCGTCCTGTCGCTACATGCCCTTGCAAACAGCCCCTCCCCAGCTTTCCTGTAGGCCTCCTTCAAGGACTGGAAGGGGCTCCAAGGTCTCCCCGAAGCCTTCTCTTCTCCAGGCTGAATAAGGCAGCCAGCCGCTGCTGCCGCAGTTCCCTCCTCCCTCGCTAGAAGTGAGAGGAAGGAAAGAGCCTGCGTCTCGCTGGGCTCTTGCTGGGCTATTTGTATTTGTGGTTACGCTGGCGCAGGAAGTGGTGTTCTCCTCACCCGGCGATGCTCCCCGATGGAGCTCAGCTCCGCTGCTTTCCCGGATCCTGCTCCCCACGGCCAGGCTTCCCCCTGGGTGGGGACGGGCTCTCTTGGGTGAGATAATCATAGAATCGTTTTGGTTGGAAGAGACCTTTAAGATCATTGAGTCCAGCCATCAACCTAACACTGCCAACTCCACCACTAAACCATGTCCCTCAGCACCACGTCTGCTCGGCTTTTAAATACCTCCACAGAATCCCAGACTGGCGGGGGTTGGCAGGGCCCTCTGGAGATCACCCAGTCCAACCCCCTGCCAGAGCAGGGTCACCCACAGCAGGTGGCACAGGAACGCCTCCAGGCGGGTTTGGGATGTCTCCAGAGACGGAGACTCCACCACCTCTCGGGGCAGCCTGTGCCAGGGCTCTGCCACCCTCACAGCAAAGAAGTTCCTCCTCGTGTTTAGGTGGAACTCCCTATGGTCAAGTTTGTGCCCGTTACCCCTTGTCCTGGGATGGTGATTCCATCACTTCCCTGGGCAGCCTGTTCCAATGCTTAATAACCCTTTCAGTGTAACAATTTTTCTGAATATCCATCCTAAATCTCCCCTGGTGCAACTTGAGGCCATTTCCACTTGTCCTGTCACCTGTTCCTTGGGAGAGGTGTATGGGAGAAGTTCTTGGGAGAAGTAATCCTCCCGGCTGATGCAGGTCGGGTTGTTTCAAGGCACCATGTGAGCCCAGCTGCTTCTTGTCGAGGTCAGCAAAGCTCCCGGCAGCTCTGACCACTTCTGCTGGGCTTTCTTGACTATCTCACAGGTGCTGGGGCTTTCCCTGGAGGATGTGGTGCTCTGGGACAATATTGATTTATTTGAGCAGTTTGCCGGAGTCATCCTGGGCAGAGCCATGGCTTTGACCACATTGGATGGGGCTTTGAGCAACCTGATCTGGTGGGAGGTGTCCCTGCCAAGGGCAGGAGGTGGAACTGGATGATATTTAAGGTCCCTTCCAACCCGAACCATTCTGTGATTCCATGGTGTAGGAAAGTGGCTTGAAGGAAGTCTGGAGCATCGCTGAATTAGCGGGTCGCTGTGGCTATGCCCTCGCTGACAAGATACCACAATCTAAGGTTGTGCTCTGGGTGTCCGCAAACCCAGCGAGATGCTGGCAGTACCAGAGGCAAATTAAGAATTGCAGCTGTCGTTAACAGCGAGTGCATCTGAGCTCCTTGGAAGCTTTCCAGCAGGATCTTTCTCGGCTGGCGAATGTTGATTCATTGAAAGTAAAAAGTTGCATGGCACCAGGGCTGGGGGGGGCTTTCCTACGAGGGAATGCTCCTGCCCTGGTAATTCACATCCAAGCTAGGCATAAAGCCACAGAAATAGCGTGTGTCTTGGTGAGCAAACGCCTGTCCATGGCTGGGGGGGGTGGACAAGTGAAGGCTGTTTTTGCAACCTTAGCACCAGTTTTGCTTGTCTTGGCCTCACCCTTCTCCCTGCTGGGCCACAGCAGACCTCTCCCCTGGTTTAAATTCATCTTGTTTAACACCTAGAAGGTGTGTAAAGGTGTTTTTCTGGCATTTACGTGTCGGTACGTTTGATGGATTTGTAGCTTCTGCAGCTTGGGAATAACATTTGAGGGACAGACAGTGTCTGTCCTGTAGACGTGTGATGAATTCTGCTGTCTCTTGCCAGCTCACGGCATTGTTTCTTCCTCGTTAGCTCCAACGCGACAGCCAACACACGTGGGCTGGTGTTTTTTATGTTTCTGTGCCACTTAATAGACCGGGTGAGTAAAGAGTGGCTGGATTTATATTTATTTTTCCTCTCTGATCATTAGCCCCCCCTTCCCTGCAGTGAGAGACGCTCTCTTTCTCTTGGTTTTCCTTTTGGACTGAGCTTGGAAGAGCCCCGATGCCGGCACCCCCGGCACCGTGCCGTGGGCTGTGACCGGGCTGTGCGTGATGTCTGCCCTGTGTCCACTCCTGGGGGAAAAATCCATGGCGATGGGGGAGACGCAAACACGGGCCCTTCTCAATATTGGCTAGGCTGTTCGCTTGAAATTTCCCCGTAACTTTTCTCCATGGGGCTGTGGACAGTGCCTGGCAGGGAGGAGGAGGAGGAGGTGGTGCTGCTGCTCCCTTGGTCTGCAGGTCCCGAGCCGGAGAGCACCGCCTCCTCCCCTGGGATGCGGGGCTGGGATGAATGGAGGCGCCCGGCAGCCTTCGCGCAGAGCGTTTCCTCTGCGACCATCTGGGAGGTGGCCCTGACCGCCAAGAAAAGCGACGGCTTCGGGAAACACCTTGGGCCATTGTCACCGGTCGGGTCCCAGCAGCGAGAGGCAGATGTCTGGGGATGGAGGACGGGGGAGTTTTCAATCAACCGGCGTGAAGGACCCTCCATCCCTTTGCACGGCAATTCTCCTCTCTCCATATCTGGGTCATCTCCTGGTGGGGTTTTAATACATTTAGTGAAAATTTGAAGGTGGAATAAATGCTGGGCAGGCTTAACAACGATGCTGACGTGAGGTCTGACTGTCACCATGCTGATGTGATGGGGAAGCTGGTTGGGGGGTTGCAGCATCTCCCCTCCCACGGTGCAGCTGGAGGATGTTGGACGTGTGCCTGGCGGGAGCTGAATTTTGCAGCAATTGAAGGAGTTTATGGTTGGGATGGAGCATCTGGGGCATTTGAGCCCGGGGGTGGCAGGGCTCGGGGGGGGGGGTGTACTGGTGGTGTTTCTGTGCTGGGGCAGAATGAAGGTGGGCATCCACCCATGCCACGCACATCCCTCCGGCCTCGGCAGCATGCACGAGGCGGCGCAGGCGCGTCAGCTCTCCAGCCTCCCGGGGAAGACCGCGCTGGGCTGCGTGAGCGAGAGCACGAAGGCGCTCGGGTACGAAGCGATGCCGCCGAGATAAGCACCATTCGGTGAGATTAGATCTGTCCAGAATGAGGGCACAAGGTTTTCTTTCCTCTGCCGTGATCTGACGCAGGTGGCGAACGCCTTCGCCCCGACCCCTTCCCGTTGTTCGTCCCTCCCGTGGTCTTGGAGGGGGCCGTGAGTGATGGCGGCTCTGTCTTCCCCCACAGCCGGGCTGTGCCTGAACTGCTGGAGCCTGCAGGAGCTGGTGAGCCGAGACGCCGGCAACTACCTCATCCTGGTGGAGAAGATCCTCGGCAAAGCCAAAGAGGTGAGTCGGGGGCTGCCGGGAGGTGGGAGGGGGCTGCGGTGCTTTGAGGTGGTATCAGCTCTGGGACTTGCCCCAAGTGGGGTTTTGCAGAGCTTGGCGGGTGATTTTGGGTTGTGGTAAGGTATTGCTGGAGCACTGGAGCTTGGACACGGGAGATGCTGGGTTCACAGGTCCGAAATGCTGGTGGAACAGCCCTGTGTGTCCTTCCGGCACACAGGAAGAGCAAGGGAAAAGCCCAGCTCCAATACCTGCTCTTCGGGCAGCACCGCAGATCCGCGGGGAAGGGGTTTGATTTCCCGAAGCGCTGCTCGGTGCCGTGCGGCAGCAGCCCAGGTGTTATGGTTTGAGGCCCCACAACAATTTATTGTTGTTTAGGCCATTATTCTCTCACCTGATGACCCCTCCCCAACCAGGAAGGGGAATTGGGAAAAAACAAGGAAACGCGAGGGTTGAAATATAAACAGATTTAATAGGATAAGACTAAATAATTAACACTAATAACACTAAAGAACCAATACTGATCACAATATCAATATTAAACACACAAGGACTATTCCCAGCCCATTCCATCACAGGAGGCCCTGCACTCCCCGCAGGGACAGCCGATGTGGGACCCTGCGAGCGCTGCGGCTGCGGGAGGAAGGGAAGGGCTCAGGGCTCTGGCACCGGGGCAAGGAGTGCTCAGGACGGCAGCCAGCAAGGGAGGGAGAGAACTCCTCAGCAAACTCTCTAATTTATATTAAACATGACGTTCGTGGTACGAAATAATCCTGTTGGCAGCTTGGGGCAAGTGCCGGGGTCTCGCTCCTCCTCATCCCTGCGCACTGAGACCTGAAACCCGCATATCATAGCTGGCTATAAAGTAAATATTTCACAAATTCAGACACTAGAGTCTGCTAAAAGTGCAGTTTTCCCAGGCATTAGAAGAGAAATTAGTCCTGTGTCGCTTAAA